>NW_026542600.1:35098990-36348990 GCF_028750875.1 Macrosteles quadrilineatus | reverse complement strand
TCCCACGGTTACGAGACTAGAAAAAATATAGGAGCACTATATTCATCTGTACTCAACCCCATGAAAATAAACTAAAATATTTTGCAGTTGTATGGTATACCCGTTTGTATGTTAATATATTTAGAAGACAGATAAATGTAAACTGATAAAAAGCTAGTTATTTTGTTGACATTGTAGTAAATACGTTTATCTAAAGTCTCAAATGCTTATGAACTTAATATGTCACAGGTATTTATGAACTTAATATGGGGTTTGACCTGGTTTTTGTATTGCTACTTTTGTTACATGCTAATTAAAAGAAGGTGCCGCGGTACTCTTTTTACCATTGGAAGGGACACAGTCATGTTTGTCAAACTTAATATTTATTTCTTAGTGGAGAAAAAACTGTGCTTGGTGTAATGTCAAGTTTTTATAGCCCCTAAAAGGAAAATACAATTGGAAACCACATTAAGCGACTCCTTATTTTTAAAAGTTGTTATTGATACAAATAAGATCAAGAAAACTATTGGTCTGTATGTTTACCCAGTACTACGAGGCTGTGAATTCAGATTTAGAAAAAGTCGTTCTCTTAAAGAGATTTGAATTGATATTTTCCTGATTGTGGGTTTTTTTTACACATTCGAGCTTCCCCTAAAATACCACGTTTTGGGACAGTGACAAAAACTATTTGTTCACCCAAAAAGGTAGTTTTAGTACCCGGAAAGCAAAAATGGGTTTCCAAACACCTTACCAATTCCATATTAGAAAATTGAAGTAAAAGTTTGAGGGAAAACAAATAACTCCAAAATGTAGGACTGCAGCTGTGGGGTAAAATATACCTATTTTACTAATAACAACCAAAGTTTGTATATTATTGTGTAACCAACCCTGAATCGTATTTTATAACAATCAATATATATTTCAACAATTCTTTGGTTAAATGTAAAGAGCTTTGTCAGTCCGATTTGAAACTGTCACAAACCAAATACCCGAGGGACCAATCAGCCAACGTTGAATGATGGTTAGCAAACTATCCAGTTTCTGATCCATGCTGAAATTCTAAGCACAAGGAACACATATTCCTCATGTTGGATATTTTTTAGAGTAGATAATTTAAAACCTAAAATGTTTGACGTGTACCAAAGCTCAGTTAGATATTCCATCAAATTGAACATACTGTAACCACACACCATAAAATTATTGATTGTTTATTGAGAATTCTCGCAATCTTTTCAGAAGCATAAAAATATGGAAAATGTTCAAGAAATAAATAAGAAGTAACTTTAAAATAATCTGTGATTGAAAATACAGAATTTTATTTAAATAAATAAAACAACTAATTTATTTATTTCAACTTCATTTCTAACTTTTAAAATAAGCATATTTGAAACTAATTGTACTCATAGATGTTTTAATGAATTAAAAGGGGGTGGAATTTACTCCTTGGTAAGAATCAACACGATACTAAAATGTGCATATCTCATTAGTTTTGACCTCGAAAAAAAAAAACTACTCTCCTTCTGTAGCTAGGCAAGAAACGTGTCAATGGAACAAAAGGATGACTAAAAGTCTAATGAAAATTCTAACAACTGGGTCTAGAATCCACTTCCACACTAGCGGAAAGTGTTCAAATCCCACCAATAACACATGGCAATATAATTTCTTTTTAAAGCAGTCTTTTAAATTTCTACATGGGCCTCAAGCGCCAAAATCTCTAACAAAGCAATCGTAGAAGAATGTACAGCATCGACAATTTTTATTGGTGGCGATATCGCTACCTTGGATTCGTAATTTGACTCACTACTTCGATCATGAGGACTGAATTTATGACACATTAAATGCAATTTATGCTCTTTTAGTGAATTCCTATTAGGTGAAAGATAGCTTTCCAATTTCAAACCACAAAAAACATAAGATTTTGGTGTTTGTTTCTGTTCTATTTCTTATACAAGAATATTATTCACACATCTTGCTTGAACAAACTCTATTTTCAAACTAAACTAATGTTTACAAAAACATCTGACAACAAACATATTTAAACACATGATAAAAGAACAGACTTAATACAACATCCCGCTTCAAGATGTCCACATCTTTATGAACCTCAGTACCGCCTCGGTTTCTTAATGGACCTTCCGTAACGGGTTACTGTGCCAGCTCCTGGACGATCACGTGAGTTGCATGGACGATTAAGGACCATGGATGAACGTTTGAAAGAATTCCATCTCCTCCGTAGTACGGTACAGGAACTAAGAACTTCCTGTTTCGGCGAATAGTTCTCTTGTCAGTTTCCACAAGGTAGGAACGTGGTTCGTTCAATTTCCTGACTACCTTACCGTGTCGACGTAGATCTGTGATCCATACCATGCTTCCAACTTCTAATTCACTTAAACCACTCGCTCCATGTCGTTTATCAAATTGTATCTTGTACTTATTCTGGTACGTATTCTCCCTCTCAAGAAAATTCTTATTTTCCACAGGATTTCCAACCAAAGTAGATGGAAGATTGTCTCTTAATTTCCTTCCAAACATAAGTTCAGATGGGGAAAAGCCGGTTTCAAGAGGTGAGGTCCGGTAAGAAAGTAGGGCAAGTTCAAATTTATCCTTGTTTTTCTTCATTAGCCCTTTTGCTACTTTCACAGCTGCTTCAGCTGCCCCATTTCCCTGATGGTGGTGGGGACTACTTCTGAATGTGGAGAACCCCCACTCCTTTGCAAACAATTTATATTCACTTGAGTCAATATGGTGAAATTGTGTCCCACTATCTGAATAAACACGTTGAGGAATTCCAAAACGTGAAAATGTGGTTTTGCAAACCCGAATCACATCTGAAGCCCTCATTCGATGCATTTCCTCGACTTCAAAGTATCTTGAGTAGTGATCCACGATAACCATATACCACTTGTCTTCGTGTTTGAACAAGTCAACAGACACATTTTGCCACGGGTAATCCGGGACAGTTCTCGGAATCAATGGTTCACTGTGATTAGTTGAGTTCTGAATACACACTGGACACGATTTGATTTTCCTTTCTATTTCTTGAGAAATTCCAGGCCACCACATGGTTCCCAAAGCACGTTTCCTCGTTTTTGTGATTCCCAAGTGTCCACTGTGAAGCCTCTCGAGCATTTCCGCTCGTAGTTCTTGAGGTATTATCATCCGAGTTCCTCGAAGCAATAGCCCATCAATACAACTTAACTCGTCTTTCACATTAAAGTACTCTTGAATCTCATTACGTAAACTTGATTTTACAGGCCATTCGTCTAAAATTTGTAACTTAAGTTGTGCACAGATTGGATCTCTCATTTGTGAGTGAAGTACCTTTGTCACATTTTCATCTGTAGTGTTTATACTAATCAGACTGATTTCGTGGACGAAGGCTTCCACTTCTTCGGTCAATTCGCCATCTTCGTCAGCCGGAATAGGACTTCTTGATAGTAGATCTGCTATGGCAAGGTCTTTTCCTGGGGTCCAGGTCATGCGATAATCGTATCTCATCATACGCATTCGGAACCGCTGTAGCCTCGGTGAGAGCTCGTCCAAATTTTGTGTTTTGAAAATTGAGACAAGCGGTTTGTGGTCGGTCTCAATTGTGTACATTTTACCCATCAGGAAACATTTCAAACGGTCACTTGCCCATGTGCACGCAAGCGCTTCTCTCTCAATGTTACTATAGTTTTCTTCAGCAGGCGTTAGAGTCCGAGATATATATGCCACAGGTTTCTTGTTTTCTCCTTCAACTTGAAGTAAAACCGCTCCAAGACCTTTTTTTGAAGCATCGCAAGAAAGAATCGAGGGTTTTTGCGGATCGTTAACAGTCAAACATGGCTCTGATGATAAAATCTGTTTTACTGTGACAAAAGCGTTTTCTTGAGTTGGTCCCCAAAGGAAATCGTTTTTAGTCTTTAACAAGCTCGTAATTGGCTCCAAAATCTCACTGCGGTTCGGAATAAATTTTGCCAGAAAAGTGATCATGCCCATGAATCTTTGTACTTCATTAACGTTTCTTGGAGCTGGTAAGTCCACAATCGCTTGTACCTTGCTTGGATCAGGCTTGATTCCGTCCTTAGACAGCACAAACCCCAGAAATGTCACAGTCTTCTTGCAGAACTCCGACTTCTGCTTATTCAAGGTGATTCCATTAGCTTGCACTCTCTCTAGAACGGCCCTAAGACACTCGTCGTGTTCTTCTTTCGTTCTTCCCCATATCAGACAGTCGTCAATGTGCACTAAACAGTTCTTTGCCCCTTCTAAAGCTTTTGACATGCGGCGCTGAAACTCTTCAGGAGCGGACGTAATTCCAAAAGGTAACTTACGGAATTTATACCTCCCAAAAGGGGTGATAAATGTTGTGTAATCTTGTGACTCCTCTGCAAGGTTCAGTTGCCAGAACCCGGAATTCGCATCGATCTTGCTGAAGTACTTGGCTCCCGCGATCTCGGCCAATGAAAGTTCGATCTTTGGGATAGGATAAAACCGACGTTTCACACTGTTGTTGAGTTTGGATAGGTCTACGCAGATCCTAACCCCACCTCCCTTTTTTGCGCAAACTACCATTGGTGCGCACCAATCAGTCACATTGACACATTGATAACGTTCAACTGGAACAATCACTCCTTTCTCAAGCATATCGTCTAACTGCTCTTTCACCTTGGTTTTTAAAGGTATTGGTACAACCCTGGGGGTGGATATAGCGTAAGGAACTGCATTCTCCTTCATTTCAATCTTGTACTCTCCCTTCATATTTCCCAGCCCTTGAAATAAATTAGGATACTTAGTAGCCCAGTCAATATCATGTGAATCTACAGAAAAAATTCTCCTCACCAGGTTCAGCTCTTCACAGGAACGTCTGCTAAGAAGTGGAACAGTGATCTCCTCAGAAATATACGCAAGATCATAAACTGATACACCCTTATGTTCAAGCTTTAGCCTTAAAGTTCCCAAAATATTGATTCGTTCTTTCTTCTTTGCGCTAAACACAGGGGATTTGCACTTTCCTAGAGGCAGAGTCTTAATAAAATCACCAAGAACTCCTACTGGAATCATGGTTACATCAGCTGCTGTGTCAAGTTTAAATTTTATAAGACCTAAATCTTGGTTTCCACAGCTTGCTTTTACCTCCTGGACCCAGGCTTTGTCACTGCTGTCTATATTCCCTATGAAAATCTCAGGAACCTGTTGATAACCACTGTCTGAATCTTGCTGTTCGATTTCCTTAACAACGTTTTTGTTTTTTCTCATCCACTTTTCGCAGGAGGGACAACATCGAAAAAAATGTCCAATCTCGGAACATTTGTCACATTTGGCTTTCCTAGCAGGGCATTCGGCCAGTGATCCGTGCCAGTTATAACCACATTTCCTGCACTTTTTTCTCATAGCATCCTCGGTGAATTTCTGTTCACCAGCTCTTTCAGACAGATTTGTTTTACCGACTTGTATTGACGTTTGATTCACCATAAAAACATTAGTATTGGCGAGCTCACGTTTTTGGCGTTCTAGCTCCTCGTGTTGGCGCAAGGTATTAATCGCCTTCTCCAGAGTCAATTGAGAGTCCAGCTGGAGTCTATCACTTAGAGCCTCATCTTTCATACCAATAATGAGGACCAGAAGCACCATCTCATCGTTCAGTTCACCCCATGCACACGTTTTTGCAAGACCATGCAAATCTGTTATGAATTTTTCAGATGGATCACTCCCTTGCTTGTGTCTCAGAAATTTTGTTCTCTCATAAATGATATTTCGTCTTGGCACAAAGTATGCATCAAAGGCCCGAAGAGCCTCGTCATAAGTATTCGGTTTTGGTGAAAACGAATCGAAAATATCTTCACTCCTACTACCCATTGTAAACAAAAGTACATCGATTTGCCGAGCGTCGGAAGTGCTATCTAGACCGCACCCCCGTCTGTACCTTTGAAAGCGATTCCTCCAGGAATGCCACTCATTCGGAGTAAAAGAGAAGGTATCTGGAGTTGGTAACGTCAGATTTATCATAGGAGTAGGAGTACACATTACTGCATTATTTTCTCGGTTTGTCTGTCCCAATGCAAAACCTAGTGACTCACCTTCAGTCTTTCTAGAATCCCTTTCTGACATGTAGTTGAATTCACTTTGAGCATCCTCCTCATTGTCCTCATACCTTTGCCTACGAGTATTTCGTTTTTTCTGCCCTTACTTGACATCATGCGTGGTTTTAGACTTTGTTCGATAAAAAATCCACTAAGCTGCCACCATGTTCTATTTCTTATACAAGAATATTATTCACACATCTTGCTTGAACAAACTCTATTTTCAAACTAAACTAATGTTTACAAAAACATCTGACAACAAACATATTTAAACACATGATAAAAGAACAGACTTAATACAACAGTTTCTTCAAACTATATTAGAGAGCTTGAAAAATGAATAAATTAGTACATGAAAGCGTTCGTACTCCTGATGACTAAGTAAATAAAAAAAGTTAAATTAAAATTCTCATGTTATACTCATATTTCGATCATGTTTGGAAAATCTAAATTATTTCATACTAATTGACGTTTAGGTGGAAACAAACTTTATAACCTTACTGTAGCAAGCAGGTAAAATAAGTACTTATTAAAATTAATTTGATTTATATATGAAATAAAATCTAACAATGTTTATGGAATATTTTAGTGAAAGTCAAACCAGTTTTAAATGGAAGTTTGCTAGCCTGCAGGTTTGCAGCGGGGGAGAGTTGTTTAATTTCCATTTGCCTATGTAATGATAGGGATTGTCCGGATTTTGGGGTCCATCTTAAGCTATAAGTAAAAATAAAATAACAATACAGATCTTTCAGGTGAGGAAAGCTCCCTCCACTTAAAAATATTATCCATTATAACTATTATTTTATGGTTAAAAAAAACATCTACAAAGTATACATTGTATATCTACAGATATATATACAGATACAAAGTATATCTAGACTTGAAACCAGTTTAAAACATTAGTTAGCACTAATTTAACACTCAAAGAAACAGACACATGGGGAATCAAATTAAACTGACTTATGAGTTAGAGTTATACTATTCAGGATGAAGTCCATAATCAGTCTTTTGACTGTGGGCTGTTGAAAGATCTATAAGAGAGGCGATTTAAAGTTCATTAATAATAACAACAGACAGGTAAAAGCTTTCTTGAAGACAGGCTTCTGTTTGAATTCATAACATCGCATAAATAACGTCAAAGGGTAAAGTGCTTGTCTAAGCGCCGCGCCTCGCCCTTGTAATCAGATTGGGGACTTCTTTGGAAACCGTTTACCAACATTTATCATAGGAATAACTTTACGGATTTTCAAAATTTTAAATAATTTAATAATGTGCTATTTTAGTTTGGAGTTGAAGATTGTTTCCTATTATTAGACATTATAGGTAAGAAGTTGTTCGTCACGATAGTCTCTCGGATGTACACTATGTACAGTAACCTTGATATCACATATAATAACTAACTTCTTCAATAGAACTATAATATTGATTATGCAATAGCAATAATATTAATGTCCCTGTTATATTTATTACTGAATGGTATAATAAATCTCTTGAATCTCTTGAAATGTCAGAATTCAATGTAACATTAATGTCAGTATTTGTGATTACACAGAAATATTAATTTAGTGTTGCGACTCGGTCCCAGCTTTGCCTTGCAAGGACCTAATTTTAGAATATTTGTTGTAAACAATCCATGTAACGTTTCTATTTCTAATAAATTGTTTATTTGAGTTAAATTAACATATATTACACTTCAAAGTATGCCAATAATGCATTAATTTTACATTTTGTTTTAGAATTAAGATTATGTTTGCTAATATGAACTCCTAACTATATCAATATAATTATGGTAGCATATATTTTATAAGAAAGTCAATTAATAAATGGTTGAAACCATGGCGATTTTATGTTATAAATGAATATATAAAATTTTCTGATTTCCAAATAATATCTAAACGTATACTTTACAAATAAAATTAATATAAAACAACGAATGTAATTTTCAATAATCTACTCAATAATAGTTTAAACAGTATTCCTGTCATTTGTTTAGTGAGGCAAATGTAAATTTTTCAGAAGTTTATTGTTTACAGACCTTATTGTCATTATACACTAATGTATAGTGTTTACACATTTGAAGTCAAATACATGTTTCATAATTTCATTTCTTTACATGCTTATGATTAGTTGCAGTTATTGTTTGAAAGTAGTTTTATTTTGTATTTTGTCAAATTTTTTTAGCTGTTTAATAATTTAATAAACAACAATTGAATATAACATTTTTATATATGAACAGTGCTAGAATAAAAAGATATATTGAATATTTTAAATATTCTTTTTGCGAGTCGGTAAAATTGAAATATGTAATTTTACGGACTGATTACGATATTAATAAAGAATTCCATAGGAAGTTTTCCTTTGCCCTGAATACAAAAACAAATTAAACAAATCATTAGAGAAAATTATTCAGACGTACCTTTTTGCTGTACTTCTCAAATTTAGCAATTATAAGACTTCAATAATTTTTTTTGTAGACCTACCTCATCAAAGATTTCAGAAAAATAGACGAGTGCGAAATCAGGATTCCGATGATAAATGAGAAATTATATTTCTATCACGAGAAAATGTTTTTTTTTGTTTTTTTTGTGTTGTGTGATTTTTTTGTTTACTCGAATTATTGTGATAGTTTTAAATAATTAATTTTAGCTACATTTAATCTTTTTTAGTTTTACTTGAAACCAAATACAAGACTTAGGTAAATGTACTAAGTCCCACTTTGATGAAATTGCATTTCAGCTTGCGTTTGGTGTCGCACTTGACAAAGTAATTGACCCTCTTGGCTCATGTCTTCTCAGCATTTAAGTGCCAAGTGGGCAGATTTAGACATCAGAGAAGATTTAAAATCTTAACTGTGCGAAACAAATGTTTTCAATATCCTAGTAAAGCGTTGTTTGGATATAAACCATCGTTAAGAGATATAAAAATCGTAGAGAAACTAAAGAGTTAAAGATTATTATAGAAGTTTGATCAATGAAAGTTGATCTCTGTGAAGATGCAAATTGATTAATGATTTAGCAACGACATTCGTGATTTGATGTCATTAGCAATTTAAGTTTTTTTTCTGAGGAAAATCTGATACTCGTTTATGAGTGTAAATATTAACTCCATAATTACAAAACGTTGTACAACAATAGATAACAGACTCTGCATAATTTGAAATTGGAGAGTCCAGCAAATAAATTTGAACTATGGAGAGTTTAGAATTATCAAGAGGTTAGATTTATTGGGAGAAATAGAAACAATTTTGATTTATAAAGTGTTATTTTTTTGTATAAATGATTCATTTTTTGCCTTTGTAAGATTTCTTATTCAAGCGGCTGCAACTCTAACGTCGTCTTTGGTGGAAAGAAATCGAAATTTCATGTTGAAAAATGAGAAGCGTTTGGGTTAAGCAGTTGTCTAAGAACAAGATAAAATAACAATTTTGTCGTTTTATATCCGTATAATATTAGCCACTTATTGAAAAAATCATTAGTCATGCAAACCTTTTTTGTTTTACCAATAAGTAACAGGTAATGAGTTGATGACTTAAAAAAACACCTCTGATTTGCGGCTTTCCCAGTGAGCAAAAACTGTTAACCAGATTATTAAATTACTGCTCCAACTAAGCACCAAAGCTACTGTTACTGACAGGATGCATAGTGGCATGTTATGGAATAAATCTATAAATTCACCACCAATTTATAAGGTTTGAATAATAGAAACGTCCGTCGATGAAACTTCGAATTACTACGCGGTCCAAATTGGTCTGCCATCTATATAATATACTAAGTGTATCTGTGCAAGGAAAAACTTTAAATTAACAAGAGATTCTCCACAGCCCAAGCTTTTATTTTTTAGTGTTATAAGACGTTATAACACTTGTATCTATCTAAAGTTTTGATTTATCAAATGTTTGGATTACAAAAACTATACTGTATTATAATACATATTCTCTTTCTTGTATGTCAGTCTCGTATGTCACCATATCTATGATGTCTGTATCGACTGCTGAGTTGCAAACAAGATACCTCTTTACCACGACCACTGTGCCTGTCCCGAGTAGACGAATACCTATTCTCCGGTCCAGAGACATGGCAATCTCATGTCTGATGTTGTCATTAACCAATAAACATTGGTTGCCTCATATCTTAGGTTCTGGACATGCGGTGTTGAAACTAGTTTAATGAGCCTGCTTACTTGAATCTGTATATAGGTCTTGCTAGAAATGGCATTTTTGGTCAATTAATTGTTTTCTTCATTGTTTGGATGGATTTCTTAAAATTTATACTCAACTGTGAGCTAAGGAAATTTATTATTTATTCCTGATATACAGGGTGAATCACGTAAGGTCTACACTATTGATAACAGACAAAATGGAAATTAATTATTCCGTGTAAGATGCTGATTGAGAAACTAAAATAATTGTAAACTTAATTATTTTGCATCATGTAATGTAATCTAACCATGTAGCCATTGCTTTTCTAAATAGATTAATGTATGTTTGATAAAAAGTAAACACGTAATTTATTGGTTTACAACAAAACTGTTTAAGCCTATTACTGGGTGAGAATGACTTTGAATAAACTATTTCACAAGGAGTATTCCATTCTAAACCGCTTTCAGAGATTGTCAACCAAGTTAATAAGATTAACCTTCTACCACTAAGTAATTTGTCACGGCTTTCCTACCTTTGAACCATTGCATTATTTAAGCCTACTTAACTTTACTAAACATATTACTTTCGTATAATTCATTTATAATATTGAAAAGGAAGCATAAGAATGTAAAAGTAAACCCCAAATTAAATAAAGGCAATATTTAAATGTTTGAGTTTCAACAAAATATACTCACTATACACAATATTCGCGTACGAAAAATTATAAAATAATTACGCCAACATGATTTATATCAAAAGTGCCTTGCTTTTAATGGTTAAAAATATAATTTATAACGTTATAACAGGTTCACCGAGGAGTTAAAAAAGAAACATAATCGGTGTTGCAAAGCTGGTGGCTTCTGTTGGTCGAAACTAGGGCAGAACCTTTCTAAATACCATTAACATCAACATCCAGGACTGAATAATTTAGAGGATAAAAAACTTCATACACAGTATTTCCAAGCAAATATTGCAGGGTGTTTAATGATAAAAATCTTGATTTCTTATTTTGTTAAGCTTCCAATCGGCGTTTAATAAATATTAAATAAACACTTTTAGACGTTTTAATAATATATACTGTATTTTCATAAGGGATTAGCTTATTTACAAATACAGTGAATAAGGTAATTAAATTACATAAAATTGTAATAATTTTTTTGTGTCATCGTCGCTGTCTTATTTCCCAGACAGGCAGTATGATTATTTAAAATATGTTATTTACCAACCAATCTTTTTTTTCAGACAGCTGAGTGCTTCATAATATAATTTCAATTCAATTTCAAGCAGCTCAGATACAGTGTAAAAAGAGATTTTAGTCAGCTAGCAAGTGAACTTAGCCTTAAATTTATTATTGATCAGCTGAATATAGCCTCTGCTATTGATTAGATGTTACCATAACAATTAATTCACATTTGGAACCCTCCAAAAAAAAACTCAGTTAAATGTGAAATTCCAATCTATAATCCTAGTATATCTATATTTATTAAGGTGAATATACTGTAGATGGGTATCACATAAAGTTCGTAAATTGTAAAATTATTGTAAACAGTTTTTTTTACAAATTAAATCTTCTGTGAGCCATGCTCGTTTAATATTACACAGTGCAAAAACTCAATTTAGTGTTTGTGTATGATTACAGACATAAATAATCATGCCATCAAAACTAGCTTTACTGTATATTTACCATTTCAGAGACAGTGCAACGATTACTAGCAATATTAGAACTTGTACTTAGAAATAGATGCTCATTGATCTGATTACTGTCTTTGATGCAGGAATTTCGTTTCATTATGAATGAAACTTGCCTATAAAGCATATAAATCTCAAAGTAGTAAAGGGAAAATAACTTATATTACGCAGTGCTATTTCATTGTACAAAACATTCGTTAATTTATAAGTGAGAACGATTAATATCCTGATGATTTCAAGATAAATACGGCACTGGACAGTTAAACATAGCTGTTTGGAAAGCTGGAATTGCTTCAAATAGTTGTAACTAGGAGAGAGTTGGTCGGAATACTACAATTTATATTCAACACTGCATAATTTGGAGTAAAACAAACATTCTTTCTATGCAAGTGGTGTAGAATTCTTGCAATATTCATCCGTTACAGTTATTGAGCTAAGATTTATTGTGGTATGTCGTATGTCATTCAAAATGTAAATTAAAGGAATTCATTTGGTCATTGTAATTTATTTCATAAGATAATGGATTGTTGATGTTGAAAGCTTAAATATTTAGTATCCCATGTTTTATATTGCCTTGTGTCTGATACCTTTAGTAGAATATGAATGGGATATTACTATGAGGATGACTATATCTGCTTGGCTTAGCCCTGTTCAATTAAATTTTTGATCATTTTATTTATTTGTAATTTTTGCGTGATAAACGGCATTTACAGCCATTGTAAAAGAATGGATGGTCATTACACCATAGTTGAATTTGTAATTTTGAATTCTGGATGGTTAAGAACATAAGGACTTTGAAACAATAAACCCGCGAGATGTGTACGGGAATTATTGTACAAAATAAAAAAAAAAAAAATACAAATTATAAACTAATACAGATGAATCATACATTAATACAAAGAATCATCACTGTATTTTGATTATTTGAACAACTTAAGATATCCTTCTATATTTAGCTCACCCCTTTAATTCTAAATTCCAAATTTTAATTCTTTGATCTACTTTTGTTGAGGTATGATTGTATTTAGGATTAATTTATATGGTGACTCCTAAATATTAATTTTTTCCCCCGGAACAAATAATTCAAAAAAGTTTTTTGCTTTTATAATGTTAACACCTTTAACCTGTAAACATGCAAGGGGCAAAAACATTAAATTCAATGAACTCAACATCCAAAACTGGCAATAATTTCACATTTAATAAAACTGTAAAAAGATTATTGTACATCTACAGCAGGTTGCGACGATGTTTCCCAGTCCCGATTCACAGAATAAAATATCCCAAAGCTCTTCAAGTTTGTCCCTATTATTTTAATGAATCATTGAATTATCTCTGGTTTCACAAATTCTCGGCCTACTCAGAATTATTGATTGACAATTTCTCGGTCTGCTTTACTTGTATACTATATGCTGTATGTTTAAATGATCAACTCCACTAAAAACTAGTTTTACAATCTTACATCCAATGTTAAAATTTATAATTACAAAATGTTTCGGTCCAAATGGCTACTCTGTAACTTTTGGCGAAGTAGCAAATGTTTTGTGGAGGAAGAGGACACAAAACTGAGAGCCACTCACCCTCAGTGATTTGATCCGGCCTTTTGTTGTGGATGAAATTACTTCTGGAATGAACAGACCGAGAGTTTGCCAAATTTCTTTGACACGCTAATTTACATTTGTTATCTTGAAGTAGAACATTTATTTGTTATTTGATATTATATCAGGATTTGGTATCAAGATTCAATACGTAAATAATGACTTGGTAATTCTTTAATGCGCTTATGACATACTACTGTAAACTTTATTTTAGTTTCCAATTTGTATTTATTAAGTTATTATATATTTATGTCATATATTTTTTACCCATAATACTCAATGTATTTTTATGATTGAATCAATTATTTGAGAAAAAACTGAGCTATTGATTGTCACACAGAGAACGTTAACAATAAGACCAATTGTAACAACACTGTTTGGGTCCGAATTCAAGAGTAGGAAAAATTAACTAAACATATTATATAGTTGATCAATTATTTTTAACTTTCAGTGAATAATATTATCTCTATAGTTACAAAAGACACTGTATCTATATCACTATATCTAAAAACTTGTATGAACTAGAATCATCAAATTTGGCTTAGGGGGTCCCTGTATGGTGTTGTTGTGCAAGAAGATGGGGTGTATGAAATTATAAATTTTAGGGGGTCTTAGGGGGGTGGGAAGATATTTCCGACGAAATTCGACTATTTAAGCCTTTATATTTTGGTCTGTAAAAGCTTACCCTATGCTTGGAGCTTAATTCTGAGGGATAAGCGTTAGCGAGGAATTAAAGTATCTACAACTTATCAAATGGTTTTTGAGTAAAATCAGTTTTAAGTCAAAACTGTGAAACTAGACCTTTTCCTCATGTTTGGATAAAAAAAAAACAAGGCAGTAACCATTGAACGACGATTACTAAACTTTCTTTTTAATTAAAAAGCAGAGTATTTTACTCAATAAAAATACAAAAATCAATACAAAGTAATTAACAATACATTGTACACGTGCTTTAATTACACACTTTATTACATTTGAGGAGTAATTGCTCATGGCTATTACTTCCTTGTACCAACTAAAACCCGTAACCTAAAAAAATTATTTCATTACTAGCTTTAACATTATCAAACATTTTGATAGTTTTCTTTAAAAAGTTATTTTATATACAGGTATAAATTATAGGTAACCTGCGTACTCAGCCAATTCCTAACAGATCTTGACTAAGATAAGATCATGACAGCTGATCAGATGTTTTGTCTACATTTAAGCTGACGACAAAGCCAACTATTCAATTTATTTATTTTTTCAAAACTAGATCGGGCGATGCCAAAGGGTTACACTATTTTTATATTGTATGATATATCAAAAAATATGCACATAGAAGTAAATATTTCAAATGTATTGAATTAATGTAATTTTAGTTGAACAGTAAAAACAATACTAACCGATTGAACATGATAATAGAATTAAAGAGTCTAAGGACTTTATTTTTTGAAGACGTGATTTTTTAAAGATTTTGATTATTTACTCAGCGTATATAACTTTTAAAGAATTGAAAAACTGTATAAAATCGGACTAAAATGAAAGTATATGTAAGTAGCTATTAATATAAATTTCTTTCAAATTCGTCAAAGGTCATATTAATTGTAAAATATTTCATTTAATTATCAAAAGAGCGTCTAAATTAGTGAAGTATTCCGGTGATACCTGTTTTAGTGCCTTAATTAAATGGAAAGTGATTATTTTGAACTCAGCATTTTTGTTTTGAGACAAGAAATTTCATAATAAGCTTCTTTAATAACGGATTCTCAAAATAACTACACAACGCTTTACTAAAATAACTCAAAGTGTAATTCTTAAGATCGTTTATATTTAAAAAGTAATATATTTATATAATTTTTATTCAATTGTTTTTAATCTATCATTCTAACTTGTCGGTGCTAAGGTAACCCTTATCATATAAAAAATGCTGGAATGTATATTAGGTAAATTTTTTTATTTCAACCACTTGATTACAATCCAATCAATTTCCATGAAATTATAAAAAAGTACAATTTCTTTCTGTTTATTTACATACTATGTCAATTAAAACAAAATCTAGTCCAGCTTCTAAATAATGTTCAGAAGTATTTAATTACGCTGACCCACGTTATTTTACGTCACTATAAAAAAACTTAATTAAGGATACAAAATGTTTCCACAAACTTTAATGTTTCAGATTTAACTGGTAGTATCGTATAAAAAGTATCATAATCTATAAACGTGTTGTTAAAAAGATTTATTCTAAAGAACTTTATTGATTAGTTAGGTTCGAAAAGGAAAATTAACAATTAAATTTATCCTGCAATTTAAAAACAACAAAACCGTTTCGTTTCATATTTATAATGAGAGTAGAAATAATCTTATATAACACACGTAAATAAGTCTCTGACTATAAGTTTTACGTGGTACGTTAAATATTTTTTTTTATATGTAAAACATGTTTCGCTATTTAAAAATATCACCTTATTAAAATTGAGAATATTATTGGAAAATTAAATACAAACTAAGAAAACGTAGTATAACTAGATAATTAAAGTTATGTCTAAATTAAATCCAAATTCGGTAAAATTTAATCTATTCTATTCTAAGGTACAGCAGTTTTATACAACAACTAGAACGTACAATTATTGTAAAACATGCTTCTGTATTTGCATAAAAGGTCTGTTGGAAGTTTTATGTCTTCCAAATTATGCAGAATTGAATGTAAAATACTGTGTTGAGCGATCTCCACTTTTAGATGAGCATAAGAAATTCCAGCTTCCCAAAAAGCTTTGTTCAGTACAGTATTATTCTTACAACTAAATTCGTCGTTATCGCAATGTTAATTAACATTTAATAAACAGCGAAATATTTCTTTACAATCATTTTCTCTCTATATCTCTACTGAATTTCTTTGCATAAACTACCCTGGCTTTTAATTTGAATTCCAATGAAATGTTGATGTAGATTCCAACACGATAATTAAATTTTGGACTTATTTGAAATTTGTCGTGATGTATTTAGGACATGGTATATTATTAATGGTTGATACCTAAAGAAAAGGTAATGTTATTACCAGCGAGCTATTTAACTATTTTATATGCAGTCTTATTATTAACAAATAACCATTTAAAGACACATATCAATAAACACCATTTTATATCCATTGTTTTAGGTTTGGTCAAATAATTAGTTTAGTGTCTTTATTTTTGTTTTAATATTTTAATTTTACGTAAAGTCAAAGTTTATTTTTAATGTAACTATTTGTGCGTATCTAGTGTTTCTGGGTTTAGTGAATTTATAAACAGAGAACCTTTAAAGTAGGGGATACATTGTTTAATTAAATGTTAAAAACATGAAATTACTACCCTGTCAAAGGTGTTAGAGAGCTTAAATTGCATCACTTAACTGTTAGTTCAGGGTAAAACCACGCCACAGGATTGGATAAAGAGAAAACGTGACCAGATTAAAAGCAGTTTTAGTTCATATAAAAATCTATCATGGGGCCCGCCATTAATGGTTATTGATCTTTTTTCATCAACATGATATGTGGTGTGTGTTGTTAAACATTACAATTACCTATTGCCAAATTATTTATTGGGTTCCAATACTTTATTAATTTATAGTCGTATTGTTTGTTTTACGTGTATTAGTTTGATCTTTTTGTTACTATCGTTTTACATAGAAAGATATACACCTCGATCGATTGTATTGGCACAATTATGTTGCGAAGATATACATCTATCACACCCAAGTAACTGGATAATACAAAGCTTATACTTGCTTCGATCTCTAGAATCAACTAATCACAAATTAGTCACTCTACAAACGATTTGATTTACACCTTGTGTAGTTACATTGACCTGAATTTGTGACAAAATCAAGCCAAACTCGAATATTGCAAATTTGTTGTTTTGAAAATATATATTTTTCTTAAATGGATTAATTAAATTCATATTTAATAACACTTGACCTTTAGGTGATTGAACTATTTTTCCTAGAACTAACTTAAATCAATCAGCATTCGCTTCTGTCGAAAAAGATCTATCAATAAAACAAACAACTAACAACAAACATAACATGACAACAAAAAAACTACGCTGCTTTCTTGCAGCGTATTTTATATTTCTATCCATTATTTATTATATATTTCCATATGGTTCATTTATAAGTTGGAGCTATACATCAAGATCATCGTCGACTTAGCGTGTGATTGAAAAAAACCTGTGGCCTTGGCAGTGTCAATATCCCAAGTGTACTGAAAAGCCTCTTTCATTCTAGTCACTCTAAAGGCCAAGTCACACCGAGCTCGCTCCCGCGGCGGGAGCGAATTTTGAAAAATCGCTCACCATGTTATCAAATGTGCCAAGTCACACCGCACGGTAGTGTCCGACACGTCCGCCTGCTGAGCGATTTATTGAGACTACCACGGCGGGAGTTTTGTCTAGCGCATGCGCAAATGGGCATTTCGAATGCCCAAGCTATTTAACTCTTTCAATGCGGCCGTCATGTTTAATCTTGAAAATTGCACTTATCTCAATGATAAGGAACCGGTCGCCGGCGACCGACCCGCACGCAATGTGTTAAAGTTTAAAAGTAATACAGTTTTAAATTAAATTTAACATGTTTCTTTTGTTTGATGATGTAGTCTATGTTGTTTTGTATTATATTCGTAATTATGTTTATCAACAGAAAAAGATAATTTTTTTTACCATGCATAATTAATGTTTACGGTGAAAATTTAATGTTTCCCATAAACATTTTTATATTGCTGACGTAAACAAATTTTTTATTGGTTCATCAACTTTTTTGATTTGCAACAACCAAAACTTTACAATCAATGTAAACTTGAACTTTCAATAGAAGCAAAAAATGTCATTAGTTTTAAAATGTTCATATGTTTTTATTTAAAAAGTAAATGGTCTTTGTAGTGTAGCGAAAAAAACGTTCAAAAACTGAAAGTTGATAATTTATCTACAACCATATTTAAAACGCTTCGAACACAAGGTCTAAATTAAATAATAAAAAAAAAAATTGTTATTCACTTTTTAAAGTAGCCCTACACTAACACATTAATAAACATTCAATTGCTTCTTAAACACTTTACTTAAAACCTGCAAATTTACATGGCATACTAAACAGGTAAGATGAGTTTCTTAGGTAAAACGAATTGTAATGAACTCATCTCAAAACTCCCGCCGCGGACGCGAACTTTTGGTGTGACATGGCTCGAGGAAAAACATCTGCGCGCGGTACTCCCGCGGCGGGAGCGGCGGATGTCGGTGTGACATGGCCTGAAGTTTCTTCTCGTTCACTTTCTGTGTATGTTATCCTGTTAGCATTAAGTCATTTTTATGACGTATTTTTGTATTAATCTTTAAAAACACATGAGGCAGATCAACCTCCACAAAGTACTATACTACTCTCCACCAATATGCCGTACTCCCCCTAACAAATATGCAGTCTTAAATTTCTTTCAGAGTTAAATTTGATATTAAAGAAATTGTTTCTACAGTTTAAGTGTATTTATTTACACATTCATCATGGTTAATCTGATTATCTAATCACATAATAATTCATACTTTTATTATGTAATGATTCTGTTTGATTTATGATAACTGACTCTCTTTGTACATAATACAGTAAAAATTGTGTAGGTGTAGATGCTTCTCTTTTTTTTCTAGAACTTCCATTATAAGTACAAATTATAGCATTGGGTTTGTGAATGAGGATTATAGGTTCTGTAGAAATATCTTTATGTTAAGCTGCATAATCCTTTTCATACTCACAAGTTACATACTTCAGTAAAAAAATGTTGAAGTTGACGAGAACTGTGCTAGCTGTGAAAAATTTGTTGAAAAGCGGGATAAAGCGTTGTTGTGTGAAGAATTTTGTAAAAAGTGGTTTCACGCAAAATGTATTGACCTTGAAGACAAGAAATATCGTATGATATATGAGTTTAAAGATTCAGTGATGTGGATGTGTGATGGATGCACAACCAGGTTAGCTAAGCTAAGAACACTTGACTTGAGCACAGAGGAACTGATTAATATCAATATTTTAATGAATAAGCTCATTATTACTATGGAAGAATTGACGAAGGATAATAAATCCCTTAATGTTAGGTTAAATGCTATTGAGAATGCTGAAGTTAGGTTAAGGAAAAATGTGACATGCAGACAGCCGGAAGTCTCGAAAAGGTTGGAAAAAAATGGGGAAGAAGAAGTTTCGAAAAATGGGGAAGAAGAAGTTTCGGGCCCTGAAGAAACACCGAATGGAAACCCACACACCGAATCAGACGGCAGTGGAAAATCGACTACCGATTCCGAAAATCGAAACGAAAACAGTGACGAGGGAGAGGAAGAGGAAGGCTCTGGAAATCAAAATGGCGAGCTATCTCAACCTAGTAGTAGTGGAAGTGAAAAAACGATCTCGTACTCTTTGGTTAGTGTTAGTGAAACTCAACATCTACGAGAAGCTGCTGTTAACCTAAATTGCAACAAGGGTGACGATCAAGAAGAGAACACTAATAAGTGGCAGAAAGTGCCTGCTCATAAACAAGGACGTGGAAACACCTCTGGCATTAAAAATAACCACGACATCCCTAGCCTGGGGTCAAAGAATACCCATCTGAAGCCGGACAAAGAACAAAATAAATCATACAGGGAAGCTGTGATTAAGGGGAGAAAATCTACTCCTTCTAGACAAACTAGGCCCATCATTGGCACTAGTGAGTCTAAGGAAAGTGCAATCTTGAGTGGCGAGAAAAGGGCCTGGTTTCACTTAAGTAAGGTTAAGGCTGGTACAACGGCTGAAGACGTAAGTAAATACATTCATAGTTCTTTTCCTAATGTGGATTGCATTGTTTGAAAAGCTAGAAACCAAGGGACTAAACTGTAGCTTTAAACTTGGAGTTGGTTTTGAACATCGAGACAAATTTCAGGATGGTTCAATGTGGCCTAAGTACACTACACTGAAACGTTTTTTGTTCAAGAGACCAACCATCAACCACAGACCACTGCAGTAGCGGAAGGTAATAAGCATTATTCATTATTCATTATTCATTGGCCTTCGTCGTTGACCCTCTGGTGAGGGAATAGACTGCGTCGTTGTTTAATACGGAAAAAATACAGAAAAACAAAGACTACACGCACATATAAAATAAAACTGTATATTAAACATGGCGGGCAGGCAGTAGGCGGTACAAAAAATTAATTGTCCCGCTCCAAATTGTCTTTAAAGAAATCCTCTACTTTGTAGTATGGTCTATTGATCATCAAGTCTTTCACAGCACTCTTGAACTTCCGGTCGTCCAGACATCGAATGCTGGAAGGGAGTCTGTTGAAGAACATGATGGCTGACTTAGGGAAGGAATTGAGCGTCCTGCTCAATCTCGCACGGGGAACATCAAGATTCTGCCTAGCTCTGGTACTATGGGCGTGGATGTGGCTTCTGGTGTTGAGAAGAGGAACACTGCATTTGATTTCTTCCAGGCAGGCGTAGATGTAGTGGCTGCAGACGGTTAGAATTCCAAGTCTCTTGAATATCGGTTTGCAGTGTTCTCTAAAAGGGCTCCTTGAGATTATACGGACTGCCGCTTTTTGAAGCTTTAAGACTTCCTCCACTTCCGACGCTTGACCCCAAAGGTGTAGTCCATACGCAATGTGCGAATGAAACAGGGCATGGTATACCATGAGCAGGTACTGCTCCGTGACACGTTTCCGGAGGCGCCTGAGGAGACAGGTGACTCTCGCAAGCCGTGTGGCAACATGGGCAGCATGGTCATTCCAGTCGAGTCGGCTGTCCAGCTGGAAACCGAGAGGTTTTACTGCAGCCATGTCGTCCGAGGAGTCTCTTGAGAGGGTACAAAGGAGTCTCTGGGTTTTGTCTCCATTCAGTTGCAGCTTATTCATCTGGAACCATGCTTTAGCTTCTTGGACCTGGATTATGGCTAAATCCCTAGTGTGGTGTAGGTTTGGCCCTTTAGTGAGAAGCGTGGTATCATCCGCAAATAGTATAGAGCTGCTGGTCTCGTCGATGTCATTGATGAGGACCAGGAATAGAAGAGGTCCCAGCACAGATCCTTGGGGAACCCCCTGGTTCACCTCCAGTTCTAGAGAGCTTGCGCCTTCGAGTATTACCCTCTGGGTTCTGTTGGCTAGGTAGTTCTTGAAGGTGGAGAGAACCACACTACCAACGCCATATCTGCTGAGTTTTTTGAGCAGGATATCATGGGATACACAGTCAAAGGCTCTGCTGAGGTCACAGAGTGTTAGCATTACCGACTCCCCAGCTTCAAAGGCCTCGCCAACTTCTCTTGCAATCCTGGCAATCGCAGACGAGGTAGATCTCCCTGCGCGGAAACCGTGCTGTGAGTCTGAAAACAGCTGATGTGTTTCAAAGTATGTATACAACTGATTCTTCATCACCGTCTCTATCACCTTACTAATCACAGGTAGTATCGAGATACTGGCATGATCACCTTTTTTGTATATTGGAATGGTCTTGGCTCTCTTTAGCTTGTCCAGAAAAACACCTCTCAACAAGCACCTGTTGATAACTGTAGTCAGGGGGGCAGAGATGTCATCAGCTACATCTTTCAGTAATTGGGATGACCAGCCAAAACAGTCACATGCTCTGGAACTTTCGAGTCCAGAGATTAGAGTCCGTATCTCCTTTTCTGAGATGGGATTCCATCTGTCAAGGGAACAGTGGAGCTCTTCCACACGCCTTCCGACATAAGCCAACGGGTCTTGGGGGCTATCTGGGATGTTGTAGATAATTTCTTCAACAGACGAGACAAAGAAGGTGTTGAAATCATCTGGACTCGCCATGGGCTTTTTAGGCTTTTGGGGTTTCACACTATTAACCACACTCCAGGCTGCTTTGCATCGGTTTTGCGAGCTTTCAATGAAACGGACATTGGCCAACCGTTTGGCTTCCTCAACTTTTTTATTATAAAATCTTTTCAGGGCCAGGTAATTATGAACATCCCCTCTGTCTCGAAGGGCCATCATCAGGGTTTTCAAGTCGGTTAGGTTAGGTGAGCACCAGTCTCTCACTTTTTGTCTTGCCTTAGATGAATTTTTATACTTGAGTTTACCTGTAGGTCTACCTTTTTTGCTTGTGGTAGGGAAGCATTCGTCAAAGAGGTCCTGTAAGGTATCAAAAAACACATCGAACCATGCATCGGGGTTTTGTAGGTCAAAAATGCAATCCCATCTTACTGCCCTGAGACGACCCTTAAAGCTAAGCAGAGCCTCAGGTTTTGAGAGATTTTGTCTATGCGAGAAAACATAATTTGCATGCCAGGGGAAAACAGTGGGTGTACTCACCGATGAAGTGTTGACATTTACTACCACGGCATCATGATCGGAGATGTGTGGGACAAGAACTTTCGAACTGTACCTCTCCTGCGGAAGCGATGTAAGGATGATGTCGAGGCATGAGTTCCCTCTGGTTGGGATTTCGTTGGTAATAAATAAGCCACACTGTCTTGTCAGAAGCTTGAAAGTTTTCTCCTCACTGGAGCTGGACAATATGTCAACATTAAAATCACCACAAACAACAAGATTACAAGACAAAGAAGACAAATAAATAATACATTTCTCAAAGATCTCGCAAAAACTATCAAATAGAGCATTGATAGGAGACCTATACACAGATGCGACCACAAGGTCGAAGTCCGCAACTCGGATGGCAGCTACTTCACAGACTTTTTCTTCACAGAAATCTTCTAAATTAATCGTAGTGAAAGTCAGTTCTTTATTTATGTAAAGTGCAACACCACCATTTTTTGCAGTACTCCTACAGAAACTTGTGGCCATAGTCATGTTACTAATACTATGGTAGTACATAACCTCATCATGTACCAGTCAATGCTCAGACACACAGAGAATATCCAAGTTTTCGTCATCAGCAAAGATTTCAACACTGTCAAATTTGGTTCTCAAACATTGGACATTCAAGTGACCAATAATTAGGGAGCTTGGATCATTTGGTATGACTACCCCACTGAGGCTAGTGGATGCTTCTGTTTCCCTAAAAAAATCCGGGACTCAATTTGTGTAGGCCTAGGCCTATTGTGTCTGCTAGGTCTGGCTGGTAAACACTTCCTTACAAATATGTTTGTTGGCCAAAACTCTTGAGGTTAGAACCCTGTCAAAATCGTTTTTACACACACCTACTTTAAAGGATTTGTATGAATTGTACTTACTCTTCAGTTCTGTACATTCAACATTTTGGATACCTTCACTTGTGAGGAAGTTGGAAACATCCGTAGTCGTTGTAGATGGTTGAAGTCTAGAGATAAATAGCCACTCCTGTTTTCCAACTGATTTTAGAGTTGTCTTGACGTTGGTACCAATCACACCAGGGATGTCACGACCCAATTTGGGCTTCTGAGGAGCAGTACTCTAGTCCACACGTTAGTTACCATAGTTATTCTGAAGATAAGCCTACACTTAAGATAGTTTTCATGAAAATCCAATGCATGAGAACAAAGTTCAACCTAATCTCCAACTTTGAAAGTGAGCACATGCCTGCTGTACTAGGAATAAGTGAACATTGGTTAGACTCTGTTGAAATAGACTATTATAAAACCATTGGTAATTTAGTGCATGTAAATGGTTATTTCAGAACTCAACACAAGAATGGTGGTGTATCTCTCTATTTGCATCATGAATTAGATTTTGAACCACTTAATTTGAATGCCTATTGCTCGGAAATGAACATTGAACTTTGCGGAGTTACACTCCATGATTTCGATATTTTAATTATCTCCGTGTATCGCCCTCCGACCGGAAATCTGGAATTTTTCTTTTACACCTTGGATAAATGCCTCTGTTACCTGACCAATATTAGACCAGCTAAAAACATTGTACTTGGTGGTGATTTTAACATTGCTCTCAACAGCCCTACAGCTCCCACCCAAAACCTTGAGGAGCTACTTCGGGGGCAAGGTCTTTATATAACGAACTACTTGCCGACGAGGGGAGACAGATGCCTGGATACAGTTGTGACAAATCTTGATACTCTAGACTACAACACCAATGTCCTTTCGTCCATCATTGCGGACCACGCACCTGTTCAAACAACCGTGTGGAAAAAGAGGGTAAGTGAGACTCCAACTATTCCATCTTGGCATATGAATTATTTATCCTATAGAAGACCTATTAATGAAGATGTTCCACCCTCCTTCAAAGAGGCCTTGAGTAACGTAAACTGGTCTGAGGTCCTAAATTTAAAGGAAGACGGAGACATTCTCCAACAATTTCACAATAAATTTGTAGAAGTGTTTGACACCTTTTTCCCTATGACAGTTAGGCCTAGAGTGATTGTTATACCAAAAAAGACCAAGAAACTATCAAATGATTGGTATACAGCTGAGCTTGGTAAATTTAGGTTGCTTGTCCAGCTGATATTTGACAAGTATAAAGCGGAAGCGTCAGTAGAGCGAAGAGATAGGTTATATGCATTATACTTGAAGGCAAAGCGTAACTATCAGGTTGAAGTAGATGCTGCCAAAAAGCTGCATACTGTACATAAAATTGAGCGCTCCAATAACAAGTGTAAGGCAGCTTGGAGTGTCATAAACGAATCTAGAAAATCAAGAGCAACCATTAGTAGTCAAATAAGCCCTGATGAATTTAATTCCTACTTTGTAAGTACTGTAGATGACATTGTTAATGACATGCAACCTGACAGTTCCGTTGCTGCTCTAGCGGTGCCTGTGGCACAACACAATTTCTTGAAATGGAGACCTACAACTTCAGCAAAAATTATTAGAATTACTAAGAACTTCTCAAACTCCTACAGTCCAGACATATATGGTCTTACACCACACATCTTGAAGCATATTATAGAAGCTGTTGCTCAACCCCTCTGTAAGGCTATAAATTGCTGTCTGTCAACGGGTGTTTTTCCTGATTGTCTAAAAATCTCAAGAACTGTTCCTATCTTCAAGAAAGGAGATGTAAACGCTGCATCGAGCTACAGACCGATATCCATCATTCCCTGTTTGGCAAAAATACTTGAAAAAATCATGCAAAACCAAATTGTAGACTATTTTGAGACTAACCATCTTTTCTCAAATTCACAACATGGTTTCCGTAAAGGAAAATCAACCGCTACAGCTCTCATCTCCCCAGTGAAAGGAATACAAAATGCCTTTGAGGACAAGCATTCCATGTCCATTGTCCTATGTGATCTGTCAAAGGCGTTTGACGTTGTCTCCCACAGTATTCTTCTTCAGCAGCTGGCTCGATATGGGTTAGGTGGGATTGTGCTCAAAACACTAGACTCCTATCTTTGTGAGAGGAGCCAGATGGTGGCCATACAGGGGGCTCTCTCTGCTCCAGCTAAGATGGACCATGGTGTCCCACAGGGATCGATTTTGGGGCCTTCATTGTTCTTGATCCTGATGAATGACCTTGGTAGTGATGATGAAACCCTCCTATACGCCGATGACACAACTCTCTGTGGCAGGGGACAACACCCTCTTGAAGCGGCAGCGAAATCAGATGAACTGTTCAACAATGCAAGAAGCTGGTTTGGGCACTATTGCATTTTAGAATCACACAAGAGAAGACACTATTAGCTTGCTTACTAACCTGCTGCATTACTTCAACTGTCGATCTCCTCGTTCAGTCCTATTGGTGACGTCATGGTTCTAGGCCTTCTAAATATAGTTACTTCGCAACATTTGGATGTAAGACGTATATAACAAAATCATAACTAACATAAATAACTTCTTGATCTATAACACTCCTCCCCACTAACTTTAAAATAATTTCCAAAAATTCTTCTTCAAACAATAACCAAAAATTCTTCTCCAAACAGTAACCAAAAATTCTTCTTCAAACAGTAACCAAAATAAATATCTCTATATACATGGGAGGAGCTCTTCTTCTCCTAATTACAAATCAAATTTTACTGGAGGACGCCGCTCACGTTGTGATCGACGCACCGTCTCAGTAGGTGAACGAGGGCCTATGCGCTTCCCTTTCTCAGGCTGAACTTCCTTCTGGATTTGATGGTTAATGACATCAGTCACTGGGGATTTCAATAGTGACTGTCTGTTCTGGGGAGATCTGTCATGGACTGGGCTAGATAGGACTTCTTGGTGGATTTGTGGTTGAGGCAGGGGTATAATAGTTAACAGGAGTATAACAGGAATGTATGAAACTTCTTTACTGCGAAAACAAGTGCTAAGGCTTCACGTTCAATCTGAGGGTACCTCTGTTCTTGTGGAGATAGAGTCCTGGAAGCGAAAGCAACTGGCCGTTCCGAATTGTCAGGCAACCTGTGCGAAATCAAAGCACCCACACCATATGGGCTTGCGTCAGCAGTCACGACTAGGTCCAACTTAGGGTTAAACGGAATCAAAATTCTGTCACTTAAAAGCAATTCCTTACCTTTGACAAAGGCGTTTTCACAATCTTTGGACCAATGCCATTTTGTGTCCTTGTTTAGCAATTGATATAATGGGTGAAGTAAAGTTGACAAATTTGGTAAAAAACGTGAGTAATAATTTATAAGACCAAGGAAGGCTCGAAGTTGGGTTAGGTTCTCAGGCCTAGGTGTTTTAACGATAGCGCTCGTTAATTCTTCACTTGGGCGAATCGCATCTGCTTCTAGCCTATGGCCTAGAAAAATCAGGCTATGTTTAAAAAACTCACTCTTCGTAGCGTTTACCTTAACACCATACTTTTGGAGGCGAGTCAACACAGATTTGAGCGTACTATACATTTCCTCATCGGTCCTTGCTACCACCAATATGTCATCAAGATAACAAAAAACCTTTGGAAGGTCGCCCAGGATTTTGTCCATTACTGATTGAAATATTGCTCCTGCACTGGTAATCCCAAACGGAAGCCTACTGTATCGGTACAGGCCCTTATGGGTGTTGATTGTCAAAAGTTCTTGAGAACGCTGGCTAACTTGCAGCTGATTGTAGGCTGCCGATAAGTCCAATTTAGAAAAGATTTTTGAGCCTGGTATACTAGCAAAAATATCCTCTGCTGTTGGCAATGGATAATAGTCGGTACGTAACCAACGGTTAAGGGTAACCTTAAAGTCTCCGCAGAGACGCACTTCATCATTTGATTTTGGGACCACCACCACAGGTGTACTTCAGTTGGTTTGTGTTACAGGATAAATAACATTATTACTTATCAATTTTTCAATTTCTTTTTCTAAAGCATCTCTAAGTGCATAAGGCACACTGCGAGCCTTACAGAAAACAGGCACCGCTTCATCTTTCAATACAAGTTCGACTTCAATGTCTTTAATAGTCCCAATCCCGGGTTCAAAAACATTTTGAAATTCTTTCTTCAGATCATTAATGATAGATAATACTGGAGACTTCTTACCGCTAACCAGTTGTACTGAGTCACTTTGTCTTCCGCTTGTTACGTTTTTCCAATCCAGTTGTAATTTACTCATCCAGTTACGACCCAGCAAAATAGGCTGGTTAGGAACTTCGCTGCGTGTCACCACCATAGGAAGTACATGATTTTCCCAGCGAGACGCAACCTTTGCCTGAAACTCGCCCACAACATGTATCTTTTGACCAGTATAAGTTTTCAGACGAACTTCACTCCTGGAAAGGTTAGGTTTGTTAGATTTACCTTCAAATAATTTATCAAAAACATCTTCGGGCATGACCGAAACCACTGCCCCGGTATCAATTGTCATGCTCACAGGCACTTCGTTTATTAGCAACTTCGTTTTATAGCTATTAACCTGATCTACATTGTCTGAATACGCTATGTTGTATAACGAATACTCCTTTTTACAATCTGGCTCATCATCCGGGGAGTCGTCATGACTATTATCCGACTCCTCATCACACATGTATACCCTACCGCTAGGCCTAGGCTTATACTTATTCGCTGACCTACTCCTACACATTCTTGAAAGGTGACCCGTCTTTTTACAAGTATGACAGCTATACTCTTTATACGGACAACTGTTAAACCCATGTCCTTGTCCACAACATGTACATTGGCGCGTAGAATTTACATATGCAGGTCGCTGGCCTGTTTCATTATATCTAGGTCTATACAAGTTTTTAGGCTTACCATTGTTACTGCCACTTAACATATTGACTTCACCAGAAGTCCAACCCCCTGTGTTTTGTGGATGGAGGCTTTTAGCATTCCTGTTTGCATCCTCCAACAATAAGGCAAGTTGAAGGGCTTTATCAAAGGTTAAAGAATCTCCCTCCGCCAGTAGTCTACTCTGTACATCACTAGACTTTATACCACACAAAAATTTATCCCTCAATGCATCATCCAAGAATGTTTTAAACTCACATGTGGACGCTAGGTTTTCAATTGTATAGCAAATTCAGAGATGGACTCACCCTCTTGTTGAGTCCGTTTATTAAACATGAACCTTTCGTAAGTCACATTTTTCTTAGGAATGAAATGATCCCTCAAAGTTTTTATGATTACCTCATACGTTTTATCAGCCGGTTTATCCGGTAGTAGCAAATTCTTTAACACTGAATATAGGTCAGGTCCCATAATAGACATAAATAAGGGGACTTTAGCATTATCTTTTATATCATTAGCTTTCATGAAAAATTCCAGCCTCTCAATATAATTTTCAAAAGGTTCCAAGTCCTTGTTAAATTCTTGAATTTTACAAATAACTTGTTTGGCAGCCATCTCTGACAGTAAGTCACTGAATAGAGATTATTATAATATATATGCAACTTACGGCTTCTAGATCCAGTATGTAGGCTACCCACGGTAGGCCTAGGCTAACATAGGCCTAGGATGACAAAGTACCTAACCTGCCAATCTAGGTATATCTTCAATATTTTACAGCTCAGATGTTTCCATAACATCTTCCATAATCATATTTCCAGGCTTTTCTTTAACTCAATTTCAAATTTCATATGAAAAATTTTAATATTTGCAAACTTTTTGCATGATTCGACAAACTTTCAGGAACAGACAAACTTTCATGAAAACGATGCCACGTTTTCATCAACTCCTAAATTGTGTAATATTCTCCACTCCACTAACAAAAAATATCAATATGCTGAAAACGAAAAAAAGTAACTTTTTTAAACTCCGCACCAACAAAATAATGAAACTTTTCAATGCACGCGTATCGAAATTCAGGTTCGGTTAACTTGGCCTCGTCGCCATTATTGCATTTTAGAATCACACAAGAGAAGACACTATTAGCTTGCTTACTAACCTGCTGCATTACTTCAACTGTCGATCTCCTCGTTCAGTCCCATTGGTGACGTCATGGTTCTAGGCCTTCTAAATATAGTTACTTCGCAACATTTGGATGTAAGACGTATATAACAAAATCATAACTAACATAAATAACTTCTTGATCTATAACAGGCACAATGGCCTTAAACTAAATGAAGCCAAAACTCAGAAGCTTATATTAACGCTCAGCAAAACGTCTCCATCTCAAGATGAGCCAGTAAAACTATTAGGGTTTGTCTTGGATCCCAAGTTACAATGGGACTCCCACGTCTATGCTGTGTGCCTTAGGCTAAGGCGTGTCATTTTTCTCCTCAGAAAACTCAAACATCAAACCACGCAGAAGTACCTTATGACAATATACTTTTCATTATTCCATAGTCATATAAATTATGGAATCTTACTCTGGGGCCACTCATCAGGGTGTATCCGTATACTAAAGCTACAAAAACAAGCAATAAGAATTGTAACTGGAAGTAAAAGATCGCAGCCATGTAAACCCATCTTTAAGCAACTTAACATATTGACAGTATACAACCAATATATATTCAGTTGCCTGCTTCATATAAAATCCAACTTGCATCTGCATGAAAACATAGGGGAAAAGCATGATCACAACATTAGGGGAGCCCACAAACTGAACACAACTAGATGTAGGCTGGCTATGACAAGAGATAGTTTGCTATCTCTTGGTTGCTGTTAAGATGTTTAATGCCCTGCCGAAATGTTTAGTAAACATGGAAGATAAGGTTTTCACCAAGAACTTAAAGGAACATCTCCTAGCAAACCCATTTTACTCAATTGAAGGATATTTTGAAATCTCAACAACACTGTCGCTAGCATAAGCATCCACCGCCGCTGCGCAGTCAGTATATTTTAAATATATGTTTATTTAATTGTAAAATTGTAAATAGTAGTTTTAAATTATTTTGACGCTATCTATCCGGCCCAGGCTGGTCAACGATGAAGAGGAGGTATTTCAGTATAAAACCGTTTCAATACAGTAAAAAATGATAACTTTATACAAGTTCCACTTAATATCTTCTTGATCAGCATTGTACGTGTTATTAAATTTACGGAAAGTAAATAAAAGAAACGTCTTATAACACTTAAAACATATATTTACGTTTATACTGCTACTCACCAGACGGTAAATATACAAAACAGATGGTAAGTGGTGATCGATTTCGATTGGACACTCTAATCATCATCAGACCCAATAGGCGAATGACAAGAATCTTGAATGGCGTCCCTACTTATACCCTATTGGCTACCGGAAGCACCGGCCAATACATTTTTATACGTACAACTGGAATCAAAATGTATTTGTTCATTAATCAACTTATTTCTATTTTTACATTTTTCCTTATAAATATACAATTCTTCCCAAGCATTCATTACATATCCTTTCTTACAATTCTTTAAAATATCTAGACTATCCTAAATTTTTCCTAGTGAGTGGCCATTTTGTAACAGGTGTTGTGCGACATTTGATCTTTCCAACCAAGCCATTAGGAAGAAAGAGCTGGACACCATTAAGAAGATCGCTCAAGTTAATGGATTTCGAACCAAGACGATAGAGGACATCGCAAGGAAGACGAGGAGGAAAATCGATAGGCAGAATACACTACACAGCAGAACAACATTAGAAGAGATAAAAGAGGAAAACACCAGATATATCACATTTAGCTACACGGGGACTACAACACAAAGGACTGCTAACAGATTCAAGAAATACGGAGTTTCAATAGCCTACAGGACTCAGAACACATGAGTAAAATACTGCATCCGAAAATAGAAGATTTCAACAGATTCGACGCTTCGGGTATCTATAAAATCAATTGTAACGATTGTGATAACTTCTACATTGGACAGACTGTGAACTTCATTAACCGCTTCAAAAACCACATATCTGCGTGGAGGAACAACAAACCGGAAAGATCAAATGTCGCACAACACCTGTTACAAAATGGCCACTCACTAGGAAAAATTGAGGATAGTCTTGATATTTTAAAGAATTGTAAGAAAGGATATTTATTTATTTATTTATTAACGGATGCACCATTTTTACATGTAAATACAATAATCTTACATCAGAAGCAGAAAAAAAATCACAGGTCAGTACAAACGCTCATACAAACAGACAACCTACCTGTTGTCATCCAGTTGTAATTTACTCATTCAGTTACGACCCAAAATCACAGGGTTTTATAAAACATTTATAGGTGTAAGAGTAGTGAAAAAAAAACTGGAAAACAAAACTTCAAAACAAGACATAAAAAGATAAATAACAACTATAAATAACAAACTATAAATAACTAACTTTGAATAACAAACTATAAGTTACAACTATAAATAACAAACTATCTGAGCAAGTTGACAAAACGAGATACAGTATTCGAAAAACAAAACCAGTATAGGAACAATACAATGATGCAAAGCAGTAGCCGAGTGAAACTTCAATATAATGATATGAATGATATGATGGATATGTAATGAATGCTTGGGAAGAATTGTATATTTATAAGGAAAAATGTAAAAATAGAAATAAGTTGATTAATGAACAAATACATTTTGATTCCAGTTGTACTTATAAAAATGTATTGGCCGGTGCTTCCGGTAGCCAATAGGGTATAAGTAGGGACGCCATTCAAGATTCTCGTCATTCGCCTATTGGGTCTGATGATGATTAGAGTGTCCAATCGAAATCGATCACCACTTACCATCTGTTTTGTATATTTACCGTCTGGTGAGTAGCAGTATAAGCGTAAATATATGTTTTAAGTGTTATAAGACGTTTCTTTTATTTACTTTCCGTAAGTTCCACTTAATAAAACTGGGATTTTAAATACATATTAGTAATATTTCATAATATCGTTATATTAAACTGCATACTAGCTACAAACCTCTACTAGTTAAATACTTACTTATATATAATTTTATCACTACAACAATAATCTTCAATTAATTCTAGTACCTCTTACTAAAACGGAAATCCGAACAAAATCCGACATGACACTATTACACACGTAATATCTGTTGACTGTAAAAACCGAAATAACATCTTGTTATATGTGACATCTAACGTTACTTACAGGGCGAGTTTTCTAAGCTGTCCTAAACAGATTACAGACAAACGGCTTGACATACAGAGATGAAACAAAACTTTTCCCAACTAATTCATACCCTAGGAACAACGTAAAAATATTTTTACCATTTTTAAAATACAGGGTGTTCGAGAAACTGGGGGTCATGGATTCGAATTTCAGAGTTTTCAAAAGTGAACATATGTAAAGCTATGCATCATTTAAAGCTCTAGACTACAATTGTAGACGAACAATTTAGTGAAGATAAAGGAGTTATGATTTCACTAAATTGTTAATCTAGTCTAGAGCTTTAAAATGATGCACAACATGACATATGTTTACATTTGAACACTGAGATTCGAACCCATGATCTCGAGTTTCTCGAACACCCTGTATTTAAAAAACGGCAAAAATATTTTTACGTCGTTCATTGGGTATAAGTTAGTGGGTAAAGGTTTTTTTTTCATCTCTGTATGTCCAGCCGTTCGTCTGTAATCTGTTTAGGACAGCTTAGAACACTCACCCTGTATTATCTAGTTCCTTAAATGTATAATAGAATGTAACGAGTTCTAAGGTGAAAAGTCCAAATTACTTGATGTAGGTTGACGGTTGTAGGTTAATCCTATTAACTTTGTTGGCAATCTCAGAAAAGCCGTTTAAAATTAACCTTCTCTTATGAGAGGTTACAGTTTTATTGAAAATAAACCAAGAAACTAGTTTACCAAAGCTATATTTTACCAATATATCTAGAGTATCATAACCGACGAATTGTTCCTTTTGTGGGTGATGAATTTGTCAAAGTGCTATAATTGACCATCATCTAATTTCATATTCCAGTTTCACTGAAAGTTTTAATTCATGAAATTACTTCAGTTAAAAATGTAATAGCCTCTCAGTAATAATAATAATAATAATGTAATAGCTTCAAGGACCATGAATATTGTGTAGTTTATATATCACAAATGTGGGCGTATAAATATCCAAGTAATATTTGAGGACAGTTGATTAACGTTATATACGTCATAGAAATTTAATTAATATCAATACATATTTTAGAAAAAATAAAAATACATCGTCAGAAACTAACTGAAAAAGGAGCAAATATTGTTTGTGTTTACAAACACGATATTAATAAAACAGTTGTACATCGATAAAGTTATTGACTAAATTTTACAAAAGTAAAAAATATATATATTTTACCTTTTATGTTTCACATGCTTTGTGTCAAGATATTAATAGTTTGTAAAACAAGACCCACATTTGTTAACCCAACGGTTTTTAGTTACTATGTAGGTGAATAAACAACATGTTTGATGAACTCTTTTGACTTTTATGTTTAGAAACATCTATCATACTTCGAATTTATGTGACTAAAATAGCAGGTTAGTCAATCTTAAATCATTGACACAATAATTAAAACCAACAATTGAGTACAACAATAGTTGAGCCTTTTTATGGTTCCTTTTGTTTTGTTTAAATGTATATACTATTATGTTCTATCACTACAGAGTTAAAAGAACCGCACATAAGAAATATGTCACGACTAACCTGTAGATAACGTAGAACTGAGGCCGGTTCAGAGACATCAGCTGTGACGTCATTGCGTTAGCAGTGCAGCCACACACACAAACTAAATAGCACTACTTTCTGCTAGTGCATATAACTTCAAAATATATCACACTCGCCACAACTAAAAATTGGTGATTCTTCACTTGACCAAATAAGAATTAAAAACCTAGTAGGCCAACTCAACAGTACTTTAATATAACTTGGCCTAATAATTATTGTAACTCAAAAATCAATTGCTTCATAAAATAAACTAAAAATTCTTCTGCGCCTTACTTTTGCTAAGGCCTACAAATCAAGCCGCGCAGGCTTCCTCACAGTCCTGTCAGAACGTCTTAGTTGTGGCGGACTGCACTGCACAACGGGAGGCTGAACTTCTGCCACTGGTGGTTCGTCTGACGTGGGCTTCTTCTGCGGCGATCGTTTCTCCGGAGAGGCTGGTGTTTCATTTGCATTCCTCTTACTGGGTGTTGCTGGTGTGAAGCAACTCCGGATGGGTGGAACAGTAGGCTCCTCTTCTTGAAGGGAATATTCCCGGGCTCGTAGATGGTCAGCATGACAAACCCGTGTGCGCCCCAGTGATGACACAATGTAAGTTACTGGGCTACGCTTTTGTAAAATCTTCCCTGGCACCCAAGATACCTTCTCATTCCTCACTGTTCGAACCAATACCAATTCTCCTTCCTCAAAACTTCGGAACTTTCCTCTACTCCTATCCGCATACTTCTTCTGTCGATCCATCTGTCGATGTATCGTCTCTTGCAAGTTAGGCTTGAGTAAGGTTAACTTCGTCCTAGGCTTCCAATTCAGGAACATCTCAGCTGGTGTGAGTCCCGTTACAGAGCAAGGGGTGTTACGATACGAAATCAAGAAATTGTCCAACTTGTGCTGTAAGGTAATGGAACCTGTGGCACTCTCTCCCAAGACTTGTCGAAGTAGATTTTTCTTGACAATTTGAACACTGCGCTCAGCAGAACCATTGGAAGCAGGATGGTAGGGTGGTGTTAACGTAAATTTAACTCCATTCTTAGCCAAAAACTCTCTAAATACGGAACTAGTAAAGGTAGCTTGGTTATCAGAAACTAGCTCTTCAGGTAACCCATAAGAAGCAAACAGGGTTCGAAGACGGGAAACTGTACTGGAAGTGGTAGTAGAATTCATCAAAAATACCTCGATCCACCGAGAATAAGTATCTACTAGTACAAGCATTTGTTGTCTAGAAGTAGGCTCCTCAGCAAAATCAATATGTACACGCTGCCACCTCCTTGTGGACTTAGGCCACTGCTGCAATGGAACCTTCACAGACGAGTTCCGAGAACTCTGACAGATATGACATGATCTAACCATACTCTCAATCGCTGGTTCAAGACCAGGCCACCAAACGTAGCTTCTTGCGAGCATTTTCATTCTTACAATACCAGGATGTTGGTCATTTAACAACCGAAGCACATTGTCTCTAAGTTTATCAGGAATTACAACTCGAGAACCCCATAATACACAATTAGCCTCAATGGACAACTCATCCTTCCTCTTTAAATAAGGAGTCAACTTAGGGTCTTTTACATCTCTCCAGCCATGCCACAAAAAATCACGGACTCTAGATAAAAGTGGATCTCTGCCAGTAAATCTTGCTACATCTACAGAAGTAAGTGCATTTTCACTCATCAATTGGCAGTTGAATACCTCCAAGCATTCCTCCACATGGGCGACACAGTTAGCTTCCAATTCCAGGGATTCATCCATGGGTAGGGGTAATCTTGACAATGCATCCGCATGTGATACCTCAGATCCTTTTCGATACCGAACTTCAAAGTTGTAGGTCGATAATATCAATGCCCATCGTTGCAACCGTGCTGCGGCAAGACTAGGTATTCCTTTCTTAGAACCAAATATGGCTGTTAATGGTTGATGGTCTGTCTGCAAAATAACATTCATCCTGCCATAAATATATTTGTGGAACTTTTTTGCACCAAAAACCAATGCAAGAGCTTCTCGGTGTAATTGAGAATAATTTTTCTCACTAGAACTCAAAGACTTGGAGGCAAAGGCAATAGGCCTTTCCTCACCATCGATAATATGAGACAAAACAGCCCCAACTCCTCTAGGGCTTGCGTCACAAGTTAGCACTAACGGCTTATTAACATCATAATGAACCAGTATGTGTGAATCACATACCCAAGTTTTACTCAACTGAAAAACATCAGAACATTGTTTAGTCCATTTCCAGGACACATCTTTCTTAATCAAATCATAAAAGCAACTCAACTTGGCAGACAGATTAGGTATGAAACGGCCATAATAATTTATTAGGCCTATGTAGGCACGGAGCTCATCTTTGTTAGTAGGCTCCGGTGCATTCCGGATGGCATCAAGAATACCCACTTGCGGGCTAATTCCTTCCGCTGACAGGCGGTAACCCAAATACTCCACCTGGGACTGTAAAAAATTACATTTGGATTCATTAACTTTGACCCCATAGTCACTTAGACGCTGTAGTACCAGTTCCAGACGAGAGTACGATTCTTGACGTGAAGAACCTCCTACGACGACATCGTTCAGGTATGCTACCGTACCGCTTAAACCTGACAAAATCTTGTCCATGGCAGCCTGAAACAAAGCGGGGGCCGAAGACAGTCCAAATGGCAAACGCCGGAGTCGAAACAACCCTTTGTGAGTTGTTAGCGTCAATAACTCTTGAGACGATTCCGCAACAGGCATCTGTAGGTACGCAGACTGCAAGTCCAACACTGAAAAGAACTGACATCCCGACAGTGCCGCAAATATATCATCAGGTTGAGGCAAAGGGTAATGCTCATGTTGAATTACCTGATTCAAGGTAACCTTGAAATCACCACATAACCTAACTCCCTGCTGTTTAGGTATGACTACCAATGGTGTGCCCCACTCCGAACTAGTCACTGGATAGGCTACACCGTCATCCACCATCTTCTGTAACTCTTCTTCAACCTTATGGCGTAACGAAAAAGGCACTGGCCTAAATTTACAAAATTTCGGAGTCGACCCTTCTCTCAACACTATGTGAGCTTTCACATTTTTAATTTCACCTATTTTACCTTTAAATACAGACAAATATTTATTTTTCAAAAGATCAACATCTTTAGGCACTTGGACCTTGGTTAGGCTAGGTTCTGCCAAAACATCATGGTCTCGAGAACTAGGCCTAGACTGTGTACAGAGCTTATGAGTCTGGACTGCACTAGGCTTACTTGAAAAAATAGAGTTCCAGTTCAAAACTATTTTTTGCAACCAATTTCTACCTAAAAGCAACGGTGCATTGGCTTTATCTACATCCACTACTGTCATAGGCAACATGTAGCTTGTCTGTTCATAAACCACATTAACATCTACTTGGCCTACTACCTTAACTTCATCACCAGAATAGGCACGTAATTTTACATTACTACGAGTCAATTGTAATTGAGAAAAATGTTTTTCATACACTTCAAATGGACATACTGTGATAGCAGATCCTGTATCAATCTCCATGTCTAAGTCTACATTTTCTATGGCTACTCTTACCTTGTAACAAGAGTTAGGGTCAGTTAGGCCTAGCCCAATATTGTACAAATTTAGCTCTTCACATTCCTCACTAGGGCTTTCAGACATCTGATGCACTTTATATTTACCTCCAGTAGTTTTACTACCTCTATCCTTAGCCTTGCATGCCTTTCCTAGGTGACCCACTTTTGAACATATATGACATTTATATTTATCATATGGGCAATTGTTAGCCTTATGGTCGGTCTTCAAGCACCTGTAACACTTAAAAAATTTCGTAGCACCTTCACTTTCTTTCATTTTGCCACCCCTAGGCCACGTGGTTTTCCTAACATGAAACTTGTTCACATCCTGAAAAGTTTCCTGTTTGCTGAGAAACATGTTTGTGTGCTTGTCTGCCTGTTCAAACGTGAGCGCCAACGCTAAAGTTTTATCAAAATCTTTTTCCTCCGACAATAACTTTTGCCGAATTTGTTCATTGGAAATTCCCGAGATTAGCCTATCTCTTAAAGCGTCCTTTAGGAATGTTCCAAATTGACAAGAAGCCGAAAGATGTTTTATCGCAACCACAAAATCTGAGATGCTTTCACCAGACCTCTGCGAGCGGGAATTGAACAAATAACGCTCTACCACTATTAAACGTTTGGGTGAAAAATGTTGTTCCAGTACTTTAACGAGTTTATCAAAATCTAATTCGTCCACTTTTTCAGGGGAAACTACATCCCGTAACACTGCGAGCACTTTAGGACCTAACACGGTGATTAGAACAGAAACCTTGCTCGTGGCCTTGACATCATTCGCAATAAAATAATGTTTCAAACGCAACAAATATGACGAAATATCTTCTTCACTGGGATTAAATTCTCCCATTCGTCCCACACTCGACATTGTCACCGAATACCGACTGCGCCAATATTATGTTCTATCACTACAGAGTTAAAAGAACCGCACATAAGAAATATGTCACGACTAACCTGTAGATAACGTAGAACTGAGGCCGGTTCAGAGACATCAGCTGTGACGTCATTGCGTTGGCAGTGCAGCCACACACACAAACTAAATAGCACTACTTTCTGCTAGTGCATATAACTACCTTTTACCTTTTACCTCTTCTTTCTTCACCACAATCCTCAGATCGGGGAGTCGTCAAAATTTCTCCTTCTTCATCTTCTTGGCAGCCTTTTAGCTAGCCCAGTGTAGGTGTGTATAGGTGTGTTCTTGTATGTATTCCTTTGTTGAGTAATATGGTTTGTTTATAAGGTAGTTTTTTAGTGTCTTTACAAATGTGGTATGATTTGAAATGTTTTTAATTTTTTCTGGCAGAAGATTTATGTATTTAGATCCTGTGTATGTTGGGGTGTTGCTGAATTTTTTTAGTCTGTGTTGTGGCAGGTTTATATTGTTTTTGTGTCTGGTGTTGTGATTATGATAATGTGACCGGAGTGTTGGATTGGATTTTTTTGCTAGGAGAATGGTTTCTAGGATGTATTGTGAGAAAACGGTGGGGATTTTGAGCTGGATGAATAGGGGTCTACAATGTTCCAGATAGTGTGTCCTGCATATCGTCCGTAGTACTTTCTTTTGTAGGATAAGTAGTTTGTCCATATTGTTTGCAGATGATGATCCCCATGTTGCAATTCCGTAACTCAGGTGAGAAGCAAAATATATCACAATAAGAAATATGAAGAGTGAAGTTTATCAAATATATAAACTTCAAAATATATCACATATACATCATTTTACAAACCTCATAAAAGTTTCATTGGATAAGATGCGAAGCTGGAAATAAATTACCACAATGAATAAATATTGCCCTCGTTTTACTGTTACTGAATAGCAATGCAATCTCATTACGGCAGTTGTGCTGCGGAAAGCACTCTGAATGCTGCAATATTTGATGAGTTGTTATGATATCGTACAAAGGAATATTGTGTTCTTATTCCAAAAAAAATCTAGATACTAGTTTGTAGATGTGTTTGCCAAAGAATCACTTATATGATAGTGTAATAAATATTAATTTACCAAGGGTACCATGATAATTAACAATTTATTACAACCAGGTTTAATGAAAAGAAACACTTTCTCCACCTGATATTCTGCTGAATAAATATACTGGTTTTAAACATTCGATTCTTTTACCTGGCGTGATTTAAAAACTAAATGAAAACAAGTAAAAAGGAAAAGTGATGATTTTAAATTTCATTACAACAGATATATTATAGACGCAGTTTAATGCAACTATAACGTATATCAATATACAATCGTTTTAACAATATCCTAATATTGCTAATCTATACTTTGAGTTATTCTTCAACAAAATTCGCCTAAACAACCTACATATAGTTGGGTTGCTTTTTAGATTCACGATTTTCTCTTATTTAGGTGGTTAGAAATAACATGTATGTTTTATAAGCAGCTCTTATTATATGAAAAATTCATAACAAAAGATATATAAAGGTAAAATGTTTATTGTCGTTCACGGATCCCAGGACACCAGTAGAAGCCAAAAACAGGGTTTATTCTATATGCAATGCATTTGTTGGTTTTAGGTAAATGGAAATACTTAACTATTGGAATGCTTCAAATATAAAAACAGCTTGATTTCAAGGATTGTTTAACACACAGTTTTCTAAACTAACTATTAGATAAGATATCTTGATTTAGCAGAAAAAATACAATCTGCTGTATTACCTAAATCATTAAGAAGTATAACACTTACTACCACGGTAGCTTAGTAAAATTACGGGGAGTGAAGGAATTTACAGAGAATATTGCAAAACACCCTTCTGTATTTGCATAGTTAGACTCTGTAAGAATTTTTATATTCTCCAAATTATGCAACGTCTGACATAGTATTTTCTGAATTCGTATTTAGAGTAATTATTTCCTCATGTAACCTAGCAGAAGCTATTATAGCTTTGAAACCTGCTGTGTTCAAGATCATATTATTCTTGCTACCTCTATAGTCATTTTGGTGTTAACATTTTAAAACTATTTTCCCCTTAACCTGCTAAGTTTTTGATTAATTTAGCTTGAAGAACATTTACATACTCAGTTTGTCTAATTGAAATCTGTTCGTTATTCCTCATTGAAGTGTTTCACTTCACACAGTTATATTGGAAACGGGGTTGTACAGTCCATGCAGTGTAAATATACCGTAAAAATGTTGTTATGACTTTTTGTACAGTTGTCTGGTTTGAGCGTTTAGTGTTTTGTTTGAGTATATGTGAAAATTAAATTTTCTAACTCCCATAGCTTGAAAAATATCGAATTAGTTTGCCCTTTTTATTATAGGTAAGAAAAATGTGTTTTATTTGTAAACTGAGTTCCTAAGTAAATTACACAAAAGGACCCATTTATGGTGCAGCAGAAAAGTGAGTAAACAAGCCCAGCTGACAGGAAACACCTCTAATGCGCAGGGCCGGATTTAGCATTTTTGCGCCCCTAGGCCCAAAACAATTTTCCGCCCCCTAGTCTGGTCACAGTTACTTTCTTTCAAACCTTTATTAAAAACTATATCACGACCATAGGCTTAAGTTAATTGCTTGAGTATCACTCTTCGTCGGAATCGTTGCATTGCAAGTTTTTTTTAAGAATTGACTTGTTTAGCATTAACAAAATGCCGTCTTAAACACTTTTAGCAAATTTATGCCTTTACTAAATGCTCACGTTTGTGGCCGTGGCCGCCGTGGGACTGAACTGAAACAAAACAACTCAACTCACCGAGCATTCATGCAAAAAAAAAAAACATGGCCATTGATTCCAATTCAGGGTCAAAAGCATGAACTCCATACAGTACGTGATACCATAGATTAAACATACTCCTTTAGTAGATTTGTCATCGTTTTGGATTAGCCTAGCTGAAAACAATTCTTTTTATTTAAGGAGTATGTTTTATCTATATTTAAACCTAGTTTATATAAAAAAAAAAAAACAATCTAATCATTAAAAATTGGTCGTCTCCTGTTTATATTAAAATAAATTAAAACCCACATCATAGAACTAAACCAAAAATAATAGAAACAAAATTACGTGATAACTAACATCAAGTGTCACCAACATAAACTAGACATTGACAAATTTTGAATTAACAATGTCATAAGAAGTCGACTTGAGTGAGTTACATTTAACCTATGGTTGTACCATAGATAAAACATACTCCCTTAGTTGTACTGCATCTAGGCTTTGACTATTCAATGATCTAGGTTATATTTCCAAAGCAAAACAGAGCAATATTCCGGCCAACAATACCGATTCTTAGGTCTGAGGAGAAAATTACAGCATTAATGGTGCTTTGAAGGGTATTGCATTTTTCTAAAATCGAATGCAAACTGAAATTAATATTTTTTCGTAAATTTTAAAGGTAAATTCATTGTTGATTTGATATTCATCACACCGTATTATATATTTTTGAAGTGAGGGTGGTAACAATGTCTACCACGCATGCCCCCCTAATCACTCTGATCAGATAGTACCGAGCCCGAGCCAGCATAGTGGCAGTGCAGTGGCAATACGATGCGTACCGCTAGGGCGCTCGTCAACGTCAACATCCCTACAGCCTACTCCCGTATAACCGGTGTTCGCTACCAATTTTGTAACGAAATTGATGCGTAGTTCCGAAAAATAGTTCAAGTTTCCTAACAATTATTTCTTCTTATGAACCTCAGAATCATAACGCTTGAACAGGCAGTTTTTTTTATCAACTAAGACTATTTATTTTCATTTTTAGATATAAAAAAAATCCTCTCGGTCGTGCGCCCTCTGGGACCTTGCGCCCATAGGCCCGGGCCTACCGGGCCTATTGGGAAATCCGGCCCTGCTAATGCGCAGGCGCTGCCAACCTAACTTTGTTCTGTACCTTACATCAACTGTTTCATAAAGAATTACAGATTTCAGTTGGCTTCAATATGCATTACAACAGGTGGTACAAGCCTTTTGATAAATAAATATGCAGATTGTTAATTTTTACCAACAGTCAATTTAAAAAAAAACAAATCAGCCCTTTTATGCTTAACTGATTTATTTTCTTTTTTTTATGTTTCAAATGTGTTTAAACTGAAATTGCATCGTGGATAAACAGTTAAATGATTGGGTGAAATACATTTTTTTTTAATAATTTTGCAACCCTAAAACATTTATTTATCATTTTATCTATCCCAATAAAAAGTGACTATTCTCAAAAAAATGTATATTTCAATCTAAAATCACATTTCTTTTCCTTAAATTTCAAAGTATTTATTGGAAGGAGTCCGTCAAAAAAGATATATTCAAAATGCAGTTATAATTATGAAAATTGTTATATCAAGTAAAGTGATTTAAACTGTTATGGTTATTATGCTTTTGGTTATACCAACTTTAGTTTAGCTTATATTATGTTAACGACGTTTAAGAGTTTTCATTTGAGGAGATTCAGACAAAAAGAATAATTCATATAAATTAATTGTATGATTTATAACCTCTTAGTCAAGCTAGTAACGAAAATCTTGTGAAGAGAAACGAACACAAAACTTTTGGCCACTCGCCCTCAGTGATTTGATGTGGCCTTTTGTTGTAGATGGGATTTCTTCTGGAATGAACAGAATGAGGACTCGCCAAATTTCTTTGACCCACTAATTTGTTTTTTTTTTATCTTGAAGTAGATCATCGATAGTGTGATAGGGGTTCCATTTCAGAAATTTCGATCGAGATTTAGAATGTATAATATTGACTGGGTGTTATGTTATTATTAGTAGTACGATTTCAATTTTATTTATGTAAATTTTTTAGTTTTGTCAAGACCTGTAAAATGATACCAAACTCAACTATACCTGCCATTTGAAAATGTTGAGCTACCCTCTAACCCCGCTACCCCTAAATTTTTCAAAATTAACCATAACTATTGTATGTAGCCCCTCATTCTTAAGAAAGTTGCCGTAACCCGATTTCAAAGACCTCAAAAGGTAAAAAAGTTAAGAGGAGGGGGGGGGGTGCAAGTTACTTTCCAGCCACCCTGTATATTTACACTTATACTAAACACTATGGGCAGTAAATTTTAACAGAAGACCCATTGGTGGTGAGTGACACATGTTTGGGCAATAAAAATGAAATTTTAAATGAAACGGCAAATCTTTCCGAACTAAAACATCTGATTGTCGATTGCCATATAAAGCGTTATCTCTCCTCCTTCGGGGGTCCAAAACCCCAGGTCAATGTCAGAGGATCAATCCTGTCTGGCAGAGTTTGACGCGAGAGGCCCACCCAAATAAACGGTGGCCGGCTCGGGTGGACGTCAAAGAAATAAGGGGATTTTTCGTTAGATTCATTTCAAATCATGCACTTAGCAGCTTTTTGGCTATCAATACTATGCATGTGTCTATTGGCAAAATGTGTATACAAACTTTGGTTCATTAGGTTAATAAGATGGAGGAGAAAACAATAAAAATGTTAAGCAAAAGATACTACCGACTTTTTATTTATCCTTGCTGTATTTGTGTCCACCGTTTTCTTTTTACTGAAATACAACTCAACAGATTTTGAGATTCTTGTGTCGCTAAGATGTAGGTAACCTAGCACAAACATGCATGATTAAATCATTGAATAATCTGTGGAGTTCAAATGCTTCCCTTAAAATAACGCTAATAGAGTATTTAACGAAAGACGATAAAGAGATGAAAGCGTTTATAGAAAGTTTCGGCTGATTTACTGTCGATAACATGATTACACTTTGCTGAAACTCACACACAACTTCTTATTCCTGCTTCAGATGCTTGATGAGTTTCTTGTTTATAGATGCTGCAAATGGGGATTTCAATATTGATATGAATAGCACGTCGATGATAAAATATATTCAAGCTTTAGTTAAGTATACAGGGTTATTCAAGCATTATATGTAGGTTTTGTTTACGGTGTTCTCATTTTGGATTATGTGCGGAAAGCAATTGACATTTTATTCAGATTTAAAAACAAAAATCCGCTAAATCCTTTGTGACCCAGAAATTACTAAATTTCAAAACCTTCCTTCACAAAAATATACTTTTAAACAGTTCATTCTCTTCCTCATTTATAAGACTATAAATAAATCCACGTGTTTTATATTTCACTGAGCCCTATCACATCAAAAATATAAAACAACAGTGGTTTACATAACAATTTATTAATTTATACAGGATTGTAATTGGTTTAGAAGGCAGTTACTGGTAAAAGATTCATTACTATTCATTACTGTATTTTTTTCTATGATTGGCAAACAAAATATGGGTTGAAAATTAAAAACAAAATCATGTTCTAACCCGATCCAAAATAAAAATAAACAAGATTTTTTTAACCTCTGAAGAAACCACCTCATACAAAACTCACAAGGCAGATCAAAATAAAACACAAGTAAGATTATACAGTTACACAGTTTATACAGTTATAAGATTATACAGTTATAAGGTAAACCATTCAGGATGAAGTCAATAATCAGTCTTTTGACTGTAGGCTGTTGAAAGATCTATAAAAGTGGCGATTTAAAGTTCATTAATAATAACAACAGACAGGTAAAAGCTTTCTTGAAGACAGGCTTCTGTTTGAATTCATAACATCGCATAAATAACGTCAAAGGGTAAAGTGCTTGTCTAAGCGCCGCGCCTCGCCCTTGTAATCAGATTGGGGACGTCTTTGGAAACCGTTTACCAAAATTGATAACCGGAATAATTTTTGGTTTTTAATTTTTCATGTAGAAAATTTAAAGAAATATCATTTTTGTAAAGATTTCCATAATTATAACTTAATTTGGTAAAATTGGGAACTTGCAGTTTGGAACAAACTTAAAAGTATGACAATCATACCAAATACCTACTTTATTTAATTATAAAATAAAAATTATGATTCCTAAAGAGAAATTCCTTCATCTGTGTATCCAATTTATAATATCTTTTATTTAATTTATAAATGTTTCAGTCAGAATACTATTGAAAACTGCATTACTCTAAATGTATGTGAAATGTTATTGATGTAAGTGCAAATGTAGGCTTTAGGTACACATCAACGAGATTTTTTAGGTGAGGAAATAAGACAGTATTATCAGGATGGATATATTTAAATTTTAAATTCCATTTAATGTATTAAATCTATGTGCAATAGTAATACTTAAATTTAAATACGAAATGATTCTCAGTAATGTATTAAAAGGTGATAGGCCAGTTTTCCTAACTTTAAGCCTTACATATACTATGTCGCGTAACAAATACATTTTCCTACAGTTACCTAACAATGTACATGTTCTCTCACTGATTTTAGAAAGCAAAGTGGCCAATTCGCTCATCAGTGAGACAATGTTAACATTGTCTCACTCTAATTACTTTGTTTCACTCCAGATTTACAATGTGAAGGCACGAAATAGTGAGCGCGTAAAATGCGTAAATGAAGGTTGTATGCGCGCAAAATACGTTGGCAGCACTGGCTGTAAATCAGCTGGTCAGCTGCTGTACTGTTGTATTTCTAACTTCACATTAAATGTTATATTAAAAGTTCACTTCTGTGTAAAAATATGCTACGTTTCTTCACCAATATATTTGTTTTATGGTAACTGTAGGAAAAATATAATGCGCAACTCGAGGGCAAAGTACAATTGCCTCACTCGAGAAACCATTCCTCACTCGCCTACGGCTCGTGAGTAAGGATTTCTCTCGAGTGAGTCAATTGCTCACTTTGCTCACTAGTTGCACAAATAACTATTTCTTTAACACGTTTAAAGTGTTTATTGACTTTATCATCGAATATATTGTACAGTACAAGTAATTGAAGTGTTTAAAGATTTTATGTCAAACATATTATTAATAATATATGTCATAAGTTTTGCTTCTGTTTATCTATGTTAATTGTAAAACACTTGTACGTTTTAACAAGTTTTTGCTGAAATAAACATGAGTTTGATTTTGTCGTATCAATTAGATGCATGTCTTCTATAATATTTTACATTTTAAGATCTAAAACGTATTAAAACTCTTAGATTTATGAACCACTTCAAACTTCTTAACTGCACGTCCCAAACTGATAACGACGTAGTTTAACAAATTAATTCATCAGAAGTTTTCTTCTGCCCTAAGTAGAAAAACAAATTAAAACAAATAATGAAAGGAAATTATTACAGACGCTTTTTCAAACTAATCAAGATTTGAATTCTTCTCATTTCAAGCTTATTTGTGAGGACCAAAATTCCATCTGCGATTTCAGAAGAATAGTTAGTGCTAAATTGAGATTTGCACAAGTGATTTGAGATAATATTCACATGGAAAAAGAGTAATATATGTGTCCGTGAACGCGATAACTCGAGAAATTTTTGTCCGATTTTGATGGAATTTGATTTAAATGTGTAATACGGGATAAAGTTGAATGAGTTCGCGAACCAGCATGATCGGACAATGGGAACAGGGTTTTATGGGGGGTTTATGGGGCAAAAATTGGGTTTTCTTATTTTTGTCCCTCAAAACACAAAATTTACCAATTTCTCTCTAGACCTTTTTAAAGAGCTTACATAAACAAATAATTTTGTGTATCAAAGTGTTTTTTATAGGGTTATTGGTAACGGAAAAAATGTAAATTTAAAATTCCCATATTATTCTTATGGATAATATTGTTAAAGGTTGTAGTTTGCTTGTTTATAGATATATTTTGATCAAACTTGGCAAATTTATTTATTTTATGCTAAGTCCAAACATATTTTACTAAAAACCAGACTTTATTAGTTTCCTTCTAGCATTAAACCGAGGTACTCGTTAAACCTAATGTAATTTAAATATATTTAATTGAAAATCAATCCAGACAAATGGAAGTTCGCGTGGTCGGCAGGTTTGCTGTGGCGGGGGAATTTGATTAATTTTATTTACATGCGTTCCAAATTAAAAGAGATTCATTCCGTGGTTATTTCATATCTTTTTGGAAAAGTAAAAAAAGTAAAAAAAAACTTTTGGAGGAAAAGAACACTAAACTGAGGGCCACTCATCCTCAGTAATTTGATCTGGCCTTTTGTTGAAGATGGAACATATTCTCAAATGAACAAAGCGAGACTTTTCGAAATTTATTTTACACATCTAATTGTCATTTGCCATCTTGGATTTGAATAATATTTCTGTGATAGTAGTTGCTATGTCAGGAGTAGAAACAAAACTGAATTATAAAATTTTTGTTTATAATTTTGTTATGCTATATTACATAAAACTTTCAACATTAGAATCATATCATATTATTTTATCTTGTATAATGTTTATAGAAACATTGAAATAAACCAATTAAATAAAGTTGAGGATTGTTTAATTAACTGTCCTGCTAAATAGCATTTACAACCGTAAGATAAAAGATATAAACCTAAACAATGCTTTTACTGTGCAAAATAAAAAATAAGAATAACTTTAGGTTATAAATATTTGCTAATAGTGTTTTAACTCTAAAAATAATTGTATTCCCATTTTTCGATACATTGATACGAACAAAAACATTAATGTGAATGTACTGTAGCACGTGTGCAATAAGCTAATTTTAGTTCATCAACAGCATTAAAATCATTAATAATCAAACAAACATTTAATAAATAAAATAATAACCAATGACTAAATGTATTCGAACTTTTCATGGAGTTATAAAAATATATATATAAAAGAAGACGAAATTGAAAGTGGAATTATGTTGTTATTAATACAAATTCCGTTTACAAATTTAGTTTAAAACCAAGACTGATTGTAAAATGCATTGCTTGACGAATAAAATGTGTCTTCTCTTACTAGAAATATTCAGGTGATACTTATTTCAGTTTCTTAAATAATACAATTTACATTGAATGCTGATATTGATGACTAAAATCATGGATAAGATAATGCACTTGATATTTTAGAGAATTCCACAGTAGAAATTAACCAACTTCTTAAAACAAATCATAACATATTAAACAAAAAGGGTCTGGGTAACATTTTACAAAGAGAGGTTTATTATAAAAATTAAAATGTACCAAGAAAATTGTATTTAATCAATCAAAATCTATTCATGAACATTCCTGTGGTAACCCTTGCCATATTAACTGCAAATATATCGGAAAATAATCTAATGATAAAGTTAAGCAGTATGGTTACCCACCAAACTCACAAGGAAACATTAAAACTATGTAATACTAGTTTAAACATATTCATAGATAGAATTAGCTACTAGTTAAGCTTAAAATAGGTCTAATAATATTGAAGTACGTAAGCCTACGGGTTTTCGCCACTATATAAACAGCTTCTGTAATCATAATGAAAGTTTCCAGAACATTTGTCCTAATACAAAACTTATTGTAACCAACAAAACAAAATCGAAAAGCATGTAAATGAAAGTTGTATTCTAAAGAAGTTTATTGATTAGTTAGGATATAAATTTCTCTTAGATCAAAAAGAAAATTGAAAAATTCCATTTGTCTAAAACTTTTAATAAATGCGATTGCCTTAAATTTAATTCTTTGGAAGAACAAGTTTACTTGAAACATACAACATACCTAACAATGTTAACTAAACAATTAAACAATTGATTACCTAACTTAAAGCTTTTAAAGAGCTAGAATGTTTGATTATATTCATCATGAAATTATCCTGTTGAAAAACTTGTACAAAATTCACAACTCTCTATCAATTGTACTTTTTAAGGTGTTTAAAAGTTTAAGAACCACTTAAAATCACTTAAAGCTCATTGGTAGTAGAAGGTTGATTTATTTATAGGGTTGGTAACCTCCCCAAACTTAAAGTGAGCTCTTGTTGGGAATATGTTAGTTTTAAATAAACTAACAACTTTATTAAGTCTTTTATATGTGAGCTTTTCTCTCATACTCGGTTTTAGAAAGTAATGTGTAGATTACTTTAAATTTATTTTTTAAATAAGAATATAGTATAATAGGTTATATGTGTGTGTTCTATATATAGTGGTTAAACCTAAACAGTTTGTAAATTGAAAAAAAAACTTTGTACAATTGTGGAGCCTGTCCTGGCGGAAGAGTGGACCTTCGGTCTAAGCCAGGGCAGTATAAATAAATAAAAATTATCAAATCATCATACTCTTGGTAAACATGGGGGATTTAGCAAAGAATGTATTTTTTGGAATATTTGGAAAATATGACTGTGTTTTTATTAAAGTTTTGTTTACCATAAATATTTTTTCGTTGCATCAACATTTGCGTAGCCTAAAATACTTTTTAAGAAGATCTTGAAACCATTACATTTTATCAACTATTATTACAGTTAATAAATCTGAACTGTTTCCACTGTAGTAATATTTAATTGAGGCAGGTTTTTTCTGAGAAAAGCACTTAAGAGTCTGCAATATTTGATGAGTTGTTATGAAAGCCACCAGAGGGGTTTCCTGAGAAATCATTGTGATTTTAGTTTCCTACTCCGACAATAACAGTTCTTTAAATACATTTTTATTGAAGCGCTATGAACCTGAAAGGTTAGACCAAAAGTAACTGCTGTATACTTATAGTTCTACCAGAGTAAACTGAATGGAAGTTGTTAGTAATTAATGTTATTTCCCCATTTTAGCTCATTTGAGCATACTAATATGATTGTTTACAGTTTGAATAACATGTTTATTAATGTAAGAATTTTAAATTTTATTGATAATAAAACGATTTATAAATGAATATGTTCAATACGTTAAGCGAAATATTCCAACAAGAAAACATTTAGGATCCAATTTTACACAATTGTTGGATATTTAAGTACAATGTGTAAGGTTTAAAAGGTTTTTATTTGCACATTGCAGGGTATTTTATTTTATATTTCTGTAACCAAACAAATTATATATTTTTTAGTTTTTACTAGAGTTATTAGAATCGAGGTCAAGATTTTATTTTATTGTCAGCAATCCAATCCTTTGAGTTTTCATTTTCAATACGCTCACCTGTAGAATTGAACTTTGATCGGGATGTTCCCCTCCCCTGACCGGCTAGATAGTGAGCAGCGTCGGGTTAGATGTGCCTTGGACATGGTAATGACCACGTCTTTCTCTCAACGCTCTAATATTCTCTTTTTACTCTTTTACCCTTGTATAGTTTATTCCTCTAAATTCAGTGTAATTATTGTGATCATCTCAACACCTCGTCCGCCACACCATGAAGACTACCAGACTGATTGAGGGCCCTCACTTCACAGCGACGTCTCAGCATGGAACTCTCTACTCACGATTTAATTGTACAGGTATTTTTAAATGGTCTTTCGGTTGCTAAAAATTACTCACAAATATTTAACAATTAAGAACAGTTTTATGATATCGTTAACATTTTCCCTTATAAGAAATCAGTAAAATACTTTTTCTATTTGATCAATGGGTCAACTTTGTCTATTTACCTCCAAATTTCATATGATACATTCTGTGTATTCTTTGATAAATTGATAGACATATTCTGTTTCTGGTATCAATTGTTAACAAAGGTTCCGCAATCGTGACCCCTCATTTCGAAGGGTTTGTCAAGACATAAGCAATGGTGCAAACCTCCACCCATAGCCAAAATGGCAGGTATAAAAAAAATGAATTGGTGAAATGGGTGCTTTTTCACTCAATCAAATTTTTTAATACCCGCCATTTTGGCTAGGGGGGTCATATCAAACAAGTTTGCACCATTTCTTATGTCTTTACCAACCCTTCAAAATGAGGGGTCACTTACTAGGGGTTGTTATTAAAAAACAATAAGTCATTCTAACTCGCTATCATGTTAAAGGGGTCAAAAAATATTGTTGAAGTAAAAAATTGCAGAACCTATGTTAACAATCAATGCCACAAACAGAACATGTCACTAGTGTTGACGAAATTTAGTTTGTATTATTTTAGGTTCAATTTCGTGATTAGTGCTTTATTGTTTAGTTATACAACTAGGAGACAAGTTATTTTTCATGATTAGATCATTAATATGTTCAATCTATGGTATAATATATTATATTCTCCATTCTTAGTTTATCGTTTCCCATATAATTTCATATAGTTATGACTATTTATTAAACACGAAGTCGGTTGGAAACAAAAAGAGAAAGATACGTTATCTGATCAAGGCACCAGTGATATTTTAGACGAAAAAGTGTCTCAGCTTCGGATTTTTGCTAATGTGTGAATTATGAAATGAATTTTATTGTTAGAATTGTGCTCTAACTTACTGATTTAAGCCGATTTTGCTTGGAGCGACCGTAGCGATAGGCGCACAGCGATTATCGCTCAGCCACTATCGCTGTTGCGGCGTCCGTTTTGCTTAGAGCGATTGATTTTTGGTCGCCACGCGATTTTTTATATTTAAGATATGTTCAGCCGTTATTGCGTGATGCGATTACAAAATGTAAATAAGGTCTGATTTTAATGAGCTACGTTCAACAAGAAATCATATATTATTTCAACTTTCATCATAGCCTCAATAATTACTTATGAGTCTCCATCTCACCCTCACAGATGGTCGCTGGTGGTGGCAAGACCTGCGAAGAAGTAGTTGGCGGCGTACGACCCGGCAGGCTGTGAGAGAGCAGCGGAAATGGACACGGTACTGTAGTACCTCGGCGACGTCGCCAAAATCCAGGGTGTGTCATTGAACCCCTGCGAGTGGACGAAGAGGGAGACCCCCGAGGGAACACCAAGGATTGCGGCCAGCGAAGCGCCTTCGCCGAGTTGCTGGCAAGGGAGGCCGGCCTGGAGGGGCAGCCAATCAGCGCACTGCGAGGAAGAGTGAAGATCGCCTCTGTCCTACGGCGTAGAAGATTCGACCAGGAGGACATGGGAAGCCTGGAGGTACAGGGCAGGGATCGGTTTCGTCCCCCAGCAGGGTCCTGGCCCGTAAACCCCGTCTCATTCATGTTGAAGGAGAGAGACGGGAGTGAAGCCATGGTTTGCCAGCAAGACGATCCAACATTTGCCGAGTTGGAACAATCCCTTCGTAGCAAAGGATATCCCAGTACCCTCTTCCCCGCCACAAGCCAGAAGCCGGGTGAAGTCCAGGAAAAGAGGCAGGGGAGCGAAGAGCCCCCTAAGCCCCAGGAGGTCAGCATCACCAGCTAGACCCTCCATTCTGATTAAGTCACCGATACGGTTTCCCAGAAAATCCCCGGCGAAGAGGGTTACGTGGAACGTCCGGCGAACCGTCCATGCTTCACCTGTGAGAAGATCCCGGGATGGGCAGACTACCGAAGCGCGCCGGCAGTCAACGCCAACGTTGCCCAGAGGCCAACGAAACCCCAGGCGATTGACTCATCAACGTCGTCGAGACTTTCCAGGACGTTGGACCAGGACGGTTCGTCTATCGGCGCATCTACGGTTGGGACCGGAGAGTTCAGCCCGGCCTCAAAACTCATCCCGTCATCGTCGGCAGCGTCACTCGGTGGGTGCGGTGAGCCCCGCCAACCGACAATCTTCAAGACCCCGACGGCCCCCAAAGATTTGTCGCAGTCAAATCTTAAAAGTCTGTAGAATATTTGATTAGACGTTATTAAATTCGACAGAGGTCTTTTTTTATCCGACTTTTAGTAAAATAAAGACAAAAACCGATAAAGGCTGTTACTATTTCATTGTTAGTATCTGTTACCGTTATACTTCTTAAGGGATTTAGCAACCCTTTTATGTTATTATACTAGGGGTTCCGGAAACACGTTAGTTATCTTAGTCATATATTCTCATCAGCTTTCGTGTGGTAAATATAAAATATTATAGAAAAAAAATTAAGGAATTATTCTTTTTTTAATTTAAAGAAAGAAAGTGATTTCGGTAAACTAAATATTTTATTGCAATATATTCCCAGTATGGTATTAATATTGAACCATTTTAATAAATACATGGTAGGCTCCTTTATTAAAATGCAGTCATCATATTACAATATTTTCAAGGCACTTATGCCTACCATATAAAAAGGGGTGTCACAAACTTCAGGGGCTGATAGTACTAAACAATCTAAAAAAAATCATTTAAACATACATCGAAAAACATTCGTCAAGCCACTAGCCGCCAAAAATAATTATGTTATTTTCTTTTGAATTAACAAAATGGCGGCCATATAAAGGTTTATACTTAAATTACTAAAATAATGCTAAAAGTACTAAATAAGAGCGTTCTTGACTTTTTTTCATTTCGTGTATTTAAGTAAATGAAGTTTTAAAGATTTAAATAGCCACCATTGTGTTAATTTGAATGAAATTACATAATAATTTTTTCTAATTGCCTCTTGACATAATAAATGTATGTGCAAAGTTTGGTTTCCTAAGCTTGAAAAACTCCAGCACTATAAATTGTTTTGTTAAAAAACACAAAATGTTGGATATATGCCAAACAATGTTTTTCGACCTATGTTTGTATGAACTTTTGGTTTAGATTGATTAATACTATCAGCCCCTGAAGTTTGTGACACCCTTTTATGAACACCCTGTATAATCGGGGAGTGAACTGTGGTCTATGGTTAAGCGTGTGCTTTGGTACCCGATGTCACATTCAAATCACTCAAATAACCAATAAAATAAGTCATGTGACAATACCGCAACCCCTAAGCAAAGCTTGGAGTTAATATCAAAAACTGTTTTGAATGGAACCTAGCGTCTTCAGATGTGAGATTGGAACAAAAGAACATATCTACCCGTGGAGTGGTGTGTAAGTGTACGCTCTGTTCTGGTTTCGAGGGTAATAATTCCTTCCAACATAACATTCTTTTCCCTACATCGTATTTATAATATAGGTCAATAGAATTAAAATCAATAAAATACATCAACAATTTTAAATCATTAATTAGTTTTGGATAAATTTTACATCATTTTTTCATACCTTATAACAAGAGCCTTCTGATATTGCTTTGACAAAAATATTTAACTTTGGCTGATATTAATTGGGGTACTCATAAATGTTGGAATTGGGACAAGTTGATTGAAATACATTCATAATTAATCAAGCCAGTGAATGTTTTCACAACTCCATATTTTTCTCGGAATCCCTTGTGAATTAATTGTTGTAGCAATATTAATTAACGCCTGTTAAATAACTGAATATTAGTTAGAAATTACATCGCTCTCGCTCCATCTCTCACTCTCTCTAACCACAGAAAATATACTATTATAGTAGTATGTTTTCTGTGCTCTAACTCTCTCTCCCCCCCCCTCTCTCACACTCTCTCACACACACTCTCTCTCTCTCTCTCGCTCTCTCTCTCTCTACTGACTGTATATCTGTTGTATAAATTAGCCTTGTACCCAATTTGCATTCCTGTGGAATGTAAGTTTCTGTGCAAGTTTCTTCAAAAGTCTTACATTTGGACAAAGAATTTCAACTAGTTAATATTTTCCCAACCAAACTTATATTACTACCAGTTTGGCTTTACTATTACATATACAGCCTTATTACAGTAATGCAAAACTTCATCAATGATTCTGAAGTCTAAGTGGATATCTGATAGTAAAAACTAATTTTTGGGGCGTATTCTAATAATAATACTATTATTTTATAAACTTTTTTATAGGTATGGTTATGAAATGGGTTTTTTATCAGTATTCATATTAATACTTTGATTTCATGAAATACAATGTGACCTTTATTGTTTATACTATAACTGTTTATTTTATGTTTTTAGGCTTAATGGAAATACAAAACGGGAAAACTTATAAGGGTTATGCTAATTGAAATATTGGAATCATCTATCGAAAATACAGACCAAAATACTTCAAGAAAACCAATGAACAACATTGAAGAGAATTGTTTTTTAGAAATAAATAATTGAATTAAATATTTTAAGCATAAAAGTAAAACACTATCCAAGGTATCAGTGAGCTTAACTCTTATTCACTAATACCACACTACAGGATTGGACAAAGAGCAATTGTGTATAAATTAAATGTAGTTTCAGTGACCGAGATTTAAATAGCAGTATACCATAAAACTCACCATGAAAATGTGTTTGAAATTTTGTTATGAATTTGGTTGATAAATATTGGAAACTTCTAAATTATTTATTTATTTATTTTACGGTTACGCCATTTTTACAATTCAATACATACATACATCAATTCAATACCAACATCACATGCTAATAGAAAAAAAAAAAATAGTTGAATAGCAAGCATAACAATAGATAGAAATTTGGAAACAATAACAATCGATAAATACTACAAGAAAACATGCGACTAGATAACAAGAAAGACAATAACTACATCAATAGTACAAACGATATCAATAAACCAGTAACAGACGGCAATAATGACTAGGGAGCATTGATAAGGAAGCATTGACAAAGAATTAAATATTACACAAGACCTGTACAATTAAATCACAACAGAACGAGATTACTGTTCCTCAAGAACCGAAGACGCAAACCTCTTGACAACCCGTGGACAGCAGTCAAAGAAGTCCACATAAGGACAGAGCCGATTGCCGAGTCGATGCAGTCTAGGCAGATGGATATAAAGTTCATAGTTCGTGGAGCAGTGTTGGCGAGCAAACAGCACATTGGAACGAGTGGATCTAGGCGGGGAAACATGCAGGTCAATCAGCGCAAGCAGATCAGGGCAGTTGATTCGTCCATTTAGTATCTTGAACAGGAACATGGCATCACTGATTTCCCTCCTCTTGGCCAGGGTATCAAGTCCAAGAAACCTTCTGATGTCCTGGGTAGGTACATCCCGGTACATGTAACCCATCCTACACCCAATAAGACGTAAAAATCGGCACTGGACGCTCTCCAGACGGTCAATGTAGCACTGTTGGTGGGGTGACCATATAGAGCTACAATATTCAAATCTTGACCTCACCAAAGAAATGTACAGTGTGCGAAGCGCCTCTATACTCAGACCACATCTAGAGGATCTCATGATGAGTCCCAATATCCTGGTGGCCTTAGAATAAATTTCCTCAATATGGCGTGAGAAACTCAGATCCGCAGACAGTACAACACCCAGATCTCGAATGTTGTCACTTCTAGCGAGGGGCAGGTTGTTTAGGCAGTAATTATAATCCACAGGCCTTCTAGCTCTACTATATGTAACCACCACACACTTTTTAACGTTGAGCCTCATGCAGTTATCGGTGCACCAATCTTCAACACGCCGAAGACATACTTTACTAAATACTTTATGATGCAACTTAAGAGCTGTCTAATGACCTCATGATCATGATTGCGTTGTTTGATGCAAAATATGGTGTCATTTTGTATTGTTATGGAATAAATTTACCTTGATCCGTTTTATTGGCATATTAAGGATTTAATCTTTAAGTTTTTATATTGTATATACTAAGCGATTGGTCAGTAAGTAGTCTATCCTTACCCCGAATTTCTAAGGTCTAGTAATAAGAAATAGGCCACTCTATTACTGGTTTGATTACTTCGTTGAAATCTCCTCTAAAAGATACCATCGCTGTAGACAAGAACAAATCACCCGGTTTTACAGAAAAATCAGACCAAACACCCACAGTATTAGAAGTTTATCACAGAGTATTAGAGATTTATAGTTTTGAGAACATAATTACTTTACTAATTGGGTCCTTTCAATTTATATTTAAAACACTTGAATAAGCTAAAAAGACTACAGTACATAAAAAATGTGTTTCTAAAATAGTACTTTTTGTTAATAAATTCAATAAATACAGTAAACATTCGTTGTTACTGAAATTAAATGTTTTAATGTTATTTTATCTTATTTACTTATGTTTCATTCATGAGTTTAAATAATTCATCAGCGTCATCGTCGACATAAATGCTTTAGTATCTCAAGTTTACAGATAAGCCTCTTACATCATCGTAACTCTAAATAGACCTACATCATCTTCTTTTTTCTCGCTGTATAGGTAATCCTTTTAGCATTAAGTGTTTTTAATTCTGCATTTCCATTATCAAGATTAATAATGGAAATATGTTATAAAAAAATAAACAAATAAACACTATTAGTTAAACGAATTACAAGAAGATTGGCTTTCACAAACGTCTATACTTTTCCCTACCAATATACCATTAACCCCTAAAACCAAATGTTTGTTCCAAGTTTCTTTTAAAATTACAATTTTAATCGGGTAAATTTTACAATATCTATCTAATTTATTTTTTACTTAGTTATCCATACGTATAGGTAGTATAATATAAGTTTATCCTATTTATAATTATGTACCTGGGTACCAAACTTTGCTCAGAGAATTTATTAGTATACTCTGCGAGCATTCTTTGGTTAATGTCATTTTTTTCAAATATATATTTGCAGTCTATTTAAAATCTGTTAATATCATAGTTGACTATGTTTGTGTAAGTAATATTCATTATTATTTATGTAATTATACGTTTAGTTTTTTATTTAGAAATAAAAAAACCCAATTATCGAGTCATATAACATAAAAGTAAAACACTATCCAAGGTATCAGTGAGCTTAACTTTTATTAATTAATAGCTAAAAGTTAACCACACTACATGATTGGACAAAGAGCAATTGTGTATAAATTAAATGTAGTTTCAGTGACCGAAATTTAAATAGCACTTACACTTAAAATATACTAATATACTACATTTTATAAGTTCAATAATATTAAGAAAACATTTCAAGCCCCCTACTGGGTGAGTTTGAATAAACTGTTTCACAAGGAGTATTCCATTCCAAACCGCTTTCAGAGATTGTCAACCCAGTTAATAAGATTAACCTTCAACCACAAAGTAATTTGTCATGGTTGTTCTACCTTTGAACCTATTTCGTTACTTACTTAACCTTGCAGACTATTTTACTCACTTATTGTTCATTTATAGTAATGAATATGTCAACAACAATATTAAATAACAAACAAAAATTAGACATATACAATATTTTTATTTGTTACAACAAAATATACTCGCAATAAACTAAGTACATAAACTTGTTATTAACAAAAAAGTAATTAAAAGTATAATTAACATCAAAATATCATGAACGTCAAATGTATCTTGTTATTTAATAACAGAGTGTTAATTTACAGTGTTAGAACAATAAGTTCGCTGGAGGTTTCAAGTGTTAAACATAGCTATTTGCAAAGCTTGCTGCTTCTGTTGGTTTTAACGACACGGTACTGTCAGAGCAGTTCTGAATACCGCTTATATCCACGACTTCATAATTTTTAAGGATACAAAACTTCCTTGCATTTTCTTTCCATGATAATACTGTACGAATTGTTATAATCCGTTCCCATTATTGTGTTAAATCACAGCTTTTGTTTTAAATAAATGTAACTTCAAAACATTCTAAACGCTTTGTTGATTTAGTTAGCTAAATTACAACCGTAATTAAATAACTTATAATATAATGACAATTACTTACACCATCGTCAGTGTGGTGGTTTCCCAGACAGGCCGTGTCATAGAATAAACCCTAAATTCCTTACAGGTGGCCACAAGGTGCTTCCTAAAGTAATTTGATTCAAAAGTTCACGCATGGTTTAAAAAGGGGGTTTCAGCAAGCAATAAGTTATTTTAAATCGCCAACCAGTTCGTTTTAGCCTGCTTTCTTAGATGGTTGAATAATAATATATTTGTTAATGAAACCCTAGAAAATATATAATTGAAATATACAATGAGAACTTCTGATCTCTTATCTCAGTATATGTATATAAATTGTATGCATATAACATAAATAAACCGGAATAAATGTGATTACATTAAATTTAATTCCTCGGGAAAACAAGTTTACTTGAAACATACACCATACTTAACAATTTTAATTAAATAATTAACAAATTGATTCTGTTGTGGAGCCATGCCCAGCCCATTTAACACCACACATTACTCAATAGGATGCAAACACAAGAACCAATTAATTCGTATATTCGGAGTTTTGTGTGATTGCAAATATTAATAATTATTCATTTAAATTTGTTGCACAAGAGTATATTTAACTTTACACGCGACGGTAGAGACAATAAACAATAGTAATACCCAAACTTAGAAATAAGGTGAACATTGAACTAATGAACTACTGTGAAGGAACTAAATAAAATAACGCAAAGGCCATTTACAAATCTCCAATTACAAAAATTTTATCATACATTAAACTTGCAAGTAAAAAAAAGTGCAAATCAGAAATGTTGAAAATATATTAAATTTGTTGTATTCAAAGTTTTATTGAGGCTATTTTCCATCACGATGGTAAAAAAACAATACACAACGTTTCAGGATCTGGAACCTGATCCCGAAACGTTGTGTATTGTTTTTTACCATCATGATGGAAAATGTACGCAATAAACCTTTGAACAACATTAACTCACCATCACCAACAATGAACTTCAAACAAAGGGCATAATAAATTGTTCTCCTTTATTGAATAACAGACGTTAATTATAAGAGAAAAAAAATCCAGGAATTCAAGCTGGATAACATAGTCTTGAACACAGTTGCTTAGAGATAAGGAATTGCTTCTGCTAGTAACCAGGGAATAAAGTAGTCGGACTACGCTCCACGATTTGAAGGGTATAAACTTCCTTACACAGCCTTACAATGCAAATAGCGTAGGATACTTTGATATATTCATGTTTCATTTATTGTTTTAAGTTTATTTGTGGAACAAAAAAGGAAAAAAACGTTAATCTATAGGGCTTTAAAATTGCTTTAAAGGATAATGGCTTTTAACTGTCAAAAGCCTATGATTATACTATCGCTTTGTTTCTAGGCCATTGATTTTTGTCTAGTGCCTTAAGTGCAATCACTAATAGCTTAAAGAGTTAATTTCTCCGTGGCTCGGTTGGCCCCGTTGGATTTCATTTTTGTTCGGTTTATTCATTCATAAAAAATATACATATTATGAACATTTAGGTGAATGAAACCATAAATCTAGCTGTAAATATGTTATGTTACTGAACTGTGAGATTGTAAAACAATTTAACTTGAAAAGTGACCCTAGGGGTAATAAATGACCTCCATGTTTTGACAGACAAGTCTTTTAAGTTCAGTCCTCACATAAGCCGCATCCGCGCCAGAGCTTCTAGGGCCCTGGAGCTGGTCATTCGAACTGTCATGCATGAGCGGGACTCTGATGCAGCCCTATTGTTGATCAAGACGCTTGTCCGCCCTATTCTAGAATATGCTTTAACGGTCTGGTTACGATATCAAATTTAACAATCAAACCAACAACAACGTCTCCAGAGACGATTGGTGAAGTTTCTTAGTTGTCGAGTTGGGTTCCCTTTCCTCGATATCCCACTTGATGAGCTGGTGGTGATATATGATCTTCAAAGCTTGGAGCGTAGAAGAATAATATCCGATTTCTCACTAGTCAAGATCATCAACGGTAAAACAAATTGCCATTATTTGCTTGAGAAGATCTAGTTCCAAATCTCAACCCGAACCAGACACCGGTATCTATTTGAGCTTGGCTTTGCTTGCAGGAACTTAACTTGAACACAGCACTATTCCTTGATTGGTGCATAGTGGAAATGAGTTATGCTCATCAATTCTTCTACGACAGCCTAGGATCTGTAAAGCGTATCGCTGCAAACTCACCCAATTCATGAACGTCTCATGGATCAAGATTTATCACAACAGTATTTGTAATTTGTTAATCTTTAAAATTCTACTATTATCTAGCTTTATGTATCGAAATGTAAATTGGTGTATTGCCTTTACTCTTACTTACTCCCATGGCCATCCGTACCCCAAGTGGTACTTGGCCTCACCAACACACTGCCTCCACGTCACCCTGTCTCTTGCGGTATCTTCATTAACTTCCATCCTGGTCATATCTTTCTTTACTTCATCCGTCCAGCGTTTCCTCGGTCTCCCTCGTGGTCTCCTCCCCAGTGGGCCACTTTTCCATATTTGATAAAGTGTGCTAGCTTCCTCTCTTCTAATGATGTGGCCCGTCCAGCGAAGCCTCCTGCTTTTATCCTCTGCAATTATATCTGGCTCCTTGAACAGGTCTCTTAGTTCCTTAGAACCTAGCCAGTAGAAGTATGTATGCTCTAAACAAATTATTATCATCAAGATTATTGTCTCATCACACTAAACTTAAAATTTACAAAACTATCATAAGACCTGTCCTTCTCTATGGAGCTGAAACCTGGATTATCGATAAAAACACAGAGAAAAAACTTATTACTTTTGAAAATAAAGTCCTGCGCAAAATCTTTGGCCCTACTAAAGAAGGAGATGTGTGGAGAATTAAACATAATCAGGAACTAAGATTCATGATGGGTAGCCTCTGGACCATACAGCAACAATAATAATGGTTTAATTTACCTCTGTCAATATGGTCCTTGCGTAGTTTGTCACTACTGCAGTTTCGTGCTCGTGGAGCACATCATCAGGTGAAGGTCACAAAAAGTTAAAACATTTTCCTTACGTGAAGGTCGTCAATTTAACACACCGAAAAAACACAAAACACACGAACGGTACGAAAAAAAAAACATTTAAACTTGGCCAATACATTAACATTACACACGGGGTCCGGCGCCGGTAGAAGGCAAGTCATGACTGACGTGTGTTGTAGACGGTAGCCCCCCCGTCCTCACTTCTCTTATCAGGACCTTTTCTTTGGTCTTGTTCCAGGATGTGAATGGCGGTATTATAAATAATGTTTGACTGGAATGAGAGTTGTTCGTTTAAAATATGGTTTGGATGTACTTTAGCTGCTCGGTAAATCTCAAATTCTTCGATGGTGTCCATGTATTTACTTTTATGACAAGTATGCATTACTTCTAAATTTGTTTGTATATCGGTATAACTATGGTTTGAATCAATGATATGGTTGGCAAAAGCTGATTTGGAGTTCTTTCTTGGTAAATGTTCCTTAAATCTAGTTGCAAAAGAGCGTGATGTTTGCCCAATATAAAAACTGGGGCAATCATTACATGTTATTTTATACACTCCAGTGTTGTTTAATTTGTCACTATTGTCTGTTTGTCTTTCTTTTAAATTACTGGACAGTTTGTTTGTGGTTTTGTAAGCAACTGTGATATTGTTTTTTGCTAATTCTTTTTTGATAACATTATTGAGTACGATACCATATTCCGCACTAACATATTTTTTGGGTTCTTTTGTATGTATCTGATTATCCTTTTTCTTGTTTCTTTGTTTCCTAATCAGTTTGTCGATCAGGGCACTCTCATATCCGTTAGATACTGCGATGTATTTTAATATGTCTATTTCATTGGTGTAATTTTCTGGGCTTAGTGGTATGGAAAGCAGTCTATGGACATAGCTATTGTAGGCAGATAATTTATAATTATGGGGATGATGCGAAGTTGAATGAATTGTCTGGTCAGTGGTTGTAGGTTTCCGGTAAATTTTAAAATCAAATCTGTTGTTTGCTCTTGTGATGGTAACGTCCAGGAAATTTAATGCCTTATTTTTCTCAATTTCAACTGTGAATGTCAAGTTCTGGTGAAAAGTATTAAAGTATGTGCTGAGTAGCTTAATCTGCCTTTCATTACCCTGGAACACGACAAATGTATCGTCTACGTATCTGCTGTAATGGATGATTTTGCTCTTATAGCGATTTAAATCAGAGAATAGAAACTTGTTTTCAATTTTATTCAAAAACAGTTCTGACAGAACACTGGAAAGAGGCGACCCCATTGTCAGTCCCTCGTTTTGTTTGTAATATTTGTTATCAAACATAAAATAATTCTGTTTTAAAACACATCTTGTTAAGTTTACAAGTTCGTTTTTAGCCTCGTTAGACAATGTAATTTTACATTGTCTAACGAGGCTAAAAACGAACTTGTAAACTTAACAAGATGTGTTTTAAAACAGAATTATTTTATGTTTGATAACAAATATTACAAACAAAACGAGGGACTGACAATGGGGTCGCCTCTTTCCAGTGTTCTGTCAGAACTGTTTTTGAATAAAATTGAAAACAAGTTTCTATTCTCTGATTTAAATCGCTATAAGAGCAAAATCATCCATTACAGCAGATACGTAGACGATACATTTGTCGTGTTCCAGGGTAATGAAAGGCAGATTAAGCTACTCAGCACATACTTTAATACTTTTCACCAGAACTTGACATTCACAGTTGAAATTGAGAAAAATAAGGCATTAAATTTCCTGGACGTTACCATCACAAGAGCAAACAACAGATTTGATTTTAAAATTTACCGGAAACCTACAACCACTGACCAGACAATTCATTCAACTTCGCATCATCCCCATAATTATAAATTATCTGCCTACAATAGCTATGTCCATAGACTGCTTTCCATACCACTAAGCCCAGAAAATTACACCAATGAAATAGACATATTAAAATACATCGCAGTATCTAACGGATATGAGAGTGCCCTGATCGACAAACTGATTAGGAAACAAAGAAACAAGAAAAAGGATAATCAGATACATACAAAAGAACCCAAAAAATATGTTAGTGCGGAATATGGTATCGTACTCAATAATGTTCTCAAAAAAGAATTAGCAAAAAACAATATCACAGTTGCTTACAAAACCACAAACAAACTGTCCAGTAATTTAAAAGAAAGACAAACAGACAATAGTGACAAATTAAACAACACTGGAGTGTATAAAATAACATGTAATGATTGCCCCAGTTTTTATATTGGGCAAACATCACGCTCTTTTGCAACTAGATTTAAGGAACATTTACCAAGAAAGAACTCCAAATCAGCTTTTGCCAACCATATCATTGATTCAAACCATAGTTATACCGATATACAAACAAATTTAGAAGTAATGCATACTTGTCATAAAAGTAAATACATGGACACCATCGAAGAATTTGAGATTTACCGAGCAGCTAAAGTACATCCAAACCATATTTTAAACGAACAACTCTCATTCCAGTCAAACATTATTTATAATACCGCCATTCACATCCTGGAACAAGACCAAAGAAAAGGTCCTGATAAGAGAAGTGAGGACGGGGGGGCTACCGTCTACAACACACGTCAGTCATGACTTGCCTTCTACCGGCGCCGGACCCCGTGTGTAATGTTAATGTATTGGCCAAGTTTAAATGTTTTTTTTTCGTACCGTTCGTGTGTTTTGTGTTTTTTCGGTGTGTTAAATTGACGACCTTCACGTAAGGAAAATGTTTTAACTTTTTGTGACCTTCACCTGATGATGTGCTCCACGAGCACGAAACTGCAGTAGTGACAAACTACGCAAGGACCATATTGACAGAGGTAAATTAAACCATTATTATTGTTGCTGTATGGTCCAGAGGCTACCCATCATGAATCTTAGTTCCTGATTATGTTTAATTCTCCACACATCTCCTTCTTTAGTAGGGCCAAAGATTTTGCGCAGGACTTTATTTTCAAAAGTAATAAGTTTTTTCTCTGTGTTTTTATCGATAATCCAGGTTTCAGCTCCATAGAGAAGGACAGGTCTTATGATAGTTTTGTAAATTTTAAGTTTAGTGTGATGAGACAATAATCTTGATGATAATAATTTGTTTAGAGCATACATACTTCTACTGGCTAGGTTTATTCTATTCTTTATTTCTATGTGTTCCTCACTTTGTGAGCTGACAATAACTCCTAAATATTTAAAAGACTCAACTTGTTCATACTGTTGTTCTATTTCTGTCATGCTCTCCTCGTTCTCTGCTCCCCTTCCAAATCTGACAAGTTTTGTTTTGTTGTCATTTATTTTCAGGCCCACTGCTCTTGTTTCTCTTTTAAGGATTTCAAACATTTCCTGGAGTTCTTCTCTGGTCTCTGCAAACAGTACTACATCATCTGCAAAGGCGAGCACGCTTATCTTCCTTCCAATTCTTATGCCATATTCTGTATTCTTCAGCTCTTTAAGTATTGCCTTTAGAGAGATTAATAAATAAAAGTTAGTCATTGTCTTCAAATGGTGTTGCACTCTGGCCTCAGGTCGCTCAGTCTGGGGTGGGTCGATGTAAATGAACAGAGTGTTTATCCTTAATAAATCAAAATTTCTTCATGAAAAGGGCGCCACCTAGTTTTAACCTTCCCAGGAACCAAACTAGGAAATATTCCAAGGTAAAGGATAATGTGATTAATTTTGAAAATAAATTACTAAAAAGGGAATGGCAGAGGCTTCTATTAAAACAAATTAAATTGACCAAACATACAAGTCTCAATATTTCTCAATATAATATTTCTATCAAAATTCAACTATTATCAATGAAAGCAGATATTATTATCTTTTCTTTTTATCTACCAGTTAAATATTCAATCAAACAAAACTGATATTTTTGATTTGAAACACTATCACTTCTAAGATAAGGCTACTAGGCAATGTGAATGAATACCAAAGATTTGATTACCCAAGAAAATATTTACTGATCAGTTGCAAAACATTTGTACCTTTAACTTCCATTTTTATAACTACCAAAATTAATTAGAAATTGTCGGCCGACACTAAGATGAATTATTGAGCACAAATAAAGACATATAATACACAGTAATAAATATACTATGACCCTGGAACAAATACTTATATCTAAACAAAATAGATCATGAAAATGTCCAAATATCTCATAATAAATCCCAAAATAGTAAACTAATGTAATATTAAAATAATTGTCCTATCTGTTGTTTGAGAGCGTTGGTATAGTCGAAGTTAGGTTGTACACAGGTTGACTGCACGGACACAGGTGAGTCTGTCAAAGTCACAGGTCGTGTTGAAGTCGAGGTCCTCTAGCCACAAATGGAATAATGCCAGAGCAGGTCCAAGATACCACAGTCCACATCCAAAGGGCGATAGGTAACCAAAATCAAGTCCGCAGACTTTTTCCCTCTGCCAAATAAATCCAAAAGGAATGGACACAAGGGAAAAGGTTGATGTTCACAAGGCTGGACACTGGTCTTCTAACTGCAAACTCTTCAAAATGGCTGAACTATCTGTATTACTTTAAAACATCCTCACTGCATGGAGTTGCCTTGTAGAAGAGGTCAGATTTGCTCATAGTTGTAACTGTGACATGTCAGGATGCAAATTTCCTGTCTGGCAGGGGGTGGGGAATAGGAGTGGACAAAGTCCAGCTAGGCACAGGCTGTTGCTCACCAAGTTATTATTCAGCTGATGGGATTTATTTAATGCCTTTAAAACCCTGACACAAAGTCATGACAGCAAAGTAAATAATGTTGCGTTCCCATGGGAAGGAGCTCCTAAATTCCCATTTGATCTCATAATGATCATGGCCATTGATCATTCAGAACAAGTATTTATTATCAACAAAACTGTCACAACACTCCCCTACCAGAAGAAATTTTCCTAAAATTTCTCTAAAATCCAATAGACTTTAGTTTATGTATCTTTTTAAGTCATTGACATGCCATTTTCCAGCATCTTTCCCTTGAAGATCTTCTAAAGAATAGACCACATTGGAAATCTTCTTAGTGATCCTGAAGGGTCCAACGAATAGATCAGTCAATTTAGCAGAGAAACCAGCAGCGGCATCCGACTGTGAGAAATTCCTTTTGAGCACCAGGTCATTATCTTTGACTTCTTGAGGTCTTCTACGAAGGTTATAGCGATGACTACTCTTCTCATGAGCCTGTACTAATCTATCCTTAACCTCCTTGAAGATATCTTGAAGTTCTTGAAGTTTTCTTCCATAAGGTCCACAGTCTTCCACTGTCCCAACATCATCAGATTGAAGATCTACCCCAACTCCAGAAGCAGATGGTTCACGGCCAAAATTGAGGAACGCAGGTGAAAATCCTGTAACTTCATGTACAGCCGTCTTAAGCGCAAATCCTATTTGTGCAAGATGCTTGTCCCACTCTCGATGACTTGTCCCAACATAGGCACGTATCATAGTGATTACATTTCTGTTCACTCTTTCGGTAGGGTTAGATTGAGGATGTCTACTAGGATTATAGAGGATCTTGCATTTGTAACCTGCCGCTAAGTTCTTAACAGGTGCACCCGTAAATTCTGAACCATTATCGAAAACTAAGTATTTTGGGACACCATAAACTAAGAAAATGTCTTCTTCCAGATGTTGAGCCACTGCTCTAGCTGTCGCTGCTCTAAGTGGTTTGAGTATAGAAAATTTAGTGAAAGTATCAGTTATTACTAGGATGTATTTGAAACCTTTGGTCGATCTTGGGAAGGGACCCATTAAGTCAGCTGCGACCATCTTCCAGGGTTCATCAACACCCCGCCTTTCACCCATCAACCCAGCAGGTACATTTTGATTGTACTTAGTTCTCTGGCAGATTTTACAACGAGAAATATAGCTAGCAGTGTCCTTCCTCATTTTGGGCCAATAATATTTTAATTGAAGTCTTTTGTATGTTTTGAATGTTCCTAGATGCCCTGCGGTAGGCTGGTCATGACATTCTTCCAAAGCTGAAGCCCTACTCTCCTTGGGAAGTACCAATTTCCAAACTTTGTCATCTTCTTCTTCTGACAATCCTATTTGATCATTAAGTCTCTTCAATAGCTGATGGTCCTTCACTCTCCACTGTGGATACTTTTGACCCTCAGATCTGACATTTTTGAGCATCCTTGCATACCACTTATCCTTGACATCTACCGGAATGACTACATCACAGTGAAAATTTTCATCAGGCTCAATAGCGGCAGACCTAGACAACAAATCAGGAACGACATTCTCCTCCCCTTTACGATGAACCAATTCGAAATCATAGGGTTGCAGTCTCAACGCCCACCTTGCTAATCTACCCTGAGGATCTCTCAAATTATATAACCATAAAAGGCTGTAGTGATCAGTTATAATCTTGAACTTTGTCCCTTCAACATAAGGCCGGAAACGTTCCACCGCCCAAATCACTGCTAAGCACTCTCGCTCAGTAGCTGAGTACTTTTGTTCTTGTTGGCTCAGAGTGCGGCTCGCATATGCCACAACAACTTCTCCCTGATTACTTTCCTGGGACAACACAGCACCCACACCAACACCTGATGCGTCACATGAAATAACAAAAGGCCTGGAAAAGTCTGGGCAAGACAAAATCGGTGAGGTTACAAGGCAAGACCTAATATCCAAGAATGCATCTTGAGCCTCCTTTGACCAAACAAATTTTGCACGCTTCTTGAGTAATGTGGTAAGTGGGAAAAGACGAGCAGCAAAATTTGGAATGAACCGCCGATACCATGAGGCTATCCCACAAAACTGACGGACCTCTTTTTGATTTTGGGGAACTGGCAGATCAATAATCGCTTTGACCTTCTCTGGGTCAACTCTAAGGCCCTTTTCACTGACCACATACCCGAGGTATTTTAATTCAGGACGGCAAAACTGACATTTGTCTCTGTTTAGACAACCTTTGCCTCTTTAATTCTTCTCAAAATCTCTGACAATACTTCGATATGTTTTTCAAACGTAGGGGTGACAGCAATAACATCATCAAGGTAAACAAAACAATAGGGTTCTAAGTCAGCTCCTAGAACATTATCCACAAACCTTTGCCATGATGCTGGAGCATTGCTAAGTCCCATGGGCATTGTGACAAAATGAAAAAGTCCTCGACCAGGCACAGTAAACGCTGTTTTCTCACGGCAGGATGGATCCAATGGAATTTGCCAAAAGGCACTTTTTATGTCTAAGCTTGAAAGATAACGAGCGTCTCGAAGTCTGTCTAGAATAGTTGTAACCTGTGGTAAAGGATAAGCATCCTTCTCTGATACTGAATTTAGTTTCTTAAAGTTCACACAGACCCTTTTAGAGCCGTCAGGCTTGTCAACCAAAAGAATTGGGGAAGACCAATCACTTTTTGAAGGTTCAACTACACCAAGCTGCAACATCTTATCTAATTCATCGCTAACCATCTTTTGGCGGGCCGGAGACATTGGATAGTAACGCTGCTTCACAGCTGGGGCATTATCGGTATCAATAGTGTGAAATACTTTATCTGTCCTTCCTAATGCAGGTTGTGGTCCACTGAAATGTTTGTTAACTAATTCATTCAATAGATTTTTTTGATCAGCAGTAAGATGCTCTTCTCCCTGAATTCCACCACTGAGTGAGCTACAGTAAGAGGTGTTAATGGCTTTGGAAAACTCCCATCTCCGGTGATGAAGGTCAGCAACAATGTGGAATTTTTCCCAAAAATCAATGCCCAAGAGTAGATTATGCCTAAGTGTTGGAACATACAAAACCTCAAGGTACTTAGTTTGTCCTTCAAGAGTGATGGGAAGAACAATGGTTCCCTGAATAGAATGCTTTTTTGAGTCCACCGTCTCAACAAATTGAACAGAAGGTGATCGAAGCCTAGCTGGAAATCCATTGAAAACCCAATTTCCTTCCTTGCCCAGAATGGTACGAGATGCACCAGAATCCAAGAGTGCGCGCATCTCACGACCAAAAACTCTTACATCCAAATACGGACGGGAATCTCCCTCAACTGATTCGATAACAAAAGCAACCTTGTTTTTCCTTTGACTGACATCACTGTTTCTGAACTTTGCAATTTTATTTGGGGAGGCAGCGAGGTTACCCAATCTGGCTCCCCACTCTATGCGTTTTTTGGACAACATGAAGAGCATTCAAATTTTTTAACATTCTTGGCCCCGCAACCATAGCAGAAAGTTGTTCTGGGTTTAGTGCACGCTCTCTGTGCATGTCCCTCTTCATCACAATTCCAGCATTTCATCTTGGTCGACCTGCGAGAATAACTTGCATGAGACACCTCAGCAACACGCTGCTTAATCCCAGTGACCTTTTGGTAGGCTAGGTCAGGTTCTAATATTGGAGCATGGGTAGACATGACCTTCCAGTTAGCCGCCCTCAATCGACCTAACTCGGCTTTTCTTCCTACAACCCTTAGTTGACCTACAGAAACTATTGGAAACATACATAATTTTTCTTGTAGATATTGATTCAAATTCTTTAACATCTGCTTCAATCGACTATCTTCGCTTACAGGAACAGATAAACGACTATACAGCCCTTCCATAGACGCTATGTAAAGATCTATTGATTCAAGCTCTCCCTGTCTACGATTCATAATCTCCTGCATCAGCATGTCATCGTAGTCCGGTGTTTGGAAAACCTCCTTCATCTCCTTGCAAAGATCAGGCCAATTTGAGATTCTTCCTACAGTAGACCTATACCAGATCAAGGAACTCCCAGAAAATAAGTCAACTGCAGATTTAAACAACTGTGATTCCGTTAATCCTCTGGCTCGTCGCAACTCCTCCACTCTCTGTAAAAAGCTGCCAACACTCTGACCAGAACTATTGGAAAACTGTAGACCCCATTTGTGTACGGGAACAAATCCAGGCTTCTGATAATGTTCATTCAGCTCGAGACTAGAGTTACTATTCACCTTATGCGAAATAAGGGGACCTGACTTTAATGATCCACCAAGTGGTTCAGAGACCCCAGGATTACAGCTCAAATTCATTGAAGTCCGAAAAACAGGTTTATTTTCTTTAACTGTCGATTCATTATTCTGTGTTAAGTCAGGCGGTATAATTTGCCCCTCAGACTCCTTAGACTCAGTTTCGATTTCTTCCTCATGTTGAGTTAATGTCTTAGGTTCCTTGAAATCATCTAGAAGCTTCTTTGTCTGGATCTTCAAATCAGCTTTTGTTTCCTCCTCGTCGCTGTCCGATGAAGCAGGTACAGGAATCCTATCAACCCTTAAGTACAAATGCCAAAGCCGAGCAACAATTCGTTGATATTCGTTATCTTTAAAAGTTCCTTCGTATGCCCCTATCAGCAAAGACAAGTCCTGAAATATTTCATTGCAAATATCGAGTTCCGATTGAGGATCAAGATCACTTACACAACCTGGTACCACCTCTGTGTTTGATCTGAAACAATGAGAAAGTTTTTTTCCGGTTCTCCCCAGCAGTACCTTCCACAGGAATATTCCTAATCTTCAACTCATACTGCACTTCGGTTTTCCGTAAATGGTAGGCATTCATATTGATTGTTGCTACTAGATTATACACAGAGACACTTATGCTCATCAACTACCAGGTCATAAATATGTACAGATATAATCATCAATGGCCAATGACAACAGATTTCTTTAATAAAACTATTAAATTGCAAAATACAACAAATATACACATAAAATAACAGTATACCCCAATCAGTAAAGTCCTCCAATCCAAAATGACAATGTAATCACTGTATAATATCAGCCAAAGATGTAGGCTAATCAATGCTGAAATTCTAAGTCCAAATTGTTGTAGCAAATTTTCTTAATAATCCCAATAATAATAAAAGCAGCTTATTAATTTCAAAAATTCTTCAGGCCCCACGTTGGAAAAGCCATTGGTTGCACTCTGGCCTCAGGTCGCTCAGTCTGGGGTGGGTCGATGTAAATGAACAGAGTGTTTATCCTTAATAAATCAAAATTTCTTCATGAAAAGGGCGCCACCTAGTTTTAACCTTCCCAGGAACCAAACTAGGAAATATTCCAAGGTAAAGGATAATGTGATTAATTTTGAAAATAAATTACTAAAAAGGGAATGGCAGAGGCTTCTATTAAAACAAATTAAATTGACCAAACATACAAGTCTCAATATTTCTCAATATAATATTTCTATCAAAATTCAACTATTATCAATGAAAGCAGATATTATTATCTTTTCTTTTTATCTACCAGTTAAATATTCAATCAAACAAAACTGATATTTTTGATTTGAAACACTATCACTTCTAAGATAAGGCTACTAGGCAATGTGAATGAATACCAAAGATTTGATTACCCAAGAAAATATTTACTGATCAGTTGCAAAACATTTGTACCTTTAACTTCCATTTTTATAACTACCAAAATTAATTAGAAATTGTCGGCCGACACTAAGATGAATTATTGAGCACAAATAAAGACATATAATACACAGTAATAAATATACTATGACCCTGGAACAAATACTTATATCTAAACAAAATAGATCATGAAAATGTCCAAATATCTCATAATAAATCCCAAAATAGTAAACTAATGTAATATTAAAATAATTGTCCTATCTGTTGTTTGAGAGCGTTGGTATAGTCGAAGTTAGGTTGTACACAGGTTGACTGCACGGACACAGGTGAGTCTGTCAAAGTCACAGGTCGTGTTGAAGTCGAGGTCCTCTAGCCACAAATGGAATAATGCCAGAGCAGGTCCAAGATACCACAGTCCACATCCAAAGGGCGATAGGTAACCAAAATCAAGTCCGCAGACTTTTTCCCTCTGCCAAATAAATCCAAAAGGAATGGACACAAGGGAAAAGGTTGATGTTCACAAGGCTGGACACTGGTCTTCTAACTGCAAACTCTTCAAAATGGCTGAACTATCTGTATTACTTTAAAACATCCTCACTGCATGGAGTTGCCTTGTAGAAGAGGTCAGATTTGCTCATAGTTGTAACTGTGACATGTCAGGATGCAAATTTCCTGTCTGGCAGGGGGTGGGGAATAGGAGTGGACAAAGTCCAGCTAGGCACAGGCTGTTGCTCACCAAGTTAATATTTCAGCTGATGGGATTTATTTAATGCCTTCAAAACCCTGACACAAAGTCATGACAGCAAAGTAAATAATGTTGCGTTCCCATGGGAAGGAGCTCCTAAATTCCCATTTGATCTCATAATGATCATGGCCATTGATCATTCAGAACAAGTATTTATTATCAACAAAACTGTCACAATGGCTTGTATGTACAGAAGGGCACAAAGTATTGAGTAATCTGATTGATTGAAAAATTCTAGAAGTAGTGTTCATACATTCAGGGGATACATTTAAAATCCACCCTTAACCCTCTTTTAAAATTTGACATGTGGGGATGGATTATTTTACATGTGTGTACAATAGATAATCCTCTTTTAGGTGAGCGATTGTTTTTTTATTTACTCTACCTTATTCTCTTTTAATTTGAGTCAAATGAAATTTAATGTAGTTAATAGTTTAATTTTATGGTATATTTACTAGGTTAACATAAATGTCAATTTTTAGAGAATGCGATATGGAAAAAAATAAGTACAATGTTGAAAGTGTTTTTGTATGAAGGTAACAAATGTTGTATACATCAATCACATGTGAACCCCCCCTCACAAATGAATACATATTGAATGGTATGCAGAATTGGGGTCTTATATTCATATCAATAAATTAGTGATGAAGAAGATGTGAAATTTATTTTTAACTTTCTCCAGTATTGATATTTTTGAAAATTTCACAAAACTTGTATGAAATTAGTTTTTTTAGATATTGGAGTAGAATAAATTTAGTGTCACCGATTTTTCTTTTATTAATAAACCTGCTATAAATCATGTATTCCATGTGTCCATGTGTTTAAATCTGGAATATCTTTATTTTTTAAACTATTTGCGAATGGTTCCTTAAAAGAATCATTAGTATGTTTAGCTACTTTATTTGTATGCTCATCAAATTCAATTGGGCTTTAGTTGCATGCATTCTAAAGGGTGGTGAACTATTCAGTGGTTATTTCATATATTTTTAGAGGAGTAGGAAATCATTTGTGGAGGAAAAGACTACATAACTAAGTCCCACCAAAAGCAACACACCCTCAATGATTTTATAAAGTCTTTTGTAGTATATGAAATAAACTCTAAAACTTAATGACAATTTGGTTATCTTGAGGTAGAAGAACATTTCTTTGATGGGAGTTTCTATATCAAGAGTAAAATAAAGATTTGAATTATGAAATTCGATTGTTTTTAATTCCTTAATGCACTCTATAAAAGTTAAAACTTCAGTGTTGCTCATTGTATTCAACGTATCTTTAAAACCAAATAAATTATTAATTAAGTTGGGAACTGCCCAATTTAATGTCATAATTTGTAACACTTACATCACTAAGGGCCTTAATTAACTTTATTCACAAGGAAATGATTTTTTAATACATATTTTAGGTTTGGAATGTTGATATAAACTGTTTATTTTTAATAATATTCAAACAAAATTAAACCACAACTTTTTTACCCCAAAAAATATAGGTAACATTTTCTAACGGTCGTTTATCTTAAAACAGTTTATTGCTTTAAAGAAATTTAATTTTGATGTGTTACATTATACTAAATAACATTCCTGTGCTAACTTTAGTTGCTAAATTGTGGCAACGATTAAGTTAAGCAGCTTAATTGCTGCCACCTGGATTACCAAGAAAACTTATGTTTTAAACACCTGTTTAATAATAATCCTACTTTATAGGGACATCAACAAGCTAAGCTTCTCAATATGTCCAGGATTATTAAAGTACGTAAGCCAGTGATATTTTAAGGTGTTCTTTAAACAGCTTGATTATCGTTTCAAAATTATTAATTTTTTTAATGTATAATCTAAGAGTATGTAAACTAAATGTTGTATTCAAAACGATTCTAGCTAAACCTAAACAATTCTAAAAACTTTGAAATAACGTTATCCGCATAATGAATATTATCAGAAAGTAAAATATTAATAAGAAAAAAGTTGTGATAAGGCAATTACGTATTAACGAAACAATTAACGCTCTATCTTATCTCTGAAAAACAGTACGGAAGTTTAACAAAACCACTGAAACGGACGACTTTTAAAAATTGTGCTACGGTATTTGCATAGAAAGACTGTCTAACAAACTTGTGTGTCTATGTTAGTTTTGTTATGCAGTTGTGACGTTCTCTCTCTCAAATGAGGTCCAGGATAGCTCGGTGCTTGCTGGGTATCTGTTTCAGGGGTCGAAACAACGGGAAGCAAAGGAATGGCTCAGATTTGTGGCACATCAATTTATTTGTTTTCAAACAGCCTCTGTCATCACAGCCACAAAGGAAAGGTTGTGGTTAAGGAACTAGTAGGATGTCTGAATTAGTGCTAAACTTCCAACTAACAGAATATATATGATTATGATTACTCTAGACGGAGCGGGTCGAGTGCTAAGATTTCTCTAACAGGAACGGGTCGCGTGCTAAGATTTCTCTAGCAGGATTGGGTCGAGTGCTAATATTTCTCTAGCGGGAACAGGTCGTGTGCTAAGATTTCTCTAGCAGGAACGGGTCGTGTGCAAAGATTGCTCTAGCAGGATCGGGTCGTCTGCTAAGATTGCTCTAGCAGAATAAGTTGAATACTAACCAGCCAGAAGCTTCGGGGCGTACGTCTCGTAGAAGAGTCGGCGATGAACTGACTTCTGCTCCGGTGTGGGGCTTGTATTTATACGCGGCCGTTCGCGCATGCGCAGAAGGCCCGAAATGGTCAGTTGGGATTCAGATTTTGAGGAGAAAGGATCGGACTATCTTTTAACATGGGCATTTGGTTTTCTGGATAAATTTGAGGTTAGGGTTGTGGTTTCGGGGCAAATACAGATTGAACAGGCTAGAACAGGTTGAATTAGGCAACGTGAGATGACAAAGGACGACGCAAGGAAAGTTCAGGGAAGGCTGTAGAGGGAAAAGTAAGAAAGCGGAAGGTGACGTAAGGTAAGGGGAAGGTCGGGGAAGTCTCTAGTGGACGGCGTAGGATTGCGGAAGGCGACGTAAGTTAAGGGGAAGGTCAGGTAAGGGTCTGGAAGGCGACGTAGGGTGGCGGAAGGTGACGTAAGGGAAGGGGAAGGTCGGGGAAGGCTCTAGTGGGTGACGTGGGATAGCGGAAGGTGACGTAGGGTAGCGGCAGGTGACGTAAGGTAAGGGGATGGTCTTGCAAGGGTTTTGAAGGTGACGTAGGGTAGCGGAAGGCGACGTAAGGGATGGGGAAGGTCGGGGAAGGTTCTATAGGGCGACATAGGATAGCGGAAGGTGACGTAAGTAAGGGGAGTCGATGGGACTGAGGGACAATTTAAAATAAAATTTGGGGAAAACAGACAGGTGTAATTTGGGCACGTTACAGCCCCCCTCTTTTTTCGGGAGAAAAAAAAATAAAAGGGGAAAAGAACAAAATGGGTTTTTTTAACGTACACAAGTTTTACTTTATTTAACAATATAATACAATTTAACAAAACAATAATACTGTTTCAAAATTTCACTAAAATCTTCTTTTGTATTTAACTATTCTAGATAAAATCAATCTTTTTCTTTTTTTTTCAAAACTTCTTGTTAAAATTGGTAACAAAACATTTTTAAATCAACACATGAGTATTCAAACTTTTAAAGAGAAAAATAAAATATCACGAAACTATCACAGAGAATATAAAAACATCTTAAATCTATTATAGTAACTTTTATTCCTTTTTCCTTATATTCGCCAAAGTGGCAATGTCCAGGCCAGGATAGTAGGAGTCAAAATTTTCAATTTTCCTTTTTTACAGTCTCACATAGGTTCCGTCCGGAAGAAAAACTATTTTCCTCTTCGTATTTGCTCCTCTTCTTTTCGGTGCCTGTCGTTGCAGCTTGAGTTGGGGGTCTTCCATATGTGTAGTCGCAGAGTGTTTGGTGGTGGCTTCGACTTCCTTCGGCTGCACGTTGGTATCTGACGTGCTTCCAAGTGAATGAGGAATTTCTGTTTCTACCTTCTTCAAAGGGCTAAGCTTCATTTTAGCCAGACTATCAAGGACGGAAGTTTGCTTAGGGGAATGTGGGAATGGGCTGACTACTAAACTCTCTTAACTCTTCTAATAACGGGTCAGGGGCCTCGGCAGATTCAATATTTTGAGGGCTCAAAACTATCTCCAAAAAGTCCTGGGGTTGTATAAACTTTGTCTTATCTTGATGAGTTAGGTAGTACCCCTCCCGGTTGTTTTTATCTATTTTCCTGGGGAGATCATTCTAGAAGTTGTAGTTTTGTTAACACTTAGTTGGTTCGGAGATTTCTTTGGCTGTGGTTTCCCCGTCAGTTTCCGGGTCGCAATTTTGCTGGCTAACACAGATGGTTTCTTATCGGGGTTTTTATTCTTCGGGTCCAAAGGTTGAGACGCCCACTTCAGTCTTCTTTCGATGTGTTTCCTCATTTCGTCCGATGTCATTCCTCGTAATGTGGTTAGTGGTCCCTCGTGTGTTAGTACATCGGCCAAAATGCAAATATATACCCCGCAGTCACTATCATTTCTCCGTTGTGGGCACACTTTTAGCATGTTTAATGTGGAAAACTCTTTGCCTAATTTCTTTTTTCTTTATGAAAGTAATCCTTTACTTGCTCCATTCGTGCGGGTTGCTCCATGCCCAGGCTATCAAATTACGTGATGTCACGTTTTTTGGTCTGGCAACAATCAGGGCCCAATGTCCTATAGTAGCCGGTGGTTGGGGTGGAACGAACAAGGGAAATAGGACAAAATCTTTGTCCAGGGGGTAACTTTTGCCCACCGTTTTACCCCCTCGTATCCGCTGTTGTTGCGGTCCCATGACGTAAAGAAAAACGATGGGGACGCCATTATTTTCTTCCCTGTTTTGGACGGGTTTTCCAGAGTTTGCATGAAGGTATTGACAATTTTGTCATTTAAACATTCCCAGGCCTTGATGATAGTGTGGTCTTCCGCCGTGAGTTTCTCCATGGTACTTGAAAGCCAAGCATAGTGTAAGCAGTTGAAAACCCAAATAAAATAAAACTTAACATTCGAAATTTCTAGCCAGACATCCTAGATAATATGGGAATTTGGGAAGACAGCAGGGTTAGACCAGGTAGGGTCTTAGATCCTTTACGTGTTCTCGGCGAATTAAACCACTGTCAGGAGATAAAACGAAGATGTTGGCCCTTTCTAAAAAACGGTAAATGGTCCTTCATACTTTGGAGCTAGTTTAGCCGCAAAACCTTTTGAAGCATCGGACAGTACATGTTTGCGACACAAAACTTGTTGTCCTACCTTAAATGAGTTCGGTCTATGCCACCTTATAAAAGTGAGATTGTTTGTCGTAAGCTTTCTTTAAATTGCTCCTTACACGTAAGTGAATTGATTTAATTACCTCAAATTGATTTCTCAGTTCTTTTACGTTTCCCTAGTTGTCAATACCTCTAAGCAGGCACTCATCTTGTAGTTGTATTTTGTTAAGTGTGTAGATCCAAACAACACGTTCATCCTGCTGTGAAGGTGCCTTCTGCTGGAAGGTCGTGGTGCTAGATGACATGATGGGTAGATTAAGAAGTGCCAAAGTGGTTGTGGTGGTTGTCGTGATAGTCGTAACTGTCGTAACATGCGGTGTAGGCAATGGCGGAAAATCCTTTTGAGGCAGAAATTCACCTGTGGTCGCTTGATTTTCTTCGTTCATCTTCGTTCGATGTTACGTGGAAGTCGATGCTGATGTTGTATCAGTCCCTGTTAATGCGACAAAATTTGTGACGTTCTCTCTCTCAAATGAGGTCCAGGATAGCTCGGTGCTTGCTGGGTATCTGTTCCAGGGGTCGAAACAACGGGAAGCAAAGGAATGGCTCAGATTCGTGGCACATCAATTTATTTGTTTTCAAACAGCCTCTGTCATCACAGCCACAAAGGAAAGGTTGTGGTTAAGGAACTAGTAGGATGTCTGAATTAGTGCTTAACTTCCAACTAACAGGATATATGATTATGCTAAGATTACTCTAGACGGAGCGGGTCGAGTGCTAAGATTTCTCTAACAGGAACGGGTCGTGTGCTAAGATTTCTCTAGCAGGAACGGGTCGTGTGCTAAGATTTCTCTAACAGGAACGGGTCGTGGCTAAGATTTCTCTAGCAGGAACGGGTCGTGTGCTAAGATTTCTTTAGCAGGAACGGGTCGTGTGCTAAGATTGCTCTAGCAGGATAAGTTGAATACTAACCAGCCAGAAGCTTCGGGGCGTCCGTCTCGTAGGAGAGCCGGCGATGAACTGACTTCTGCTCCGGTGTGGAGCTTGTATTTATACGCGGTCGTTCGTGCATGCGCAGAAGGACTGAAATGGTCAGTTGGGATTAGGATTTTGAGGAGAAAGGATCGGACTATCTTTTAACATGGGGATTTGGTTTACTGGATAAATTTGAGGTTAGGGTTGTGGTTTCGGGGCAAATACAGATTGAACAGGCTAGAACAGGTTGAATTAGGCAACGTGAGATGACAAAGGGCGACGCAAGGAAAGTTCGTGGAATGCTGTAGAGGGTGACGTAGGATAGCGGAAGGCGACGTAAGGTAAGGGGAAGGTCGGGGAAGTCTCTCGAGGACGGCGTAGGATTGCAGAAGGCGACGTAAGGTAAGGGGGAGGTCAGGTAAGGGTCTGGGAGAAGACGTAGGGTGGCGGAAATGACGCAAGGTAAGAGGAAGGTCGGGGAAGGCTCTAGAGGGTGACGTGGGATAACGGAAGGTGACGTAGGGTAGCGGCAGGTGACGTAAGGTAAGGGGATGGTCGGACAAGGGTTTGGAAGGTGACGTAGGGTAGCGGAAGGCGACGTAAGGGAAGGGGAAGGTCGGGGAAGGTTCTATAGGGCGACGTAGGATAGCGGAAGGTGACGTAAGTAAGGGGAGTTGATGGGACTTAGGGACAATTTAATATAACATTTTGGGAAAACAGACGTACGTATAACATTTGTAATTCAGTTACGTTACACAGTGTTAAATTGTAAACAGTATTCAGACCAATGTTTTCCCCATTCATTCAGAAGAAACTCCAGCTTTGAAAACAGCTGTGTTCAACAAAATATTTTTCTTGAGATACTTTTCGGTAATATTGTTTTGCAATTTTAATTAACAATTATCTATCAGCGGAATGTAAATTATAAATATTAAATTAAATTTAATATTCAACATTCCATAGCCTACTAATTGAAGTTATCTTGGAAAAATTACCTTCGTCCTTAATTTGCATTCTAGTGAAATGTAAGTTGTAATTACTTCAAGAAAATTACATTTTGCACATGTTATTATGAATGATTCATATTTTTCAAATAGAGATATGCTATTAACATCGTGTGACTATTTTGCATAACGGATATAACCGATGTTAGGTAATTTACATAAAGTTTTATTTTACTACTATTAGTTATGTCATATATGTGGGTTATGAATTTCCTTTGCATATTATTGTATATAATGTATTTATTGGTTCATATGTGTAAATTACAACCAATGGCAATACTCATGGTAATTATTATTACATTTATCTAAATAAAAATATTGTGACATTCTATGAAAATTACTGTACTGTATTTGCCCTTACCTTACAGTGAAAATGTAATATTTCACATAAGATAACATTTATTATAATTGCTTGTACTAACTCAACGTTTCCAAATTATACAATTTAAGGGCCAAAGTACACAGGATACACCGTAAAATGGCAAATTTTTATCAGAAACTGTTGCATTTCTAGGTTCATTTTAATCTAAACTGCAACCGTTCAAAGGGGAAGGTGGTTGGGAAGGGGGAGGTTTAAAGATGCTTTTCTGAGATTGCCAACCAAGTTAAAAGGATTAACCTTCAACCGTCAATATACAACAAGTAAATTGTTACGGACTTTGAACTCTTTACATTGTATTACACATTTATATATCGAAATAAGATAATAGTAACCTAATTTAACTTACAATAAGACATTTTATGGCTGTTATACTTTATACTATTTTATAAGGATTTATAGAAAATTTGGCCACGGGAGTTTTACTGCCAAACACGATTTGCACATACTTAAAATTATAACGACTGCCTTGTCGTCTCAATCTTGTCGTCTTCAGGGTTTGGCCACAGACTATAGATTTTTGTATGGTTTACTCTATAGTCTGTGGTTTGACCCTTGGAATTTGTTAGGATTGTTAAATAATTGTTTTAGTTTCACTGCTAAATCTAGAAATTTGATTTTGAGTAATAATGGTATCATAAGATACTGTGGTTTGATAAAAACTGTCAACCCATATCGTTACAAGTGATCAACAGATAGATTATATATTATATTTTAATAAGTTTACCTACAACAGTATTTTTAACTAGCCTTTTCAATTCAGTTCTCAGAATTTAAAAGATCCACTTAACAGTATTGTTTACTTACGTAACAACATTGTTTTTTTTTACTTTACAGTACAAGTTTGGACCAATGATGTTCAGGATTGAGAGAAAAGAAGTACAATCTTAATGCTTCGAACATCAATTTATCAGCTGTTAATGCCAATTTAATTGATTATACAATGAGTGAGTGGTTGGGTCACCGAGTCGATGCATCACAATCAGTGGCAACGAGAGATTATAAACGAAAACATAACCTTTCTTAGAAGTTATGAGTAATTGTAAGTAATACAAAACTGTCGTAGGTAAAATAGTTTACGCAACTCGCGTAATTAGCCTAAGTAAGTCGTAGAAGTTTTAAAGACAATCACCAAAGCTCGTACCTTGAATTTTCTACTCGTGTCTTAAAGACCATCTTAACGTGATCGTTGCGCAAAAAAACTATAAACGATGGGAGTTAAAAGAATGTTGAAATTCAGTTGAATCTATACATTATATTGACAATTTATCATCTGTCCTGATTTTAGGGTTGTCTGTCCCCTAATACATAGTGTGTAAACACAGTTACATAGTGTAGAATTCCGCTGTACAGTAAGATGTACTAGTATATAGTGGTAGAGAGGTGGTCAAGTAGTACATCAAGGGGCTTCGGTGCCCGAGGTTCCAGATTCAAATCCCACCAACTACCAGTGAATTTTATCCGTGTGAAAATGGCGCAACCCTATAGTTCTAGCTTGAAGTAATGTTTAAAACAGTTTTGGGCTAGACCTAGTGTCCTAGGATGTAAAGTTCTTAGGATGTGAATTATTGTGTAGGCAGGGACTTGAAAAAAGTTCTTAGTAAAGATTCCTGCTGTAGTTATTGGTAACAGTATGTATTGATGATTTTCTGTTTTAGTAATAACACGTTAAACTATTAAGTATGTAAGTGAAAAGTATGTAGACAAGTATGCAGCTCCATATACCAATATTATTGTAGATTATAGTTATTATATTAACTTCGTAATCACGGCTGGGCAACTAATAAATACATTAAGGTATCGTTGCACAATTCAGTTAATCATAAATGTAACTTTAGAAGAAATTCATGATCAACAACGAATCAACTAATCAAAGTATGAAAATTAATAACGATATGAACAAATCTTTACAATACCTATAAAAATGTATATAAAATAATATTATTCAAATTAAATCATGTCTAAAAAAATGAATTTTCTATCAACTGTCAACTAAATAAAGTAGATAAAAAACGTGTATGATGCTCTGTCATGATAAGGTTCTATATGCAATAGTTAAGCAAAACTATGGTGGTAACATAAGTGCTCTTGATTAAATATAAACTATTTTAAATTCATTGTCAAAATAAAATTAAAAAACCCCGAACTCTTACATTACACTGAAATGCAAATTGGGAACGAGAGTAATTTATGCTACACTTTGTAGAGAGGGAGATAATTTTAACTAATATTCTGTTATTCAACAGACGTTAATTGCTATTGCGAAAACAATTAATTTTTAAGGTATTCCAAGAAAAATACGGAGTTAAACACGGCTGTTTGCAAAACTGAAATTTTTACCATCGTAACGGTGGAGAAAGTGTTGGTCTGAATACTATTTAAATTCAATACCTTATAATTTGGAAAATATTTAACATCCTTTCAGATTTGTTTCTATCAAGTATCGTAACGTATTTTGCGACAATCAGTAGTTTCAATTGTTGCTTTAAACTTCTGCCATGGAACCTTAATTCAGGGTTGAAACATTTTAACCAAATACGTACTAAAACTTTAGACATAACGTAATGTTCTCGTTAGTAATTACCTTACTATATAAAATGTTGTTAATTTATATTTTACTATCCGATAGCAATCCGATAACCAAAGTGAACCTGATGTATTTTACTTATAAATGGTTACAGCATCATTTAATTTGATCTCAAGCCATCTGGCCCAGTGATAGAGGGTGATATTTCTAATGTTAGTTAAAAATATTCATATTTATGAATGATCTTGGTTATTTATAAACATTAAATGATCCATTGTTCCAATCTACACTTTATGATTATTTCACAGAATATTTACTAACAAATCCTGCAAATAATAGGCGCTAGACTTCTACTTTTGTACTTATCAAGGTTTAAATAATGTACTCTACGTCATAAATGAATTGATATCTTAAAATAATTTTTTTTCAGTTTTAATGATGATTGACTTCCAATACAAGGAATTTATTGTATAAGGAAAGTAGTTTAGTGCATGGAGGAATTAAAATCGTTGACACTCCCCAGTTTCATTTATTTGCACATTTTATTAGACTATGCGTAGAGGGTCACGGAATCATCACACAATCAAATCCATTGGTGATTGGTAGAACTTGAACCCAGCACTTTTGGGACCGAAACATACCACTTTCTTACTAGATAAGCACATTCCCCAGTAAAGATAATTGGTTTAATTGCCTTGAAATTAATTATTGCAACATAATGTTTTTGTCAAACAAACCAGCCTACCATCTCTTTATTAAATCTTTCCAAAATTAATATTCTATCAGGAAAGTCGTTTAATAAATAAACTATTTAGTCTACTACTTTACAATATCTTTAAATTTCCTAAGTGTTAGTAATGTTAAATTATCACATTATATATTGTTGAAATGTCGCTACTCTAGGTAGCAATGGTATTTCATAAATATACTCATGTGGAAAGCTGCTAAACACTAAGTAGTAAGATTGTGAGCAAACATTAACAATGGAAGCGAATATTAACTATTCAAACAGATTTCACATTTAGATCTTATCGGGAAGCGTTAATGTCCTCTATTAAATTTCATTACATCTCATAAAATATTAGAAACTCTGAAGCGCTTTTCCAGCAAAACCTAGTTTGTAATGATATTTAAAATCATCTCCCTTTTCTTGTTAAATTAACTTGGACGTACAGTTAACCAAAAAATTGTATTTACCTTTTGTCTACAGCTCAATGAGCGGTAGACGTTGAGCTGTAGACAAAAGGTAAATACAATTTTTTTGTTACATCACAGCTCAGGGGCTAAAATGAGGATTTTAATCGTACAGTTAAATGCTACCCAGTAGTTATTTTATGTTATTTGCTTTTTGATAAATGGAAGATATATACGGGTTTAATTAGTCTTATCTACTATCTTTATAAGAGTTGAGCAGTTGATGTCTTTGAAATGTTTTTACAATAATATAAGTATGTTGACTTTTTAAATTATTAAAGCGGAAATGTATTAATACAGACGCCTTACCGTATGCAACAAACAAATGTTCTCAACTAACCTCTTTCCCAAACACTTTATACAGTGTGCATATCCATCCTTTATCTGTAATGCCTTATATTGGTTGGTATAATTAATTTTGAACATCATCAACATGTATTAGGGATGTGAAAAATTTATTTTAATAGGAAAACAATAAACAAGAAGATAAAACAAATAGTTTGAAATTATAAACCATATTTTATTAAATTAACAATTCAAAATCTTTAAAAAACATATCGATGGAGCTTAATATAGTTAATAATAATACTATGTTCTAATTAACTTAGATGAACCATTTTTATTTAATATTATCAACTTTCATTCTTTAGAAATAATTTATCTGGATGAAACGATAAGTAAACATCAATTATCCTCGCGCCTACGCTACGTTATCACTACTCTTCAATAGAAACGTTTTTATTCGTGAAATGCTATTATTGCAGAAGTACGAAACTAAAACTACAAAAAACTTTTTAAAAAGCCTCTGGTGCCTTTCATAAAAACTAAAAAAATGCGATACTCATATTGCAGATTCTAAAATGCTATAAAATGTCTAAATTAAATAAATAATATGTATTACTCGACTAAATAAACGAATTTTATATTAATTAAATTAATCAAGACTCCGAAACAGGTATTACTTGAATACTTCACAATTGAAAACATCTTTTCATTAATAAAACTAAATATTTAACAGCTAAAATCTTCTTTGATCTTAGTTGAATAAATTAATTATCAAATACATTTAACCACTTTCAATTTCATCTTGCTTAATTCCTTTTTTGAAAACAATTACTGATATATCCTCATTGATTTAGAAATTTAATATAATTTTGGTTTGGAGGGAAATTATAAAATATTTTGTTTTTAGGGTCAAAGATGGGAAACATACATTTTTAGCCCATAAAACCCCCCACAAACCCCCGTTCCCATAGTCCGATTATGTTGGTTCGCCAATTCGTTTCAATAAATGTAGGTTTACACGTTTGTACCAAATTTCATTAAAATCTTATCATTTTTGCACGAGTTATTGCGCTAACGGACACATGTATATATTTATGCGTACATATAGGAATTTAAACGGATGGTGTTTTTGGCATCTGGGGACGTCAAACCGAAAAAGTAAATCGGTCCCGGGTCTAGGTCTTACTATGAGACCTACGATAATAGCTACTTCCCTATATGGGAAATTTGCTAAAACACGAGATAGGCTTAACACAATATCAGAGACAGATAACTTAATTGAATGGAAATCGTTTATTCCAAACTTATGATCAATTCCTTATTTAGTATTTGAATGTTGTTGTATGAGAATATTAATGTTGCAACAAACATATTAGTATTCAGTATTTATCTAATTTGGTGATTTTCACTTTCTTTCTATGCTTTCTTTTCTTTACTATTAATTAACAATAAGTGAGTTAAATAGTCAGTAAAGTTAAGCAGATGACGCAATGGGTTCAAAGGTAGGAAAGCCGTGACAAATTACTTGGTGGTTGAAGAGTTAATTTTATTACCTTAGTTGACAATCTCTGAAAAGCGGTTTAGAAAATGGAATATACTCTTTTTGTGAAACAGGTTATTTAAAACAACTATTACAGAATAATAAGCTTAAAATGTTTACTTGTACCACATTAAATTATGTGTTTACTTATTATAAAAAGATTTACGAAAGCAAAGGTAACATCCAACAGAGTAGAGGGGGTTTTTTAGTGAGTAGTCTGCAATAGATTCAGGAGTCTCACACTACAGGCGGTCTACCTGTGTGCGTAAAAGCATTTTCCCTCCTCTCCCTTAATAATAATAATAAAAAAAAAAAAAAAAAAAAAAAAACTGCATTGGATGGCTAGAACCTCTGTATTATGATATGATGTCTATGGATCCGGAAACATAAAGGATCCAAACACATGAAGGTCCAAAATCACGAAGGATCCAGAAACATGAAAGATCCAGAAACACGAAGGATCCAGAAATACGAAGGATCCAGAATCATAAAGGATCCAGAACCACGGAGGATCCAGAATCATAAAGGATCCAGAACCACGGAGGATCCATAACATTAAGGATCCAGAAACATGAAGGGTCCAGAAACATGAAAGATTCAGAAACAAGAATGATCCAAAAACATGAAGGGACCAGAAACAGATAATATCATATTCATATTTTGTTGTCTATTGTCGTACAAGGTTTTGTAAATAAATTCATTAAATATTAACACTCCAAAAAGAATTTTAGGAAAGAGTTTCCTTACAAAAAACTTAAATTTTAAATTTTTTATATGCCCAGTTAGTATTCGTTATTATATTATAATTTTAGGTTACATTCATTTTATTTACTATATCATATGGTGACTAGTAAAATTTCTCACGTCTAAAAGATTTGTAGTTATCTACATTAGGAAAGTCATTCTTAACTGCAGTTGGGTTATCCTATTGTTGCCGACGGTCGAATTTATACAAATAATACTATTAAAGGAAAAGAGATACTAACTTGATTTGAGAGTTTCGGTGTATAAACAGTTAACTAACAAACATCAAGATTATTTCTCTTTAAAATTCATACCTAAACCTATGTATTTATAGGCTAAACAACGTATTATTCGTTGTAATTATATGAACGAAGACACTCGCACTATATGAACGCTGGCACTGCTTTCCTGGCTAAGACAATGAAGGGGCAGACTAAAATCCAAGTCCCTGAGCTCTCATAGAATACCATTGTATAAACTTGGGCCGGAATGGGAAAATCTTTTCGACCCAAGGATCCCTAGGGATGTCAGGCTTGTAGTTAGAGCAAGTTTTACAAAAGCATAACATATTTTCGTACTCGAATCCCTTGTTAACCTTTTCCCGCTGTGGAACTTTAAGACCAGACTGTATCATCGACTGTATTTACATATAATTTATAATTAATATCATGAAGTTCCCTACAAACCAATGATCATTACCACTGTAATCACTCTTTATTCTATGGCCCTTACACATTTCTTGTAGATTTTTTGCAATTTCCTGGAGATATGATTCAAGAAAACTTTCTTAGATAAATATTATTTGGTGAGTAAAAATATACTTTTTAGCAAAGTATTCGAGTGATAAGTACTGTGTGGTCTTAGTTAATTTGATCGAGTTAAGTGTAGAAAAAGTTGTCAGGTATTCTTGGTGGACAACATCCGTCATTTAATGGTTGATGTCAGAAATTTAGAAGGTACTGTTCAGCTTCTTTCAATTTAATATTTCTCAGAACTACTTAAAGGTGTATAAAACGAAAAAAGTATCTACTACATGTTATATTGCGTATGTAAATGGTATTAATAAATGTATGAATTTGTATTTGCTTGGAGGTTTATACTCAATGTTAAAATCTATCAAGCAACATTCCTGTGTTACTCACTGTTAATAACGGTAAATTGAAACAACCACCCTCCATAATACCAAGAAGCGATAAATTTATACAGGGTGTTTGGTAGTCAGTGTCAAATATTTTAAGGCATTATTAAGCACGCAAATTGCTATAGAAATATGCAATTTGGATAGTTATATCTCACTCCTACTTCCAGCAACAGCCATTTTTAGATTTTTCAAAATTTCTTGACATTGCCTAATACAATATCATATTTCTCAACTTTTAACCTACATAATGATATTTTCAATAGCATTTTTAGAATTGTCATTAAACTTTCTATCAGGAAACGTATAATATGGTACAGCTTAACCCATTCAAAAGTTTGTAAATTCGAATTAAATAACAAATTTGGAAAAATCAATAAAAAGGGCGCTACAACTCGTTTAAGAAAGTGTTTTATCATGTCGTGTTAAAAACTGTCTAATAGTATAAAAACATCTTCACATTTTGGGCTTTAAAATGATATGCAGCTTGTGAGACGGTATGTCAGCCTAAGTGGAGAAATATTGCGTTAAACATAAAATTAATAATTTTTTCATTAACTGCACTCACACAACATGCAGCAATTACAAGAACGCGTTTAGTGAAATTTCTGTGCAACAGATATCTGTATAATTAAGTATACCCTAAGTAAACTTGTAAAATCTAATATTTTAGTACATATTGTATACCATAGTACATAGTCAAAGGGCTTTGAATGATTGAATACCAGCTTAGTATAGAGTATTTTATAAATGCACAAGTCAGAAGTAATTAAAAGAACCGTAAAATGAAATTAAAAGAATAAATATATATAAATGTATACATAACTATCTGATAATATTCCAAGCTAAAACAATAAGTTACAGCTTCTTTGTTCAAGAGTTACGAGAACCAACGGGTTGCAAACGGGTCTTGCACCATTATGGACAGCTTATTTAGAATTAATTGAAACCAAAGGCTACATCTTGAATAGTGTGAGTTTTTAACTAGAATGTAGTACCCAGGATTTATATGATTAAATATCTCGTATACAGTATAACCAAGAGGGTTTACATAAAATATATTCATATGAACCTCTTCCATAATGTAGGACACGTACGTACTCAGAAAATGAATAATTTGATTTACCTTAAATTCCTTGACAACACAAGTAGCTCAGTTACCCATTGAAGTGTAAATAACATTGTTTAAATACCAGGAGAAGAGTAACATTATATAGTTGTATCTTAGCATCGCGTTCAAAGGCTTGAAATATTGTGATCACTTGGTGAACATCGGGGGTTAAAGGTCAATTTTAACTTGGTTGACAATGTCTGAAAAGCTGGTTAGCTACACTATAGGCCTACTATTTCCATGGATCATAATAAACAATATAAACAAATTCTGTGGAAGGTTCATAATAAACCTTCATGGTTTTACACAGAAACCATACTTATGCTCAAACGTGAGGTAAAGTAAGGGTGGGTGGGGAGTAAGGTAAGGGGGGTGTTTAAATTAAGGCATCCTTACAGAAGATACATACATTTTTCGATGGAGTTATAAATAAATAGTTTTCCTCATATAAATTTGTGGATCATATACCACCACAAATATAAATACATATATATAAATTCTATCACAAACATAGTCATAAATAAGGTATCTTTATAAAACGTTTTTGGAAGTAGCAAACAAAATGTTGAATACAATCGAAATTCCCAACAATAAAATCAACGTTTCATTAAGGAAGGGCAACAAAAGACTGTGGTATTTGTATGGAAGGGAACTGGAACTTTTTATATCCTCCAAATAATTCAGTGTAAATAGTATCCAGAACAGTTCTGCCTTCATTACAACCAGCACAAGCAATTTCAGCTTTCCAAACAGCTGTGTTCAACGACGTATTTTTCTTACAATTCTCAGTGGATTCATTGTTTCCGCAATATTAATTGACGTCTACCATTTAATAACGCAATTTTAAATATAAATTATCTCTCTTTTCTGACTGTGTTTGATATTATATAAATTACCTTCAATCTTAATTCCACACTGGTGTTTTCAATGTCGAATAATTTTAGGATATGGTAAATTGAACGAATGGTATTTGATGAGTAACTATTATAATTTTCTTGAAGAAAGGGGTCAGTATTTAAATCTATATTCATACCATCGATACTATTATTTTTCATTCGAAATAAATATATATAGTGTTATAAAATAAATTATTAAATTAAGTATATCTTACAGTTTTTATCTGTTTTTCAACTTCCCATTTTTAGTGGTATTTATATTGTATAATTTATTATTCGTATCGTTTGGGATAGGATACATACATCTGGGATCGGCCTTATACATGACATAAATATTTTATTAATCCACGAGTGTTTAAAATTCTTTCAACTACTTCCACTTAAAACGTCCACCCATGTACTCGTACAATCCATTATGTACCTTGTTTTTACCTCTCATGTTTAAACAGTGTAGATAGTCATGCTATCTGTCATGTAGTAATATGTTACTGATAGTAAATTCTACAGTTTGATAGGGTTCTCACAAAGGTATTGTTCTGAGTGAAAGATGTAACGAATGGCCATTTGTAAATCACAACAATAAGGACTACTCTTCCCCAGTGATTTGATCTGTCTTTTGTTGAAGGCCCCAACTTTAAGTTTTTTAAAGAAAAAAACAGAAGAAAGCTTTCTCCGATTCTACCTCAATCTCCAATTCACATTTGCTTTTCTCATAAGACAGAGTTTGTAAACAACTACTGTTTTCATTTAACTTTTAATCGTTTCATTATGCAGTCAGTTAATATTCTTCGTAAACTCGTGTTTATATCTATGTATGCCTTATACACGTATATTGGAGAGTATTCACTCTTTCGCATGGCAATAAATAATATACAGGGTGCGGCAAAAACCGATCTATTTTCTTCAGCGCACTGTTCAGCGAAGGCCGTCTGATGGTGGTCGGTGAAGGCTCGTTGAATAGCCTATACAATGCTATTTCTCGTAGTCATAGAGCAGTGGTCACCTGAGCTACTTGTGGTTGTTATCCAGTCGTTTTTAAAAAGTAGTAAATCATTCATTGCAGCTCAGTGACAATCCGTGCTTTTATTCTATTAGGTCGACATGGAGAGATTCCGTCGTGATTACACAATTAAACATAACACAATTAACACATTACACATTCCACATTACACATTTGCACATTACATTATTGCATGGAAAACACAATTAAAAAGATTATTATTCTAATTAATCTGTAGGGATGACAATTTACCTCAAAATTCGTTTAACTGAGCAGTCAGACATGTTCGGGCAGCCGCTTGTTTTCGGGTGGTCCTACGAGGACTGTCTTCCACAGCAGCACGAACTCTATCGAATATTAGTTGTCTGGCATCCGATCCGACTTTGGACGGTCTTTCAGCTTTCTTTTCAACGCAGAAGCCGTTGTTCTAAAGTTAGTAACCCACCGCATTATTGTGATACACAACGGAACTTCTCCATGTCGCCTGAATTGAAAGAATGCATGAAACTGCCGATGCCGCTGATTTGTAACGAATGAATTCAATACTTTTTTAAAAACAACTCCATAACAACAGCACGTAGCTCAGGTGACCACTGCTCTGTGACTACAAAAAATGGCATTGTGTAGGCTTTCCAACGAGCCTACTCCCACCACTCTCAGACGACCTGTCGCTGAACAGTGCTCTGCAGAAAATGTTTCGGTTTTTTTGCCGCACCCTGTATAACAATCTCCTGTGATGTGATTATTAAGTTTGAATTTTTTTATTGTTAACTTACTAAAATATATTTCACATAAATATAAAATAAATTACAGAGAAAGAATAGTGAGAGATATTTGAAAATGAATCGTAATATACATTTTTAAGAAAGTACACAATAGGTAAAAACCCTCTAAAAATTCAGCAGCCGTTCACTGCTATACTTAGTAACTGTTAAAGTTTTCTGTTAATACCTTAATTTTTATGTTGTTTCAGCAAAGTTTTAAAGTTTTGTAGCACCCAAATATCAAATTATTTGTACAAGGTAAGGAATTAAAAGGTTTAAAATCCCCTAACAATATACTTGGTTTACACGGTTGTAGGTTAATCTTATTAACTTGGTTGGCAATCTCAGAAAAGCCGTTTAAAATGTACCTTCTCTGGTGGTGGTTACAGTTTAGATCGAAATAAACCACGAACTTTAACAACAGTGTAAAAACAGAAAAGCCAATATTTCAATAGATTTAACGTGTGTATAATAATTGGGGGTTTAGCTCCTGAATTCTTTCTTTGCAGTCAAATATTTGTGAAAAGTGGTATTAGTTTAAGCAGTTTTTAATTTAATACCAAAACTTTGTTGTAACAGTAGCGATGGATGTATTACCTTTTACCAACTACTGTAATACCATTTTTATTTTACAATACTATTTTAATACTATTAAAATATTTATAAAATAAATAAATATGGTTACGCATATTGCAAATAGTTTTTACTTGGAAGTTGCAAGTGCGCCAATTACCTGATTTATCTGAATTACCTCCCTCGACATCCATGACCAGCTCTTGCTGGATAGACAGAGTCAAATATTATTTATAATTAGCATGTATACATATTTACAAATTTACATTTTTGCAGTTTTGGTGGCAGGTAAGACGCATATTTCATAAATAAATATGCTTCTAGAAAATATACAAATGATGAGTAAATTGCATCTAAAATGGTCCATTTATAGACGTGAAAGTTAATAAATAGTTCATATTTTTAAAATTAAATTTCAAACCACATCAGGAAACACTCTTTTAAGAAGGAAAAAAGAAAAGTGTGTTTCGGACATTTGATTATTGATTTTATAATAAATAAATCTTTTACAATGAGTTATTTTATGACATTAGAAACTTATATTTTTACTCAAATGTGTTTCTTATACAATCATGTTAAATATTGGAGTCAATTGTTACAGAAGAGATACATTTCGTGATCCAAACGTTTTTTGTGTCTTTAGTTATATTTTAGATAGACACTGTTAATTAAAGATCACTTTCTAATAGTCAACTTACCGATTTTAAAACTACTTTCCCTTTATTTTTTCTTAAACTATTGATGCTTAACAAGGAAAAATTATCATCAATCATTATCTGGGAATATGAACCAGCCAAGAAAATCATCCTCCTTATCCCACACAGCTATTGATTTACAATAAAATCGAATAGTGGAGGAGGAGATGAGTAAGAAAAGCACTCCAGAGGCTGAAATATTTAATGAGTTGTTATAAAATCCTGTAAATTGTCTTATGATTAAACTTGCTGCAAAGTGTTCCTTTTATGACAAATTTACTATTGATTAACAGGTTTTATGGATGAAATGTCAAAAAAAACAAGTACTTTATTATATTAAAAGCACAACCTGGATACTAAACGAAAAGCACTTAGGTGTTTGTAAAATGGGATAATATTTTAGTTATTTAAACCAATATTTTTGTATTTTATGAACAGTTTTTTTCATAGTTCAACGAAAATAAAACTAGTTTAGCCAGATTCACAGATGGTTTCAAGTCTATATTTGCTGGGAAGTACTTCAAAGTCTTTTATACTTGGCAAGAAGTGGTGAGACTAAACAAAGGTTTTCATCACAAATTATTAATGATCAGATAAAATTTTTAAGTCTGCAGGGATCGACAAGACTCTTGTTTGAATGTTCGCTCTTGCTGTTTTGTCTCACCTCTTGAAGCATCAAACATATATTGTAGTATTTTGTTTTTTTTTTCTTGATACACCGTTATCATAAATATTTATCCTCGTACTGTGTATTATTCAATATCTTAGACAATGGTAAATGCTTAAACACGAAGTTATTTTATCTTTGTTTAAACTATATTGTATTCCATAATAAATATTATGGTAAATATCTGTTCTTGGCCTTAAGAACTGAAATGTATAATTTAGAAATGTTATTTAAATTTCATAAAACCCTCATGATATTTGTAGTCTATTAAACATTTACAAAGGGTATTGATAGATTAGTTGATGGAGCGTAGGCCTTTGATTATAGAGGTTTGGGTTCAAATTTCTCTTGGTCAAAAACAAGAAATTTATAGTTAACTGTATCGCAACGGCGTTGATCTTATATATTTTGGGTTCCATAATAGGGAGAGGTTCCAACCAGTTGTTCTTTGGAAATCATTGGTTCAATTGAATTACTTTACAAGATCACTTTAAAACCTGATTTGAAGTTTCTAAAATCGTTGACTATTGATAGAACTGGAGATATTATCTCCATGATAAAGTTCTAACTATTATTTTATCAAAATGGGCGTAGTTGAAGTGAGCTACCGACAGATTGTGCTGAAGTAAATTACTGATTTCCGTCAAATATGTTGATTTTTTAACCAAGCCAAAGATAGGACGACTTTGTTGTAAGCTACAACATCTTTATGACACGTCAACTATTTCAATGACAAAAAATAAGGTAGAAAATTGAACTTTAGACACTAGCACAAACTGTGACTGGTTCACAGAAACTATGCTCTGCTATAATAAACAATTGGTGAAAGCTGGTCCATATAAATGTATACTTCAGTATCCAAAAGTCAATGCTAAAATGTAGGGAAAGATTCTAAATTTTGTGAAATTTCTAAAAAAATATACAGCTCATGATAGTTTTAATCTAAGCAAAACTATTAAAAATATTAAAGACATGCTTTTCACAATATTTATTGGTAAATGGATTTGATCGTTTTGACATTGCTTCAACTTTTATCATGTATAATATTGCAGTAAACGGCCTTGCTCAATAACTAGGACGAATGAATATTGCAAAGCATCCTACAGTATTTGCATGGAAAAACTGTGGAAGGATGTTTAATATCCTCCAAATTATGCAGTCTTGGATATAAATAGTATTCAGAGCAGTTCTGCTCTCGTAAAAGAGAGAATTTCCAGCTTTGCAAACAGCTGTATTCAACACCTTGTTTTTCTTACAATCCCTGGTGAATATGTGTATTACACCTAATATATTCACATCTGTTGAATCTACATGAAGAAGATTATCTAGTGCTCTACCTATTATGTGCCTTTTTGAATAAATGAGCTTCAATAGTGATAAATGGAGATTGAAATAACACAATGGGGATTTTAATTGATAATCCATATTTGATTTTGATTCGATAGGAGATTGATTATTAACTTTGAATTGTAAATATTAAAGTTATTCCAATAAGTTATGTAGCAATGCGTTGTAATTAAGATTAAATTATTTTACTGAGGGTTTGTATACAGTACATACATCATTAACAACCCTTGATTCTGATTTGCATGCTAGTATTGCCATGATTAATTTCTTTAACAGGATTCCATTTGAAGTGTCTAATATTTTCTAGATATTGATTACGCATATTGAGAAAGGTATGTTAAACTGAAACAACATTTCGATGAATGAGTGACACAGGAATTATACAGGAAATATTCACTATTTATTTTTAATTTAATTTAATTTTAACTAATAATTCCATAATTTCATAATTGTTTTAAGACTATAATAATAATTTTAAGACCATAATTGTAACTATAATGTTTTTATTCGTAGTTTTTATATTTTTGAGTATTTAATGATATCCAAGTTCAATTTAGTTGAGGTCAAACAGAGAAAAACATGTTAAATTGTACCTCAATAGAAAATGACACTTTTGATTCCAAATAATAAATAATATGTTCAGCGGAATAAAATTGAACAACATAAATGAGAATCGATGTATTGGTGGTAAATAGCTAATTTATTTTGAGTAATTATTGTCAGTAAATATTTCGGGTTCGATATTATAGGCCTACCTTTTAGGACCCCTTTTACTAAATTTTGTATAAACGTTATCTCAACTTTCGTAATAAATATGAAATTGTGCAATGCGGAAAAATTAAAATATTCATGGTTGTAGTTGAAGGGACTCATAATATAAGGACTGATAATTCGTGATTGTTTTAGTGACGTGTATTGCTGTGATAAAAATTATGTTTTGTATATTATAATGTTCTGGTTTTTACTCCCAGGTTAGTTCCTAGGTTAGGTGGGGGTAAGGGACCACAGATAGTTTAGACACTTTTGGACTCTTCACTTAGAAAATTCTTCACTATGAGGTGATTAGATTCACGTACTCGAGAACTGTTTGAATATTTGTAAAATGATTGAAGACAGAACGATTAGCTTTTGCTGTAAAAGTATACTTTTCTCCTATTTATTTTAACTTATGACGTATTCATTCTTTTGAATTAATAATTTTGCAGATTACGTTTTCTGGGTGAGCTGATAAGCTCCTTTTATCCTTTTGCCTCTAAATACAGCTCATTCTCCTTTACTTGCTGAATGTGCTTATTACGTTTTGATATTATGCTTTTCAACTATTAAATCTCAAAATTAGGAGGAAGATTGGCATTTTTGATCAAAGTACTGTACTGCTCTCTGCCTCTAACAATATACCATTCGCCACTTATGAGAGTGTTCCTAAATGTTGAATACTTTTAAACACTATATTAAATGATATCCTAATTCTGTATTACAAATCGAATGGTGTTGTGCGTCTTTCCTATGGATCGCTGAACCTCAAATTCTATATCACGAGTAACATATCCGTTCAAAAAGTTTCATAACAAATACGCCACTATGTCAGCTATCAAAATATCAACTTATAGAGATGTTTGGAAGCTGATTTAGCAAATATACTTGCGTATTAAATCTGTTTCCTAAAAACATTATAAAAACATTTATAAAATATCTGTAAATTTATAAAAACATTAACGTTACATTTATATATCCCTTACTTTTATTTTACTACCTATGGTTGAATCACTAGTCAATCCTTATATTTTTACCACTAATAAATTATATCGTTTAATGGGAGCCTCTCTAAAGTTTTTATTAACAGATGAACCAGTGAATGATTGTAGACCACAAAAAGAAAGGCCAGTCTACCCCAGTGATTTGATCTGGCCTTTTGTTGTGGTTGTGAGTTTCAAGTTTCTTCTAAAAATTAGACAGTAGAAGGTTTTTGCCAATTTTATCTGGCCACCATTTGACATTATTTGTCATATTGTAACAAAAACCTGGTTGATTTGTAGCTTTTAAACAACGAATTATATCTATTGTAATTTTGAAATGTATAGTTTGAAATTAGTTACCAAACTAACTTATAAACTACATAATATCTTATGATGACATGACCTAATACCATAATTGATTGGCCATTTAAACAGAATCATAAGTTGAAAATAAAAAATGTTTCCATAAGTTTGGTTATAGAATCCATTTAGCTGATCTACTTTAAATTTATGATATGTAATGCTATCTATTGCTCTAAAACTTGTGGAGAAAAATACAGGTTGTATGTGTCAGAGGTTGGAAGTTCAAAGAAAAGAGCTTTTCCACTCTAATAATATTGAATTGAAATAAGTCGACTGCCTAACCACTTGCGTATTTATTGTATATACTGTTTGATTCTCAAAACATTCTATAAATACCTGAACAATTTGCAGATTTTGTTGAAGATGTATTATGCTTGATTAAATTATAAGTTTATACAGTTTAAACAGTTTAATTTTCGCTTTTTAAATCATAAACCATGTTTTAAATTAATTATAAGACTATAAATAATAAGTACTTTAGCAACTTGCTGAGCTATGAAAAAAATATAACAGAAGTAATTATGGAACTTAATTAAGTTAACTACCCTCACAATATCAAAACTACCCAGATTCATGTACATTCATGAGAGTTTAAATAATCTAATTTAAAAGTCAGACTTTGTGAAATCTCTTAATATGTGTAATACGATGTAACGGGTTCTGAAGTAGAAAAGTTTGAAACAATACAATTAGTTTGAATTGACGGTTGAAGGTTAATGTTATTAACTTGGCTAGCAATCTCAGAAAGGTTGCTTAAAATGCACCTTTTATCTACAGCAGTTACAGTTTAGTAAAAGTGTTCCACTACCTTAACAGTTTTTCCTACTGGTATAGCGGTTGTATTATGAATTATTTTGTTTAATAACGTTTTTAGACAAACCAGTATAAAATAATATCTTTTTTGAAAAAAATGTCTATATAATTTTTAAAAGTATGGCTGATTTTGTTTTAATACTCCTAATATAAAAAAACAACTTTACAAATTTTCAGCCATAGGCTTAGAGAACGCTTAAGCAATTAGATAAAAACCACAATAATAATGGAAATTAATAATAAAATTAACTTAGAACTAATTTAATTTAGTAGTGGGCCGGTAAGTAAAGCCTACTGTTAGTTTGCAGTAAAATATTTAAATGACTTGTTGAAAGATGTTATATACTATGCAAACTGGAGGCATTAAGAGATTACCAAAAATAAATATAATGGAAAATATAAATTTTATTCTCGGAGAGCTAACTGAGTATTTAGAAGAAGAAATTGACATCAAATACAGTTCTACTATCTTAAAGTTATGTCCAAACTTGAGATCTTTTTAGGTGTAATGAGCTGTATCTTTTATATATTATACTTAGTGATGCTATTTTGTAACAACTTACTACTAAGATTTGACTTTTGATAATGACAAGACCTGGGTTTGGACCGTTTTCTCTTACGAAATGTTTAAAATGCCAATGACATAGAAAATATCAGATACATGATATATTTTTTTAAATTTATTTATAAGGTAGTTTTACAATAAATACAGTGGACATTGAAATTGTATGTAATACAAAGATAAAGTCTATCTAACATGTAACAAGAGAGGAAGTATAGCATATATTTTTGTTTCTTGATTGTAATAAACTGAAATAAAATAAATTCTAAAAATGACGTTTCTAATTACCGACCAGGTAAGTTGGGGTAACTGGGCCCAGGGGGTAACTGGGCCATTGGCTGCTATTTCTGCTATTATAAGAGTATTTTCGTTTTTGGGTGTTGGCAGCACTGATAGGATGTATTTCCTGTCTAAAACATCAATAATTACATCTGTTGTGATTGTTGTCCTTTTAATAGGTGCATTTGAAAAGTTAGTTGTTTTTTTCTGAAAACATCGCAGTGTGATGACAACTTTAATATTGTTTTGAATATTCAAGGTAAGTGTTTTTATAACACTTGATACTGTAGGTCTATTATACAATACGTAATAATCATTATTACATCTAGTTCTGCACATGTGTTTGATAAGTTTTGAGATTAGGCAATATGGCCCAGTTACCCCTCGAACTAATGCTTTTATGGGGTAACTGGGCCACATGTCTGGGGTAACTGGGCCAGGTATGGTCCCAGATACCCCACAGGACCCAGTTACCCCGGTGTAACTGCTTTTCAATACCAAATTTCTGTAGTTAACTTAATAATTTAACTTAATAGTAGTTTTCAATAGTCACTAAAGTAGGCTTTTTTTGGGACGATATAATGCCTCTTCCGGAAATTCGATAAAGTCACTAAAAATCATTTTAGGATGAGTTAAAAACAATATTTTTTTATTGCATTGTCATATATTATCGCAGAAAATACAAAATATAGCCAAAAATTAGGTTATGTAATAAACAAACTAAGTTTGTTTATATATTGTTAAAGCATGTTTAAGGTTCAGAACAGCTGATTTGTTTTTGAGATAAGCTTTGACATAACCATATGATTCGAGTCCGCAAAATTTTACGACTAGTCCGCAAAAAGCTATCTTTAGGGACTCAAAACGATCCGTAAGACAACTGTTTTTGAGACAGTGTAACGAAAAGAATTAATTAGGCCAACATCAGTCCTCCTTTTACGAATTGTTACTTACAAGTTATATATTACGTTGTATTTTTTCAGACAATGGTGAGAACCTATACGAGAAAAACTAAAAAAGGAGCAGGATTCTCGTATACCACGGAGGATCTTGATAAAGCGCTTGATGACATAAGAAATGGGACAAGGACAACCCGGGGTGCATCTATATTTTATAAAATACCTCGCTCCACGTTAAAGCATAGAATTAGCGGGACACGTGGGTCTGGCCTGACTTCAAGAGAAGGTAAGGGTGGTGGGGGAGTAGAAACATATTTATCTGCTGCTGAAGAAAATGAAATAGCAGATTGTCTAAAAATAATGGAAAAAAATGGATTTGGCCTATCTAAAGAGGAAGTTTTAGATTTAGTTCAGATATATTTAAAAAAGAACAACATAGAAACAAGATTTAAAGACCATCGCCCTGGTAATGACTGGTTTTTGTCATTTAAAAATAGGCATCGTCTGTCTATAAAAAAACCCCAGAGCATAGAACATGTTAGATACGATCAAGTAAACCCTTGGGTCGTCTATAACTTTTTTGATGTACTGGAGAAGACAGTAAAGGATCTTGATTTGACAGGGAAACCAGGCCGCATATTCAATCGTGATGAGACCTCATTTTGCCATGAGCCGAGTAAAACTAAGGTCGTTGGTGCAGTTGGTACGAAAAGTACACGTAAGACCAGTTCATCGGGTCGTGAAAACACATCTGTTCTATTGTGTTGTTCCGGGGATGGAAAAATGATACAGCTTCTATGTGTCTTTAAAGGCAAATATGTCATGGAAAATTGGCTAGATGATCATTTACCAACCCAGACTGCACTCTCTACCACATCTCGAGGTTGGATGGAAACAACATTGTTTCTTAATTGGTTTAGTGATGTGTTTCTGCCCAACATACCCAAGGAAAGGTCAGTCTTATTAATTTACGATGGCCATACCACTCATGTATCTACAGACTTGATTAAACTAGCTTTAAACAATGAAGTGACTATAATGAAGTTACCCCCTCACACGACACATCTACTGCAACCATTAGATGTGGCAGTCTTTAAGAGCCTCAAAACTAATTGGGATAAAGCCCTCTGTAAGTGACAACGAGAAAATCCCCGGAAGAAAATTCCAAAACATGATTTTGTTAAGATTTTAACTAATCTTGCTCAAGAAATACCAAACCTTAATGTAGTGAATGGGTTTAAAGCTACAGGAATTTACGATGTGGATAAAAAAGGTCCTAACAGAGAAGCAATACCTGTCTCAGTATTTAAGTCAGACGATTTGGTCAGGTACAAGAAGCAACAGAAACCAGAATCATCAGAAACCGGCATCCCTTTAACCACCATACAACCAGAAACGTGTTATTCAGCCCCAGTACATCTAGAGGCCAGCCTTCCTTCAACCACCGTACAACCGAAAATCTGTCATACTTCAGATTCAGTGCAGTTAGAAGCCAGTACATCTTCAACCACAGTGCAACCACTACATTGTTCGGCTTCAGCAACCGCAGTGCAACCACTACCTTGTTCTGCTTTAGGAAGAACACAGCCAGAAGTTGACTCTTCTTTAGTTGTACATCCACAAGAACAAAGTACTCCCACACTGCAGGGGCGTAAAAGCTTTGAGGAACTGTTGCTAGAAATGATTAAAGTAGATGTAATGTATCAAGTTATACATATGTTCAGTTCTATACTCTTTGGTGTTTGTTAGATTTATGAGACCGTGGTCCCCACCACTACTACTGTAACTTAACTTACGATGAATAAACCCTTCTATGTTGAACCATCACAAGATGCACATCTTCTTATTATTTTACCTACCATCTTCAAGTGTCTTCAAGGTATTATAATGGTATTAAGTGTGTAAGGTATATAAAGGAAATATACTATGGTGTAGCCTATAAAAGAAATAGGCATACACAACAATTGGCGACGAGGATGGGATAAAAATCACTTGGGCATTGTCAAAATGAAAAGTATCGCTAGATCATGTATGTGGTGGCCAGGTATAGATAAGGACATAGAAAACATTGCAGTAGAGAAAAAACCAGAAAATCCAGAGAGAAAAGGAAAAAGACTCGTCAAGAATTGTGAAATTATTACAACCCAAAACTATTTATTAAAGAAAGAACAAGAAGAGAAAGAGAAAAAGGAAAACATAGAGAGGAAAAAACTCAAAATGACAAAGACAACTGAAAAATCAACTGGAGTAACCGAACGAAAAGTCTTGAATAAAATATTTAAGATGAAGAAAAAAAGGCTGTTTGACTATGAGTCTGACAGCAGTGATGGTTTGGATTTAAAAGACATTGTAGAAGAACATGAGAGGACTTTGGACGATGAGAACAAAATTGAAATGTTATGTAATGGGAACAGTCCTTCGACAACCTTTCCAAACTGCAAAAAATTCAGAAAAAAGTTGGTGAATATGTTATATTTAAGTATGAAGGCGAATATTTCCCTGGGAAAATTTTAACCCTTTCAAATAATGAAGTAGAAATATCTGCTATGCAAAAATCTCTTAAGGCCTGGAAATGGCCAGATAAAGCAGATATTGGTAAATACGACTGGGAAGATGTCATTGGTGCGATCGACGAACCAAAAATTATTTCTAAACGAGGCTTTTATCGAATTAAGGAACTAGAATCTTTGTGGGACATCTAGAAAGATATATTGACCTTACCATAATAAGATGTTCTAAGTCGCTGTTAAGTTAGCTGTGTGAAGTTTTAGTTTTCTTTTGCAACGCCATTTGTGTAAAAAGAAGCAGTTTTCATTAAGAACTGAAATAATATAGGCTTAATTAATTGTTAAATTGTATACTTGGTGCCTATTTTGGTTCAGTTTTATAATTTATATCAATAAATTTGTGTTTTAAATGTATTTTATTCAATTTGTTCAAAAACCTAGTCACCTTGGCAACGGGAGGTCATCCATTTACATTCCAAATATCTTTAAAAGCACTTGAGATAAACCAATTTTTGTGATTTTTTATAAAAGTACAAAGATATTACATCAGGCCCAGATACCCCAGAGCAAATTATTCAGGCCCAAATGGTATTTAGGACTAGGTGGTCCAGTTGCCCCAGTTTCAGGGGGTAACTGGACCCACCAGACTTAAATAAAAAAATAATAAAAAATCTATTTAAGAAATAACTTTTGTCAAAATTAAGTTTTATGTATTTAAACTACATATATAGCAGCTTATTTTCAAACACCTACAAAGAAATATATATGTATACTTTGGCTGACAGAAAGGTAAAAAGCTCAAATATACTCAACTTCGTTGTAAAATCATGGCCCAGTTACCCCAACTTACTTATGGGTTAATAATTAACAGTTGTGTCTAAGGAATATGTCGGCCTTAGTCACTAACAAGACTACAAGAACACGCCACTCATCTCCATTCATACTTGGCTTAAAATACCTACATTCGTATGGTCGCCTTTTAAAAGTAAAGTATTAAAGTATCATAAATAACTATCCGTAAGCTATTTCAAATCACTTATATCCGTAGCTTGTGTATAAATAACTACTGTATACTCCATGCTACTAGGTAATCATATCATGGTATTAAAAGCTGTCACTAGTATTCTATTCTAAATAACTACTGCACATTCTCTTAGCCTATAATTATAACTGCTTCTACTACCCATTACCTTATACCGTGTGTTTAGGGGGTTTCCTTCCGTTAAAATCTTGTCAAACAGTAACAGTCTTTAGCTATTTGATAACCTAGCTATTGGCCAGGCAAAAACAATGAAGATTTGTGGAATGGTGAATCCCTGTAATCGGTGTACAAAAAATATCGTTTGGCATCAAAATTTGTGTAGTGGTTTGTGTTTTAAAAGCGGATTTTTGTCCAAAAAGTTTTCATTTTTTAATAGTTTTTAGTCCTATAAACAATTTACTACGTTTGACACAAGAAGTGCGAAATTTAGTTGAGATTAAATGTAATCTATAGAATCAGACTGTTGCAATAAAATATTAATTATTTAAACGAATGATTATGAGATATAAAGAAAATAAACGTAAAATGACTGATCATTCATTGGTAGTTGTATAGTATTATATGCGGTATACTGGGGTTAAATATTATTAATAGTTGGGACGTATTTGAAATAAAAAAAAATATTTAAAATCTATTTGATTTTGTTTTAATATATTAAAAAAGGTCTTTTTGATGTATGAATGTAACAGTTTTGGTTTAGTATTTCTTAAAACTCTATGTTTTATAACAACAAATTGTATTCAACCTCACTTTGGCCTTATTGTTGATTCACTTTTTAATTTCTCAAATCGCAAAGTTGAGTTAGCAAGTAGGTAAATATTATAAGTAGGCTCTTTAACGAATACAAATCGTAAGTTATCTTTCTACACTAACTAAGACTTACTACCCACAGCTTGGTTGCTTCTACCCTCATCTTATTTAGGCTTACACATTTGAGGATTATAAAAGATTCCAACAAAAAATATTCAACCTTAAAACTTGGTTTAGAATAAACTTCGGACTTAAGAGTTTAATTGTAAGTAAACCTTCCGTATGGTCTATTAACATTCCCCTACATATATATTATACATTTTTTAAACCCTAATGTTCTTCAGAAAAAAACAAGCATATGTTTAAATTATAAACACAATCAAATTACTTGTTCCGCCAAAGACAGAGAATGCTTATTCCAATGCACAGAACTACTTTTTTGAAAAAAAAAACAACATTCGCTGCTTTGCTTTCAAACTACAATGGGTTGCCTAAAAGTCTAACGGTCAAAATGTACCAGGTACGTTTTGGGAAGGGACTAAATAATTATCTACAGGAGAGAGAACTTAATAGGGTTCATGATTTTGTAAGGAATATTTTGTTAGAGATTTCTTCTTTGTTTGACTATATATGTCTTATATTATTGTGTAATCAATTGTATTTCATCTATGTCAATTGATAAGTTGGCATATGCTTATGTTAAGTTTTATGGCAATAAAAGATGACTTGATTTGATCCATAGATTAATAAAGATCCACCAACAATAAGGCCCTCATCTTACTCTCTTATTGAGTTGCAATGAAATCTCATAATAGCAGAGTAGCTCAGCTAACGACAGAACTCTAGTGTCTCTAATGGAAATATAATCCTTTGTTTCTCTGCTGTAACAAATGTAGCTATTTTTTCAGGATAAAGCACCAAATAAATACATTTTGTGACAGTGTGTAAGGAGTATTATCTTAACAAAAAACGTTAGACTACACAATTTATAACGACGTCATAACACCGAGAAAAGGTTCAATAAACCATTAAAAATAGGTTTTAGGCCTATTTAACTATCGTGGAGACGGATAATTTAAGTTTACAGGTATTACGAAATATACACTGTTTACCAAGGTCAATTTTGAACTACTAGATCATTTTTATTTAAAGTAACCCACCTGATTTAAAGCGCAAACTTAAGTGTTTTGTAGACAATTCTCTTAGCCTTTTTTATCTTATTTAACTAACACTTAGAACATTTGGCTTGGAAAAAACTGAAAACCAGCAAAATATTGTTGTTGCCGGAGTTAAACTAAAAACAAACAATTTAACAGTACAAGAATCACTAATACTTTCTTATACTATTCACTAAATTACTTTACCGTACTATTTAGATAAAATGTCAATAAATTTAAGAAACTTAACGAAGGTTCCAAATACGTAATACGGCATTTGCATGGAAACACTGTGTAAAGGAGTTTAATATCCTCCAAATTATGCAGTCTCTGATATAAATAGTATTCAGAGCAGTTCTCCTCTCGTTAAAACCAAGATAAACAATTCCAGCTTCGCAAACAGCTGTATTCAACACCATATTTTACCTGGAACCCCCAGCGAACTATTCATTTTCAACTAAGAAATTAACATAATTGTTTTTAATATGTTTCTTTATAATTTTATGAAACTGTCATTTTCAAACAGTAAAATTGTCATTTTGAGAGTTTGTATAGAGGAAGAACAACTGAAAAAATAATTTTTCCTTGTTATACCTTCACTTTTCTCCATTTAAAGAATGTTAAATTGATATATCTACTTTTTATAATTATTTAAATGGAGTAAGCCGAAGGTATAATGAGAAAAAAAAATAACTTCTCCGTTATTCTTTGTCAAAACTAAGCTGATTATATATCGCCGTAATCTGCATAAAATGTAAAGATTTTCACATGCTTTGCAAATATTATGTAAAATTTACGATTTTCAAGAATTGTGGCTTCAAATATTTTTAAAAGTCTCCATTTTAAAACATCTCGAGACTTTTTATTCATATTTTGGACAAACATAGTAAGAACACTCTGTATATATATATATATATATATATATATATATAGGTGTAATAGCTTTTATAGGTGTTACGTGGTTTGTCAAGCTATAAAAAAAAAAAAAAAAAAAAAAAAAAAAAAAAAAAAACTAGGTCCAAGTTCATTACAGATTAGTTTTGGACCATACCCGTAGTTGCAATCACAGTTCTTCGTTAGTTCAAAATAATCCTGTTTGTTTTGAAATTTATTATTTCTCGTGTGTAAGTGTTAAAGCAATTTATGTTTCGATGCAGCTTGAAACAATGATGGGGTTACTTGCCATCTGCTAGACAAAGTTCTGTCTGCAATGATTATTTGTTTCTGGAACCAATTAGTAATTGATGTAAATTATTTTATATTCCGTGTCCTCATATGTGTTTTATGTGTGTAAATATTTATCACGACCATTCACAGTCCCAGTGATGAAAAGAGTCAAAATCCGTTAAGTGCCCCCAACTATATATTTTCCAATTGCACTTCTATAACTTTTTGAAACCTTTTAGGTAAAAAATAATGAAAAATACAATATTTATAAAAGGTTGTTGATCACATGCTACATACATTTGTAGAAAATACGACAAATAGTAGATTAACTACTGCAAATTTTAAGCTGTTTGAGAAGTTTGGTTTGTTAGTTTAGGTTAGGTGTCACTTTTCTAACCCAACCTAACCCAACCAACTTCTCGAACAGATTAAAATTTTGTGTTTGAGTAACTGAATTATAAAATTAATCGTTATCGTATATTAATCATACACTTCAATGTTTATATTAACAACAGTTTTGGAGTTGTGGGCACGTAACGGATTTTGACCATGAAAAGGATTAAGATTTGAAACTTGTGGTTGTCTTACATAAAAAAAATGTACTAACTTTAAAGAAATACAGATATTTACTCGTCTATGTGTATAAAAGTGATTCAGGGTTCCTTCCTGGCATGTAAAAATTTTAGGAAACCGAATCTCTAATAAACACTACATCTCGTAGATAGCTATGCAAAAATGCATTTTAGCCAAACAGCATTGAGGAAGAAAAACAGGGATACCAACATATAAATTGGTTTTATCATTAAAATGTGTCTCACAGTACTTTTAATTTGGGATGTGTTAAAAAAGGTATAGGAGTTTTTTTTTCTCTTTGTAGTTTCACTAGTATTACTCTATGGCTTATTTTTTTACATTTCTTAAACACCATTTATCCTTAATTTTACTTTTGATTTAATTATATTTAAAAATAAATCAGTAAAATAATTTCACACAGACCTCAGAATAATCAAATCTTAGAATGTTGACTAAGACAACTAGAGTACTGTATATTCATCAAGACTTATCTATATTTGGAGATGGTAATTTAATAACAAAGTTAAAAGTGAGTAAATATGTCAGTGAGGGATAGAAGTGGTCAGTTTATGAGTTAATTGCAAGTTCAGCGTCAAACCACACCAAAGGATTGGATACACAGTCGTGGTTCTAAAATAAAACTACCTCTGGTTACCGAAGTTTGGATTAAAATGAGTGGTTGAAAATATCGATATTCTTTCAATCAGTTTCAATTGGTGATTAATATGATCTTTGCATGTTTTGATCATTCAATAAAATAAGTTTATTATTTTATTTAAGTACTAATGTTTCTGTTTTGAATTACACAACAAAATATGGTTTCTATTGTCAATGATAGTAGGTACTGTATTAACCAATATTAGGAAAATATAATATTCATATAATTTAACCATGCAGAAGTTTACCAATTGAATCAATATAGTTCTGTACGTAATAGATGTAGATTGCACTCTGTTCAATACAAATACGTTGATATTTCAACAAAGCCCGGGTTATTAGATTTGTAGTTGCAATCAAATTTAACTGTATGGTCTAGTACAACAGTTAGTTATGCTAGAACTTATACATTATAAGTTTATCTTAACTACCACGGTTCATTATCACAATTAAATATGTATACGAATTGGTTTTATACATAACAAACAAAAACCAAATTAAGTTAGAAATCTGGTATTTCTAAACAATCCAAATTTAGACTGATTTTGGACCAATTGCCACAACTATTTATATCAATTGTAACTGTTTATTTTTATTTCTAATAACAAGTCAATTTTACATTATAGAATAGACCTATATAGGGAGTTTTTTTTTTTTTTTTATGAAACCTTAACAACAGCTTGGTGAGTAGCACTCCTATTTTCCCTGCATGGCACCTAGAGTATGCAAGAAGCTTTAGATTAATTAAAGAGGATCACCTTCCAAAGTTCAGAGAAAGCCTATCACAGATTGACTGGACCTGCGTCTTACAGGTTAGTGATCCTGAAGAGTCTTTTAAGCAATTTTTTAATCTAGTCAATGATAGTTTTAACCATCACTTCCCTTCTATGACAGTGAGAAATTCATCCAATAGGCCTAAGTTAGCTGAGGTTAAACAGGGAAAGTCAGATGTTAAGATATGGTATACACCAGATCTGGCTAGGTATAAGAATTTAGTCTTAGCCTTAAGAGATAGATACCTATCGGCCTCCTGTCAATACAGAAAAGAACGACTTCGTCTTATGTACAGTAAAGCTAAGAACTCCTATAAACTTAAAGTCGATGAGGCCAAAAAGTTGTTCGATGTTAAACAAATTGAAACTGCTTTAAATCCCTGTAAGGCAGCTTGGTCCCTTGTAAATGAGTCCAGGGGGAAAACCAAATCCAAAACCATGTTGAGCAACGCTAGCCCGGATGAGTTTAATAGGTTCCTGCTTGATAATGTCAAAGAAATTGTAAATAGTATTCCGAATACAGATCTGAATCCCCTGAATAGTATAAGTCAACTGATGTCTCATGTTAGCTTGACGGAATGGAAACCATTAGATTCTGTGTATATAGTTAATTTAGTTTCAGGGCTAAGACCTACAAGTAGTCAAGATATTTATGGAATGACAACAATAGTCCTTAAGGCAGTGGTGTGTGAAATTGCATATCCCCTAGCTACGGTCATCAACAAATGCTTAAAAGTAGGGGCCTTTCCCAATATTCTAAAGGTGGCTCGTACGGTTCCCATATTCAAAAAGGGTGACCCGTCCAACTTAAACAGCTATCGGCCTATCTCGTTAATACCTGTCTTTAGTAAAGTTTTTGAGTCTGTCATTAAAGATCAGCTGGTAAATCACTTTGAATCTGGAAATCTGTTCTCAAACTTACAGCACGGGTTCAGAAGGAGCCATTCGACAACAACTGCTGTTACAGAACTGGTCAACAGAATGCAAGCGGCTTTTGAAGCATCTGACTCGCTGGCCTTGTAGTCCAGGCGCTAAACGGGTTGAGTATGCACTGAAAGTCTGACAAAATTTTACTTTTGATTATTGTTGGGGACATCTAGTAGATGAAAAAAATCGATGATGTCGCATTTCTAGGGTGGTCACAACTCGGGGGGGAGGGGGGAAGTTGCGCGGGTCATCGGTTTACGTTTCCGCGTCTAACTCACAAACGGTTAATGATAGAAAGGTGAATTAAGCGTCTATCTACGCCTAAATATATTGTCCTTCAAAAAGGTTATTACATCCTTTCTTCTATCTCTTATACTTTAGGCGCTAATCAACATTTATTGCAAATAATAAAATATAAAAATACTTTAAAATGAAATATCGGAAATATTGCGCTTGTTTAGGGCATGTTACAAACTATTTATGGTTATAAAAACTAACAAGTAGTACAACAGCACCAAGTTTAAACAAATCTGTGCAAAAACAACAGAGCTACGTTGATTTCAGTAAGAGTAAACGTGGAAAATTCGTAGTAGTATCGAGGCGCGCATGGATGGTACGTAGCCCACAGTCAATATAGGTTTGATGTTGTAAGTAACTATGGGAAAGCTGAATTTTTCTATGCTGTTAGACCATGTTGAGATGATCATTTTCCCAAAAGTCCCCACTCCTCCCCCCTTGTGCTTTCCTCTAACTCCCCTTTTTAGATAAATTTACAGCCTCTTAGCAATTAAGCTATAACTTTAAAACGGGTAAGGATAATAATGCAATCTTTTATTAATCATTTTGCCTTACGATAATCTACAAAAAGAATTATGAGATAAATAAATATTTAAAAAGAATTATTATGGATTTCTGAAGAAGAAAAAAATTTGTTCATTGTAATAAAATATCAATACAGTGTTTTTTTATATATTTAAATGCAAAGACAATGGTCAAAGACCGTCTGTTTTGTGTTAGACACACAGATTTTAAAATATTTTAAAACAGTTTAAAAAAATCCATGAATCACATACAATTATTCAAAAAATAAACTGATTTCAACTACAGAATATACACAAATAGCACTACATACTAATAAAGATCAGATAACAATTGAATGAATAATAAAATTTAAATGTAGCCTACTGAGAATCTGAATGTTTCCTACAAACAGTTAATAATTCATAAAACAAACCTGTTACTTTTATAATTTACTTTGATAGATACTTAACAAACAATATAAAAAAAAAAATTAAATTACATAGATTTTTCCCATTTTTGTATTGATATCTCAATTCTTAAATTTAATAATTATACTCCATTATCAATTCCCACCCTTTACTCCACGCCTCTTTAAGATAATTTCCAAGTGCCCGCCAATCTTTGCCATTTAAAAATTCAAAAAAAACTCATATTCATTTAAATATAACTTGTTGGACCAAAATTTACGTATCTTTTTTAAAATCGGACATTCTGCTATAAAAGGGTACACGTTTCATCCCGGTTGAGATTGAACATACATAAATTTAATTTTCCATATAGAGTTAACTTTTTATTAGACGACCCCCTTTATTTGTAAAAAAATGTTTTTAGGGATGATTACGAATAAAAGAAATATATCCACCATTTTCCAATATGGCCACCAACTTTGTTATTTCTCATGGAATACGCTGTATTTTAGTATTCTTTTAGAATTTAAAAGCTATTTTTTATTCGTGAAATTTTTTCTCTAAACCTACCCCATTTAGGAGTTACAGCCTGTTATATCTAAAAGAAAGGCTTGTGGTGTACATTCGGCATCCTGTAGCTCATAAACGAGTAAGTTGAGAGAGAAAGTGCAAAGAATAAATAAGTCACATATAAGTCCTCGTTCAAAAAAATATATAAAATACGTTAAAAAATACTGATTTTGTTGTTTTAAAAATGGTCACCATTTTCAAAAATGGTAGCTTACTTTAATATTGGAACAATTTATTTTATGGTTTTTTTATGTACATGTGATTTGAAAACTTGTTTATTCTTTGTATTTTCGCTCTTAAACTTACTCGTTTATGAGCTACAGGATGCAGGATGTACTCACAAAGCATTTCTTCTTCGATGTAACTCCTAAACAAGTAGCTTTAGAGAAAAATGTCAAGAATAAAAAGGTTTAAAAATTGAGCGTTTACATTCTAAAACAATCATAAAATACAGGGTATTCCATAGGACTAACAAAGTTGTCAGCCATATTGGAAAATGGCGAACATATTTTTAAAATTCGAAACCACTAAAAAAACATCTTAAAATAAAGGGTAGTGTCCCATAAGAAGTTAACTCTATATCTCATAATAAAAAAATTATCTATTGGTTCACTTTAGGTGAGACACCCTGTATAATAAAATGAGGCTCTGGCGTACAGCAGCAAATGCACGATATTCATTCATATGTATCCACTATAGTCTGTATATGTACTGAATAAGCTACATAACGTTAATATAATCTATATAAAGCGGCAAATTCAAATACAAAAACCATAATATACGTAATTGTTACATTGTTGCGGTGCACAAAAAAGCCAGAGTCCTGTAAAATCAATGTACTATCTATAACCACTATATGCAAACAAACTGTTAATAACTATGTATCATTTTAAAATGTAAACTATGCACCCCAAATTTTGTATCAAACATTTTGTTGTGCGACCTCGTATAAAAAATCTACAAAGAAAAGTTTCATAAATTAATCCATAAAAATTACTTTTTTATGTTTATGATATTTTTTAACTATGAATATTTAGGATACCATGGTAAATACACTTTTTGTAGAGTATCGTAACGCAAAATGATTAATTAAAGATTGCGTTACTATCCTTACCCGTTTTAAAGTTATAGCTTAATTTCTAAGAGACTGTAAATTTATCTAAAAGGGGGGGTAGAGGAAAGCACAAAGGGGTAGGAGTGGGGACTTTTGGGAAAATGATCATCTCAACATGGTCTAACAGCATAGAAAAATACAGCTTTCCCATAGTTACTTACAACATCAAACCTATATTGACTGTGGGCTACGTACCATCCATGCGCGCCTCGATACTACTACGAATTTTCCACGTTTACTCTTACTGAAATCAACGTAGCTCTGTTGTTTTTGCACAGATTTGTTTAAACTTGGTGCTGTTGTACTACTTGTTAGTTTTTCTAACCATAAATAGTTTGTAACATGCCCTAAACAAGCGCAATATTTCCGATATTTCATTTTAAAGTATTTTTATATTTTATTATTTGCAATAAATGTTGATTAGCGCCTAAAGTATAAAAGATAGAAGAAAGGTTGTAATAACCTTTTTGAAGGACAATATATTTAGGCGTAGATAGACGCTTAATTCACCTTTCTATCATTAACCGTTTGTGAGTAAGACGCGGAAACGTAAACCGGTGACCCGCGCAACTTCCCCCCTCCCCCCCGAGTTGTGACCACCCTAGAAATGCGACATCATCGATTTTTTTCATCTACTAGATGTCCCCAACAATAATCAAAAGTCAAATTTTGTCAGACTTTCAGTGCATACTCAACCCGTTTAGCGCCTGGACTATTGACACTGTGCGACTTAAGCAAAGCTTTTGATTGTATATCTCACAGCATCTTGACAGGGAAACTTGAACGTTACGGGGTGGGGGGCGTTGCTCTCTTTTCCATTAAGTCCTACCTGGAAAATAGGCAGCAAGTGATATCACTTAGCGGTGCTCAGTCTAAACCTTTGCCAATCCAACATGGCGTTCCTCAGGGATCGGTACTGGGACCAATTCTATTTCTGGTCTCAATCAATGACCTTGACTTGAGTGGCTCAGCACTAAGATTTGCAGACGACACTACAATTTTGTCAACAGGATCTACTCCTGCTCAAGCTCTCGACAACGCAGAAATTCTTTTCGAGGAAGCCAAGACATGGTTCTCAGCCAATAAATTCAAGCTGAACGAGGGTAAGACAAAAAAGATCGTGTGCACCTTAACTAGACATCCTCAGATTGAAACTAAAGTTAATCTGCTTGGTTTCACGATTGACCTCAAACTGACATGGTCTGAGCATATTGAAGTTGTATGCAGAAGGTTATCGAGAGTTGTGTGTCTGCTAAGAAAGCTGTCTTAAGCTGGTAACACCACAATACTTACTGGTCGTCTATCACGCCCTCTTCCATAGCGTGCTAAGCTACGGCCTGCTGCTTTGGGGGCATGCGCCTAACTGCCATGAAGTTCTTCTAGAGCAAAAGAAGGCTATCAGGATAATAACGTTTAGAAAACGACTGGACCACTGCAAGCCTCTTTTTATAGAAACCAAAATTTTAACAGTTTACAGCCACTTTGTTCTCCTATGTGCATCATATGTAAAAAACAACATTCAAAATTTTCCGACCAGAAATACAGTCCATACGTACAGAACAAGACATAATCAGGAAATAGACCTTCCCTTTTGCAGGCTCTCTAAAACTAAAAATGCTTTCCCGACCATAGCGCTCAAGATTTACAACAATTTGCCCCAAGAAATCAAGAACCTCGAAACAAGGAAGTTTGACAAAGTGTTGAAGGCATGGCTAGTAGGAAGGCCACTCTATAGCCTGGATGAGTTTTTTAAAAACTAAACCGAAACTAAATTGAGGCTACATCCACCGCCATAAGTTACGTGTACATATATGTAAATAGTAAGATACAAGCGTATCAGTCAGTATTTTATTTTATTTTATTAATTCTAATTGACACAACCTATCCGGCATTGCTGGTCTTGGTGAAGAAGAAGGTAATAAGGTAATAAGGTAACAATCCAACTAGCTGCTTTACGCATATACTATAATTTGTATTCCTTTGATTGCAGGTTTTTTGGTGTCCGTTGTTATTTTTTTCATATTCAACAGGATGTACGTAAACAAAACTATATACGTGACCTAAACGAATTCTTCAAAATTATATTATTACTCTAATGTGTAGGAGTGTTATATTTGTCTCGTTTTTCTTTGCTAGAGGATTTGAATTGTGTGTGTTTTAGTGTACAGCTTTAAATTTGAATACGATTTATTTTATGTAGATTATATTCGTTCATCGTCGTTAAAAGTTGTAAACTGAAAAGTACTGCTATTCGATCCTTTCACTATTAAAAATTACAGTCTTACTCTAAGACTAGTTTTTTTAAAGAATGTTGATATTTCATGAAGGTTTAGACACAAATAGCCTCAGCATTGGGTTCTTCTGAAGTTTACTATTTGAATAGTCAACCTTTTAATATATTTGTCGAACATTTAAATCTACAGTTTTTTAAAAATGGGGTTTTCTAATTTTTTACCCTTTAAACACAACATTTATCAATTTGTATCCAGACCCTTTTTAAGAGCTTAAAAAAACAAATAATTTAGTATATCAAAGTGTTTTTGATTGGTGATAGGTTACGGAGAAAATTCAAAAAAATATGGAGAATATTGTAAAATGTTGTAGTTGGCTTGTTTATGGATATATTTTGATCAAACTTGGCGGACTTATTTATTTCATACTAAGCTATTGATATTTTAATATAAAAAACCACACTTTATTAGTTTCCCTGTAGCAGCTAACCTAGGTAATCGTTACACATAAATGTTAATTTAATAGCTTAATTGAAAATCAATCCAGGCAAATGGAAACTCGCTTCGTTGGCAGGTTTGCTGCAGCGGGGGTATTATTTTCCGAGTTAGGTTAGCGAAAAATATCTCCGCTCTTACCCCCGGTTAGCTCTTCTACCCGATTTTTGTGCATTCTGCAAATAAATGTATTTTTATATTATTATAGTTTAGCAATTTCTCAGTCAATTTGAAAATAAAATAAAGGCTTTCCACTCAAGGGGCTGATTGATTGGTTATTGTTAATGACGCTACATTTATATGCATTAAGGAAATTAGATGACGCATAATTATTAGTAATACGAGATTTTCAATTACAAATACGATTAGTAAAGCGTTTCATATTCAAATTCATAAATAAAAACCATTACACAAATCGAAGTAAAACATATTTAAATCTAATCCAAACAACCTTCCGTCAGAAACATACAGAAATGCGTAAAATATCTCACAAGAATGAAAATAAAAAAAGATTGCGTCAAACGTTAAGTTGTTTAACTCCGTGAAGTCGAAAGTGGCACAGACTCACAAGCTTCCCTTTCTAGAAATAACACTCATTTACACAGACAAACACAATGTTGACAGTGGTAATGGGTGGCAATGGGGGGTCTTAACGTTGTAATCGTTGCCCTCTCCTACAATTTCATTACTTAACCTACCTCCCCCAATACCCCAGAGATGGGGTGTATTTGGGGGCAACTTTTGGGCGCATGCTCTCACAAAGCCGCTCGTTCTGGTTCAGTGTGTGTCTAAATTTCCGTCGGGCTGATTGCAGGTAGATGCAGGCATTTCGGTCATACATGCACACTCTCTACGAATGTGAGTAAAATTTTTTTTAATAGCTCTATAACTCTTTTAATAGTTTACTAGTACATTCAACAATCAAATGTAGAATTGGCGGTTTTAAATCTTTTTAAAAACTTTGATAGTTAGACATTTGTGTGAGTTTTGTGGTCTTTATTATGTTTTATGAAAGTAAAAATTAATATTAACGCTCTACTGTTTTGAAAAAGTTTGTTTTCATTAATCTAAAAAAATAAACAAGATTAAAAACTGGTAAAACTATATTTGAAACAATAACTTAAATTATCTGCGGCATCGAATTACGGAAATATTTTTTTTTTTAATAAATACATAGTTAAAAGGTTTTACGGATAATGTTGAATTGAAATAGTTAAATTGATTAGTCTAATTACCAACATTTATTATTAATAAATTATACTAACTTAGTAGTAGTATCTAAGTAGTAGTAGTAGTAGTATTAGTAGTAGTAGTATTTAAGTCGATATTTTGCAATCGACTTAAAAAACCTATTAGGGCTATGTTATTAATCCCATATAGAACCAAATATAAACCAGTAATGTATATCATTAAGTATCTGGGTATAAACAAATGAAATAGGTAATTATTTTTTTATTTCTAATAAATATTATTTTTTTTATTATATAATATGGTAAGAACCATTGAAAATACGATCAATTCTGCCCAATTATAAAATATAAACTGCAACTAGTCAAAGTTGTCAAAGATAAAAAATGTTAGTTTTATTTCCACTTATTTGTGCAACCCCTCAATGTTTGAGTAGTTCCCTAATTGTATAGGGCTTGTAGCTTCTAGCTTGATTGGAGGGAAAGTCTATTATTGGGGTGGTGAACCCAACCTCGATGCGGTATGGTTTCAATTTGTAGGACTGGCACAAAAGGAACTCATTGTAAAAACTAACCAAAGTTATTTAAATTTATGCATCACTATTTCATCTTAATTGTCTCATAGATTACTTAACATCTGGTTTCAACAGCATATTGTCAAACGATGGAAAAGGGCACAATAAAACCCGATCTTTAATAAACTCACCACAGTTTATCTTTTTGCAAAGTGCACTTTATGCAGAATATAAAGTGTATACTCTAGGTAAAACATAAACAATATAGTTCACTGAAGTTTACAATTAAAACTGTAATGATACATTATGTATGAAATATTTACCTTTCTGTGCTTTTTAAAATTAGTGAAAAAACTTACTGTGATGATGTTGAATATTTTATAATAATTGTATTGATTCATATTATCTTAACCTATTGAATTTGAAGGCTAGTTGTCACTCGGAACATTTTTAATACACAAACACATTGATTTATATAAGTAAATAAATTAAATGAATACATGCATTTGACGTAAATGTACTTTATGTACGTATCAATCAGATGCTAATACAAGGTGACAAAAAATCTGGAAACGGCTTAATATCTTTTTAACTAAATCCATTAGAAAACTCAAACTTTCCACATCAACTTATATGTATAAAAACTACTTTTTGCAAGCACTACAATTTTTTTACCATCGCCAGGGGACGACCCATGAAGAGTAGGTACATAATGTTTAATGTAAGAATAGGTTGATATGCGTATCATTTTAAAGGGCTAATCAAATGGCGTTCATTCCCGGAAACCGCGTCTCAAAAGGTCCATCTGTTACTAAATGGCGGCTGTCCAAAGTTCTTGTGGAATATACCTGCACAGGCCATAGTATTGGTAAATACTTGTATTCAACATTAGCTTGAGAGCTTAAATTGTATTTTCAAGTCAACTAGCTCGTAGACTAATATTATTCAATCTTCAAAACAAATTTAACCGGGTTTCCGGCAACGAACTCCATTTGACCAGCCCTCTAAAATGATGTGTATATCAACATATGCTTACATGAAAGATTATGTACCTACTCCTCATGGGCCGTCCCCTGGTGAAGGTCAAAAAATGGTAATGCAAAAAAATTAGTTTTCATATATATAAGTTGATGTGTAAAGTTTGAATTTCCTAACGGATTTAGTTTAAACGATATTAACCCGTTTCCAGACTTTTTGTTACCCTGTATATAATAAACATGAAATACTACTCATGTTAATAATTTTCAGAAAATTACTCAACCACTTAATTCCATGGCATATTGATAGTAATAATAAGTTTTCTTTTTAAATGTTTTTCACCATTGGACGGTTTAGCAATGATAATAAATACTTTGTAAAATGGATATTTGTTTGTTTTAAAGCAGTTGATATTACACGATACATTGATGGTACGATTACAAATTCAAGCAAAGCGAAATGGGTTGGGCACAAATGAAATCAATGGACCGTGCTTTTTGAAATACAATTCAAAGTTTTAAAGGCAATACTGCTTCATGTTTGCAATTACAACTTTATTTCATTGATATTATCCATCATTTTTATCTATAGTTTTAATTGTGCTAAATAAGTATTTAATATTTTCACAATAGGTAATTAAATAAATAAAAAACTTAGTAATAAATGTTCCTACACAAAACGAGTATACACCTTTATTGACTAGATTTTGTTTTGCTTTATTTTTTAAAAAAAGTGTAGCTATTATTGTATTTTTAAATTAGCTGAATGTTAAGATATGTGCTAAACGTACGTGCGTATTTTTATTATAGTTAAACACGATTTCATATTGTTCATATGAAATTCACATATCATATAATACACATACGCAAAAAACTATTAAAAGCTTCTTCAATGTCATTAAGGTTGTAAACAATTAATTTAACATGTAATAAGTTTTACATTTTACATTTAAGGCAAGACATTACCACACAATACAAATGAATGATAATATTTTATTTTATTTTTCAATGTCCTTCCCTGCATTTGTTTTAAAACTCCTCTCCCATTTCTAAAATATAAAAACCATCCAGTTTCATAAAAAGGGCCTACAACTTTTGTAATAAGCTAAGCTTTGCTGCAGAAACTAAAATTTAATCAATGCCGTTATGAAGTAACAGAGAAAATTACCTGACATGTTGAGCAGAGGAAAGAGTTTTTATGTAAATTTATGCGGTGTTTTCTCAGGCTTGTTCTGTTCTAGATGTTTTTTTTTGCAACATGGTTGAGTTGAGTTTCCATTACAACATCTCCAAATATATTAGGGGAACCTTTAGATCAAAATGCAAATGTGTAAATAAATTAGAATTTTATTAAGTATTAAATAAAAACGTATTTTTCCTAAAGATATTTCTACAGTATAATAACCTCGTAGGTATGCGCCTCTTTTGTAATATACGCTATTAGTAACTATTTATGTAGGTATGTTTCGGTAAAATCTTTTAACTCGCTTTAGTAATATTTATATACATAGATTTCATAAAGGGGCTCCAAAGGTTATTGATAGATCATATTAGGCTTTTAAGTAGTTTAAAAGGTCACATGCAGCTTTTTCAGATTTATTTTGTTTGATTTATAGTATATCGTATCTGATTTGCAGAATTGGAAAAAAACTATTTTAATAAAGAACACGAAAATATTCATTTTGTATTTTAATTCTACAAATTATGAATGGGAAGTACACAACCACTACTAAAATACCGGTACTGCTGATTCATTTACTTTTCCATAAACGATACCACTAATAGTTAATGTAAATCATTTAAAATATATTAATTTATGTGGTAAAACAACTAATTCCAATAATTAATTGTGATTGATTTACCTTCCTAATTGGAGGTACATTTATTTGACTTTTTATTTGACATTGAGTTACTAACAATAGTGTTGGTTAATCGTAGTTAAATAAACGATTAGAATTACACGACTTAAATACACTCTAAGTTATATATTCCCCTAAACCAAACTATCTGCTTATATACTTTTTATAGAAAGCAGGCAGTGTATTTAAATATAGGTTTTTTGTTTCTTTAGTTGTAGTTAGCACCTTTTATCAAATTGCACGGACTGCTTAGAAAGTACAATGAGAAAGCAGGCTATGCATTTATCGTATTTAGTGATGGGTTTGCATTCATTCGATTGTTTTAGTGATCCTTTTGTTATTTTCCATTATTTTATCAAACTATCTAATGAAACAAGCAATAAAGAAAATTCAAATGAAAAGCATTAAGAAGTATTTAATTTCCATTAAATATCTAAGAATCATGACCCACTACTTTGAGGTTCTCATCAAACAGTTATTTCAAAAGAATTTTGATATTAATTTTCAAAATCCTATCAATAAATTAAATTTCAGCTACAATCACATATAGTTTAATAAAATGTCAACACTTTACGAACAACATCTGACTGCCGAGATGTATTCGAGGTCTGCTAAGAAGAATTTTAAAGTATATTTCTACTTGTTTAATGTAGAGTGCGTTTTATTGTTTAAAATCTATTTCTGCACTGTGAGGAATAACAAAATAATTTATGTAAATATATAAGTCTATTGGTTGACTACAGTTTGTTTGGTGGAATTAGAACCACACACTGTACATACCTTTGAATGAGATACAAACATTGTTTCATCATCATTGCCCTTTAGGCTTACCAGTCATCGAACACACACCAAAACATGCCTCAGAATTCACAGTAGAATGATAATTCCATTATCTAAATCGGCAATAAAATGATCTGTTAACCCCTTAAACTTTATTCACAGTCATATAAATAGTTTTTGAAGAAGTATTTTACTTTAAAATTGAATGAAAAACATCAAATCAGGTTAATTACCATGGTAAATCTTTTCATTGGTAATTATATGCCATTTCGGACCAATGAGGTTCAAGGATTTAGTAAAAAAGTAAAATTGTAATGCTTCGAACATCGTTTTATCAGCTGTTGAGACCAATTAAATTGTATGAGTGGTCGATACAATGAGTTGTTGCATCACTGTCAGTGGCAAGGAGAGGCTATAAACGAAAACATACACTCTCTTAGAAGTTATAAGTAGTGAATGTTAGTAATTAAAACACGGTTGTAGGTAATAGTAGTTTACGCAACGATTGCGTAGAATCAAAAATCAATCAAGAATGTTTATTCGTCGTTAACGCTATGTACAACACATGCAATGGATGAACGTCATTATAGTAGCCTTAAGTTTACAGGCAATAAGGCTAAATAAATATAAACAATAAAATATAAACAAGTGCAGTGAACATGCAAAAAGTATCACAGTCATCTTAAAAATAAAATACTGAAGTTTACGTAAAATTTAAGGTACGAGCCTTGGCGAGTGCATATAGACTTCTACGAGTGTCGTTATAGTAGTTTACGCTACGATTGCGTAAATATAGTGTTAACGACACGAGTAGAAAATTTAAGGTACGAGCCTAGGCGAGTGCCTTAAAAACTTCTACGAGTGTCGTTAATATTATATACGCGAGTTGCGTACACTACTTTACCTACGACATTGTTTTAATTACTAAAAATCACTACTCATAACTTCTAAAAGAGGTTATGTTTTCGTTTATAACCTCTCATTGCCAGTGACAGTGTTGCAACGAAACATTGGGCGCGTTCCGGGAACATGTACCAGTAGTGGCAATAGGAGAAAGAGACGCCACTTTAGGCACGTTTTTCCCATGTTATTCTTATGGGGATCATTTTTTGGCCACCAAATCCAAAAATCCTGATCTTTGTCAAAATATCCCTATATAATTGTCAAACCTTATTTCTTACTTATTCCCCATAAATATATTCGATATTAAGCTAAAAAAGCTATTCCTCATATTTATTGACCCTTACAAGTGTAAATGTAGAGTAGTGACAATAGAAGAATATGACCCCACTTGGGGCACGTTTTCCCATAAGAAATAACATGGGATCATTTTTTGGCCACTTTTTTTAAAAATCCTGCTCTCAGCCTGTACACCCCTATATAATTGTTCAATACCATTGTACAACTTCATTACTATTTCAAATACACACCCATTCACAAAATCGAGCGAGGTTTGTACGCGAACTCGGGCGCGCTCCCGGCTCATGGCGCGCTCCCTTGGACATCCTTAGTGGAAATCCATGAGTTCTGGCTACTTGGGAACCCAAGCCATTTGACATACAACAAATCACCCTTTCTCCTGATTACCTTCTCTACCAAATACATGTCCTTATACTTGGTCTTTAACAACTCCTCTGTATAGAAGCCTCCCCTGATTATATTATCATTTTCATCTTTCAAGATATAAGTCACAGGCTTTGTATTCTTAACTTCTGCTATTGTAAATAGTTCCCCTGTCCAATTTGGAGTATAACCTTTACTAAAAACATGTTTATACTTGGAAATCCTTACGCTATCACCTACCTTATATCTTGGCTTTTTAACTTGCACTACTTTAGAAGTCAACCTTTCATGCACATATTTACTATTCTTAATATTCACTTGGTTAGGCTTCATTCCTATAGATCTATGCACTTTATTATTATATTTTCGAATTAACTTTGGAAGTAAATCCAACCATTTATAACTTCCCTGAGCACTAAATTCCCTATATAACCAATTCTTTAAAGTTCTCTGGAACCTCTCCACAATTGCAGCCTTAGTTGTAGAAAAAGTGTGATAGTGATTAATATTTAAGTTTTTCATTAGTTTGCTAAAATATTGATTAAAAAATTCTTTTCCATAGTCAGATTGAATGTTTTTAACCCCCTTTGGTAGAATGGTTTTAATGGCTTCTGTAACCACTAACCCTGTCTTATTCTTTAGTGGAGCAGCATAAGCTTTTTTAGAAAATGTATCTATTAAAGTTAAAATATATTTATTGCCAGAATTTTCTCTAGCATAGTTTTGCATATCAATTAAATCTATTTGTATGGTTTCGTTTATACCCAATACTTTAAAAGATCTTCTAATGAAATTCTTTCTTGCAGGCTTATGAAGTTCGTATGCAATTTCATTCATTTTTTATAACATCATCCTTTCCTGTAACTCTAAATACATCACCATTAGCCCCAATCAATAGATTATCTTCCATTCTTTTAAATACATAGTTTTCTGGTATATATGGTCTATTATCTATATACTTAAATCCACTCAAAGATGTGGGGTCAGCAACTAATATATCAGGATTATATTCCATCAAATTAAAAATTTTTTCTCCATATAAAAATTTTGATCCATCGTAATGCATAGCTTGTGACATTAGACAAATATCATCTGAATGTCCCCCCTCTGGTAGATTCCTTATAAATTGTTTTTTAGCATCCCAACATTTTTCTTTTTTATCAAAAGTTATAGTTTCATCAATGGCAGGTTTAACACGTACTAACCTTTTATTATAAAAACTCCAATAGCCTGCTTCCATTTTTGGAACTTGTGAAACATTCACAGCATCTTTACTATCTGTACCTTCCATCAAATTGCTAAGTTTCTGTTTCTTAGCATTCCAAACACCATTCTCTGATTCTAAAAATTCATAATTATTATCATCTTGTATAAATTTACCATCTTCTTTTCGTATTAAAGTCTGTCGTAAAGTGGGCACATCATTTAAACTTTCACCCTTTTCTACATTAATAATTTTCCGTTTCTTAGCATTCCAAACACCATTCTCTGATTCTAAAAATTCATAATTTTTATTGTCTTGTACAAATGTACCACAATCTGTTCGTATTAAAGTCTGTTGTAAAGTGGGCACATCATCTAAACTTTCACCCTTTTCCACATTAGTAATTTTCTGTTTTTTAGCATTCCACTTTTTATTCTTAGATTCTAAAAACTCATATTTAGTTTTACCTTGTAAAAAGACATCACCTTTTCTAGTTAATGTCTGTCCCAAAGTTGATACATCATCTACAAACTCCCCATCTTTAACATTACCAATTTTACGGTTTAAACAATTCCAACTATCATCTTGTAAATTTAAAGTAGGTTCACTACTAGCCCTGGGTTCTGCAGGCTTATTATATGGATTATATAAACGATAAAATTTATCTATAAACATATTTTTATTTAATAAATAATTCCACTTTCTCTTAATTCCTCAATAATGGAATCTATTTCATTATCCACTCCTGAGTTACCGGCTTGACGACTTAGCCAAAGAAGTCTTAACCTATCTACAAGCTCATTAGGATCATCCCAATAAATATAGTCTATTTTATTACCAGTCACTTGTCTCAAACCTTCACCAACAGATTTAAAAAGAGGTTTAATTATATTAAGATATTTAGTATGTCTATTACTTGAAATTGGTGCACCATCTTTGTAACTCTTTAAATGTCCATTTGTAGCTTCCAAAATCTCTTTATAATTTTGCAAATCAGCCTGAGTATAGTTCTTAGGTTCTTTTAACGTTAACAATTCCCATAAACCTTTTGTCCCCTTGTAGGTTTTATTTGCAACTGTAACATCATCATTGGCAATATCAACTTCCTTATTTCCAATAAAAAAATGTATTTGCTTCTCGTCTAATACCATATGTAGTGTCTGTCATGCTACTTTTACTGAGGTAATTTCCTAAATAGTCTGATGCTAAAAGACCAAAATCTAATTTCTGTGGAGTGGATGGTTGTAATGGTTGTAATCTTGGTATCATTGATATTCTAGATGGAGTCATTGGGAGTATCTCCATTCGAGGCCTCTCTGATGTGATTTTCTTTAATTCTTGTAATGGCTCTATTAAAGGTTGGAATGTTTGGAACCTCTCTTCAGCCTCTAGAAACTTGCCACGTTTTAAAGCTCTATATTTTTCTCTTCTTTGGTAATTCTTTGGTAATTGTAACTTCTCTCCATCTGATGGTATCACATGTGGCATGACCCATTGAATAGAGTTAAGTGTAATTTTGGGAATCGTATCAGCAGTGCCACTGGCTGGAGCACTAGTGGTTGTTAATATACAATTCAAATCATTTTTGGATCTTTTCAACACCAATTCTTGTTTGACATTTACTAATACCTTATTAAAATCCTCAAATACACCCATTAACAGCTCTAATGGTAAACATGTACTAAACTTACCACCTTTATGGAACTCTTTTAAATTCGTGTCAGAATCAAATGCTACATTTGACAATTTAGTTGTTTTATTGTAAGAGCTCAATATTTTCATAAGACTAGAAATTCCTGGGTTTCTTACAATATCTATTTCTTTACCTGCGACTTCGTATCTAATTTCATCAAATAAGAACGCAAATGCATTATTTATAAAATGACCTTTATCATGATTCTCAATTTCTCCCTTAATATACAGATAACTCCTACATGGCAGAGTTAGCAAATCTTGATTATTAATACATATTCGAATTTCATCAGAATTATTTATTGCTAAAGTATTGCGAGGAACATAGGAGTGATTTGTAATTTTAACCACACTATCGTCGAATTGGGATTTCCCTGTAACGTCTAGAAAATCTTCCATTTTTATTAATAGAACATTTTAACTTTAGTCCTATTGATTTTAGGAACCTAGCATTTTGTACACTTATAGATAAATTCTTATAAATTCTCATATCTTTTTTATATGACAAGTAATTGTAGTTTCTTCTCCGTTAAAGTCAATTGCCTTGTCGTGTTGATCGGCAAATGTAATACTGACAACATCTAAACTTCTCTTATTTACAGGAAAATATATAATATTTCTTGGAACTTCAATAATTTTGTAGCCAGGAGGAGCTTCTGGATAAAAGCTATGTATGGTGTGTGATTTGTTGCCATTTAAATAGGACCCGTTTGCAATATTACATTTTACTCTAATCACATTTACATTATTAATGTTTATTTTATTTGTAGATTCAAACTGAACACCAGGAGTAGAAACACCTTTAAATCCCAATAAAACAGACCCTAAACATGGTTTTGTAAAATCAAACACGTGGCTAGAAAGTAATGTCGCTTTCATAGTTTTATTATTAGCTGTAAGGAAAAAGTCTGGGATTTGCTTTTGAATTTCCTTTGCAAGCTCAACCACCTCATATGTTCCTTCGTAAATTTCTATTGTAACTGGAGTATTGTGGTCATAATAGAAAACATCATCACCTTCACTAATGGTTAATTTTTTGCCTTTAAGTTGATTTAATTTTGGAATAAGCCCTTTGAATAAAAGTTTGGATTTAGTATTAATTAATGCTTCTCCATTTTTATCTATTATAACTTTAAGTTTACCATTTAATAACTGGTTTAAATCAGCAACTGAGATCTCTCCTTTTGGTAATGTTATTTTCTCTACTTTGTAATATGTTAAAGTATTTAGAGGTTTTTTAACATTAAATATAGAATTATAACTTTGAAAATCTACTAATCCAATTACATAATCATCATTTAATTCAATGGGAGGAAAGAACACTGACTTTAGCTCTGGCTCTGTACCCGAAAATGTTATGGTAAATGAATCCATTTTTATAAAGAAATATTTTTTATGAATGATAAACATAAAATTCCACAAATAGAACTATTTAAATCTTGTATTTGATCGGTTGTATAGAATATTTTATATCCCTCAAAATATTTAATTACTTCTTTTGGAGGTTGGATTCCAAATGGGTCAAAATAAATTACAATATCTTTATTTTTACGATAAGCTGTCCATGTGTGCCAGATGAACTGTCTAAATTAACTATTCCGCACTCTTTTACTCTTGGTGTTAGATTTTTTAGCTCGTTTTTTAGGTACATCCCCCTGAAGTGAGGCACGTCTTTTGCGGCCTCTAACAGCTGGTAGTTGTCCATCTTTTTTATTAAATTTTAATCCCATTCCCATTTTTGCTTTAGCCTTCATCAAATTTGTCACGGCATAAGCAGCAGCTTTTTCAGCAAGACTTGCGTCCTTGGCTGTAACTCTAGTCCAAGCTAAGTCTGCTAATCTCATGTCTGCTTTGTTCCGAGCAGCAGTATCGGGATTATTCATGTAGAATATGTCATGCTCTTTACAATAAGAGTCTAGTTTATTTTTTGGAGGTACATTTTTAGCTAGATTCTCACGTATATTCGTTCCAGGTCCACAGTACCGATATGATGGTATGTGAAGTGGGAATGGAAGGTTATTTATAAGAGTATTCAATAACCCTCGACCCCTGTAAGGCTTAAGGAATAAACCTTTGCCCTTTTTACATGTTTTCTTATTATCATTTTTTACCATTTTTATTATATAAAAAATGTCTTTTATTCAACAAAAACATAAATTTAAAATAGTACATACTAAGGAAAATATACCAAAGAAATTGGGTCTATTTCCTACCAATATTCGATGTGTTATTTGCGGTCCAAGTGGAAGTGGGAAGACGGTTGTAATTTACAATTTAATTGTAAGAAAGGAAGGATTAAAATTTACAAACTTATATTTAATATCTAAATCTTTAGAACAAGAAAAATATAAAAAAATAATTGAAATATTTAGTTTGTGTGATGAAGTGAAATTACACACGTTTACTGACTGTGAAATCACACCAAATGATGTAAAATCACAGTCAGTTGTTGTATTTGATGACATAAATAGTCCAAATATTACACAATTTTTCTCAATGGGTCGACATAAAAATATTAACTGTTTTTACTTGTGTCAATCTTACAGCAAAGTACACAAACATTTACGTGATAATGTAAATTTCCTGATATTATTTAAACAAGATGATTTAAATTTAAAACATGTATATCACAATCATGTTGGTAATGACTTTTCATTTGACCAATTTAAAAATCTCTGCCACCAATGTTGGGATAAAACTAAATATGGCTTTTTCGTAATAGACAAAGAAAGGTCAAAGAATAATGGCAAATATAGATTTATGTTTGACCAATTCTATCAAGAGGATGGTAAGGGTAAATAAATAAAAGACTGGAGTTTTTTAACATTTGTATTTATTTTATATCTACACATTTTGAACATCAATTTTATAATGACCAAGAGCAAGAGTGTTGATCCCATCTTCCAGAATAAACCTCTTGTCATCGTCAAATGATAGTACTTTCTTGTTCATGGTTAAGGTCTGAAGATGATGATTTGTAGATTTAATTCTTGTCACATTCTCATAGTAATCTTGCCCAGTTGCAAGACAGTTCAAATAATGATGATGTCTTAGGAGATGTTTAACTGTGGCACCATCAGCTCCTTTAGCTTTCTTCACCTCTAAAGCTTGCTTGTCTTCTTCATATAACCATTTTAGAGGAATGTAAGAATATAACTTTGGTCTTAAACCACAATATTCATACATAATATGACCACCTAATTCATCTTTAAACTTTCCAGTGACTTTTTTATTTTTATCAGAGTATAAGAAATGGTCTTTACTATATCCAGAGGTATCAAAATAGTGTAAGTCACATTCTATTTCCTTGTAAAAGTCCTCTGTAACTATAGCATACATTAATGAATCTGTATCTGTCATTAGAAATCTTTTATTCTTAAATTTTGACATATAATTATAGTGGAAATCATACATTATTACTTTACTAATATCCAAAATGGTCATTCCTAAATATATTGGTTTATTAAACTTTACAACTAATTTATTTAAATGTATAGCATGTAAATTGTTATCAAACTTTTTACTACAGTCAAACCTTGGATTAGTGACATATTTTGTTAATAGTGACTCATCCTTGAGATATATATCACGAAACTTGCGTTGATTCATGATTGTTCGACCAAAGAGACTATTATTTAACAATTTATAAAAGTCTTTTTCGAAATCGGTTTTAGCACATTTGCGTTTTTCAATATTAAAATTAATATAGGGCGCAAGCCATTTAGACTGTCTAAATTTTAAAATTCTATGGTATTTTGTTACAATCAACCCAAATTCCTCATATTTTTGTAATGCTTTATAATGTAAAATATATTTAGTTTTGTCATTTAAATTTGGCATTAATTTGCCATTCATTTTCTCTGGTGCTAATGGATAGTCATTATGTAAATCATGTAAGCTTTTATCATATTTTAAATCAACTTCTAAAATGTATCCAAACTCATCATTTTGATTATATTTGTAGTCTATCTCATTCGACCAACTGAATCCATCCATAGGTAGCGGCTCGCACATCGCTGTTGAGTATAGCGAGTTACAATCTAAATATATTAAATAGACACTCTCTTGATTGGGATCATAGTGTTCACCCATATATCTATTATTTGCTTTAGCGTAACGTGTAGAAATCATACTGACTCCTCCTCGAATCGCACTTTCTATGAACAAATGCATGTCAATATCTTTTAATAATTGTAATTTTATTCCTGTCATTCTAAGACAGGCCTCCCATGTAAGTCCAGGAAGTGAATACATATGTACAGGGTCAAGTTTGTAATCTTTTAAACACAGGTCTCTAAATGTCTCAAACACATCAGCCAGTAGCAATACATCTGTTTTAAGATATAAATCATGATATTCTTGTAAATTATTTATATTAAAATGGGTCCATACATTTTTAGCATGTTCATATTCATTGGGAGAGATATGTTCTTTAGTTATAGAAGTGTAAAATGTTTCAATTGGGGGTAGAGACTCTGCAAACTTATCTGGTCCCGTCACATATTCATATGGATATACACCTTTACGTTGTAGTAGTGGATTTTGTATGAATCTAAATGTGTTCAAATTGGAAGCCAATTTATATAATGGAAGGGACAGAAAGTTGTATGAATCTAAAAATACTAAATCATCTACAGAGAATGATATATATTTTTCCATATCTTTAGCTATACAATTTAATTTACGTTTATTAAACTTTCCCAAATGTTGCATTATTAAATGTCCATCGTAATTTTTCAAGTTATGGAAGATTACTGGGATTTTCTTTGTTACTTTATAGTTTAAATTACAATCATTGTGGGCAGCTCCACGGTATTGGCCAGATGAATGGCAATGATCTTTCACCCTATTAAAATATAGGGGCTTTTCACAAATGTGACAGTGTGTTGAGTTTTGGAAAGATACCTCTTGCTCAGGAGTCATTACTAGGGGAATATATATTGCCATTTGATTTTTAATATAATCATAAGTCTGAAATAATCTTTCAAAAAACACATCCATAACATTTGCACCACTGTACAACTCTTCAGAAATAATTTTTGAATCTTTTACTACGACAAATGCAAATCCAGATGGAGTATGTATATAAGCATTTATAAAGCATTCAAAATCTGCATAAATCACAAATGGGGCTTTTAGTTGATATTTATGATTTTTAAATTGTAATGTATCTTGTTTCGACATTTCCACTCTTTGGGCATCAAAGTTTTTACAATATGTTATGTGACGTTCTAATTTATCATTGGTGTAAAAATGTTGCAAACACAACTTGCAAAAATGCTTCTTATTGTTATGTTTTGTAGACCGTAGCATTAACCTATCAAAATCACGAATTAAACAATAATGTGATTTACGACCTTCTTGTAATAATAATAAATCTACATGAGTATTACAGGTATTACTACTATTTAGTTTAGTTGTTCTTAATGGATATATTAATGTCTGGTCTTCAACTCCAAATACATTGACACTTATATTATTCTGTCTTTCAAATTTATCTATATCAGATATTTTTACGGGATATTTTATATTTGTCATATTTAACTGTATTTCATAGGGTGCATAATTAGAGACTCTATTAGCATGTTCATTAGAGTTCCTTGGATATAAAGCTGCTAAAATTGACCAAAGGAAGCATTTATTGTCAAAATTTCTTATATTTAGAACTGCATGTTTTGATTTAATACTCTCTGGTGTGGGGATATATGACTTTGGAGTTAGGGGCTCCATTGATTATATTTGTAGTCTATCTCATTCGACCAACTGAATCCATCCATAGGTAGCGGCTCGCACATCGCTGTTGAGTATAGCGAGTTACAATCTAAATATATTAAATAGACACTCTCTTGATTGGGATCATAGTGTTCACCCATATATCTATTATTTGCTTTAGCGTAACGTGTAGAAATCATACTGACTCCTCCTCGACTTGTAAACATGCAGCTGCCAATACTTAGTATGGTCATATATCCAACCACTACCTTGGGCTTGATATTTGTGAATGGATGCATCAATCTTTAAAAGAGCATTTTCAATTTGAGACTTTAAATCTCGCTTCTCAATAGTTAAGATAGTAAGGCTTCTAAAATCTGCTATACATTCTTTCTCATAAACTAATTTACCATTTTGATCCATTGAATATTTTATAAATTTGATTCTCCTAACTAAAGTCCATTTTATCGGCAGAGGACAAGACTTGAGAGTATTTTCAAGTTCAGCTCTAATTGATTCACCAACAAATTTTATCATTGTGTATGGACAATTATTGCAAGAATTTATATGTCTTCTAAAATGTCCAACAACATTTTTCTTACAAAAATTGCAACTCTTGTGACTTTGTAATGTGTGTGACTTTAGAGCCATGTTATTATCACAGATTAAATCACAAACCTTGCACAGTTTCACATTCATTTTATGAATTACCTTGTAGTGGCGAATCAGGTTACTTTTGGTGGAGAGCGACACGGAGCAGTGTTGACATGACGGCTTCATGTTTAGGAATGAGGACTCGGGCTGATGTCACCTCTATTTATAGATTTTTCGAAAATTTCAAAAAATTTTAACCAGAAATTGTAAAATTTTCAAAATTTTTAACTAAAAATTAAGAAGATTTTACATAAATTTTAAAATTTTTAACTAGAAATTACTTCAATGGGAGGTCACCCACTCAACACTTAATCAATATTTGCCACTAGAGACGAGAAGACTGACCATGAGTCGAGAGTGATAAGCCTGACCATGGGTCGGGAGCGCGCCATGAGCCGGGAGCGCGCCCGAGTTCGCGTACAAACCTCGCTCGATTTTGTGAATGGGTGTGTATTTGAAATAGTAATGAAGTTGTACAATGGTATTGAACAATTGTATAGGGGTGTACAGGCTGAGAGCAGGATTTTTAAAAAAGTGGCCAAAAAATGATCCCATGTTATTTCTTATGGGAAAACGTGCCCCAAGTGGGGTCATATTCTTCTATTGTCACTACTCTACATTTACACTTGTAAGGGTCAATAAATATGAGGAATAGCTTTTTTAGCTTAATATCGAATATATTTATGGGGAATAAGTAAGAAATAAGGTTTGACAATTATATAGGGATATTTTGACAAAGATCAGGATTTTTGGATTTGGTGGCCAAAAAATGATCCCCATAAGAATAACATGGGAAAAACGTGCCTAAAGTGGCGTCTCTTTCTCCTATTGTCACTACTTGTACCGGTGCACCGGTGCAGATTAACCGGTGACTTCTTCACCGGTACCGCCCCGGGGCAAGAGTCTTGGTATCGGTTATTCACCGGTTTAAAGTACACATCGGATTACAATTTACAAATTAACCTATTATTTACTTTATAATATTTAAACCGAACAAACTTGTCCTCACAGAATAAATAATTTGAAAATTATTCACTTAATACGTAATATAACCCCCTCATAGAATAAATTATTCACTCATGACGCAACATAACCTATAACACTGATGAACTTATTCGATGGACCCGCCATCTTGCCGTAGCTTCATGCTGTTGTCGTTGTCCAATAATACGCGGATGGAGGATTCAAATCTGCACTACAGCAATCGAAAGCCCTTTCACGAAGATAAGAATACTTCAGTGCAATCTTGAGCGATCTAGGTCGGCTGACGCACTTCTATGTCAGCTTGCCTAGAACACGATGTTGACGCGCTCTTAGTCAGCGTACAGTACCAGTACCGTGATAGGGACCCATCTTTTTGGTCCCCTGATAGTCTTGGTACTGCTGCATTCTGGGCGCGTAATACAGCGAAAGTACAAGTACGAGGTCACGCGGAGGGCCGAGGTTTCGTTTGGGTTCGGTGCCGGGATGTCACTTACTTTAGTGTCTACCTCACTCCCAACGAGGCCATCCGTGAATTTCGTGAGAAGGTAGACCGCCTGGAAGAGAGCGTGTGCAATACCACAGGACATGACGTCGTGGGTGGGGATTTTAATGCTAGGGCTGTCGAGTGGGGAATGACCCTCACCAATTCCCGGGGCAAGTACATTCTGGACTTTGCTGCCAGCGCCGGACTCGTTGTCGTCAACGAGGGAAACACGCCAACTTTCTGGCGCCCTGGGATGCGGGGAACGATCCCAGACATAACCCTTGCATCTGAGTCCCTTTTGCCAAGGATCAGAGCCTGGAGAGTCCTGGAGGATTACACGGGCAGTGACCACCAGTACATTATTTTTGATGTCCTGGATGGTCATCAGAGACAAGTAGCCGCGTTTCGTCAAGTGCCCGTTCGATGGAATATTAAAAAATTGGACGTGGCAAAATTCAATGAAGCCATCTTACGAGGCACACCGGTGGTTCCCCCCGCAACTAGCGTGGCTCACGCAGAGGTGTTAGTTACATCCATGATGGGACTAATCGTCTTGGCTTGCGATGAGTCTATGCCTCGTAGGAGATCCCGGTGCAATAAGCAACCTGTGTACTGGTGGACTGCCGAGATTGCGGAATTGCGTCGGTGAGCATTGAGAGCCAGAAGACTTGCTACCAGGGCCAGAGAACCTGTAGACAGACGTCGTAAGTCGGATGCCTACAGAGTGGCTAGGAGGTCTCTTCGTCAAGCCATCAACCGGAGTAAACGCAGTTGCTGGGAGACATTAAGGGACGATAACGATTCCAATCCGTGGGGCTTGGATTACAAACTTGTAACCAAGAAACTTGGCACCCGCTCTCCACCTTCCGTCATGGATGGGGCCACTATGGAGAGGATAGTCGAGTCCCTTTTCCCGGCTCACACGTTGCGCCCACTGCGGGATTTTGGAAGGGTGGATGACGTACCACTTTTCAGTCTTGGAGAGGTGGAGGCGGCCGTCCTATCCCTGAAGAACAATAAAGCTCCTGGACACGATGGGGTACCCGGCGAAGTCCTCAAAAAGGTTTTGACTATTAACCCCTTGATCCTTTTGCGCATGTACAACGCCTGCCTAGTCGAGGGAGTTTTCCCCTCGTGCTGGAAAACAGCAAGGCTTGTGCTTGTTGGGAAGGGGAAGGGAGACCCAGACCTGCCATACTCTTACAGACATCTGTGTATGTTGGATACGGCTGGTAAAGTCCTCGAGAAGTTGATCCGTTCCCGATTGAATTCAGCCGTGGTCAATGCGGGAGACCTGTCCCCTCGCCAGTATGGATTCAGGATGGGGCGATCTACGGTTGTCGCTGTTGAAGAGGTGAAGCAAGCCGTGATGAGAGCTGAGGATTTTAACCACTACTCTCGAAGGGTTGTGCTGCTCGTAACTCTCGATGTGCGAAACGCATTTAATTCGGCGAGGTGGTGCGATATGCTGGATGCTCTGGAGAACACCTTCCACGTCCCGGCATACCTCATGCGTATCATAGAGGATTATCTCCGGGTCTACCTCCTCATGTATGTCTACAGAGGGCCCACGGACGATGAGTGTCACATCCGGTGCTGCCCAAGGTTCCATACTCGGCCCAGACCTCTGGAATGTCGCGTACGACAGCCTCCTGAGGTCTGAAATGCCTGAGGAAACTAATTTGGTTGGGTACGCGGACAACGTTGCAGTTTTGATAGCTGCACGTAGTGTTGAGTTGGCTCAGCTAAAGCTGAACCGAGTTATGCGTACTATAAACGCATGGATGACAGACCACGGTCTCTCGCTTGCTTTGAGCAAAACTGAGATCGTGATATTAACAAAAAACGGATTGACACCATCGTGCCGTTGAGGGTAGGGGCCGTCGAAGTCCAGACCGTTCGTTCTGCCAAGTACCTTGGGATTATGGTGGACAGCAAGCTTAGCTGGCGGGATCAGATTTTCCGTACGGCGGACAAGGCCACTAGGGTGGTTTCCTCTCTGAGCCGGTTGATGGCCAATGTCGGAGGCCCTCGGTCCAGCCGTAGAAGGCTGTTAGTTAATGTCTTCTGTCCAGTCCGTACTCTTGTACGGTGCTGAGGTGTGGGCAGACGCTCTAAATAAGGAAGTATACAGGATGCGACTCGCCCGAGTGCAGCGTCAGGCAGTACTAAGAGTTGCATCCGCCTACCGAACAGTGTCCGAACCCGCCGTCCTGGTGGTTGCTGGAGTCATCCCCGTCAAACTTTTGGTGGCGGAGAGAAAACCAATTTATCAGCGCCGTGGGGAGGACCAGGCACGAACAGAGGAACGCACCCGCACCTACCAGCTGTGGCAGGAGAGCTGGGAACAGGAGACTCGGGGACGCTGGGCCAGGCGACTGATACAGCAAGTCCAACCTTGGGTTAATCGGCGGTGCGGAGAGGTGGACTTCTACCTTACCCAATTTCTGACGGGTCACGGCTTTTTCCAGTCGTACCTGTTCAGGATGGGCAAAGCCGTGTCACCCGATTGCATATACTGCCCAGGCATTCCCGATGACGTGGAACATACCTTTTTCCACTGCCAGCGTTGGGAAAGGCCCCGACTGGAGGCTCAACAGTTAGTAGGACTGCTGTCAGTGGACACGGTCATACCAATGATGACGGAGGGTGAGGACAATTGGACCTGTGTGTCACATTACATCCAGGGTATTCTCCGCGCCAAGAAGCTCGACCTTGACCGGGGAAGCGGTGTAGGTCATAAAGTATCTGAATGCCAAAAACGGTGAGAGCCCTGAGGGCTTAGGTCACATGTTGGCCTGACTTGAAGTAATGTGACAAACAATTCCAGGTCTGTGTCCAACAGAGTAGAGGGGGGTTTTTAGTGAGTAGTCTGTGATAGATTCAGGAGTCTGACACTACAGGCTGGCTACCTGTGTGCGTAAAAGCATTTTCCCTCCTCTCCCAAAAAAAAAGTATAAGCGCAGAATAATAAGTGGGAACACTGTCCGACTATTAAGTTGATATTCTTTGTGTTTTCTTGTATTTATACGTTGGATTCATAACAATTGTGATCTGTACGTCAATAGATGATTCCCACAAACTGGGTAAACACTGCGTTACACACTTTTTTAAACCGCTCCTTTCCATTCACAGTCAGGAAACAAGAAGTAAACCTACTCGTAGAAGCACGACCAAAAATACTTCACCTCATTAAATAATTATAAACTTTTCTGCTGTGATTTTAAATAATTACCTCCAGTTTTAAATTTGCACAGAACTATTGTTTATTTAAATTCTGTCAAAAGGTTTATTAGTAAAATCGGATTTATATCTGAGTATGCTATAAATGATTGCGTACATTATAATATCGTTGATGTGTTTGAGAGTATTTTGAACAGCCCTATAAGTTTTTGTAGTATTTTTATTCAAAAATGCATTGTTGCTTTTGCTCAGAAGGAACACTCAACTTAGTTGCAAATTATATGTATCTCAATCTTAACGCTTTTACTAATCTATGTAAATATAATCAGCTGACACCACACACAATTTTTGACTGGCTTAAGTGTAGACCTATTGCATATAAAGTAAAGTACTTTATTTATTTAAGCAACTTCAATACGCGTATGTTTTAACAAACTAGTAAACATTGGTGAGTTAATTACAGAAATGGCTATTTAATTTTCTGTTGTTAAAGGATTTATATTTTAGTGCTAGAACGAGGCAGTTCTCTCATTTTCTTTTTTTATTCTGTAGTGTGATTTATTGTAACATTTAATAATTTTTGTAAGTCTTATTTTTAACCGTAAAAGAAATTTTATTAAACCGTTTGAAAGTTTTCTTTTAAAGATTGCCATTATTTTTGCTTAATTTTAATGTTAAGTGTTAGGTAAAGCTTTGTATTGTCCTCAAGTATGTATTATAGATAGTGAGTTGTACAAAATGTGGCACCTAATTATTTGTTCATCTTATTATTTGTACATTTCAGTTATAAATAATTTATAAGAAATTTTTTGTGTTACCAACTGTTTTGGGTGATGTTAATTAGGTGAAAACAGATATTTAGAAATTGAGAAAGAAGTAATATTGTATATATACAAATAAAAATAGGTACTTAACTGAATATTACGCTAACTATTTATTGACATTTATATAAGAAAATAAATGGAACAACATACTCACGTTAATTATACGTATAGTACAGTAAAAATATGTTTTGACCCAAAAAAAATTAGCACAACCGGGGAATTTGGTACAGATGTTGGGTGTACCTTCCTTTTGAACATACTGAAAGTCCCCTAAAATTGAAGCTGTGCTACGGCCGCCATATTGGAAAATGGCGGCATATTTCTGTATTTTTCACTTTAGTGACTTTATTATTAGAGATACATGAAAAAGCTAAATATACAAAATGTAGGTAATCTAAAAATACACATTTTTTGTATTTATCATCTTTCTCTAAACCCAACGGTTTTTGAGTTATTTGTTATTAAGTATATTTAGTTTTTTCTATTTATCAAAAATAGGTGAAACACGTGGAAATCGAGGACACCGTTACTTTCAAGGATTATGATAATTTATCCTATATAGTTAAATAGTGTGATACTATAAAATCTAAAAATTTAAGCTTATTTCATGAGTAAAACAACTCCGCCACAGCAAACCTGCAGACTCAGTAAATTTCCATTTGATTGGATGTTTTATTAATTGTATTTAAATAATATTAGATTCAACAGGTACCTAGGTTTGCTGCTACGGGTAGGTTATTATAGTGTGTTTTTTTAAGTAAAATATCAATAGCTTACTATAAAATAACTAATTTTCCAAGTTTGATCAAAATATATCTATAAACAAGCAAACTGCAACAGTTAACTAATTCATTAGAATAGCATGGGAGTTTTAAATTTACAATAAACAAATTTGAATATACAAATTTTGGTTGTGTTTACTAAAAAGATGGCGATTATTCGTCACGACTAGAATATTAACCAAATGGGGTTTCAAAAGGAGATGGAGCTTGTTATTTAAGTAATATTAATTCGTACCAAGCACCGAAAATATTGTATGCAGTAAGGTAATCTACCACATTTTGTAAAGTACGCAATAGTCATATTAATATTTTATCTTCATTTTTTACCCATTTAATAGTTAACATTTTAGTATTTTTATGGCACCACCACACTAACTAACTATACTTGACATCCCATTGTAAATTTGGAAGGGTGTTTTTCGTGTCTAGTTCATGTTGGTGACTAATTAAGTATGGTATAGTATAGTTAGTTTTATTTATCAAAAATCGGTGAAACCCATCGCAATCAACGGTTACTTTCAAGGTTTACAACAATTATTCATCCCCCTTAATTGATATCAGAGTGATAGTGGTAGTGCCATCAAAATATTAAAATGTTAATTTATTAAATGGGTAAAAATGAGTATAAAATATTAATATGACTATTGCGTAGTTTACAAAATATGGTTGATTTCCTCACTGCATACAATATTTCCGATACTTGGTACGAGTTAATATTACAGTACTTAAATTACTTGCTTCATCTCCTTTTGAAAACCCCTTCGGTTAGTATTCGAATCGTGACAAATAATCGCCATATTTTCAGTAAACACAACCAAAATTTGTATATTTAAATTTGTAAATTGTAAATCTTAAGCTACCATGCTATTATTATGAATTAGTTAACTGTTGCAGTTTGTTTGTTTATAGATTTATTATGATCAAACTTGGAAAATTAATAATACTAAGTTATTGATATTTTACTAAAAAAAAACACACACTATAATAACCTACCTGTAGCAGCAAACCTAGGTACCTGTCAAATCTAATTTTATTTAAATACAATTAATAAAACATCCAATCAAATGGAAATTTGCTGAGTCTGCAGGTTTGCTGTAGCAGAGTTGTTTTACTCATAAAATAAGCTTTAATTTTAAGATTTTATAGTATCACACTATTTAACTAAATGGGATAAATTATCATAATCCTTGAAAGTAACGGTCAATTTCCATGTGTTTCACCTATTTTTGATAAATAGAAAAAACTAAATATACTTAATAACAAATAACTCAAAAACCGTTGGGTTTAGAGAAAGATGGTCAATACAAAAAATGTGTATTTTTAGATTACCTACATTTTGTATATTTAGCTTTTTCATGTATCTCTAATAATAAAGTCACTATAGCGAAAAATACAGAAATATGCCGCCATTTTCCAATATGGCGGCCGTAGCACAGCTTCAATTTTAGGGGACTTTTAGTATGTTCAAAAGGAAGGTACACCCAACATCTGTACCAAATTCCCCGGTTGTGCTAATTTTTTTAGGTTTACGGAATTTTCTCTTATTTTTACTGCACTAGTACCTATGCTTTGTTAGTAGAAGGTACGTTTATTTCCTAATGACCCCTGAATTTGAACAAATGCTTTCGAACTCCTTTATTGACCATTAAAGTCCGTGGCGTCATCCTACAAAACTTAGTGTGCCTGACTTTAACGGCAGTTTATAGGGTGACTGCACTGTGTTAATAGCTTGGATTTGGTAGATATCCTAGCCGATAGGAAAAAGCATTTATAATTTTCTAAAATTCGTTGTTGAAACATGTTGTGCTGTAATATTGAGACAGTGGAAAAATATCGGTAGTATAGTGTTGTGACTCACAATTTCGTATTTTACAATGAAGGTATTAAAATTGCAGAGATTATATGTTAAATGTGTGTAACAAGTATTGTACGGTAAAAAATAAAAATAAAAAAATTATCCTATAATATTTTAGCATTAAATAAAACAATAAGAATGATCTTATTATGTGTAAAACCATTGACATTGTATCGTCTAAAATGTAAATAAATTACACAATAAGGGTAAAACATTGCAGATTACTTAGGTTGCATGGGGTTCGTAATAATCTTCTTAAAAATCAATTGTAAAACACAATAGTTTTTATAAAATATAGTCCATATTCTAATAAAAAATACTGCAATGTATACGAAAAATGTAAAATTGTCTGTTTCTCTGTAAGAATTAATTGAGGCACTATGTTTTATTAAAATAATTGCATAGGTTAGATTTTACAAAGAAACCTTTTCATTGATTGATTTCTTGAATACACTAACACAACACTAGTCATTAATTAATATAAAGTTCATATATTCTGATTTATGAGTGTAGTCAGGCAACGAAGGAATTTTACATGCATATTGAACATGAATATTACTTGCTTGAATTAATCGTATTTGTAATACGGGCGTGTCCGTTCATATAAATACTCGGCTGGAGCGGATTCAAAACTAATTCTCCGAATATGTTACTGAATAAAGTTGTGCAAGAATGAACCAAGTATGCATAAATCATATGTGAAAATCATATGCTTCCCGACCAACCTGCAATATGATTTATTTATAAGTCACTTATTTCGAACAGTTGTCCTATAGTTTTTCTTATATTATACATGCGATTTGTATCGATTCCTATTGTTATTTATGTATACATGCATTTGAACCAAACGACATTTTTATTGCGGATTGCTGGCTGAATTGTTTTTAAAATATTTTCAACCCTTTGTAAATACTATTAATCGGATATATTTCCATATTATATTTATATAATTATTCTTAAAATCCATACAAAAACACCGTCTAGCTAATCCTACTATCGAAATACAAATATGTTGTTTTCTATTCTCCCCTATTCTTGGGTTTATATAAAAACTATTGACTCCTAATAATTGGTAAAACCTTAGCTTTTATACTTCAAGCTTTAATTAATTTAAAAGATAAAAGATGAAAGGTTTGACCTCAAATATGCTGGTCATGTTAAATAAAGTTTTACGATTCCCTTGAACTAGAAACTGTATCATCGTAGTTGTATATCTTTAGGGCAGTAAAGGTTTGTTATGGCCATAAAATACACTGTACTATCAAAACAAATATGTATAGTTCAACCATGGGTCGTATAGATAAGCTTCGTTTTGCAAGCACATATTTATATTTTATGTACCATCTCTTACACGGTAAAATTAACAACGAAGATGTGTTTTATATTAATTGAGGTAATATTCCAAATTAAAAATTTTACCCAAGTACAGTGTTTTTATTGTTCTGATAATTATTCTCAAGTATCTCTTAGGTCAAGAATTTAGTGTTAATTTGAAATAAGGAAATTTAATATTTTTGTTTAGGAATGAAAAAAAAAACTTATTCAGTTTTCAAAGGTTTATTGCGGACATCACGATTGTAGAAAAACGATACACAACGTTTCAGGATCTGGAATCTGATCCCGTCCTCAAGTGAAAAAAACTTAACTAACACATTACAACTAACGATACACAAACGCCCAACCTAAGTTGGAATACAGTACAGAGGGTAGCAGTCAAACAATATGCACTGTATAGCAGTCAAGTCATGATACAACATGCAAATAATAACATATAACAAAACACTATAATCTATAAAAGGTGTAACGTAAAAAGCTCACACAATGCAACACTAATAACACCGTTCGCAATGACTCCACCAATGAGACTCCTCATATCTCATAAAAAAGGTGAGATGGATGGTCTATTGTTTTTTACAATCGTAAAGGAAAATGTCCGCAATAAACTTTTGAACAACTTTAACTCACCATCACCAACAATGAACATCAAACAAAGAATTAATTCAGTTTAATTGTTTTTCATTATTCATGAATGAAATATAATTAAATTAATTCAGACATCAAATTTACCTACTTATCTATAGGGGAATTCGCTGAAGAATAAGTAAAATTCCTGAAAACATGTTAATTTTTACTTCTTCAAAGGTGTAGTTTTAAAAGTAGAAAATTGATATATATCATGGACGTGAGAGATAATTCGAATTTGCCATTATTGCAAGTTGAATCTATATAGGTTTGTATTTGGCGTTGAGTGTTTACTAAGGTAGTTAAATTAGTTTTCTCGCAGTTATATTGGAGACTATAATTATGAAACTAAATCTAAGGATGTTATCACTCACTTGTTCGATAAATATCTCCCTCGAGTTGATTGTGTGTTTGTAAAAGTATTTAATTTATTCACCTTAACTTGAATTAATCTCAACGTAATTGTAGAAGTGTTTTGCATGACATAGTTTTTGACAGTTAAAGTAATTTAGAACTGTCCTTCGTCTATTAGATAGCTAACCTAGCATGTCTGAATACCATATCTGACCATATCTGAATTATTATAGACGTTAGCACATTTTTTTTTATTTGTTGACAGTAACCTTATTAAGATATTGTTATATCTATCAATAATAAATTCAATATTCAGCTGTGGTTTTATATTGCACAAGACTACATTGTGCACTATGAATGTTTTACCAAATATATTTCAAACGATGATAGAAGGGCAACTCAGAAAGCCTCCAGCTGCATAATGCATCCCCTTGGAGAGTGCTCAAAGAGAAACAGCTTCTCCCACTACGCAATTCAAATGTACAGGTAAAACGGCTATTTGCATTCGTTATTAAGCTCGAAATATTGTTTATTTAAGGTGTTGAATGAAACGTCACATTTTTCCATATTTATTAATTAAATTTACATGTGATGTATAGCAAATAAATAAAAATAAAAAACACAGTTTATGTTTTAAAATACTAGTAGATATGTTGGGGAAAACTTTACTTTTCATCATGTGTAAATTTAAAATATACATGAACTGATTTTATTTGATTTATGTAAATTAAACAACGGCATTTAAGTACAAAAAAATATAATTAATTTTATTGAATTAATGAAAACTCGAATCACTATCAACCATTTGAGAAAAAGCCTAGTAGAGACTAGTAGTGTGGTGATAATGTGTACTAAATTATTAACGTATGGCGTTGTATGCGAAGCTTTAAACATGTTGTAAATTTTAATAATCAAATATGATCCAAACAAATTCAAATTCAAATTCAAATTCAAATTCATTTATTTTCTCAAATTACAGTTTTGTATACAGCACAGAGTTGTTCGTATTTTTTAAACAACAAATTTAACCTATATACATATCTTAATAATTAAACATCTCGTATGCATATAGGCCTAACATATATATTCTTAAACTAATATTTACAAAACACAAAAGACAGAAAATTTCATAACTCTATAATACTTGTTAGCAATAAAAAAACATTTAAACTGCAACCGAGAAAATATTGGGCCTCTAAGGCAATGCCTGATTAGAGGTTCCTTTAATCTCTATCTAAAAATATTTTGTCAGCAATCCAGAGATAACAAAATTAAACTGAATATTATCGGTCTTTTAGATTGTGCTGGTTTCTTATTTTAATACACAACCACTGGTGCACTTGACATTGTCCAAATACACACACAAATAAAAATTAAAAGTATTTATGGTATCTTTTTGGAGGAAAACTCACATAATAAGTATACATAACTATATATATATATATATATCTATACATACATATATACACATACACACATATATGGGCAACTATGTTAACAAAATAATAATTAATATGTCACTCTTCATAGTAATAGAAAAAATATTCAAACCCATAACAAACTATAATTATTTATTACAATTAGAAAATAATAGAAATTCAATTTTACTACTTTTGAATACTAAACATAAAATCAACATTCTGTAAGGTGAATAGCCATGTTTTAAGTTTGATTGCAAATATCTTTTTGGAGTTTATTCTTTTGATACTTTCTGGTAATTTATTTAACATTCGAGGAGCTATAAAATTGTAAGACCGTGTATAAAAAGTATTGTTAGGTTTTGGTACTCTATAGTTTTCAACATTTCTTAACTTCTGCTTATACAAATTGGTATCTTCTAGAGGAATACTTGTACCATAAAACATTTTTAAAACTTTAAATACAAAGAGATATTTTAATGGCAATATCCTTTCCAAATCAAATAAAGGCTTTGAGTGTTCAAATCTATCTTTATGGTTGATAAGTCTCATTGCATGTTTTTGTTGAAGAAAAATTACATTTAAATAGGTTTCAAAAGTACTTCCCCACACCACTATACCATATTCTATTCTACTTTGAATGAGAGCGAAATACAACAAACGCAAAATGTCTTTAGAACTCAAACTTTTTAAAAAGTAGAAACAGCGAAGGACTCCATTTATTTTTTCTCTGAGCTTGCCAATGTGTACTTTCCAACTAACTTCATTATCTACATATATTCCTAAATACTTTAAACTGGAAGCCCCGTCAACAACAGCACATTTCGATCTGACACAAGCAGCTTGTTTTCCTAGACACTCTACACACTTATAATGAATTTGACGATCAAATGATATTGTATTTCTTAAATTAAAATTAATATATTGAGTTTTTTCTGGGCTGAGTAACATATTATTTTTGGAAAACCACCACTGCAACGCTTCTAAATCTTTGTTCATAGAAATTTTTACTGCACTCCAACTTGATTCTACATAGGAAATAGCCGTATCATCAGCAAATGATGTTAGATTACCTGCAAACCTACCCTCACAAAGATCATTTATATAAATAATGAACAGTATTGCTCCCAATACGGAACCCTGTGGTACCCCATTTTTTATTGTATTGTAAACAATATAAATAGTGCTCATGAAGAAAAAACCAATATTGCGAACAATAAACTCAAATGATAATAACTTTTACCAAAGCTCCCATCGTTATCAAACCCTAATGGGCAATGATAAGAAATGAAATAGCCCTTCGAACGCCGTTGGTTATGGAGTAATTCAAAAGGGGCGTTTAAATTATTATAGCTGAAGGCAAAATCAATTTTTTCAGTTGATTCACCGATGACTGATTCTTTAAAACCTCAAATTAAACCTTTAAATCAAAACCAAATTACCTTTAAATCAATATCATACTAAGAAAATATGTTAATTGCCAAATAGAAATGTGTGATAAATGTGCAAGATTTGCAGGAGGACATTGTATGAAAATAACCAACTAACAATAATGTTTTAGCAGAAACTTTATGTACACTCTTACAACAGAACCAATGTAAACTGTTTTCCACAAGTATATTTAGATTAGAAACAATAACACAATATATTACCATAAAACTCACCACAGCTAAAGCTAGAGGGCGTATTAATGAGAACATTAACGAACCATGTTTTCTTATGTGTTGTTATATTGTTTTCTTCGAAATAACGTTTGCTACCTCAAACATGATATTTTCGTAAATGTTCCACATAACTGACTTTACTAACCCTCTCCTCTCCTTGTAAACAATTGCGCTACTGATCAAATATTTTACCAGTTTTATTAATATTTTTTTAATAAATATTATACCAATAGTGTGAATAGCACATAATAATTATTAGAACAATTTCAATTAATACGCCAATGAGTTATAATACTTATTTTAATGATCAATGCTGAACCTTTCAAAAGTTTTTGTGGTGTTTGACAAGTGCTATGGAGAACGGAGAAAATATTTAGATAATTTATCTTGAGAATATGTTTTTAACTACTGAACACTTAAATATAACTTATGGTAAGGCTCATAAAAAACTATGAAATTATGTTCATGCTAGAATTGTGTTGTGTTAATATACTTGTTTTTCATATTTGTTTTAATGTACTAATACATACTAGGTTTTGCGCTTTATCATATCACATCTCGCTTTTATTTATGTTCCATAAACAAGAATTAATAAGTTTATATTTCTATCAAGACCTTCTTGACCATTAACTATTTTGTGATATAATGAATGTAATAAACACTTATTTTTATAAAGTTAAAATATTTATTGCAATTCTACATATTCATTGCATTTTATTACTATTGCACAATTCTATAACATAAAAAAAAGGAAACACATGAAACAGGTTGTCTCAGCTTTAAATAATATTGCTGAAATTATATTGGTTTCCAACATGTGAATGATAAAGGGTGGTATATTTCTGGAAATAAGCAGGCTTATATATAGGATGTATCACAAAGAGATTAGGACATTTGATTTCACTTTAATAGGCCATTTATACACCAAAAACTTTGAGACTTACACGATTTTGAAAGTAGTTTAAAAAAATATTAAGCTAACATTTCAGCTTCCCGACATTTTGTAAAAAAAAAAAATGTTGGCATATTGAATACTTAAACGATTTCCTTCCTATTCTTGCGTTATTTACTTGCAGCTCTTAGACTTATTGTTGAACAGTTGTTTCATTGGACAATATAGTTTGAGCCTTAAACATACAGTATACTAACCATATCAAGTGAAGTTTTGCTAAAATTAAAGTTTGAGAAATTACTTTTAATGCTGAACAAAAGGTTAAGTGTTGTGCGTCGTATATTGTTTTTTATAAGGTTACATAAGCAGTTGGACAATAGCAGGTTGCCTACCCAGAAATTGTAACACTTAGTAATCTTGCATTAACTAATCGGACACATCTTTTGTTAGAAACTAGGAGCGTTGTAAGGAAACTTTCCAACCATCCAATATCCCCTGCAAAACTCCTCAGTTTTGTTTATCATTAACAGACATTCTTCGAACTTTAGTTTCATTTAAACTTCACTTGAACAACTTATATTTCTAAAAGATTAATATTTCTAAGGGATCAAGCAATATTGTGTCCAATTAAACAGCTTCTTAGCAACAAGTGTAAAAACTGCAACTCATCAAACAAATAAAGTAATGACTTAAAAAAGTAATTTAAGTAGTTTGAGTATTTTAAGAAAATATTTAAAATATTACATTTTTATATATATTAAAATTTTTAATATTTAAGAAAATGTAAATCCTATCTTAACAACTTGGTAAGGTTTTAAAGCTTTAAGTGAATAAATAGGCTGATAAAATGAAATCGAAGTAGGCTATACACCTCTTCGTGGAACACTCAACATCTGTTCTGTACAAAAGGTTGGGGAAAATGCTTATATGTTATTGTGATTAATCAAAAACTTTTAAAAGGTCTGTTTATTATTATTGTTTATAATAAACACCCCTGAAAACATAATCCTAACTACATAGATACTATTGAGGAGAAGACTGAAGAAGATCAGATTGAAGTTTTCATTTATACATTCTGGGTATCATCTTGCTTCCAGACTCCCGTTTTATTATTATGCTGTACCTTATGTTTCTTAATAGTATTATGAACATTAATAATAATTGTGAAAGAAATATCGCTGATTTTAATTTGTCTAGTACTCAAATTGTGCTATTTATAAAATAGGAAATGTTAAAAAGTACAGTAAATTTGTATTTTAAAAATTCCCCAAAAGAGAGAAATTTAAATTACATAGTAACAGTAAAGTAAATATTGTCATAATTCAGACCAAATGTAATTGTTTAACACGGGTAAGGCTTTGTAAGAATCGTTGTTTGTTTTGTTGATTACTATTTTGCCAAAAAACATTTTTCATTGAAACATTACTTAAAACTTTTCCACAGGTTTTTACAAACAATATGTGTATTTAAATCTTAATAGTACTGATTAAAATTACTTAACGAAGGAGTCCTTGCTACGAAATGAAAGTAAAGAATCTGACCGTTAAGGTTTTTAAAATCTGAAATCAACGTATAGTCAGCTGATGCAAATTACCTATTTTACTTTCCAAGCAAACTTTATTTTTGTCATTAGTCAACACTTATTTCAACAATAACTTATACCTCAATGCATATAGTGACGCCTCCCCCATAAACCTTTACATACAGATGTTTAAGAAATTTAAACTATACTTGAAACAGATAGTATATTGGTTTATAGTACGTATATTTATAGAATATAAGGATATCACAAAGTTATCACAATTGTTGCAAATACGTATAAATATAGTTTTAACTATTCAAACTCAATATAATAAATGAAAAAATCAATGTGATGAAAAAATTCTTTGTAAAAGTGTATAATAACAAAAGAACATCGATGTTACAACATTCTAGTGATATCAATACGATTTACCCTGGAAAAATGTTCCACAAATATTCGACTTGTGTAAGATTCACTCTCTTCCGATTTGGCTTTCTGGCTAAGACAGATTTCCCTCAAGCTATTTCAAGAAATATTTGAAGAGCTTACTCTTGTTTTGTTCCAATCAATAACACATTTCTTGGGCACAATCTTGTAGTTTTGTGGAACTAACTGTAACAAGATGTCATCTTCGTTTGAGTTAACTACAAACTGGAAAGATATACTTTATTCAACTGGTATATTGTTTATAACTACCTACCGCAATGTCTGAGGAAAAATATTAGATAAATAGGTCCCAAAGTGTTAAATTACTTACATACTTTTTTGTGGCCTTTTATATCGACTATTTAATTGATTTAATCACGTTGTATATGTTGTTAGTGACACTATTTGATGTTATGGGTGTTAAAAGCTGTATGTAACTGCGTTAGGGCATGTAGTTTTAATTTTGATTGTATTAAATCTAGAGCCTTCAATGTTATTTTTGTTAAGGGCGACAATAGGTAAGCTAGATTTTGTTGAGGTATATATATAGATGTATGAGTTCTGATAGATAGATCTTTTATGTAAAACAATATCTTGAACATTAAAGTGTCGGTGAAATAATGTCGGAAATCATAAAGATATGATTAAACACTTTTACTGTGTACAAACGTATGCCGTTAAAATGTACAAGACAGTAATCATTCATGTGTAATAAATGTTAAGGTGGTGCTTGTTTTTGACCAGTGGCTATCGCCAGCTCCAATTTGACACAAAGATAATCTAAATGGTGTTTTCCTCCAGGACAAGAGGTTTCCAAAAGTTTGGAGCTCGAAAATCCGGAGGAAGTAGTAAACTTTCTCATGTGTTTATTTTATTGTTATTTTATTAACTACTAGCAGTCATACCCGTGCTTCACAACGGGAAGAGAACGCTTAAGAGAATAATTATGTTCCATAGATTTTCTGTATGTAGATAAACTTTTAGTGATCCACTAAAAGTATTAATTTGCTACTCCGTTTCCCAAACATTATTTTTGGGGTAATAAACCATACAAACATAATAGATTGTTGTTAACAAATAGGAAAAAAAGAAAGTCAATAAGTTTATGAACTATACACTTAAAAAATAAATGCCTTATTCCCACCATATCAACAATAATTATTTATTAAATTAAAAACATAAACATAATTCTGTAAAAAATCCTAATTTGACATTTATAATTTTCCATCACAGTTTTTTGTTGCTGCTTGGTTCAAATTAGTTGTTGTCATCAATTTAAATAATTAATAGTGCTGCACCCTGTTAGTAAGCCTTATAACTTAAAATGCTATTGAACATCACAAAATCATATTGTTAAGTTGAAAAAGCTGTTAAGATTCTTTAATTCTATTTAAATATGAGTAATCATAAGGTTAACATGGGAAACTTCATAGCCATTGGGGCGCAGCCCTTTTGACGGGTCTGCACCAAACTTCACACAAATTATCCTTAAATACTGATTAATAATGCCTGAAAATTTCATTGCAATCTGTCGAGTGGTTTCGGAGTCCATAGGGTACATATGGACATAATCTATAATATTAAAACGAAACGGTGTTTTTTTATTTCACGACTCTGAATCAACCACTTGACGGATTTTCATGATTTTTGTGTTGAAAGAAAGATAATTTTGAGAACTAGGGAATGTCGAAGCCATAATTTTAGTTTAGGGTCCCAGTTTTTTTATAAATTACGTTTTAATTTTTAAAAAGTCAGGCAGCCGACGCTAAGATTCTAAACTAGCTTTTGGCGTAAAATGATTTGCTTAACATAACAGCTGTAAACATTCAAGGCGTTTCAGCTTTTGTATCACAAATTCAGCATTTGGATAAAAATGTAAAGACATACTTAGGGTTGACTTATTTATACTATGTGTAATGCTAATCATTGATAAGTTCAATTCTTCTGTAAGAGGATAGCAGATTAATTAAATATACATAGTAAAATACTAGGATGTTCAAATTATTTTTTAAAGCAATCTTTGTAATCTTCGATCTGTTTTAGAGCAATATAATTGGTTTTAACGAACAGCTGGTTAAATATAAACTATGGAACTATGAGGTTATTCTATTTTTGTCATTGATTATAAGAAATAAGTAAGATTGGTAGAGATAATTAGACCACAGTTTTAACCAAAATTAATTAAACCACAGTACAAATCGAGGCTCTGTACATGACTCTTAATAAAAAGGATAAATGCAAATTATTTTACTGCTCCACTTTTCAAGGAAAGATTAGAAAAATAACAATGTTTACATGTTTTAATTCTTCATGGTAGCTTTTTGTTTACAATTAATGTTTGTCTGCTTTAACTTTGTTTGGATTAGGCCCGGAAATATTGATGTCATAAAAAGAAGATCAAGAATAATCAGGAATCACGATTTTAAATTACCACCACAACCTCAGCCGGGTTTTATACAAAGATAAACAGATGGATGACATAGATTGAACACAACGTCAACATTGACCTAGGATACTGCAATTTGACAAACCATCCTTTTATTGAAATCACGTGAAAATATCACTTTTCTTTTAACTATGAAAATAGTTTAAATTAACTAATATTGGAAATTACGATGTACATTTATTCAATGAGGGTGGGTAATTATCAAGGATAGAACTGATAACGGTATGGATAATAAACATTGACAATTACGTCATTAGCTTTACTAGCGTGTTTACTTTTTATATTCCTGCTACATGTGACCAGTTCTTTTTTTCAAATGAATGTTATTTGAACCAAACAGCTGTTTCAAAACAAACTGTTATTGTTTTTACTTTTCTTTGTTTACGCTTATTTATTTAGCAATTAATGCAGTGAAATTGATATAAAGGATAGGTGTGACTATTAGTTTTTATGTTAGGACACCACAGTTAAATTATGTGTACTGTGAATTTTATTGGATACTATCGTTTTATTTTAGGTCGTTTATAATCAGACCTACTGGGAATTGTGTATAGTAGTTGTATTGTGGTGATAATAATTATGGAAGAGGCAGGTATGCTATGGAAAGTGTTATCGTTGACTAGGTCTATATACTTATCAATTGACTATTACTCTCTGTGCGAATCGGCTGCAAATCTCACTTCAACGCTTTTCACACCGTAAAAATTGCAAAATTGCTGTTTTATTGTAAAATTATTGGATTCAAAATGCATATCGTCTAGGCATATGATGGAATAACAACATATTTCGTCACACAACATTTGTTTACAAGAAGATTCTTCACATTAAAACTGCAAGAAACTTTGTCTTTATATGTGTAAGCTAGCTGATCTGAATTGTACACGGTTTTAACTGACTACTGAATTCCCGTACGTAGGACGGGCTAACACCTCGTAATAATAATAATTATTATTATTATTATGGACATAATAATAATTATACATACTTCCTCTTTTATAGATATGGATTGTGGCCATATATTGGAAAATTTATTCTTAAATATAAGTCAACAAAAGCACTTATCATGTTACCTTTACATTTTTGAGGATCGTTCAAGTATCTGCCAATATCTCCTTTAATACCTCTTGTGTATATTTTTCAATAGGGTTTTCATAATTCCATTTTGATTCTCTTGGCCATTGATTGTCGATTGGATTTCCACATTTTTCAAATAAACGACATTTTGAAAGCCTTACAGTACAATTTTAACTACATCAATTGTATTAGAAAACCTATTTATAATATATACAGGGTCCTTTGTTTGAAATTCATTGTTGGTGATATTGATGTTAAAATTAATGTTAATGTCCGCAATAAACCTTTGAACAACATATACAGGGTGGTCAGGACATAATTTACGTAGTGATTTCTTGGGTCAAAATGAAGAGAAAATCAAGAATAATATTTTTTTTCAAAATCACTTCGTAAACAAGATATCTGACATTTTGTATTTTTACATAACAATTTTTATCTTTGGATTTGTTCAACCGATCTTTATGAAACTTGGTATGTATGTTAATGTAGAAGAGACCCATGTAAGAAAAAGATGCATTTAGATTCAACTTAAAATTTCAAAATGGCCGCAATTTTAATTTTTTAAACATAGGCCCTAAATTACTCAACAACTGAGTAGGCTGATTTTATGAACAAATTAAAGTAGCTGCCATTTTGAAACTTAAAGTTTAATCAAGATGATTTTTTTTTTGTATGGATTTCTTCTATCTTAACATACATACTAAGTTTCATAAAGATCAATCGAAAAAATACAAATATTAAAAATGTTTATGTAAAAAATACAAAATGGTGGATATCTGGTTAACGAAACGAAAAAAAAAACTATGCCATGATTTTCTCTCTATTTTGACCCAAGGAATCACTAGGTAAATCAAATACCCTATGAAATAAATTCGTAGGTTCAAAATCCCTACCTTGTTTGAACACCCTGTATATACACGAAACTACACGAACTTTTAAACTTTGTGAACATTTTGATCATAATATCGGATACTTCTAAAAGCTGTTTAGAGAATATATAATTTAAACAATGGGAATCAATATCGTTGATCCATTTTATCCTCTATACCAAACACCAGATTAAAAATAATTTAATTTTAATTACTGAAAAAATAATTACTAAATGCTTTTCACCCGTCTAAATTACACATTAACCCCTGAAGAACAAAACCCTGTCACAAGTGCTATTGGACAATTTACGAACCACACCACGTATAGTTAGATAGTGCACTTTTCTATGAAAGGGCAGTAAGTGGCTATTCCATCCTCTTCAAAAAGGTTCAGTTAAGCCACCACAAAACTCCACTACAACATTAGCTTTTTTAGCCTTATTCACTTTTGACTGCAGTAAAGGTGCCTTTAATAACATTTAAACTTTAACTGTTTGATGTTGATATTTTTCATAATGGATTTTGTAACTCATGTTATTGTTATAATCATTGTTATTACTTGTATATATTTATTTATTTTTGATAACGAAATTGCGTCACTATTGATAGTTAATTATAATTTTTAACGTGGTATCATTTAAATTAGCCATAAAACAATCTTTTATAATAATGGATTTTGCCATGAATATAATTAATAAATCTGCAGAGTTGGAAATTTTGCTATGTTATAAAAATTAGGAAACTAGTTCCAGATTAAAAATCTTGTACGTTGCAGTTGATTTAACGTAAATAAATCATACTACACTCAGAAACTCATACAATATAAACTTAAATTACGTTAATTTCAACTTAACTTAGTAAAAACCGAAGTACTTTAAATTATACATTTTTGATTGGAGACCACTATATTACTACTTAAGTAGAAAAAAATACAGTCAAACAATGTATAGCTCCTTAAGAAGTGTTAACAATTCAACAAGTATTTAAAGGTTTGGCTATGATGTCATGTTTTCGGATATTTGTGACAACGACTTTAATGCATTTGGGGTGGTTTTATGGCCAAGTGGTATAAACCTTATACTCTGGTGTGGCGGAGACGGGTTCAATCACCAGCTAATCCATCAAAGTGTGAAAGACTTGGACTTGTTCATTAGAAGTAATTGTGATTTACATTTTAAATACATTAATATTTGTTAAACAAATTTTTCAATTTTTAAATCTTCGATTCACCAATCCAATCACATTAGAAAAAAAATAATAAAAATTCCATACCATAAAATTTCCTTTTTAAAAAACCACGCCTTTTGCATTGCTACCATATAACTCACTGGACAAACTAAATTTGGTAACTGATATTAGGTATTTCAACGGAATAATAAATTATTTATAGTTGAAAATAGTTTTTATAGTGTAAAAGTTTATGTGAACTACAAGCCTTCGCATATATGTTGTAGTTTTTTTTTTGGGCTGAGGTTATATGCAATAATGTTTTATGTCATTGCTTAGTATGCATTTTATTTGTAAGTTGAGACGCAAGCCATGCATGTAAATATTCCAAAAGGCAGTAAGGGATATTTGATTTTATTTGCACACAATCTGCTAATGACGTGTCACTACAAAATTAAATCAAAACACATGTATTCTAAGGTAATACAAGTAATCTTTTGCAGTAGGAGGGTATTGTTTTCTTGAGAGGCCAACCTTCATACCATTGTCTCCCAACAAAGCCCGTTTCAAGTGCTCAAGCCGTTTTATCCTACCTATATTTTATTCATGCTCTACCTTTAAGAAAACAGGTTATATATGATGACAGATTGTTACGATTTTAAATAAGACCTTGATACTATCATTATTTTTGATTTTATATATTTTATAAATAATATTTAAAAAACTATAATACTATTAATTATTAGTTAATCTATAACCAAATTTGTATAAATATTAAAAAAATGCAGTGTGCAAGATTTTAGTAGACTAATAGAGTCATGATAGTAAACTATATAAAACCACTCTTAACATCAAACAGTTTATAATACCGGGTGTTTCTTATTTTAGTATACCAGTTTACCAGTTAACTGGCTAATAAACACGATGATTTCGTAACTAATGTTGCACAGCCTGTTTTTAGCAATGACAAAATCAGCTGTAAAGCCCATTGTTAATATTTTTATGTTTATATTTGAGGTTGGATTTAGATTTGCATTTCGTGTTGACAGTAACCATGAACCGCAAACTAACAACCGAGGAGCGCAATTTCCTTTTAAAAAGTTGGTGGAAAACAAAAAAAAATTAAGACGTTGTTCAGTTATTTTTAGGAAGATTTCTTCAAACTCTAGCTCCATCTAGTCAAGGAATTTACAAATTGGACAAACGATTTTAATAGACTGGAAGCGTACATGAACAACAGCCATCGCAAGAGAATTTAAAGCATTAAACAACAAAATGAATCTATGTTAAACGAATGAATCTATCTAAAATTGTAATATAAATAAAATTGATTTATTATTTTCTTCAAACAAATTCACTTACTCGCTAAACAGATTTTTTAAACACCCGGTATTTTACAGTAAATACAATTAAAAATAAGTCCAGAAAGTAAATATAACTGTGTAAAATAACTATCTTGAAACATATACTTGTACTATACTGTTATTAGAACACACATTAACAAGTCAACGAGACAATACGGGAAGTACATGTAAAATATTTTAGGTGGTGGTAGAGTGTGATAAGATACTCTAACACAATGCTTAGTTATACAAAATAAGTACAATAACATACATTTCAATTTATAAATGGATAATAGAGCTTACTAATGGTGTATGAATAGGGGTTATTTTATGCTTTTGAGCTCCACTTTACTATCATTTGATAAATAAAGAGGGCCATCTCACAATAAAGTAATAAACAGACCAAAAGGAATTCAACGTTAGCTGGCAAGCAATAAGGCCATAAGTTATATTTAAAACAACAAATCCACATTAAAAGGAAAATATACCTCTAAAGGCTCTTCTTAGTAAAAGAAAGTTCCAGAAGAACAAAACTTAAATATTAATAAATAAAAAATTATACATTTTACACGACAAGTTGTAAAAAAATTCTTCACGAGGTTCGAAACTCGTACAGTCCTTGAAGCATGAAAATAACAGTACACAATGTAACCGTAGTAAGAAGAGTCTCGAAGCAAACAAATATGACAAAATAACGGTTACAACCATATTTAGCGTATGACTTGTTAGAAAAATAATAAGGTGGAAGTTTTTATAGGGGAAGTTTCACAGTAGTGGAAGAAAATGTGGACTTAGATCGAAATATTTTTTTTACTGGATCATTTCAAGAGAACGAAACGTCATCAAAACTGTTTAGTATAATAGTAACCATAAATGCCCAAAATATATTCTTACTGATGTAAAAAGCTGTAACGTTATTACATTTAAAATAGAATAAAATATATGAATGAAGAATCTTTTATTGTCAAACATTTATAACAAAAGTAACAAGTAAACAAACATCGTTTTTATGAAAACATCTGATTGAATTAAATTACAGAACAGTATTTCAGCATACATAACATTTCCCCCTTCCTTCTTTAAATGCCTGGAGGACTAATATTCATTATGGTAATACATTGGCTTTCTTATATTCCGACTTGATTTTCTCTGGTTTGTAGTACCAGATGAAGGTGAAGTTAGTTGTTGTTGAGAAGATAGTTGTAAAGGCCGTATTTGTTGGCGTGTTGAAGTTTGTTGTGTTACAGATTGTTGTGCAGGCTGTATTTGTTGACGTGTTCTTAAATGGTCGGCATGCTGCCTGTGTTCTTTGTCATCAATGTTCACTCTGTATGACAATGGTGCTGTTTTCCTTAGCACTACCCCTTCTCTCCAATTTTCATTTGGATTCCGTTTCACCCAAACTTTATCACCTGCATTAAAGTCTTTACGTTTAGAGTGGATATCATGATAAAACTTTTGGCGTTCTGGCGACTGTTTCATCTTTTCCTTCACGTCCGGTCTTAGGGTGTCAATCAAAGTTCTTGGGTTTCTTTTCAGGAAAAGTTCAGCTGGTGTCCGTCCAGTCGATGAATGTGGAGTTGTCCTGTATGAGAACAAAAGTGTATGGAGTCTTTGCTCGTGATCATTTATGTCAATCATGAGATACTTGTTTTGAAACGTCTGAATTACTCGTTCAACACAACCATTGGAACGACTGTGGTAAGGAGTGGTTCTGATGTGAATCACGTTATTATTGCGGCAAAACTCTCTAAATTCTTCTGAGACAAACTGATTTCCATTGTCAGTAACAATTTGTTTCACAAGTCCATATCTACAGAAAAGTTCACGAAGTCGTCTTATCACAGTGTTGCTTGTAGCGTTTTTCATTGGAAATATTTCCAACCATCGAGAATATGCGTCTATTACCACTAACCACATGTATCCGTCAAAAGGTCCTTTGAAATCAATATGTAATCTTTCCCAAGCATTTTCCGGTATATTCCATGAATTGAGTGGCGTTTCCAAATCATTTTTCCTGAATGTTTGGCATCTTGTACAAGTTTTCACTAAGTTTTCAATGTCATCATCTATTTTTGGCCAGTACACATACAACTTCGCCAAAGAGCGCATGGCAACTATTCCTGGGTGTGAAACGTGGAGATAACTAAGAACGTCTCCTCTAAGGGACTTGGGAATTAATATTCTTTCTTACCACAATAAAATCCCCTCTTCATAAGATAGTTCATGTCTCTTGTCATAGAATATCTTCAAATTGTCCGGAATTGAACTTCGATCGGGCCATCCCCTGACACAATAGGATATAATGTGTTTCAGTTCATCATCTCTGTGAGTGTTATCTTGAATCGTACGTTTTGTAAGTGGCAAATCTTCAATTCTCATAGATCTTACTTGGTTTACTTCACCAAGCGTCTGATACGTATCAATATTTGTTCCTCCTTCTAAAGGTAATCTACTTAGACAATCTGCCAGAACATTATCTTTTCCAGCCCTGTAGTTTATATCGTAGTCGTATCCACTGAGGATAATAGCCCATTTTGCAAGTCTGGAAGCGGCATGTTTAGGTACAGGCTGCTTTGCCCCAAAGATTCGTTCAAGTGGTTTATGATCACACAAAAGAGTGAAATGTCTACCATAGAGATATTTGTAGAATTTCTCAACACCAAAGATAATGGCCAGTGCTTCCTTATCTATAGAAGAATAGTTCTGTTCTGCTGAATTTAATGTTCTTGAAGCGGCTGCAATTGGTTTCTGACTGCCATCAGGACAACGATGAAGGAGAACTGCTCCTAATCCAATATTGCAAGCATCTGTTGCAAGGATAAGTGGAAGTTTAGGATCATAATGTACAAGTACCATATTGTTTGAAATGTTGCTCTTAATATGGTTGAATGCGTCCTCACAGTCACTATTCCAGACCCAAGTTGAGTTCTTGTGCAAAAGTCTGTGTAAAGGAAAACAAAGAGATTGCAAATTTGGAATAAATCTTGAATAGTAATTCACAGATCCAAGAAATGATCTAAGCTCAGAAACGTTCTTTGGTGGGGGTTGTTTCTTGATAGCTTCTACACGATCTTCAACAGGCTGAATACCCAGAGCACTAATTTTGTGCCCAAGATAAGTCACACTTTGTTTGAAAAGCTGTAGTTTATCTTCACGCGTGCATAGTCCTGCTCTCCTCAATATATTTAAAACTGTTTTGAGCCTATCAATGTGTTCTGGTCCACTTCTACCGCCCACACATATGTCGTCAAAATACCACGCACAATCATCGGTACCAACTAATAATTGGTCCATCAGCTTTTGAAAAATCTTAGGTGCAGTCTTAATGCCAAAAGGTAATCGATTGAAGGTAAAATATCCTTTATGTGTCGCTACTACTAGATATTTTTTTGATTCTTCGTCCACTGGAATCTGTAGATACGCATCCTTCAAATCAATAACTGAAAAGAATTTTGAACAATTCAACTTAAGCACTGTTTCTTCAAACGTAGGGATGCAGTATTCGTCATTGATTAAATGAGGGTTGATTGATACCTTGAAATCTGCACATAATCGTACCTCACCATTAGACTTCGGTACAACAACTTAAGGAGAAGCACAAAGGATCGGAGTCGTAGCCGGATCCACAGGTTCTAAGACCCCTGAGGACACTAAACGATCTAGTTCCTTGCTAGTTGCACTGTGTAATGCGAACGGAACAGGTCTCGGTTTGTGTATTGGCAATTGCACATCATTAGCTACTCTAACCTTAGCTTTGAAATTTTTCACTGTTCCTAGGTTATTGGTAATTATGTCTTTGAATTCTTTATATATCTTACGTTTCTCCCCCTCTTTGTCTATAATGTCCGTGTTAATATGATTGACGCTATAAGAATTTTGCTTACATACATGTTCACAGTTAGGATCTAGATTAAATGCTACAATCCAATCTTTACCAAACAAAGGTGTCACTGAAACACTGTCAGTGACAGCAACACTTAATTGCAAAGTAGTTGAACCTAACGAAACAGCGACCTTAGTCTCGCCGAGCATAGGTATCCTAATTGACGGATAAGCACCCAGCTCCTCCGTAGGAGTCAGTGCCGGTTCACCAATTTGTTTCCACGTAGATTTACTAATTATAGTTCTTGCAGCAGCAGTGTCATATTCCATCGTTATTGGAACCCTATTTATTGTTAAATGAACAACGTAACAAAATTTCTCTACATTATTAATTTGACTTATGTTCTTTACCAAACCGGGAAGCTCAGCTCCTAGCTCATCAGATATGTCAGGACATCCGTCATTATTTTGACGGAAAAAGTCTACATTTCCACTATAATCACTCATTCCAGCAAACTTATCAATTTGTTTGACATAACGTCTTGAAAGATTTTTCTCAATGACGACATTATTGGATTTCAGACAAACTCGTTCAAAATGCCCCATTTTCCCACAAGCTCTACATTGAATATTCATTGCCTTGCAATACTCACCTGTTTTATGTTTTGCTAACCCACACCTCAAACACTGTGACTCAGGATTCAAGTTGATTCTAGTACTGTCCCTTTTGTTAGTAGTTCGTGTAGCCCCTACCTTATTTACCTGTGCGTCACATGAAAATGTCCCAAGTGTTTCTATTTGTTGTTGTTGAGAATGTGCCATTTCCATGAGGTAGGCGTCTTTAACGATGTCGACAAGTCTTGCTTTTTCCTCAGGATGTTTTCTGATGAGCACTTCTTGCATTTTAGGATCATTTAAGCCCAATAAGAACTGGTCTCACAGTCTTTCATCAAGTGTATCTTTAAACTCACATTCCGTGGCACCAGCTCTCAAATTGTTTACAAATATGCGTATAGATTGATCTTTGTTCTTCACGATTTTTCCAAATTTTAGTCTTTCGGCCAAATAGGATGTTTTTGGTTTATAGAAATTCGAAATAAACTCAACAATTTCCTCGTAGTCTACTGTTAAATTAGGTGTTGGATAAAAGTTATCAACCACAATTCTATAATGTTCAGCACCAATCCATTTCAGAAGTAAAATTCTTTTAGCTTCTTGATTGTGTTGTAATCCACAAACAATTATTTCCAACTCAAACCTTTGGTAGTAGTACTTCCATGTTTCTTTGGTAGCATCAAACTTCTCGAACTTGAAATGAGTTAAACTATGTGTAGTAGGTTGTTCCACTGTTAATGTAGATGATGTGTCGTCATTGTCATATTCCTCATGTCCGTGCAGCGCCATTATGTAACGTTATTACATTTAAAATAGAATAAAATATATGAATGAAGAATCTTTTATTGTCAAACATTTATAACAAAAGTAACAAGTAAACAAACATTGTTTTTATGAAAACATCTGATTGAATTAAATTACAGAACAGTATTTCAGCATACATAACAAAAGCACCATATTCTAACTGAAGTTTTACTTAACATAAAGGTTACCGAATCATATATCATTAAGGTCTGGTATAGAAATTGTGCACTATGAACACTACTAAAATTCTAAATTCGTGCCTACAAAAAACAAAAAAATATGTATGGCCTAAGATTTAAAACATACAAAAAATATATAGGCCTATGCTCTGATTGAATTAATCCGTGTTCTTCAAAAATGTTTAATGTTTTCACGTCCTTTTGGTAGATATTAAATGGTAAAAAATATTATTAAAAGTTATCTTTGTATTTATGTTGATGTTTGTGATACTGTATGATTATACTGAATTACTTGAAGTAGTTTCTTTATGTAAATTTTTATGTTGTAGGTGATGATCCAATGAAGAGCATCGAGAAAGAAGGGGTAAGTGTGACACTATATGTATCCGATTTGTACAAATATTCAAAGAGTAAGACTGCTTGGGAACCTTGATTCTTAAATTACTTGGAACTTTTTAATAGACTGATCAATTCCGATCTTTATAACCAGTAGCTAAAGTAAAGAATCAATATTAAAATTCAAATCAGTTACCTTGTGCTGAAACTGATTTGAAAACTGTAAAAATTATAATATATTGTATAGTATTTATTTCTGGTGGATAAGGTCCATGAGCAGAAGGTCTATTGATAATATACTGCAATCAGAGAGGTTTGAACCAGTTAACTCCGGCTTATAAACCTAAGACTCTACCACTGAACTATTATGTTCAATTTATTGAATAAAAACAAAGCAATACATTTCTAGGAACAATAATACCATCGTTATTGTGTTCTATACTTATGATATAAAACTATAAAGTTTTTAACGAATGCCATAATAATTGTCCACTAAACAAAAACAGATTCAAATGCCAAAAGGAAAGTCTTACGGGTAAAAATGTGTGTGTAGGCATGTGTTTGTTTGCCATTCATGTAACAGTGAATATTTGCAAATTTGTATGGGAAAATACGGAGAATGCTCCATTTCCAATAATGAAATGACAAAATTGTAGTCATCCACAGTATGTCTTTAGTTTTCAAGGATCGTTGATGTTAAGGTGTGTAAGCTACAATTTAAAAAATAATACGGAATTTTACATAAAATACCGCGTAATACATAACCGCAAAATAGATTCTATAAATTACCAATGACATTTAATAATTTCCATTTAACTGCTATATTTAGTTTATTTATTTATTGTACTAAATTACATATATCAAGGTCGTCTAGCGCTAGAGCGCGGGATTTTGGTCTCCAAGGTCCTGTGTTCAAATCCCGCCAATCACCAATGGATTTAATGTAAGTTATAATGCCGCGACTCCCTCTAGACCTCTTAAGTAATGTGAAAAACTATTCTTGGCTAGAAACTAAATGAATAAAGAAAGGTATTAGTGATTGGAGTCAAATTAGGACCAACAAATAAATATAACGAGACTGTGCCCCGAATGGCTGTAAATGAACATCCAAATTTTCCAATTCCGAATAAAACTAATAAAATGATTGACAAACCTTCATTTTCAATCAGCTTCCATCCACTTGAATTACTGTTGGATTCAGCCTGACGGATATTGTATATTATGTTATGAAACAGGAGGCCTTTTAACTAATCAAATATTGCCTTACACTACTACAAATTGATATAATCTGACTGAAACCACATTTTACACAATTAAAAGGAAATATACAGCAATGACCGAACCCTTCTGACCTTTTAAGGTATTATTTCTGGAAAAAAATGAACTAAAATATCGCGATAACAAATTATGAAACTCTAAGTTTACTTGTACAGCAACAATTTTGTTTGTTTTTCATATATATTTTGACTTTACAACATTCTTTGGTTTGGAATTGAATTTAATTACATTGATTATAAGTGCAAGAACCTATTCGTAGTAAAAACATTGTTTTATTTGTAACTTTGGTGTGAAAATTATTTACATTTGCTTAAATCTTAAATAAAACGAATACAGTTAAGACATTCTATCTTAACTACCAAATAACTAGGGACGGTATTAATTGACTTTAACCATCTAAAACTGTATCATGGAAAACACATCTACAAGTCCATTGATATTAATTCAAGTTGAGGGGAAAATACTATTACAAAAACAAAAAAATCCCTCAGGTCGATGAAATAAATTAATGTTGTACTCTTAAATCTGCAGTTTAAAAAAAGTTACATTTAAAATATTTCAAGAAATTTTTGTTACGTTGTCACTTTTCCGACTAAGTCTTAACTTGACGGGAGACTTGTTTATGCTCGGGAATAGTATAATATATACAAAGTTAACGTTAAAAAAACAAGGCTGCGTGGACCAAACCATGTGGTGTGACCATCGATTCGGACAGACTGGGAAATGGAGTAGTGGAAAGGGTGTTTAATACACTGACTGAACATACCGGGTATGGTCGTGGCAGCCAATGGGAATTTAAAATATCACCTGACATGACATCCCAGACGTACCATGATCATAATATGGTGTGATGCATTCACACACAAACAAACATTATTATACCATACAAATATGATTTTATGCAAGTATTGATTTACATTAAATACTTGTGAAATGATCAAAGATACCACAGTTTTCTTTAATTTTTACCAACATATTTTGGTAAATTTGTTTAAGCCACCAGTTTTTAAAATATTTAACTACAATTTTTCTTTGGATAAACTGTTAAATCTATAAATATAAAGCGATGTAGGAAAAGTTTAAAAACGAGTCCCACACAGTTATGATAGAAAGTCTTCTAGCCAGTGATTATACGTAGATGAAGTATAATGTCGTTAAGATTAAATGGTCTTTTAAGGGTAAAATATCAGCTTTCAAGATGAATGACAAGCTTTAGCGATCTATATATCTTACTTAGCTGCAAAGAGGATCCATTTTGGCTAAGTCTTTTATAAAACTGATAGATTTTTTTGATAAAAAAATTTTTGTATTTACTAAACCTATTTCACACATTTACACACTTAATTTCTATTATTACACTATGCAAGATTGCCTTTTAATTGAAAAGTTTAATTAGTTTAATTTAAATCTACCTCATCATTGACAAATTATTGTTACACATACAGGGGAGTTTTCGATAAAAGTATAATAACATTATAAGAAACTCAGATAGTATTTACACATTGTACCTTAGTTCCTAGCCTGAGTTTCTTTAGTTCCTATGTATGGTTCTATAATGGTTAAGGTATTTTGTTAGCTACAACGACCCTAGTATCATTTTGATGAAATTAAACAAATTCCATATTTTAAAGTATTTAAGCTAAAATAGGTTAAAACTACTAGCAGTGTTAAAATATTACATTCTCTCCCCCCCCAAGTACTAACCATTCAAAAATTAGTTTCTTTTTCCATTTCATTAGTTTTTTCTTTGGAGCAATAGTAATTTTTGGCCGAGGCTTGCGAAGGCTAACTTTGGCACTCACCAGTTCTTTAGTGATTTTCACTTTGAGCATACTTTTTTTTCTTTGTTGTTTGATTTCTTTGAATATTTCAGAATACTTCTTATTCCTCTGGTTATCACTGCTGGGCTTAAAGTACTTGCCGTGGTACTGTGAGATGTCAAAGGTCTCGTCACTGACTAGGCTGACTGAATCGTCCACTAGTGACATTCTCCTCACAGACTCGTCTCTGGACATTTTCTTAGGTGACAAGTTGGGATTGTCCTCCACGCTGTCTCTTAGTACCTCCGCCATCTGCTCTTCAAGACACGATTGTGGCATCGTAGGTTCCTGTGAGCGACTACAGTTGTGTTTAAACAAGGCCATCAGACATGGGAACTTGCAGCCACACTGAGCACACTTGTTTGTTTGATTGTCATCGTTATTCTTGTGCTCCTTCCAGCACACACGTTTCTTCTTGTGTCTGTAGAAGGAGGTATTGTCAAACTGCACATCACATCCACCACAAATTATCAACTCTGAATCGTTCTCCGTTTTCTTCATTTCCCATAGAGGTTTGGCTTTAAGTTTTTTGTCTTCTGTTTTCACATTCTTCCTTTTGCCAGTTACCGCAAAGATCTTGTTCTTGATTTTGACACTGGATTCCAGCATGGCTTCCTTCAAGACTTCAAGTACTTTGGAATTTTCTATCAGCTCATCCGTTTTCTCTCCAACCACTCGGACTGTCTGGACACTGGTGAGAATGTCAGAATGTTTCTCAGAGTCTTGAATCATATTCTTAGCTTCCAGGGGTTGGCATTCCTTCTCTAACGCTTTTTCTTTTATTGGATCCCTGTTTAAATGTGCTGTTTTGATTTTCATATCTTTGTTTCGAGTCCTTTCCTCTTGGGAGATGTTTTCTGCACCGTAGTTGTCAATCTCAAATAATTCCTCTGCTGTTTTGTACAATTTATCATATTTAAAACATGTCAGAGCAAAGTTGTCATCGATACGTCCTCCACTGTATCCTGGACATTTTCCATGCAACGACCAGCCTAAGTAACTCCAGGATAAAACTGGCGAGTTAGGAAGCCCTTCCACAACTTTCCTTGTCAATATTAGGTTGCAATTATCTTGACCAATCAAGATGGTAGGTTTGGCATGAGATGTTGGTAGAGGTTGGTCGATTGAATTTAAATGAGACCATGTCTCACGAAGCTTTACTGAATCGATCGACTGTTGGGGTAAATCTAAGGGAAATTGAGTTCTTACATTAGTCAATGTGAAAACTTCGTCTTCATAGAGCCCTTTTATTTTAAGTTCAACTCGTCTGGACGTTGGGTCAAAATGTTTAGTTGCATTTGACCAACAAGTGGTAAGGGGTTCAATGCTACCACTGACGCCTAATTTATTGGCTGTAGTTGAATCTAGTAGAGATATAGTTGAACCGTCATCTAAAAGTGCATATGTGTCGATCTGACAGCTTGGACCATATAATGTCACTGGACATACTCTTAGTAAAACACGGTTATTTACCGAGTGATTGCTTATAAATTCTTCTTTTGATTTACCTTCCTGCCTGAAAGTGTTCTGTACTCTGTCCCAGCTGATCTCTTGGGCATTTTTAGTGGCACTGTTAGTATGCAGAAGGCGATGGTGGGATAGTTTGCACCCATTGATTCCACAAGGTTTCTTTAAATTGCAAAATTTGATGTGGTGACGACGAAAGCAAAAGAAACACAGTTTTTTCTCAATTATCATCTTCCACCGCTGCGAGACTTCTGCTTTTCTAAAAAGCTTACATTTATCGGTTTCATGACTCTCCGAGCAAAACATGCAAACGTTTTCATTGGGCGAATTAGTAAAAACTGGTTTAGGGTCACTTCTCTTCCGCGTTGTCTCCTCGGGTGGACGAAAATAAATACTCATAATGGAACACTGATTTTCAAGCCAGTTACAGAATACTTTCAGGTCAGTAGGTTTTTCTAAATGCATGCTATTTACATGTTCAGCCCACCTGTACTTCAGGGTATAGGGGAGCTTACTTAAAAGTTCATTCAACAAGAGAGGATTTATTAGGTACATTTCCAAATCCAACGACTCTGCGGTAGAGGTCAGGTTTAAAAGAGTTGTTGAAAACTCAATAAGGCTGACAGCGTCATCCTCCTTGACTGGTTGGAGCATGCGCGCCTTCTTCAACATTGACTCGACTATAAACTCTGGACGTCCAAAACGCATTTGTAAAGTTTTCATTACTGTACTCAAATTTTTACCTGATATACATAGAGGTTTTACCATTTTAAAGGCATCTCCCTCCAGACAATTTCTTATTCTGTCAAGGTTTTCATCGTCATTAAAAAGGTGTTTAGTCTTATTGTAACAGGAATAGAACATGGGCCATTCGTCTGGTTTCCCGCTGAAGGATGGAAGACGCTGTCGGCAAGAGACAGGTTGGTTGGAGTTAGATAAATTGATAGCTTTTGAAAAGGAGTCTGCTAGTTTATCAATAGCCGTAGACACGATGGCTGACGATGTCAAAGGAACTGACGGTTCCTCATTCAGCCACCTATTGACTTTGACATTAGAGTCCTCCTCAACAGTAGCAATATTGAAGCTTACCTTGTCAGGGTCTTCATTATCTTCCAATTCCAAATGACGACTGCCCAAGACTGAGGCGGACTGACTACTTCCCAAGACCGAAGCAGACTCAAGTTCGGTCCTTACTCTCAGCAGACGCTTCTGTCGTTCTAGTTCTTTTGCTTCAGCTTGACGTTGTCGTTCCATTTCCCTCTCCTCTCTTCGCCTCTGTTGTTCCTGCATTTGACGCTCCATCTCCTTTTCTTCAAATTCCTTCAGCCGTTGCATCTCCCTTTCTTCGTGTATTTTCTCAAGCCTGTTTATTTCTTCTATTTCTTCTAGTTGCAGTTGAACTAACCGGCGCTTGCTGGAACTTGAAGATTTGGTTTTTGACTTAGAAGGGGGTTTTGGAGGTTGACCATCTCTTTCTATGGGTTCCTCATTCTTGTCATTTACATTTTCTGGGGAATATCTATTTGGAGGGTGTTTCTCTCTCCCTGACTTTCGGATTGACATATTTTTTGACATAATTTATTAGTCGGGTTTCGGCACCAATGTTAAAATATTATAGACAGACAAGATAAAAGACTATTAGGACTTCACAAAAGATGTGTATATTTGACTGTTTACAAAAATCATAATAATCAATAAAACATATGTTAGTTAAACTGTATATGAAAGAAGGCAGGCATAGATTAGGCATAGATTATTACAAGCAGTTTACGAGTTTTGCCAGTTTTGATGATATTGAATTAGATAGTTTTGAATAGACAGTATTTTCCCATTAGTCTACATAAATATAATAAACACTAGGTAAAACAATTAAAAGCTTAAAAGATATTATATTTATACATGCATATTTATTTTGAGAAAGAAATTCTTCTTCTTTTGATGTCTTAGTTAAATTTTTATTTTTTTACTAAAAGAGGTTGGCGGCCTCTTTTAACCTTGCATTTGCCCGTTTACATAGACTAACCGCCAGTGCGTAAATCGTTAACAGCAAAGCAAGGGGTGAGCCGGTAAAGTAAAAAGGTTAACTGTACTGATAAAATGTTTACCTACGACCATTTTTTAAAGTAGCCGTTTCAGTACAGTTCTTAGAATTGAAAAGTATCAAGAATCAAGAATTTATTGACCATTCAACAATTACATGCTATCAGCCTCGTCACAAAAAAAAAAAAATTACAAAATGTTGCAAAAACGCACACATCAATAAAAGTTAAGTAGCATACAAGAAATAAATAATTAATAAATTACGTCTGCATCATGCATCACATAAATGCATAAATTACAAGGTACATTTACATAAATGGCTACACAGTCAGCAATGGTCTACAATAATGAATAGTCCAGATCAAAAATTTCACAAGTGTTATAAATAGGGCTGTTAACCAAAAAGTGTTTAATCCTGTCTTTAAACTTGTTTAGTGGCAGGTCTTTGATTGCAGTAGGAAGAGCATTGTACAGCTTAAGTGCAGTTACCTCAAAACTTTTAAGGTCCTGGAATAGTAATTGTACTTAATAAATATGTGATTCTTTTGCCTAGTAGAGTAATTATGTAGATTTTCACATAACAATAAATTGTGGACATTCTTTTTCACATAAATTAAGCAGTCCAAAACATAAATAGCTGGAAGAGTGAGTAGTTTTAACTGAACAAACAAAGGCTTGCAGTGTGCTCTAGGCCTAGTTCCACACATTATACGTACAGCTCTCTTTTGCAGTATCTCATAACAGCATAGTTTTACTCATAACAACACGGGTAACGGACCAATGAGGTTCAAGGATTGAGAGAGGAGAAGCAAAGTTTTAATGATTTGAAATTCAACTAATCAGCTGTTCAGGCCAATTTAATTGTTGATTGGTGCAATTAGTATTTTGATACAATGTTTCGTTGCATCACTGTCAGTGGCAATTAGAGGTTATAAACAAAAACATAACCTCACTTAGAAGTTATGAGTAGTGATTTTTAGTAATTAAAACACCGTCGTAGGTAAAGTAGTGTACGCAACTCGCGTAAATAGTGTGAACGACACTCGTAGAAGTTTTTAAGGCACTCGCCAAGGCTCGTACTTTAAATTTTCTTCTCGTGTCGTTAACACTATCTTTACGCAATCGTTGCGTAAACTACTATTACGCCACACTACATTATTTTGACGAACTTCCCACGCAAGGATTTAGTCCAGAAAACAGCTGTTTGCTGCCAGCTTATTCAAATGGGGTTTCATTGCGTACTACTGTACTGTAATGAGTTTTACCGGACACCAATCAGCTGATTATACTGTATAAATACAGTAAATGTGGCCTAAAGATGGCAATGAATGGTTATAAACAAAAACATAACCTCTCTTAGAGGTTATGACTAGTGTTTTTTATTCCTTTAGTTTGTGGAAATATATAAGGATTTGTACGGATTTATTAGTATGGCGTAAACTATCGTACGTAACTCGTCCAAAATGTGTGTACCGGACTGGTATGGTAATCCCGTACTCGACTTTGTCTCGCACGGGAACGATCACACTCGTCCGGTAAACACTTATTTTCAGGACTAGTAACGTAATATACTATTACGCCACACTACACTATTTTGACGAACTTCCCACGCAAGGATTTAGTCCAGAAAACAGCTGTTTGCCACCAGCTTAATCAAATGGGGTTTCATTGCGTACTACTGTACTGTAATGAGTTTTACCGGACACCAATCAGCTGATTATGTATTTGGGTGGTAATGAGTGGTTATAAACAAAAACATAACCTCTCTACAGGTTATGATTAGTAATTTTTAGTCCTTTAGTTGGTGGTAATATATAAGGATTTGTACAGATTTAGTAGTACGGCGTAAACTATCGTACGTAACTCGTCCAAAATGTGTGTACCGGACTCGTATGGTTATCCCGTACTCGACTTCGTCTCGCACGGGAACGACCACGCTCGTCCGGTAAACACTTATTTTCCGGACTACTAACGTAATATACTATTTCGGCAGTGACCGGGATCCGAACCCATGACATCGCTGCCTTGGGCTCGAAGTCCGCGACGCTACCGAGTGAGCCACCGACTCACTAATACATATATAATAAATTATATTTATTGTGTTTATATTTAAATAAATCAGCTAATTTTCTTCTGTTTTGAATCGTTGTATATGTATCATCACTATTAGTTTAAAATATTATTCATATGCACAAATAATACGTATAGCGTACGATGGTTTACGTCATACTACTAAATCTGTACAAATCCTTATATATTACCACCAACTAAAGGACTAAAAATTACTAGTCATAACCTGTAAGAGAGGTTATGTTTTTGTTTATAACCACTCATTGCCACCCAAATACAGTATAATCAGCTGATTGCTGTCCGGTAAAACTCATTACAGTACAGTATTACGCAATGAAACCCCTTTAACCCCCAATGAAACAATATTTTACAAGACTAGTCACAACCAAAATGAAGACAAGACTATCTCTCTGCAAAGAACATCCAAGCCCATCCATGTTACCAAACTGGATACCAAAGAACTACCGTCACAAAACAGAAGTATGATGACTTGATGGCGTTGTGTAACGGTGATACTCCTGTGGTAAGACTAAGTTGTTCCACCAAGATGTTCTACCAAAGACAATCAAGATCAGATGTTCCCTACGAGTATCAATTGTGTTACAAACTCAAGACTGATTATTAGTCCAAGCAAACTAAGAAAACTGACACAGGGATCAATAAAAAAATTGCAAGAAAACGTGTTATGGTTTTATTTTGTAGTGTTGGGTTTGCAGAACGACATACTAAAAGTTGCCAAAAATCGGTGCACGAGAAAACCACTAAAATCACAATTTAAAATGGCGGTTTTTCCCAACATTGAAAACATTTTGAAAAAACATACTACATACATATTATTATGAACATTTTTTGAGAAACTGACTTGGGACCACTGCCGATATTTATTGGGTCGTTAGTACTTCATTTTGATAGGGAATGCGTTTTTGGCCGCCATCTTGGATCCGCCACATTGGACATAGATATATTTTTTTTAAAGTAATGATAGTGTTGTGACGCATCGTTTCAAACTACATTTTTACACTGATTTCAATGGCGAAATCCGTTTTTAAATATCTTTTTTCGTTTAGAAGATATGTTCAAACGAAAACTCTCCCCCATTCATTTCTTATGGACGTTTCGTAGCTTGTTAATAAAAAAATATTTTTCTTATATCTCCAGTTCTTATTAATGGTTGCAGTTTGTTCTAGCCTTAAAATATTCAGTAATGTAAGTGCTTCCATTTGAGCTCTCGAGCATTAAAATCACACAAGACCAGCAACGAACCTCAGAACAATATCAATTTTAACATTTTAGAAATATAAATTTATCAAAATATTTATAACTCGGGTTGTTAATACGTCACCAATTTGTTTCTGGTCTCAAATTACTCAGTAATTGTATAGATTTGATTTTATTAATCATTAAACAAAATCTGACAATTTTAAAATGAGTCATGAATCTTTATTTAACATTAAAATTTATTTATTTTGAAATTTGTCTTTAGTTAAGGCCGTATATCCCCAATTCTAAATCACTCCCAACACTCTTTATAGTCTTAAATAATTCCTAACATTATTGACTTTTATTTTAGCTATGGAATACTTACTGGGAGTTATTAGGGTATGGAATATACGTCTTTAACTAAAGACCAATTTCAAAATAAATACATTTTAATGTTAAATTAAGATCCATGACTCATTTTAAAATTGTCAGATTTTGTCTAATGATAAATAAAATCAAAGCCAAACATTTTCTGATTAATTTGAGACCAGAAACAAATTGGTGACGTATTAACATCCCGAGTTATAAATCTTTTAGTAAAAATATATTTCTAAAATGATAAAATTGATATTGTTCTGAGGTTCGTAGCTGGTCTTTAACTTGTATGATTTTAATGCTAGAGAGCTCAAATGGAAGCCCTTACATTACTGAATATTTTAAGGCTAGAACGATCTGCAACCGTTATTAAGAACTGGAGATATAAGACAAATAATTTTTTTTTTATTATCAAGCTACGAAACGTCCATAAGAAATGTATGCGGGAGAGTTTTCGTTACTAAGTACTAAGTACTAAGTTACTAAGTACTAACGACCCAATAAATATCGGCAGTGGTCCCAAGTCAGTTTCTCAAAAAATGTTCATAATAATATGTATGTAGTATGTTTTTTTTCAAAATGTTTTCAATGTTGGGAAAAGCCGCCATTTTAAATTGTGATTTTAGTGGTTTTCTCGTGCACCGATTTTTGGCAACTTTTAGTATGTCGTTCTGCAAACCCAACACTACAAAATAAAACCATAAAACGTTTTCTTGCAATTTGTTTAAGGTCATATCCTATATTTCTCTGACTATATAGACTGGTTTAATCAATGAACAGTTTCATTGTAATTAATACTAAACAACAAAAACTTGTTGATTTTAATTTACTTTAACTAATTTCTTATGGTTTTGGAAAGATAATTTAATTTTGAATTAATCAACACTAAACAACAAAAACTTGTTGATGGTTTAGGAAAGATGATTTAATTTCTAATTAATCAATACTAAACAACAAAAACTTGTTGATTTTAATTTAATTTAACTCAATTCTTATGGTTTTTGAAAGATAATTTAATTTATATTTGTGTTACTATGTTTCTATTACCCTATGTTTTGTACCTAATACATATTATACGTGTTTTATCAACATTTGTATTAATTTTCTTCTCCCAACCAATATTATACATGGGCGTATCTCTTTAGTATATCAGTAAAGTTAGATATAAACACAACAGAAAGGGGCATCTCAAGAGGTTTAAAAAAAATTATTGCAGTTAGTTAAAAAGATAAAATTAATATCCAAAATGCAAATTGTCAATTGAACCTTAGGTCATAACATATAAAAAGCTTAAAACAATCCACTTATTAATGTGTCGGCTATAAGCATAAGATTAGGAGCGGTTTTTTTTAACAGGCATCCTGAAAAATGTATTTTTTTGAGATACGCCCTTTTGCGTTGGGGGCGACGAAAATATACATCATTAAAAAAAAATACCCTATGTAAAGGCATAACAAATGTGATATTATGTTGTTGCCTGGAAGGTGAAGATAATAAGACATTATTCCACCTGTTTCACAAACTATGCATTACGTAAATTTAGGTTTATGCTGCAATTTAATCAAACAGAAGTCCGTATAGTAGCATTAAAACGGATATATTAATACAGTAGTAGGTCTACCTATTGCTATAGAAATTATAAATAAATTAAATTCATTACTATTTTAAAACTTAATTTCTTCTACTGAGTTATTTTGAAAGTTAAAAACAGTAGCCTACATTAGTCAAATTACATTTATTACTATGTTATCATTATTTATTTGCAGTGCAATTTTATTAATCCATCTTGGTAAAATGTAGTTTCAATTTAAATGCTTTACGTTTACACATTTTATAGAATCCCAGTATTTTTGCTCCTCGTAGGGGCATGGGTATCTATATGGCCACATTATTGGAAGGATGTGTGGTCATTTCGTTTTATTATAAACCTTTTCTCGGCGTGTCACCCCAGGCAGTTAGCGTCTAGGTATTCGGCACGGGAGAGAAGAATTCTAACGTTGTGGTGCTTGAGCCAATTTCCTTTGACGTTGTTTTACATTCTTTTATAAAAAATCTTATGGCATTGATACACTAAAAAGACCTGTCTAAAAAACTCAATACATCAGCAACTAAAATCCAATAAGTTTGTACGTTTTGCATCGAATGGAGGGCGGGATATTTTATTTTAATTTCTGTTATAAAAATTTACTTTTTTATATACATAATGAAGTACACAAAGGTAAATTGTAATTATTTGACAAGGACTTCACAATTTGGACTGTTATATTCCCTCTATTCATGAGCACACATATCTGGAGTTTTATTTAACTTCTCTACGCTCTCGGAGTCATATGGTATTTCTTTTAAATGTTTATTAGTGTTGCAATAGCGTAAAGGGCTTGAATTAACCTTTTTAGACGTGACCGAATAGAACCCTAGTTTGGAAAATAAACGAGGCTCAAAATGACATTTTGGTTAGTGCCATATAATTAATTGGGTTTATTCATGATCTAATTCATTATTATACAGTATATGTCACAAAAATTAAAAAATCTATGCATACCCAAATAAGTCAAAAGTTTTCAGTAACTACTTAATTTTTAGAGCATAATCTGGAACTTCCTAATATCATTTATTAAAAAAGAGGTTTTCGGTACAATACGATTCTTTTGTATTGGAAATAACAATGAGCCATTTTATATCCACTACGTTTTCGAAACAGTGTAACGATAACTATATTTAAACATAGGCCGTGGATTACCCTCTATATTGCCATCAATAAATTAGCATTATTTTTTAAATATATTTTTCTTTTTAATTATTTCAATAAATTATGAGTTTTGTCTCAAAACTTAAACATCCAATGAAATTTTATAAATGTTCAGTCTATATCAGTGAAAAAACAGCTATAAAAGAAATTTTTGGAATTGAAGTATCATTTTTTATAACGATTAGCAAATAATGGCTTTTAAGATTTTGTAAACTTACTTAACCTCTGATTTTCTCCTGTGCAGAGTCGATTGAACCACCGGAAGGACTCTCTTCCTGCCCAGGATGTCTGTGACGTAACTCCGTGCGAGGACAGAGCCCTCACCGTTACTGGAGTCGGCTACCCTTTCGCTGTGGTCCTTAGGCTAAGAGTGCTACAGGTAACGTGTATAGTGAGCAGTCAGGGTGTAGTGGTGAGCTCTAGAGGTTAAGTAGCAGTTACACACACGGTGTTAGTGTTTAGTGACCTCAGAAATTGTCATTTCCCATAAAAACAAGTGTCTAAGTGTTACAACCATCTAAGCTGATGGACACGGAAATGGGGGATAACATTGTTGTTTTACTTTTCATGAAATATAATATGAGTTTGATAGGCATGAAAACTAAAAATGAAATCGGAAAAACCTTTTGGACTGAAGCCTAATGCGTGAGTCACCAAACGAGCAAGCCGGTCAGTAAGAGCGTGTGTGTGTTTAATGGTAGCTTAATCCTGTAGGGCTCATTAGTAAATTAACAGAGTACTGTACAGTTGAAGCGATCAAAACATGCTGAAAGATCTAAAGCAAACTTAGGTGGCTATATGACCTTTAAAATACAAAAAGGCGTATACATTGGTGCATAAATAATCTGGTACACTGTTAATCTAATTCTTTAAAAAACAGTTGGTGGCTTCTTTCAACCTGATCTGTGCGTAAATCATACCAAGACAGTTAATGGGTCACGTGGTACAATACAAGAATGAAGAGTAGGGATAATTTCAGTGACGGCTCCAGGGTGCGGGCTTAAATTATTGGTGCCTTTAAAATCAACGATACATAATCACTGATTCAGTACACTGCAAACATGGGTAGGCCTTACACATCATGTCTAAAAGGACCAAAAACGGCCCTTGATTGTTTTATAACCTAAGATTGGAGCTGGGGGGTTTTGAGTAAACCCTTCTTCCAGTTGTCCATACTTATCTTAAAATTCATCCACATTAAAAAGAACAAGTGACAAAAAGAAATTGACGATAAGAAGAAATAACAACGGATTACCAATTGCTGTCGATAAATTAGTGATCGGGTAATAAACCTTCACTGGTTGCTTGATTTATCGTAGTTTAGTTATATTCTCTATTTCTTTAGCATTAAGAAAATGGAAACAGTTCTTACTCAGCTTTGCCAAGGCTTCTTAATCTCCCGCCTGACATCTGACATTTCCACTGAAACTTAAATTAGTATTTATTTTACTTTACCCCATAAAGCGATTTTCAGCAGGATTAGGTTCAAGTCTACTTTGGTAGGTCTTAATATTTGTCGTCCTACTTTTGAGGTCATACAATCAACCTCACTTCTCATTAAACAGCAGTTAATAGTTTATGTAAATTTAACCGTATAATTCTAATTGGAAACTATTGTAAAAGATCATAGCTGCACTCAAAATAACTAGCCATCCTGATTCAGCTTTTAAATGAAGGATGTTAAAACATTTTATAATTTACATGTTAGACAAAGTACTCTTAATTTTGTGAATACACCTCTTGCGGAAGTCGTGTAGGGGTCATTTTCATGGGTTATACCTATTGCTTAGTTGCCTCTGTGTATTTCTTGAAAGCCACGACCTAAAGGTAGGGAAATCAATGCAAGCTGCTATAAGGGCTGGATATAGACTCATACCTAACAATGGGCTGTACGGGGTGGTTCAGAACAAATCCCGAGCAAGCCTAGACCTGCACTCTCAAACCAGAGTGAAGTTTCTAATTTGAATTCTTGAAAAGATAGGAATAGGAGATAGTCCTATGGAAAGATCTGCAAAAAAGATGTTTAGTTTTCAAAGAGATTCAGAGCGTACAAATGTGTTAACGTTTGATCTAGACTTTTGTGTCGAATGCAAATTATGTGATTGATTGTTGTTATGTATCATATTTAGTTGTATATCATAGATTATTCATACTTTCAAAGTATCTTGTACTATATAGTTTGTAAACGTTTGTATCCTTTATTATTTGTAATGGATGCCAAGTGGTCCTGAGAAATATTTCTTTAGGAATGATGATATAATTTTTATTGTTAACTACAGTTAAAATCTACCCTCACGAAAGAACTGTGGTTGTATAGGTATATCTGTGTATTGCATGCAGTCCAGATATTATTGTATTAAACTGAATAACAATTGTTATCTATACATCAGCTAGCAATGGATCACTGATATCGCTCTCGGTATCCGGGGTCTTCATGGTTATTGCCCTAGTGTCCGGTGTGTAAAATGACCTCACATCCGGTACAGGTTGGCAGGATACACATTACTTAATCTGCTTGATGTCCTCTAATGACGTGGCATAATCCAATTAGTGTACAAATGTGATCTGAATCACACTACATAGTAATGCATACAATTAATGTGATAACTGTTGTCATTTGTAATACACAATCTACTAAACAGTCAATTAGCTTAGAGAATTAGCACATCCAAAAAATACCTAGTTGTTTTGCAAAATTAATTGTAAACGAAAAAGGTCAGACTTGTAAAGAGTTCCTTAATGTTTTTTACTAAATATAAATTTATTTTAGAGAATAATGATGGTTTTAAAAATAAATATATTTTATGTATCCCTTACGGATGTTTAATAAATTATGCATAAACTTGTGGCAATATATTTAGATAATATCCTTCCTTTAATGAACAACTTTATTTTAAGACGGTTTCAAATCATAAAACAAACTAACGAATAACCTTCATTTATGGTCTCATGAACTATCAATTTATGTAATTTTGCTATACATATTATTGAGTTTAGAATAATTGAACGTTTTTTTAATCTTATTCAGTGTAAACTTGGTGTTTGAAAAAGAGCATTTTACGATTCAGTACAAAATAAGATTAACCCACTTCTCTACCACTTTCAGGATTCTTACTGGTAATAACCTAAATATTAAAATACACATACAACAAGTTGATCTAAAGCGTAAAACAACAATTAAAAGAAAATGATCCCGTCTTTATAAACCGAAATATGGCTAAGTTGTATCAATTATAAATAATAATCATACCTTTTGAAATCATAGTTGCATTACCAATAAATCTGGCTGACTTTCTCACTACGTGAAAAATCATATTGTGACTCTTAAACGTTTTCAAAATCTTCAGCCTGGGAAACCTGCAATGTAAGAATTTATCTTGAAGGAGAATTAATCTTAAACTTTGCTCTTTTAAGGTACTTTATGTTAAAATGACTGTTATCAATCCGGATATTTTAAAGTCCTGGCACTGATAGATTGAAGTATTGTGAACTTTGTTTACTCGTGAATATTACCTAGTACACTTAGTTGACAGTCAAACTGATACAATTTCAGCAGTAATTAATAATCCAATACTAGGAATAAGTTTAATCTAATTTGGACGAATACTTAAATAACATTCCTTTATGTTATCATAGCAATATTTTATTAGCATTGAAGATGAATAAAGAAATCTAAAATCACGTTGAAATGGTATTTTAAATATTTACCTCCTTTACTTACATACCACTTTTAACGTTTGTTTGTATATTTTTTTTCTTATATCTTGGGGATGATTGGACATTTGCAATGTACCGTTTTCAAAGTTAATATTTCATAAGATAATTAAATAATTTAATTATATAGCGTGCACTACAATATTTGAATATTATAAACTGCCAATAATGTTTCAATCTTAAGTAAGACATATTCCAAGTAGGTGCTGTACTGATAAAATACAACTCAATGTTGTGACGCCATCAGTTGCTGGTACATTTACATGCAAATTCACAAACAATGCCTGAATCCTATGCTTAGCCTTAGAAATGCGTGACGGCAGATGCTACTTAGCATAGTTTCTCTTTGCTCCTTATAAACAAGAAACTATATTCCTAGATTATTTATCTCATTTGGTACAGAATAAAAAATAGTGTATTTCAAAATCACTTTCATCAATAATTTTTGCAGTATCCAAAAGCCACAGTTTGAAAAAGGGTTCGATATTAATTACACCACTAACCAGTTGGTTATGAATATTATACACTTAGTATATTGTATTTTAATTCTTAGGTATTACATACTGAGTTAATTTGAAAGTTAAAAATGTGGTTTCAATTTAAATTCTTTACGTTTACACATTTTATAGGAACCCAGTATTTTTTGCTCCTTGTAGTGGCATGGGTATCTGAAGTATCAATTTTTTTCAAAATCCAACTTTTCTTTACAGATAGTGTGCGGAATCTCTGCCCTGGTCATGGGAGCGGTGGCTTTCATAGAAGAGCGGGGAAGACTTCACCTAGGACTGGGCATGCCAGCTGGAGTTTTGACAGTAGCAGCTGCTGGTACGTTGAAAATTATATTATATTAGTTTTGCAACACTCCATAGATGCATATGCCAAGACGATGATAGCCAAAGGATGGTTGATGATTGGGCAAGGTGACAGCTGTGAAGTGACTAAGATCAACTACTTCTTTATCAAGAATAGTTTTTTTTTTTAAATTGGAATGACCCCGAAGATGAACAAAGACAGTTGGGTCCAGTTTAAAGCCATTTAAAAGCAACTGGCTTTTTCTCACAATCGATGTCGTAATCTTATTGACTACATATACGCCCTGAATGTAGCACAATGTGCAGAAAATCCCTATTTTTTTAGTCATGGTATTTTAGAGGAGGTGAATAAGTTACTGAATAGAGTTAGCAGAATTAGTTGTTAATTCCTGAAGACATTTATAAGAACTGAAACGGAAACAAAAACACGATATACAACAATACTGTTTTCAATGTTTTCTCCCTTAGCAGTTTCCGTACCAAAGTCAACGTGTTATTTAAAGAAAACTCTCAGACGGGTTCGAATTTATTTGACTTTTTCAGCTCTTTCGTTTTGGGAATTATAATTGGAAAAGAGAAGGGAAATATATCAATAATAATTTGTGGACCGTAAGCCTACCTTAATGTTATGTAAATATTTGAAATATTTTTTATTCCAGTAATGGAACGACTCTGTTTCTTTGTTAAAACTTTGAAAACAGTTTTAAAGTTGTTTTGTAAGCTATTGAGAATGCTGGGCTTTTACAGACATTTCTCATTTCAAGAAATGGGTGTTTAAAATGTACAAATGGGTATTTAGTTTTGCTATAACAATAAATAAGGAACAAGGTACAGCTTAATCAGCTAGTTATAAATAACTAGAAACATTTAAATGCGCAACAACAATTTAAATCCTCCAAACTAAATATTGAATTATGAATAAATATATAAGAGTACATATAAATGTTTACAAAACAACTGTACATTGATCAACCAAGGCACTTATAGTAAAACATTAGACATTTCCGAAAGCTCCAGAGTAGTATACAGAGTAATCTGATACTAAACGTACATCCTGTTTTAGCTCTTCATTTTATTGAGTGGGTTTGAGACAATGGCCTTAGAAGGGCAATGTTTTCTTATTTAGCAAAAGCCTTTTAGCAAATTAAACATTTGTCAAGTTGAAGAACGAAGAAAAATCCTTATAAGCACGACATTGGATCTTATTAATCTAATCCATAGGGAATTAAATAACCTCTTGATTAAGTTTCCACATCGAGAGGCCGTTTCGTAGATATTTTTAATTGCCACATTGAAATTGTCTTATTTAATCTTGGCACCCTTTTAAAACATGTAAGTGATCTTCAAAGTGTAGTACATGTGATTGATATTAAGTGTATAGCTTAATTGTCTTTTAGATTTTCAAAATAGTTCAATGAAGACATTTTATTTGTCGATAATCAGCTGATTTCAATATAAAAACAAGCTGTTAAAATTTCAAAATATTCAATATTCAAATATATTTTAACGTTCCTATGATCTTTTTAGCTCAATAGTAAAATAGTAAAATATTAAAATTAAGTACGAATCAAATAGCGTTATATACTTGAGTAATAATGGTAAATGGTATTTTATGCAACATTGGCGGTAAATTTATGTTTTTTTATGTGAAATCAACAGTGTTCTATAAATGTTACGCCATATTTTTGTTAATGCCAAACTCTCCATCACAGCTCTGGCCCATACTTCTTGTGGGCCAGGTTTTGATTGCTGCCAAGTCATAGGCATTACTCTCAAGGGCCTTCATTCGATGATGTCAAACGATTTACATACGAATACATATACATTAGACACACAACACGCTACACTACGTGGCACAACAAACCGACTGATAACACCATGTGTCTGTTCCAGCCATGAGTATCCACACGAGTAGGGGTTTCAGTGGATACACTTCACCGTCATGCGTTCCTCCCCTGAGCCTCTTCAGGTTCCTCGGACCCTCGGTCCGCGTGGCCGTCCCCCTGACTCTACTGTGGACGTCCTCCGTGGCCCTGCACCTGGTGGTCTTCGCCTTCTGTCTGGGCTCGCTCTTCGTCAGCTCACAGACTACAGTGATCGCCTCGGTGCTCATGCTGATATCCGTGCTGAGCCTGACAGCTATTGCATTGGTGTTGAGGATAGATTGTCGCTACGACCCGGACTGACCGGGGATGGCCTCGGATGCCGGACACACAGTCCCGGCCATCAGCGTAGTCGGCCTGGGTCCTGACCGGCCTGGCAGAGTGGCCTGGCAGGTCTGAGAAGAAGAGGGATGGGGGAGAACAGGGTATTTGAACCAAAACTTTGATAACACACTAATCTAACACCATGCTGAGCTCAGCTGCTCTTAAGTGACACTACCTTATATTAAACCATGGTATAATGCAATGAATAATACAATTTTTTTCTATGTTGAACGCCCTTATAAACATACACAAAAAGAAGTATGTTCTTAGAAATATACCAGTTAATAGAAAAATCGGAATTAAATCAAGGTCGATTTATTCATGGTATTGAATTTAAGATTTATTTTTAATGATTTCTAATAAAATGTAATCCTGTCATAAAAAATGCTTTTGAAATAAAACAAGTAATCTCTACTTAACGCATGAGTTAAATTCTCACAGATCTTGGAGAGAATAAACTTGAGCAGAAAACTAATAAAATAACAGGAAAAACTAAACGAGTACATTGATCAATATGCATACCTGAACAATCTATATTGAAAATTACAGAGCTAGAACACTTGTTTATTTAGAATGTGTATAACAGAAAAATAAAGGAATTAAATGACAGTCCTTTGAATATTTCTTTTACTCAAGGGAAGAACTATTATTGCAAAGTTCCCTTTCCCAAGTGATAAAGAGAAAAAGAGGTTCATTATTTTACCATCAACTCATCTTGAGTCTTGAATGCTAATGTACCAAACACATTAAAATAAAAAATGGAATGTTTTGTTTTACGAGAAATCATTGAGGATGATATTACACATTTCATCCATAAGGAGAAATCATAAACAGGCATAAATATCTACTTGTGAAAAATAGGGGTTTTATGCTTGTAAACATATCTTTTGAGGGTACGTTAAAGGCTTTGCATATAGCGATTTTTTACTGTAATAATGTGCTAATATAGGAAAATCAGATGAATGGGTAAACCTAAGAAAATGTACATAACTCTATTTTTACTATCACATTTAGAATCTATTAACTTTCTATGTATCTCATCTTGTTTAAAGTTGGCATAGTTCTTTATGATAATAAAATGTAAAATAAATCGTTAGTTTTATTGACCTGCATTAGTAATAGCATGTTTACCAAGATTTTCTATTAAAATTTGCATACATATATTTGACACAGTTATTCTTATCTTGTTAACAGGAAAAACAGTCTTTTGGTATCGGTTTATTTAGATTTTCATTATTTGAATAATATTTTTATTATTTTTACAGCACTGTACTTTCGACTTGTCATATGTAACAAATTGTGCCAACAACCAATGCTTTTTTAGGCACCATAACTTGATATCTATCTTTTGAGAATTTGGTTTTACTAATATAGCCACAAGGAAACAAAAAAAAATTATTTATTATTTTTTTACATCAAATGTCTTTTAGTAATTTGTGTTTTGCGATGATTTTATTTGCACCAAGTTATAGCACAGAGTATAAATTGATTATTTCATTCTGTTAATTTTAATGGCACACCCAATAAGAAAAATTGACTAAATAAATCAGCTCTTTTAACTTACTTCATAATAATAGAATTAATTAAGATATTGGTAATACATATAAAAGAAATATTTCCTTAGACTCTCCTACAGTTATAAGGGAACGTGCAATTTTTCTGGAGTGATTTGAAATTATGAAATTACTTTACAGTAATGACAAAGCATATAAACTTATTCACTATTAATTTATAATTTATATTCATCTTATAAATTTTTCACCAGGATTCATACAATAAATTTCATATAGGTCACACAACTTAACACGCATTCTATTTTGTATCTGGAATTGTCGTTTTTAATTATCTGTTTAATTTGTGCCACTCCATCAAAATGTAATGTGTTTTAATGTTTCATGGGACTTTATATTTATTTGATGACTTCGAAAATCTTATAAGATTTAATGTTGGATAGAATAAAATTTTATAATGCAATAAAACTTAAATCTAATGAATAAATAGTATATTAGCCTTAAAACGTTTTTGCTTCAAATATTACAAATTATTTACACAGACTGTACATTTATCAATCCACGTCAAAAGCTGATAAATGTCCGAGAGAAGGATTGAGGTTTCCGAGGTCAAGAATGGAGGATCAAAGTGACACGAGACGCTTAATGTGACTTCTGCACGATATCTATAAAAGGCTATATTCCAACAATCTTACAGTGCACTAAGTCTTTCTTTTAGTGAATTTTTAAGGAATAAGATATTACCGGAGGTCTCATGGTAAGACGAGGACCCGGGACCGACATTCTTTTTAGGTCCTCAGTGACCACACATCTTTTTTTGACCACCCTCTGTTCAAATTTATAAATACATATACTATACCTTGTGTCAATACAAAACCTTTATAAGTATGTCTGTTAGCACGAGAACTTGAGCAAAATATATCCATTTTGATGAAATTTGGAACAAACGTGTAAACCTATATTTATTCAAACGAGTTTGTAAACCAACATATTTGGACTACGGAAATGGGGGGTTAGTTTTACGGTGTAAAAAATTGGGTTTTAAGATTGTTGACCCTCAAAACCTAAAAAATTCAATTTTTCTAAACCTAAATAACAAATGGAGAGTTTAAAAACAAACAATTAAGGATTCTAAAGCATTGTAATGCGTGTAATGCTCATTGTGAAAATTCCAAAATTCTATACATTTAAAATACCATGTCTCTTTAATGGAGGATAATACGACTGTTTTAGTTTCTTCTTTTAAAGTTGAATTTAATCTTTTAAGACTTGTAGATCAAGTTCGGAAACGTCACCTATTCCATACTTAACTTTTAGAATTGCACGAAAAATACTTTATCTCCTCCCCTGTAGCTGCAAACCTAAGTACTTGTTTAACTAATGTAATTCAATTAAGGAATAAATCTGAAATGAAATGAAATGAAAATCCTTTTTTATTAAGGCGAACTTAGGACCTCATGGTCCTTTCTTACAGTTAACCTCTAAAAAACTAACGATAACAACAAAATATTAACAAAAAATACAACACAGTTCGTAACAAAACAAGTTATAAAATATCATAATCTGACATATTTAAGGAGACATTTTAGTGAAAACACAATCAAGCAAATGGCAATTCTTGTGGAGAGCATGTTTGCTGCGGCGGAGGGATTTAGTGTCCAGGTGAATATAAACTTTTATGAAATTATACAAACACGTGTTCTAAACCTCCTCGTGCTTATTGCGGGAATCAAATCCACCCTTCTCATACCGAAGTATGACAAGCTAACCATTAGCACAGTAACATACCCAAACTCTTATCCTAATTAGCGTCCCAGTATCTTTTTTTATTTATACTATATATTTATAATAATCTAAAACATGATATGAATAATAACTAGTATACTGGATGAACGTTCATGTAAGTTTCATTCATCAATAGGAAGAAATTATTATTGTAAGAAATTCAATAATAATTTTGAACAATGCCAATAAATGTGAGTAGACAATTTAGATAAAAAAAAAAAATTTACTCAATAACATGACATATATACAAATCCAGTTAAGCAGGTTTTCATTTGAGAATCCGGTCAAAATATCTATGTATTTGAATCAGTTTCTTACCATGCCTGCTAAAGCCATCTGATCCCCTCTCTGACATTTAACATCAGATAGATCTAGCTTTAGTGTTTAATGACTTCTTGTATTGATCCAATTTTTAGCTACATTATTTTATTTGACCACCCTTTTAACAGTTTTTGTTAGTAAATATACATTAACCTTTTTTTAACATAGTGAGTTTTTCATCCATTATTATAGGTTGTTCAGTGCTAAAGATGTGTTGTGCAATGATTACGGCCAAAGTTATTCCCTCCCAATCACAATCGCACAACTTTGTAGGACTGTAGAAATGTAAATTCTAGAGCATGATTAGTCTTTTGATAGTTTTTTCAATAGGCACATCGCCTATTGAATTGTAACGGCGTGGCAAGAAAACGTGGTTTCGGGAAAAATGGAGACAGATCTAATCTAAATGAATACACGAAACATATAATCTAAAACTCAAATACCATATAATGAAAAAAAACACAATTGCAATATAAAACTAAAAAAAAAACTAACTTCTTAAAGTCCACTTTTAAGTGTTCGATATTTGCAGAAATAATTTTCCATTAAAGTTTCAAGTGCAAAGTTTGCCCTCGCATTGAACATAACCAGGAAGTTCTTGATATTAAAACTCAATGACCTGGAACAACGGTGATTGGATCAATATAATACTGTTAGAGTCATTCCGTTTTACTGGGTCTATCCGTTTTATTGTCTCTGAAATGAACGTGGATGTTTCACAATACTAATTTGGGTGTTATGCCAAATTGATTCATATCAAGTTTTAGAACAGATTTTAATGACAAATAACGTAAATGTATAAATACTATCAACAAAGTACGTGACAATGACTTATATTAAACGATATGTCAGCTCCTTTAGAAGTACTAGGTTATTTTATGTAAAATGATATATTTTAACGTGAAAATTATGAAAAATATATTTTATCCTAATTACCACCATTGAAAAACATCCCCATTACTGTCTTAACCAAGAAAGCTTCGCTGGATTGGTAGATTCAAAGTACAATTAAAACCCACTGGTACTTTGGTACCTATTTAAATACAGGGTGAATAAAAAGTCAAGACCCCCCCCTCTAATATTTTTCCAAGTAAATATACAGAGATAATCTTTTGGTGGTCGAGCAAACTTAGCAGGAAATTTCATTTTGTCATTTTGAAATTTTCGAGTGTCCCCCTAAAAGGGGGATTTGGGGGGCAACTCAAATATTTTAAATGTAAACCCCCTTCAAGTGACACCTCATTTTGAAGTGTTTACAAAAACTTAAAGAATGGTGAAAACCAGAGCTCGCTATCTCTTCTCTGTCCAAAATGACAGCCAATATTAACAATTTTACCGTTGATTTTCCACAACATTTGACGGGCTACCATTTTGGATAGAGAAGAGGTATCGACCTCTAGTTTTCGCCATTCTTTAAGTTTTTGTAAACACTTCAAAATGAGGTGTCACTTGAAGGGGGTTTACATTTAAAATATTTGAGTTGCCCCCCAAATCCCCCCTTTTGGGGGGACACTCAAAAATTTCAAAATGATAAAATGAAACTTCCTGCTAAGATTGCTCGACCACCAAAAGGATATCTCTGTATATTTACTTGGAAAAATATTAGAGGGGGGGGTCTTGACTTTTTATTTACCCTGTATATACAGAGTGGCCCACGAAGAAGTTTAAAAGTTTGATTTTATATTACTTGCCCATTATTGTATGCACCGAACATTTTGAAACTTAACACAATTATTCATGTTAGGAAGCTGAATTATTCCAGAATATTTTTAAAACCTACTTTATAAATTGTGTAACGTTTTAAAATCATCGATGTAATAATGGACAAGAATTTATACAGGGAGACACTCTGTATATAATATTACCATACACCTATGAGTATTAACGTGATTATATTTACCAAGCAAGGTTTTGTGTCGTTCGCTTGTTCCAATCTTAAATAAGTCAAATTAAATTTGCACGGATACAATGCATTAATTTATTTCGTCAATTAAAACAATAAAATATATCTCTGTAACGTAATATCCAACTTTGTCAACAATTTAAAGGGTAAGAATAACTTTCCTAAGATGACATCAATCTGGAAGAGTAAGTATACGGGCGTCTGAAGCTGACAACAGGAGGAAGGAAATGATGGCGATGTTCTATCTCATTTCTCAAAGGAAATTGTTGCAATCTACACCCTGGATGTATGAATAATTCATACTTCTTCTTGCGTACGTCACTGACGTATGGTAGGACTTGCCTAAGTCTGCGATTAAGGGATAAGCCTAGAACTGACGTTAGTTATCTTCAATTTATTACAATAAAACTCAATAAAAGCTCCTCACATAGCTTATTAGTAAATTTTGAGACATAATCGTTTAAAAAATTATCGGAAACCTTGAAATCGGATCAATTGTGTGATTTGATTGGTGACGCGTATTACTATCAGAGTGCAAATACAAAAGCAAAAATTACAATTACGTATAATTATGCGATGGTTCCTACAACGGTTAGAGTCAAAACCATGTCTCTTTACCACCTAGGACATAATTATATTGATAGTGAAATATCTCCATTTCCTCAATTACCATTAAAGATTAGTGAAGCAATGTCTTTATGGCGTTGATATAATTTTGTTAATCTGCAAAGGCTGTTTTCAATTTAACTTAACGTTTATCCATAATCTAACAAGTGTTTTGCGACTTTCGGTTCATTTGATTCAAAATAGTATTCACTGCTTAGTCAAATTTAAGTCACTTCGTTGTTCGTTGATTATTGAAATCAAATGTTGTTTTATTATTGAGTTGTTTTTTGTTAATGTTTATGATTCTCATTGAACTGTGCAGAAATGTGAAATATAAAATTCGTTTCCTAACTTCCTACAGAATACATTACATGTACGAAGAAACAAGATTTTCAACAACTAAAATGATTGACATTGTTCACCATAGATTTAAACGTTAAGTGTAAAATCAACATGAAATATTCCTTTAAAAATTCTTTCACTCCTTTTTAAAATAGAAAATTACACATTGTACATAGTTTCGATTTATGTCAGAGTTACCACTCACCATTATGCTCAATATCAAAATATACAAATTGTGCGAAAAATTTTTAGAGTAAACATTCTGTTATTATCAATGAAGTAAAAGTTTGTTGTTACTGATTTATACAAATTTAAGAGTTTAAAATTATTTAAATAACAATATTTATTTCTTGGACTACCAATCATTAACACAAACCAATCGGTTACCAGTTTTCTGATAAAAAAAAGATTTAAGGCAGTTACGAAGGTAATCAACACACTTATTATTTTGAGCATGGTTTCTGTTGGTAATTGATATTTTATGATCATATTGGAGCGAAATAAGTTGAACAGTTGTTAAACATGACATAAGGGCATAAAGTGAATGTATGGATATGGTAGAAGTTAAACAAAACTCAACTTGTCAGAAAGTTTATCAAAACAAATTGTTGCTGGAAATAGCATGATGTGCATACGACATTTTTAAAACAAACACTGTTTTAATCAAAAACTATATTTTAACTGTATAAATAACTCCAGAGTTCCCGGAATAATTACACAGCTGTAAAGTAAACGCAAACAGCAAACAAACATGTAATTAATGTTTTTGTCATTTTTGTTTTTACAGGTAAAAATGTACCATTGTCTCTTATTGTTTTAGCGAGAAATCACAGTTAGTTACACAAACATATCTCGGAAACATTTAGTCGTACGGACTTCTTTCACCCCGGATGGGACATGAGACTAAATTATTTAACCTGTATTTTTTAGCGAATTTCCCTACAGGTAAGTAGCTATTACCGTAGGTCTCAAGGTAAGACTAAGGCCCGGGACCGATTTACTTTTTCATTTTGATGTCCCCAGAGGCCAAATACACCATTCGTTAAAATTTTTATATATGTATATATATATATATATAGATTTATATATATGTATAGATTATATATATGTGTCCGTGATAACTTGAGTAATTTTTATCCGATATTTATGAATTTTGGTTTGAAGGTGTAAGGCGGGATAAACTTAAATGAGTTCGCTATCCAGCATGATCGGACCATGGAAACAAGGTTTTATGGGGTAAAAATTGGGTTTTCTCACTTTTGACCCTCAAAACATAAAATTTACCAATTTTTCTCTAAACCTTCTTAAAGAGCTTAAAAAACAATTCAGTATATCAGAGCGTTTTTCACGGTTATTGGTTACGGAGAAAACTAAAAAAAAAATGGTAAATTTAAAATTCCCATGTTATTCTTATAGAGAATATTGTAAAATGTTGTAGTTTGCTTGTTTATGGATATCTTTTGATCAAACTTTGCAAATATATTCATTTTATACTAAGCAATAATTATTTTACTTAAAACACACACTTTATTAGTTTCCTTGTAGCAGCAAACCTAGGTACTCGTTAAACCTAATGCTTTTTAAATAGATCAATTGAAATTCAATTCAGCCAAATGGAAATTCGCTTAGACGGCAGGTTTGCTGCTGCGGGGGTATTTTATTCCTTGTTTGGCATTATCTCATCCAATTTAATCTAATCTAAGCCAAGCCAACCTAACCATAAAATTAATACTTCTATATTTTGTGAGTCAGTAGCGCCACGGACTTTGGGCCCAAGGCAGCGATGTCGTGGGTTTGGATCCTAGTCACTGCTGCAAACATTTTATCAGTACAGTTCACCTTTGCACCGTACCGGCTCACTCTTTGTTTTGCTGAATAAGTTCCAGATATGTAGTCTATGTGGACGGCAAATGCAAGGGTTAAGGAGGCCGCCAACCTCTTAAACAAAATAAAGGAATCCGATTTTGTCAACAATCTATATATTAATAGACAAGCATGTTTCTTTAAAACCTTTTATCTCAGTTCGTGTTCATCGCAGAGAATATATAGGAATAGTGTTGGAAAGATATTTTCCTGTAGATGTGCAGAATCCCTTCATTAATAAAAATAGGAAAAAAACACAAAAAATGAATTAAAACAAAAATAACACGGACCTTATGGGTTGCCATGCTGGTGATTAAATAACAACGCAATATAAACAGAAAATCAAAATAAATGTGAAGAAATTCCAATCACATGTTTTATTTGGTCGAGATTTTAACCACAGGATGACCTCTAGTTTTTTTAGCGAATTTCCCTATAGGGAAGTAGCTATTACCGTAGGTCTCATGGTAAGACTTAGGCCCGGGACCGATTTACTTTTTCATTTTAATGTCCCCAGAGGCCAAAAACACCATTCGTTCAAATTTTTATATATGTATATATATATAGGTATATATATATATAGATTTATATATATATATATGTGTCCGTGAACACGATAACTTGAGTAGTTTTTATCCGATTTTGATGAAATTTGGTTTGAAGGTGTAAGGCGGGATAAACTTGAATGAGTTCGCGATCCAGCATGATCGGACCATGGGAACAGGGTTTTATGGGGGTTTTATGGGGTAAAAATTGGTTTTTCTCACTTCTTACCCTCAAAACACAAAATTTCCCAATTTTTCTCTAAACCTTCTTAAAGAGCTTAAAAAAACAAACAATTCAGTATATCAAAGTGTTTTTGTACGGTTATTGGTTACGGAGAAAACTAAAAAAATGGTAAATTTAAAATTCCCTTGTTATTCTTATGGAGAATATTGTCAAATGTTGTAGTTTGCTTCTTTATGGATATATTTTGATCAAACTTGGCAAGTTTATTTATTTTATAGTAAGCTATCAATATTTTACTAAAAACACACTACTTTATTAGTTTCCTTGTAGCAGCAAACCTAGGTACTCGTTAAACCTAATGTTATTTAAATAGATCAATTGAAAATCAATTCGGACAAATGGAAATTCGCTTAGACGGCAGGTTTGCTGCGGCGGGGGTATTTTATGTCATACTTTGTCCAACACAACTGTGGGCGTAGTATAGAATGTCTACGCAAAAACACCTAACATTGTAAATACACGGTGAGAGTGTACATACCCCCATTATATTTACTGCATTTCATATTTTGCCAGCAATCTTTATTGATATAGAATGTCCAGTCATTCTATAAAACGCCTAGACTATGCACCTTGCTGGTACCATACATAAATAATATGTGGACTATGCAAATTCAACATTTTTATTTTCTGTAGTGGCAAAACAATGTTTACTACTAAAACATTCACTTTTAAATATTTTATCTTCATGGGGTAAAAGATAGTTAGATGGATAGAAGATAGTTGGAAATATAAACAGATGGGGTTTAAGATAGTATCAAGGGCATGTATTTAAATAAGCCTGTATGTTGGCCAAACTTACCATCTATCTTTGATTAAAGTGTTAGCGCAGTAGGCTTAGTAGTTTTTAATTTCACCTTGAAGAAATACACAGAAACTACCTATTCTACATAATATAATACATAGAATTTCCGTTTGATAAATTTTCATTCCATTGGACGAATCACCCAAACCTAAAGTAAAACTTGGCATAGGTCAAGCAGTAAAATCATCGGCTAAATTTGTTATTAAATTGCAATATGAAGAAAAATTGTATTCGTTAATTTTAATTTGGGTCGGATTATAATTTATAAAAATAAAAGATAATATTATATTTTATTATTATCATATATTACATATATGATCGAGATAATATTATCAGCGATAATATTTTCACTGATTGAGTACAATGTATGAAAGTCTAAACTTCTATCTGGCAGATTAATGTCTTGTTAAAACAGGATACATGAAGATTATAAGCTTGTAGTATTTATAAGGTAAAATGTATTTCCTTTGCCGTCAGTCAATCACGTTATATTCTAGAAATATCTCCGTAGGTTTGAATTTTGATTTCAAATGGGAAAGTAGTATGTAAAGTATGTGAAATATTATTCCACATAAAAAAAACATAAAAAATTTAAAATGTACACAAAGTAACAATATTAAAAAAAAAATAATATGTGTATTGTGAGAACAAAAGTAATTTAAACTTTTAACCACAATATTATAAAAACCTACGTACGTATGTCAAACTGTGTTTTCTTTCAACGAAACTAAAACCGTACGATTCAAATGCTTTGTATACCATCGTAATTGTGATTTATTAGTTGTCAACATGACGACATAGCCTTTAATGTCACACGTCATGTGGAATGACAGTACATGGACTTTTTGGCTCTTCTACATGGCTTTATTGGCCGTGTACCACTTGTCATGTTTTATTGTCACGTGTACTACAGCCTTTGACAACTTTTTAATTTAAAGAAACAGGATAACTTTTTTTTATTTTACTTTTGCATTTTGCAACTTTGTAGCAGCTTTATTGTTAGGGAATAAGCTAATATTTCAGTAGTCGTCAAAAGTAGGTCAACTAATTCAAGAGACATAGAGATAGAGAGAGAAAGGGAAGGAGAGTCAATTTCAATGTTCCCATAAGGGGAAAATAAACTAAAAAAATAGTTGTAAACAACAATGTATAAAGACATAATTTCAATGTAAACGTCACGAAACCCAAGTTGTGTCTATTCACTTTTTTTTCTGCAGCATCATCCATGTGTTTGTTATTTCTCTACTCTCCTTTTATATTGCCTTACTTTTTATTAGTCAAATAATACTGTTATATTTAGGTTGTAAATTATAAATCAGCGATTGGCTGTACGTAAATGCTGTAATTCCTATTTATGAGCTTGATATGATTGAAAATGCCATTTTTAAGAATTCACGGGTAGGGAAATGTAAACTATTAAAACAGAATTACAGAATTAGTGATAGTTTGGATAGCGTGAATTTATATTATATACGTACATAACATCGTTGAGAGAGATAATGTTATAAAAACTTGAGAGCTGTCAAATGAAATAAAGTAGGCCTATATAGATTCCTAAACAATAAACTTTCTATTTATTATAACATTTATTAATAACCTATTTATTAATAACAGTCAATAAAAATACATTACAATTAAGTATTGGAGATAAATAAATATTTTCTTTCATTTACTAGAATTTTGTAAACATAACTTAACATCGCTTGAATTTGTAGTACATATTTAGTAGTAACTACACCAATACTGTCACAGAAATTGTGATTTTGTTTGACGCTTGATTGTATCCTCCCGGCTATTGATTTGTGTACTTTTGGTTGAATAAACGGTACTTACGTATTATACGGAGGCCACATATTTTACAGCGCGCTGCAGCGGTTATGTTAGGTTGGGTTATCATAAATATATGTTTTTTATCAAATTAAACTATCTTAACCTAACCTAACCAACCAAACTTGCTGATGGTGAAGGTTTACTAATCGTATCGAATCTCTAGGTTAGGTGGCCTCCGTTTAATACGTAAGTACCGAATAAACAAACAGTTCAAACCATTTCAAAACACGACAATAGCGTCTAACATCCGAATCATGAATCTGCCGATAATGTACACAAGGAATAAATACCTTGAATTCAAACTCCCATGAATTACTATGTTTTGTATTTTCTCTCTTACATAATAGAAAATTCTGTTTTTTAAGCGATATTTTATTGAATCTGCCTTATATGGCACATTAATAGTTAAATAACGATGCTGTAAGGGCTATGAATGTTTATGGATTTTTCTCTATTCACATTGCCGAATACTAATAATTCAGTAAATAAGGTTGTTATAATAAACAAAACTTATATTTCTGAAACCATTCAAATTTTTTTTAACATCTTGGATGTTAAATAATAATTCTATATCGTATTCTTAAGCTTAGCTCTTTGAAGGTCTGTAAAAATGTATAATGTAACTACATGGCTGTAACATGGGATAGGTATAGAGGTCAAAATAGCCTTATATTTGAGCTAAAACTTAATTTTCACATACGGAATAATTATGCCAAGTAATTTTTATGTTCATTAATTTAAAACTTATAATGAAGGTTGGGATTTGTATGCATAGAAATTTACCTATGCATATGACATTGCATTGACTAGGCCAAAAAAATCAAAGTTTTTAAATCGTTCCTTCTGAAAATGTTGTTTGTCAAAAGTAAGCCAGCTTCATTAAACAAGATTACAAAAGCAAACTGTTACACTTGTTAAACCTACAGCTCGTATAATCGACCTTTTGTTTGAATAACAAAGGTTCTTCACATTAGAAATTCTAGGGGATTATTCTGCACAGTTAGGAATTGTACAAAAAGAATATATAGCAATTTATAAACTAAGAATCTACTTTTTAAATTTTAAATGTTAAAATTTAAATTTTTAAATAAAAAATTAAATTAAAAAATACAAACACTATATAGACACTTGATAGTTAGACATGAGAAAATTACAAATCAAGGTTGTACAATTATTTTCAAGAAAATATTATACTCACTTTTGTGAACTAATTTTCTTTTGTAGGTAAAGAGGTATTATTTTACACCCAGTGTATGCTGATACAAAACTCATGAAACAGCAACACTTAATAAAAATAAAACACAAACAATGTCCCCACCATAGCAAACCTGAAGACTAAGCATATTTTTGTTTACCTGGCTGGATTTTTACTAAAATATTCTCTTAAAATGTGTACAGGGAAGATATTATTATTTTTTTTTTCATTGTAATCTTGACATCGTACGGAATAAGGAAAATTGCCAAATTTGATAAAAGAATTCCATTAACAACAGTTTATTTATTCTTTTTAAGAATACCATTTGAATTTTAAATCATATATTTTTTTAATGATCTCCGTTAACTATATAATGCACAACAGCACTTCGATATACAAAATTAATTTTTTTAAGATCTAAAAATGGTTTGGATAGACATTGTGAAATTTCATGTTTTCCGAGTGAAAATGGCGAAAACCCAATTTCCAACCCATAAAACCTCCATAACCCCCGTTCCCATAGTCTTATCATGCTGGTTATTTTGTACTGAATTGTATGTGACATTGGATGGATATGCATTTGAACGGAGAGAGTTTTTGGCGTATGGGAACTTTAAAACGAAAAAGTAAATCGATCCCGAATCTAGGTGTTCAAAAACACTGAATCAAAGAGCCTGTTGATATCACTATTTAAATTGACGAATCAATAATTTCGAAGAGAGCAACGTCGTCGCTGTTGATTAATTATTTGACGTTATCATGGTTACTAACTGATAGCCTATCTAGAACTATTACTCTAGTGCATGTCACACTTCAAGTACAACTCTTTCTCTACTTGTTATGAGCTAAAATTTAAAATTAGGAATAAAAGTATGATCATATTTAGTTATGATCAGATTATCGTGTCTGGCAGCAATGATACAGAGACACTTCTGGGATAAGTATGAGAAAGCAAAACGAAAACTAGTTTAAGGATTCTTATAATAATAAAATAATGAACTAAAATGTTATATTTAAATAACATTTACAATTAAAACAAAAGCCATTGTCTAATAGTTAATACAAGTTTTAAATCTGTATCAACATTTTTCAATGAGACATTAAACTTTGAAATTGTCTGTAAAATATCCTATTTCGTATGACAGGTCCAAATTTATTTTTTATGTATTTTATGTATGTGTGATTTTATAAGCATAACAATTTTAAAAAAATGAGTTTTTTTCATCCAATAGTAAGAGATAACACTCATACTGAACGATTTTAAGGTACTTATAAACATTTTAAAAACGAAATTGCTCCAAAAATACTTTTACCTCGATGTATTAAAACTGCATCTTAGAGACACAAAAAAACAGATCAACCTTTCAGCTTAATGTCCAAGAATTTCATGTTTATCACATGACGTATAAGATATTTCACTTCACGCTGGGCTCAGTAGAGGTTTTTTGGCGTGATAAGAAACACAACTCCATAAAGTATTCTTTACAATCTTGGCTGACATTTTCTTTTACTTATCCTAGAAAAGTGTGTAATGGAAAATATCGGATACGAATTTAATTTTTTACAAACCAAACATTTTTAAGGTTGTATATTATTATTGAGTGGTCAGGACATACGCGATCATACGTAAAGCTAAATTTTAAAGTTGAACAAATAAAGCAACAGAAAGACAAATTTATACATACTTCGAATACATCGTTTTTGATTATATTTCCAGGGATCTTTTAAACACCGGATCTATAAGTTATGAAGTTTACTTTTTTATGGCTGAAAAGTGCGTCTTTTATCGTCTTTTCCAAGTTATAAAAACATAGTTCTTTTTAAGAATCTTGATATGTTTATGTTAGAAAAATTAATAAAATAATAATTATTAAACGTATAAAGCCAATTAGTTGGTTAAAAGTCCGTCCACAAATTCTTAAAAATACTTTACTAGCAAACCTATGCCTTTCAAGCTCATTTAAAGTTGTATTTTATATAATATTACAGAAAAAATACTGTGCCTTTTATCGGTCTCAATATAAACCAGGTTGAGAATACTCAGCTGAGTACATAATAAAATAGTCACGCCCGTGGCTTAGAGTGCTCCTTGTTTGCCGATATTGTTGTTATAAGTTTGTTAGCGAAATATCTAAAGAACGTGCGTCATTGGTACATTAAAACGAATACCAGACACCTTTAAGGGAGTGAATTCAAATCAAAAGAAATTTATTGGCATAAAATCATGAAATAGTATGCATTGGCTTCCACCTTAACCCAACCCAGAGTGAAATAATTGGTAAAATATAATAATTAAAAGGTGTCTTAAATAAGAATTATAACGAGTAATTAAACCTTCAAAGTTAAAACCATGGATCACATTTAATTAACGTAGTTTAAAAGGTGTCATGTATAATATAAATGATCATGTACCTGATAGAATAAAAAAATAAAATAAATACAACAATTTCTATCCTGCAAGTTTCCTATGACTAGCTGGTTATTCAGTAAATATAATTAACCAAATCCAATCAAATTCAATCAAATTAAAATCCTGTTTATTTCAAAAAGTTTAATACATTGTTACAATACTTTGTCAGTAAAATTTATAGTTATGCTATAACAAAGATAAAGATATGCAATAATATACTTACGTAGCGATCATAGATTAAATGCCTCTCACATACTTACTTAATACTTACTTGTAATACTTGTCGTCTTCGTTGTTGACCAATGAAAATTGGATAGACTGCGTCAGAAGTGTGTTGAGGCTATTTACTGCCCAAATAGAGGTCCATCTTGTAACTCTCGAAGAGAGTAGAGCGGCCTTTTCACTAAGTAATCCTTAAGTCGTTTCTTAAAAGCCTTCGGGTTCAGGTCCTTCACCTCATCCGGTAGAGCATTAAAAATCTTCAGGGCTGACTGAGGATATACGACATCAGGGTATGTCCAAATCACCAGCTCTACGGGTACCGTGGTCATGGTGGCTCCCTCTTTTCCTAAAATCTTTGAGGTTTACTCTTAGCATAGATAAGATACTGTAGATGTACTGACTGAAGACGGTGAGGATCTTCAAGTCAATAAATAAAGGCATACAGTGGTCCAAATGGCCAGAATTGGACACAATCCTAACTGCCCTCTTCTGAAGAAGTAGGTCCTGAGTATCTGTTGAATGTCCTTAGACCACAATCCCATACACAAGGTGGCTGTGAAAGAGCGCGTGGTAGACAGTTACCAAATGTGACTTAGTCAACACAGATTTGGGCTCTCTGAGAAGATTACACACTCCAGACACATACCTGAGATATATGGTGATTCCAGGTTAACTTCGGGTCAATCCAAAAACCCAATAGCTTAACAGCACTTTCCTCCCTTGCGTCCGTCTTCAGAGTACACAGAATCGACTTGGATTTCTCGTCGTTAGGCTTGAGTTTGTTCATATTGAACCACACTTTGCCCTGTTCAAAGAGATATTGGGCTTCAGTCCGTAATCGTGGAATATCGCCCCCTCTTTCTCGTCAAACCGAAGACGGATCAGTTGTATATGGCTTATTGACCAAAGCAAGGTACAATGGAAAACCTACGGTTAGCGACTACGACTCAGCTTTCCTACAGCTCGTAGAAGATTTTCAAAAGAGGAAATTGAAGCAGTTGATTTGTCCACCCCTTGGATGTGTCCGTGACAATATACCCCTACACACCTTTATATCGAATCTAATCCAATTCCAAAAGTCTACTGGAGCTTTAATCAAGATAATTGCCTATAAGGAAAGTTCTACGCGATCGCTGAGAAATGGACTGGAATTTCAAGATTTTGTTAGTCAGATGAAGAGTTTGATTCAGAAGAAAACTGCTAACAAACCTCTTAGTCAAGATACTGATCTTTCGCCCAGATTCTCTTCATCTGAATTAAGCAGTAAATCCACACCCAGAGCAGAGAGAAACACTAGCCAGAATGCGCAACAGTCGACAGTTCTACCTACACAGGCAGCATCACAAGGAAACTGCAATGAGGCTGCAGGACGTCACCAAGATCCTGTGCGTCTTCAAAATACAAGTGTCAGTGAAGTGCCTACGAGTGCATCAGTGTCCGAGGTTGTAAATGGCTTATTGTCTGATATGTGTGTGAGCGGTGTGATGTATGGAAATAGTTATAATCTTAAGTTTAATAATCCACTGCCTTGTCCTCTCACACCAACTTTAAACTAAAGCACAATGACAAAAAAAGTAATTTTGCTCCTCAGAACAACCTAAGACATTTAAAATTGAATTACAACACAACTTTCAAAACAAAAAATACCAAACTATTTCAGAAAGGTTTTAACTTACCAAAGGGCAGCACAAAAACCAAACTAAATTATAAAAAAACTGCCAATGAAACAAATAAAAGTAACAACTATTTGAGATTCATGCATACCAATCTACAGTCTATCAGAAATAAAGTAGATGAGCTTGGTTTATTGTTGGATGAGTTTACATGCAGTGTGGTATTGGTTAACGAGCACTGGTGTTGTAATGAAGAGATTATTTTTTATACACCCCAAGGCTTTAAGTTGGCTGATGCTTATTGCGGGAATAACGATCCACACGGAGGCTCAGCCATTTTTATTCTCAAAGATTTACAATTTAACAAAATTGATGTTTCAAACCTGGCCCAAGATGGATTAATGGAAGCAGTATGTATAGAGCTGATAGATTATAAGGTGTTAGTAATATCATTGTACAGAAATCCTAGTTCTGATGTAAATAGCTTTTTAAGTTTACTAGATGCCTTGCTTGATTATGTTTGTGGGAAAAAAAATAATTATCAGATAGTTCTGGGAGGTGACTTCAATATTGACATCCTTAAAGAGAATATGACCAGTACTATGTTTCTTAATATCCTCAAGTCATACAATTTGTATTGTATAAATAAGGAGCCTACCAGAAATCTGAGCTGTCTGGATAACATAGCCACTAATTGTCATAAAACACAATTTAGGCAAGGAATTTGGCCCTACACTATTTCGGATCATTCAATTATTTGGTTTGAACTATTATTAAATACCTCACAAAAATTTAAATTAGACGAAATTTCCTATAGAAACCTAAAACAGATGAATTTGTTTGCTAGCTCATTGGCTAACACTGAATGGGATGAATTGTATTGTTCTCATGATGTAAACCTGGCATTTGATTTATTTCTAGATAAACTCCTTTTATTGTATGATTTATATTGTCCTAGAATAACAAAAAAATGTGTACCAGGAGCTAAAAGGGTTTCAAAGCGGTGGTTTAATAGCAGTCTGAAAGAACAGAGAAACACTTTAATTTTACTAAATGACTTGCTAAAAATACCTAAGTACAGTAACGATAGGTTGAAAGAATTGTATCTTAAATTTAGGAAACAATACAGGTTAGCTATCACTGAGGCAAAAATTAAATACAACGACAGTTTAGTCACTAATGCACCAAATAAATGTTCTGCTGCTTGGCGCCTCATAAAATCGGAATCCGGCACTGGCACCTCACAGAAGCTCGAGTCCATAATTTCAGCACAAGAGTATAATGACCACTTCATTAATGTTGGTAGAATGGTGGCAAAAGACTTTGACTCTTCCAACTGCAATCGTGACTTTGTCAACTTCCTCAAAAAAGCAAAGCCAGTAAAAAAAGAGTTCCGCCTTCAACCAATAGATATCCGATCTTTGCTATCAATTGTTAAGTCATTAAAAACCTCCCGATCTGAGGATGTTTTTGGTCTTTCAAATAATGTAGTTAAGGAAATAATCCCTTTCATCTTAGAACCACTAGCCTATCTCATAAACTTGTCAATTTCTTCATGTATATTCCCACATTGCCTAAAATTTTCTAAAACACATCCAATTCATAAAAAGGGAGATAGAACCGTTATTGATAATTTTAGACCAATTTCTATAGTTCCAATTTTTTCAAAGATAATTGAAACGCATATTAAATTTCAGCTTTACAGCCATCTCGAAAAGAACGAAATTCTAAGTCCAGCTCAATTCGGTTTCAGACCTGGTTTGTCAACAATAAAGGCAGTTGACAAATTGATTTCCGAGGTTTTGAAGTCTTTCGAAGACAACAATTATCTTAACGTAGCCTTAATGGACCTTAGTAAAGCTTTCGATAGTACATCACACCAAATTATTTTAGAAAAACTGAAATACTATGGGATCCAGAACAATGAGCTACACTTATTCAAATCGTATCTATGTGGCAGATTCCAACAAGTGGTTGTTGGGCGGGACTCTTCTGAGTTTTTGGAAACTCTAGCTGGAGTCCCTCAAGGGTCAGTGTTGGGGCCTATTTTGTTTTTATTAATGATTAATGACTTACCTAGTAACATATCTTGCCAATCACTCTTATATGCCGATGACACAACTTTCTTTTCCTCAAATAGTAGTTTTACTGAGTCTGAAGTAACTGTAAACAACGCAATCACAATCTCTTCTAATTGGTTTAATGCTAACTTTCTTAATTTAAATCATCAGAAAACTGAACGAATTTGCTTTTCGCTAAAACACTTAGAAGGTTCAAATATCCCGTCTTCAGTGAAACTCTTAGGCATACATTTGGATACAAAGCTTACCTGGCTACGCCACACTACGCATGTTGTGTCTAAGATCTCCCGAGTCTGCTTTTTGTTAAGACGACTTAAGAGTTGCGTATCGGATAGTATGCTCATTACATCTTATTACAGTTTCTTCCACTCCCATCTTCTATATGGAAACATTCTGTGGGGTGATAGTGCTGGAGCCAAGAAGGTTTTCAGGTGGCAGAAAAAAGCACTAAGAATAATGTTTGATATTCCTCGCAGAACGACCAGCAAACCTCTCTTTATCAAACACAGAATAATGACTCTGCCATGTATATTCATTTTTCAAAATTTGCTATATGTTAAAGAAAATCTTTCATCATTCCCAAAACGTAACGAATTTCACAGTTATAATACTAGAGCATGTAACCAGCTAGATATTCCGACAGTAAGATTATCAAAATCAGCCAATAGCCACAAATTCCTCCAAATACAGCTCTTTAATAAGCTACCTGTATTGTTTCAAGAGCTTGATTATAATAAATTTAAAGACAGATTGGCTGATTGGCTTCTTGACAGAAGCTTTCATTCACTGGAAGGTTTTTTTGGATGCCAAATGTCTAATATATAGTTTCAGTTTTTTAAAATCCTGTTTTAACTTATTTTCTATCACTACAATATACCTAATTCATAGAAAAATTGTATATATTTTGACGTTGTCTATTGTACTTTTGTATTTAACGACAATAAAGATATTCTTATTCTTATTCTTATTCTTATTCTAGATATGAGCGTGGTGTCATCTGCAATGTAGAGCCATTAAGCCAAAGGTCTCATTAATCATGATCAAGAATAGCAGCGGTCCAAGAACCGAACCCTCCGGTACCCCGTCGGTTAAACTTTTAATACTGGACGAGGCCCCATTTACCGAAACGAGCTGTCTTCTATTGGCAAGATAGCTAGAAACTGTTTTTAGAGCTACTGCGTGAGAGATTTCTGCTATCAGGAAATATTAGAAATTGAAAAAATAGATATTTGTAAAACATGACTGACAGATGATTGGTAATAATTTGATTGAAAAAGATAACTATAAAAATATATACAAATTAAGACAATATATATATACCAAACATGATTCTGAAAAAAAATAGCTTACGTTCAATTAGAGTTAGCTCCATAAGAAATTAATTGATTTGAGGTTTTTACCACTATTCCTTAATCCCGGCCATGTTTATTTAACATAAAGTGCCTCTACCGCAGAAGCATGACAAACTGGATATACGTTTTTCCATCAAATATCTTTTGTAATAAACATATTTATATAAATTATGATTATGCTGGCCAATAGGTTAAAAAATATATGGATGGCACGCAGGCAAATCGGCGCCCTCGTAAGCGTCATTTGTCTTATTTAGTATATAGTCAACGATTCTACTAACTAATTGTAATTCTCCAGATAAATTTGAATTTATTATTCTTAATATCATATACAAAATTAATTTAAATGGGCTTAAGACTTTATAAGGTTATCAATAATTAGCGGAGTTATCTTTATTTTAGTCATGATTAAAACAGAATGTGCACGTTTTAAAATACAGTATATCATAATTAGTTATTATTAATATGATATGAGAACAAAATTATTTTCGAAAACACTTTATTGTTCCAAAACTTGAGGCTTTGCAGTCACGTTAATTAAATATTATCTTTTACCCTTGCTTTTAAACACTTTTTACTTGATGGCCTATATGTTATCATAAATATTGATAGTGTTTAGCTTAATTTTGTATGATTTTTAATCCTCTACGTTAATGGACCTGTTTAACTGTAATCAATATATATTTGTCTGTACAGTATTGCTAATTTATTATCAAATGGCAGGGTTGAAATACCGAATAGATTTTATTGTTTTGGATGTATTAGGGTTATAAAATCATAACGATAAAATAAAACTGTTACTAGAAATTGATTGTAATTTGATAAGATTGTGTTTTACAAATGGTTGTGTAAATAATAAATGCAGCCTTAAACAAACAAATTCAGCTTAAAATATCCTAATTATTTGAGAACTTTGAAGCTGTAAATGGAAGATATTTTAGTTATACCACGATGCAGCTGATATAGAAGAGGCCAAGTTTCATTAACAAAAAGCCTTTAACGCTTGGGCGTATCCAGGCTTCCGTTCAATAATGTGTTCTTTTACGAGCATTGTTTGGTGGAATCGGTTAATCCCTACTAATGTAGTGAAGTTACGTAAACAAGACAATTTTTATCCCTAAGAAAGGCTACATGGCCAATCAGAAAGCTACACTCACAAGTAAACATGCAGGCAATTGGATGACGTCATCATTAGCTAATGAAGCTTGGGACTATTGACTGTCAAGCTAAAGTTAGCGTTCTTGAATTGACTGTTGCTTTAAACCATCCAATAAATAAGAATGTTTAACACGAATAATGTAGTTGTAAAAAAATTTGCCAATTCTTGAAAATGTAAATAATTAAAAAATTAGTAAAGGAAATGTGACTTTTGTGTTTTATTTCATTTCCATCTTTTTAACCACTTAAAAAAACTGAATAACGAGTTGAAAATAATAAGTTAACCAGTAGTTTTAATTAAAGTTTGATCTCTTTTTTACAATAATATCCTCAATTTTAACTATAAATAAATTTGACAAAGTACCTTCGAATGATATAAAATATCCTCATTTTAACAAATCCCTGTATATCCTCTTCACATGGAAATTTCCCTAAGGTTGCGCAAAGCAATGAGTCGTGTAGAAGGTATTTTTATTTAATAAGCACACAACAATCACAACATAAAAACTTATTAATTAAACGTTTACTCTTCGGTTTTATTTTCTCAGATGACAAAATGAGTGTATCAAAGCTAACATATTAATGTTTATCATATTTCGTATTTTACTGAATTGTAATATTGTAAGAGATATGATACTATAGAATATTGTTATGGCAAAAGTAGCGTGTTTTGTAGTATGTAGTACATTGAAGAAAAAGTTTCATTCTTCCTAAATCCGTCCAAATTTACTTAATACGTTTACCAAATTATACCAGATACTATCAAAATGCGCCTATAATTTCCATATTTACACTGTAACTCAAAAATATAAGGAATAATGTTCTATGTAGTGTAGCCGTACTGTAATGAATTATCGTTTTGTTCCAAAAAATAGTATACAAAACGTGAGATAATATTTTTGTGATGGCTTTAATAGATACAAATTGCTCGATAGAGGTATCAGAAGGGGACCTTTAAAAGAAACGACATTTTTTCTATTTGTTAGGCTCCAATGCCTTTTATAAGCAGTTTAATGACCGGAGACTAAATGTTTACTACTCTGTATATTATAAGTCAAATGACAATGTCATCCCAACATTTGAATAGTAATTTTTGAAATATACAAGTATAACCCGTTTTCATTTTGATTGACTAATATACATTAAGGGTAATATGATACGTGTCGTCTTATAAAACCTTGAAATAACAACCGACAAATTCAAGAATCATGTATTAAGGTTTAGTTGATTTTTCATACAACGAAATTGGATAGTAAAATATTGACAAAGAAATTCGAGCAATCTTAAGCTGATAATTTCGAGTTCAAGGAGACGGATTGATGGATGGGTCATTGGATATCCTAACCACTTTAATGTCTTCTCTAAATCGGGTATCAGATAAATTGGACAAATTTTTATTTTAACCATTCTTAAAACACTTACATTATAAAGTAGTAACAACGAAACTTAGGCTTGGGCTATAGTAAAACAATATTGCCCCTCTAAAGTTGTAGCAGTAGACATCTTGTTGCATATCCTACCACTTTTAAACTTGTTGGCTATCAAGTTCAACACTTAAATCCACGGTCAGTGTTTACTCATGTAAAATAGTAAATGAATTTTTCAACCAATATTGCATGATGATTTTTACTTATACTTATTAAATCTAGGGCAGCAAAATATCAATATTTTTTTTCTAGGACAGTTTTCGTTACCCTACATGTACCATATGTTAACTGGGAAGTAAGAAACCTATGCACTATTCAGTCATTTTCCACAGATTATTCAAAACTTTATACAATAACAGATATCAACCCAATGAAAAACAACAACAAATACTTTTGGGTTATAAATAATACAAAATAACACATCATCTCTAGCAATAGGGTGCACAGTTAGTGTTATATTGTTATTAAATGTCTCAGAAAACACAAAACAAGAATAAGAAAATGGATACCATCAAATAAAATTTAAAAAAGTTTAGTTGATAATTGAATTAAGGAAACTACAATAATCGCTTTTAATAAAGTGTGTACTTTGATGTTTAATAGCAAGTGAGAAATTGAAATAAATACTACCAATATGATTTCGTGCGTGGCAGTAAGAAAGAGGATTGTTATAGTTATATGAGTCAATTTATATTTAGACTTCATAGTAATTCATGCTTTTTATTGGCTCTGATGATAAAAGCCGAATCCAATTAATAGAAAAATGAATTCATCTTAAGATTTTTGTTAATTAGTTTAAGGGTTTTATGTTAAAATTTAGTTACAATGTGTTTAAGGCAATTCTCTTTATTTAAATCATAATGAACGGTACACAGTTAAAGATAACATACGTCATTTATGGTCCAAAGTTCTACCGTAAGTCAGTGACGTAGACAAGAAGTATGAATTATCATACATCCTAGGTGTAGATTGCAACAATTTCCTTTGAGCAATTAGATAGAACATCGCCAACCTTGCCATCCTCCTGTCGTCAGCTTCAGACGCCCGTATAACTCTTCCAGGTTGATGTCATCTTAGGAAAGTTATTTTCTCACTTCAACCGGATCCAAAAAAAAGTAAGAGTACAAAAGCAGTTTTGTAGTGCTTTAATCAGATTTGTGCTCGCAAAATTAAATTATCAGACTTAAAAGTGCACATTGCCTTGATTGAGCTATTTTTTCTCGTTTTTGCTGTGGTAATGCCAATATTAATAGGGAGAGTGATTGTCCTAAAATCACTATCACTATCAATTGTTTCTTTTTTTAGTAACATGATACAAATGTTAAATAAATTAAATTAAAATCCAATGAATCAGAGATTGGCTAGCAATTATAAAAATTCAACCATGCTTAGATTTAAATTCAACAAAAAACAAAATGAAAAGTTAAATAAATCAAATCAAACCCATGCACAAATGGGCAAAGAAATCAAAATGCAGTTAAAAACCACACACCATGCATTACCTAATTACAGGTGGATTTCTGTCCCAAAGAACTCACTAGAGTCATAGAAAGGTGTTTCCAAGATCCAATTACTTAAAAAAGCTTTGCACTTTGGTAAAGGCATTTGCCTCATTGCATGAGGCAATTGAAATACTTGTAAGCTGTTACAGGAAAACAATTAATTGATTTACTCAGTCGGTGTCTTACAGTAAACATATCAAACCGATTTCTAGTGTCATGGCTATTGGCTATAATATACATGCTGATTCTTTGGTAGGTGTATTTCATTAGACTTAGTTTCTAGGAGACATAGACAAATTTATACATTATATACAGTCATTACTTTGTTTTGAGGAAACAGTGGTTTGGAGTGCGCGAGATGCTGGGCTCTACTAAGTACTCTCTTCGCTATCTTTTGCAGAAGCAGAATTTTGTCATCTTTAGGGGAGTGACCCTAGAGTATAATTCCGCAGACAATAATATAATGAAAAAGAGAAAAGTAAACAACATGAATGAATTCATTTGGCAGGTCGACATTCGGTCTTCTCAATAAAAATATAACCCTCTTGAGTCTACTACCATTGACTATACATAGAATAGACTTCCCATGTAATGTAAATATTAGAAGCCAAAAAACGTGGTGCAATCTGTTGAAATTGTCACTATCTTATTACAATATTCTGTGTTAAGTTATAAATTAATCAGCTGTTTGCTATGATACTGCATTGGTTTTAATTAATATTCAACCCAATACACTAGTAAAATCTGATGAGATGGTCCTGAACTTTATCTATTTTCTTGGCTTCAATCTTTCATATCACATGAGAAGTCTATTCTGTGTATATTAAATGCTACTACAAAGCGACTGAATAATATGATCTCCCCAGTCAAGGTGAGGGTCCAGAATAAAGCCCAGCAGCTTAAATGGCCAGTGCACTCAGCAGACTTTCCCAAAGTAAAAGTGATTGCCTGAGCCTTGGATCCATTAAGGATCAATTTGTTAACATTGAACTAGGCAGTAGCAGGAGAAAGAAAACTCTCAACTTTGGTTTTAAAGAGCTTCAAGTCAGGATCTTTAGGAAACAATGTCGTGTCATCTGCATAAATAATATCACCTGACACCTCATAGTAAAGATCATTAATGACCAGCAAAAACAAGAAAGGGTCCAATATGGAGCCTTGGGGGACACCATGATAAACTGCCTATGGGAAAGAATTTCCACCATTCCAACATACTATCTGCTGCCTGCTGCTAAGGTAATATCTGTATTAATCATGAAAACAGTATAGCTCTTTACAGGGATATTGAACTGACATGAATACGATTTAATTTTAACAGATTTATAACATTTAAACTAATACTACTGCATAAGCCGACATATTTTAGAACCAGTAATTGTCACACAACTATAGAATATCCTTACAAATTTCTGAACCTAAAAGCATGAAATTATCTGAATATATTTCAATGATTATAATACCCAAATTAAATAGGAATATGATTAATCTAGATTTATTTCAAAGATAACAACGCAGAGAACCATAACAGATAGAGAATATAAACGGATGGACCCAATAAAATAGACTGATTCTAACAGTATTATACTGACCCAATTATTGTGGTTCCAGTCATTAAGTTTTAATATCAAGCTATCCATAGTTTAATCAATACAAGAGCAATTTTTGCACTTGATTTTTTGATTTTTGCACTCTTGATAAGATATCATTATGTCATCAAATACATGTCGGCTTAGATGTTCTCCCTCTAAGCGTTTGGTAATTAACATCTATGGTGACATTTTATTAACAGTTTGTTGAAGGATTATTAGTAAGTTACAGGATACTAGTGAACTACAGAATTTGCGCTTCTTTTCCCCTATACCTTCAAGTACAAGAATATTAAAATCCGAAATGATTAAAGATTGATGAAAACATAAGACAGTTTCTAAATATAGGTTTACTGAACATTTTTATTTTTGTAAAAATTACCTTTAGTTCCGAATGAATGCTGATACTGAGGGTGGGTTCATTAACTAATATTTACCAAAAAACAACTAACTATTAATAAAAAAAAAACAATATTAAAATAAATTTGGCATATAAGTGACATATAAGTGATTGACTGTACGAAAATGGTGCATTATTTCATATACGAACTTTACAGGATAAAAAATTGCATTTCTAGTTTTAAAACACTTATGTGTAAAAATTACAATCAAACAACAACTAATACTAAAGAGTGAAGTTCTTGAGAACATTAATTAGAAAACATTATCTAGAAACATATTCAGGTATATCATTGGTGAGATGGGTAATAAAGAAATACAATTTATGAAACGTCAAATCAAAAAAATACAAATACTGAAAACACAACAATTCTATCACATTTTTGACGGTATGAAGTTAAATAAATGTTTAACTAAAGTAACATTTCGTATACAGTAACTGATACTGTTCAAAGTGTTACACATAACTACTAATTAAGTAGTCACAACATAATTTACCGGCAATGGTGGCACAGAAAGTTCAGTTTTTATTGACATCGATTACTGTAATTGTCGTTGAATAAACAAACAGTTCAAAGAACGTCGATATCGTATTACATTTGCATCAGAAATCTGCCATAATGTTCATATCAAGTATCTACACCCTAAAATAAAACTGTCATACAATACAACACATATTCAGTGTTTTCTTTCTTGAATCATTTGTTATACAGTCATTTCTTATGAACCATGTATTTCTGCATAAAGAATTTCAGTTTATAATATAAACTAAAAATTAATTTAGAATCTTGTAATAACTGTGAGACTTTGTGTCTTCTTTATTTTAATTTGTGAATCTCTTCAATGTAAATAAGGGTGGTTACATGATTAGGATACAAAAACTTATTTTATTTGTTTAACTTACTTTCTAAACTGTCTCAGAATTTGAACGAATTGAATTGGTTTAGTAATTTCTATAGGTTTGTTCAATTATTAATAGTGAAACTAAAATGAAAATGGGTATAAAATTATAACTGTATAGGACAAACTAGCCATAAATTTAAACAAATTAATATAGCTTAACTAAATATATTTAAACATAATTTTCACAAAACAAATAGTTTTTGTAATAATAGTTTTCTTGCTTGGATGACTGTCATATACTATTAATACATTACATTTCGTTCTGTCATAAACCAAAGATAGATTTTTATTCGACAGTGTAAGGTAGTTGCTTCCACACTATGTAGCAATTTTATTGATCTTTCCACGAACTTGAATGCAACGTTGATACTATACTTTACAACACATAGTAACCCAACATAATTGTATAGATCACAAGTCTTGAGTAAATATAATGTTAAACTGTTTTAAAATAGACCAAGACAAATTTAGATGCTCTCATATTGTATGGTTAGTAAATAACGACATATTTCAAGGCAATCTAATTCCGTTTAAATCTTGAGGGATGAGACAGTGAGAATTGTATAAGTTTCAAAAATGTTCATGAATTTTTCATTTTACTTAAAACCAAAAATATAAGACAGTTATTTTGCTTCATCTTAACTCAGGGTCAAATGGCAATTTTCTCCAAAAACATATCATTATAGTAACCATATGTTACTCGTGAAATATTTTATAAAGTAGTTAGTAATCGATTCAAGATGGGTCGTTTTATTCAATAAAAAAAAGATTATTATGCACTAAATTGTACAGGTTTTAGGCAGCCTTTTTATTACATCGGCAGCAAAATAGTTGAATACTTAAACATGAAAATACCCAGTCGACGATGTAAAAAGTGAATAAGCCAGGTAATAATAACACCAATTTGTTATTGTTAATTTATTGGTTAAAAGATAACCTATTGTAACTTAGTGATTTCAACTCAATTTCCTAAACGAATCAAGCCTCTATTGAAAAGACAATTCTAGGTTAAAGCGAGAGACAAGTTCCCATTAAAACTCTTACTCAGAAAGTTGTTAAAGGGTCCTTATTCAACTTTTCCAAACAAGGGTAACTGGGGTTGTTTGATTTCTTGTAAACATTATTTCTTGTATATATGCTGTCTAATTGCTCCAAAAATAGCCTTTCAATTAAGTTTCCAATCGTTTGCTCTACTAAAAATGAAAGCCTTTTTTCAGGGAAATCTGTGAAATTATGTTTTTAAATGTTATCTAAGTTAATTAAAATGTTTAATTTATCATAATATCAGTTTGGCATACTAGATATTTATTTTATAAACTCCTACTTCGTGTTGTGTAGTGCCAGGAGCATAGTGTCCCGGCATTTCCAACTAACTTTAGCAGTAATATTTGTTTCAATGTTAAATATTGTATTTCCCTGTTTGGAACAAATATAATCTTGCCATTCCATGCAATAATACAATTTGTTTTTATAATTCCACCGTACTGTCCAACACACTGTCTAATGAGCTCAAATATATTTACAATGACAATTTTTTAATAGGAGAGTGTATATTTTGTACACGAATGTAATATCAGAGCGATGAGGTTACACGTATTTTTGCACATAGACTTTAGTACTTGTCACTGTTATCTAAAAAACGTGTAGCAATATCATTTTGTGTTGATTCCACTAATTTTAGTAATACAAGTTCACATTTTGTATAAGAAAATAGAAGGTAAGTTTTTATTAAACCACAATCTGTAAGTAAACTTAACAATTCAATAAGTAAACAAAATAATAATTTGAACACATGTTAGAAATAAAATGTAAATAAAACATATGCTAACACCTCCTCCTCTATTTACTGTGCTGCGGCACTTTACGAAGAATCAGCTGGTCAACATGTCTTCTTATTATTCGTCCATCTTCCAGCTGAACTACGTACATTACATGTCCTTGCTTTTGAGTTATATAGCCCGAATACCACTTGGACGAACCATTGACATATTCCCGCGCTTGCACTTTATCTCCAACTTTGAAATTCCTTTTTATACCGACTTGGACTCCCTTCTTCTGATATTTGTTCGGTTCTAATGTTGGAACAATTATTGCTAGGTTTGTTCGTACACTCCTTCCAAGCATTAGGTGATATGCCGATGTACCTGTTGAATTCGGGGATTGCCTGAGTTGCATTAGAAGTCTTTGGATTTTATTTTGCAGTGTACCCTTTTCTCCCTCCATGGATTTTAACGCCTTCTTGACAGTCTGCACGTACCTTTCAGCCTGGCCATTTGAGTTTGGATGGTATGGTGCCGTTGTTCTGTGAATAATCCCACATTCATTCATGAAGTTTTTGAACTCTTGAGAAACAAACTGTCTTCCATTATCTGAAACTAGGATGTGAGGAAACCCAAAAGTTGAGAAGATTTTCCGCAATTCTTGGACTGTCCATGTACTTGTAGTTGTTTTCGTCTGTATCACATCCACCCACTTACTAAAGGCATCCACTAATATCAGGTACTGTTGGCCATCTGTTGGTCCTAAGAAATCAATGTGCACCCTCTCCCATGGATTAGAAGGTTGTTCCCAAGGATGGATAGTTTTCCTCGGGTTGTTGCATTTTTCAATGCATTGTCGACATTCAGTTACCATGTCTTCAATATCCTTGTCTATACTTTTCCACCAGCAAAAACTGCGAGCTAAAGCCTTCATTTTTATTCCTCCTAAATGAGCTACGTGTAGTTCTCGAAGCACATGAGGTCTGAGAGATTGAGGTATCATGACTCTCCAGCCCTTCAGTACACAATCATCTTGAATGGACAGCTCGTTATCGTGAAATCCGTATTGTTCAACAGATTGTCCTGATTTCAAGGCCTGTAGGACTGGACCCAAAACAGCATCGTTGAGAGTTTCCTTAGCCACCACGGTACTGTTGATATTGAGTGTTTCCAGTTGATTTATGTGGTACTTCGAGAGGTCATCTACAGAATGTTCTTGTACAACTTCGATAGGGAATCGAGAGAGATAATCTGCATTGCAATGATGAGCAGTTTGCCTGAACTCTATGTCATAGTCGAACCCGGAGAGAAAGTGAGCATAGTTGAATATCCGTGTTGCCGAGATTGTTGGTAAGGCCTTTGCTGGATTAAAAATTGACACCAGCGGTTTGTGATCAGTGATCAAAGTAAATTTGCGGCCATAACAAAACGGGAAAAACTTTTTCAGGCCCCAATATATTCCCAAGGCTTCCTTATCGATCTGAGAGTATTTTTGTTCTGATTTTGATAAAGATCGAGAGGCGAAGGCAATTGGCCTGTCTGTTCCATCCCTATAGCGGTGCGAAAGAACTGCTCCTACACCTACCGGCGAAGCATCAGTAGCTAAGACCAGTGGCAATCTAGGATCAAAGTGTACCAACACGTCATCACTTGTAATAATTTCTTTAATCTTCAGAAAACTCTGTTCACAAGCAGAGCTCCATGTAAAAGTGTTTCCTTTTCGTAGCAGCCGATTCAAAGGATGTAGCAGTGTAGCCAAATTCTTTATGAATTTGTTGTAATAATTCGCAAGGCCTAGGAAAGTTCGGAGTTCAGTTACGTTCTCTGGTCTTTTACATTTTAAAATGCTCTGTATTTTAGCATCTGACTTGTGTAGTCCTTTGCTATCGATCACATGACCTAAGTACTCAATTTTGTTCTGGAAAAACTTAGACTTATCTCTATTTAACCTCAAATCATTTAACTTCAATCGTTCAAACACCTGTTCCAGTCGGCGAAGAAGCTGTTCCCTGTTAGATCCTTGGACAATTACGTCGTCAAAGAAACATTGTACGCCTTCTAAGTTATGTAATGTTTTGTCCATGAATCTTTGCCATAACAAGGGTGCCACTTTTACTCCAAACATTAATCTGTTCACTTTAAACAGCCCTTTGTGAGTACTGATTGTTTGCATGATGGCACTGTCTTCGTCCATCTCCATGTGCAAGTATGCGTTACTGATATCAAGAGTACAAAATATCTTTCCACAATGCATCTTTGACATGATATCATCAATCCGAGGTATAGGATAATGTTCGTCTTTAATAACTTTGTTCAAAGTCACCTTGTAGTCAGCACATATTCTGACTGAACCATTGGGTTTGACAACCGGCACAATGGGTGTGCCCCAATCGGATGATTCGACACGTATGATTATACCCAAAGTCTCCAGTCTTTCAAGTTCCTTCTCTACTTTTTCTTTTAATGCATATGGCATGTGTCTAGGTTTGATGTAAATTGGCTGGGTTTCGTCTTTTACATTAAAATGACCCTTTTCTTTTGGTATTTTTCCAATGCCTTCTTTGAAAATGTCTTCGTATCGAATCATCAAATCATCTAGTTCTTGGATGTTTTCGTTTTCACTTGAATTTAATGAATGTATGTCAGCTGCATCAAGTTGAATCTCTCTTATCCATTCTCTTCCAAATATAGAGTCTACACACTTGTTAACAATGTACAGTTTTCCAACAAAACTTTGATCTTTATACTGAACATTTACAAAAACAACTCCTCTTGGATTGATTATTTCCCCAGTGTATGTCTTGAGTTGAACATTTGTCTTGAAAATCCTTTTTGGAGAGTTTAAAAGCTTAAATGTATCATATGATACAATGCTGAGAGCCGCTCCTGTATCTAACTCCATTGTCATGAGTCGTCCTTCCACTTTTACCTCGAGCATAAACTTGTCATTTGATTTTGAATGAAGTTGGTAAATTTCATGAGTGTCATCATCGCTTGTATTTTCTGCGGTTTCATCTGATTGTTTTACTTCTTTGTTTGGTTTTCTTAGACATACTCTTGCTAAGTGACCAAAACGTTTACAAGAGTTACATTCTGCATTTTTGAACTTGCATTGATGTGCTCTATGTGAATCATCACCACATCTATAGCATTTGTTTCTCAGTTTCTCCAAACGAGTTTGATACTCAGAGAGTTGTATATTGTTAGATTTACAAGGTTTCCTATCTGGCTGTTTGTTCTTGCTTGATACTTGGTGTACTTCCTCTTGATTTTCATTTGTCTTTACTATTCTGCTCTCACTTTTCGCTAGTTCCAATGTAGCAGCCTTTTCGACTACTTCTTTAAACGGTTGCAATAGTTTATCTTTAAGAAGTTGAAGACGTATATCAGAGTCTTTTAATCCCCTGACAAACTGCATTCGAAGTAGAATTTCAGATACAGATTCATTACAACTTGTACAAGTAAACTGACATTCTACACTGAGCTTTCTAAGAGCATTAGCGTAAGCTTGTACAGATTCATTACACAATTGGGTACGTGTCGTAAATTTGTGCTGACGTGCCCAAATACTGGGTTTTGGTTCTAGTTGAGCCATTAACATGTGAATCAATTCCTCATATGGCTTGTTGTGTGGGTCATCTGGTATGCAAAGATCGTATAGCTGTTCATGTATTTGTGGGGTGATTGCCTGTAAAAATAAATCCACTTTGACTCTTGGACTTAAGTTTCCCCGTAATTTTGTGTAGTTTTCAAAGCGTCGAGTGAAGTTTTGAAAACTTTCCTCTGGTGTATACGGCTGGAAAGGAATATTAGATACATTTTGACATGTTGCAGAAGTAGAAATTGCTGTATGTGTATCGTACTTTTTCTTTTCTGCTTCAAGGAATGTCCGTATCTCTCTATATATTTCTTCTAACTGCCATCGAATTTCTAATTCACTTTCTACTGAATTTGTGTGAAGTTCAATATTTGACTGTGTAACCTCAATTTCAGCCCATATTGCTAAAAGTTTATCTGTGTAGTAAGTGCATGTATCTTGAGAATGTTCACATGTTGGCAAATCATCCTTGAGTTTGATCAAGCGTAGTTCTAGTAATTTCCTTTTCTTTAGACATAAGTCAAATTCTTTTCTACTTACCATTTTACTCGTCGCCATTTAGTCCAGTCAAGTTAAACACCCGTGCGTGCAAAAGGTCATGTAGTTCTAGTTTTTTAGTATGTTGTTAGGACCTATACCACAAATAAGAAACCAAGTTTGCAGCCTCGAAAGACCTGTGCTACCAGCATAGTAGCCAAAAACCGTAAAAATCAGACACTTTTTTCACTTTTTGCTGAATATCTTCTCAAGTATGCCTCTAACAGAAAATAATGCCTTATCCTGTCAAAACAGTATTACATTTTCTAAAGTTTGAGACTATAACGACTCCAATACGTCCATTATCAATGAATCTACAACACTTTAAAAACGATAGAAATCTTCAAAAAAATTAAAAAGTTTAGTCATGGTCTATTATTTTGTGTCATATTGTTAAAAGTACTCATAGACAAAAAAAATCTATATGAAATTAAAGGAAAGATAATTTAATTAGCTTTCATTTGTACCACAGCAAGCACTAATAGACCCAATGGTTCATTCAAAAACAGCAGATAACATAGAACATGAAAAACGGATGTTAGAACTAGTATAAAATTATTTATCAATATCACAGTTTATTCTTCTGTTGCATGTAACCCAATCAGCTGTTAGTTGGTGACATTAATATAAACCAGCTGATCAGCTGTTACTATTTATTATTTCAATTGTTAAAGTTTATTTAGTTTTAGTGATGGTGTTACTTTTATCTTGCTAGAAGCAGAGCTTGGTTTAAAAAAATGATTTGATGTCATATGTCTATTCCTACAAGCGTTTGTTTTGTGTGCCTTAGGGCTCTAGATAAAGACCCTGTCATAATTGTTAAACAACGTGGTATTCGAGCACTTATAGACGCGAGTGCAAAACGTGGCCTCACGCACGGAAAATTTAACTTTTCTTCGTCCGCTTCATGAAGTCACCATTCATGATGCATGTAGAAAAAGATATACTGTTGTGAGCAATGTGGAAGCTGCAGTACGTAGACGAGGGGATTCTATTCCACAAACAACAGTATCTACTAGAGCATCAAGTTGTATCCGTTCGACCTTACACAGTATTTATTTATTGTGCGGTGAAGACATCACTGAAGACTTTATCAAGCTTCAACAGAAACTACCACTTTCACGAAGAAATCTGGTCCATAGAGTTGAGCAATTGGGTGCAAGGAAAACAGTGCTTGATGCAGCGCAACGCCGAGGGGATGAGTGGGGTAAGGAAATTGAACTACGCCTCTCTGTTAATGAGGATGACTTAGTAGCTGCTAAAGCGAGATATCATAGTATGTGCTATAAAAATCTATTCTCCTTGCCAGGAACAAGTGGGCAGAAGAGAGGGTATCGACCGGCCAATAATGTAGAAGAAGTGATGGAATGTATCTATAAACACATATTCGAAAACAGCGAAGAATGCCAGTTCTCATTAGATGGCCTTTTGAAACTGATAATAGGTAATTACATCCCTGATGTAAGAACAGTGAAATCTCGTCTCAAGAAACGTTTCGGTGATGACATCGTGATATCAGAGGCCGGATCCAACAGGGGTGCAGTAGTTTGTTTTAAAGATAGTGGACACAAAATTTTGTATGATCATTGGTATGAGGCAAGACATAGTAATGTTCAGCAAGAGCGGTTAAGAGTGGTGAAGGCAGCGGCCGAATTAATATTAGAAGATATTCGGTCTCAAGTATATGACACAAGTGAATATCCTCCACCTGATGGGTTTTTTTAAACAACATCAACCTTGCCCGTCTACCACCGTCAGAGGATGCTGCAGGATACTCTCAAGTGCTACCACCAAGTTCAAAAATGGTTGGGTGTTGACAAAAATCCTACTGATTGGGGATGGAAGCTCGAATATCAAGGACTTACCCCCATTACGTCTACCATGGATCCTACTCCCGAAATACTCCTGCGCAAAATATCATGCAAGTGCAAAAAGGGTTGCAGCGGAAGATGCAGCTGCCGTAAAGCAGGGCTGAAATGTTCCGTCCTTTGCCAAGCTTGTGGTGGAAAATCCTGCTCAAATACTCCCAGACTGGAACTCGATGCTTCAGATGATGAGGATAAGGATCTTAGAATTGAGTGTACATCGGATGACCCGGCCAACATCGACAACGAAGCATTTGAACATTTTCCCGAACCAAGGCCGGTGAAAGTCCGAAAATTTTACTTTCTAATATACTTGGGTTTTTGTCAGTCTCGTGTAATATAATTATTCTTTTTATTTAATAAATTATCACTACCTCCAGATCCGTTAAATAGTTTACTTTCATTTCTGCTAAATCCCCTTCTTACATTCTATGTTATCTGCCGTTTTTGAAAGAACCATTGGGTCTAGATGTGTCCACTGGGATCCATCTGGTTTATATTAATGTCACCAACTAACAGCTGATTGGGTTACATGCAACAGGAAAATAAACTGTGATATTGATAAATAATTTTCACACTGGTTCTAACATCCATTTTTCATGTTCTATGTTATCTGCTGTTTTTGAATGAACTATTGGGTCTATAAGTGCTTGCTGGGGTTCAAATGAAAGCTAATTAAATTATCTTTCATTTAATTCCATATAGATTTTTTTTGGATGAGTACTTTTAACAATATGACACAAAATAATAGACCATGACTAAACTTTTTAATTTTTTTGAAGATTTCTATCGTTTTTAAAGTGTTGTAGATTCATTGATAATGGACGTATTGGAGTCGTTATAGTCTCAAACTTTAGCAAATTTTATACTGTTTTGACAGGATAAGGCATTATTTTCTGTTAGAGGCATACTTTAGAAGATATTTAGCAAAAAGTGAAAAAAGTGTCTGATTTTTACGTATTTTTGGCTACTACGCCGGTAGCACAGGTATTTCGAAGCTGCAAACTTGGTTTCTTATTTGTAGTATAGGTCCTAACAACATACTAAAAAATTAGAACTACATGACCTTTTGCAAGCAAGACCCTTTTTTATGTTTAATTTGACTGGACTAATTGTTGATTCCACTAATTTTAGTAATAAAAGTTCACATTTTGTATAAGAAAATAGAAGGTAAGTTTTTATTAAACCACAATCTGTAAGTAAACATAACAATTCAATAAGTAAACAAAATAATAATTTGAACACATGTTAGAAATAAAATGTAAATAAAACATATGCTAACATTTTGTAATAAATTACTATTAAACATGTTGTATAACTTCTTGTATGTTTTACTATCTCAACGTTGGGTACCATTTGACAGTTAATTTTAAAATCCAATATAAAATGTTGAATCTGGGTAAAACACAATAAGATCAAACTAAAGAACAAGAAGCGTTTCTATTTAATGATTTATCAAACATACATTCATGTTATCAAATATGTTTTATTAATATACCTTGGTATATTATCCAAGAGCTATTATTAAATATTGAACCAAAATGAATTGTCTGTATTAAGGGTAATGGGATATGTCCAGAGCTTAAGCGTTTGTTGTAGATTATGTTTTTTTAATGATTCAAAACATAAAAAAAAATACACTTACGTTACTGCAACTAATGTTTGATAATAAAAAGTTATATTGCCTCAGTGATATTGTGCCGATGATACAGCGGGGGCGGCACAAGGTAGGAGTTTTGAAGAGGTGGAACAGAAGCTGACTATGACTCTAAATGAACTTTCCGAGTACTATGACGCAAATCACCTCAAGCCGAACCCTGCTAAGACCCAAGTTTGTACCTTTCACCTAAACAATAGAGAAGCAGTGGTGAGTTGTGGCGGGGAGACCGTCTTTGGCATTGTCCTACACCCAAATATCTTGGTGTCATACTGGACCGCACACTGACATTTAAAGCGCATTGTATTGCGTCAAGAGGTAAAGTCTCAGCGAGGAATAATATCATCAGGAAGCTCACCAGCAGATGCTGGGGTGCTAACCCTAATGTCCTCAGAACCTCAGCTTTAGCGCTCAGTGTGTCGGCTGCGGAGTACGCTGCACCAGTATGGAATGCATCGTCACATGCAAAAAAGGTTGACATTGCAGTCAATTACATGGCTCGGATTGTAACTGGGTGTTTGAAACCAAACCCCATTACACAAACTCTATCCTATCATAGGGATCGCCCCTCCATCAATCCGACATGATGTCGCTGCCGACGCAGAAAGGACTAAGCAAGGGACAGACCCTCGTCACCCATTACACGGCCACCAACCTGCAGAGCGACGACTTCGGTCCAGAACCTTTTTATCACGGACACGAGTCCTGGATGGATCACTTTCAAGCAATCGGGTGGCAAGGTGGGAGGCCATGTTGACTAACCCTCCCATACCAGCCAGGGAGGAACTGGCTCCTGGTAGAGGCCTTCATTACACGGTGTGGAAGACCCTAAATCGAAATAGGGTCGAGGTACAAAAATGCAAGACAAACATGCAGAAATGGGGTCTCTTACCAGACGAAGAAAACATCTTGTGCGCGTGTGGTGCTGTTCAGGATCCTGGCCATCTGCTGATCTGCCCACGCCTAGACCAGTCTTGCACATTAGATGATCTTTTACATGCGAATGACAAAGCCATATCGGTAGCTAATTTTTGGAAAAGCGAGGTCTAATTTCCGGACACGGAAAGTAAGTAAGTAGTGATATTGTGTGATGTGATATTGCATTCAGGTTTCTGTGTGGTTATTCTCTGAGATTTTCAAGCTTTGACTGGGTTTGTATACTAAGCTTGTTATGTTTTAGGTATTTTCTCACCTGAGGACGGGATTAGATTCCGGAACCTAAAACGTCGTGATTTTTTTTATCATTCGTGATGAAAAATCTCCGCAATAATCCCCCAAAAACTATAGTATTCGATAATCACTGCATACTGCTACAGCAATATCTTTTCTTCACAGTCACCTGACAAAGTGGCCTTCCTTGCACACATTATAGCACACAAAGTTGCTAATTGCTGCATTTTCTTACTTTTTTTCGCACACTTTTTACTTTTGCCACACAGTTTTTTTTCACACACCAGTATTCCAACCAAACAACACAAAACAGCGTGCTTTTATTAGCCACGTAATACGTGTACGCTTGAAGATAAGTTGGCAACACTTAAAGATATTACGATTACATAATATGTTACGTACCTTGGTCCGTCTTCAGTCTTATTTTAGTCAATGGATGACTAGTTTCGGGTACAAAGACCCATTGTCAAATCCTTTTTAAAACATCATGTAGAAGCTAGTCAAAAATCCGACGGAAGTCTTCATCATTATATAAATACAGGTTGACACATAAAGTTCATTATTAAAAAAACACAAGTTACGGAATAATGAACTTTATGTGTCAACCTGTATTTATATAATGATGAAGACTTCCGTCGGATTTTTGACTAGCTTCTACATGATGTTTTGAAAAGGATTTGACAATGGGTCTTTGTACCCGAAACTAGTCATCCATTGACTAAAATAAGACTGAAGACGGACCAAGGTACGTAACCTATTATATATTCGAATATCAGTCTTGGTGGCAAAAATGTTTAAATTACGATTACGATCAGCTGTTGCAGCGTTACCCACTTCGTTCAATGTTTGGATTTGACCTAACTTAACAACATGTTTGAACAGTTTTTGAAAGATTAATTATTTATATACTTTAAAGTGACTGTATGAAAAATATAACGCTAGTGCAAAATACCTTTGCCGCACTCGAGAAACTGTTCACACACGCATACGGCTTGTGCGTTATATTTCTCTCGTATGCAGCAAAGTGCCACTTCCCCCACTAGTTACACAAATAACTATTTATTACCCAAAATAATGAACGTATAAAGAACAGTTAATGATATAAACAAGTTTTTACAAATTCGAAGCAGGTTACAATAAATTTTGTACTCTATGTCAGTCAATTATTTAAAATCATAAAAAATCTAACAAAACACGTGCTATACTTTTAACAATTTTGAATTCACGACTCTTTTGACTTGTCAAGGGATATGCTTTGAAGGGGAAGGGATATATGCCTGTATCATCAAGCTATCTTTGAACTTTTAAATAGCATTTCATATTACTTAGATGTGTTATGTTATACTTTTTCAATTTTTTTTCATATTTGAGAAAATATTATCTAAAACTCTTTGTTAAAATGTTAACCTAATATTAAGTGTTAGTTCTATGTTGAAGGAACGTTTATTGTGGCTCATTGTTTTATTATGGGATAATAAAATATTACTAAAGTGACACTTACTCTCTAGCAATTAATGTTTGTTAATTAGCAAAACTAATTAATCACAGCATACTGATGTTTCATTATCCCTAGTGATGTTATTAACAAGCTTCGCCAATTGAAAATATCCATTTGATTGAATGACAAAACCAATTACGCTCGAATGGTTACTAGTAGTTATAAGGTAAAAGTAAAAAAAAAAATCTTTTTACATACCTAATTGAAAAAGAAAATGGTTAATGTTGTTTTATAAATTCGAACGAATTTATTCCCTCAAGTTTGTTAAATACAGTGAAAACAATACTAGCTTTATAAGTAATATCAAATGCATACATTTTGTATAACCATAATGTTCTTTAAAAGAAGATCCGAATTCAAAAGTGGCATTTTTCTTGCCGGATATAGTCAGTCAGATTTAAAAGGCTTTCAAACGGTTACAACCCGCGTTTTCACCACCTATTTTGTTTTTAAATTAAACAATATTTGACATTCAACAATTAAATTATACAAATATTATTTGCTGGAATATAAGCACAAACCGCTTATAAAAACGCTTGTAAATTGGCGGTTAGAGCTGTACAAAACGTGTTTGCTTCAGCGGAATAAATGTATTGCTATATATTGTTAGTTTTAGAATATAGCTTAAATAAACTGTGAGCTTGAAAAAATGATGGAAGGATTTTGGTTATCAATGTCAGCAATCATTCATCCTAGCAATGAATTAAGGTTTGATATTTGCAGAAAAAACTTTGCCCGATGTTTCAAGTGCAGAGTTTGCCATCGTATTGCACTAAACAAATTTGGGAGTTCTTGGTATTAAAACTCAATGGCCTGGAACAACGGTGTTTGAGTCAATAAAATATTGTTAGATTTATTTAGTTTTACTGAGTTTATCTTTGGTATAAATGGAATGAACCTGGATGTATTGCAATAGTTATCAACTACTGTGTCATAATCATTATAATGGTTAGGCATGAAATGATTTTAAGGTACAGGCTCGTATGTAAATAAATCTCGCTTGCAAATAAAAGCACTTATCATTTCATTCATTTACAAACTCGTAGGTCATAATGTGTAGGGTTGATAATGTATGTCATCGCAACGACTGATTCGAAAATATATCAAATTGTTTATTGGTGTTAAGAATCTTTATAATAAAGTTGTAAACGTTTTAAGGTAATAAAGACCAAATCCTAATAATATCCTTGTAATGACCACCTTTAAAAATATGTTGTTTTATGTTACTAAATAAATAAACCATTGAAAGTGGTTTTGATTTTGAGGCCTTTTCAGGGGTTATTATATATTATTATTATATACTAAAATTACAACAGAATATAGTAACATGACGTTTAACGTAATGTAAATAAATATTTACAATCTGGCTATTAGAGGTTTTGATTGAAGCAAAATAAAGCAGCGTTTTTCAACTTTTTAATATGCAAAATTTAATAAGCACGGAATTCAATGTAAATGACATATTTCGTCATAGTTTTCAATTTTGAAACATCTTACAAGGTTAAAGTTATTTTCCAAATAGTTTTGATTTATTAGGTACCAAGTTGGATTCAGGAAGAAGAAATCAACATTGACTGCAGTGTCAAAATTGGTCTTTAATATTTTGGACACATTTGAGGAAAAGGGTTCAGTATCCCTAATTCTTGCCATTTTAAGTAAGGCATTTGATTTTTTGTAAGGCGTTCCTCACGAAGTTTTATAAAAAAATTGAAGAAATATGGCGTCCAAGGACCAGTCATCTACATCTGCTGTACTCCTATCTCCAAGACCGTCAGCAGATAGTCTCAATACGTTGAGCCTCATCTTCCCCCCTTTCAGTGTCCCACAAGGCTCGGTCATGGGTCCAGTTCTGTTTATCATTGCAAAAATTACTTAAGTTTGCTAGGTAATATACTAAGCTTTACAGGTGACACCAACATAAGTTCAAGGTGTAAGACACCAGAAGATGCAAGTCTGAGGGCAAATGAAACTTTCAACAAAGCCAAGGATTGGGTTGAAGTTAATATGCTAAGCCTCAATGCTGACCAAACCGAAACTATAACATTTAGCCTCAGTCAGGGCTGTCAGCTTGAGACGGCCAAACTTTTGGGCTTCCAGCTTGAATCAAGGCTAATGTGAAACGAGTATAGAGAAAATGTCTGCAAGAAGCTGTCAAGAATTGTACACATGCTTCGTAAGCGTAAGCAACTTTTGTTAAAGAAAGATCTGACCATAAAATATCATGGGCTCTTTCATAGCCATCTTAGCTATGGCCTGCAGCTGTGGGGCCATGTGCCATCCTGCTTCTCCAGAAAAAAATCTGTTAGGATAGTCTCGTCAGCCGACTATATAGAGCACTGTAGGCCAATTTTCCGGCAACTGGAAATCTTCATAGTGTTCAACAATTTTATTTTCATAAGCCTACTACACGTCAAGACAAACATAAACACCTTTTGTACAAGAGCAGAGATCCATGTCCTAAATCTTCAACATGGTATTAGATTAAACCTCCCGTTCTGCAGACTCAAAAAAGAAAGGACTGTCCCCCCCTGGCCCTCCAGATATTCAATATAGGCTACCAGCTGGTCGAAAGCCTGAATGACAATAGTTTTAAGACCAAAATTAGGTCCTGGCTCATTGATAGAGCATATTACTCATTGAAAAAGTTCTTCGAGGACAAATTTAGCGACTTCGTCTAGCCAAACAAACCATTGACGCAATCAATCCAGCAACGCTGGTCAAAGATGAAGACTTCAAGTTTCAAGATAAGTAAGTTCAAATATCAAGGAGTAAATAAGGTAGATAATTATTTTACATGATGGCAGGCACCTGAAAGGGGCTTAAAAAGTATACGGGTGTCTGAATTTGACAACAGGAGGAAGGAAATGATGGCAATGTTCTATCTCATTTCTCAAAGGATGTTGTTGCAATCTACACCCTGGATGTATGAATACTTACGTACGTAACTGACGTATGGTAGGACTTAGGTACAGGACTAATATTATATTCTTCTTGTTCCAGATCCAAAAACCTTTTAGTAAAGCCTTGTATTCAACCAAATAAAAACCATTTAAATATATTATAAAAACATGTTGTCACATTGAGCTTGTAAAAATGGACCAGAAGAAAAATATAGATTTAGTACCCAATTTTGATTGGACTTGTATCTCATTGTGTATACTTGTGGTTGAATCCTGAAATTTTTAATAGTTTATATTCCTAACTTCCCAGACTACTTATACGGTGTTTGTATGGTAAAGAAATTATTTTAGTTTTTAAATTATTGATGTTTTGTTACAATAGATTTAAAATATAAAAGTAAAATACCAATATGCAATATTGCTCTATAAAGTAATTCAAATAAAATCAGAGCATATTCCAAATGCATAAAGTGTTTAAATTACTCACAAATCACTACTATATAACGTTTAGGGAGGATGCCCTTTTATTTTTACCAAAGCTAATAATTAGTTTATAATACTTTATACTAATTTCACAATTTAAAAAATGATTGGAGTAAAAAAAAATACCATAGTTTCCAGAGATATAATAAGTGAATGAAAATACTAACATGCAATAATGTTTTGAACATTTATTGACGTCTTAACTCAAATGAAGGAATAAAATATTGTATGCGGGTTCGTTTTTGATAGGAAATTTTGGATCTTAATCAAGCTCAACAGCAATTTTTCTCAGAATACGTAATAGTACGTCTACTAGTTGACCTTTTGAATTGGGAATGAAAATTCTTGTACCTTCTATCAAGCATAAGTTACGTTGCTACAATTTCATACTTATTTTAGCTTTTACAAATTGACTAAATTAAGTATTTTGACTGGCAATTATAAAAAAAACTAATACAATTAAATCATTAAATAGAATTACCTTCTTCAATCAGCTCATAGTAGTATTACGATGTTACGGCCGTTTCAGCATCTTCGTGTTATCATCAGACGTTCAGCCTTCTGATGATGGCACGAAGATGCTGAAACGGCCGTAACATTGTAATACTACTATGAGCTAGTTGACAAAGGTAATTCTATTTAATGATTTAGTTACAAGATCAGCCCAGGGGCTAAAAATATGGATTTCAATAACAAATTGAATATCTGATATCTGATTGAGAGAAGACATTAAAGTGGTTAGGATATCCAATGACCGATCCATCAATCGCTTCCTTAAATCGAAAATCCTCAGCTAAAGATTACTCAAATTACCTTGTCATTCTTCTAAGTCATGATTTCGATACAGGTTGAATAAACTAAACATTATAACATTTCATAGGGATATTTAAGGTTATCCCAAACAAATTTTCATTGCGTAAAAACAAATTATTCAACGCATTTAATCGATCAAATATTGGAACAGGTTCCAAAAATAAAAGTAAAATATTGTGCTTATGGATAGAACTCAAATTAGTCCTCTATCCCTCACATTCGGAGCGGTGGAAACTGTGTTTCAGTTAATGAGACCCTCAATAAAAAGTATTGGAAAAAGACAAATAAAAAAAAATTAACAACTACCTCCACCTTTAATCAAGCAAATCATATCTAACATTATATAACTAGGAATAATAAAGCCATCGCTAGGGTTGTGTATTAACTCTTGAATAAGGGGTTTTCTGAGGAATAACAGAGCAAGAAGAACACCCATTTTATCTACGTATACTCTAAATGCCATATTCTTTTGTGTATTTTAGAGTTACTGAGAGTAATTGTAAATCCATACGTATTTTGATAAAGTTTTAATAGTTTAATTAATTATATTCTTTGATTCACAATTTTTTTTAAACAAAGTTGTATTTCATTTGTTACTCATCACAGTACAATGAGGGCAAATAAAATGTATAGATAATTATTAAGGCACGTTGATCCCTCCCTTTGCCGTTTGAGAAAAAGAGAACCAATAATTGGATAGTTCATAAAACTAAATTGTAATGAGTTGACTAAAAGTATGCGATTGGTCTATTTTTGGCTTTATGAAACTCGCTCGCTATTTCGTTGTAATTGGGAAAATATTAAATGCATAAAATAAGTACAGTTTAAGTGTGTTATTAAATATATTTTATTTAACCAAATGTATTCATAGATATGATACTACAGACGAAAAACTTCAAATAAGCTCATTAATTTTTATTGGTCCTTATAAATAAGTAAACAAAATAAAACAAAAATAACACATTTGGTTTGCAAATTATTTACATTATTCACTAACCAAATAAATGTATGTCAATTATCGTCCGTTGCTAGACATTCTCAAACCTACTATTGTTTAAAGCCACAGTTATTCACGGCAAGAACGCCAGTTTTAGCTTAAGAGTAAATTGCCCCAAGATAGTGATTACGTCATCTACTGTAATCAGCTGCATGTTTACTTGTGAGTGTAGTCTCCTGATTGGCCATGTAGCCTTTCTAAGGGATCCACACAGTAAGCTCGGATAGTCACAAATTTTATATAATAGTTAGTTGTGTCCCTACATAGCTAGCCTACGTATATAGCAAATTATGTTCTACTAATTTAAAATATTTATATCCTTAAAACATTACATAGCTTTAATTCTTTATTATCACTGTTACCATAACCGCTACGACATCGTTATTAAATTTATTTAACACACTAATGTACGAAATGATAAAGGTAATTCAGAGCAATTACTTGGTCAACCCCAATTTTTTTCATATTTTACTACGGTCATCAGGAGGTTCTCAAAAAGCAAGAAACATATAATTCAAGGCCCGCAAGGCCATCGTACAGGTTGCCGAGCGCCGAGTAACCTAACCTAACTTACCTAACTTATTATGTTTTTTTTTTAGTCTCAAATACATCTCTAAGGCCAATTGTAACAGTACCGTTTCGTTAGATTTGGTTAGGTTAGGTTAGGTTAGGTTAATTAATAACCTAACTTAACCTAACCTAACCTAACCTAACTTAACCTTGCGGGGCTTGAATTATATGTTTCTTGCTTTCTGAGAACCTCCTGATGACCGTAGTAAAATATGAAAAAAATTGGGGTTGACCAAGTAATTGCTCAGAATTACCATGATAAATTTTCCTAAAAAAATGAGTGCTTAAGTTTGAATACCTTTGAGTTTTTTAATAAGGTTTCTAAATACCTAAATAAAGCTTGGCAATTTAAAGTCAGGTGAAAGAGTAATTATAAAGAAACTAGACAAAAGGTGTGCAAGAGAGGAAACGTACAAGGAATTAGTCAATTCCAGTTATCTTTGTTAGGAAAAACTAGGCTAAGGACTCTTTTAACAGCTTAGAGTTTTAATGTTGAACTTGACTCTTGTGTTAACGTTGAATTTTCTTTCCAAAAATGACTTGATTGGTTAAAGATTAGGAGTCTTAATCTTTTAAATATGGGGTTTTCCAAATTAAATTAACACGTGACTTGATTATTTTTTGCGAAGGGTGGACTAGGAATATTTAAATTTCCCTTTGAAAAGCTATAGGTATTAACTGACAATAAATATCATGAATACCCGAAGCAATATTGCAGATCAGGCAAATTTCCTTTTTAATGATTATATTTTTACTTAAATATTTCCTTAAACATGTCAGATTAATTCTCTATTTAAATAAAATTAGGCTTAATTAGTTCTAAGCCCTTTTCACGCCAGCTGGTGTTAAAGAGAGCTTAGGTTTGCTGCTAAAGGGACGTAATTAAAGAGTGTCGGTAGTGAAACGTTAATTGCTTAGTATACTAGAAATACATTTTCCAAATTTTATCAAAATTATACCCTTGCTTAGATGGAGAGTAACACTATTAAAATTGTGTAATGAAAAATCCCCATGACCTTTGTCAACGACTGAAGTGTCATCCCTTAGAATTTAGAATTCTTTACGGTTTGTAAAAGACATATGTGAGCTGCGTACGATAAGAAAAGTTTAAACAGAAGCACTATCAGAAAACTTTGCCTGTTGGAAGCAAGGACAACTTTGGTGATACATATATTTTGGTGTGACAAATATGTTTCCTCAGTACCGCCATCTTTCATTCACGGTTTCATATTTACACATTACATGTAATGTCAGTTATTCCTTATCAACTAAAATATATTTTGTCACAAAATGGTTGAAACAAAGGAATGAAATTTAGAACAATCACTTATCATTTCAATGAGACTTTAAAAAAAATGAGCCATGGTTGATGTAAAAGCCAGGTTTCTAGTTCATAGAATTAGTTTACCCGTTTACTGTTGTTGGAATTTGTATCAAAATAGTTTTTTTTTTACCATAGCCATAATTGTTTTGGTTTTTATGTTACGTTAGCTTTCGTCATAGTTTATAGTTGTATGTAGTCAAATTTTATTGTTGTTAATGATTTAAAACGTTGTTATTGTTGTTAATTCACCTACACGGTTGTTCTACTCATATATTTTGTCGATTTGTATTGTTGTTTTTCGCAATCGTTATTTATATAATTATCAATTTACACTGGTATAATTTATGATGTCACTTCACATCATATGCAAATCTCTCTCTCTCTCACACACTGCCATTGTAATATCATCATAATTTCAGTTCTTACGCATCCACATTATATTTTCTTCTGCATCTTGTTGCATGTATGCAATTTCTTATGCATTTTTTGGTCAAATGGTGGTTGCCGTTGTAATAAAAAAATAAACTGATAAATTACTGAGAAATTATTTATTATATTATTATTTATTTATGAACAAATATCTGAAAGTTTGCCTAATAATAAAAGAAACAACAAACAATAAAAAACATTTTGTTTATTTTTTTATCATACTAAACGAACTGGTTTAGGTAATGCCACTACTCCTGTTTTTCAATTATTTAGTAGAGTCCAAGGGGGTTGATGGGTTTGTAAAGTAAAATCTTTACCAAATATAAGCTTTTTTTAAGACTTGCCTTGGATACTGCATGGCAAGCTTGTACTACAAGAATCACTTGGTGATGAAAGTAATATAAACTTATATATAGATTATAATTTATTACATGCTCATCAATTTACATAGAACATAGATTGTAGGACCTTTTGTGGCTGGGTTACATTATTGAAGTGGCGGGATAAACAAAGTAATTGCAGACTTCAACATTCGGCAAATGAAAAAAGAGCTCTCCATCTGCATACTGATAATCATTATCATAAACCAACAATTACTTCAATCTTGAACTTAGCCATTGCTTTCGATGTTTATTATGTTTTACATGTAATAATTAGTCTAATCTACCCAAAGCCAATTCCTTGTTGATTATAATTACATTAAAATGACCTTAAACTGTATGCGTCGTTTATTTGTCGCATGGAATAAGTAAAAAGAGTGTGCAAAGCAGTGACCAAAGTAAAATGCTGATAAATAAGCTTTTCACAAACTAATTCTTGTGAAAAATTTCCGTATGTAAAAGAACTGTTAGTAGACAAAACTATTTATAGAATCGTAGGACCTTTTGGTAGAAAACCAATGATGAAAATAAAATGTATTTGAGAGAGGTTTGTGTAATAATTAGCTGTGAATTCTAGTGAAATATTAGAGACGACACGACATGTTTACATGTAAAAACTCGATATGAAAACTGCACTAATTACATGTTTGTGTTAACATTTCAGATACCTTTAATGATCATAATGAAAAATGTTTCATTCTAAGAATATATAAAATATCTTTACGATAAAATTAAGTTGTAATACATTGTTAATATAAAGACATTGTTAGTTAAAAAAAATTGCATTTGCATCTTCATACTTGTATTTGAAACCACAATTATTTTTTTAACGTTCTGAAAAATATAATGTAGACCTATGATTTTTTTTTAATTCTCAAATGCACAGAATTACTCCACGTACTACGAAGTTTATTCGAATCACTGATTAAGTTGGTCTAGAACCGTAATAAAGGTGGTCAGGGGACAACGTTCAGCTCCTGAACCAGATGTGATTTAGCAACCATAATCTGTAGAGCAGTGTTTGTAGGTCTACAGTTTTTTGTCCCCTTAAATATGTCGAGCGCTTTTTTGTAAAAGTTGACACCACCAACTCAACAATGGTTTAGATTTCTTCAAGTTGTGCCCTGATTATGATGGGCGTAGTGAAACTGACATTTTGGGTACTTTTGAAACATGAAACTGCCCCAAGGGTTGTCTCGCAAGATTAGAAATGCTGAAATTGCCCCGAGCGTCCAGCCAGGTAGTCGCTACGGGAATGGTGATAAAGGGAATTATTTTTGTCCCTGTGTCCTGTCAGCTCGGTGCAATTTCAGCATTTCTGGTATAACGAGGCGACCCTCCTTGATGCTCTGTAATGAGCGGGGCAGTTTCATAATTTAAAACGTACCTAAAATATCGGGGCAGTTTCATCGTCCCCGAATGATGTATTTACATCGAAACACGTAGTCCAATATAGGAGCAGAAGAACCAGTAGGCAGTAACAGGTATTTTTACTTTTTTTACAATATTTGTCAACGTGATTCGGAATAAACAACAATGTATTAAGTTAAACTTTAAAGTTAGTTGAGAATGATTGTCATGACTGAAGCACAGCCAGTGAGTGATCAATGCCCTACATTTAACACAGGCCAACAAAACTTGGCTCAAAAGGAACGACTTCAGAGTCTACGATTACACAAATTGTCATTTCTAGTGTTATATATGTGTTTCATCAAAATGCATTCTTCTCTTTTACATTATTACGCACATTCTATAGCATAGCTGGCATACCAAAAGATTTTATTTTTGTCATTGTCTATAACATTTGTGTTAATTTATGACCAGCATTAATGCATCATTTCCCCCAAAGATTTATTAAAACATGCGTTGCTGCAATACATGTTAAAATACATGATTATTGATAGATAGAAATACAAAAGTAACATGATTGTGTGACCATAAAAATGAAACGAAAAGTTCAAACGAAACATATTGCAAGTGTCTAAATCTCGTCCTTATATTTATTTATTTATTTCATGTCATTACATCATTTGACAGGAAATAGTGTAATATACAGGATAACTAAAACTAAGAATTACAAAAATGTATTACGAACTTATTAATCCAACTTTACGTCCCTATTTGCATACACTAGTTCCCTATTATTTACACTAGGTATGTGTTTTCTACATGTGGTTTGTAGTATCTATAATTTTTTTATATGAAATGCATGGTACAATACTATAACGAAGTATAAATACTATATTAGATTAATAACCTCGTGAAATTTGTAAAGGTTAAGAGTACCATTTGACACAAAGTATTTCAACATCTGTAATGTAAACTTGGCGATGAGCCGAAAAACCCAAAAACGTTGATAAAAAAGAAGCATCTTTTTTAATACAGGGGAGTAGAAAAGTTCTAACTCAAAATAACAATTATGTAAAATATCGAAGCCTTTGAAGGATTCGAAATTGCAAACTCCATTTTTGACTCAGTATTTTTTTGAGCCAAAACTTGTGGCATTAAATTTTGAAGGGTTACAGAAGTCTTCTACTCTGTGGTGTTCTAATCATCATCGTAGTAGAACATGACTAAGTAAAGTAATTTTTTGATGATCTTCATAAATATTAGTGAGGTTTTTAATGTAATACAAAATTGACTCGCATATCATGTATATGTTACATTTTGTAATGTGTATAATGATGGACTCTATAGAATTCCTAAGAAATGTATTCACTCTCCAAAATGATCAAGACAAAGTTTAAAATATGAAAATCCCCATTGTCATAGCTATTTAAAATCATAAAGAAACCAAAATCAATTATGTAAAACAGCGGTTAAATGCCCCCTGACCACAACTCTGTAGATAAAAAGTGTACAATTAGTGTTCAAAATTTTTATACTCGATCTAATTGATCTCTTGTTTGAATTAGTGACACTTTTCCCATGAGTTGAACAACTAAGTTTCTTGATACCTGAGTACCATTGACGTGCGTACGTCAGTATTTCCGATAGAAAAAACTTCCGAGAATAATATCAACAAACAACGTGCACTCTGGGCCATGAGCGTGACTATTGTCTTTTGTACACACAGTGGAGTGCCCTCAACCTGCTTTATTGAGAGCAATAGAAGAGTACGATATTTTTATTTTATTCTAGGGAATAAAAAATAAACCATAACCCTTTGAATTCCATGGATTTTCGACGGTTTAATTGTGCGTGTTATTCATTGTTCATTATTCATTTATATGTTGGTAAAATAAGATTGTATGTGAATGAACACACAATAAAGAAAACAAACATTTTGCAAAAATCATGATTTGGTGTAAAACTAATAAAAATATTACATCTCGACCATTTCAGAAATAGGGGTTCCGTCTGCAATCCTCCTAAATTTATCGACAGCGATTTTTTATCTAATACTTGTCCTTGCATATCATAATGTAGTTATCATTTAGCCACTAGGTTTAATAAAAGTACAAACCTTCTGCTTCAAGAATGTGTTAAATCTATAGCCCAAGGTGTAACACTAATTTTATATAGTTTTTTAGATTGTTTTTAGTTGGGACTCTCTTACAGATGGATTAAAAACTCAGGATTGAACACCACATCTTACCGAAACGGGTTCTAACCCTCGATGCTGTTAACTTGCGGTATAGACAACGTCTTAAAAATCTGACGCCCTATCGTACTAACAACATTAATTAGTCAATCGAAATCCAAAATGTGTAGTTTTTTGCTTAACTTCCTATAGTGAAAAATTTTAAAATAATTAAACCTAAAATAAGGTTGAGTTTTTCTCTCATATATGGTTTTAAGTGGTATCTTTTGAATTTATATTTTAAACTAAAAGGATTTAATTAAAATTAACGGAATAGTTTTGTGGCAAAGCCTTGCATAATCATGTTATGAATATTGTTGCCTATTGGCCACAACCAGTTGTTTAAATGGATAAAGCTGTTGTTTACCACAATGTCTTAACAATATTTAAATAAATGCTTTTAAATACATTCTGTCAACGGTTAAAAATGAAGATAGTTTTACTTTAGTCTCCTAAATTATTCTAGAAAATTTAAAATAAACGTAGTTTTGATTTGTGAATAAAATCATACGGTCAAGTAAATAAAACTATTTTGTTTAATTTAAATAGTTTATGAGGTATTAGAGAAATTATTTCCACATACTTAGCTCTTAATGTAAAGATATAATAATGGATTTGGTTGATGCAAATTATATGTTTACTTATGCAAGTGAGGAATATAATATAAAATTAAAATTTATTCATAACAGGAAAGTGTTAGGCAAGCGGTACTGTTTGCAATACAGGTATGGTTAAGCCAACTTGTATGCACAAAAGTGAAGGATTATCGTTTATTAACATAACACGGTATTCAATAATGCTGTATAAAAAAAATAAGTTTAGCACTACAGTCATATAAGACTTTGATATGGATATAACGCTTCATAATCTATGTGAGCTAAAAAATATTTTTACGTTATAAAAAACAAATGGTACAGGTTTTTTTTCCATTTCACACTTTTCTCGTATGGGCCAAACAAAATGTCATCCAAGCTTGCAGAGAGAATAGTGAGTGGAGTTGAGTTTCTTATCTCGTCAAAGATAAACCCCTACTGAGCCCAGAGTGAAGTGAAATATTTTATACGTCATGTGATGATCATAAAGTTGCTGAACCATAGACTTAGGGCTGACCATTATTCTATTCCATCCTAAATTCATACTGTAGTTTTGTGCATTTACAGAAATATAGTATTGAGCTATGTGGTTTAAAATGTTTATTCTTGGTTATTTGGAGAGTTTATTTACTAAATTAATGAATATCACACAACTAGGAAAGCATATTTTAAGTTGACCAAACATGTATTAAATAAATCATAAGTTAGTTACCAGGTTGACTGAGTCATAATTGACGTGTTACAAATTTTCGGAAATGTTTTTTATATGAATAATAAAATTACGTTTCATTACTGCTCAAGTTCAATATAACATTACTTGTGCTTCGTATTCGAAGATAGATCTCTTGTATGGAATACACTAGCATACTAAGCAGAGACAGACATGTATTTAGAATGTGATATGTTACACTAATAACACTAGATAGGTTGTCAGGATTCAGTGAGAAGCTGAGGCTGTCAAATGATTTTACCTCTGTAGTCCACAGGCAGTGTTTTACACCAAGGAATTGAATTATCCATTTAAATGGTAAAGACTGTGTGGGAGCTACAATTTCTAAAGAAGTTTCATTTTGTGAATAAATGTAAGATCTTTTTAAAGAAATACACAATTATAACTCAATTTACTTATATAGTATGTATTACTTAATTACTAATGCATTCTCGATGAGTATCCCCGTTTTCAAAATGGTAAACATTTGGTAATTAGAAAAAAAATATATTTAAGCCACAGATTCATTCAAAAATCACTCTCTGTACCTCTATCCTTACTGAGCAGTCATTTACAAATCGAATTGTGCAATGTAAATTTCATGACCTTGTCTTTGAAGAAGTTTGAAATTGAAATGCATACTATATAAAATACAATGTGTATTAAAAAATATTCACCTAAATATATAGTTTCTGTTTTACCTCACTAGAAATTATTAACGATTCCAAATTAGTTTCCACCATGACTTAAGTTTAAAGTGTTTATTTTTGTCCTACAAGAATGTTCAGAATGGTTCTCGCTTGACTGATTTGTGCTCCTGTGTAAACTGATAATTTTTGTAATGTTATTTTTTAAGTTGAATAACACGAGATTTTTTAACAAATGACAACTAGTTAAGAATGTTCAATTATTATTTTATATTTTGCTAGTGTAAACAATTGTATTGCTATTCCCCTGCTATAAGTGTGCTTAATAATAGACTACAAAAGTCATCTGCTCACAAATATAACTTAACATATAAGTTTTAAAATATAAATAATAAATATATATTTTAATAATTATATTTTGTATGAAATAAGTTCATTTTGTAAAACAATGTAAGAATGAAAATCCTTAATTATATAGAACTATATGACTACTATAGTTATTTTTTAGGTATTCCCACTAAAAAACATGCCATTTACTCGTGTTTAGAGTAAATGATGACATTTTCGTTTTGTTGTATTAAATACATAAGGATTTTATTCAGCCTTAAATATATTTTTACTAACTGTTGTATTTTTTTGTCTTATTTTAAAATATGACAAAGATACTTATTCTGTGTTGGTTATTATTTAGTGGTGTAACCATCCCAACAGTAAATAAGCTAGAATTTTTGTTTTCTCATAAACTTTTTAATCTTCTGTTCGATCACCTTTCCAAACTGCGGCAGATTAAACCCCGAGGATTGAGGATGTGAAAAAGCTTTGTTCTCCAAACAATGGATCGATTATACGAGCTGTAGATTAAACAAAGGTTACCGTTTAATTTTGTAATCCAGTTTAACAGCACACTCGCATGCATCCAACAATAATTAGCAAAAATAAATATTTTGTAATTTAGGTTTATCTATAGTCAGTGCAAGATTTTTTAAATAGCCTACATTATTTACACGTAAAAACATTTACCAATAATAAACACTTTTAACGCCATAAATGTGACGTACTTTCCCACACTGTAACATATAACACGAGTTTTAATTTGCCAGGTCAAGCACCAAGTTCCATACAGCGGAATGTTTCCGTATAGGCCTCAGTACGAAGATTTAGGTTGACTTTCCAGGGTTCGCGTCAAAATTTTACTTTCACACTCAACCGTGCCTTTGCTGACGTTTACCGCGTCGGTGATCTCAAACATCTGGTTTGTCACGCAGATGACGCCGAGGTCCGGATCAATCCTCCTGGACCTGTCACTGGGTTGTCACTCAGCCCCGTGACGTCACGGTACTTCGAGCTTCTGTCTACTCAACCCGCCACTGTAGCATAGGCTCGTGCTCACCAATCGACCTCGGCTACAGGCTGATTTGCAATCCACCCCACGGCCCATCGTACAAGAATGTTGATGCGTACAAACGCATCGATTGTGATGCGTTTTGTACTTTGGCCCAAAGCTGTACAACGACCTCCCCTCTGGTCCCAAAAATATGACTTTTCATCATTTAGACATAAAATCTAAGAATTTTACGATTTTGGTTGGTTGTTATCTAGATTGTCTTGTGTTATTTTTGTTATAGTTTCTATTTATTTGTTTGTTGGTTAAATTATTGTTATTTATTAAGACGAAATTTTTTCTCAAAAGCAGTTGTACTGAGAAATATTTTATCAATAAAGGACTTTTATTTATTTATTTAAGTAATGTTACTGTATTGGCAATTAACACTAGTTCCTAAAATCGTCACCAGACCTATAAGGAGTCAAATCAGTTTATTTGAAAGTTAAATTCATAAATTCATCCGTAGGCCCTACCATTCATTCTACTTGTTGTGTTGTAATTTTGTAAAACATCCCTTCATCATTCTGACGAGACTTGTGTGGTTAAGCCATTTCTTCGCTATAAAAATGTGCTTTTTGTTTTTTCATGACATTGCCTAAGGAAACTAATTTTTTTTTTGTTTACTCTTAAAACAAAATCCGTGGATATTACAATAAAATAAATATAATACATTAAAACTTCCTTAAGATCTCTAAGAAATCGAAAACTAATAAGCATAGAATGTTTATGTGTGTCATTTAATATATAATAGCTCATAAACATTTGTAAAAATGTTAAGACTCTAATGTTAAGGACCTATGTTAAGGTTGTATTTGATTTTTTTATTACATTTATTTAGTGCAGTACGATTATTATAAATATTTAAAAAGTTCAGTATTCCTAAGCCAATATTAATGAAAAAGAAAATAGAATTAGTTTACTACCTATTGAATACATTTGCTAAGATTCTCTGCAATAATTATATGGAGCTATAATGCAGCAGAGAACATGGCTTAACTATAGCACGGATAACGTTAAACAGCTGTATTTCCGGTAATCTAGGAAACGTGAAATCATTGCTGCATTGCAGCCAACACCGTTAAAATGAAACTAATTCTCTTGACATCTATCACATTTCCACAAAGTACAAACTCAATAATGAACAATTTTGTGCTGAGGTTAGAACTGAAGCAGGGAATGAAGTATTAATAATGTCTGTAAACGTTTTCATGCAGTAGGTTCCAATAAAACATGACAAGTGGTATCTGGCCAATAAAGCCATGTAGAAGAGCCAATAAGCTCATGTACTGTCATTCCACATGAGGTGTGACAATTGAGGCTATGTCGTCATGTTGACAACAATCTGACAATGGCAATCTTGAAGTGAACAAACTAATTGGGATTTATATTTATAATTTTCTTGGTTTCAAGAAGGAAGAAATTGACATTGGGGTTGGTTTTAAAGATTATGCCAACTAAATTGTAAACATAATAAAAGTGTACTTTTATTTCCTGAAATGTCCTTATTAAATTAACATTTTAAGTTACAGTTTTCTAAGAGTCATTTTTTGCACAATGCATCTAGTTTTACTGGTATAGCAGTCAATATATAATAACTTATCTTAGCCTCATCAAATAATTAAGGGGCTTGCTCGAATATGTAAGTAATAAAACAAATAAGTTCTATATCTCATTCCTAATCATAATCCAAACTAAGACAATTCAGTTTACCGAAAGAAAATCCTTCCAGCTATTTATTCCTAAAAGAGATTATAGTGTCCCGTTTAAATACGAATTAAATTCTGTAAAAAGTTTTTCCTGATTAAAAGATATGCATTTACAGTGAATTTAGCTTATAAATATTAAAAGCTTATAATTTCCCAGTCCCTCGTTCTAGCAAGACGAGGGATTTTATTCGTCACATAAAATATTGACTTTTATTTACAGTAAGCAAGTAGATTGAATATTATCTTTTCCTCTCTGCTATCGATTGTAATTAGCCACAGTCAATCCAATTTCAAGTTTCAATTCCTTTATTATTATTACTTCATAGTTTATATAATAATTAAACAACTGTCATAAATCAATTGTACTGTTTTTGATAGATTTTTAATTTTTTTCAAAATTTATTTTAACTATGTTAATATCAACCATACTTTCCCTTATAAAATCAAAAAACATCAATTTCAAATATAATTAATAGCCTGTATTGTACTTATTTCAAATATAAATGTCATCTATTAAAATAATTATATATTTTATAAGTAAACAAGTTATGTAAGAGATTACAAAATAGAGCAATCTTTACCAAAACAAAAACAACTGTATATTCAATTATGAGTTGTAATATTTATAGCCAAAAAAATTCTCACATGATTGTGATGAGCTTGTTTCAATACAGCCACGTTAACATAAGTTTTCTTCGAACTGATGTCTTTAATATAATACGCCAAAGGGATTGCCCGTATTGCTACAATACTGGTATAAATAGTTGATTAATGGTACACTAGTGTACATGTTGCTCGAATTCGAGCAATTGCAAAGTATTACAGGAGTTATTTCTAAACGAATAACAGTCATATTTACAATGAGTTCAAAAGAGTCAACTCAATGATTACCGGTGTGTAACTCAGGCCATGAGTATCTTCGTTATTGATAAACCCTAAGCATTCCGGCCGGTTTTCTCCTTTTCAAAACGCCTCGCTGTGCAGTGTACAGACAACACAGGTCATTGACAGAGGGCCAATAATTGAGAACGAAAAGTCGTTTTGGGGTAGTGTTAGGGCGCATTTGTAACCTAATAGTTGAGATAGTCCAGGGTCAGACGCGCCACTGTTCTGTAGCTACGGTCGTTATCACGATTACGCCTCCTGTCTATGTTTCGTTGTCGTCGCGTCGGAGGCATTTAAAAGAAAAAAAAACAACAAATAAACAAATTATAGCTACACAAAACAACGATATTATACAAAAATCTTTACTATACAAATACAAAATTTTAAGATACAACCATACTAAAATGATCCGTCTTGGGGTTTATGTTTACCCAAACTCAAATACTCATTGCGTTTCATTGAATTGAAAAATAGCAATTAAATTATACGAGTACAGCTGATCAAAATGTAAACAATTATGTCTTTCATAAGGATAACGTGGGATCTTTCACAGCCACTGCGGCAAAGCCCAAGGGACTTTTTCAAAAATGTAAGGCCAGTTTGCAAATCTACGCGACACGCAATGAGACGTCAATGGATAAAATCGGTTAATAAATGGCGAAGGAGTTCAACCGACAAAGTTTCATGTAGCGTATTAATTATATAGATTATTAGTAGCCTTAGGAATATTATGACCAAGTATTGATTGAAGTCAACCTAAAAAAAGAGTTTAATCAAAGGGGCCGTAGATTAATTAATAAAGAGGAAAACATAAGATATTGTAGCTTTATTTTCGGGATTTATTATTGAAAAGCATGTGTTTTAAGTTCATACTGTAAAGGGTATAAAAATTTACAATATTGTCTACGATATCTAAAATAAAAGTTGTATAAAGAACTTTTGGTAGCACTAACATTGTTTTAGTGATTCCGAAGTAGGATTATTTCTAAATATTTTACCTGACGTTAGTTAACTTTTAAATATAATATGAACACAACAACACACACACACACACATATATATATATACATATATATATATACATACATATATATATATATAAATAACTCATAGTTAAGCTTTCGTAAAAAAATAACAAATCTCTATTAGGAGTATACCAAAAGTTCAAGTACTAAAGAAAGGACGACTTCTTTAAAGTGCTTTGGTAGATCGTAGATAATCTGTTTTAAATTAAAATGTTAATTATTTCCAACTATCTCATTTGTCTTAAAAGATTTAGACCCAAATTATAATTTGTTCACGTTAATAATTAGTTAAAAAACAATTATTGTTGCAAATATACCTGAGTAATACGACGCCAACATTTATTTAGATTAAAGGATATTTTTTATATTTTACTAATTTTGTAAATACAGTTATATATCACACCTAACCAAATTAGTGATAACTGTTTTAGTAAATTTCAAGGTATTGTTTATTTTTATTTTGTTGTTGTTATTTTTATATATATTTTAGCTTTTACCAATTTACTCGAAGATTTATTAACCTTCTAGTATTTTATATTGACTTGTTAAAAAATGTTTAAGCTCAGAGGTCATTTTACCATACAGTTTAGTTATAAGTTTCAGCGGATAGTTAAGATTACAATAATACATACTTTAGTGAGAGATAGTCATATGAAAGAAGATAATTAAATGTCTTGAAACAACAACTAATAAACTCAAGGTAATAGTGAAATGAAAACGTAAACATGACAAGATAAAAAAAACTAAATAGAGAACAATTATTTATGTGTTTTAGAAAACACTCATTTCCTATTACTTAGCTTTGCTGATTCAGGGAATATAATAAGGTATGTTTTTTAGTTACAATATTGATAGCTTATAAATAAACAAACAAATATGCAAAATTTCATTCAAATAAATCGATAACCAAGCAAACTACAACAGTGTTTTTCTTCATAAGGATAACTTATCATCGTTAAAATGTATAACTTTTAAGAACTTTGTTTGTAACTGTTAGGCATATAGCAACGCTTCAATATACAAAAATATTTTTTTAAGGTCCACAAAAGAACATGGAAAGAAATCGCAAAATGTTATATATTCCAGGTCGAAAATGAGAAAACTAATTGTTACCCCATAAAAACCAATTTAATTGTTGTCCTCATTGCTATAGTCCGATCATGTTAGTTTGCGAAATCGTTCTAAAAAATTTATGTTTACACGTTTGTACAAAATTCCATCACATTCAGATAATCTATTGTACGAGTTATCGTGCTAATGGACGAAAACACACACACATGTATATGGATTTAAACAGATGTATTTTTGGTATCTGGCGACGAATCCTTCGCGAGTCCAGGTCTTACCATGAGACCTACGGTATTAGCTTAAACCCTGTATGGGAAATTCGCTAAATCTGTTTTATATGTAAACTTTCTGCAGCTATGTAGAATTATGCACAAATTATGTGTACAAAGTTTGTTATCTCGGTTCAAAAAAGTAAAATTTAAAATTTGATAAAAGAGAAAAAAAATACTTAAAATTATAAGAAAGTCATGACACTTGGGCATATTTTTACCATTAGGAATCACAACACTTTCGACCGATAATCTTAACAACGTAATGCGAAACAACGTAAAAGGAATTTTAGCATTGTTTAAACGGAGAAAAGTGGTCATACATTACGAAAACAACACGCTTCTCTGTTATTATTTATTTAATCTTAACAAATAAGATATCATTGAAAACTACATAAAATTTAAGAACTTTATTGTCTCTTGCAATTTTTTTTGTAAAGTTAACGGTTTTCGTGAAGTTTGGCATCAAATATTTTAAATAGCCGCCATTTTGAAACGATTAATGATTTTTTAGTACAATTTCTAACGATAATAGGTCTTAATAAGATTAACATTTTTGCAAAATACCAAAGCTGTATCTTAAACCGTTTAGGAGTTATTAGTTTTTTTTTGTAAAAAACACATAAATACCGACAGTCGGTAAACTAGACACCACAGACCCATGTTCCTATGGTGAAATGTGTTTGTCTTGACCTAAGGAATAACACAATATACAATTGTCCAGAGAGTTACGGGACACCCTGTATAAGAAGATACTATTGATTATAGTGATGATTGGTGCGTCCGGTTTCATTTCATTTCATTTCATTTTTATTTTCCACGGCAATGCCATTTACAAAATACAATCAGTTAAGATTATAATAGAATATATGAATACAAAATATCAAATTATAACAAAACAACATTTCATCAGCAATAACAACAATACAATCAATCAACAATAATAAACTATGACATAACAAAAACAAGGCAAAAAGAATGATAATAACAATAACAATGATAATGAAATGTGGTATGGTAGGATGTCTGAGTTAGATCTGTTGTGTTCTAATGTAAGTGGTGTAGTGCGGTTTAAGTTAAGTTTAATCTATTTGCAAAAATCCGTATAAATGTGCTCGAAATATTGTTAATTTTGCTAATAAAACTTGAATACTTTAGTAGCTTACGCAAAGATAGCGTAAAGATAGAGTTAACGACACGAGTAGAAAATTTAAGCTAAGAACCTCAGCGAGTGCCTTAAAAACTTCTACAAGTGTCCTTGACATTGTTTACGCTTACTTTACCTATGACCAGTTTATTATTATTAATAATCACTATTGAAAACCGGTCGTAGGTAAGAGATTATGTTTTCGTGTATAACCTCTCATTGCTAGTGACATTGATGCAACGACTCATTGCACCAATCACTAATTGCACCAATGGTTAACAATTCAATTGGTTAACAGCTAATTAGCTTAGATTCGAATCATTACAATTTTACATCTTCTCTCTCAATCCTTGAACCTCATTTGTCCGTTACCTGTGTTGTTAAGCAAAACTATGCTTTTATGTAAGTAAACAATGCTGTTATGTGAAACTTTTCAATTCTAAGAACTGAACTGAAACGGCTACTTTAACAAACGGTCGCAGGTAAATGTATTAAAGGGAAATAATATAACCAACACATTATAAAGTCAACAAATATTTTTCTAGTTTTTTTTTAATAACTATAACTTAGTGTTCCAATTTTATCTGGGTGCATTAAAAAGATCATGCAACTTATTGAAGTAGTAATTTGCTCCTCTTGGTTCATTTCATATCCAATCAAACGAATGGACTCGATAAAATGGAATGATTCTAACAGTATTATATTGATCCAATCACCGTTGTTCCAGGTCATTGAGTTTTAATATCAAGAACTTCCTGGTTATGTTCAATGCGAGGACAAACTTTGCACTTGAAACTGTTTATAGAAAACGATTCAGAATGGAATCAGTTTTTATTTAAACAGATCTCTCTAAGAAGGGAGACTATTAATAGTTCAAATCGAGTATTATTAGTTATTAATAAGTAAGAGTACACTATACAGTTACCTAACTGCGAAAATGTACTAACCAATGTAAAGCTATATACCTATTATGTATATGAATTAAATTAGAATTGTGAATCTAAATTGCATGGATTATGGCAATTTTAGGCGTTTGAGTGTTACAAAATATGGAAGTAAGACTAGTATAACTTTTATATTTTCTAATTGCCTGTTTGTCTGTTTTTAGTAACGCTCAAGCAAAGTTTTTTATTACTGTTTAACGTGACAACGAAATGTGAAGAAGAGTATTTAATAAAATACAACCCCTTAGAAACTATTAATAACAATAAAAACTAATTATAACACTAGACGTATCAACGTAGGTATCAAAGATTGCGATAAAATAATAACTGTTGCAAAACAAGTATAGCAGTACCTTATCTTTACAATTAAAGAGATAGTCTAGTAAGGGGGTGCATATTTGATCTTAAAATTCCAAATGAATAAGGAAAACCAGTTTCTTAGCTTTGTAGGCTCTGCAATTGAATACTTTAACCTTTTCGCACAAGGAGTTTGCAGCTGTCTGAATCCAAAGCATTTGGCTACGCTTGTCGAAAGAAGAAGCAAGGCGATTCTTCACGAAACTGGCCATGTATTTTGTGCTGGCAGAACAATGAAATTTTAACTAATAGAAAATGGATGACTATGCCTATGATAAATCAATGGACTTTTAACTAGTAAGTTTAATTGTTTTGTGAGTGTCGTCATCGTTAGTTTTCAACTGCAGATTGCCTTTAATGTCACACCTCAAGTGGAATGACAGTACACGGGCTTATTGGCTCTTCTACATGGCTTTATTGGTCGTGTACCACTTGTCGTGTGTTATTGGCACGAACTGCACTCCTGGTCGTATCAACATGATTGCTGCTCTCTTACTGATTGCCAGTTTGAGTAGGATTGACCATGCTTAATGTCCATGTTAAATTGAAAATTAAGCCTATAGGCCTTCAAAACCATATTGATATGATTACAACAGCAGGATCACTTGGCAATACATAAGGTAAAATATGACCCAATGATGTCATAATCATAGTGATCCAGAGGCTATACGACAAATAAATCTATCAGTTTCATAATAATATTACAAACATATCTATAGGTGCGGATTCTGTGTCTAATAACAATCATTGAACATTTCAAAACTTTTACTATTTAATAAAATAGATTGTGAGATAGTATTGATCAGACTATCGATCACAAATGTATCAAATTAATTCAAATCAAAATCTGTTTTATTTCAAACATTGTTTACAATATATATATACATATTATAAATCCGAAAGAATAGTTCCACATAATCAGTAAAAGACCTCTGCGCGGGACGAGCTCTATTACGAATTTTGAAATTAATATAACAATAAACCTAAATGAATCAAGATATTATTTACTACTAAGCTATGAGACAGCTACAGGAACAGTTAATGCTAAGTAACAAGTCGTCTAGTGAATAGAGTTACGCAGTTACTAATGTATGTGCGCTAAATATTGTTTGGTGTACTTGTGTATTGTGCTCGTCAGATATTGTACACTGAATGTGAGTCGGTGGCTCAGTCGGTAGCGTCGCGGACCTCGGGCCCAAGGCAGCGATGTCGTGGGTTTAAATCGTGGTCACTGCCACTAAAATTTATCAGTACAGTTCACCTTTATACTGTACTGGCTCACTCCTTGCTTTGCTGTAAACGATTCACACACGAGCGCTTAGTCTATGTGGACAGGCAAATGCAAGGTTTAAAAAAAGCCGCCGACCTCTTAAAAAAAGAATGATAAGTGAACGGTGAACTGATGAAATGAAATGAAAATTAGATGAAATGAAAATCCTTCTTTATTGAGGCGAACTTAGGACCTCACGGTCCTTTCTTACAGTTAACCTCTGATCTGAGTTAACTGAACAATTATGTATACCAGTATAACAATTACCAACCAAATCTATATGCTTTTATTTTAATCATATTTTAGGACGTTTCAATATTTTATCATCTTATAAATGATTTACTAAGAAACTACTTTTTGCGTACAGTTAAGTTTAGTACAGAAATCCTTACTTAACCTTCAAACATTACTATCCCACCTCAACTTATGGACTATGTTTGATTATAAAATAATTTCATTATTAACAACCACACATATGGTTATGCGGTTTAAATTATGTTACTAAAAATTAACTTGTTTGTACCATCGCTGCATCGGTGGATTCTGTTATGAGCTGAAATGAAAAAGAACCTTAATTGCATACACTTATGACACCTATGATGACACTATTCTCCCATATCAAGAGATGCTTCAACGTGCTTTTCTAAGATAAGAATATATCATCAGACACACGACAGTCAAGAAGCTCTGGTTCTCAGTCTTTGGTAATAATATATCTGGCAACATTACAATCTTAGCACAGAATGTCTAAGGATCATTTGTGTCAAAAGTCAAATCCGTTCTTTGTTACATGTGATATATCTACTTCTTTAAGACATGTCTACCATACAAGAAATACTTAGAGGTTACTATACAGACATTACACCATGTGATACTTCTTTATTGGCTCCTTTTTAAAACCACGAATAATATCCATAATTAATAAGGCATATCTTATATTAGTTACGAAACTTAACGTAAACTCATAGGTAAATAATTATTGTAAATGTTATTAAAATAATCTACGAGGAAATCAAGTTATACTGTAAAGATTTGTGGGTACTTTCCTGTTAAAGGGGACATTCATTATTATCGAAGATTTTTTTCGATATATCGATATTAACAAATTGAAACATATCAGCTGACAACTACGATAAATATTGTTCAGTATATGAAACTGTTCTAAAAAAATAACCTAACATAACTAACCAAACTTGCTGTAAAATTTAAAAATTCCGTGTTTAACTTGCCTTTTCTATTAGCAAACCCAAACGGAAGTTTAAAATGGTACCGCAAGTTTGGTTGGTTATGTTAGGTTAGCTTAGAACAGTTTCATTTCTTAATCCATATAGACTATTTTAGCCTAAACAAGATCAGTTAGTTTTTGTTGTCATTTTGTAATAGATTTGATCGGAAAACAAAAATATCGATATATAAAAAAAATCATCGATAATAGTGAATGTTCCCTTTAACAGGAAAGTACCGATTTGTGGCACTGACAAATTTGTTTTACTATATGCAGTGTTAACGAAATCTTGTGTAATAGATTTTGTTATGGATTGATTTTATATAATACCATTGACTATTGGATACTGAAGTAGACTTCCTATTTATATGGACCAGCTGTAGCCAATTTTTTACTAAAAAGAAAGTAGTGGTGTGAGCCAGTCACAGAATAAGTTAGTGACTAAAATTATATTTTATACCTTATTTGTTGTTGTTGACCAAATTGATGGGTCATAATAGTAGCTAAACTCAACATAAGTCATTCCCTAAGTTTGACTTGGTAAAAAAGTTTGTGTATTTAACAGAGACAGGATTTAGTAATTTAGATCAGCGCAATCTGTAGGAGGCTCACATCAACTATGACGATTTTGATAAAAAATCTGGCTACAAATTTAACATGGGGATGGACTGACTAGTTGTAGTATTAATACTCAAAGATAATACAGAATATTTGGTACAGGACGTAGTGGTGTTAATGTACAATAGTTCGTTATCTCAACTGTCATTGCTAAGTTAGCCAGTTATTGTTCAGTGAATGGGTTATGTTGTGATTGACATGGTCCAGCTGATTGTGCCTTCATATTGATTTGCTCACTTGTCGTTGACAGACGAGTCAAGTAGGGTTGAGCATGCTTCACAAATATAGTAAAAGTGTCTACTTTGGATTTAACACCTTCGTTAGAAAGATCCAAAATGTAAACGATATTCCATAATCCTTTTATAGTGATTGATCTTTAACGTAAGTTATGATTTTGCTTTCTTTTGAACAAATAAAAACAATAAATCTATTATTTGTGTTAAAACAAATAAATTATAAATAAGTTATTAGAATTTTATGAGCCTCCTTAATTACTTTACTTTAAAATAACAACCCATTGATTATCTTGGCTATTTTTGGAGACGATTATATATTTCTTAATTTAACTTTAATTATAAATTATAATACAAAAATATTTTTAATTACATAAATAATAAATTAGTAACCATCATACATTTATTTAACTAAAAATTACATTGCATATTATCACCATAATGCATCAAAATAACTAATAAACATAAAAGTTAATTATGCGAATCATTGGCTGGATTGAATTTGAGTAATAGGTTTTTGATTAATTTTAGTTTTAATCAATTAAGGTCTCTTGAAATACAAACTACGCTTTTTTATGATGAGATCTTACATTTCTTATAATATTGTATTAATATTAATATAAATGTATTATTTGATTTCTTTAAATAATATTTGTTTCTTTCTTACTGGATAAATTTTAAATTTACGAAAATCTCAAAGCTTGAAGTTATTTTTAGTTTGGTTATCATATATTACGGTGTCTTGCAACCATATAAACAAACTTTATCACGTTATTCAGCATGTCAAAAGAAACAAAAAATGACAGATAACATTGTGTCCTATCTCATTCCGTTTTCAGTCTATCTGCCTGTATGTGATTCTTTCAAAAACATGATGCCAAATTCCATGAAACTGTTAATTTAAAAATATTAGCAGGGTATGTAAAATATAGCAAAATCATGCAGATTACAACGATATCTTATATGCTTAGTTTGGACAAATAATAACTGATAAATTAATATTCTTCTTGATATAACTTCAGTTTTTTCCATTTAAACTATGGAAAACATGCTATGTTACATTTTGTTTTGTTTTTTGTAACATGCTGAATAACGTGACAAAGTTTGTTCATATGGTTGCAAGACACCCTGTATATATTTATAAACAAGTTGATAAACAATCCTGGTGAAAAGTTAAAGTAACCGTATAGCTTAGTTTTCGTTTAGCTTAACTGTTAATGTTTGTTACATTTTAACTGATCAAAACGGTACACAGAATTGGAGTTATTTAAATAAACCAGGCTACGTAAAAATGTTTAATTATTTTAATCTATTGGGTTTATGTTCTCATGTTCAGTGGTTGTTTGTGTAATTGGATTTGCTTTTTTTCATTAATAAATCTGGTGGATTACGCCCCTTGTGTGCCGAAAGTAATAACAGTAGAACAAGTGTTATAAATTGAATTACAATAAGTGTAACTATTGTTAAATAAACAGTTTTTATAATCAACCTATTGTTAGAGAACAAAGCTCTATCGACTATCAAATCTACGGTTAACTTTGCAGCAGTTTGGAAATGAGACCAAACAGTCGTGTTAATAAGCAGCCTGGGCTTTTACATTTAGTTTCGTTACTCTAAGAGTAGACATGACTGTAGGTATTTTTAAAAGTGTAAAATTTTAAAAAGAAAGTTATGGAAAACGTTATTGTTTGTTTGGTATTTTATGAAAATAAAACAGCTGTGAAGTGTTGACTAAAACATTACCTAAATAATAGTAACGCAAACTGTCATCAAATCAAATATCATTTATTCCATGAAAAACAAAAATTACAAAACAGTATTGTAAATAGTAATGGAACTTCCCCACATAGGCGAAACCTGTGCATGGGAGACGAGTTGTTATCAGTCCATCCATGTAAGTATACCATGTAACTTCATGTATTTGTATCAATGTAAAACTGTTATATTTTTTTTTGTCTTAAGGACGCTAGGCACGAGCCTGGGACTGTTATAATATAATAATACTCTAAATACTAATAACACATTTACAAAAAAAACAAAAAAAACAATTTTACTAGGAAGCCACAGCGGATAACGTAAGCATTATGGAAGTATCTAAAAAGTGTAAAAATAGAGAAAAATCTATTAAAATTAAAAGAAAATAATAATAAAAATAATGATAAAAATCCACATCACCATTCACGGAGATTTTATATGTTAGGAATTGAACACTTCACCTTCATAAAAAAACACTTTATAATTAATTCCATAAAACTAAAATAGTTGATAAAGTAATCGTTATCCGGCAAGTCAAATTATTCAACGCTAGAGTTAAAAAAATGTACTCAAACTTTTAGTCACAAGTGTTGTGGTTTCAAGGGGAAAATGAGTCTGAATATTATAGCAAATGAAACCAATGAATAGTAAAATAGACAACAAATATGGATATGGTTAAAGGTTGGCACGTACCATTTAATCAAACCATGCAGAAAATATAAAGATCTTTAAAATTGTAATTATCTTAGAGAAGGCAATATCCCCTCTCCTTGGCTTTTTAGTGTTAAGGTTGACACACCAAAACTAATAAAAATGTAAAAACTCAAACTGATAGATACAGGCATTTCTAAGGAATTTCCAATTGTTATTACATCAAATGCGCATTTAATCCACGTGGAAAACACAAAATTTATCAATAATTTGTATATGATATATTTTTTATTAGAAATAATAATCAGTGTGATAAAAAGTGCAAAGGGCTTTCGGATTTAATGTCATTTGACAATAGTTACAGAATTAGTATTCTGGTTAGGTTAAACAAAACAGTAAATATACTAAAACCTACGTTTAAGGACCTTTCCTTGATTCCTTCGTTGATTATAAATGGTTGGAGTTGAGGAGGATTTGAAAACATCAAATCCTCCTCAACTCACTTTTTTAACTTCTCATGGTCGATGTCGAAGTCATGTTTGAACACTTTCATACCAATGGTCTTTATTCGTGGCTATATTGTTACTCCTACATTACTATAAAGAATCTAATACTGAATGATGATTAACAATTGTTTTATTTCTGCAAATCTACAAACGTCAAGGGTTTAATTTTAAAATAATGATCAACGTATATTTATGAACGGAACATTTTCAAATGCAGAATGGTTTAATCTAACAGACAATTTATGAACTGAAATGTAACCCTGAAACCGTTTGCGAAAGAATAATTTAAATATTTTACTAGGTTTTCAATTTAAGAGTTAAATGACCTTTACTGAATTTCAACGAAATCTCATTAAGATTTCAGAATCATAATAAAGGCAGAGCGTCAAACTGTGACAATTATTTTACTTGTTTAAAATAGCTTTCGCTTCACTAAAGCTTTTTACTTAAGAAAACTCTGCGTCCAAGAGTGTGATAGTGTCCCAATCTTTTTATTATTGATATAAATTATTAAGGAAGATAAAGTCAGAACTATTTACATGGATATATGTTTTGAAATATATTTACAATTTGAAAAATATTGAGCTTTAGTGTATTTGGTAAAATCTAAAAATACGAAAGGGAAAATTGTAATTGTTGGATTAACAGATTTACACAGTTATGTTTATCTTTAACCGACAATTTACTTTTACAAACCATTCGGTTTGGTAATCGCAAAAGGTATAGGAGTGTTAATATACTGCTGGCTTTATGTATAGTAAAAGATCCCGCACGAGGAAAAGTTAAATGAATTCTAGTTTTGATTATTTTGACAGATAGTTGATTAGTAATTTCTCTGGAATCAAATTAAATTTAGTAGGCTTACAATGCGTAATTTGTCAATGTAACAAATTCATATAGAAGAAACTCTACTAATAAAAATTAGGGAAAACATCAATGTACCATGTTGTGTTTTTGCTGGGCTGGAATAGTTATTTTATACTTGGGAATTAGCTAATTTAACATAATGATGTAGCAGCTATATGCCATCACACAAAGTAAGGAATCGAGTAACACTTGAAGGGGGAAAATTAGACTCTAGCTGAAAAAAAAACATTTAGGTTGTAATAACTTTTACAGACAAAAGTGATGAGAAATAAGATAGACTTTATAAAATAACCCCTATTAATAGAAGAGAATATTTGGATTTTTATCATTTTAACTAAATACTATATCTTACATAACATATTGTAACTGCTTACATCTACTTTAGTTTCCTACGTTATTTTAATCTTTAATTTGGTTTCATCAGGGGTTTATTCATACTACCAATAAATATTGCAGAGTTTCTGAGAGAAGCGTGTGAACCAACACATCCTCGCTTCTTGCAAAAGAAAACTGAGACCAATAATGTACTCAAAAGCTTTAAGCTCAAAGAGGAATGGATTTAATTTAACTTAACGTTGTAAAATTTTTTAGTATATAATTATGGAATTGACAAGAAAACGTCCATCTCATTCTAAATTAGTTCCTTCGATAATTTATTGGATTACCAGTACTGCGTATTTCATAAATCACTGACTGTCTCTTTTTCACCATATTCGTGAATAGTGATTAGAATACAGATTGGGCCATTCAGCCCAACTGTAAGTCCTCTAGATAGTGAGATGATTGCGGTAAGCATTTGTTGTTCATAATATACGGTAACCTACGGCTGTTCAAGAATTGCTTTAGTTTATAAAACTATATATTTAATATTTTAGTACCATATTTTCAAGACTGATACAATAATTCCAATGGGTATTTAGTATTCACCAGACAAATTTAAATACATACACACGTTGATAGTGTACATCTTTTTAGTGTACATTTATGATATAAAAATATGAAAAACATAGATTTTACAGATAAATTCATGTTGTTTTCCTATGAAGAACACTATGACACACTATGATACTATGACAACACTATCACTTGTATCTGAATGGTAAGTTATGTAGAGAGGTGTCCGGTTAGTTCATACTATACAATGAAACACCAATTGGTACTTCCCTTTATGAGTCTAAGTTTTAAATACAATAAATCATAATTACTTTTAGTTTGAAGCTCGATAGAAAATGTTAACTTCGTATTTATTCGCATGAATTATACTGCATATTGATAAAAACGAAAGAGGTCCACTTTTTACTAGTACAACAGTTTTCATTTAATTTATTGTTAGCTGAAGTATTTTGAATGCATTGATTTTTCTCACATAATTATGTATCCAGATTATATTGCGTAAGTTTATAAACTAATTAAAATTTAGACTTACAAAGAGGTTTAGAGTATGATAAAATAAAGTACTTTGTGTTACCAACGCTGAATCTTTTACGACTGTTGATGGTCAATATTTTGTTTTTGTATTGGATGTAGATGTAATGAATAAAAATTAAAATATGGAACAGAAACAATTGAACTGTCAAAATAAATGACAATGTTTTGATAAGTTATAAATCCTGCTGCTCTACGATCGTGAGACTTAATGCTGACAAATTAATTGTTTGGAATAATCTGGGGGGGATTAAACTCATCCTCTGTTGTTTTGGAGCTCTCCAAATTTATATATTCTATATTTTATTAAGATGAAAATAGAGTCAAATATGATTCTCATATTTGTGGTTCAAAATAATGTGAAAACAATTTCATTTCTCAGTGTGTTCAAAAATGTGTATAATTGTTGTTTGATGTATACGCTTATAATAGGGGATACCTAACGTTGTAGTCATTGTTTGAAACATCAATTTTGCTGTAGTATTAGTTTTCAAAGAGAAGTTATCCAGTATTAGTTTTCCAAGTAAAATATTGCTATCATAGTCAACTGCTCTGATATATATTGCTCGTGTATGAGTTTTGAGGATTCTCGGATCCAATTGAGTTGGTTTAGTTTCAAATATCAACATTATCCTTATTATTGCATTGTATATTATGCGTCGTAATTTTCCTCCAGAACGAAATTGATACATACTTCCTGGTGCAAGTTTGTTTAATAAAATTGAAAAATTATACATAAATGCTATTAACATCCACCAGAGATTTTGTTATTTTGATCAGTTGCATCTCCAAATAACCTAATCATAGCAACTGCTTTCACAATGTTTCATAACTTTTGATTGGGGGAGCGAGCTGGTCTAATGGTTAGAGCGCGGGACCTCGGTTCCAGAGGTAACGGGTTCAAATCCCGCCAAATCATCAATGGATTTTATGTATGTGATAATGCCGCAATCCCTAGGTCTAGCCTGAAGTTATGTGAAAAACAATTCAGGGCTCGTGCCTAGTGTCCTAGGACAAAAAAAAATTTGATTAAGTAAGCAGGATGCAGGTTTTGTGTAAGGAGTGGGCTGCAAACCGTTTTCGTTTTACATGACTATTAGTACAGGTGAAATAATACAAAAACACGCCATATAAACAACAAAATTTGTACATTCATGAAATTTCACCTGTGAGTTACTAATAATATGGGAAATGAAGATCCGATGAGTCCCCAAAATCTTGGGCGTCCTAAGGCCCTTTTTGGGGCCCTTTTTGTTCCGAAGGTCCCTTGTTCCTAAATAATTTTGTTTTGACGTTTAAGGTCGAGTGAGGTATAGTTTTCGATGGTTTTAGTTATTTTAAATCGATTGGGACTAGTTTTAAGTGTATTAAACCACTCCATACAGGGTGTTTCAAAATATTATTACTTTTCACGATATTTAAACATTTATTCATAAAGTGATTTTTAGTTACCGGTACCTCCATGCTCTATATAAAAGAGGATTATTGAAAATAACTGCAATTCTTTACTATATAAGAGGGAAGGATCACAAGGAGTAAGAGAAAATATTAAATACCCCCGTCACAGCAAACCTGCAGACTAAGCGAATTTTCATTTGCCCGATTTTCAATTAAATCTAAAATAGCTTTGAGTTTAATGAATACTTAGGTTTGCTGCTACAAGAAGGCTAATAAAGTGTGTTTATAGTAAAATATTAATAGCCTAGTATAAAATGAATACATTTGACTAGTGTTATCAAGACATATCTATAAACAAACAAACAAAATCATTTTACACTATTCTCCTTAAGAATAACATGGAATTTTAAATTTTAAATTTTTGAATTTTATTCGAAACTAATACACTTACAAAACACGTTAATATACTAAATTATTTGTTTTGTTTAAGCTCTTTTAAATGCTATGGAGAAAAATTGGGAAACTTTGTCTTTTGAGGGTCAAAGATTATAAATTTTTACCACATAAAACCCTGTTCAATGGACCGATTATGCCGGTTTCGTTGAAATTGAACCTAAATTACTCGAGTTATCATGTTTACGAACACGTATATAACATGGATATATGGATATATATGGTGCTTTAGGCTTCTGGGGGCATCGAAATGAAAACGTAAATCGGTTTCGGGTCTATGTTTTGGTGTCTTCCATTTTGCGGTCAGTCCATTTACCGGTCAGTCCATTTACCGGTCAGTCCATTTACCGGTCAAGTGTGGGGGTGAGGAGGCTCTAGGGAGGGGAGGTTTTCCATTTTGCGGTCAGGTTTCGATTCCTAGAATACCTGACTATTTTGAATGAATAGGTTCCATGCACATAAAGCAGCAACAGTTCTTGATTGTTTGTAGATGTCGAGTTTTAGATCTTCACGAGGAGTTGTTGACGGAACAACCTTTATATTAAATAGTATATAATAGAAACGTCTTTTATTTGAAGCGGGTTTCAGTACAAAAATACACTGCTTGTACTGACTCAAGTCAGGTACACAGTCTTCAATACTATAATAAAATAGAACAAATAATTTATTTGAAACTAATACAACTAACCTTTATTTACAAATAGAGTTTTTTTGTTTCTTGTCTGAGAGCATTATAACTTAAATTTGTAATTCTTTCAGGTAAGGAATTGTATTCCTGACGGCCGAAAAAAGAAAACCCCTTCTAACTACATTCAAATTTTACACGAGGCAAATGCAGTAGGCTATCCTGTCTTGTTCACTTATCTCGTACTTCTTCTCGAGTTGTTAGTTCATCTTTGATGTAGGAGTGTCTGTTGGTTTTGACCACTTTATGTACTATGACAACAGTTTCAAGGACGCAAACAACCTGCACTGGTAACATTTCACTTTTCTTTCTGATATTATGTGATATGTGATCAAATCTTTTAGATCATATACACATCTTAAAGCATTATTTTGCAAGCGATCAAAGATATTCAAATTGTCTGCTGACAAAGAAAACCCAGAGGTAGGCAAAGCATAATTTATTATTGGCATTACCAGAGATCTAACCATTTGTAATTTTACATTCTCAGCTAATATATGCCTAAATCTATTTAACACTCTGAGTAAAGATACGACCCTTTGTACGATTGTTTTTACTTGTTTTGGAAAAAATTTCAATCGTTTAACAGACGGATTCTTCTTAAATCACAAATCATTTCTGATGATATTATAAATGGCCGGTTTTTCAACAAACTAGTCTATATACAAACAAGTAGTCTATATACACATCAGTAAAAAAATCAAAAAAAAAATACAAGTTTAAAAAAATCGATTTATATATAAACGACTCTTTACCTTTGGAAATTGTGGCACGCTGGTTACAAGTTCATAGCCTTTGTTTAGTAAATGTTCTACTTCCTGCTGAAACACCGTCCGGATAGGTGCCTCTCGAGCCCGTTTCTTTGCTAGGAGGCATTACACATGTTGCGGTGAAGCCAGCTATAGTAAAAAGAATTAGCCTGGACTTTGAACATATAATTACTTCAATTACGTTTTTGAAAAAAAAATATGACGTATCTTTACAAATTAACAATTTATTCGTGTTCCTTAAGAGTTTCTCGAAATATAAAATATATATTTACCTACCTATATTAAAAAGTGGTATTTAGAAAAATAATTACAATACAATTTTTTTTTTATTTTTCCAGTTTATAAAACAATCTTACTAACTATGGGTTGAAAAATTTAATTTAGGCGGTGAAATACATTTTAAATTTGCGTTTTTCATAGCTTCCTCGATTTGTTTATACATTTTTTACTAGTTTTAAGTCATTTATGTGCTAGGCAGGTGATTTTAAATAGCCAAAGTTAAGAAAAAATGCAAAGCTGCTTTAACTTTTTTTACACCTACAGCCGTTGCAATTAAATTACAAACATAAAAAGTAAAACAACTTATTAGCAATCAAATTCTTGATTTTTTTAATATCATATTGAACTATATTTGATTTGTTTGCCCAAAGAAACGTCGAGTAAAAAGTGTAAATGTTCAACAATCATCGCGTCTTCTGACGCCAAAGTGCGTTTATCATTCTTTTAAAGGATTAAAACTTATTTTATTTCTCCTTAAGAAAAATGTTCAAATACATATAATACAGTACTACTCGTGCGTGATTTGAATAAGTTTATTGCATAGTTTGGTCACATACTATAGGTGCATTGGTGTACAACCTACCGACGCGTCATCGGCTTGGCTAACTGCTCCGAGTCATCAACCTGGCTCACATGTTCTCGGGATTTTTGAAATATGTGACCGCAAAATGGAAAACTATTTTTGACCCACCCCTCCAGATTTTTGGGTTGACCGGTAAATGGACGATTTTACCCTTGACCGGTAAATGGACGACCGCAAAATGGACACAACCCTATGTTTTACCATAAGACCTTCGGTAATAGCATTGACTATTGTTGTATTAATAGTCAAAGGTAATAGCTTATCTCCTATATGGCATGTTCGCTAAAGGGAATGGATTTAGTTTTACATTATAACATAATAAAATAGGTTACTAAGCAAAAATTTCAACTTTTAAGGTGGTGTAAATGATCTTTCAACGTGTTTTTTTTATGCAAATCTATTAAGACCAATTTCAAATTGATATGTATTTTTCTTATGTGGTTATTTAAGTTTTTTTTTTACATTTATTAAAAATTACAACAATTGTATTTGCATAAAACCTTACATTACATATTAAAATGAAGTACTTAAACTAAAGCTATTTTTCAAAATTTTCCGTAGTATCTCTCTTTACAATTTCATCATCACAATAATTATTCTCAGACGACTCATTAACAATTTTATTATTCCTAGCAACTTGTGCATCTTTACTGATTTTGTCCAAGTTGGTGTTCAAGCAGGATTCCCCTTTACAAACCCAAAAACTTGCATGTTGCAGAACAGGCAACACCAATCTTAAAGCACGAACAATGTAGTGCAAAAACACCTTTCATACATACTGACGTATATTACAACGTATATTGCAACTGGTATATTAAGTTCCTCAAACTTATTTTCAATCAATTAAAGTACGGTTATCTTTCGTGGTTATGATGACCAGGACAGCACTAAGACATCAGAGCAGCATTGTCAGTACAAGCATTTTTGTCCTGAACAATGGGAACGAGGATTAGGGGGTAAAAATTGGGGTTTCTTTTTTACTTTACCCTCAAAACACAAAGTTTCCCAATTTTTCTCTAGAACATTTTAAATAGCTTAAAAACAAATAATTTAGTATATTAACGTGTTTTTGTATGGTTTTTAGATATGGATAAAAATACTAAAATTGTAAATTTAAAATTCCCATGTTACTCTTATGTAGAACAGTGTAAAATGATTTTGTTTGTTTGTTAATAGATATATTTTGATCAAACTTGTCAAATTTATTTGTTTTATACTAGGCTAATATTTTACTATAAACACACTTTATTAGCCTCCTTGTAGCAGCAAACCTAGGTAATCATTAAACGCAATGCTATTTTAGATTTAATTGAAAATCAAGTGAGTAAAACGGAAATTCGCTAGGTCTGCAGGTTTGCTTCGACGGGGGTATTTAATATTTTCTCTTACTCCTTGTGATCCTTTCCCCTTACGTAGTAAAGAATTACAATTATTTTCAATAATCCCCTTTTATATAGAGCATGGACGTAACTAATTTTATTACTTTATGGATAAATTTTTAAATATCGTAAAAAGTAATATTATTTCGAAACACCCTGTATGGTGTGGTTTAATACACTTAAAACTACTCCCAATCAATTTAAAATAACTAAAACCATCGAAAACCACACCTCACTCGACCTTAAACGTAAAAACAAAATTATTCAGGAACAAGGGCCCTTCGGAACAAAAAGGGCCCAAAAAAGGGCCTTAGGACGCCCACAATTTTGGGGACTCATCGGATCTACATTTCTCATACTATAAGTAACTCACATGTGAAATTTCATGAATGTACAAATTTTGTTGGTTTTAAAACCCTATTTTACCTGTACTATATGTACAGTACTACTCTTGGACTTTCAAGTGGGTGCAGATCCTAGAACCATCACGTAACTGTAGGACCGAAACTAGCACAATGAATTATGGTGGACGCTGGCACATTATGAGCACTACCTGGTGGGTTGGACCAACTATACAACACAAATGAAGTGGTGATAACTTGGAAACGAGAACCAGTTTTGTTTTTTTAACAACATAACCGATCTTTCTAAAACTTGTTTTATAGCTTCAGTGTAAAGATTTACTGCAGGTCACTTTATTTAGATTTGTATATTATTTATATTAAGTTATTTTATATTTAATGTTGTTTTAATCTTCGTCTCTCTCCATCAATTTCTTAAATAATACTATTTAATAGTTATTTGTGTATACAGGGTGTCCCGTAAGTAAACAGCAAAGCTCTGGAAAATGGGTTATGGGTCACAATAAAACAAAAATACAATGTAATATTCGTCCAAATGTAACGTCCGGCCCGAATGGTGTAAAGGACAAATTAATAACTTACTGGTTGCTTGCATGGTGGAAGGAAAAACATAGGTGTGCTATTCCCACATAGTCTGACGTCACTCGGATTGCAAACAAAAGATCACCTGATTGTAACTGTCAAATTAGTATATGTATTTGTTTTGATTTGGTTTATATTCATCAAATCAAAACAAATACATAATATACATATACTAATTTGACAGTTTCAATCAGGTGATCTTTTGTTTGCAATCCGAGTGACGTCAGAATATGTGGGAATAGCACACCTATGTTTTTTCCTTCCACCATGGGTTGCTTGAATTAATCTATTACAACATTAAATCACACACGGCAAAAACGTCGATTAAATAAACATTTGTCAATCGGGGTTCACAACAAATCACGATGGTTACAATTTAGTTACAATTACTAATTTAGATTTACGATCTGGTTATGATAATACAACAATTTATATTGTTTAAAAGGGGCGAGCGGACGGACGAGCTACTGCGTAATTAACACTCCTACATCTCACGCGCAACTACTCAAAAATCGACGCAATGCTGAAGGCCTGCGGTGTCTCAGCCAATCAGAGAGTCGGAGTTGGTCGAGGCTAGTGCCGTTGACCGTGCTGATGACGGCAGGACGTACATTGTCCGAGGCTAGATCGCACTATTTCAGCTTCATAACTTTGTTCACAGTTATAATAGAGTAATTTCATTTCGGTCTTTAGCGCTCGGAAGAAATCAACGAAGGGTTGGCGATGCTTCCTGATGTTATGGGGTATTGTTTGGCTTATTTTTAATTAGTCACAGCCGCCCATAAAGCTTTTGATTATTGGTTGTCAATAATCTTATAATAAATACATAATCCAAACTATCCCTCGAATTTGCTGATGGGATATTAATATAATACTAGTGTCCCTGTTGCTCGAATTCGAGCAATTTCTAAGTATTACAGGAGTTACATTAAAAGGAATAACAGTCATAATTTCTGATTATTTTAAATGATTAGACTCAAAGATTATGGAAATACTCAAGTACATAACAGATCGATATAATCAACATTTCTTGTAAATATCTTATCATTTTTCAAAAGCTGATTTTTTGTTTTTTTCTACAAATAGCCTTACTCATAGTCGCATTAGGTTGTCCATAATAACGATTAAATATAAAAAAAACACATTTCTATTTCTTCTTTTTGGCGGTGTTCTATGGCTTTTTTATGTTTCCATAGTTTGCAAATCGGCTCTTTCAATGATTACTAAGGAATGCAGCACAGTGTTAATTCAGTTTTCTTTTTAGTATATCAAATTATCCAGGATCTCTCTATTTTTTCCATTGTAGTATTTATGCCAACCCAAATTCAAATAGTAACTATTTCATTTCAACCAAGTAAGTAAATTTTTGTGGCAAACTAACAGTTAAATTAGCAACCTTATTGACTGTGTTTACAATTAACATATCTTCTTCTTCTCACTTTTAATTTCTGACAACAGCTGGAGTTTGGTAACAATATTTGTTTTACATGTTAATCTTATGGAGAAGTAGGAAACTTTAAAGGGCCCCAGGGTCTCACCCTCTAATTATTTCCCTAAAAAGAAAGTTTCCTGCACAACTTCACGTTACGCTCTTTCTAATGACACTAAGAACATATAAATCGGTCCGTAGTTTCGGAGGAGTAATTGTCACAAAAATCCTGCTTGCGTATTAAATAAGTATAGATAAGGAGGGGCGGGTGTGACACGAAAACGCTTCATAAGTGAGATATCCGCAATTTAGTTTTTTAGTATTAAAAATATTAAAGATTTCTATATGAAATTTGGTATACGATTTACAGTAGCAATTAACTATTGTCTAAAGAATAGGCATTATAGTTTGGTTTAAAATGGCAGCCTGATTGATTTCTAAATTTAAATTGCTACAAAATGGCTAATATTATAAAAGAATGTATAGAATACTTTTGATTTAGCATTTAATATTTACTATCAAGCGACACCAAGATCAAAAATATTGTATACAAAAATCTAATTATCCAGATTTTATTTTTAAACAAGGCGGCTAAGGTAGCCTGATGCACCTCATTGAGTCCTATTTTACGACCAAAAGTCGTCATTATTCAGCTATTTTCATTCGAACTTAATGATCTTGACGTGTTTCATGCTTTATCCCGTGTTCAGTCACTAACTAGCACGGTAGAGCTATTTTATAGACATCACACATTAGTATTCCTGAGTGAAAGTAAGAAAATGTGTTTGTTTTGTATGTGAGAATCTTGGCATAAGATCTTTTCTAAAGATTTCGCCTATAAATCACGATACAGTTTTGAAAATCACACAACTTTGATGATACTGAGGTCCCCAACTTTCTCCGAACTCAAGTTATGTGAGCCAAAGCAGAATTTGCATATTTTAATAACATCCTGTAGCTTTCATGAACACTTTCATATTCATCAAATTATTGATTCAGCCCTTTGCCCTATGATTAGTTTTGAGCTTTTCAAGAAAATATATAGTCAAAAATAAACTTGTATTGGATGTAAGAAAGTCGTAGGAAGTACAGTGATACAAAGAAAATCCAATATTTGCTAGTATAGCCCCACTCAACACATAACAAAATTCAATGATTTTCCCGAATACAACTTAGGCCTACTAATGTTATAAGAAACTTTCAAATTGAATAAATCAAGAGCTGTCAGTTAAAAAGTGTTAACTCAAATTTACAGATGAAACATTGGTTTTCATCTTTAAAGATTTAGTCTAGTTGCTAAAAGGAATTCGTCACCCGAACCTGAAAGTAAGATCCACTGTTTTTTAGTGTTTTCTGTTTCTTTAAGACCTACATAATTAAAATCTGCAGGGTGCCACTTTGTCACCCTTGAGCAAATTGGAATATTCAAAATGGCGGCCAAGATAGCTTAAAAACTGGACATGGGCTATATCTTTCCCTATAGAAGAGACATGATAATAATTTTTGTGTCTAATTTTATGTTTAAAAGGGTCAGAGAAAACCAATAACTGATTATCTTAGTAATAAAATATATATTTTTGCTTTAAGTAAGAGCGCATGATATTGTATCGGCTTATTCAAAGTTATTTTACACTTGCAACTGAACAGGATATCTTGTTTTCTAAAGGTTCATTCGATTGTACTTTCTATATCATTGATTTGTGCTGTTATCATCAATTAAGTATGAGTTTGTTAACAAATCAACCAAACAGGGTAAGGAAATGCCTCACTAATATAACATAGGTGTTTCAAGTAGCCTTTCTCCTCTTTCACAATGGGATTGTAAAGGGAAATACCAGCAATAACTCACTTTAAAACATTAAATATTTTTCATAAAGTGAAAATTCTTTCTCAATCGGGATACAAGGTTCTTGAGAGTTGTAGGTAATGAGAATGAGAATGAGAATTTTATTTGGTCTTTTAAACATGCAGTTACAAGCAATCAAACAAGTCATTTAACGATGTTTTTGTAAGCATTTAACCAAGCAAATGAATTACATAGCCTACATTTCGTCTCGTCACTGTTGAACAAATACACTGTTAGCAGACGAACAGGCACAGCCTATGTCTGCTAATTCCAGAACTAATTAGATAGGAACAACCTTTTACACATGTATATAGTTAATTAGTTATAGTTAGTTAGTTTAGTTTTGCTTAAAGCCCTTTTTTCTTTTGTACATTTGGTTCTGTAATTTTTATATGTGGTGGAATAAATTCATAATTCATTCATTCATTCATTCATCGTTAATACATAGGATTACGAAACAAAAAATTACCTTTGTTTAATATTCAAGCTGTATAAACGATCCATTGTTGAGAGAACAATGCTTCCTCACGGTTGCATTCCTGGTCTTTCTACCAAAAATCGGCATTGCGGATCAAACACGTTTAACAGTATTATCATCCAACTGAGCTCATGAACCTACATTCTTTACAGAAATATGCACAGCTGTATATGTTGTACAAGCTCTCGTCTGTGCACTTTTGCTTGGTAGGAGAGTTATGTATACAACGATTATATTGTGTAATATATTATTTAAAAAATGGTTTTGGAGTTATAACACTAAATATTTCCATAATAGTAGAGAACTAACAAAATCTGCTTAGCAAGTGTTATAAGTGTTCATTACTTTAAGGCAATTATAGAAATTATTAATGTCAACACTTAACTTTGTTGTATATCACTGCGATTTTCATTCCGGAATCCACCCTTTCACTCTACACAAGTCTGAAACTTTCGACAGCACTTAACAACACAATCTTTGTTTTATTTTGCTAAAATAAATAACCGCCAAATCATTGGTAAACAGCAGAAAGTCGATCGTTTAAAAAACCAAATAATTTAATGTTTTGGGATAAATGAATAGTAAGCATCGTTCACCGCCGTTCTGAGATACTTCTAAGACTGATTACAAGTAGAGCCAGGAGTAGTAGTAGAACATTTCCTCAAACCTTCATTCTCAAGTTCTGTGGTGTCAGCTTTTACCCTTGACATGCGTTAGAAGTTTATAACATCGTGAACTGAATTTCAATGTGATACATTTTTATGAGTAGCAGTGCCACTTTGAGGGGCTCTACATAATTTTTTTTAGCTGCCCTAAAATACTGCATTTTGGGGTTCCAAACAAAATTATGATATCAACAAAAAATTTAGTTTTATGCCATATAGATGTATGCAGAGTTTGGTTTTCCTGGTGTAATCCATTAAAAATTGTTATGGTGTTTTTATTCTTTTTACCTTTTATACATCAAATTGCATATGAACTCCCTATATAAGTAACGAAATTTAACAAAAAATTAAAATAAAATACATATAAAAATCTAATTATAATGATAAATAAATCTTAACGCTCTGAAAGTTTATGCCAAAAGTCTAGTAACAATAGGTATAACAATTATTGTAAGATGTGAGTAAAGTAATTTTCTCTTAATTCTACTTGATATTAAATACATTAAATGCAAGGTTAAGTATGAATTTTTCGCGTATTCTAAATTAGTAAAAAACATGAAAATTGTGTCAAAATATGTAATTTGGACGTGAAAGTAAAATGGGAATAAATATAATTTCAACTGTTTGACACTATTTTTTTTTTTATTATTACTGTAATTTTAGTACATTATTCAGTTTAAATTTTAATAATACGAGGTGTTAGCCCGGCCTACGTACGGGAATTCAGTAGTCAGTTAAAACCGTTTACAATTCAGATCAGCTAGTTTACACATATAAAGACAAAGTTTCTTGCAGTTTTAATGTGAAAAATCATCTTGTAAACAAATGTTGTGTGACCAAATATGTTTTTATTCCATCATAGGCCTATATGATATGCATTTTAAATCCGATAATTTTACAATAAAACAGCAATTCTGCAATTTTTACGATGTGAAAAGCGTTGAAGTGAGATTTGCAGCCGATTCGCACAGACGCACACTGATTATAAGTAGCCTACAGTAGAGAGAGTAATAGTTAATTGAGAAGTGGATAGACCTAGTCAACGATACCACCTTCCATAGCATACCTGCCTCTTCCATAATTATTATTACAACAATACAACTACTATACACAATTTCCAATAGGTCTGAATAGAAACAACCTAAAATAAAACGATAGTATCCAATAAAATTCACAGTACACATAATTTAACTTTGGTGTCCTAACATCAAAACTAATCGTCACACCTATCCTTTATATCAATTTCACTGCATTAATTGCTAAATAAATAAGCGTAAACAAATAAAAGTAAAAACAATAACAGTTTGTTTTGAAACAGCTGTTTGGTTCAAATAACATTCATTTGAAAAAAAAAGAACTGGTCACATGTAACAGGAATATAAAAAGTAATTACGCTAGTAAAGCTAATGACGTAATTGTCAATGTTTACTATCCATACCGTTATCAGTTCTATCCTTGATAATTACCCACCCTCATTGAATAAATGTACATCGTAATTTCCCATATTAGTTAATTTAAACTACAATATATTCATAGTTGAAATAAAAGTGATATTTTAACGTTTGGGGCGCTGATATAGGCGCCACCAAACGTATCCACAACTGAACACGATTTCATAAAAGGATGGTTTGTCTAATTGCAGTATCCTAGGTCAATGTTGACGTTGTGTTCAATCTATGTCATCCATCTGTTTATCTTTTTATAAAACCCGGCTGAGGTTGTGGTGGTAATTTAAAATCGTGATTCCTGATTATTCTTGATCTTCTTTTTATGACATCAATATTTCCGGGCCTAATCCAAACAAAGTTAAAGCAGCCAAACATAATTGTAAACAAAAAGCTACCATGAAGAATTAAAACATGTAAACATTGTTATTTTTCTAATCTTTCCTTGAAAAGTGGAGCAGTAAAATAATTTGCATTTATCCTTTTTTATTAAGACTCGTGTAGAGAGCCTCGATTTGTACTGTGGTTTAATTAATTTTTGTTAAAACTGTGGTCTAATTATCTCTACTAATCTTACTTATTTCCTATAATCAATGACAAAAATAAAATAACCTCATAATTCCATAGTTTATATTTAACCAGCTGTTAGTTAAAACAAATTATATTGCTATAAAACAAATCGAAGATTACAAAGATTGCTTTAAAAAATAATTTGAACATCCTAGTATTTTACTATGTATATTTAATTAATCTCTCATCCTCCTACAGAAGAATTGAACGTATCAATGATTAGCATTACACATAGTATAAATATATTTATACTAAGTCAACCCTAAGTATGTCTTTACATTTTTATCCAAATGCTGAATTTGTGACACAAAAGCTGAATGTTTACAGCTGTTATGTTAATCAAATTATTTTATGCCAAAAGCTAGTTTAGAATCTTAGCGTCGGCTGCTAGACTTTTAAAACTTAAAACTTAATTTCTAAAAAACTGGGACCCTAAACTAAAATTATGGCTTCGAAATTCCCTAGTTCTTAAAATTATCTTTCTTTCAACACAAAAATCATGAAAATCCGTCGAGTGGTTGATTCAGAATCGTGAAATAAAAAACACTGTTTCGTTTTAATATTATAGATGTCAGTAAAATATAATCCAGCCCCAGAAGTTTAATGAAGGAAGATTGTTAAACCATTACTTCCTATTTACCATTTTTAAATCCGCTTTTGTTCCTTAACGTTTTTCTCATAAGCTTACATCTAAACCTCTTTGGAAGTCGTTAATTGTATTGCAATGCATTTCATTGTATGAGGGTTGGACTCAGGGAACCACCACACGTCTATCGAAGCTTATTGTGCATGTCCCACCACTGATAAGTAAGTAATTAAGTAAGCCCAACCCGTTATTTTGACCCTGTCTGGGAGCTTTTGCCCATTGTTGACATCTTGTTACTCACCTTGTTGCTTTTTTACTAAACAGACCCTCCTTCTAAGGCTGGATTTTCCTAGAAAGGGTTACGGAAAGCGGAAAGTGGAGTCCACTCTCCCCTTGTCTTTGGTAATTTATGGTACTGTTTACTAGGAACTAGAAACAGATAGGACCGCCATTGAAATCGCTTCTTCTCACTAGGACAAGGGACATAGGACACTAGGACCCTAGTATCCTAGGAAAACCCAGGATTGCTGGCGGATTGTTAAATTCAGTTAACTACAGTAGTGCATAGAATTTTATTTATTTTAATTTTATTTTATTTATTTTATTTCTCAGGTAATGGACTATGCATTAGTGGACGGATGACCACTCCTGGTGATAACGTGTGTTGAGATTATCAGTTTTAAGATAACGCATCACTCACATTGTTTTAGGCACTCCGGGCTGAAATACTGGTTATTATGGTGACACTTGAGTTTTGAGGTTAGCAACGTCCCCAAGGAGAAGGTAGTCAGCTCGTCTGGGCGTGATTAGTGTCCGATTGTTTGGTTACTTGTAATTTGTTCACAGTACCCTTGGATGAGCTAGCCCTACACCGGTTAGACCCGAGCATACTTCTAAGTCTAGCGGTTTCCCTTATTGCATAACCTGGAGTTAATAACCAATAATTATAGAATATTTTGGCAAAATTTGTGATAAATCTTCCTTAGAACAAGTAACTTGCATTCTCTATAGGGTAGTACGTTTTTTATTACTGATTTGTCTTCGTTGCGTGTTTATGTTTAACAAATGATAATCTACGATACTGATGATTGTGTTGTTTATGTCACTTAACAGATGCAATAAAAAATTACTCAATTATTAGTTTTCCTTATTATTAGTTTATTAACTACAGTATTTGCGTAAGTATAGAAAAAATAATGCTATTATAATTTGTGTCATTAAATATTTAAGATTTGCATGCTTTTGGATTATGTAAACTTAAATAAGGGATGAAAACATTTTTGAACCACATTAAGAATGCCCGGTAACGTTTATTTAGAATGGATACTGTTAGTTGTTTAATTATTTTCTATTGAACTGTTGATATTCCTTTTAAGAATGATTTACTGTGCTCATAAAACCAAACCCTAGGCAAATAATTCGTCAGCCCTGAACAGCAATACTTAGCTTTCAGCCTCCAATAAACGTTCGTTAAACGGCAAAAAAAATCGTAGAGTGGTGGAAATGAATTTTAGACAACTAATATGCTTTGTGATGGTAACACAACTGAAAGAACAAAACGATCTTTTGTACATTCAGGAAATTTGTTTGACTACATGAATTGATACAATAGACATTTTTTAACCCTGTTAAATATTTGTTTAACAAAAGATAGCGTATTTCTACGATGTAACTATTCACTTCTGTTTTAGATTGGTTGTATGGTATGTTAATTGTATTTAATTATGTTGGATTAGTAATTTTAATCCTATTAATGGCAAGTACATATAGTAAACAACTTCTAATCTATGCTTAGGATTAGCAGGATGAGCCATAATGGTTATCCTTAACTGCTTGTATCATTTTAGATGCCTCTATGTCTAGGTGTTACACCACGCATTACAATGGATAATACGTTGTTTTGGTGTATTAATACCATCACCCTACATTGTTTTTATGAAATCCTAGACTCAACCAGTACGTTGCAAATACAGTAATCGGAATATTATTCTGTCATCAATAACAATTCTATGTTTTTTTGTCTGTTTAACAAGTATAATTCTCATTATTGTATTGAAATACCATTTTAACATTGAATTAATCCAACATACTTATAGTAGTGGTAATATATGATGTTATTGTTTGCTTGGTTCAAATATAACTTGGACATTTCTAATATGTGAAATAGCTCAATTACATTGACACAGGCAATTTAAAAAGTAATAGATGATAGTACGTTGTAATTATGACTTGAATATTTTGTCACAAAAAGGAAGGCTACATTATAACCCGGTCAAAACACATCTAATAAGAAATAGTTTTACTATTATAGAATGTGATTCATTAGCTACGGATAACACGTTTGTTTGTTCCGTTAGTTTGTTCAATAAGCTGCCACGACATATCCAGTTGTTGGGTTTTTAAAATTTTGAGGTTGTGTTAACCTCTTTCATCAAGAACCGGGCCTATTATGACATCTCTTATCTAAGGGATGACTTAAGAAACCTGTAGCCTGCCGGAAGTATTGTAAATAGATGTAAATATATGTTTTTTTAGTAACCGTGTTAAGTGAAGCTGTCAATCTCACTTTGTGTGTAAAAGACCAGGGAGAAGGTATTAGGTAGGTATTAAGGTAATAAGGTAGGTATTATGGTAGGTATTAAGGTATTAAGGTACACATTTAAAAGTCATAAGCCAAGTTAATAAGTTTGTATAATCTTTACACTATTCATTTTTTTTTTCAAATCCTCTAACTTTAAAGAAAATATTAGCATTTTGGATTAGATTTTTTCATAGACTACCAATAAATATCACATATCATTTCAGAGGAGCGAAGGTTTTCAAACAGATTCTTGCTTGACTTATGTATTCAGCGTAGAAAGAGGAGAACTTAAAACCTGTAAGGCTCTAAAGCCTAAAGTCAAAACCGTCCTGGATTTGATTTAGCTTATAGTTATAGAACTCTTTAGTATGTGATCCTAAAATAATTAAAAATACGTCTATCTTATTTGAAACCAGTTTCAAAACTAATTAAACTATTAAAAACGTGTTACGTGTGAATTGCTGTCAGCTACTTTTAACATGGTAATTCCTAATGATTGGTAGACCGTATTGTGACATTTCCTTTTACTGTAAATAATATTATATTATTGAGTACAAGAAAGGAAATGAACAAAAGAAATTTGCACATAATTCTACTAGAAGTTTACCTAAAGGGCGTTAGCCAATTCAAAGTGTGTGTGTTATAAATTGAAACCCAATAAATAAATTTAATATTTTTTGCGTCGTATTTTTTTAATTGCTTAAAAGCCTAAAATTCTACTTCTTGTTAACATCCACTTGTAAACCAAGACATTTAAGTGTAAATTATTCTACAAAACTTGTATATAAAACACAGGTTAAACAGATAAAAGCATGTAGCTGTCTAACTAAGGGGACTAACAACACTTGTAGCTGAAGTGAATAGTCATGTAGAGAGATGACAGTTGGTTTATACTCCACCATGGAGCACTAATCGATAATTAACCTTCGTAAGATGTACGATCTATTCCCGGACGAATTATTTTCGTACCAAAAGTGTGTGATTTACTTTCTGATTAGTATAACAATATTTATTCTATACAATAATACAATATTTACAACAATATTTATTTTATAACAATATTCTAATATTTAAAAAAATGTTTCCTAAATAGCTTCTAAGGATAAAAAAAGTGACCATGAATTTATTATTCACAAAAAACTGTAATTAATAAAGCGATAACAAGTGTTCAACTACTTTATCGAATAAAGTCTTGATAGTTATAGACTAAAGATTTTTGGCCGTTCGTATGTATTATAAAACCTTAATGGAGTAACATCCACAGTAGAACTATTTTATGAATACATTAAAAGGACTTATTGAAGTCAATTAAAAGATAATGTAAGAGCCAGCTGGTCTGGTGGTAGAATAACAGACCCTTAGTATTTGAGGTCCCGGGATCAAATCCCGATAATCACTTAAGTATTTTACCTAATGATAATGTCACAACACCTAAACTTAGCCTGAAGTTATGTAAAAAACAACCCTGCGATTGGCCAGCTTATCATTTGAGCATAGTTCATCAAAAATATTAACGAGTCAAAAGTTAATGTAATTAATACGAAATTAATTAATGTACATACACTACATAAAATTATAAAACCTCTGAAAGGATTTTGATTTCACGAAAATATCAAAGGATTGAGAAGCTATAACCTGCTGCTTTTTATTGTACAAATTCACACATAATCCTGAAAAATAAATTGTCCGGAATAAGCCTGAGAGATTATACTCATCCTGTGTAGCCTATTTATGTGGCACTCAGAGTTACTATTTTTGGGTGGTTTATTTATAAATGTGTGAATTTGAATTATGTGAGATCAATTGGATTTTACCAAGAGTGAGCTTTATTATTTTATTGAAATTCTTCTATATGCAATAACTTCATAATTGCACTTACCAGTCAGACAGCTACCACAAACAAGTCCTAAGAAAAATTATATTTGGAACAATCCATTTTCAAAATATAATGTTTAAACTCAAAATGTGTTTCATGCAAAGATTTCAGTTACTCGAACTGTGTGAAATTTGATACCACAAATTGTTAATATAGTGTTGTATATCGTGTTTTAAACCCACGTAACGTAGACATCACTCAATAACTTAGAAAAGTGTACTCTGAAAGCCATAATTACTTTACAAAAATTTCACTACAATAAATGATTAGAAAGTTAATGTTCGTCTAACACCTTTTATTAAATTAAAACTGAAATGTAATTGCCAGAAAACCCTTACAATCATGATTATTATATTTATTTATTTATTTAGAGCTATGACAATTGTTTTCTTTTTATTATCATATTCTTGTCATATTTCTACCGAAAAAGAAAGTATTGCATTAGCAAATGTATAACATTTACATCATTATCAATAAAATAAAATGGCCATGCCAAAAGTCTCCTCCTTTTCAAAAAAACTGTTTTACCTAATGTGAAAAACCAATTTCGTAGTTGTTACCGAAATACTAAACCTTTCGTCTGAATTGAATCTCTAATTAACCATACTAACTGTTTGATCAAACACACAACATTATGTAATTACCACTGTAACAATCATCAGATGTTGGCTTGTCAAACTTTGTCGATATTTACTAATTGCTACATGAGGGATCGCATATATATAACTTAGAAATGTCCCCATAGTTATGAGGATCTAAGGGCTTTACCTCTTATTTTTTCTGAACTTTCAATTACAATATCCAATTAAAAGTGGATTTCAAAGATAAAATAAAAGCCGTTGATTTTCTAAATCATTTTTCATTAATTAAACAATATTGTTTATGTAACTTAGAAAAAAATGTGTAAATGTTAATTTTGTATCTTGATAATTAGCATATAAAAATGTTCTTGAAAAATATAATTCAATGTATTATAAGAAAATTGAACTACTAAAAATATTGAAAGTGTTTAGTTATCAACTACCTAACTTTTAATCTTCTTTCGTCAACTAGCATAAAAACTAACAGCATTTTAAAACAAGATATAGTTTTAAACATGTTTAAATTGTAAACGAACAGTGGATGTGTACATAAAATGTATGAATCCTTGATTGTATATCTTAAGAAATAAAAATGATATTTTTTTCTTTCATTATTTATTGTAGCCTGCATAGTAAAATATAGAAAAATCACACAAAATAAGTCAAAGCTTTGCTTTAAAGTGACTTCACTTCATCAAAAGACAGCTTGAAAAACATGTTGAATATTTTAGGCATAGTCTTCGAATTAAATCTAAATTGTAAAACTCATATACAAATTAATTATTCTTCTTATGTAAATTATTGTTTTTAACTTTTGCTAAACTATTGTCCTTAGCCAATCAGTGCATATGATATGGTTAATATTCAAATTTCTTCGATATTATTTATTTATTTCGATATTATACTGTTATTTTTCTCGTTAGGATCTATAATAAAATAATTTGGGGTCCATGTTATCGGATTTTTCAGGCCATTATTATCATTAAAAGTTGGTCAAAGGTTTTAAGGCAATTAATAACATTCTGATAAAGTAACTAAAACATTATTACGGATTAAAATAATTCGATGTATAAAAGTTTGCAAAGAAAAATATAGTAGCTCTATGGTTTTGTGCCTGGATTTGTTTGCAGGGAAACTAATTTATTAAATCTTATGAAGTTTATTCTTCAAATCTTTGTGAATACATGGCTTGGTTTTACTTTTGTCAATAAAGACCTAAGGTAACAATATAAATGAATCTTCTTGTTCGGCTTTCAAGAGAAAAACTCCAAACTTGACCACTCTCACTCTAATGAAACTTGGATGTCTTCTAACTGTTCCAATATCCGCAGTGCAGTTTAAGACTTTTAACTTTTACGATTATGGTTATTACCATCGTTATATTCGTATTACAACGTTAAAATTAATTTGAATGCTATTAATGGAATAAAACTTTGTTAAATTATATTTTAATCTTACCGGTACCACGAATAATCTAATTTGAACAGTAGTATGTATATGTGTATCCATAATAAGTGTATGACTTAACAAGTAGTTTGTTCAGTGAAACGATAGCCTTACTGTCTAAGAATTATTATAAAATCAGATACGCTCATACATATAAACAAAACAAATGCTTTCTGTGATGTTTGCTACACAATTTTTTTTTTTTTTTATTAAATCAAATAGTAAAAAGACATTAAATGACATAACAAACACTAAAGACTTTACTCTTTGGACATCATAAGGTAGAAAAATAGTATGTAAGAGTATACCATAGAGGTATTAAGCTGTTAAGTGATGATCATCAAATTTAGTGTAACTTATATAGTATATTAAATCATGGATATATTTAATTTACTGTTGTGATCACCAAAAGATAAAACAGAATTGACACTGTCTAGTGTCTATGTCAGTTTCTGACTACTGCAGAACATTTGCTAGGCCCCTGTCACACGGTCAGGTATGCAAACGACCCAGATCGCGATTAAAATGAAAATATAAAAAGAAAAAGTCAATGCGAATATAACAAAAAAGCACATTATCACATTTTAACAAAACCAAGTACTAATGAGAAGAAAATTATCTTTTCCTTAACGAAAATAAAATCGGACAAATAATTTTCAGCAAAAATGTAACCATAGACATCGCCCTGCATGGCCTGGAAAGAAAAACATGTAAAGTAGCTTGGAAAAATACAAATATATATTTTTTAATTTACCTGGTTAACAATTATTTACTATGAATGAATCATCTCAATAGAGAACTTAGATTTTTCTTAATGTATCACATTGTTTGTGCCTATACTACAAGAATTAAAAAAATTCAAATTTAATGGCACTATTTTATATGTGAAATTATCCTTAATTGACCTCTAATGACTCCATCAGTTCATTGTCCATAACAGTCACTCAAAACAAGCTTAAAATGTTTCATAAACAAGCATGAGCATATGATACCTGTATTTCAACTACGATTATATTGTTTAATTGTATCTAACTTGTTTATGAGTGTGATATAGTGTAATAGTGATGCCGTTGAAATGCACAATCTGCCTTAGTCAACTCGGATTATTTCTAAGAATTCCAACAGTCTTTACCGTGTCAAGTTTCCTTAAGTCTGCACAGTTGAACTACTTAATTAAATGTGTGTCAGTTACCTACTTTTGAAAAACCTTATGATAGATATCGTATTACAATATCATGCTCAAATTTTGCTGGTATTCTAAGGTTTTTGCTTATGAGTTGTAAGATGTTCGATCAAAATCTTTTTAAAGGCATGTTTTCCTTGAGGGGGCTAGGTATTTTGGAAACGATAATGTATTAAAAAACTGATTGGTTTAACTAGTAACTAAAACTAAAAAACGAAAATAAGGTAGCTGAACTGTCGCCAATCAATCCTATTGTTTCTAGTGGATATCTAGTTTCGGGGATTTAACCCCCTTTTCAAATCCTTATTTCTTCTTGTCAAACATGAATTACTCATCACTCGCTTTATTTATGCTATTTAATCAATCCCAGAGGTTTATTATGAATACAATTATAAATAAATAGCTTGAGATAAACTGTAAACAATCGTAACTGAAATTTGCTCATAAATAAACCATATTTATTTATTACCAAACAGTTTTATATCCTACTTTGTAGAAATCCATTTTTTACGATACGCCTACCGCATATTAACTAAAAACTACTCCAGTTTAAGCTCTGTATTTAAGCTAAAACTATATCTCAAAATATATGATAACCATTATTAACAAAGAGACTTGGCAACTCTTTTAAGTATATAATCATATATAGTTGAATATTTGAGTATTGTATAATTGTAAAACGTTATATACTTATGAACGCTCATAGCAAAATGCTTGTCTCAAAATTAAATTGGTTTTTAACCTTCCAGAGGTCGCATCACGGAAGTAACCTCCGGGGATGTTTTATTTTTCGCGATTATATTATTTTGAGTGGTGTCGGCAGTGTGAGTGTCACTGTACCTTACGCACCTCATTCCTAAAATAGAGTGAAGATCAAAACTCACCCCTACTATTTTATATTTCTTAGTTTTGTTCAGTTTTGTAAGAGATTGGAAGTAACTTCCGTGTGCGCTCTGCCGATTCTCGTACAGCATGGAGGCAACTTCCGTGATGCGACCTCTAATTTTAGTGTGTGCGTTGATTATTGCGTGTAAACTATTACTGTAAATAATAATTTTTTTACGATCCATGTCATTATTTAGTAAATATATAGTTTTTACAAGATGACAGAAGAAGTTAAATTTCAAATTGCAACACTCTTAGCCATGCTGAAAGGGAGATTCACGAACTACGTATGTACAGAGCCATTTAGTATTAAGATACCCATTATCTTAAATTACTTAAAACATCAGGTATTGAGAGTGTTATCAATTAAAACCACATTATAGGACATTGTGGTAACATTTAAATTAACTTCTTGAATATATTCTTGTAAAAGATTTCTTCATATACTTTTATGTTAGAACATTTGATAGAATAATGGTTTTATTTTATATTTATAAAATCTAAATTAAATTATTGTACAATTAAGAGTTTACTAAATACAGTGCCGGATTTAGGGTACTTGCGGCCCTAGGCCAAATTACTTGAGCGGCCCTCTCCCTGTGGTGAAAATTCCTTGCGATCGCGGAAGTAATAGTGACTATCTCCTATACATCAAGGGGACATCATCATCGACACCCGTGATCCTGGATGAAATCGTGGACATCTCTCCTAAACCAAGTCAAAGCCATCATAGTTATCCGGGACCGCAGTAAAATCGTGAACATCTCCCGCGGGCCGCAATCACGGGGACATCATAATTGAAACTTGCCATCGCGGCAAAGTCGTGTTAAAAAAAACCTCTCCCGTCGACTGTGATCATGACGACTTCATCATTGCACAGAAAACGTACTACTATAACCCAGAATGCCAACCGCATGGTAAAAAGCATTAAGCGGTTTGAGAGAGCTTTGCCTGTCAATCCGTAGGCAGCGCCACCAGCGTTGCTATGCTATTGCATGCATTATCATTCATTATATTGCATTGTCACCTGCGGCCGTGCCGAAATCTTAAACATCCCGCTCGGGAAGCCATCACGGGAACGTCCTCATTGACACCCCGAGCCGCGGCAAAATCGTTAACAACTCCCGTGAACCGCGATCACAGGGACATCATCATCAACACTCACAGCCGCGGGCCACAATCATGGGAACATCATCATCGAGACTTGCGATCGCGGCAAAGTCGTGTTAAAAACATCTCCCGTGGACTGTGATCATGAGGACTTCATCATTGTCACCCAAGGCCGTGCCGAAATCGTAAACATCCTCCTTGGTAAGCCACCACGGAGACATCCACATTGACACCCCCAGCCGCGGCGAAATCGTTAACATGACGCCATTGTATTATTCTTAATGAAATTATAAAATAAAGAATGAAAAAAAACATCTCCCGTGGGCCGCAATCACGGGGATGCATCATCAACACTCACAGCCGCGGTGAAATCATGAACATCTGCCGCGGACCGCAATCACGGGGACATTATCATCGACACTTGTGACCGCGGCGAAATCGTGAATATCTCCCGCACACGGGCCGCAATCACGGGGACATCATCATTGGCAACTCGATACAGCATCTAATTCGTGAACGTCTCCTGCGGGCTGTGATCATAAAGAGACATCCCCGTCACCCACGGCCGCGGCTAAATCGTGAACGTCTCCCGTGGGCCGCAATCACGGGACATCATCACAGGCACCCGAGGCCGCGGCAAAATCGTGAACATCTCCCTCCGTCCGCGGAGACATCATTATGGTCACCTGTGATCGCGGCAAACTGGTGGTTTAAAATAAATTATTTGTTATTAATTTTATCTAAAAAATGTTTTTCCCAATCCTCTGCGGCCCCCTACTGCTTGCGGCCCTAGGCCGCGGCCTAATCGGCCTAGTGGTAAATCCGGCACTGACTAAATACATTTTTGATGTTTACAATTAAAAATAAAACGTAATTTGTATACTGAAATACAAATTTTACTTCATAAATGTTTGTTTTTATTGACCCGGAAGTAACCTCCGGGTGCGCCCTTTCCCGTTTTAAAAACCAATGCACCCTCTCAAAGGTTAAATATTGTGAATTACGAATTTTACAGGATTGTGCAAATCTGATGTTATTGAAAAGTAGTATTAATCTGTTACATTTCCGCCCTTCATAAATGAAACTTATTCTTAAGATTATTTCTATTGAGGGCTTATCCATCTAAAAACACATTTACTTGGTCATGATGGTTTCCCTAGAATTAATTTGTAAAGAAAACATTTGACGAAGGTTTTTTCCCTTAAACATCTGTGAAAATTTCGCGCGAAGTCCGTATTCCCGCTCATATGCATAAACTAATACAAGCCTAGTATATTGCAAAATTTAAATTAATGTAAAAAGCAAATATAGTAAAAAATGTAATAGTATATATACAAAATATATTTATTTACAATTCGTTTTATAATGATGTCGGTCGGTAATGTGCTAGAAACATGAAATGTGAAATTTATGTAAGTAATTCAATCTTTAGTTTTCTTATGGTTTAATAAGATTGTAAACTTCTGTATCTTATTGTACGTAGAGTGATAATAACAGTGGCTGAATTAAACTCGCCATACAAAAATATAAAATCTGCAAAATTATGAGGTATAGAGTTATACCTATATAATATTAAGAAGTGATTTAATTTCATATTAATAAAAACGGACGAGTTGGCAATTTATGTAGGTTGAGGACAAACATTATTCAAAGGCCTCTTGAGTCTATCACTGGCATTCACGTAAATTCCAGTGTTCTTAATGATCCTCTATTTTCTGTAATGGGCGAAAGTTTGGTTAATGGTTTCACTTATTTTTATATATAATTTTATTCTAAAAATTAACTGTGTATTTACAAACATAATTACTTATACTTTATAGTATGGGTAATTATGTTTGTAAATACACAGTTAATTTTTAGAATAAAATTATATATAAAAATAAGTGAAACCATTAACCAAACTTTCGCCCATTACAGAAAATAGAGGATCATTAAGAACACTGGAATTTACGTGAATGCCAGTGATAGACTCAAGAGGCCTTTGAATAATTACAATTATTTATTATTATTATTATTATTATTATAAGTACAATTATTGTACTGTGGCTATATAGTTTTCCAACTAACGTGAATTCTAAAATGAATCTGCTACTTTTATTATATTACTGTTTCAACTGTATTTTAAATGTTTAAATCGTTAAATGACCAGCTGACTTCGTGTTTATTTTCTAATTTAATTTATTGTTGTTCTTTCTTAATACAAAAGTGTATCAATTATTTACCATCTCTTCTTCCCATATAGAAAATAAATTTTACCGTAGTTCCCATGGTAAAACTTAGACCCGGGACCGATTTACTTTTTCATTTTGAGGTTCCCAGAGTTCAAAACCACCCTCCGTTCAAATTAATATACAGGGTGTCCCGGAACTCTCTACCAATATTTTAGGGCATTGTTCCTGGGTAGTTAACATACCTAAATGTCATATTTAAATTGTCCGGAAGTCCTTAGTTACTCACACAGCCGCCATTTTGTTTTTTTTAGTTTTATTTTTTTTTCTAAGGAATGGTTAAACATACGAAATTGAAACTTTGCACAAACATTTATGACAACTAGACAAAGCTACCAAAAAAATATGACGATTTTTAAAATTCATAAAACAAAATGGCGGCCATTTTAAATTTTGTTTCTTAAATAACTCAAAAACCGTTGATTTTACAAATTTTATTACAAATCGATTGACACCTTAATTTTGAAGATTGGACAAGTATTAACTGAGATTACGTAACCACTGGAGGTTAGTTGCAGCCCATGCTGAAGGCGGTCACGTATCTCTAAAACTATCATATCTCAGTTAATACTTGTCCAATCTTCAGGTGTCAATCGATTTGTAATAAAATTGCCTTAAAAAAGTTATTCTTGTAAAATTTTTGTAAAATCAACGGTTTTCGAGTTATTTAAGAAACAAAATTAAAAATGGCCGCCATTTTGTTTTATGAATTTTAAAAATCTTCATAATTTTTTAGTAGCTTTGTCTAGTTGTCATAAATGTTTGTGCAAAGTTTCAATTTCGTATGTTTAACAATGCCTTAGAAAAAAATTAATAACTTAAAAAAACAAAATGGCGGCTGTGTGAGTAACTAAGGACTTCCGGACAATTTAAATTTGATATTTAGGTATGTTAACTACCCAGGAACAATGCCCTAAAATATTGGTAGAGAGTTCCGGGACACCCTGTATATGGATATATGTGTCCGTTAGCACGATAACTCGAGCAAAAACGATCTGATTTTGATGAAATTTTGTACAAACATGTAAACCTACGTTTATTCGAACGAGTTTGAGAACAGGCATAAAAGGAATATAGGGTTTATGGGGTTTTTATGGGCTAAATATTGGTTTTTACATTTTTTACTCAAAAATCATAAAATGATACAATTTCTTTCCAGACCATTTTGTGGAGCTTAAAAAATATTTTTTCCTACAGTTACCTAACAATGTACATGTTCTCTCACTGATTTGAGAAAGCAAAGTGGCCAATTCGCTCACCAGTGAGACAATGTTAACATTGTCTCACTCTAATTACTTTGTCTCACTCCAGATTTGCAACGTGAAGGCACGAAATAGTGAGCGCGTAACATGCAGGCAACGTCGTATGCGCGCGAAATACGTTGGCAGCACTGGCTGTAAATCAGCTGGTCAGCTGTTGTACTGTTGTATTTGTCACTTCACATTAAATGTTATATTAAAAGTTCACTTCTGTGTAAAAATAGGTTATGTTTGTTCATGTTTCTTCACAAATGTTTTTGTTTTATGGTAACTGTAGGAAAAGTATAATGTGCAACTCGAGTTCAAAGTACAATTGCCTCACTCGAGAAACCATTCCTCACTCGCCTACGGCTCGTGAGTAAGGATTTTTTCTCGAGTGAGTCAATTGTTCACTTTTCTCACTAGTTGCACAAATAACTATTTATTGAAGCGTTGTTGTTTGCCTAACGGTTAAGGAGGTAATTAAAAAAAGCTATAAATTTATAATCCCCATATTATTCTTATGGAGAATTAATAAACTGTTGTAGTTTGCTTGTTTATGGACATATTTGAATAAAATTTGACAATTTTGTTTATTTCTTACTAAGCTATCAACATTTCAATCAAAGACACACCGCAATACCTTCCCTGTAGCAACAAACTTAGGTAAAATTAATCTTGGAGTAGATTCTTAAAAACAAGAATCTGCAGTTAGTTTAAGTTATGTTAGGTTTAAGGATAACGATGTAATCACCCAGGTTCAAAAGGCTTGCAAGCGCTCTTCAAGGCTTTATTCAGTGCACTACCTCGACAGATACATCGGTAGCTGTATGGTAGGATGCCAAAACTGTCGCGGTACACGGTCTGTGGTATGGGTATTTATACTGCCTCGACAGATACACCGGTAGCTGTATGGTAGAGTGCCTACACTGGGGCGACGGTCTGCGGTATGGGTATTTATACTGCCTCAACAGATACCCTGGTAGCTGTATGGTAGGGTGCCAAAACTCTCGCGGTACATGGTCTGCGGCATGGGTATTTATACTGCCTCAACAGATACCCTGGTAACCGTATGGTAGGGTGGCCACACTGGCACGACGGTCTGCGGCATGGGTATTTATACTACCTCAACAGATACCCTGGTAGCTGTATGGTAGGGTGGCCACATTGGCACGACGGTCTGCGGTATGGGTATTTATACTGCCTCAACAGATACCCTGGTAGCTGTTTGGTAGGGTGCCCACACTGGCGCGACGTTCTGTGGTATGGGTATTTATACTGCCTCAACAGATACCCTGGTAGCTATATGGTAGGGTGCCCACACTGGCATGACGGTCTGGGTATGGGTATTTATACTGACTCAACAGATACCCTGGCAGCTGTATGGTAGGGTGGCCACATTGGCACGACGGTCTGCGGCATGGGTATTTATACTGCCTCAACAGATACCCTGGTAGCTGTATGGTAGGGTGGCCACATTGGCACGACGGTCTGCGGCATGGGTATTTATACTGCCTCAACAGATACCCTGGTAGCTGTATGGTAGGGTTGCCAAATTGGCACGACGGTCTGTGGCATGGGTATTTATACTGCCTCAACAGATACCCTGGTAGCTGTATGGTAGGGTGGCCACACTGTTGCGACGGTCTGCGGCATGGGTATTTATACTGCCTCAACAGATACCCTGGCAGCTGTATGGTAGGGTGCCCACACTGGCACGACGGTCTGGGTATGGGTATTTATACTGACTCAACAGATACCCTGGCAGCTGTATGGTAGGGTTGCCACATTGGCACGACGGTCTGCGGCATGGGTATTTATACTGACTCAACAGATACCCTGGCAGCTGTATGGTAGGGTGCCCACACTGTTGCGACGGTCTGCGGCTTGGGTATTTATACTGACTCAACAGATACCCTGGCAGCTGTATGGTAGGGTGCCCACACTGTTGCGACGGTCTGCGGCATGGGTATTTATACTGCCTCAACAGATACCCTGGTAGCTTTATGGTAGGGTGGCCACATTGGCACGACGGTCTGCGGCATGGGTATTTATACTGCCTCAACAGATACCCTGGTAGCTGTATGGTAGGGTGCCCACACTGGCGCGACGGTTTGTGGCATGGGTACTTATACTGCCTCGGCAGATACACTGGTAGCTGTCTGGTGGTAGGGTGCCCACATTGGCGCGAAGGTCCACGGTAAGGGTATTTATACTGCCTCGACAGATACCCTGGTAGCTGTATGGTAGGGTGCCCACACTGTTGCGACGGTCTGCGGCATCGGTATTTATACTGCCTCGACAGATACACTGGTAGCTGTCTGGTAGGGTGCCCACATTGGCGTGACGGTCCACGGTATTGGTATTTATACTGCCTCAATAGATACCCTGGTAGCTGTCTGGTGGTAGGGTGCCCACATTGGCGCGAAGGTCCACGGTAAGGGTATTTATACTGCCTCAACAGATACCCTGGTAGCTGTCTGGTAGGGTGCCCACATTGGCGCGACGGTCCACGGTAAGGGTACTGCCTCGACAGATACACTGGTAGCAGTCTGGTAGGGTGCCCACACTGGCGCGATGGTCCGTGGTAGGTGTATTTTTACTGCCTCAACAGATACCCTGGTATCTGTATGGTAGGGTGCCCAAACTGTAAATTTTTAATGTCTGCCATCATTTATTAACGATTCAGTTATTTTTTAACAGTTATATCTGTTGTTTTCCTTTAAGTCAAGGAAAGTGCAAGCTACTAAGTAATAACAAATTTATTTAATAATTAAATTACAGGGTTGATTAGCACATGGTTTTAAAACTTATAAGACTGAGTCGTACTATACTGATGTATTTTTAGAAACAGCACAATCCCTAACCCTCATATCGTTTATCATATGAGCTCACGCAAAGGCCATACAACACGATGAAGGCTCCTCCCTTAATCTTCCTAAGTAGATCCACTAAACAATAAAAGTGTTGTTTTTATGTACTACGTTTACCGCACAGGAAACTGGGCTAGCCTGAAACGGTCTTACATATTGCATCAGAATAGGTCTAGAGGGTGTCGGCATTATTGCATAGTTTAGAGCAATTGGTTATTAGTGGAGTGTGAAACCGGAATTTCAGGGACTAAATCCTCCTGCTCAACTACTTGGCCCACTTATCTATTTATACCTATCCGAGGTAGAATCACTCATGTAATCATTTGATACTTATCAATTTATACATACTTACAAATTATTCTATTTTCAAACAATAAAAAGAACAAAACACCATAACACCAAGAATCTTTATCCCAATACAGGTTGAGTAATTTTAAAAAGAAATACTGACCATAGAATACCTTACAGATGGTTAATTCTTGGAGGGGTGAATAGGTTATATTCCCTACTTATAGACAGTTTTGTAATTCATTGAAACAATAATTGTCCTCTTTCCAGTACTTTATTTTTATTCACTGGCTGAGAGAAAAGCACGATATAATTCTAGCAACTTCAGGTTTTGTTGTTCCAAATTATGCTACTTTATTTTTATCATAAGCTTTTTTAATAATGTAATATTTCCACAATGCCGTATTTTTTTTATAAAGTCATTCAAGATTAAATGATCTAACAGTGGTGTAAAATATTTGCAGAAAATAAACGGTATTGGTGTTTGAAAATGATACCATCAATGTTAAAGGTGGTCAATATGTAATTCTTAATCCAATAACGTACTCCATTCTACCGAGGGGTATTACCCAAGGGTACTGTTGACATAAGAAAGTAGCCATGTACATGAAGAATTCATCGTTATTGCCTCTATCTACAGAGTGTTAATACTGACTTGTATGAAGCATCAAGGATATCTAGAGTTTGAGGTATTTTATTTTATTTCATCATATTTAATTTTTCACTCATTGAAATAATACATTTTTTTTATTAAATTATTATTATTGTTTGCAAAGCTATTTAATGGTACCCAATGAATGACCCATCAAACCCCAATCAATCAATAAATACAAGAAGAGTTTAAACTAGGAGAAAGCATATCTTACTTTTGATTTCAACAAGGTAACATTTTATTTCAACGTGTAGTTCAAAAGCACAGTAAACTTTCAGTTCATACTATTAGGGTAATGAACGTTACTTATGAGCATCAGTAAGTAAAAGTGAAGACTATTTTAACAGGAGTTGCAATAATTGGTTTTATAAATGGTAACTTATCAATCATCATGCATGGGCAAAACAAAAAGAAAACATTTAAGTGAGTTTTTCTTAAGTCCATATTTTATCATTTTTAAGATATTTCAAGATTAACGAAAAACCGGAATTTTCTTGGCGTGCCAATATGTTTTTGCCACAGATGATTTAGAGATTGCGTAAAATATATCATAAAATGTTACGGAATATAGTTTCTATTATTTTATTATTAATTCTGTCCATCAAGTCATTAACTTTTTATAAACTTCTACAATTTTTAACAACTAATGTGCACTTTATAACGTCTCCTTTCCATAACAGAGTTTATTGATTGCTCGTGTATAAATATAAACAGTCCTGTTCACTAATGCACGAATCATGTTGCATTTCTCATGTTAACATCATGGAAACACATACTTTACTAAACCATGAAAAACTGCACAAAAACGTTAAATTTTAAGACAAAATCGTTTTTTCACACAATGTAAAACATTAAATAAAACAGATTAATTTTTGCTATGAAAAAAACACAAAATCGCTTTGAAAGTTTTGTGAAATCATCACTGTCCATGTTATTGGATGCCAGATTACGCTTGGGCAATTTTTGGAAAGAGAAGCTTAACATATTTACTCCTCCACACTACCAAATTGAACTCAATCAATAGTTGCCAACCAATAGAGAACGGTCGAGTAAGGACTATTTGTTGCAGGTCATTATGACATTCACAGACAAAGTACTCTGTGGAACAGAAACTGTGATTGAACTGTTCTATGTGGGTTAAACCATTGCGTATACACAGAATAGACTTCCCAAGTGGTTTAAAAAAATTAAGCCAAGAAAATATATAAAGTTCTGGAGCATCTAACCAGTGTTTACGTTAAATATTAATAAAAACCAATGCGATATCATAGCAAACAGCTGATTGATTTATCACTTGACACAGAATATTTTCATTAGTAAACCAACTCAACAGATTGCACCACGTTTTTTGGCTTCAAATGTTTACATTATATGGCAAGTCTATTCTGTGTATAGTCAATGAATAAACTTAACGAGAAAACTGCTACATTCACCGTAGATTGTAACTTTTAAGTGGGAAATCAATTGGAAAAACGTTAGTTTATTTCATACATTTTAAATAATAAGCAATAACTATATACGGAAACAAAAAATATATCTTGATTTAGGCTTTTAATGCTATGTTATTTTAACGGAATAATATAAGTCGTGTCACCTGAATTTATATTTCGCAATGTTCAAGCTTTTTTGACTTTGCTTAAACAAGACAGTAAACAGCAACGAAAATATAGTGTGTGTAGTTCCTTACGGGCCACGTGTATTTAGGATATACCTACTGGATGGGGAAAGTAGAGTCATCTCGTTGATTAGAGTCATCCTCGAAGGTGGATGAGGATTTACATTAGTTCTTTTGCAAGTGTGAAATCATCACTGGAACAAGGCAACGGCCTTGCAATGGAACCTGTTACTGTAGATGCCGTTTTAGATATTCTAAGAGGTTAATGTAATTAGGTTAATAAGACAGCTGCATCCCGTGTTCATATAAAACTTTATTTAAGACGAGGTTAGGCATTCTTGGATGACTCTACATTCTGAGATGATGAAGTTAGTTCCGTGTTTTGTTTGGTACTTTTAGGTGCAAGATGTGTGATCCAGCTATAAAGTAATGATATTATGTGCTTCAGTCCGGTTCCCTACAACCAGCATTTGTATTGGTGGTTGGGAGCCCAACACTGTTTTTGCCTTGGTTTAGGGATTATCTACCTTACATAACCAAGGTACTAAAACCTAACTGAGACGCATTGTTATTAACTAAAATGACAGTTTCTGATAGCTGGTCTGGTAGTAGAACACGGGGCTTTGGAGCCCGACGTTCCAGGCTCAAATCTCGCCAATCAACAATCTATTTTATTTGTGTCCCTCTAGTACGAGTCTAAAGTAATGTGTAAAACAGTCCCGGGCTTGAACCTAGCGTCCTAGGATGTGAAGGTGGTGCTAAAATAATGTAAATTCTTAAGTTTCCTAGTACGTTGTGTACAAAACAGTTCCTAAACTTTTACATACAATATTATCACTTTTCTGCCTCATAAGAAGGTTAACCACATAATTCATCTCAATATTACACTCTTCTAGCTGTCATTTACAGACTCTCTCTCGTATGTAACATATCAGTTAATTTATTTTATTTTATGTTAGAATCGTATTTTAATTTTTATTAAGAGTACCTCAGGACCGAGCTTTGCTTGGGTCAAATAATTAGTATACACTGAGGGCACCCATGGTCAATGCAATTGGTATACAATTTCTTTGGTAGTATGTCTTTGTTCTGTTAAAATTGTCAGTTGTAGTTGATACAGTACTTGATAAGCACAATAATAAACATTTAACAGGCCATAAGAACATTATGAAACTTATTCTTAACAATAATTCTTGTTATTGTTTAACTTAGTCTTAACATTTGGTCTTGATGTTTTGCCAACAAAATTATAAAAATAATAATATACAATCATCTTTATAACATTTCAAAAATGTTAGCGATATTTTATGAGTAAAAACCTCTGTTCTTATCTTTCAGTTTCAATGTACCGAGGGTTAGAGAACCCATTAACCCGTTTTATTGACACAAGAGTAGTCCCATAAACTTTGGCTCATTGTACCAGGGCATTGTTAGTCAGCTGCAAAAAATCGAAAAGGAATTTGGAAATGAATACTGAATCATAACTATATATATGGTCAGCATTAGTCAAAGTTTTATAACACTTTGTGTACTTTAGTTATTGTTTATATCATTATCAAGTCTTACTTTTATTCTGTTAAACCATTTGCTTAGCAATATACATAGTTTGCTTGTACTCTTAAAACTTCCAAGTTCTTACATTATATACTATTCAATTATAACAAAAACATTTGAAATACTACATATTAAAATATAGAAAATATAGAAAACGAATCCAATTTTTGTATTTAATTTAGTAATCAAAACTTATACAGGGTGGCTGGTCATCAGTGTCACAAAATTTTTTGGCGTAAGTACAAAGTAAATGCAGTGTAATGATGCATATAAAAGGTTCCAAGTCCAAAAATTAGCTTCCCAAAGAATTATTTTATGTTTTTCAAAAATAACTATGTTTTCAAACTTAATACAGCTATTTCTCAGTTACCTGTAAATGGATTTGAGTAGACAATGTCATTTTCGTGTTCTACATTAAATTTTGAATAAGAATAATATAAAATGACGGAGTATCAGTTGTAAAAACTCCATTGTAAATAGATTCAAAGATAAAAATTAAGATGTTTGAAAAAAATTTAAAAAACATTGGTCTATTGTATTTTTTCACACCCTGTAAACAAGAAACTGTCCGAATATGTTAAAAACTGCGCCATTTTATAAGCTTTCCAACCATATGCTACACTATTGAGGTTTAGAAATTCTGTTGTTTGTTTTAGTGGTTTGAATACCAGAAAACAGGGTGTCTTTAACATTTAAAACATAAAAGCCGGTATGTATTAAGCAAAAGTTGTATTTTTGTTTCAGCTTTAACAGTAAAAACAGTAAAAAAGTTCCCTGTTTTCTGGTATTCAAACCACTAAAACAAACAACAGAATTTCTAAACCTCAATAGTGTAGCATATGGTTGGAAAGCTTATAAAATGGCGCAGTTTTTAACATATTCGGACAGTTTCTTGTTTACAGGGTGTGAAAAAATACAATAGACCAATGTTTTTTAAATTTTTATCAAACATCTTAATTTTTATCTTTGAATCTATTTACAATGGAGTTTTTACAACTGATACTCCGTCATTTTATATTATTCTTATTCAAAATTTAATGTAGAACACGAAAATGACATTGTCTACTCAAATCCATTTACAGGTAACTGAGAAATAGCTGTATTAAGTTTGAAAACATAGTTATTTTTGAAAAACATAAAATAATTCTTTGGGAAGCTAATTTTTGGACTTGGAACCTTTTATATGCATCATTACACTGCATTTACTTAGTACTTACGCCAAAAAAATTTTGTAACACTGATGACCAGCCACCCTGTATAATCACTAACATCATCTAGCCAAAAGTTTATTATAAATTTTAATATTTTCGACAAAATCTAACGTCTTTTGGTAAGTGAGACAAGGCTTAAACAATAATGGATTGTTTAAATATCATCCTGATGATATTTGCATTGAAACATTCCTTTCTTCGTTTTGATTTGGACGCAAATGAGGAATTGATTGTAGGTCAATGTTTGCAGTATTTATTAATGTAATAATAGTTAAACCACCACCCCTACTATATTAAAGCAATATATACATACAACACATGCTACCAACCAGTCAGTTCTTGATCTATTTCTCATCTTGCAATATAAATTTACGCCCCAGTTACACCGATGATGAGTACAACAGCCAATCAAACCCTAGAGTTTATCAAAACTCATCGAAGCGTACATATACGTCCGCGCTTCTGACCGTAAAACAGTGCATGCAACCATCATAGAAACCGAGTTGACAAGGAAAACATGTTGAATGTTGTTTTATAATACATATAGTACACTTGAAACTTGTTTGACAATTTATTAATCGATTTTTATAGAACTTCAGAAAGGTTAATTAGACGGATTAAGATGGTTTGGACACCAATTCAAATTAATGAGTTGAAGCATCCCCACTTACCTAGTAGCTTTGTGAACACATCTTTCTTTCTTTATTCTAAAGACAAATTAAAAAGAAAAGCATGGTTCACAAGAGAATATAGGTGCAACATTACAATGAAAATACTGAAAATAAAGGACAAATTATTTGACTTGATTAATACAATTTATGATCATAAAAGGTAAGAAAACTATAATAAATAAATTCATGATATTAATACCGGTACATGATAAATATAATAATCGTGTGATAAATGCAATAAATGTAATACCTTAAAAATAAATTTGTAATTCATAGTTGTTATTTTTTAAATACTGTATGTATAATAAAAAGTTGAGAAATAAATATAACATTTATAAACTATTTAAATAGTATTAATTTATAATAGTTACATTGAAACATGGATGTATCTATCTGTTATGTTAAAAAAATAAATTGACTTAAAAAGTTTAAATTTTTAAATTCATAGTTTGTGATGTATAATATCATTATATTCTTTAATATTATATAATGTTTTGGGACTTTGCATCTGACCCATATAAAAAGTTAAATTTCAGAAGGTTGTTAAATATAGAATACATTTGAAGTTTGAAAAACAATCATTCTTCCCTACTTAATAGCTATTCTTAAAAGTTGCAATACTACAAGATAGTATTTACAATATACGCAGCAAAAATATAACGTAGACTGTAATGAACTGCAATACAAGGTTTCAGGATAGTTTTAGTTATATTATACACCATTTAACGAGCACCATTTGAGGATGACAGCATGCTTAACGAAAAAGGATAGAAATAAATTCTCTGACGAACATGACAGTTATAAATAGACAACATCTTTTAAAAGCAGCTTCCTACATATTCTTCTACCAAGGTGAAACATTTTATAGCAAGTTACAAATTATTCTTCCCAAACTGTATTTAACGGTAATAAAGCTTATGCTTTTGTTTCAACACATTTGTTTTTAATTTGTAATCCTTAAGAAAATACTTTTAACAATATTGTCCATTTATAAATGTATATTTATGTGATAGATTTGAAATAGAGCCTTTAACTGAATAACTAAACGATAGCATATTTGAATTCAAACTGATTTTTCAAGGCTTTATTCATAATGTATTATACTAGTACAATGATAACTAATAAACCAAAATACTGAATTACAATAGCATTTTACAGCAATTATCAGGGCAATGGCAAACGTATTTTAATATTCGATCCCTCTAAAATTAATGAGTAAACGAATGAATCAATAATATATTCGCATCCAATATCTGAAGAAAACGGAAAATTTTAAATCCTATATTATTAATAATCCATTTTAAAATATAAATTTTCCATACCAAAATCCCACTTAACCATTATTTAAATTGGTTTCAATATACACAACACATCAACTGTTAGGCACATTTTTATTTAAGATGTAAATTGTTTGATATAAATACTTTTATAATATATAATATAAAATAATTGAATTAAAAATATATTAATGTTTATTGTCAAGGGTATTTGATATTGCTCATAGTTTTATTTAAAAATCATCGCTTTGTTATCAGGGCTCAAAAGCCGTCTTACGTTATCTATTTTTATGTGTTTGACAACGTCCATAATAATTAGTTAGTCAAAGTTTGCTAACACAAAAGGCTTATGATAGGTGGTGATGATGAATAGGCGAATGAATGATAGGATTCGACTATTGGGTCTGATGATGATTGGAGTGTCCAATCGAAATCGATTACCACTTACCAACTTTTATATGTATTTTCCGTCTTGTAAGTCAACAGTATAAGTGTAAATATATTATTGCGAGTGTTATTAGACGTATATATTTTCTGTATTTTTCAGGTAATTTAATAACACGTACGATGCTAATCAAGAAGTTATTTAATAAAAAAAACTAAACAATGACGCGTTGATTGAGTCTAATGGAATGATATTCAATAGGGAGAATCGATGTATTAATTGATTTTGAAATATAAACTGAAGCATCATAAGTATAACTGACTACAGATAGGCAACATGACGTTAATTTTTCAGGATTCAATGATTCAATGATTTATTTGGCCACTAAGCAAAAGCAATAGGCTAAGTCACTTACAATACAAAGTAAATAATAAATAGTCCATCTCTTGATTCACATATAAATGCAAGTTAGATAAATATAATAATAAGGAAACAAATAAAACCATGCAAAACAAAACTGTAGCAAAACCATGCAAAAAAAAACAGGCAAGAAAATAGCCATGCAAGGCAGTCAGTGCATGAGCATTACCTATAACAAAACTGGTAGTCCTACTTTATAAAATTCAGTCAGGTCATAAAAAGGGTTTTCTATCAACCAGTCCTTCATTACTGCCTTGAACCTTGAAGTAGGCAAGTCCCTTATGGCTACTGGTGGGTGGTTGAAAAATCTGTAACCTGAAACAGGGAAGCATTTAATTACTCTGCTCAGCCGGTGTCTATGAGCAAAAACATTTAAACAATTTCTTGTGGCATAGTTATGTACTTGGTTGTTTCTCAAAAGGTGCACTTCATTTGCCTTCATTTCTAAAATACATTGAAAGATATATACATTGTATACAGTCATGATGCGGTTTTGTTGGAACAGAGGACGGCAGTGTTCCAGGTACTGGGCTCCACTCAGCACCCTGACAGCCTCCTTTTGCAACACTAGAATTTTACTTACACCAGAAGAATGGCCCCAGAGCCTGGTTCCGTAAATAATGAATGAGTGGAAAAAAGCAAAATAAGAGGCTCGAATGAATTCCCCAGACAAGTCAGTACTCAGTCTTCTGAGCAGGAATATGACCCTGCTCAGCCTACCACACACCGACTCTATGTGGTCTGCCCAGGTGTGGTGTGTGTCCAGAGTGAAGCCCAATAACTTCACAGGTCCAGTCTTTTCACATGCCATGTCTAGACTGAAGGTCATTGATTGGGTTTTGGACTCATTCAAAACAAGTTTGTTATCATTGAACCATGAGGTGGCCATGACAAGAAGGCTTTCAACCTTAGATCTAGAAATACTGAGGATGGGATCCTTTGCAAACAGGGTTGTGTCATCGGCATAAAATATTGCTCTACCAGACACATGGTAGTACACGTCATTAATAGACACAAGGAACAGAAATGGGCCCAAAATGGAGCCTTGAGGAACACCATGATTCACAGACAGAAGAGAGGAGTTTCTACCTCTCCAAGATACTACCTGTTGTCTATTGCTAAGATAGGATCTGAGCACCTTGAGTGCATCACCGCGTATGCCATATCTTTCCAGCTTCAGGATTAGGATATTGTGTGAAACACAATCAAATGTTCGTGAAAGGTCACAAAGCAAAACTGAAACATTTAATCTATTTTCGAGTGAGTTGAGCACTGTCTGGAGAAGGGAGTCTACTGCTGAGACAGTAGACCTGCCCCTCCTAAAACCAAACTGAGCTGGCACAAGCAGGCGATGGTCGTCAAAGTGCTCGTACAACTGTTCTAGCATAACAGCTTCAAACACTTTGGCAAATATGGGGATAATAGCAATAGGCCTATAACTACTGACATTGTCATGGGCTCCTTTCTTAAACACTGGGACTACCCTGGATATTTTCATTGCATCAGGAAAAATTCCCTCTTTCAAATAAGCATTGATCACATTTGCAAGGTGATTTGCAACATCGTGGACAAAACCTTTTAGTAGATCAGTTGACATATCAAAGTAATCTTTACTTTTAGATTGTTTGAAACTGTGAACAATTTTAATTATGTTAAGGGCAGTAACAGGCTTCCAAGAAAAGTCAAAGGAAACCAAAGGAACCTTTTCCAGGTTACATCCAGTACTGTCTACATTGGGGTTAGCCTCTTGTGAAATATTATTTACAGTGCTACAGCTGTTTACAAGTTCCTCCACAGAGTTAAGGAAATATTCATTAAAATCCTCTGCTTTAGCAAATTCACAACTAACAGGAGCTGACTTAGTCCTAGTTCCCTTAATAAAATCCCAAGCTGCTTGACAGTTATTAGGTGCCTGTGAGATAGATGAGGCCAGGTAAGCTTGTTTTGCCTCTTTTACTTTTATTTTATAATCAGTCCTCAAACTCCTTAAATAAGGTATGAGAGCAGGGTTACTTTTTGAAATATCGCTAACTAGGATTACTTGACCTCTCAACTTAGACAACTCAGGATTGTACCAGTTACCAGACTTCTTAATTTTATTGTTTTGAGTAGGCCTACTATCAGTTATCTTAGTTTTGAGGGGGACACAAGAGTCAAAAGCATACTTAATGTTGTCAAAAAAATATGTAAATGACATACAAGCTGGAAGATAGGCCAGAGATTCATTCCATAAATTCTGGTATGATTTCAACACATCGTGAAATGCCTTAACATTTGATGGGCTGAGTAACCTAAAGCTAACCTTAAAACTAAGTTTACCAGCTAACAGTTCCTCCCCCTTCAAGTCAAATTTAGGTCCAGTAGACAAACTTAGAATGACATGTTGATGGTCAGCAATCTGGTCTCTGCTAACCCAAGCACGATAGTTCCAGCAGTCAAAGTTGGTTAAGAATTTGTCCAGAGATGCTTTACCTCTTGTTGGCTCAATAATACTACTATAGATATTGAAACTACGTAGTAGGTTTAAAAAAATCGCGAGCCTCACTAGTAGGCTTTAGTAAATCTATGTTATGGTCAGTTCCAATAACCACAGATAGACCAAGAGTGGTGAGATAATAAAGACACTGGTTCAGAAGTCTTAAGAAAGTGACAATACTACCACTTGGTGACCTGTACATGGTAACAACAACAAGAGATAGTTCATGTATTGCTACAGCTGCAAATTCACCTTGCACTTCAATAGAAAAGTTACTCAGGTCCAAAGGTATACAGGTTAGTTCATTGCGCACAAACAATGCCACGCCACCCCAGGGTGTGAACGACAAAAGTGGGATACAAGGTTGAGATTTGAAATTTTACTATAATAGTCTATTTCATCGTTTACCATCCAATGCTCTTGAATACATAGAATGTCAATTTTTTGTTCCATGCACAGAATTTCCAAAAGAGGAATTTTGTTTCTCAAGCTTTGGGTATTTACAGTACAAAAGTTAAAGATATTTTCACAAGCAGCACTGGGCTGACAGATCACATCCTTTTCCCTAAAAAAAGTACGAGAGGGCACGTAGTCTCGGTTTTGTCTAGGCCTAGGAGGATCAAGCTGGTCTTGTATAGCGCGGGGTATTGGTTTCCTAGGTACCGGGTACGAAACCCACCAATCACCAAAATATGTTAGTGAGAAAAATGATGCGACCCTATAAGGCTCGCCACAATTATTGAAGAAACGGATTCCGGGCTAGTGGCATGTCCTAGTATGGTAAGATATGACATTTAGAATCTGTATACGTTTTCAAGGTCTTTATTGACATTGTGGCTATTCCAACGTTTGTTATTAAGATATTTTTTTAGCTTGTTTTATACTATCTAAGGTTTACATGTCTAGTTTTTTTTTTATTCTAAGAATGTATAAAGGTAATGTATCTGCAGTTAAACAAACTAACCCAGTGCCAATGAAAGCGTTACCATATACATATATGCTGTATATTAAAAAATTATTTACTTATTGTTATAAATAAGACTAGATTACTTACGTCAATAGCTCATTGAGCTATTGACGTAAGTAATCTAGTCTTACAATAATATCTACAGCTCAGGGGCTTAACAATGAATAAAAAAAAAAAAGTTATAAATAACGTGATCCGAACAAAATACTTCAGAACTTTCCTCCTACTAACACCACAAAAACGAGTTTCCCAATCAAATAAAACGTGACTTGAATGAGGAGGTAATGTGTCTAGATTTTCTATATTTATCGTTGAATGAGAGCTGACTTTCCATTTCTAATATTCCAGAGGTGTATTTGATAAAACTAAAATGTATGCTTTTTCAATAACAAAAACATTTCATATAACTATACTAGTTTACAATTTACAAAGCATTACACATAACTGTATTTCTTTTATAAGAAACCACGTAAATCTGTTTCTGTATTTAGTTATTTTTATTTAGGGCTATTAACTATTTGGTAATAGTAAATAGTATTATCTAATTAATAGATGAGTGTATTTAGTATACATTCTTAGAAGGGCGTGGGTGGTAACAAAACCCGTGCTTACAATAATTCACAACAACGACAACTAACGACTAACAATAGCATAATAATAACTCGCTTTATATAATATCTATTGACTTACTCAATAATCAGCGTATTTGAAACTTTTGTATTATCTTGAAATAAAAATTCACTAAAGAAAAAGAAAAATTGACAGTGCAGCCGTAATGGATCATTTAAATTGTGCAAGTTTAAAATAAATTGGTCGACCGGCTTTTATTTCATGCTGAAATCTAAACTTAGATTGGTATAATGTTGCCTTAACCCAGGAATTTTTAAAGTTTGTAGTGGAGAAAAATTCTTATGTTATTCAAAATGTTCAATGGAGTTGTATTTCATGAAACTTGTAAAACGTGTAAAATGTGTTCATATTAATTAGCATGTACATGTAATACATTTCAGCTAGCTAAATTATCGCTTTAATCATAAGAAAATATTACATTTTATAATAATGATAATGATTCAACTAATAATGATAATGATAAGCATACTAGGATATAATAATTCTAATTCTAAATGTTGAGAATCTTTTTTGCTAAAAGCATAGATTAAACAAAGGTTTAGTGATTAAAATCAACAGAATAAGGAAATATGTTAATGAATTTGTATCTAAAGCAACAACAAATAAATACATGAAGTAAACTTAAAATGTCTAGAGGTGGTGGTATGGTATATTTTTTATTGGTATGTTGATAGCTTAAAACCCTTTCATTCCCAGTGAGTACATTTGGAATCATGATTTTAATTACAGTTTATAAAGCCAGTTGTTTCCCAATGATTCCATCTGCACTCATTTTAGGGTAGGTAAACTTATATTCTTGAAGTTGGCAGCACTGGAATAGCTGTTTCCCTGGTTACAAAGTTGTTATTCTGAAAGGCAGACCCCAGCACATGGTTTTGGCTGCAACCGCATATTCCATCATTTTGGGAATTTATTGTGGTAATATATGAACTTATATAGTATGGGGAAAATATCAGTGTGTTGATTATAGTTTTAGAATGCTATATAAATTGTTTCAGGTGAATATTTCAAAACATAACCTCTCTAGGATCAAAATAAATCATGAGTTCATATGGAATCATTGGGAATCTACGGCCAAGGTTGAAGCAGGATTTTCATTGGTTTGAAATATCATAAGGTATTTAAATTTCATGCAAATAAATACAAAATATAAGTTCTGCTTATTTATTTGTGTGTAAATATATTCTCAAAGAAATATTGTAACTATAAAAAAAATTTAGTATCTTATCAATACGGTTGTTTCAGTGTAACTCTATATTGTAGATTCCCAATGACTCCATGTGGACTCATGATTCTAACTTTTTTATTGAGCGGAGCGAGCGAAGCGAGCGAAGCTCTTTGGGATCAACTTCAATGCAAACAATATAACACCATCACTCAATAACGGCTGAACACATTTCAGCCAAACTTAACAAGACTACTTAGACTAATAATGAGATGGTTTGTAAACAAACAAATTTCAATTAGATAATGCTAATGCAATTTAAAACGAACTTAAAATTTCAAATTTTTAACATTAGGCTTATGGGACTAAAGTAGTTATGACAGTTTTTTTGTTTACAAGAAAAATGTAAACAAGAGAATCATAAGGTATTTCTGAACTTTCTATACTTTTCTTTTAAACGTTTTTAACCATTCCTATGATTTTAATAAACAAGAAAATGCCGTTAAAACATTTTTTTAAGGCGCGGAATTCACTGAAAATTGAGAAAATATACGGAACTACTTTCTCAATGCGAGGAGCATAAACAAGGAGCGGAGGGATACTGACCGGTGACTACTTTCTTGGGAACCTATTTGTGTTGCCAGCTGATTAGAAACAGCCAATGTTAGAAATCAGGATTTAATAAGCGATATATCGAACCGCATCGAAATCGGAATTTAATCCGATAATACCTCATAGGTTATATTATGTTGAATTACATCGACGGTACAGTAAGTTATTGCACTTATTGATAAAACGCAGATTGAACACTGATCTAATTTAGGCATGTGGGGAGGTAGGTCGGGGTTTATGAGTATTCGTGACTACATTAAGTGTTTTGAAGTAAGGTTAGATTAGGAAGGTAAAGTGTAGGTTATAGGTAGGTGATCGGGTTGTTTATTTGTGTTGCACCATATAATTTTTATCTTTTGGAATGGAATAGTTGGTTAAGGTTAAACGGGGAAACGATTTCAAAAATGCTTGCATATGGTCTTAACTTAACAAACCATCTACAGTATTCTAGCTTTGACTTTATATAAAGTCAATGATTCTAGCAAATTATTACATACTGACCAAAAGAAAAGAGAACATTTGGATTTGGACCTTTGACCATAGCAAAACGTTGAGCAAAACTAACATATAATTTATGGAATGTGAAAAGTTGTATATCATTATATACTATTCTGTAATATTAGTAATTGTTCGGCAAATCCTCATTTTAATGGCTCGGCTGAAAATGGAATCTGCATTTTGTGAAACAGTAATTTGGTAACAATTTAGTCATTTCAAATGTTGATAACAGTAGCCTATCCTATATAAATACTGTTATTTGATTGCCAAGCCACGGACTATACATACGTCCAGTTACAACCGTAATAAGTAAACCTGGGCTTATAGAAGTACACTTTTTTTTAGCCACGGTATGGATGTCTAGGCCTGTCCAGAAGTAGGCTACTAATTTCTAATTATATTATCTACATTGTATATTTCAGGCATGTCTTTCCTACTTATTATATTATTCGGTTTTCACTTAAATCAGCTGAATGCGATGTTTACTTATTACTTATGTTTATGCCTACATTTCAGCCATCTTATTTTATCTATACTATTATATAAAAATCTAATGGTGTCTGTCTGTATGTGTATTACTAATAGGTGCAAAAGCTACTGTACAAACTGGACTAAAATTTTACAAAAATATAGTTACCATACCGAGGACCATTATAGGACTATTCACATTTCGATACTGACCGTAGGCTTTGCCCCTTTGGCTTTAAAGGTTGTGAGGTGAAGATTTTAAAAGTAAATATTGATTAGTCTCCATGGCTGCAGATGAGAACACTTAACAATGTTTGTTTACATTTGCTTTGTCATTTAAATGTAAACAAGAAGAACTGCTAAACTGCTTATTTCACAATTTTAGACAGCTGATACAAAGAAATGAAATATAATATTTTCCATAACTATGAGGTAGGTTTATTTTAATCTAACCTTTTATCATGGATTATTTATTCTAAAACTATGTCAATGATTATTATAATGATTATTATAATCATTGACATAGTTTTAGAATAAATAATCCATGATAAAAGGTTAGATTAAAATAAACCTACCTCATAGTTATGGAAAATATTATATTAACTTATTAATATTATATTATTAAATATTAAATATTATATTAGATTATATGAAAAAAAGATTCTGTAACCGTTGCTGTATCAACTCCGGCTCTGCTTTGGATTTTTTTAAAGCGTCTAAGTTATAAAAATAATGTTATTAATGTGATTTGATGGAAACAGTATGAAAATTACAATGTATAGATATTTTATATGAATTTGGAGGCTACTTTAAATAAATTCTAACTCCAACTCCTTAACATGTGTTAGATTAACTTAACATAACTTGCACATCACATTGTTTTTTATATGTATATTTAGGTAAATTAAGTTATTGTGTTTTGCTAAACCTATGCATAAATTAAACTAAAGAATATCATCAATAACTAAATTGTACTGTGTTGATTTTTTTTTTATCTGTTGTATGTAACTATAATTATTAATTATCAAATGGTAATACAAAATACTCTTATTTTATCTTAACATAGCTTTCAGTTCACATTTACTTTATTTGATACATTTATTATTTGTGTTTTGCCACACCACTGATTAAATTAAACCAAGGAAAATATCATAAAACTAAGCAGTACAAAGTGTTCTTTTGTTTCTAAAATGAATGAAATATCTGTTACTATGTTTACTTTATGGTAAGTGTGAAAATGTAAAGCCAATGGACGATGGAACTGATTACATAAAAGAACTGGTTTGTATATTAAAAAAGTTTTTTGTTGATATTTTTGTAGAGTAGAATCAGAGATGCAATGAAACATATACACTGTATTTGCTGTTAAATTGTTTAGGCATTGATGCTTTGATAATCATATTAGTTTTGTCTGCTGTCTTTAATGCTAAATTATTTGTTTAACATTTTTTATAGTGCCTATAGATATAGTTTCTTTAATATTTAAAAGACTGTATTGAAAAGGCATAGCAATATTTCTAAAGTTTATAACAGCTGACTTAGTTTGTGCTAATGATTTATTGTGAGTGAAGAAACTGAAGATGGAAGGATTTGTGATTTAATATAGGGTAAAGAAGAGTGACATTTAAAAAAAAATGTTCATATAAATTTAATAATTAGTAGTAACTTCAAAATTGAAATTTAAAATGTCAATAATAAATAAAAAGAGATGTTACTAAGGGAGATGAAATGGTGGTATCCACTGCTTACCAGATTAAAGTCATAACTTAAACATTTCTATTAGCTGGCCATAAAAGTTGAATTTTGTTTCTAAAAGCGTTGGGGTATGTGTAACTATTATAGCAACAGATGTAAAGATTAAAATGTTTCTATTTTGTGTCCTCTTCCCGTTGCAAAGTACGGGTACAACAGCTAGTTGTTCAATAAGTTATTCTTTTTGCAGTTTTTACGTTTTTACACATTGAAATACATGACTGATAATTCAGTTTATTTTAGTTTTTTAAAGGCGTTTTACATTTGAGTCTTACATTAAAATAGCCCTACATTTTTCGTAGGCCTATGTTTTATCTTTGACTATCAATACAACTAGACATTCCATCCCCATGTTGAATTTGTAGCCAGCATTTTCATCAACATCTACTGTATTCAATGGCCAATGGTATTATTAAGGCCAGTATTAAAGTGCCGTCGCTAAATCATCCTAATAATGGCAGAAGACCTACATTCCAGTTACATTACAATCATATCCTCCATCAAGAATACTTGGTACTGTATTAACAATCATAAATTATTTCCAGCAAAGAAAGCTGAGTTTAACCGATGTTTATGCTGCACAGTTGAATTTAAATGTCACATTTCCTCTCCTGTTGTTATATAATACTCGTTTTTTAATAGGTACTGTTTTTTTAAACTTAAATACTTTAACCAATTGTAAGGGTGGAAAATGAAGTCCAATGTTTTGGTTGTAGGCTACAGTTGAATTTGAATGTTAAATTTCCTTTCTCTTTTTTATACTTTAATGCCCTTTTTGGATGTTAATATCAGATTCCAACTACTGTAATATTTTCCTGGTCAAAACTACCATAATGCACTTCTCGAAGAGGTAAATTTGAATTATTATAATTTTAATCTTTAAAACCAGCATTAGTAAATAAATCTATTGACATTTTTACATTTAGTTACTCATACAAATATCAAATCACGTTTGTTCCGCTCAACTGGCTTTCACCTCTCTGAAAGCAACCCTAGTAAAAAAGGAAATTGGTCCAAACTTGATGTATTTTGCATATTTACAATGTAAATATACAGAAAACCCACAGAAATGTTTTTTAATCGCTATTTTTGTGCTTGGGAATGAAAGGGTTTTAATATAAAATAAACAAATTTGAAAAAAAATTATTAAAATATCTCTAAACAAGCTAACTATAACAGTTCATTTAATTTTATACGTAGCCGTTAGGCCTTCTAACAAAGTTTTAATACACAAAATTATAGGTTTTTTAAGGTCTGCAAAATGGCTTGGAAATTAACTGATAAATTATTTATATTTTGAGGGTCGAAAAATGAAAATAAATTATCACCCCATACAACCCCGTTCGGATAGTCCGATCATGATGGTTCACAAATTCGTGCTAATAGACGAAATGCACGAATGGTGTTTTGGCATTTGGGGGTCTCCAAACGTAAAATTTAATCGGTTTAATATCCAGGTAAAGGACAAGGTAAAATGCACATGAAATGTCAGTGTGAACTGCGTCGTTAGCATGGTTACGTAATCAGAAACACGAGAGGAAACTAGAGCCCAACTGTTGTATAATCAAGTAAAAATAATTTAAATGGAAACGTCAGAGTTTTAATGTTATATGTGACAACAACCGATTGTCATTCATATTTTGTACAACCTAATATAACCTTAACCAGAATGATTAATGTTATATTTTCTTTAATTCTGTAGAATTTTCGTTAATATTTTGAAAAATTGTAACTCGTTTGAATTTTTTTTTTGATTCCTAAAAAGGTACTTAATGTAAGGACAATTTTTAAAGAGTTATTAACATTCTTTATAGCTTGTAATTCACGTAGGTTGAAGTGTAAGAAATATTTAATCAATATTTGATTGATGTTTTCCAACCACCTTATAAAAATCGAGGGTCTGGCCAAATTATAAGTTATTATCTGGTGGATTCGTTCGTAACAAACGGCGAGCAATAAATTTTACCTGACATGAAATAGGACCAATAATAGCCAATTACTATAGTGAGGTTGTTAGAGGGATTAAATGATATAGAACGTTATTCATTGTATTTACATCGGGGAAAAAGTTTGTTAACATGAAACCTGATTATATTATATTTCATATTAATGAGATTGTTAAAATAGTTAAAAATATAATTATTGAATTTAAAATAGTAAAAAAAATAAAGGGAATAACTTTTAGTGTTGAAATCATCTTTGAAAGCATGGCCAATGAACTTTTTGACGATTTGTAACATGTTTAAATCAATGAGTTGATTTTAATATTTCATATTTTTATAAACGATTGCCGAAAAAGATCTTACGGTATTGAACTGAATTGTCTTAAAGTAAAACAGAAAACATCTGATGCAATTGTTTTACGCATTTTAAACCATATTGCCATCACCATTGACCATCTTTGATGGTTTAAAAGAGCAATGGTCTTTTAGAAATTTTTGTGATGCACGCCCGACTTCAAGCGTTCCGTTGGATATAATAATTTTTTTTATCTACCAGCTATTAGCTGTGTAATTATACCTTTAACTTGTTGTTCATCCTCTCAGGGGGTGAGTAAGTTCTCTGTTTCATGTAACTTACTACAATTCCAATACAAATGTTCAACAAAACCATTCTTCACAGACAATTTTAAGACGCAGTTTATTTTAGATATAACTATAAAGTGAATGGAAGAGGTCAACTAGTTCTCTGGCTGGAATATTAACGATAAACGTAATACAATTTCCCGGACCGAGGATTGCAATAATGTATATGAGACAAGTGGCCTAAGAAAAGTACTAAACATCCCCTATATCATTTGTTAACGTGCCCTGAGTGAACAATTTTCAAAGATTTACAGACAAGTATTTTTTTTTCTTGCAATAATAACAGACCGCTATTTTATATTATATGACGTAAAAAGCTATGATTTTTACAAATCAACTTTATCCAAAAACCGAACTTGTATTGCATTCAGGAAATAGTTTCAATATACTACTAAACTCTAGAGAAGGTAGCTTTGATAGCTTCCGGCCTCAAAGAGATTCACTTAATGTTTAGAGTAGTGTAAGTAATCCAATAGTAAAGCCGTTTGATGTGTCCAGTAAAATGTACATTGAAAATACTGTTTTATCACTTTTCAATGAGTGACTGAATTTATCTGATGCATTTTTCCGAGCAAAAATTGAAGAACTCAAGTAGTTACTTTTGTACCTAGGTCAAAAAGAATAAGTCAAGTTAATATTAAGTAAATTAGCGTTACACTTTTCTTCCTAAACTTCAAATAGTATATTACGTTAGTGGTCCGGTAAGTGATGTTTTACCGTCCGAGCACGTCAGTTCCAAGGGATTTTCGTGCGAGTACGTTAAAGCTTACCGCGCGAGTAACGTACGATACTTTACATAATAATACACAGAATAATTATTAAATTTTAAACCCAAAACACAATTTATTTAGGACATAACATAAATTATAATAGTTTTATATTACAGAAAATAAATTAGGCCGTTGCAGTTAGCTGTTTATTTCATCAGCTGACTAAGTGCACGGTAAAAGTACACAACGTTACTTTTCCGTGTTAAAGGGCATTTATCCAGCCTATCAATACGGTTAGAAATGTATCTATTTTTTGTAGTATGATGTAAACATTTTTTATTAGAATATTTTTAGAAATATTGAAAGATTTTTCCTATACATTTCTATTCCTACGGCCACCTCCTTTTTGGCTGGATTGTTATTTGTAACGATTGTTTTATTAATATACATATATCTACCAAAAGTAACTGTCCATAAAGGATAACCACTTTGACAGTAAAGTTAATAGTAAAGCTATATACCAGTTTTCACTGGTAATTGAAAATTAGGACCATACCCTGCATGATCATGCATTTTAAAGGACCCAGAATTATAAAAATAAGTTACTTAATAGTTGACCAAATAGATTCATCCATCGGATTATCTATGGTTCAATGTTTTAATATTCTTGAATTGAAACAAACCGAAAGAATATATCGGTCGTATATTTAGGTGATAAACAATACTAACTCTATGTGATTCAAAGATTTCCCCTTTTCAAGAGTTTGATTGAAAGGTCTGTCTACAATGGTTATCTAATTCATGTGGTAAAGCGAGAATGGTGAACTTGTAACATTTTGCTTTTCTTATCCTGCATTCTGTTGAAATACTAGATAATCTTTGTCAAATGGAAATTGTTAGGAACTATGCAACATAGTTATGAGTTTTCGTAGCTAAAGGAATTCATGGTTGCAGTGTAAATTAAGAGGCCAAATCATTTTAGCTTTTGTATTATTTTAGGTAAATTATTGTTATTTTATACTGGATATTTTATTCAGGATAAATGTTTACTACTGTTTCTGTTTATGTACATGTTCAGTTTATAAAACAGTATTTTAGAGATTTGGGCTGTGTTCCTGAAGGGGAAGTTCCTTTTAAGTGACCTAAAAACTCTATTGAAATATGTCTACTTAATATATTATAGCCGTAAGGAAGTAAATAATAGTAGCATGGTACATTGGCAAAGTAATAAAATATTTAAAGTCTTATGGCAAAGCATATTGACAAGACTAGCTTAAACCCCTTATTCATCTTAGTAAAACGTTATCACTATTTACTGCTAACATTTCTGTAAGTCTAATTAGTTTTGAAAAATATTAGAATAAATCATATCTGCGTATAACATGCAGTTCTAAATTCTAAATTTTCTATAGTAATTTACTAAAACGACTGTTTATTAGGTGTATACTAAATTAGTCCTACATTTACTTTTTTTTAACAGATCAGTTCAACTTTGTTAAACACATTTTGAGTTCGGATCTCATTTTGTTTTATAATAGGCAATTTTTGTACATAAAATAACCTTTAAAATAAACATAAAGCTATGGTTACTATTATAGTTGTTCCAAATGTATTTGGCGGAGTGTAAAAGCTTCCAAAGCTTGATATAACCTCAGAACATTTCCTCTCTTTGTTTTCTAGAGACATATCCATTTGTAAAGCAATGAGCCGATTACGCTGCGACCTATAAATTCAAAGCGTGTGACAGGTGTTTCTCGTAACAACTTACCAAAACGAAAATGTTAGGGAAAACCTATCTAAAAACCTTTCTTTTTACTGAAATTAGATTTTGTCAATCGTAGTCTACAACTATCGGATACGTTCAATAAAATATTTAGTTTAGTATAAAGTTAAACTGAAATTACTTTCAATTGTTAATGGTGTTAGAGAAATTCTTAAAATCACATAGTACCGTACTAAAATAATAGGATAGAATAGAAGACAAATAATATGTACACATAGATTCTATTTAAAATAATGTTTTGTAGAATAATTTAATATATACAGCAGTAAAATCTTAGAAAGAACACATTTCATTCAATCATGAAACAACTATAAGAAATGTTGATATGGCTTATAAAGTAGCAATACAATACAAGATGAGTCAATGTTACATTTGTATTACATGGTATTGTGTGTATGATGAAACAGTAACTTTGCTAATTAGTACTTTAGTTAAGACAATGTTTGTATTTTGGTAACTTTAAAAGCAGTTAGAGATGTTTATTTACAATTATAACTTTGTTGATTTCATGTTTTACTTGTAGGTTACAGTGTGTAATGTAGTTTATAATTCCAAAGCCTTACTTGTACCAAAGATGATTATTTGAGATAAACCTATTAATTTGTAAACTATTTTTTTGATCTGATCCAGTAAAATTATCAAATTACGCAGGAAGTACAGCATTATTTTTTATAACAATCGCAGAAATATAACAAACACTGATATACTACGACTCTTGAAGACAGAGGGATTAAAAGATGTTCAAAACTAGCATAGTCAAACAGTGACAACTCTACAGTTATTAGTAGGACTATGTGGCCTACTGTTCTTTTTATTACATTTTGATGGGCAATACCAATTCCAGTGGCTTTTTTGCATCTTGCTCCAGTTTAAATTTGGAACCAGTTCGCATCAATTGTATTGAATTCTACTAAGTATTATTATTGTTCGGTTTTGTATTTCATCTATGTATTGGCTAAACCGTTGGCATACATAAATAAATAAATCAACACCCATCAGTAGGTCTTGTTTGGGGTCTTGTTCGGGGTAGTGTCTGGGGTCTTGTTCGGGGTCTTGATCGGTGTCTTGATCGGTGTCTTGATCGGGATCTTGTTCGGGGTCTTGTTCGGGGTAGTGTTTGGGGTCTTGTTCGGGGTCTTTTTCGGGGTCTTGTTCGGGTTTTTTGGGGGGTTTAGTCGGGGTCTTGTTCGGGGTCTTGTTCGGGGTAGTGTTTGGGGTCTGGTTCGGGGTCTTGATCGGGGTCTTGTTCGGGGTCTTGATCGGTGTCTTGTTCGGGGTATTGTTCGGAGTCTGGTAAATAATTAACATTGCATCGCAAAATAAAAGTCGTCCACACTTCGGGTGTCATACCTATAATTTAATCACATAGAAAGCACCCTAAATAAGTCAATAAATAACAAACAACTTTCACTTTTTCTAATCGAGATATATAATGTTTTTCTCATTTTGTACTTGATACTTATTATATTCAAACGCACTAGCAGGTATGCTTAGAATATATTGTGTAAGTTGTTACAGCCTAAAACGTTTATAAAGTTCACTTATTTTACTAGTATATAATTTTGTTTTAGAATCCTAGCAAGATAACTAAATATTTTTGATAGCATTCTAAAGTTTTCTTTGTTAAGCCCAAGGAAATACTGTAATTTTTAAACTATTCTCTGTTTAAATTTAGTTTCGTGGAACCAGTTGGAACGTGGTGGGGGATTCGTCAGGCGACTCGGAAACATAGCGTTTGGCGTTAAGGCCCACAGAGTTTGTGTGTTGGAAATCCAGACTCTTTACTTTGCAGCCACACCTCATATATTAAAATTAAAAGTGATCATCAAAAGTGATAATATGTGTTTCAAGTATTTTAGAATTTTTTTATATTTATAATCAATTATAAAGCTAAAAATACTAGAGGTATTACGTCCAGAATAAGTTCTTGTTTTCATAAGTCCCCCCTCGTATATAACACAAGTTGGCAAACTAATTACATAAAACCCAGTCCAAATATTTGAATATTATATAAATGTAAAACATTACAAATTGTAATATTATTTGTGATAAATGTTTATTCTTTAATAAAAGCGTTCTTTAATATAAGTATTTTAATAAAAGTAGCCATAGTTCCTTTAATTTTCACAACCTCTTGGGTTTGGCCGAACGATAACACTATTGATGGACAATAATTGATTATTATTTTGCTTAAATATGAAATATTAAAAACTATTATAAAAATTATTATTTTAGAATTAGAACAAAGCTTCCTACTCGAGACCTAGAGAAAACGGAAATTAAAACTCAATTTTATCCCAAGAACATTTTGTAATTTAGTTTAATTACGTGATCTTAATATCACTCCTGATTTGTTATAAATATTTTCTGTAAGATGAATAATTTAGATTTTTTATATCAATATAACTTGGCAAGAATACAGAACTTATATTTGATTTTGAACTTTCATGTGCTCGATATCGCAAATATTATTAAGCAACTTAGAGAGACGTTCTATAAATAGAACTACTTTGGATTACACCTTGCACGTGTTATCTTATGTAGATTTTTAAACTTTGAAGCCTGCTAAGTTTTAGGAACTATTAGTTTTAACGAAAAAATAAATAAATATTTATTAGTTCAGGTTACACATTGAATGGGAAGTATGGATATACCTTGTAGAATCAAAGAATAGATCTTTCAATTTTTAAGACGTTCTTTTGGAATTCTTTTCTAAGATCGTAAATAAAAAATAACCTATTCTGGATAGTTGAAACAAATAAAACGAAATTTAGTAAAAGTAATGTAGTCTAAAAGTTTTAAAGACTTCAAAAAGGATTAAACTAACTAATAAACGTTTTACAAAAAATTTCATTAAATACAAAATTGAATTACATAAGAAATTGTTAGTTTTAATTTAATCAATAAATGGAATCGCTTTCTCCAACCTTTTCTTATATGACTTTTAATTTGTAATTTTTCATAAGTTTTTTTTTTTTTTTTTTTTTTTTGTAATTTCGTTTCATATTTGATTGTATACATACTTTACTTTAAAATTCTGGAAAAGAAAGGTAACATAATGGTAAATGAGCACCACTAGTATAATATTAAACACGTCTTGTGTTTTTTACTCTAGAACAAAATAAATGTAGGCCTATATCTAAATCTAAATATAGATAATTCTAAATGCATAACAAGACGCTATGACATGTGTCAATGAAGATTAATAATGGTATCATTAGTTTACACAATCAAATTGAGACCATTAGTCAACGACTAAGCTATAACGGTTATTAATCGCCATACAATTTACATTCGCATTGCGGCCATTGCAGTTGCGATAGTTATCATTTCTCGCTTATTTAAACTCTGTTTAAAGCAATTCTTAAAGACACAATAGTGTACAACGGATCAGAAATCTAACATACCATTTCCACTAGTTCATTTATTGTATATTCATTATTATTTTTAGTTTTCAGTTTATACTTTGTAAATTTTTACTTCGATTCGAACCTAATTAAAAATTGTGTGACAGTGAAAATTCGTTTATGTGCTTCGTTTAAAATTCGTTTAAAATTGGCTTATTTTTTAAACTTACCAATCGAAAAAAAAACATTAGAGGACCTTTGAACACTATTACAAATATTTACATGCCAATCATATTTAAATCTTTTTACTACAAGAATCCTTACATAGAAGATAAGACAAGTTTGTAAGACTTAAATTTCCTACACTTTTATATATAGTACTGTCTAAACTTGATAATTTATAACCCTCAATCTTTTGAAACATTTTTTACATTATGTTTGAAGTGTGTTCATTTTGTATTGATATAGCTTGGATTGAAATAAAAACTATATTTTTACATAATCATTTTTTTTCAAACTTATTCTAAAATATTCCTACCTGAAAAACTTTAAAGATCAGGCGATGTTGCCAAATTAACATTCCCAAAAAAATTTCTTTTAAAACTCTATCATGCTATTGCTTTTTTCCTGTCTCTTACAAAAGTAATCTGTTTGACCCAAATGAAGACAAAGTTCATATTCTTCCAGTTCCATGTGCTTAGTGGGTTTAAGAATATTTGTATCGTCGTGCAAAATTGTCCAGCGTAAACAATAGAAGGCTTTAAAATAAATATCCAACAGCAGCCTGCACCCAGCCTGCAGACTAAGCGAATTTCCATTTGCTCAATACAATCGTTATTAAATATTTACTACAAGATTTATTCTCTATTTAAATAACGTTCGTATTTTATGCTACAGGTAACCTAATAAAGATAATATTAGTGAATTTTCTTAGATAGCTACGTATTTAATCGTAATTAAGTTGTTATCCCAATAGCCGAAAAAAACACTTTAAGATACAAAATTATTTTTTAATTACAAATATTATTTTTAATCACAACAAAAAGGTTTAGAGAAATGTTTAGAAATTTCATGTTTGTGGATAAAAAGTTTGAAAACCCAATTTTCCCTATGAAACCCCGTTCCCATTCCGTTCCAATTATGCTGGATCGTGAACTCGTTCAAATAAATATAGGTTTAATCATTTTACTAAATTCCGTCAAAATCTGTTGATTTTTGCTCGCATTTACATGCTAATAGACATATACATGTGTGCAGGTATATATATGAATTTGAACGGATGGTGGTTTGATCTTTGGGGTTATCAAAACAAAAAATCTATTGTTCCCGGGATCAGGTCTTACCATGAGTCATCTAGTTTTAGCGTGTTCCCTATTTATGGAGAATCGTAAAAATTAAAACAGGCGAGCTGTGCTACAGGGAAACAGCCTCAATAAAGAAGAATAAATAAAATATTGAATCACGTGGTACAAAAGGAACCCTCATTGACGGCCTTTTCCATGTAATAGATATTCAAGAATGGCGTGAGGCTTTAATGCTGAAGCATTGTAGATATTGGATTTTAACAATAAGGGAAACTTTATCCAGAATGATAGAAGAGGTTAACGTACCTTGTCATTTAAGTTGCCAGGTGGTTATTGTGCTCACCTTCAAATCAGAAGGTCGCTGGTCCGAATCCAAGCGAGAGCGTTTCCAGACCCAGATGCCATTTGTCATTCGGCTATGAACTAATGATGCTATCTAACAAAACAGTCGACGTAAGTTAATGGTTAGGTGTAGCAAGACCGGGGTATGGACCGTTCCCTTTCAAAACGTAAAATATACCATTGGCGTAAAAAAATACAAAATAAATAGGTACAAATGTTTGCAATATAAATGTGAACATATCCCAAAGTGTTGGAAAACGTATTATAGTTTAAATGTTGCCAGAGTATAAAAACTTGGTAATTATTTAGATGAGGGTGACCAAGCGTTCTATAGTAAGTTATATATCATTAGAAACTAGTGATAATGTAATCATTAGAAACTTACCTGAAAATAATGGTGCAAAAATGTTTCTGCTGCCACAAAAACTGAATTTACTACGATTTTTTGAAGTTTATTTTAATGTTTTATTAGGAACATTGAATCTGCACTACAATGTTTACACTGTAAAATCTAAGTTAATAGCACAATTCACATTTATTGATTGATTAAATGCCATTTTAGTGTACATATTACCCTCACAACCCACACTTAGAAAGGTAATTATGTAAATTTAAGTAGGCCATAACTTATGTTTTATTTGATTAAAATTAATTAACATTAATAAACGCCCCTAGTTCGGACATATTTAATCTGGATCTGGGGACTGGATTACGAAAATTGAAGAAGGAATTCATTTAGTTCCTCTGTTCACTTAACCGAAAAATAAACATTTTTGAAATTATTATTTATTATGTTCGTAGTACCTTTAACAAAGTGCATAAACAGTCTGGAGATAATATAAATCAACAACTCGATTCATTATAACCTAAACTTTACCTTCCTAATCTAACCTAACTTCAAAACACTTAATACAGCCACGAGTCCGCATAACACCCAACCTACCCACCTCACATGTCTAAATAAGAACTGAAGTAGTTCATAATCAACGCTCAGTTGAATTTATAAATGCCTCTACCTCTTTGTATAAACTTACCCTTTGTCATATTAGATTTCTTCTTCTTCCCTAGACGATCCTTTCAATTTCAATCGTTCATGTTTGTGTTGGTCAGTCAATTCACAGTAAAGTTATGGCGACAGAGACCATCCGACAAGAGGCATTACAGTAATAAACTTCAAAAAAATCGTAGTAAATTCAGTTTTTGTGGCAGCAGAAATATTTTTGCACCATTATTTTCAAGTAAAAATCTAGTTTCCAATGATATATAACTTACTATAGAACGCTTGGTCAACCCCATGTAAATCATTTCCAAAAACTTCTTAAATGTATGTATAAAATGTGAATGATTATGTGACAACCTTATTACGCGAACCTCAAAATTTATTGACTTGGATCAAACAGTATGACTAATGAGGATGAACCTCGATAACTTTAACCATTGATAGTCAATGCTTTAACTCAAAGTTAAGTTTAAACACATAAGTCAGTTACAGACGTCTCGCATTAAGGCTCTTTATCTTACAAGGCGGCAAACTTGGTCACTTGCTAGTATAACTGTACTGCAACTAATTGTATAAGCACTTTGAATAGATTCCTGTAGTATACTAATAAAATAACTAATTACAAACAGTAGGTACATTTAATGAAGTATGAATTTCGAGGTTTTACACTTTCTCAAGGTTATTTGTCAGGTGCAGCAGCTTATACAGTTGTGCAATGGTTTAACTGTAATACTAAGGAGATACTATTTTACTTAATCCTTTACATGAGTCATAATAAAACAAAACTGATAAACTGAACTTAAATCGTGGAGCCTATTGCTTTTAATAAAAAAACCTACAATCTCATGTGAAATAGTTTAATGGTTGAATTACATTACGATTCTGGCTTACCTTTTTCTAATTGGTAGGAATAAGGTTATTAAAGAGCTTTTTACTTTATAAACATAAAAAAATGTACGATTAAAACTATTAACTAATATATTTAAGATATGTAGGGTAATACACTGTATATGTTAACAAATACTTAAGGCTATATTCATATAAATAAAGCTTTAAAACAAAGAAGGTGTATAAATAGTTGGTGTAGTAAAAGTAATTTCCTACCTTAGTTTTACACTAAACGTTTTTTTTTTTTTAGGGAGAGGAGGGAAAATGCTTTTACGCACACAGGTAGCCAGCCTGTAGTGAAAACTGAAAATGATCAGACTACTGACTAAAAAAACCCCTCTACTCTGTTGGACACAGACCTGGAATTGTTTGTCACATTACTTCAAGTCAGGCCAACATGTGACCTAAGCCCTCAGGGCTCGCACCGTTTCTGGCATTTAGATTCTTAATGACCTACACCGCATCCCGGTCAAGGTCGATCTTCTTGGCGCGGAGAATACCCTGGATATAATGTGACACACAGGTCCAATTGTTCTCACCCTCCGTCATAATCGGTATGACCGTGTCCACCGACAGCAGTCCTATTAACTGTTGAGCCTCCAGGCGGGGCCTTTCCCAGCGCTGGCAGTGGAAAAATGTATGTTCCACGTCATCGAGAATGCCTAGGCAGTATATGCAGTCGGGTGACACGGCTTTGCCCATCCTGAACAGGTACGACCGGAAAAAGCCGTGTCCCGTCAGAAATTGGGTGAGGTAGAAGTCCACCTCTCCGTACCGCCGATCAACCGAAGGTTGGACTTGCTGTATCAGTCGCCTGGTCCAGAGTCCTTGTGTCTCCTGTTCCCAGCCCTCCTGCCACAGCTGGTAGGTCCGGGTGCGTTCCTCTGTTCGTGCCTCGTCCTCCCCACGGCGCCGGTAAATGGCCTTTCTCTCCGCCGCCAAAGATTGACGGGGATGACTCCAGCAATCACCAGGACGGCGGGCTCGGACACTGTTCGGTAGGCAGATGCTACCCCCAGTGCTGCCTTACGCTGCACTCGGGCGAGCCGCATCCTGTATGCCTCCTTATTTAGTGCGTCTGCCCACACCTCCGCACCGTACAAGAGTACGAACTGGACCGAAGACATTAACAGCCTTCTACGACTGGACCGAGGCCCTCCGACATTGGCCATCAACCGGCTAAGAGAAGAAACCACCCTAGCGGCCTTGTCCGCTGTACGGAAGATCTGATCCAGCCAGCTAAGCTTGCTGTCTACCATGACCCCAAGATACTTGGCAGAACGAACAGTTTGAACCTCGACGGCTCCCACCCTCAACGGCATACGATGGTGTCAATCCGTTTTTTTGACAAAATCACGATCTCGGTTTTGCTCAGAGCAAGCGAGAGACCGTGGTCTGCCATCCGCATAACTCGGTTAAGCTTTAGCTGAGCCAGCTCAACGCTACGTGCAGCTATCAAAGCTGCAACGTCGTCTGCGTACCCAACCAAAACAGTTTCCTCAGGCATTTCAGACCTCAGAAGGCTGTCATAAGCGACGTTCCAGAGGTCTGGGCCGAGTATGGAACCTTGGGCAGCACCAGAAGTGACACTCATTGTCCGCGGGCCCTCCGCAGTGTCATACGTTAGGAGGCGAAACCGGAGATAATCCTCTATGATGCGCATAAGGTATGCCGGCACGTGGAAGGTGTTCTCCAGAGCGTCCAGCGTATCGCACCACCTCGCCGAACTAAATGCATTTCGCACATCGAGCGTTACGAGCAGCACAACCCTGCGAGAGTAGTGGTTAAAATCCTCAGCTCTCATCACGGCTTGCTTCACCTCCTCAATCGCATCAATCGTTGATCGCCCCATCCTGAATCCATACTGACGAGGGGAGAGGTCCCCCGCAGCATCAACGGCTGAATTTAGCCGGGAACGGATCAATTTCTCGAGGACTTTGCCAGCCGTATCCAACATACACAGAGGTCTGTAAGAGGATGGCAGATCTGGGTCTCTTATGCCCTTCCCAACAAGCACAAGCCTAGCTGTCTTCCAGCACAAGGGGAAAACCCCTTCAACCAGGCAGGCGTTGTACATGCTCAAAAGGATCAAGGGGTTGGTAGTCAAAACCTTCTTGTGGACTTCACCGGGTACCCCATCGGGACCAGGAACCTTGTTATTCTTCAGGGATATGACGGCTGCCACCAGCTCTTCAGGGCTGAAAAGTGGGACGTCGTCCAACCTTCCAAAATCCCGCAGTGGGCGCAACGCGTGAGCCGGGAAAAGGGACTCGACTATCCTCTCCATACATGCCTATCCATGACGGAAGGTGGAGAGCGGGTTCCAAGTTTCTTGGTTACAAGGTTGTAACCCAGGCCCCACGGGTTGGAATCAACATCGTCTCTTAATTTATCCCAGCAACTGAGTTTACTCCGATTGATGGCTCGACGAAGATACCTCTTAGCCACCCTATAAGCATCCGACTTACGCCGTCTGTCTAGGGGTTCTCTAGCCCTGGTGGCAAGTCTTCTGGCCCTCAATGCTGCTCGACGCAATTCCGCAATCTCGGCAGTCCACCAGTATACAGGACGCTTATTGCACCGGTATCTCCTGCGAGGCATAGACTCATCGCAGGCCGAGACAATCAGTTTCATCGTGGATGCGACTAATGCCTCTGCGTGAGGCACGCCAGTTGCAGGATGAACCACCGGCGTTCTTCGTAGGATGGCTCCATTGAATTTTGCCACGTCCAGTTTTTTAATGAAACGTATAGCCGTGACTGATCCAAAAAATATAACAATATTCACCAAACACTAAACACATAAATTTGCGTTAAATTTTAATAAAAACACTGTGTAAATATTCACCATCACTACAAATTAAAGACAGTAGACATTAAACAATCACTAATAGAGAATAATTATTGAAGATAATTGCCATATTTGTCAACCAACGACTCGCATATGCATACTAAACCTCCCGAACGCTTGAACTCCAGTTGTAACACGAAACTGAGTCATGCTGTCCATAGACAGAGCCAACGATGCGATCAGCTGTTAGCGCACAGCCTTCTACACTCACTACGCAACGTCATCTTCGTCATAGATTACTATACTAACAGCTGTTACCACCAATCAGATACGTTTAGTTGTGATACATATAATCATGGATTTAAAATGTATTGTGCAGGATAGTAGGGACGTAAATTATGAATAATATAAATGCGGTATAATTGTAACAAATTCGTTTATTTTTAACTTTGTTAGTTGGAATACATTAAATCAAAGTTTTTTTTTTTTTTTTTTTTAAACGAATTAGAAAATACCAGTATCATACGAAATACAGTTTGAACCGTAGTATCAATTACGCTGCTAGTATTGCAACTTATTGCTTAGTATTGAAACTACAATGTTTCAATAGTTTAATTTAATAACATAATTAAATTCCTTAATGTTTTATTAAGGCCTCAGACACACAAAGAACATTTTATGCATTAGAGCTTAAAGCTTTCATTTCAAATACTTATAACTTATAGAATTAAACATAAGTTTCGCCTGACTGATATCCAGTTTGTTAAAATGGTGTGATTGGTTGGTTCTTTATCTAAGTTTAACATTTTGGTCGTATTACATTGAACAACTGGAAAGTGGGCTAAGTAATCAGTCCTTAAGAAGATACATGTGGTAGAAAGTTTCATTACTAACCCTACTGGCCCGATGTTATTACTATTGGTATTTTTTTTTTAATTTTGTTGAGGTTTGTCACAAATACCTGAAAAGTGAGATTTACCAAGATCTGGCAACACTCATAAATATATATATTTCCTCCACATTTCTTTGCTAAGATACATATTCTAGGGAACTGTTTTTGTGTCTTAACTAATTGATTTGACTAACATTTCGTTAAATTTGTATTTATATTATTCATGTATAAGCGTATTCTTAAACTTCGATCGATTAGCAGGTTATTTACAGGGTGTTTAGAAACTCTATCCTGAAACTCCGTGGGTATGTCCCGTAAGTAAAAAATATCGTTTAAACATATGAGCTATCTCGCTTCGTTTTCCGTCTGTAAGAGTGGGTGTATTTTTTGTATAGCTTCCTATAACTTTGGAACCGATTGAGGTGCCAAATTCAAACTTGGTGCGTGTATGATGAGTAATAGGAACATTTCTTTTACAACGCATCACGTTTCTATTTTGTATAATTAAAAAATTGTGGCCATTTTAATTTTTCAAAGCTTAATAGCTCAAAAACCATAAGGTTTATAAACAAGTTACAAATGACAAACACATACACGTACCGAGTTTGAAGTTGGCACCTCAAGTGGTTCCAAAGTTATGAGTTATGTAAAATACATACACGCCGACAGACGAAAAAGAAGCGAGATATGGAGTATATGATATATATATTTTTTTTTACCTAAGGAACATGACCACGGAGTATTGGGAGAAAGTTTTGAAACATCCTGAATAGCCTGAAATTTAGTTTGGAGAGGTAAAATGGGCAATTAACGACCCAAGAGGGTGTTGAAAAATGTAAGGAGATGCTAACAGCGCGAGAGATGGACTCTAACCGGGTACTAGGACTATCAAATGTAATTGTCCTCTAGAGCTTTTGAGGGTTCGAGCAATTCGTCCGCCAATCAAAAAAGCGATACGAGGTATCCACGCCGGGAGGTGAGTTATGGGTAGCACTGTACACAGAAAAACGAACTTTCCTGACTGGCGGGAGATTAGAGCGGGCTTAACAATCTCAAATGGATCTAATAAATATCAGGAATATGTTTACTATTGTTATTGAAACTGAATAATAATAACATTAGGATGTAAAGAGACGGCGGCTTAGTATACACTTCAACATAATTAATAACTAGCACATAAAAACATAATTAATTAGTCGGTTACTTAATTAACACAAATGTTACATTTTTTAAATATAGATATAAGAATACCGAACATGTTTTTGTTGAACAAACGCAAATGGGTTTACCTAAATAAATAATATATTTTATTGTTTGGCAGCACAAAACATACCCTATTTTCATAAACGGATTTCCTCTTAAGTGCCTGTAAACTAATGTATAAAAGTAAAGCTAGAAGTAAAACACTCAACCGTTGAACTCTCTTATGCTTAACATATGTTCGACAAAAAGTAACACTATAGATTGGATATTTCAAGCTTGGCTGACGACAAATTTGATAGCGTGCCAAAATGTGCATGCCATAGGTGATATCGGAGATTGAATAAAAACCGCCAACATAAACCATCAATTTCAATCTTTTCCAGATAGTTTATTCTTACGTATTACATAAATCTTTGTTATGCGAAAGAAAATATGTGTTTTTAGTTTCTATCTATTGTACAGTATATATACTTTAAGTGAAAAATATGTAACCTTTGGTTTACTATATATAATTTTAGAAGCTCTTAACAGTTTTTGTTTCGTTTTACTAATTACCTCATAATTTATTGATACACAACAATAACACAAACTCTTAAATGAATATTAGACGCAAACACTGATAATATGACAAAAGCTGCAGTATGTACCCAAATTCAAAGTGATCAAAATATACAACATTTTAATCAGAATAGCACATTTTATTACGAATTAATTTGCGAAAAGTCATTTGAAATATGTCTTGAAGTATTGACAATAGGTGAGAAATTATTTACACTTTTACTGTTATATCCCTTATAAATTTCTTTATGCTTTCTGATGACGATTATATGTTTAAAAAAGCTCTTGAATGTGATATTTAAACGTAAACGGTTTAAGTTAATTCTGCCATTTTGCTAGTTCAAATATAAATATTCCCACTATTAATTGAAGATTGTATTACGTGGTTTCTTAAAATATTAATTCTTCCAAAAATTAATAGTCAACCTCTACAATAAACAGCTTTTTTATAAGAATACAATTACAGCTTTTCAAAAAGTTTAAACAAGCAGAATTATTTCACTGTAGGTAATAATGCCCGCAATCAATTTAGGAATCTTTGTTGACAAACAAATCGCATACCTTGCCAAGTCGCAAGTATCGCTTATTGCCATCCATTGGTCTTCATTTCATCTTTCGTAGTTGTTTAAAATGTATAACTTAGGCCTAATTCAAAGTTATTCGATTCTGCGATTTTTAGCGAATTTCCTTTTAGGGAAGTAGCTATTACCGTGGGTGGCACGATAGGACCTAGCACCGGAACCGATTTACTTTTTCATTTGCAACAGCTGTCATTTTTGTCTAGATTGTCCATTTGAGGTCCGGTTGTCGGCATTTTTTAGTTCAACAACACCTTTTTTTTTAATGTATTTATCGAACTATCCTTACCTTTAAAATTATCAAATTACTTCCTATGGGCCGTCTTACATAGGCGACATCCGAACACTATGTACCTAAAATAGTAGCTTACTTCTACCATTAATTATATGCCAAATTCGTTTACAGTATATCTTTTCGTTTTAAAGTTATAAAGTTGTCCTAACACTTAATTGTCATCATGTATGTATATAAAGGTTATAAGCATTACCCTCGCCCTGTTTAAGAGTGTATAAGCAAGCTCATTCACAAATTTGTCCAAGACGAGTATACCTAATAAAACCTCAAAAATTAATAAAAAAATATAATCATTTGATATAATACAGTAAATTGACCACGAATTACTGTATGATGAATAAAACAATAATATAACAATATAATTTTACACAACTACAAACAGAATTGAATTCATTTACCCTCTTATCACCTATTAATTGAAACGGCTTTTGGATCATCATATTCATTTAAAAATATTTGAGTTAAAAGATTTAGTCCAGTCAATGAATGATCCAAAAGTAGGTGTAGAGTGCGTAAGCAGGTAACTAAGCGATTCCTTCAGAAACTTGTTCAGGGGGCTTAGGGTGTTAACATACCAAAAGTCCTGACTCCTAGGTGGTGAGCCAGGGGGTGGAGGGGGGAAAAGGGGGGGGAAAGGTACGCATTTTGGGTTTTTTTTATTATATCTCGAAAACTATCAACTTTTTGTATACTATAGTAAATTATAAAATTGAAGAAGATTAAATTTTCTACAAGAAAAGTATATAATGTGCTTATTTTGGTTCAACAGATTACGAGTTATAACTTATTTAATTGACATCTTATTAAAATACTCCTTCCATAAGAAATACATGTAAATTAGTATGCGAAATGGGGCGAATCCTATCAGCCCAAAGGAAATATAACTGATATTCTGGAAATCTTGACAAAATTTCCAGTAATTTGACACTTTAATCATGAAATTTCGTCAAAAATTAAAGCGAGGGTGAGCGTTTAAAAATGGGATGATTTAAGGTTTTTTTTATATTTCCAATAAAAAAACACCAAAACTCGACATTTTGTTACCTCGCCCTCGCCTTAATTTTGGATCAATTTTAATTATTAAAGTGTCAAATTACTGCAAATTTTGTCAAGATTTCCAGAATATCATTTATATTTCCTTTGGGCTGATAGGATTCGCCCCATTTTGCATACTAATTTACATGTATTTCTTATGGAAGAAGATTTTAATAAGATATCAATTAAATAAGTTATAACTCGTAATCTGTTGAACCAAAATAAGCACATTATATACTTTTCTTGTAGAAAATTTAATCTTCTTCAATTTTATAATTTACTATAGTATACAAAAAGTTGATAGTTTTCGAGATATAATCAAAAAACCCAAAATGCGTACCTTTCTCCCCCCCTTTTACCCCCCTCCACCCCCTGGCTCACCACCTAGGAGTCAGGACTTTTGGTATGTTAACACCCTAAGCCCCCTGAACAAGTTTCTGAAGGAATCGCTTAGTTACCTGCTCACGCACTCTACACCTCATTCCTTGACTGGACTAATTCAAGAAAACTTATCTTATAAATAACGCATCAAAAACACTCTGACTACACTGTAATAGGCCTATTTACCTGTTCCTGTAATATGTTGTTTCAAGGCCGCACTAGATATATCTAGGTATATCTAGTGCGGCCTTGGTTGTTTGATATATTTATTTTACATAATAATCTACGAAAGTATTAATAGTATGTAATACAATGATAAATATAGTTGGTACTTACGTATTATACGGAGGCCACTTATTTTACAGCGCGCTGCGGCGGTTGGGTTAAGTTGGGTTATCATAAATATGTTTGTAGAACTTTCCTAGTTTCGTTATGAATCGAACTATACGAGATGAGTCATACAAATTTATGATAACCCAACCTAACCCAACCGCCGCAGCGCGCTGTAAAATAAGTGGCCTCCGTATAATACGTAAGTACCATATAGTTTAACAACAATGACTCTTTCAGTAAAATAGGAATATAAAACATTATATTTACCAACAGTAAATATAATATTTACTAGTAGTACATCAATTACATTGTAATGGTCGTATGTTTTATTATAAATATTTCCTGTATACAGTATAAATAATCACACAAACACATAACACACTATTACCATTGTATACATTACATGTAAATATTGGCTTACTATTGGCTAATATTGGCTTACGTTCCTAACCAAAGGCCAAGCGATGATCACAGCTGATCAGCAAGTTCTTTACTCGCATGATGGGACAGTTTCTTATTGGTTCATTGTTGTCTTGTTCGTGTCGTTGAACTGTTTGACGTACTATCGTGTTGTTACTTGTATTGCAATGTTCGCATGGATTTTATCGTCTTTACCTAGTACTATTTGTTTACGAGTTCATGTCTGTGTTGAATTGTGTTTGTGATTAGTCTAGGTGTGTCAAGTGATGAGGAAGGTGTAGTTAAAGATGGTGAAATACTTGGAAAAGGTAAATAGTTTTATTTTAATACTAGTTATAATAGTGTTTTGAATTACTTTTATTTAGCGGTCAGCTATTAAAATTATTAATATATTTTTTTAATCAATAACAGTTAGGTAAATTGCAAAGTCTTTGTTGTGGGATTTGGTATTATGCCATGATATTATAAATAATCTGTTTGTAGGATTGTGATTTCTTCATGGCTTCAAAATTTAGTTTTGTTTTAATGACCATGGGCTACTTTTATGTAAAACATTCTCTTGTAAATAATTATCTACCTTGGACCACCCAGTTTCGTTTATTCGATTCAGACAGCTTACACTTGAGTCTCAGAATATATTTAGGTTTTATAATTTCAATAATAACATTTGTTATGTATCAATAATACAAAATTATTAAGAAGTGAAAAGGATTTATTCCCTTCTGATTCCTTATTGATACTTCTAAAGTCCAAATGCCAGTACATACAAAATCACAGGTGTGGTGTTAACTATGCCATTACTAATTTAACACAGATAAATTAAAAATGTAAATAACTTAAATATATACCTTTAAACTCAGCTTATAAATAACCATATATCAAATAGGCCCTACATTCAGTAGATTTACATTATACACTCGGTTAGATGTTTATAACAGTGCCAGTATTATGTAAACATTTAAGTTAAAACAGTAGGCCTACTGCTGATTGTCTACCTTAATTCTTGCTTACTTAAATTGTAAAATATTTATAACTGGTGCAACATAGCAATATATAGAATGATTTCCAAAGATTGACCTAAGGATTGAGTTGATTACCAACCCTATTCAGTTATTATGTTTTAACACGTTGGGTGCTGATGACGGGAATTCCCGCAATTGCTTAACATTGAAATAAATGCAACTTTTATGTTCAAACATGTCGACAGCACGAATAGTGTTAACATGCAAGTGTTGCCTTGTAGTGAATTGAGAAATCAGTAAAATATGTAGCTCCAGTGTCAGAGAGCAGAGGCAGCTGCTGATTGTTGTATTGTTGTTCTCTGTCTCGCTCGTCAGTCGCCGGGCCAATGTTGCAATGATTCACTCAGCTGTACGATTTCATGCGTCGCGTCCGTCGTTTAGTTTATGTTTTGACTTTCCATCGTGTGGCTATATTTTATAATAACTGTTTGTCTATTTATTAAATCAATGCATGTTTGCTTTGTGGTTTTACAGTTCAGAATAATAATAAATGCGTTTACACATGTAAAATCTACCTATTGTAAGTATCTGTAATGGAGAAACCGTTGAAATAAATAAACGTACAGATCGTTGTTATTGTTATACTTCGATTATTTTCGACCAAACAGCTACCCCTACGACAATGTTTTTTTTTAGATACAACGTAAACAGTTTAAAGTTGTAAATAATCTAGTCGTAAAAAGCATATAGCGTCTTTGCCTTAACGATTAAAACACTTTGTAATCTGCGATACCTCTTAGAACAATCTTGTGTTTGTTAAATTTAATAGATATTGTCAACGTTATTGATCTTTATTATCTTTATTGAATGTTTGTGGTCTGTTCTGTTTTTTTTACGACTTATTCATCTTACAATAATGATTCATGATATTATTCTTTTATTCCTCTAAGCTCTTCGTTGTTTTAAAAATTTTACAGCTTTCTGTTTTCTTGAAGCAAAGGTCACGGTCGAAGAAAGACATGGCGTCAATATTAATTTAGATCTAAAAACACTCAAATAATTTACATTATTGTTCCACTATTATTGATTACCGAAATCTTTAGAGTATTTAAATGTAGTATATGGTATACCATGTTATACCTACACTAATATAATAATGTAGAATGTTTTATTATGGATAAGCTTTCGTTAAATTTGGCTGATTTCCCTATTTCATGGTAAAACATGAATCCCCCCTATGAATCTTACGACCAATAGCCATGAATATTAGTTCATTTTTATCAGCAAACGCAATTCATTAGGTCGAGTTTTATTTATTTAAGATGTGAGAATAAAGTGTTAATTTGAATTTTCTTAGAAATTGTTTTGTATAACGCATTAAATGGACCATGAATTTTATCGATATCCCGTTACTGTCATTTTCTTATCCATTACTTCTATATTAATTTATTTTCTATTATTTTTATTTTATAGTGAATTTGGAAAGATAGTATATTGGTAGTTTTCAGGATAGATAGGTTAGGGGTTTTAAGCTTCTATAAAATTAATACTTTGCCTCGGAACTTCGGTTCTTTAAGATACATGACTTAAGCTGCATGGTGTGTTTAGTAGATAAGATATTTCTTGTAACCAATCTTCGGGTAGGCTTAAAACAGATGACTTTGAGAAACAAAAACGATTGGTGAAGATATCAGTAGCGTTTCCGTTCAAAGTGGTGAAGTGATGGTTGTTGTTGTTGGACAGTTTGCCCAAATAAAAGGTAATTCATACAAGGCGTATTATTATATTTGTTCACACAATTAGATTGGTTGACGTAATTTTATCTATATTTATTTAATACGCAAGCAGGTTTTTTGTGACAATTACTCCTCCGAAACTACTGAACCGATTGACATGTTTTTGGTGTCATTGGAAAGAGTGTAACGTGAAGTTGTGCAGGAAACTTTTTTTTAGGGAAATAATTACAGAGTGAGGCCCTGGGGCCCCTTAAAGTTTTGTACTTTTCCATAAGATTAGCATGGGAAACAAAAATTGTTATGAAACTCCAGCTGTTGTCAGAAATTAATAGTGAGAAATAAGTTTGCTATTTTAACAGTTTGCTACAAACTTTAACTGAATTGGTTGAAATGAAATATTTACTACCTATTTGAATTTGGGTTGCCATAAATATTACAATGGAAAAAAGTGAGAGAGCGATAAATTGATATAATCTGTTATGTACATCTTTAGTATTTCCATAATCTTTGAGTCAAATCTTTTAAAGTCATCAGAAATTATGACTGTTGTTTGTTTAAAATAACGCCTGTAATACTTAGCAATTGCTCGAATTTGAGCAACAGGGACACTAGTTATAATTAAACCACCATTTGAAGTTTAAGTCGTTGAAGATTACGAACATTGCATTTATATTGCTTACTTAGTGTTTAAGTGTGTACAACTATCTTGCTATGCACAAACTCATATTGAGAGTTTTATGATATATTTTATGTATGTTTAAGGCATATAACGTTTCTATGCAACATTTCTTTACGTGGTAGAAATTAATTAACAGCCTATTGTTAGTATTCAACATGTTTTGTCAATTTATGTTTACTCTGTTATGTTTTCTTTGTCACTAATTGATTTTATTTGGCTTTACAAAATAGTAGAGCTGAAAACAGTAAAGACCGTGTGAAATGGATAATTTGTCTTAAACTTCTTACCATTGGTACATAAAATAGTATTCCATTTACATATTTGCAATTAAATAGTTGTTTTTAACAACGCGATTAAGGTTTACTTACGAGATACCAATCATTTAAAAATACGTCATCTTTGAAAAACCTTTCATAAGCAGTTACTTGTGCTAAATTGTATAAATCAACACTCAAAACGATCTGGTCCTTCAATGTAGGTGCCACATGGGTGGCAATGTTGGAATTATTATTGCTTGTATTATTTATGTACCTATATTTTGGATATGAAACATATATCGGTGGGGATTCAGTTCCAAGCAATTAGATTTCGTAATCTTTTTAATGAAACTAAAACAAATGGTTATCTTTAATATTGTAGTTTAATGAAAAATAGCGTACATAGAAAGTTACATAGAGAGGTATTATGAAAATAACAAATGTATATTCAGTAAATTATAGGAACCAACCATGTTCAATACACATTGCAACAGAGCTAAATAAGAAAGCAATAAAACAAACATTTAGCAGTTTAAAGAAACATCAGAAGTTGGGTTTTTCTATCCCATAAATTCTAGAGTATAACCCAAACAATTAGGTAAATAATGAAGAAGGAACAAACTAAAAACATACAAATAATATGAATAATTTTGTCGTTGTTCATTCATTATCTTTAACTGTGATTTTTTTAATTTGAAGAAGGCCGTATGTTTAATATCAATAAACAGTTATTCAAATTTGAAAAAAAACTAAGACTCATGACTATATTCTAGAGATAAATATGTCTAAGGGATAAAAAACTTTATTTAAACAATACCTTGACGATTTTTTCTTATCTCCTAGATCTTGTGTTGGATTCAACCCGAGGTCAGGAGATCAGAATGTTAAATTCTTACTTTGGCTTAAAGGATTGATACCGTTTCAAAATAGTGAAGTCTAGAGTTTGGTATCTTTTTTCTAAAGTTACTTTTCTTAAGTCATTTACTTATAATATAGTAACACCATGTACTATACACATTCCATAAGATCAATGTTTTTGCGTACTTACTTTTACTTGTAAAAATATAGTAATCGAGCTATATATATTCCCGTTTTAACCATAAAGTTATATTTATTTCTATATTTCATAGGCTTATGAGATACAATACTCGTTTCACTTCGTAACCGGGCGATTATGAGGAAAAGAGATCTAGTTTGATTACCTCAAATATCTTTAAACTCTCCCATAGTATGTACTTAAACGATTTGTTTAAAACTATAACCAACACATAACTAAAGATGACAGATTACATGGAATCTTTATCATCCCATTTCGAATGCATTAAAAAATAATAATGTCAGTAGTTTAACTGTTCAAAATTATTTATTACCCGTAAGACTCAAGCTTCTTAAATATCCAACATGAGTAAACAATAATAATTGTTATAGGTCAATAGTCTTGTTTTGAAAAATTAATTTGCAATTCGCATTCGTGGATATTTCTGAGCAATGTGTGGATTGCTTGGCTCTAACTGTAGGATGTTCAGAGTCCTAACTTTTAGTTAAAAGTCTATTTTATTTTTTTACAGGTACTGTCCACCTTTGCGATATTTGATTTTTATATCCCTATAAGCTTCTAACACAAAAGATTTTATTTTTATAAATATTAATAACCAATATTAATGAGTAATGACAAATAAGAACACCAAAGCTTGGTGAATGCCCAATAATTGGGTCGTTATTATCAGTGCGGTGATTGTGAAGTCTGTGATACTAGTAACTAAATCAAATAACGTTAAATATTACAGTCCTACATAACATAATATAGGAGCTGTTGTATTAGCGTAAAAAAACTACAATTTCGTTTTCCTAAAGGCACATTTTAATAACTGAGATCAAACAACCATTGGGTACAAACAAACAGAATTCAACTATAGGTTATAAAATAAATATATCTTTCATGAAACACCCGATCTACGAGTTTATAATGCAGATAAAGAAAACTGAATTCGTTTTGATATCCATAGCCTGGTTTCAAAGCAGAGAGAGAATATTTACACACATACAACATAATGCAACAGTAATAGAAGACATTCGTTTATATACAGAACAAGATTACTGAAGACGTTGTATTGTTTTCAAAAATCCAGAACCCCGGTCGGAATCATATTTCATATCAAATATGGAGTGTGTTGTTGCTTTCCAATATTATAGAAAAACAAATTTGACAATAGCAATAAAAGTTTAGAAAATAATTTCAAGTTTTGGTACATTATAATGAGTTAACCTAACTTCAACGTGTTTTCCATTATTTGCACGCAAAATATCAAGCTTAAACCCTTGTTCATAAAAACACAACCTAAAATAAGTTTATTTCAGCAAATGCTCTTCTCATTCTTTTTTTCGAGTTCTTCTTTGGTGTTCACTTTATTGACGTAGACATGACCTTTAATGAAGGTCCAAAAAAGTCACACGGGGTGATATCTGGTGACCTAAGAGCAGACCTAGGAGGGCAAGTGTTGGAACATCACGGCTAATCAAACGGGTTGGAAATCACCTATCTAGACAATATCGAACAACGTCTCTCCAGTGTGAAGGAGTACATGAAGTCTTGTGCATGGAGTCTTCAGACTTGAAGGAGGATTCCTATTGTATCTTGTCTGAAATCACTGTTGAACAACATCAGACTTGGTTTCAATGGACCACTCCTCACACTGCACCTTAACACAAGGTTCTATTGCGATTCCAACGAGATTCATGAACTATTTGTTATCGTTTACCAAGCGACAATAGAAACCAATCAGCTGATAATACTGCTACTGATTAAAACTTGTTCAGCCACTCTTTCATGGGGTGTTTTTAGAAAACTGTTAACATAACAGATAACTGTTTTATGTCACATGGAAAGAGAATGGGAGACCGTCAAAAGTTGTAAAGATTTTTCATAAACATTCTGTATATATATGTTTTTTACGAACTTATGTTTTAATGTATAAATCCACGGTTGTGAAGTGAACAGTATTTTAATCAGACATTCATAAATAGACTATTTGTAAATGCACAGGCTTTGATAAAACAAAAACACTGTCCAAGAAAATATCGTTGACCGATTCTCCCCTCCGTTCTTCCGATGGAGTCTCGAGTTGTAAAATGTTGTTTCTGAATTCTAATGGAGAATGCTGAAAATGAAATACGAACAGCTGTGATGTACCAGTACTAAACAAGTAGGAAAATCACGGCTGGAATAGCATTCCTGGAGTAAAAAAGCACCTTATGGAAGTATTGCAAACAGTGATTCCGAAAGGGTCTCATTCAATTCCTGAACCGTTAGGTTTTTAGTGGGTAAGAGTCCTACACACTAGGGCAAAATACTCAGACTCTGGTGTCGCTCAACGCATCTCTATAAAAATCCAAAGATCACATTGAACCGTTTACAATAGTTTAAGAAACATTGAAATAATTATATAAAAATATAGTTTTAATTACTAAATGTGGCTTATTGTTTATAAATCGCATATAATTGACATTAGAATCTGTCTGCAATTTTTGTAAAATGCCTGACCGAAATCCTTAAGTACGATATGCTAACAACGCTACAACATTATTAGTTGAACTCTTAAGCTTACTAAATGAATGTTAAATGTTGACTTTGAAAACCAAATAAGAATTATAAGCCTCGGGTTATGTTTGGTAGAACCGGTAAATAATATATTGAAGATACAATTGCACCTTTGACTTATGTGAAGGTAAATATGTTGGATTCAAGCTTTCAAAGAATAGCTTTGATGCTTAGCGTAGCTTTTGAAGTGAAAGCTGTTTGAAGTTTAAAATATTTAGCATGGAAAACATGTTTAAGCAATTGCATAATTGTTTCCCGTACAGTGGATTTTCTCCCCTGTAATATCGTTTTGTCTTTCATATTTAAGAAAGGATATATTACCATTGTTTATTTTGAATATAAAGTCTTCCTATTAAATAAAAATGTCTATTTCCTTGTACTTTCGAAGATAATTGAATTTTGTTTATACAATCCATATGAGCATTACTTGTTAATATTAACAACTAACCAAAAAATAGTGAAAAATAGTGATTGGTTTTTATTTTTACTTGTTAATTGTTGCATTGGTTAAACATTGAAACACATTAATTATTTGAAATGAATGATTTAACATAGTAAATAGAGACGACAGTGGGTAGAAGATCTACATGTTGATTGTTTCGAATGGTGTAATGTTAGTTTCAAACCAATCTAATAAAGTTTTTATTGTTTTATAGTTTTTATACGATTTGGACCTCTGTTGGTCTTTCATTTTGTATGGTATCTTAAGTCATACAAATATTACTCTATTGATAACTGTTGATACATTAGTACGAATAAAAAAGTTTTAAAATGTATATCTTTTTGAAAACAATATAGTTATTCATATTGGATTTGTATTGGTCCTGCTATCTGAAAAATCCCTTATGTTTTTAATCTAGATATCTCTATGTGTTTTATTTCAATTCGTATTTATTGAAACGAGCTGTTACCCACGGCGTTTGACTTCAAGTACTAATAAAACTGTTGATTGGTCAAGTTAAGCTGTAATTAACAAAACCAAAAATTCAAACAAATAATCACACCTGATTTTAATACGGCAATAAATTGAAAGAATAGGAAATAAATAAATACAGCTGGGGTATTTTTAAATTAGGTATATGGAAAGTTCCCTTTAGAAAGGAATTACGACCTTAAAGGGCTATTTATTAAATCATGGATAGTTTTGCAGAAGGTTTCTTGTCATGACGAACATTTTAAGTAGGGGTACATTGTTTATGGGGGTGTGACTTATAGTTTTCTCAAAAGATCATGGGTACTTCGGGATTTATGTATGGATGTTTTCTAACAGTTTATATTGGATTGTTTGTTATCCACGGTTATTTATGATTTATTGTTACGTTGATTACAACCGTACAACCGTAGTTGTTTAATATATATTTTTTTATTTCAAATTACCCATTTTAGGGCTTAATCATACTATTAATTTTCTTTCCCTTTTCTAGTTCTAATCAACCATACCCAAACCAGGGTCGACAATTTTGTGCTATAAATACTTCTTAGGCTTGCCATGTTTACGCTTTGCATGCCTGTTATGCTTTGTAAAGATTGCTATTATAAAAATAGCTCTGGTTTAAACAAATGAATAAGTGATTAAAATTGCTAAATGTACGAGTATATAACATATTTTAAAACTTTCTAAAAGCCTGCTTTCCGAGGTCCATATGAAATCGTTAGCTAAAAAAATAAAGAGTATTTTTAAACCTTGTTTATCACATAAACCTTGATGCATTGAACGTTGCGTAGTTCAAAGATTATCCTCTTTCCGGTAGAACAAGCACAATCTTAGTTCAAAGGGAACCTCACGTAACAAAAGTTATTGAGTTTCGTCAGAAATAGGTTAAATTGGTCGTACAAACATCCATCGAACTTTTTCGCACCAATATTGCATAACATTTATTTTTCTCAGATAAAAAAGTAAATTACACCAGCAGAGGTAAATATAACTTTAATTGAATAGTAAATAGTAAAATTATGATGTTTTGACTATATACATAAAATTTTAATTCATATGTTATCTGCTGATTTCCATTGGTGTATTTGATACGGAAATCTATAATATTAAAACGAAATTATGTTTTAATTTTATTTTAGATAATTTCTCTTAGCGAGTGAGATTTTTTTGTTTCGAATGCAACCAAAACCTAATGTTCTGTATTACAGAAATTATAAAAACATTAATTAATTAAGTCTTGCAGGGAGATTTTGAAGAACCATTATTGTGTTGAGGATCACGTGAAAGATGATTGCTGGCTGACCTTTGATACAATATAATGTATATTCGATAATGTTTTTTCCATAGTGTAGACTCTGCCTGCCTTTGTTGAAGTTATTATTTTTTCATTATTTCTAGACTAACAGGGTGACGGACATAAACATGACGTTTTTAAATGGATAGTATACGCGCAACAATTATTGATACGGACGGGGAGGGTTTTTATTCATTGCTGTAAATTATACAATTTTATTAGCCAGTGAGCATTGGACGGTAAACAGTAATTTCGTCTATGATGAGTATGTGCGAAATGGTGCTTATCACGGAAGCGCAGCGTCATTTTTAGTTCCTTTTTATTTTAGAGGCAATATGGTATACTCGTAGTCAGCCAGCCAAAATTCTCAGGTGGAATAAAGATTTGAATAAAACTGAATCTTTCAAAAAAAAACTGTTTGGCTAAGGAAAAAAAAACTGTTTGCACGTTGTAGAATGTGGTTGAGGAAACTTTTGGCACGCTTTGATTTGTAGTTTTGATATGCTCTAGCACCTTTTTTGTGGCCACAGTTAAGGAAGAGCATCGTTTGATAACAAATAGTCTGCTAATTATTATTTTCAACGAGATCCACCAGTCCACCACGCATACATTCTAGGATTCAATGGCCGTGGTGTGTATTATGTTTCTAGTAAGAGTTATTCTTTTATTTCGTGATATTCTTTGACCACAAGGTAACCTAATTTACAGTTATCAAATTTTGTTTCAAAATTGGCAAAACCAGAACCCTGATGGGCCAAAGGAACGTTATTAACCAGGAAGTAACAATTAATTTTGGCAGTGAATTGCTGGAACGTGTAATAAAATAATTTAAGACAACTTTTGAAACCTGCATGAATGAAAGTTGACTCCATTTTACTGACATTGTTTTGCTATAGGTAAAGGACATTTGACAAGTGTAGCCAACTATGTTGTGTAAATAGTAGATTTCTCAAATGGCAAAAATTGGTAAACATTTTAATGTACTAAATTTGTTAATTGAGAAGAAAACAATTAAGTAACGTTTATAACATCGGTCTTTTAAGGTTATCCTTTATATTTACATACATATTATTACAAATTTTCTTATAAATTAATGCCCCTATATGGGTTCTATCTAAAACATATAATACCAGTAAAGTGTATTCACACAATAATGATAAAGTACTCGACATCAACCTTTGAACCTCGGTTGGGACATAAATTTTATATTACGCATCAACGACTGCAGCTCAAGTATTGTATCTTGACACAACTTTATATATGAGGTGATGTTACTTAGAGATGTGATGCATATAAAAGTCGCGTCTCGGGGTTAGCATAAAATATACATTTCCATTCATGCACTTGCTCTGGTAATCAGCTGTTTGCTACCTGCTTCATCAAATAGGGTTTTTATTACATTCAAGCAAATTAAAATAAGATTTCTTGTAGTTTCTAGTTGGTTGCAAACACTTCAGGTAGGTATATCATAAACTAATATATCAAAATTGTAATGGTTTGGTTTATTATTTTTTTTATTGCATGTTTAGCATGAACCAATTTGGTTTTCTAAGTAAATAAAATTCAAGCTCTGTATAATAAGCTTCATGTTAGAAGTACACACTACAATTAATTAGTGTAACATCACTTCAGATATTTTTTTAGACGTAATGAAAGTGTTTGGTTACGAAATATTATTAAGTAAAATGTACCTATAATGCAGTAATACGGTGAGTTCCGATGGATCTTTTTTTGTTTGTAATATTTAAAAGGTAGAAGTGAAGTCACAAAGTTAAGGATTACAGTGAAAAGAGTGAAACGAAGCTCATATCCTTGAGATCAGTGCTGTATTGTCCACATTTTTTATTGTATGTAAATGGCATGTGTAGAGTAAATTTAAAGATAAATTAGCGCCTTTAATACAGTATAATGTGCCAATAACCTATAAAGCAACTCCATTCACGACTTTAATGATCAAACACAACACGGCTTTAATCCGCAATCAAACTTATGGTTACAAATCTGTGACGCTTAGCGCCACTATTCCAAATTACTAATCCAAAGACAGAGTTATATTATTTTTCCTACAGTTACCTAACAATGTACATATTCTCTCACTGATTTGAGAAAGCAAAGTGGCCAAATCGCTCATCAGTGAGGCAATGTTAACATTGTCTCACTCTAATTACTTTGTCTCACTCCAGATTTGCAACGTGAAGGCACGAAATAGTGAGCGCGTAACATGCAGACAAGGTCGTATGCGCGCGAAATACGTTGGCAGCCCTGGCTGTAAATCAGCTGGTCAGCAGTTGTACTGTTGTATCATTAAATGTCATATTAAAAGTTCACTTCTGTGTAAAAATATGTCACGTGTCTTTACCAATTTATTTGTTTTATGTTAACTGTAGGAAAAATATAGTGTGCAACTCGAGTGCAAAGTGCAATTGCCTCACTCGAGAAACCATTCCTCACTCGCCTACGGTTCGTGATTAAGTATGTCTCTCGAGTGAGTCAATTGCTCCCTTTTCTCCCTAGTTGCACAAATAACTATTTAACAACCAATATTCAATAATTCCAATCCAATTTTAATCACTTAAACATTATCCTTCGGTGCTGGTCTAAAATATCATAAATAACATGCACCCTTAACCAAAATCATTTACATCTGTCTAAATCTAGAGCATGTAGATAGTTTAAAGTATTTAAAGTACTAAGGAATATTGATTGATAGTGAGATTATCTTGAACGGGCACTACAACTACTTAAAACGAAACTAATCAAGTGAATATGTATATTTTACATCCTTAGGACCATTTGTAATACTCATCTTACGAGATTAATTTATTTCGCATTATTATTATCCATAAAACAGATGATTGGATAGAAATATAAGATGAGTCATATTTTTATAGCCAAAAAACATTCATTATTAATTGAAATCAAACCTTCATGTCTGATCATAAATACTCTTGATTTAATCAATCAAGAATCAACATTATGAGGAAGTTATATAACAAATTTTAGACATACCACCCTAAAAATTTAAAGTACCCTAACGTTTATATGTTGAAACCTAGACGATCCATGTTAAAACATTCTTTTTATTTTTAGCTCTTCTTGAGCAATAAAGCAAGTGCAGATATCAATGTATTTAGCAAATTAATACGAAAATACTGACTTGAAATAGATAAGATAGTAAAAAGAGCTAATTTTCAAATAAATATAGTGAGGTTTTGTTTTGACAATGTATTGTTTAAAGGTTACAACCGAAGCCTTAGTTTATATATATATATATCTTTTTTTAACTAATATGCAAAGGTAATGTCTGGCTACAGGCTAGGAATTCCAACCACGATATTTACTATTTTATAAAAACTTTAACTTTCCACAGAGGTTCCGTAACCTCAGGATTTTGTTTCGGATAATAATTAATGAATTAGTTGAAATTCGAAGTAATATTTGTTCTTTTATTTATATTAGCGTTCTATACTTACATTATGTGCAAGTTGAGTATAAAATAACATATTGTTTTGTGTTTAAAAATCAATACAAATAAAAAATCTAAAGTTTGACAGTAACTGTTGTACACTTAATGTAATAAATCTTTTTGGCTTAAATGTTGACGACTTGATTCCAGTGTTAGCATACCAAGCCGTGATATTGTTATGACGGAATACCCACATTGCATGCGTGGTTAGGTTAGGTTAGGTTAGGTCAGGTTAGGTTATGTATTGCTTAATAGCACCGTTGTATCTTTAGTTGATGATACTCTGTTCAACCCTGCCTTTTATAACCCATTCTTTATTTCAGTTAAATTCCTCTAAAAGAATATATGGCTATATATTATTTTCAGAAGCTCTTCCATTTTTATTAGAGCCAACAAACTGTATAAATATTACCCTTGCATATTTAATCTACGGAATTAATATTACTGAAATAAGCAGACACGTTAAGGATACAATGATATTGCAGCAGTTGTGTATGACACGTCTTGAATCACGGAGAAGGAAATGAAACTCGTTTGTCTTTGTCTTATTGTCATTCATCATGCATTCGTCTTTGTCTCATCATGTTTATAAGTAATTTTCTTGTAACAAGATTCCTTTTTACGGTAGAAATATGGAATCGTTATGACTATTTACATGGGTATAAAAGGTTAACCTTACAAATATGACCTTACAAAGGTCAACATCGTATAAAAATTACTATAGGTGAACTTTAGTTTCATTGATGACCTAAGGTTCTGTCTTTAAAACGTTCACAATTTTAAGTGGAACGTTTGGAAAAAAATACATTTATTTAAATTAAAAACAAAAATTCCACTCCAACATTTGTATGTAAGTATTATTTTCTTTTTGTATTGCTAATGTCACACAACTGATTAAAACTATTCGATAGGTCTATTATTATTTATGAGTATAGAAATTATACATGGTGTTAAAACCAATAATTACATTGTCTCTTTTCTGCATTGGTTTCAAAGTACTTTTATTTTGCGGGTATACTTGCTCTATGCGTGCACCATGGAAGGCATTGGTAGATTAGTAAAATACATTTGATTGAAGCGTTGCATAAACAAATTTTGAAACGGTATATCAATCGTTAGTGCGGCTAACTAAACAACTAAGGCTATACTTTGGGTGCTATTCCTCGTCCAGTGAGTAAAATAGTATTTGTACAGTTCAATCTTAAACTGCACCCGATCCCTTAATGTTTTGCTTTAATAACTTCTTGATCAGTATTGTACGTGTTATTAAATTTACGGAAAGTAAATAAAATAAACGTCTTATAACCCTTAAAGCATATATTTACGCTTATACTGCTACTCACAAGACGGCAAATATACATGAAATATGGTAATTGTGTTCATGGTAGATTCACCTATTACGTCTGATGATGATTGGAGTGTCCAATTGAAATCGATCACCACTACCATCTTTTTTGTATATTATCGTCTTATGAGTAACAGTATAAGCGTAAATATATGTTTTAAGTGTTATAAGATGTTTCTCTTATTTAATTTCCTTAATACCTTCCATGAACAAACTTGAGGCTATTATGAATTATTATGAACTATTCACTATTATGAATGTATGTTAACTATTCGACCGACTAATTTGAGGATAAAATAGTTTATTGTCATCGATTTCGATTGTGTATATGATGGTCACTTTTGTTTAAATTTTTTATATGTATTGTTTATAGGGTAAAAAAATGTATTTGAAGTTTGTACAATGGTGGTGTTTATGCTTAACTTAAATGGACTGGAACATAAAGACTAACTATATTGATTCAATTTATGGCATAAATCATGACTACTGAGATCTCCCATTTCAAATGATTAGTTCTTTTCATATGGAAATTCATAATTTACGTAACATCACGAATAGCACACAAAAAACTAAGTAATCTTACCTATTTAAAAATAATAGAAAATTAAATTGATCACAGATGTCATCTTAAAATAGTATATTTTTAACTTTTATGAAACTAAATAACTCACTGAATTCAAATATTTCTGTCATTTTCCCGGAAAAGTCAAATAAGCACGAAAAATCTAAAAAAAACTGCGTAATTTGTTCATGTAAAAACATATCCTTCAGGTATTTAAATTGTGAAAAATTCTACGCTAAATCCGACTATGTAATTATTTTTCCATGCGATAAATTTCGTTTTCCGTGCTATCATCGAAAAAAGGATAAAATATTATGTTAGCTTGGGTTCAGCTTACTGAGATTTAGTTTTCGCCATGTAGCCTCTAAGTACTTATATACAACTTGCAAAAATAATATAAATAGATTAAGAAATGAAACTATTCTAAACTAACCTAACATAGCTAAAGAAACTTCCTGTAATATTTTCAAAATTCCGTTTGACAACAGAAAAGGCATGTGGGGAATATCAAACAGAATTTTGAAAATGTGACATTTGGGTATAACGACAACTCCATCGTAGCCAAGTGAGACACTACACTACACATTCACACCATCAGGAATCACGAATATTCAAGAAAAAAATATTTTTGTATGTACTATTTACGTAATGCATTAATTAAAATTGGTTGGCACTTTGATGTTCTTTGTGCTATGCAAATGTACATTTTCTTTTTTTAAATAAAGATTAAAACAATAACTCACCTTAACATTGACATCTGATTAAGCAAAGACTATAACACTTTGGCGTGATTTCAACAAAAAAGTCGTCGAATGACATTAAGACATAAGTAGTCCAGTCAAGGAATGAGGTGTAGAGTGCGTGAGCAGGTAGCTAAGCGATTCCTTCAGATACTTGTTCAGGGGGCTTTCCAGAATATCGATTATATTTCCTTTGGGCGGATAGGATTCGCCCCATTTTGCATACTAATTTACATGTATTTCTTTTGGAAGGTGTATTTTAATAAGATATTAATTAAATAACTAATAGCTCTAATCTGTTTAACCAAAATAAACACATTATATACTTTTCTTGTAGAAAATTCAATCTTCTTCAATTTTATAATTTAGTATAGTATACAAAAAGTTGATAGTTTTCGAGATATAATCAAAAACACCAAAATGCGTACCTTTACCCCCCCCCCCTCCACCCCCTGGCTCACCAACTAGAAGTCAGGACTTTTGGTAGGCCTATGTTAACACCCTAAGCCCCCTGAACAAGTCTCTGAAGGAATCGTTTAGTTACCTGCTCACGCACTCTACACCCACTTTTGGATCATTCATTGACTGGACTAAAGGGATTTTTCAATACATGATAGTTGTCACTATCTGTAAGATATTATATTACAACGTCATTTTAAATATTAAACTGTTACTTATATATATAATTATCGCAATGTCATTGTTTATGCAAATTAATAAAAATATATCTTCATGTAAATCAGCAATGGTAAAATTGTATTCCAAAACAATGTAAATGTGTTATATGCAAACTCTATAAAAATATTTAGTATGTCTTAATTCTTACACTAAATATTAATTCAAACCTTCACATAGGGCTGAAAGATTTAAGTAAATTTACTAGCCATTCATCTAGGATTACACTTATCCCTTACTAAAGCTGTGTAAAGATACAAGACTTAAGATACATGTGTTTGGAAAGCAATATAAACTTTATGTGGCAACAAAGGTTGAAACGTCTGAGTACTTTTTACAGATCTGCCCATACTGTGTACTGGTAATACAATTATTTAAATCCAACAAGCGGTTTTGATAAAAAGAAAATAATTACGTTTGCGTATATTTAATTTATAAACGATTTCTATAAACATAAATTTATATATTCAACTGAAACAATTTATGGTATAATACACATGTGTGAGCTATGTGATAAGTGACATTGTATTTTTATGTAATCCACAAAAAAATACGGATATTAAAAACTCTGACATTAGGACAAAATATGACATTATTGTATTTTAATATCAGTCGAATTTGGAAACCAAATATATTTTACGCTTTCGGTAAAGATTGTCTAACATAAAAGTGTATATGTATATATATATCTGAGGTTATATTTCCTGCTGCAATTACTAAAACGTTACTTAACAATGAGAATAATTTATATTTAAAGATGTCTCTGGTAATAAATGTGAATCAGTAATGTTTTGTTCAATTTACCCTGTATACGTTAAAACTCAATAACATGTTGCGTGAGGTTCCCTTTGAACTAAGCTTGTGCTTGTTCTACCGGAAAAGGGATAATCTTTGAATCACGTAAAATGTAATGCATCGAGGTCTATGGGATTAACTCGACCTACTTAACCCTCAAAATGAGGTGGATGATTTTAGTTAAAATTTAAAAATCCCAATTTTGAAGATTCCCTCAATTTAAAAGTTAACAAACGTAAGATTATATAAATGAAACTATTGTTTTGTGTACAAAGTTTTCTGGTCACCTATCTTCACTCTAACCCCTAAAAACCCCGTTTTGATTGTTATGTTGAGTCTTTGGCATTTGGGGATATGCCGACTTACACACTTATATTAGAATTTCGTAAACCTAAATTACCTTAAAGATTTGTAAAATCCCCAATTTCCTAATTTAACCTCCTCTACAGCGATTATAACTGTCTCCATGTTAATGTTATGGAGAATAAACAAAGATGCGGTTGAAAGCTTATTATTGCCTTGGTTTTTTATTAGGTAAGTTGGTCATGGGCGTAAATTATTAGAAAAAGAGACAAATCCCATCCAAGCCCCCCTCCCATAATAGAGAACCCGGCTTTAGAAAATTTACGTTTAGCTGTTTCTAGATATTCAAGATTTTTTTAGCGTTGGTGGTCTGAAACAATAATTTTGTAAAAATAAAATACAACGATTTTAAGTCCCCATTATGTTAGCCCCTAATATGTTAACCCCTCTCTTGCAGAAATGGCACAAGTGACCATAATAATAACATTTGTAATAAGTATTCTTTAATGTTTTTATGTTTTAATAACAACAGTGAGGTCGGTCCCATTTTCCTCAATTTTTTTGAGGGAGACAATTTTTCTTATCCATAATGTTGTTAAGCCCTCCTTGCCCCAAAAGAAGGCCTAAGGTTCTCTAAAATATGTTAACCTCTCCCTAACTTTTAAAACTATGTATATATTGCTGAATTATAAATAAAGAAGTGGTTAACAAAGAAAATAACTTAGTGTATGACATGACCATTGCGTACAATGGAACAACTATTGCAGATCCCAGAATAATATCTAATGTACTAAATGACTACTAAATCTGGTAAGAATGGTTTTGTAAACTCTAATAAGTTGTTAGATAATCACCAGCCAGTACTAACAAATTGTATAAAATCTAAAACATTATTTCGATGTGAACCTATTTTATGTGAGAAAGTAGAGAAATTGGTTAACTCCTTAAGTAACAAACCTTCACGTGGGCACGACGAAATTCCCGTTAAGTAATAAAATATACAAAACAAGAACTAGTTCCAATTTTTACTCATTTAATAAATTCATCTTTTATATCCGGCCATTTTCAAAAATTATTAAAAGTTGCTAAGATTGTGTCTATTTTCAAAAAGGGGGACTCTCAGTGCGTAGAAAACTATCGACCAATATCACTTCTGCCAGTTATTTCAAAATTATTTTAAATGGCAATGAAAATTAGGCTTGTGTCTTTTATAGAAAATAACAACATTCTGTTTAGTGGCCAACGTGGTTTTCGCTCAGGCAGATCAACAATTACAGCTGCTTCAAGTTTTTTTGAAAGTATAATAAATTAAATTGATAGCCACGAAAATGTTATAGGAATATCAATGGACCTTACGAAGGCTTTTGATAGGCTATGTCACCAAACTCTAATACTCAAACTAGAAGATATGGGAGTAAGAGGTCACATTTGTCGTGGTTCAAATCATATTTATCGTATAGAAAGCAATACGTTGAATTCATGTCTAATAAAAATAATTGGCTGGTAAAAAACAGATAAAAACCTAATCACTTTGGTGTCCCTCAGGGTTCAATGCTAGGCCCTGTTTTATTCCTTTGCTACATTGAGAAGATTCCAAATGCCTGTCGTGTGTACCTCGTGAAAATATGTGTTTATATGCTGATGATATTAACTTAAAAATTACAGGAAAAACACTAGAACACATCGAAATAGATACCTTTATAGAACTTGAAATATTAAAAATTACTTACTATCTAATAATATCGAAATAAACAAAAGTAAAACAATTTATATATCATTTTTAACTAGGTAATGTAGAAACAAAATAGAACCGTTGATCATTTTAGATTCTGATGAAATTAAACAAGTTGAAAAAATAGATTTTTTAGGTTTAACAATTGATAAACACCTATCCTGGCAGGACCACGTTGATCATGTTTGCTCAAAGATAAATTCAGGGGTATTTGCATTGAAAAAGATGTCTTATCTATGTAATATCAGTACTTTGAAAACAATATATCATTTTCTTGTCCATAGCCACATTTTATACGGTATATCTTTATATGGAGCTAAAACAAAGAAAAATCTTACTCGAATCTTAAAATTAAAGCAAAGGGCATTAACAACAATTATGGGACTAAAATATGGTGAATGTGTTAAAATTAATTTTAAAACTTTTAAAATACTAACTGTCTTCGCACAATACATTTTTGAAACTACTCTTGTTGCGAGAGAAAGTATACCAGATAACGCACAATTATGCTACAATACAAGGGGAAAAGCCCTAAGAGAAAATAGTCACAACCATCTTTTATTTTCAAATAAAAACCCCAACTTTGGTGGAAGAAGGTTTTTACGTTTTCTTCCAAATCATTTAAAACCCATTGGCAACATCAAATTTAAAATCAAATTAAAAAATCTATCTTATAGAAATCGCTCCTTACTCCATTAAAGAGGTGTTTCCTCTATTAACCTGATTTTTTTGGTTGTTTCTTAGTATGTATAAATTGTACTTTTAGCTTATAACTGTTTTTACTAGGTTAGGAATTTGACACTATTCAGTGTACAATGTACAATTATTGAATAAAGATATTGAAATGAAATGAAAACAGTCGGAACTGCTTAAACTAACGAATATTTTACACTTAATATCTTAGCTTTCTTCGATCATTATGGCGCTAACCCACATCAAGACTGTAACATGACAAGACATGTTTGATATTCACCACAAACAACCCCTGTATAACATAGATTGCAGCAGCAAAATTATCATTGGTTTTCAACGCGGAACAAATCCCACACAACATCCTGTCCCCTGTGGCTCATTTCTACTGACCACTAACCAAAGAAGGGGGCCTGTGAGGCGAGTTTATTTCCATACGGTCAATTTGGTATATGGTATCTTCTGAGAGTTACCTTTATGGAACAAGTTCTTAGACAAAATCATGTGTGACTAAGTTGGACTAGACATGGTTACAAATATAAGTAGTAAAATATTTTTTACCAATTTCGTTTAGTAAACAAGCAGGAGGTATTGTTTCCCAAAATGAAAAACAAACATACACTCACAGAGTTTACTAATAAGCCATACACTACTCATTGCTACTAGATGGTTTACCACCAATCTTGAAAAACGGGGGGTTTGGGTAGTTATAAAGTAGGTTTTAGACATTAAGCAATTATCTATCTATACTTATTTAATACGCAAGCATGTTTTTTGTGACAATTACTCCTCCGAAACTACTGAACCGATTGACATGTTTTTGGTGTCATTGGAAAGAGCGTAACGTGTAGTTGTGCAGGAAACTTTCTTTTTAGGGAAATAATCAGAGAGTGAGGCCCTGGGGCCCTTTAAAGTTTTGTATTTCTCTATAAGATTAACATGGGAAACAAAAATTGCTATGCAACTCCAGCTGTTGTCATAAGTTAAAAGTGAGAAGAAGAACGTATGTTAATTTTAAACAGTCAATAAGTTTGCTAATTTTACAGTTTGCTACAATTATTTACTGACTTAAGGTTGAAATTAAATATTTACTACCTATTTAAATATGGGTTGATGTAAATTTTACCGTACAATGGAAAAAAGCGAGAGAGCCTGGATAAATTGATATATTCTGTTATGTACATCTTGAATATTTCCATAATCTTTGGGTCGAATCTTTTAAAGTCATCAGAAATTATGACCGTTATTCCTTTTAAAATAATGCCTCTAATACTTAGAAATTGCTCGAATTCGAGCAACAGGGACACTAGTTTCATTTATTACTTTCCGTATGACTCCAGAGCCAATTTTGCATTAAATATTTTATAAATCATAATAAAAACGTAATGTGTGAACATGATAGGTCTAAGCAATATGCAAGGTACAAGAAAGTTAATTTAATTTTACGAGAACTATAATAGTATACAAACAAGTATAAAAGACTATATTCTTGTAAATATTTGTATTGACATATTTGTCAATACCAAGTAATTGAACATAAAACCAGACGAAATCAAAATACAACAAATCTTGTAAATAAAAAAAGTTAATTAAATACCGGTACAGCTAAGACGTAACAATAAACAAGCAAAAGCAGAATATAATGCCGCAAATTTGAGCTCAAAATAAAAACTGAGTAATAAATTACCACCGTCAAAGATTTCTCGAATCTGTCATTTTGAATATTTAAACGGCTGCTATTTTTACACAGTTGTTCTTTTGAGCTCAAATTTGCGGAACTAATTTGTATATTCTACTAATAAAGATCTCAATTAGCATATCGACAAATAAATAGTTTTATGATTTTCTTCTGTCTTAATCAATGCTGTAATTTTTTACTCGGTTGTCTGTTTGAGTTCTGGTTTGCGGCATTGTATTTCACTAAAATAGTCCTTTAACTTGGTTACAATATCAGCCTATGCTTACTTTTAAGATTTTCATCTGACCCCTATCGGCCGGGCCGTTCCCCTGAGCAGGTAGCACATCACTGAATAATGCGTAAAAATGATATTTAATGCCCAGTACCAAGTTAAAGCTCTAACTTTTTTCCTTTTTAAATATTTAACCATCCCGGGATTTTTTCACCCTGTATACATATTGAAATATTATGATGATTGATAAAACTATGAATATAAAAAAATGTTTAGTTGATGATAGAACCTTTATTATCTATTTTCAATTTATTAACATTGACAAATGTTTTAAAGTCTTACAATTTTTAAAAGATACCTTACATTTTAGGTATTTAGTATATTTCAAATAGCAACAGATTATAAAACGATAAAAACAGTACCATATGGGTTATAAACAGACATTACCCAAAAAAAATTTTCAAAATCTAGACGTACCTACATTTATGTACGTACATTTTACATGTGGATGAATCTACCCACTGTCATGTTTATATTTGACGGTATTGTTTATATTTAATACTATTTGATTAAATTATGTTTGATTTGTTATACTTTATTAATGTACATTCAAAAAGTAGTGTTCAAGCTGATAGTATAAACAAAACTTAATCATCTTCAGGGTTTTACTATACAAAAAGTTAAAGTAAATGAAACAATTTATATTTTTAGTTTTAACGGAAATATTTGATATTCAAAAACATAGTTCATCCCTGCCACAAAAAAAAATTATAACGAGAATAAAGAAGGAGGAATTTCTAAAGAGGAATGACCACGCAATTATTAAAGAAAATTCTTTAAGTCTTTAGTGGTTGGCTACAGACCTTAAACATCCAACAAACATATTTCGCTTCAGAAGCTACTCAAAGCATTAAAGAAGGTCTTCCGGAACCTCAAACCCAGCATATTTACTTTCGCGCAATTCAAAAGTCCAATAGCGACCATAATTTTACGTTGAAGGTATTATTGAACATGAACAGTTTCGTTTATTATTTCTTAATCTTTAAATGTCAACATTATCTTTCATTTGGTAGCTTTAAGGATTAATAACTAATTAACTAACGCAAACGTTAACATATATTAAAAACGCAGTATCGTTAGCATATAAATTTAGTTTGATATTAAAAATTTCAATCTTGGCTAATATAAGAAAGGTAAAGTAACGAAGAATTGCGATAATATTAATTCACTATCAGAGAAGCAAGCGCCTATATAGAATACAATATAGCATTCTTGGATAGAGGAATTTAATATCGTGTTTCATTAGTATTCCCTTCAGACAAAATCGATTGATTCTTTGGTCATCTATATTTTTGAAACCCAATACGTCCTACTCACTTAATTATCGTTAAATATTAAACATATTATGACGTACGACCATAAAACTTACAATGATGAACACACCTTTGATCTAAGGCGTGTGTAAAAATATAATGATTTTGAATAAAGAATTGATTTAAACAGATATGAAAAATAAAAAGTGGAAGTCATTTTACGAACAATAAAAATGGAGAAAAATACAATTTAAAATGTTTAAACAATAATTATATGTCAGGTATTTAAAGCAGCCCGCAAATTAGACTTTATAACGATCATAAATTTGGAAGACAAATTGCCTTGCTTAACTGAATTTTTAAACTACTGTGAAACAAGTTGATGGACTGCAAAAATACACTTTTCCTTGATTAAATTCGTTATTATTTCCAACTTGATGGATTTTGTTGTTTTCACGGGGAAAAATAGGTTAAAGTTTCCTTATTTGTGTGTAAGTGGAAATAATTACAACACTTAATTACCGGAGATTTTAGTAAGCATAGGCACGACCTAATAAAATCAATTTAAACTATTTCAGAATTCAGATTACAATACACGTAAAAAAGAAAGGAAGCAGTTTCATCAATTTTTATTTAAATATACGAATTATTTTACTAAAGCTTCAACTTGTCTCAATATTTTTTTTTTTTATTTGAATAACTCGATAACATGTTGAAGATAATTGGTAAAACAGTTTATATAATTTGCAGCATAAATGCGCAACTAATATTAACCAATTAATCAAAGGAAATATTGATTAAAACTCCATATGAACAGAATTTGATACAAACAACACTGTCATTTGTAAATAAAACTGATAATGTATTATATAATTCAATCCCCTAATGTTCATTTTAATCGTGTGTTCGTTGATTAACCATACTGTTATCAAGTTTGTCATCATACGTTTATCTCAATGTAAATACCAATTTAAATAAATACAATCAGGGTACCATTAAAACTAGTTACACGCAAACCAAAACGTTCCGGTTAGAATATTGACATCTTATTTCAACTTTCTATTAAGAGAGTTATTCTCAACAATAATTGGCTAAAAGGGAGTTTATCAAAGAACATTAAACGCATTTTTAAATAGTTTCTAGGAGGAAAATCAAAGAACGATCAGCCATTTTCTTATATAAATAACATCTTAATCAGAATGGTATGTGTTATTGTATTCACGCAATGAAAATACTCATACCAAAACTCAAAACACTTCAACCTGTAAACTGGCAATTTCGGAGATATATTCGTACACAATAGTTCATTCAGAAAACTACAGATGTATTTGACATAAGAATAATGGCTGCCGATTATCATGGTGGGTTTTCGATAATATTTGGAACGAAAACAAACCACTTCACATGAGATTTGAAATTGGATCCAGTCTATGTTGTTGATATCTCAAATAATTGAACTGATATCGTGACGTTGTTTTATAACAACAACGACCGCTCTGTTTTGCAGATGAGTTATACTGTCTCATGTTCATGAATATATTTTTTTTTATTCAGGTATTGGATATAAAACAATCCTATCTATGCACACAGATTTGCAGAAAATATGAATCCCATGACAACACAAATATTTATTTTTATTTCATAACATTTATAGGTGGTATTATATTAGTTAACACTTAACTGCTCTCGATGTAGGCCTTATTTTCCCTTTTGTTATCTCAGTTAATAAAGTCTAATATATGCGCAAACAATTTTAGTTTTTTGTTTGCTAACACAATGGCTTTTATGACATATTATGTAAACCTGTAAGTTTTTTTTCCTTTTTTACTTTTAACACCACAGAATTGTAAACGTCCGTAGCAGTGATCTATAATGCACTTGATTATTTGACCATCATTATACTTTAGTTTTTATTATCTGTCTATCATTGATATTTTTTATTAATATCAATCAAAGTACGCAAAGATAAGTAAATGTTTAATTAATAAGTTCATAACAAATTATTAATTCGCCATATTATATTAATTCCCCAGACTGTGTTATCTATATAATTAATACGCGACATGAAACTTTGTCGGTTGAACTCCTCCGCCATTTCTTAACGGATTTTATCCATTGACGTCTCATTGGAAAGAGCGTGTCGCGTAGATTTGCAAACTGGCCTTACATTTTTGAAAACGTCCTTTGGGCTCTGCCCCAGTGGATTTGAAAGTTCCCATGTTATCCTTATGGAGAACATAATTGTTTACATTTTGATCAGCTGTATAATTTAATTGCTGTAATTTATTTTTCAATTCAAGAGTACATTTATTTACTATTTGAGATTGTGTAAACATAACCCTCAAGACGGATCGTGTTAGTATGGGTCTGACTTAGGGGAGGTACGAATGAGGCATTAGTTCAAAATTCCTCCGTGAACAGCGCTGTAGTAGAGAGTACTTTGGCAAAGAATGTTTACTAATCGCAAAAATAGTTCTGTTCATAAAATAAAATTATAAATGCCTCAAATTCAATTTTATTATTTTTTAATTATAAAATTAAACTATCATAACCTAACCGAACTAACCAAACTTGCTGATAATGAAATAATATAACAAAAGTTTATTAATAGAAAAAATAATTCTGTTTATTAAATAAAACTGGAAATTGCTCTACTAAAATTTTATAATGACTTAATAATAAAATTGAACTGTCATAACCGAACCAAACCAACCAAACTTGCTGATAATAAAAAAATCTTGGACAAAAAGTTTATTTCACGAGCGGGATTTGAACCCGGGACCTTCAGCATATCAGCCCGGCACGATAACCGTTAGACCACCGAGGCCGATGACTACTGGTTGTTTTGTTACGGTAATGGCGTTCCCTCAGCTAATAAGAAGCCCACAGCTGTCATCGTAGCCTCTTCTATACCTCCCCTGAGTAAATACCGTGTTAGTATGGTTGTATCTTAAATTTGTGTGCTTATCGTTGTTTTGTGTCGCTATGACGGATCGTGTTAGCATGATTGTAACTTAAATTTGTGCGTTTATCGTTGTTTTGTGTAGCTATAATTTGTTTCTTTTGTTTTTTTTTTCTTTTAAATGCCTCCGACGCAACGACAACGAAACATAGACAGGAGGCGTAATCGTGATAACGACCGCAGCTACGCAGTGGCGCGTATTAGGCTTGGGCTTAACTCATCACAGTCAGCACCTGACCCTGGACAATCTCAACTATTAGGTTACAAATGCGCCCTAACACTACCCCAAAAAGACTTTTCGTTCTCAATTGGCCCTCTATCAATGACCTGTGTTGCCTGTACAGCGAGGCATTTTGAGAAGGAGAAACCCGGCTGGAATGCTTTAGGTTTATCAATAACGAAGATAAACATGTTCTGAGTTACACACCGGTAATCATTGAGTTGGCTCATTGTTTTAAACTCATTGTAAATATGACTGTTATTCGTTTTTTAAATAACTCCTGTAATACTTTGCAATTGCTCGAATTCGAGCAACATGTACACTAGTATTAATTAATTATGGTTGATTAAATAATACAGGAAAAAATATTTTTTGACACAAGAATTATTTTATATTGCTTTATAGATTTTGAAATGAGAACATGAAACCCTACTATAACCACAGGTTGAACACAGGATAAAACGTATAAAATTAATAAAATAAGAATTAATATATTAAATTATGAAATGAAATAAATAATAAGTATATAATTTGTGATATAACAATACTTTTTTTACATAGCCCAAAAGTGATAATCAAATTCCGTAATTTTTTTCTCACTGTTAGTAAAAACGTAAATAAGTAATCAGATTTCTGTTTAAATATTAAAAAAATCACAAAAAAGTACTTATTTCTATAAAGAGCCTTAAACATTTCATGTGAACCAAAGGTATATTTTATGAATTCTAGGAAAGTTGACAGTCTCAAAAGATCGCCATTCTTTCTCCTCTCTCCTCTCCCCAACTTTAGATCATTATCACTCCTTTACTCTGTCTCATTGCTCCACTTATCTTTTACTTCAGTCCGAGGTGGGTCATTTACCAACGTAGTTCCTAGCAACTTTATTTCGTTCTATTTAAAGTTGGAACCTGAAGTGCTTTGATTTTTTAAGTGCTGAAGATAAGTGTATTGTAATAGTAGTTTATGCAACGATTGCGTAAATATAGTGTGTTAACGACACGAGTAGAAAAATTAAGGTACTACCCTTTGTGAGTGCCTTAAAAACTTCTACAAGTGTCGTTAAGACTATTATGCAAGCTACGTACACTAATTTTTCCACGACAGTGTTTTAATTACTAAAAGTCACTACTCATAACTTCTAAGAAAGGTAATGTTTTTGTTTATAACCTGTCATTGCCACTGACAGTGATGCAACAAAACATTGTACCAAACACTAATTGCACCACTCAACAATTAAATTGGCCTGAACAACTGATTAGTTGGGAAGTTCGAATCATTACAGTTTTACTTCTTCTCTCCCAATCCTTGAATCTCATTGGCCCGTTACCCATGTTTTTAAGTAAAACTATGCTGTTATGTGAAACTTTTCAATTTTTTTCTGAAGGAATCGTTTAGTTACCTGCCCACGCACTCTACACCCACTTTTGGATCATTCATTGACTGGACTAAAGGGATTTTTCAATACATGATAGTTGGCACTATCTGTAAGATATTATATTACAACGAATAACTCTCAAAAACTAATTTTCTATACCATTCATTCTTTGAATTGTAAAAACTTATTAAGTTATATTCCAGTAAAAGGATTCGCCTTTTTAAGCAAATTGTAAAAAAAATCATTTTAAATTTTAAACTGTTACTTATATATACAATTATCGCAAGGTCATTGTTTATGCTAATTAATAAAAATATATCGTCAAGTAAATCGGCAATGGTAAAATTGTATTCCAGAACAATGTAAAAGTGTTATATGCAAACTCTATAAAAATGTTTAGTATGTCTTTATTCTTACAGTTAATATGAATTCAAACCTTCACATAGGGCTGAAAGATTTAAGTATATTTACTAGCAATTCATCTAGGATTACACTTATCACTTACTAAAGCTGTGTAAAGATACTAGACTTAAGATATATTTGTTTGGAAAGCAATATAAACTTTATGTGGCATCAAAGGTTGGAACGTCTGAGTACTTTTTACAACTCTACCCATACTATGTACTGGTAATACAATAATTTAAATCCAACAAGTGGTTTTGATAAAAATAAAATAATTACGTTTGCGTATTATAAATAAACGATTTCTATAAACATAAACTTATATATTCAACTGATACAATTTATGGTATAATACACATGTGTGAGATATGTCATAAGTGGCATTGTATTTTTATGTAATCCACAAAAAAACACAGATATTACACACTCTGACAATAGGACTTAAAATATAAAAAAAATATTACATTACTGTATTTTAATATCCGTCGAATTTGGAAACCAAAAATATTTTACGCTTTTGGTAAAGATTATCTAACATAAAAGTGTATATGTATATAAATATATCTGAGGTTATATTTACTGTTGCAATTACTAAAACTTTACTTAACAATGAGGATAATCTTATATTAAAAGGTGCCTCTGGTAAAAAAATGTGAATCAGTAATGTTTTGTTCAATTTACCCTGTATACGTTAAAACTCAATAACATAATATGTTGCGTGAGGTTCCCTTTGAACTAAGCTTGTGCTTGTTCTACCGGAAAAGGGATAATCTTTGAATCACGTAAAATGTAATGCATCGAGGTCTATGGGACGAACTCGACCTCCTTAACCCTCAAAATGAGGTGGATGATTTTAGTTAAAATAAAAAATCCCAATTTTTAACATTCCCTTAATTCAAAAGTTCACAAACGTAAGATTATATAAATGAAACTATTGTTTTGTGTACAAAGTTTTCTGGTCACCTATCTTCGCTCCAACCCCTAAAAACCCCATTTTGATTGTTATGTTGAGTCTTTGGAATTTGGGGATATGCCGACTTACACACTTATTTTATAATTTCGTAAAAATTCTGAAATTCGGTAGGGGTGTTCGTATTCAACCTAAATTACCTTAAAGATTTGTAAAATCCCCAATTACCTAATTTAACCCCCTCTACAGCGATTATAACTGTCTTTATGTTAATGTTATGGAGAATAAACATAGATGGGGTTGAAAGCTTATTATTGCCTTGGTTTTTTATTAGGTAAGTTGGTCATGGGCGTAAATTATTAGAAAAAGAGACAAATTCCATTCAAGCCCCCCTCCCCAACTAAAGAACCCGGCTTTAGAAAATTTACGTTTGGCTGTTTCTAGATACCTATTCAAGATTTTTCTTAGCTTTGGTGATCTGAAACAATAATTATGTAAAAATAAAATACAACGATTTTAAGTCCCCATTATGTTAGCCCCTAATATGTTAACCCCTCTCTTGCGGAAATGGCACAAGTGACCATAATAATAACATTTGTAATAAGTATACTTTTATCTTTTTATGTTTTAATAACAACAGTGAGGTCGGTCCAAATTTTTTTAAGGGAGACCATTTTTCTTATCGATAATGTTAAGCCCTCCTGCCCCAAAAGGGGGCCTAAGGTTATCTAAAATATGTTAACCTCTCCCTAACTCCTAAAACTATATATATATTGCTGAATTATAAATAAAGAAGTAGGTAACAAAGTAAATAACTTAGTGTATGACATGACCATTGCGTAAAATGGAACAACTATTGCAGATCCCAGGGCAATATCTAATGTACTAAATGACTACTTTGTAAGCCTATCTGGTGAGAATGGTTTTGTAAACTCTAATAAGTTGTCAGATAATCACCAGCCAGTACTAACAAATTGTATAAAATCTAAAACATTATTTCGATGTGAACTTGTTTCATGTAAGGAAGTAGATAAATTGGTAACAAACCTTCACGTGGGCACGACGAAATTCCCGATAAGTAATAAAATATACAAAACAAGAACTAGTTCGAATTTTTACTCTTTTAATAAATTCATCTTTTATATCCGGCCATTTTCCAAAATTATTTAAAGTTGCTAAGATTGTGCCTATTTTCAAAAAGGGGGACTCTCAGTGCGTAGAAAACTATCGACCAATATCACTTCTGCCAGTTATTTCAAAATTATTTTAAACGAGCTGGTGGCCCGTCCTACGTACGGGAATCGAGTTGTCAACTAAAACGGAATAATTCAGAACATCTAGTTTACACGCATAGACACAAATTCTGGCAGTTTAAATGGGGACGATCACCTTATAAACAAATGTAACGTGACCACCTATTTATTCCATTCGATTATAGACCGATAATTTTACCATAAAACAACATTTGTGTTGATTTGAAAAAGTGAGATTATCAACCGATTCACACTGGTTTTAAATAGAGTAGCTACATGCCAACTCCAATTGCGTACTATTTAATTACTTATGTACTTACCGTACCTTATCTTACCTACGTGACTACTGAAACTTTTATGAGGATTCTCTTCTATCACCTGCCTCTTCAAAATTTAGATCCCAGTCTGAGAATGCATTTCATAACTTGATATTTCCCGTATATCGTGTAGTACTCCTTGGAATATACTTTTTTAAAGTTTATAAACAGCCTGTCCATCCAAGCTTTATCTACTTCCGGAAAGCATCCCTATATTTGGGTGTTAACACATTTCTCTTAGCTCTCTGTTCTTTTTATTTCGACCTCCGGGCCGTTATCTTGAACTGGTCTGTATATTTTCTCTGCACTTTATTATCTAACCCAGCATTAAGGTTGTTCGGTTCTTTGGTCAGTGCCGAAGTTTATGAATCGTCAGTACTACGGGGATAGTTGGTATGGTATTAGTCGACTTTGGTTTCTGCTGCACCCTGCAGTTTATTTAACAGTTTTATAGAGACCTACTACACCGATTACCGCTTTCATTACTAACCAAAATTTTAGTAAGCCGACATACTCACATTCAAACATACAGAAAAAGAAGTAGGTATCAACACGTAAACCACTTATATCTTAAACAATTAAGCGATAAACTACTGAAAAAATATTTTCCAAATATGAGTTAAAATTTGCAATGCATAAACTTAATACTTACACAGATTTCATTTACGACAAAACTTGAGTAAACGCAAGTGTTTGAGATGTTTAGTTCAAAATAACACATTTCCTGATAACGCAGATCCTTCACGGTAGGGGAAAACTACCTACATTTTAAAGTGAAATAGTATGTAGGCAAACACCAACGAACAATATTTTTGTAAACAAACAACTCGTAACATAAACATTTCAATGACAGTTATAAACCAGCTGTTAGTTAAACCAGCATTGAAAATACTTTAAATTGCTAGCGTCGGCTGCTAGACTTTTTAAAAATTAAAACTTAATTTCTAAAAAACTGAAACCCTAAACTAAAATTATGGCTTCGACATTCCCTAGTTCTCAAAATTATCTTTCTTTCAACACAAAAATCATGAAAATCCGTCAAGTGGTTGATTTAGAATCGTGAAATAAAAAAAACACTGTTTCGTTTTAATATTATAGATGGCAATGAAAATTAGGCTTGAGTCTTTTATAGAAAATAACAACATTCTGTTTAGTGGCCAACGTGGTTTTCGCTCAGGCAGATCAACAATTACAGCTGCTTCAAGTTTTTTTTTTTGAAAGTATAATAAATTCAATTGATAGCCACGAAAATGTTATAGGAATATCAATGGACCTTACGAAAGCTTTTGATAGGCTATCTCACCAAACTCTAATACTTAAACTAGAAGATATGGGAGTAAGAGGTCACATTTGTCGTGGTTCAAATCATATTTATCGTATAGAAAGCAATACGTTGAATTCATGTCTGATAAAAATAATTGGCTGGTAAAAAACAGATAAAAAATAAAACCTAATCACTTTGGTGTCCCTCAGGGTTTAATACTAGGCCCTGTTTTATTCCTTTACTACATTGAGAAGATTCCAAATGCACTGTCGTGTGTACCTCGAGGAAATATGTGTTTATAAGCTGATGATATTAACTTAAAAATTACAGGAAAAACAGTAGAACACATCGAAATAGATACCTTTATAGAACTTGCAACTATTAAAAATTACTTACTATCTAATAATCTCGAAATAAACAAAAGTAAAACTAATTTTATCTAATTTTTAACTAAGCAATGTAGAAACAAAATAGAACCGTTGATTATTTTGGATTCTGATGAAATGAAACAAGTTGAAAAAATAGATTTTTTAGGTTTAAAAATTGATAAACACAAATCCTACCACGGACCACGTCGATCACGTTTGCTTAATGATAAATTCAGGGGTATTTGCATTGAGAAAGATGTCTTATCTATGTAATACCAGTACTTTGAAAACAATATATCATTCTCTTGTCCTTAGCCAAATTTCATACGGTAAATCTTTATATGGAGCTACAACAAAGAAAAAGCTTACTCGAATCTTAAAATTACAGCAAAGGGCATTAACAACAATGATGGGACTAAAAAATGATGAATGTGTTAAAATTCATTTCAAAACTTTTAAAATACAAACTGTCTTTGCCCAATACATTTTTGAAACTGCTCTCATTGCGAGAGAAAGTATACCAGATAACACAAAATTATGTTACAATAGAAGAGGAAAAGCCCTAAGAGAAAATAGTCGCAACCATATTTTATTTTCAAATAAAAAGCCCACCTGTGCCGGAAGAAGGTTTTTGCGTTTTCTTCCAAATCATTTAAAACCCATTGGCAAAATCAAATTAAAAAATATATCTTATAGAAATCGCTCCTTACTCCATTAAAGAGGTGTTTCCTCAATTAACCTGATTTTATTGGTTGTTTCTTAGTATGTTTAAATTGTAATTTTAGCTTATAACTGTATTTACTAGGTTAGGAATTTGACACTATTCTGTGTACAATGTACAATTATTGAATAAAGATATTGAAATGAAATGAAATGAAAACTGTCGGAACTGCTTAAACTAACGAATATTTTACACTTAATATCTTAGCTTTCTTCGATCATTATGGCGCTAACCTACATCAAGACTGTAACATCTCAAGACATGTTTGATATTCACCACAAACAACCCCTGTATAACATAGATTGCAGCAGCAAAATTATCATTGGTTTTCAACGCGGAACAAATCCCACACAGCATCCTGTCCCCTGTGGCTCATTTCTATTGACCACCAACCAAAGAAGGGGGCCTGAGAGGCGAGTTTATTTCCATACGGTCAATTTGGTATATGGTATCTTCTGAGAGTTACCTTTATGGAACAAGTTCTTAGACATGTGTGACTAAGTTGGACTAGACATGGTTACAAATATAAGTAGTAAAATGTTTTTTACGCCATACTACACTGTTTTAACGAACTTCCCACGCAAGTATTTAGTCCAGAAAACAGCTGTTTGCCGCCAGCTTAATCAAATGGGGTTTCATTGCGTACTACTGTGCTGCAATGAGTTTTGCCGGACACCAATCAGCTGATTATACTGTATTTAGGTGGCAGTGAGTGGTTATAAACAAAAACATAACCTCTCTTAGAGGTTCTGACTAGTGATTTTTAGTCCTTTAGTTGGTGGAAATATATAAGGATTTGTACGGATTTAGTAGTATGGCGTAAACTATCGTACGTAACTCGTCCAAAATGTGTGTACCGGACTCGTATGGTAATCCCGTACTCGACTTCGTCTCGCACGGGAACGACCACACTCGTCCGGTAAACACTTATTTTCAGGACTAGTAACGTAATATACTATTACGCCATACTACACTGTTTTAACGAACTTCCCACGCAAGTATTTAGTCCAGAAAACAGCTGTTTGCCGCCACCTTAATCAAATGGGGTTTCATTGCGTACTACTGTTATGCAATGAGTTTTACCGGACACCAATCAGCTGATTATACTGTATTTGGGTGGCAATGAGTGGTTGTAGTCAAAAACATAACCTCGCTTAGAGGTTATGACTAGTGATTTTTAGTCCTTTAGTTGGTGGTAATATATAAGGATTTGTAGAGATTTAGTAGTATGGCGTAAACTATCGTACGTAACTCGTCCAAAATGTGTTTACCGGACTCGTATGGTAATCCCGTACTCGACTTCGTCTCGCACGGGAACGACCACACTCGTCCGGTAAACACTTATTTTCAGGACTAGTAACGTAATATACTATTACCAATTTCGTTTAGTAAATAAGCAGGAGGTATTGTTTCCCAACATGAAAACAAACATACACTCACAGAGTTTGCCGATAAGCCATACACCACTCATTGTTACTAGATGGTTTACCACCAATCTTGAAAAATGAGGGTTTTGGGTAGTTATAAAGTAGGTTTTAGACATTAAGCAATATTTTTCATTTATTATTTTCCGTATGACCCCAGAGCCAGTTTTGCATTAAATATTTTATAAATCATAATAAAAACGTAATGTGTGAACATGACAGGTCTAAGCAATATGCAAGGTACAAGAAAGTTAATTTAATTTGACGAGAACTATAATAGTATACAAACAAGTATAAAAGACTATATTTTGTAAATATTTGTATTGACATATTTGCCAATACTAAGTAATTGAACATAAAACCAGACGAAATCAAAATACAACAAAACTTGTAAATAAAAAAGGTTAATTAAATACCGGTACAGCTAATACGTAACAATAAACAAGCAATAGCAGAATATTATGCCGCACATTTAAGCTCAAAATAAAAACTGAGTAAAAAATGACCACCGTCGAAGATTTCTTGAATCTGCCATTTTGAATATTTGAACGGCTGCCATTTTTACTCAGTTGTTCTTTTGAGCTCAAATTTGCGGAACTATATTCTACTAATAAAGATCTCAATTAGCATATCGACAAATAAATAGTTTTATGATTTTCTTCTGACTCAATCAATGCTGTAATTTTTGACTCGGTTGTCTGTTTGAGTTCTGGTTTGCGGCATTGTATTTCACTAAAATAGTCCTTTAACTTTATTTCAATATCAGCTTATGCTTACTTTTAATATTTTCATCTGACCCCTATCGGCCGGGCCGTTCCCCTGAGCAGGTAGCACATCACTGAATAAGCGTAAACATGAATTTTAATGCCGAGTACGAAGTTTTGAAGCTCTAACTTTTTTCCTTTTTAAATATTTAACCATCCCGGGATTTTTTACCCTGTATACATATTGAAGCATTAATATGATGATTGATAAAACTATGAATATAAAAAAATGTTTAGTTGATGATAGAACCTTTATCATCTATTTTCAATTTATTACATTTTTTCATTTCATTTTATTAATATTGACAAATGTTTTAAAGTCTTACAATTGTTAAAAGATACCTTACATTTTAAGTATTTAGTATATTTCAAATAGCAACAGATTAAAAAACTATAAAAACAGTACCATATGGGTTATAAACAGACATTACCCCAAAAAAAACTTTCAAAATCTAGATGTACCTACATTTATGTACCTACATTTTACATGTGAATGAATCTACCCACTGTCATATTTATATTTGACGGTATTGTTTAAATTTAATACTATTTTATTAAATTATGTTTGATTTGTTATACTTCATTATTGTAAGTAGTGGCGAACCCAGAAAGAGCCATCACTTTAGGCACGTTTTCCCCATAAGAATAACATGGTGAGCTTTTTTTGACCACTTTTTTAAAAATCCAGCTCTCGGCCTATACAAGCCTATATAAATGTTCAATACCATTGTATAACACTATTAAAATTTCAAATCCACATCCATTCTCATATATATTCTCAAAATCATCAACTTGATAGTGCGAGGTTTGTACGCAAACTCGGGCATGATCCCCCATATAAAATGCATGCTACCCATATAAAATAATGTTAAATTTTTTTCTTACTTTTTGATTTTTTTATGTTGTAATATTGTTTATAATCAAAAGTTGACACCCACTACGTTTGCCAGAATTTCAACCGTTTTGCCGTATCTCAAGCCGTTTTCGAGATATAAGCGTTTTTAGATAGTTTTACGGACTTAGACGATTTTTCATGGTAAATTTTATTTGTACCCATATAAAATAATGTTAAATTTTTTTCTTACTTTTTGATTTTTTTATGTTGTAATATTGTTTATAATCAAAAGTTGACACCCACTACGTTTGCCAGAATTTCAACCGTTTTGCCGTATCTCAAGCCGTTTTCGAGATATAAGCGTTTTTAGATAGTTTTACGGACTTAGACGATTTTTCATGGTAAATTTTATTTGTACCCATATAAAATAATGTTAAATTTTTTTCTTACTTTTTGATTTTTTTATGTTGTAATATTGTTTATAATCAAAAGTTGACACCCACTACGTTTGCCAGAATTTCAACCGTTTTGCCGTATCTCAAGCCGTTTTCGAGATATAAGCGTTTTTAGATAGTTTTACGGACTTAGACGATTTTTTATGGTAAATTTTATTTGTACCCATATAAAATAATGTTAAATTTTTTTCTTACTTTTTGATTTTTTTATGTTGTAATATTGTTTATAATCAAAAGTTGACACCCACTACGTTTGCCAGAATTTCAACCGTTTTGCCGTATCTCAAGCCGTTTTCGAGATATAAGCGTTTTTAGATAGTTTTACGGACTTAGACGATTTTTCATGGTAAATTTTATTTGTACCCATATAAAATAATGTTAAATTTTTTTCTTACTTTTTGATTTTTTTTATGTTGTAATATTGTTTATAATCAAAAGTTGACACCCACTACGTTTGCCAGAATTTCAACCGTTTTGCCGTATCTCAAGCCGTTTTCGAGATATAAGCGTTTTTAGATAGTTTTACGGACTTAGACGATTTTTCATGGTAAATTTTATTTGTACCCATATAAAATAATGTTAAATTGTTTTCTTACTTTTTGATTTTTTTATGTTGTAATATTGTTTATAATCAAAAGTTGACACCCACTACGTTTGCCAGAATTTCAACCGTTTTGCCGTATCTCAAGCCGTTTTCGAGATATAAGCGTTTTTAGAAAGTTTTACGGACTTAGACGATTTTTCATGGTAAATTTTATTTGTACCCATATAAAATAATGTTAAATTTTTTTCTTACTTTTTGATTTTTTTATGTTGTAATATTGTTTATAATCAAAAGTTGACACCCACTACGTTTGCCAGAATTTCAACCGTTTTGCCGTATCTCAAGCCGTTTTCGAGATATAAGCGTTTTTAGATAGTTTTACGGACTTAGACGATTTTTCATGGTAAATTTTATTTGTACCCATATAAAATAATGTTAAATTTTTTTCTTACTTTTTGATTTTTTTATGTTGTAATATTGTTTATAATCAAAAGTTGACACCCACTACGTTTGCCAGAATTTCAACCGTTTTGCCGTATCTCAAGCCGTTTTCGAGATATAAGCGTTTTTAGATAGTTTTACGGACTTAGACGATTTTTCATGGTAAATTTTATTTGTACCCATATAAAATAATGTTAAATTTTTTTCTTACTTTTTGATTTTTTTATGTTGTAATATTGTTTATAATCAAAAGTTGACACCCACTACGTTTGCCAGAATTTCAACCGTTTTGCCGTATCTCAAGCCGTTTTCGAGATATAAGCGTTTTTAGACAGTTTTACGGGCACTGTCACAAGGGCCAAGTGAAGCGGTCACGAGACTGGGGAATCCTCAGGTGGTGACGTCACCGGGGACGAGTCTATATATAGAAGTGGCATCCGGGTGATATTTCATTCTCGAGCGTGATGCCGACCTGTCAACACTGCTCCGCTTCGCTGTCCAAGAAGAGCAATTTGGTCCGCCACTACAAGCTAGTACATCAAATGAAGGTGAAACTGTGCAAGGTATGTGATTTAATCTGTGATGATAATGTGGTTCTAAAATCGCATATATTACAAAGTCATAAGAATTGTAATTTTTGTAAGAAAAATGTGGTTGGTCATTTTAAAAGACATGTCAATTCTTGCAATAATTGTCCATATACAATGATTAAATTTGTTGGTGAATCGATTAGAACTGAACTTAAAAATACTCTTCAGTCTTGTCCTCTGCCAATAAAATGGACTTTAGTAAGGAGAATTAAATTTATAAAATATTCAATGGATCAAAGTGGACAATTAGTTAATGAAAAAGAATGTATTGCAGATTTTAGAAGCCTTACTACCTTAACTATTGAGAAAAGAGATTTAAAGCCTCAAATTGAAAATGCACTTTTAAAGATTGATGCTTCCATACACAAATACCAATCCCAAGGTAGTGGATGGATATATGACCATACTAAGTATTGGAAGTTGCACGTTTACAAATATAAGCCCTTAACTCCAAAGTCATATATTCCCACACCAGAGAGTATTAAATCGAAACATGCAGTTTTAAATATAAAAAATGATGATAATAAATGTTTTCTTTGGTCGGTATTAGCAGCTTTATATCCAAGGAACTCTAATGAAAATGCTAATAGAGTCTCCAGCTATGCACCCTACATAGGTCATCTGAATATGACAAACATAAAGTATCCTGTGAAAATATCTGATATAGATAAATTTGAAAGACAAAATAATATAAGTGTTAATGTATTTGGGGTTGAAGATGATAAATGTATATATCCATTAAGAACAACCAAACTAAATAGTAATACTCACATCGATTTATTATTATTACAAGAAGGTCGTAAATCACATTACTGTTTAATTCGTGATTTTAATAGGTTAATGTTGAGATCTACAAAAGATAACAATAAGAAGTATTTTTGTAAGTTGTGTTTGCAACATTTTTACACTAATGATATATTAGAACGTCACATAACATATTGTAAAAATTTTGATGCTCAACGAGTGGAAATGTCTAAACAAGATACATTACAATTTAAAAATTATAAATATCAACTTAAAGCCCCATTTGTGATTTATGCAGATTTTGAATGCTTTATAAACTCTAATAACCATACTCCATCTGGATTTGCATTTGTCTTAGTGAGAGATTCTAAGATTATTTCTGAAGAGTTATATAGTGGTGCAAATGTTATGGATGTATTTTTCAAAAGGTTATTTGAGACTTATGACTTCATTAAACGTCAAATGTCGATATATATTCCTCTTGTAATGACTCCTGAACAAGAGGCATCTTTCCAAAACTCAACGCATTGTCATATTTGTGAAAAACCCCTATATTTTGATAGGGTGCGAGATCATTGTCATTCATCTGGCCGATACCGTGGAGCTGCCCACAATGATTGTAATTTAAACTATAAAGTAACAAAGAAAATCCCAGTATTCTTCCATAACTTGAAAAATTACGATGGACATTTAATAATGCAACACTTGGGAAAATATGATCGTAAATTAAATTGCATAGCCAAAGATATGGAAAAGTACATTTCATTCTCTGTTGATGATTTAATATTTTTAGATTCCTATAACTTTCTGTCACTTCCATTATATAAATTGGCTTCCAATTTAAATACATTTAGATTCATAGACAATCCTCTACTACAGCGTAAAGGCGTATTTCCCTATGAATATATGACGGGACCAGATAAGTTTGCAGAGTCTCTACCCCCAATTGAAGCATTTTACAGTACTCTAACTAAAGAACATATCTCTCCCATTGAATATGAACATGCTAAAAATGTCTGGACCCATTTTAATATAAATAATTTACAAGAATATCATGATTTATATCTTAAAACAGATGTATTGCTACTGGCTGATGTCTTTGAGACTTTTAGAGACCTGTGTTTAAAGGATTATAAACTTGACCCCGTACATATGTATTCACTTCCTGGATTAACATGGGAGGCCTGTCTTAGAATGACTGGTATAAAATTACAATTATTTCAAGATATTGACATGCATTTGTTCATAGAAAGTGCAATCAGAGGAGGAGTCAGTATGATTTCTACACGTTATGCTAAAGCCAATAATAGATATATGGGTGAACACTATGATCCCAATCAAGAGAGTGTGTATTTAATATATTTAGATTGTAACTCGCTATACTCTACAGCAATGTGCGAGCCACTGCCTGTGGATGAATTCCGTTGGACTAATGAGATAGACTACAAATACAATCAAAATTATGAGTTTGGTTACATTTTAGAAGTTGATTTTAAATATGATAAAAGCTTACATGATTTACATAATGACTATCCATTGGCACCAGAGAAAATGAATGGGAAATTAATACCAAATTTAAATGACAAAACTAAATATATTTTACATTATAAAGCATTACAAAAATATGAGGAATTGGGGTTGGTTGTTACAAAATACCATAGAATTTTAAAATTTAGACAATCAAAATGGCTTGCACCCTATATTAATTTTAATATTGAAAAACGAAAAAGTGCTTATAATGATTTCGAAAAAGACTTTTACAAATTGTTAAATAATAGTCTCTTTGGTCGAACAATTATGAATCAACGAAAGTTCCGTGACATATATCTCAAGGATGAGTCACTATTAACAAAATATGTCACTAATCCAAGGTTTGACTGTAGCAAAAAGTTCGATAACAATTTACATGCTATACATTTAAATAAATTAGTTGTAAAGTTTAATAAACCAATATATTTAGGAATGACAATTTTAGATATTAGTAAAGTAATAATGTATGATTTCCACTATAATTATATGTCAAAATTTAAGAATAAAAGATTTCTAATGACAGATACAGATTCATTAATGTATGCTATAGTTACAGAGGACTTTTACAAGGAAATAGAATGTGACTTGCACTATTTTGATACCTCTGGATATAGTAAAGACCATTTCTTATACTCTAATAAAAATAAAAAAGTCACAGGCAAGTTTAAAGACGAATTAGGTGGTCATATTATGTATGAATATTGTGGTTTAAGACCAAAGTTATATTCTTATATTCCTCTAAAATGGTTATATGAAGAAGACAAGCAAGCTTTAGAGGTGAAGAAAGCTAAAGGAGCTGATGGTGCCACTGTTAAACATCTCCTCAGACATCAACATTATTTGAACTGCCTTGCAACTGGGCAAGATTACTATGAGAATGTGACAAGAATTAAATCTACAAATCATCATCTTCAAACCTTGACCATGAAAAAGAAAGTACTATCCTTTGACGATGACAAGAGGTTTATTCTGGAAGATGGCATCAATACTCTTGCTCTTGGTCACTATAAAATTGATCAAACATAAAATGTATGCAGATGCAAAATAAATGCAAATGTTAAAAAAAGTCTTTTATTTATTTACCCTTACCATCCTCTTGATAGAATTGGTCAAACATAAATCTATATTTGCCATTATTCTTTGACCTTTCTTTGTCTATCACGAAAAAGCCATATTTAGTTTTATCCCAACATTGATGACAGAGATTTTTAAATTGGTTAAATGAAAAGTCATTACCAACATGATTGTTATATACATGTTTTAAATTTAAATCATCTTGTTTAAATAATATTAGGAAATTTACATTATCACGTAAATGTTTGTGTGATTTGCTGTAAGATTGACACAAGTAAAAACAGTTAATATTTTTATGTCGACCCATTGAGAAAAATTGTGTAATATTTGGATTATTTATGTCATCAAATACAACAACTGACTGTGATTTTACATCATTTGGTGTGATTTCACAGTCAGTAAACGTGTGTAATTTCACTTCGTCACACAAACTAAATATTTCAATTATTTTTTTATATTTTTCTTGTTCTAAAGATTTAGATATTAAATATAAGTTTGTAAATTTTAATCCTTCCTTTCTTACAATTAAATTATAAATTACAACCGTCTTCCCACTTCCACTTGGACCACAAATAACACATCTAATATTGGTAGGAAATAGACCCAACTTCTTTGGTATATTTTCCTTAGTATGTACTATTTTAAATTTATGTTTTTGTTGAATAAAAGACATTTTTTATATAATAAAAATGGTAAAAAATGTTAATAAGAAAACATGTAAAAAGGGGAAAGGTTTATTCTTAAAACCTTACAGGGGTCGAGGGTTATTGAATACTCTTATAAATAACCTTCCATTTCCACTTCACATACCATCTTATCAGTACTGTGGACCTGGGACGAATGTACGTGAGAATTTAGCTAAAAATGTACCTCCAAAAAATAAACTAGACTCTTATTGTAAAGAGCATGACATATTCTACATGAATAATCCTGATACCGCTGCTCGGAACAAAGCAGACATGAGATTAGCAGACTTAGCTTGGACTAGAGTAACGGCCAAGGACGCAAATCTTGCTGAAAGAGCAGCTGCTTATGCCGTGACAAATTTGATGAAGGCAAAAGCAAAAATGGGAATGGGATTAAAATTTAATAAAAAAGATGGACAACTACCAGCTGTTAGAGGCCGCAAAAGACGTGCCTCACTTCCGGGGGGTGTACCTAAAAAACGAGCTAAAAAATCTAAAACCAAGAGTAAAAGAGTGCGGAATAGTTAATTTGGATAGCTCATCTGGCACACATTGGACAGCATATCGTAAAAATAAAGATATTGTAATTTATTTTGACCCATTTGGAATCCAACCTCCAAAAGAAGTAATTAAATATTTTGAGGGATATAAAATCTTCTATACAACCGATCAAATACAAGATTTAAATAGTTCTATTTGTGGAATTTTATGTTTATCATTCATAAAAAATTTTTGTTTATAAAAATGGATTCATTTACTATAACATTTTTGGGTACAGAGCCAGAGCTTAAGTCAGTGTTCTTTCCTCCCATAGAATTAAATGATGATTATGTAATTGGATTAGTAGATTTTCAAAGTTATAATTCTATATTTAATGTTAAAAAACCTCTAAATACTTTAACATATTATTAAGTAGAGAAAAAAACATTACCAAAAGGAGATATCTCAGTTGATGATTTAAACCAGTTATTAGATGGTAAACTTAAAGTTATAATAGATAAAAATGGAGACGCATTAATTAATACTAAATCCAAACTTTTATTCAAAGGGCTTATTCCAAAATTAAATCAACTTAAAGGCAACAAATTAACCATTGGAGAAGGTGATGATGTTTTCTATTATGATCACAATGCTCCAGTTACAATAGAAATTTCTGAAGGAACATATGAGGTGGTTGAGCTTGCAAAGGAAATTCAAAAGCAAATCCCAGACTTTTTCCTTACAGCTAATAATAAAACTATGAAAGCGACATTACTTTCTAGCCATGTGTTTGATTTTACAAAACCATGTTTAGGGTCTGTCTTATTGGGATTTAAAGGTGTTTCTACTCCTGGTGTTCAGTTTGAATCTACAAATAAAATAAACATTAATAATGTAAATGTGATTAGAGTAAAATGTAATATTGCAAACGGGTCCTATTTAAATGGCAACAAATCACACACCATACATAGCTTTTATCCAGAAGCTCCTCCTGGCTACAAAATTATTGAAGTTCCAAGAAATATTATATATTTTCCTGTAAATAAGAGAAGTTTAGATGTTGTCAGTATTACATTTGCCGATCAACACGACAAGGCAATTGACTTTAACGGAGAAGAAACTACAATTACTTGTCATATAAAAAAGATATGAGAATTTATAAGAATTTATCTATAAGTGTACAAAATGCTAGGTTCCTAAAGTCAATAGGACTAAAGTTAAAATTTTCTATTAATAAAAATGGAAGATTTTCTAGACGTTACAGGGAAATCCCAATTCGACGATAGTGTGGTTAAAATTACAAATCACTCCTATGTTCCCCACAACACTTTGGCAATAAATAATTCTGATGAAATTCGAATATGTATTAATAATCAAGATTTGCTAACTCTCCCATGTAGGAGTTATCTGTATATTAAGGGAGAAATTGAAAATCATGATAAAGGTCATTTTATAAATAATGCATTTGCTTTCTTATTTGATGAAATTAGATACGAAGTTGCAGGTAAAGAAATAGACATTGTAAGAAACCCAGGAATTTCTAGTCTTATGAAAATATTGAGCTCTTACAATAAAACTACTAAATTGTCAAATGTAGCATTTGATTCTGACACGAATTTAAAAGAGTTCCATAAAGGTGGCAAGTTCAGTACTTGTTTGCCATTAGAGTTGTTAATGGGTGTATTCGAGGATTTTAATAAGGTTTTAGTAAATGTCAAACAAGAATTGGTGTTGAAAAGATCCAAAAATGATTTGAATTGTATATTAACAACCACTAGTGCTCCAGCCAGTGGCACTGCTGATACAATTCCCAAAATTACACTTAACTCTATTCAATGGGTCATGCCACATGTGATACCATCAGATGGGGAGAAGTTACAATTACAAAAGATGTTATTGCAAAATAAAAATTTGCAAATTGCATTTAGAAGTTTAGAGCTGCATGAACTTCCATCATATCCCAATACCACAAGACATACATGGTCAGTAAAGACATCTTCAAGTTTGGAGAAGCCTAGGTATATTATATTTGGTTTCCAAACAGCTAGGGATAATAGTGCACGAAAAAGAACTGACGAATTTGATCACTGTAAATTAAAAAATCTCAAAGTATTTCTAAACTCTGAATATTATCCTTATAGTGATTTAAATCTTGACTTTGAAAATGGAGATGTCTCTAAAGCTTATGAGATGTTTATGAGGTTTAGAGAGACTTACTATAATACTATCCCAGATCCTATGATTAGTAGGGCTGAGTTTATGAAGAAATATCCACTAATTATAATAGACTGTTCTAGACAGAATGAAACAGTGAAGGAAGGAATTGTTGATATTAAATTAGAGATTGAAACTGCAGACAATGTGCCAGCAAATACATCTGCATATTGTTTGATAATACATGATAAAGTGTTTGAGTACAATCCTTTGTCAAATGAGATAAATAAAATGTAAATAAAAGATGAAAAACATTCAACAAGAATTGGTTGACTCTGCAAATCAAATACGAGAGAAATATAGAGCTTTAAAACGTGGCAAGTTTCTAGAGGCTGAAGAGAGGTTCCAAACATTCCAACCTTTAATAGAGCCATTACAAGAATTAAAAAAAATCACAGCTATTGGCAAAACAGAGAGGCCTCAAATGGAGATACTCCCAATGACTCCATCTAGAATATCAATGATACCAAGATTACAACCATTACAACCATTACAGCAATCCACTCCACAGAAATTAGATTTTGGTCTTTTAGCATCAGACTATTTAGGAAATTACCTCAGTAAATGTAGTATGACAGACACTACATATGGTATTAGACGAGAAGCAAATAAATTTTTTATTGGAAATAAGGAAGTTGATATTGCCAATGATGATGTCACAGTTGCAAATAAAACCTACAAGGGGACAAAAGGCTTGTGGCAGTTGTTAACTTTAAAAGAACCTGAGGATTATACTCAGGTTGATTTGCAAAATTATAAAGAGATTTTGGAAACCACAAATGGACATTTAAAGAGTTACAAAGATGGTGCACCAATTTCAAGTAATAGACATACTAAATATCTTAATATAATTAAACCTCTTTTTAAATCTGTTGGTGAAGGTTTGAGACAAGTGACTGGTAATAAAATAGACTATATTTATTGGGATGATCCTAATGAGCTTGTAGATAGGTTAAGACTTCTTTGGCTAAGTCGCCAAGCCGGTAACTCAGGAGTGGATAATGAAATAGATTCCATTATTGAGGAATTAAGAGAAAGTGGAATTATTTATTAAATAAAAATATGTTTATAGATAAATTTTATCGTTTATATAATCCATATAATAAGCCTACAGAACCCAGGGCTAGTAATGAACCTACTTTAAATTTACAAGACGATAGTTGGAATTGTTTAAACCGTAAAATTGGTAATGTTAAAGATGGGGAGTTTGTAGATGATGTATCAACTTTGGGTCAGACATTAACTATAAAAGGTGATGTATTTTTACAAGGTAAAACTAAATATGAGTTTTTAGAATCTAAGAATAAAAATTGGAATGCTAAAAAACAGAAAATTACTAATGTGGAAAAGGGTGAAAGTTTAGATGATGTGCCCACTTTACAACAGACTTTAATACGAACAGATGGTGGTACATTTGTACAAGACAATAAAAATTATGAATTTTTAGAATCAGAGAATGGTGTTTGGAATGCTAAGAAACGGAAAATTACTAATGTAGAAAAGAGTGAAAGTTTAAATGATGTGCCCACTTTACAACAGACTTTAATACGAAAAGAAGATGGTAAATTTGTACAAGACGATAATAATTATGAATTTTTAGAATCAGAGAATGGTGTTTGGAATGCTAAGAAACAGAAACTTAGCAATTTGATAGAAGGTACAGATAGTAAGGATGCTGTGAATGTTTCACAAGTTCCAAAAATGGAAGCAGGCTATTGGGATTTTAATAATAAAAGGTTAGTACGTGTTAAACCTGCCGTTGATGACACTGACTGTGTTACAAAAGAACAGACTATAACTTTTGATAAAAAAGAAAAATGTTGGGATGCCAAAAAACAATATATAAGAAATCTGCCAATGGGGGAATATTTAGATGATATTTGTTTAATGTCACAAGCTATGTATTATGATGGATCAAAATTTGTATATGGAGGAAGAAAATTTAATTTGATGGAATACAATCCTGATTTATTAGTTGCCGACCCCACATCTTTGAGTGGATTTAAGTATATAGATAATAGACCATATATACCAGAAAACTATGTATTTAAAAGAATGGAAGATAATCTATTGATTGGGGCTAATGGTAATATATTTACAGTACAAGGAAAGAGTGATGTTATAAAAAATGAATGAAATTGCATACGAACTTCATAAGCCTGCAAGAAAGAATTTCATTAGAAGGTCTTTTAAAGTATTAGGTATAAACGAAACTGTACAAATAGATTTAATTGATATGCAAAACTATGCTAGAGAGAATTCTGGCAATAAATATATTTTAACTTTAATAGATACATTTTCTAAAAAAGCTTATGCTGCTCCGCTAAAGAATAAGACGGGTTTGGTGGTTACAGAAGCCATTAAAACCATTCTACCAAAGGGGGTTAAAAACATTCAATCTGACAATGGAAAAGAATTTTTTAATCAATATTTTAGCAAACTAATGAAACAATTAAATATTAATCACTATCACACATTTTCTACAACTAAAGCTGCAATTGTGGAGAGGTTTCAGAGAACTTTAAAGAATTGGTTATATAGGGAATTTAGTGCTCAGGGGAGTTATAAATGGTTGGATTTACTTCCAAAGTTAATTCGAAAATATAATAATAAGGTGCATAGATCTATAGGAATGAAGCCTAACCAAGTGAATATTAAGAACAGTAAATATGTGCATGAGAGGTTGACTTCTAAAGTAGTGCAAGTTAAAAAGCCAAGATATAAGGTAGGTGATAGTGTGAGAATTTCCAAGTATAAACATGTTTTTAGTAAAGGATATACCCCGAATTGGACAGGGGAGCTATTTACAATAGCAGAAGTAAAGAATACCAAGCCTGTGACTTATATCTTGAAAGATGAAAATGGTAATATAATCAGGGGAGGCTTCTATACAGAGGAATTGTTAAAGACCAAATATAAAGACATGTATTTGATAGAAAAGGTTATTAGGAGAAAAGGTGATTTATTATATGTCAAATGGCTTGGGTTCCCAAGTAGCCAGAATTCATGGATTTCCACTAAGGATGTCCAAGGGAGCGCGCCATGAGCCGGGAGCACGCCCGAGTTCGCGTACAAACCTCGCTCGATTTTGTGAATGCATATGGATTTGAAATAGTAATAGTGTTATACAATGGTATTGAACATTTATATAGGCTTGTATAGGCCGAGAGCTGGATTTTTAAAAAAGTTGTCAAAAAAAGCTCACCATGTTATTCTTATGGGGAAAACGTGCCTAAAGTGATGTCTCTTTCTGGGTTCGCCACTACTATTGTAAATTCACAAAGTAGTGTTCAAGCTGATAGTATAAAAAAAACTTAATCATCTTCAGGGTTTTACTATACAAAAAGTTAAAGTAAATTAAACAATTTATATTTTTAGTTTTAACGGAAATATTTGATATTTAAAAACATAGTTCATCCCTGCCACAATAAAAAAGTTATAACGAGATTAAAGAAAGAGGAATCTCTAAAGAGGAATGACCACGCAATTATTAAAGAAAATTCTTTAAAGCCCTTCGTGGTTGGCTACAGACCTAAAACATCCAACAAACATATTTCGCCTCAAAAGCTACTCAAATCATTACAGAAGGTCTTCTGGAACCTCAAACCCAGCATATTTACTTTCGCACAATTCAAAAGTCTAATAGCGACCATAATGTTACGTTGAATGTATTATTGAACATGAACAGCTTCGTTTATTATTTCTTAATCTTTAAATGTCAACGTTATCATTCATTTGGTAGCTTTCAGCATTAATAACTAATTAACTAACGCAAACGTTTACATATATTAAAAACGCAGTGCCGTTAGCATATAAATTTGGTTTGATATTACAAATTTCAATCTTGGGCAATATAAGAATGGTAAAGTAACGAAGAATTGAGATAATATTAATTCACTATCAGAGAAGCAAGCACCTATATAGAATACAATATAGCAGCCTTGGATATAGGAATTTAATATCGTGTTTCATTAGTATTCCCTTCAGACAAAATCAATTGATTCTGTGATCATCTATATTTTTGAAACCCAATACGCCCTACTCACTTAATGATCGTTAAATATTAAACATATTATGACCTAAGACCATAAAACTTACAATGATGAACACACCTATGATCTAAGGCGTGTGTAAAAATATAATGATTTTGAATAAAGAATAATTGATTTAAACAGATATGAAAAATAAAAAGTGGAAGTCGTTTTACGAACAATAAAAATGGAGAAAAATACAATTTAAAATGGCTAAACAATAATTATATGTCAGGTATTTAAAGCAGCCCGCAAATTAGATTTTATAACGATCATAAATTTGGAAGACAAATTGCCTTGCTTAACTGAATTTTTAAACTACTGTGAAACAAGTTGATGGACTGCAAAAATACACTTTTCCTTGATTAAATTCGTTATTATTTCCAACTTGATGGATTTTGTTGTTTTCGCGGGGAAAAATAGGTTAAAGTTTCCTTATTTGTGTGTAAGTGGAAATAATTACAACACTTAATTACCGGAGATTTTAGTAAGCATAGGCACGACCTAATAAAATCAATTTAAACTATTTCAGAATTCAGATTACAATACACGTAAAAAAGAAAGGAAGCAGTTTCATCAATTTTTATTTAAATATACGAATTATTTTACTAAAGCTTCAACTTGTCTCAATATTTTTTTTTTTTTATTTGAATAACTCGATAACATGTTGAAGATAATTGGTAAAACAGTTTATATAATTTGCAGCATAAATGCGCAACTATTATTAACCAATTTATCAAAGGAAATATTGATTAAAACTTCATATGAACAGAATTTGATACAAACAACACTGTTATTTGTAAATAAAACTGATAATGTATTCTATAATTCAATCCCCTAATGTTCATTTTAATCGTGTGTTCGTCGATTAACCATACTGTTATCAAGTTTGTCATCATACTTTTATCTCAATGTAAATACCAATTAAAATAAATACAATCAGGATACCATTAAAACTATTTACACGCAAACCAAAACGTTCCGGTTAGAATATTGACATCATATTTCAACTTTCTATTAAGAGAGTTATTCTCAACAATAATTGGCTAAAAGGGAGTTCATCAAAGAACATTAAACGCATTTTTAAATAGTTTCTAGGAGGAAAATCGTAGAACGATCAGCTATTTTCTTATATAAATAACATCTTAATCAGAATGGTATGTGTTATTGTATTTACACAATGAAAATACTCATACCAAAACTCAAAACACTTTTAACCTGTAAACTGGCAATTTCGGAGATATATTCGTACACAATAGTTCATTCAGTAAACTACAAATGCATTTGACATAAGAATAATGGCAGCCGATTATCATGGTGGGTTTTCGATAATATTTGGAACGAAAACAAACCACTTCACATGAGATTTGAAATTGGATCCAGTCTATGTTGTTGATATCTCAAATAATTGAACTGATATCGTGACGTTGTTTTATAACAACAACGACCGCTCTGTTTTGCAGTTGAGTTATGCTGTCTGTTCATTAATATTTTTTTTTATCAGGTATTGGATATAAAACAATCCATTTTTATCTATGCGCACAGATTTGCAGAAAATATGAATCCCGTGACGAAACTAATATTTATTTTAATTCCATAACATTTATATGTGGTATTATATTAGTTAACAGTTAACTACTCTCAATGTAGGCCTTATTTTCCCTTTTGTTATCTCAGTTATTAAAATCTAATATATGTGCAAACAATTTTAGTTTTTTGTTTGCTAACACAATGGCTCTTATGACATATTATGTAAACCTGTAAGTTTTTTTTTTTTTGTAACATTTAACACCACAGAATTGTAAACCTCCGTAGCAGTGGTCTATAATGGACTTGATTATTCGACCATCATTATACTATAGTTTTTACTATCTGTCTATCATTGATATTTCTTATTAATATCAATCAAAGTACGCAAAGATAAATACATGTTTCATTAATAAATTCGTAACAAATTATTAATTCACCAGACTGTATTATATTAATTAATTATGGTTGATTAAATGTTACAGAATAATTATTTTTTGCCACAAGAATTATTTTATATTGCTTTATAGATTTTTAAATGAGGACATGAAACCTTACTATTAGTTGAACACCGGTTGAAATGTATACAAATAATAAAATAAGAATTAATATAGCAAATTATGAAATGATATATATGATAAGTATTTGGGATATAACAATACTTTTACATTAGCCCAAAAGTGTTAATCAAATTCCGTAATTTTTTTCTCACTGTTAGTAAAAACGTAAATAAGTAATCGGATTTTTGTTTAGATATTTTAAAAAAATCACAAAAAGTACTTATTTCTATAAAGAGCCTTAAACATTTCATGTGAACCCAAGGTGTATTTTATGAATTCTAGGAGAAGTTGACAGTCTCAAAAGATCGCCATTCCTTCTCTTCTCTCCTCTCCCCAACTTCAGATCATTATCACTCCTTTACTCTGTCTCCTTGCTCCACTTATCTTTTTCTTCAGGCCGAGGTGGGTCATTTACCAACGTAGTTCCTAGCAACTTTATTTCGTTCTATTTTAAAGGTGTAACTTGAAGATAAATGTATTGTAATAGTAGTTTATGCAACGATTGCGTAAAGATAGTGTGTTAACGACACGAGTAGAAAAATTAAGGTACGACCCTTGGTGAGGGCCTTAAAAACTTCAACGAGTGTCGTTAAGACTATTATGCAAGTTACGTACACTACTTTATCTACGACAGTCTTTTAATTACTAAAAATCACTACTCATACCTTTTAAGAGAGGTTATGTTTTTGTTTATAATCTGGCATTGCCACTGACAGTTGTGCCGTGTGTACGTGCTCAACGCTCAACGGCACTGTTTAATTTGTTGCGTGGTTGGTACTACTGGCTGCGTCTGCTGGACGTTTCGTCGGGTGACATTTTGAGGTTCCCGTTTCTCAGATTTTGGGTTTGAGATTGTTCACAAACTACGGGGTTCTCTTCCGGAAGAGTTTTCTTTTGTGAACCCTGAAAATTTTACTTTCATAGGCCCTTTTCACACAGCTCAGCATGGAGCATTTCTGCGAGTAGAGTTTTCATACCACGGGTAAGTTGAATTCGCCAGGCCTAGTCCTCACTTATTTCATTTTTGTTTCATTTTTCACTGTTTCACTATTGTTCAGAAATGTTTTACAGAGTTTTTTCCATGTGTTTTGTACTGTTTTCTGAGAGTTTCGAGTCCACTAGATAACACAATGTGCATGCCTCGTTGAGTTAACTTGGTCAGTACAAGTGATATTAAAAGTTGAGCCAATTTTCATGTTTAAGGTTAAAAGACCAAGTTAAAGTGTTAACATCATTTCTGTGTCATTTTAAGTCATTTTGTGTAATTTTTTGTGTTTAACTGTGAGCTGGTCTGGACCCAATCATGTTAAAGGTTTCTAGGCTAGTTATAATTTTGGTTGTGCTAGTAACTCTTGCTAGTCTAAATTTTGCACTGGTCAATTACAGTAGCCTAGCCAGGATAATAACCTTTTAAATATCTATTTTGTTTGTTCTTAAACTTGTGAATAGTAAGCAAGCACATTCATGCATTTTCATTCATGTGAGATCATGTCACTATTCTCTAGAAAACAATGTTTGATTAGGCTAGACACTAGAACAGCTTTTGTAAAAATGTGGTCGCTGACTGCAGGTAAAGAGAATTTTTTACGCTCTTTTGATTTATCCAGGCCTAGTGCAAACTAAATATATGGACTCTGAGACATGTTAGCCAATTAGGCCAGGTCAGTGATCTATACTTTGTATCAGGGTCGGCGACTCCACTTGAAACCTGCCACCATTTGAATGCTAACAACTGCACCACGATGAGCCTTCTCCCAGGCGGATGGGACTGCGTCACACCACTGACTGTGCACCACCACCCACTGATGGCGATACCTACACAGCTAGGCCTATGTCTACTCCGGCCTAATACCGTGCTGCAGTGTCTGGGAAGCGGCCACCATGTTCTCGGCCTACTTCTACTTCCTGCTAACTCACCTGGATGCCAGCAAGGTTTTACGGTCAGGTCAGTCCAGTCCATTTGGAGAGTCTCATCCATCATGAAGAAATCTCACTCAACATAGGCACTTTTTATTTAACTTATATAACTAAACCTTGTAATCTTTTTACCTGCAATTTAACAAATTAGGCTTCATCTCAAAATTTAGCTTCAATATATTTTATTCTAATTTTAAATTCTATTCTTTTAATTCTGTTTCACACCCCTTGATTGAGGGTAAAACCTTTTTTTTGCCCTTGACGGTTAATTTTAACCGCTTGGAAATAATTATTAGGTTTGAGAGGCGACCACATTTGTTGATATGTGTAAATGTTTTTCATGTTCGTTTAAATGTAAAAATTATTTATTTTAATGTAGGCCTAGGACTAAAGGTCTTAAATTGATTGTTTTTAAATGATTTTATAAGGGGGCCACCTAACCTAACTTAAGTTAATTTTGTTTTGAAAGTACATTTAAATGTTTTCGCTTTATGGCAATTTTAGGCCTAACTAAAATATAGCGTTCTAATTTTAAATTGAATTTTTTTTTTAACTAAAGAAATTGACAAATATTTTAAAAGCTTTAATTATTGTCTTGGCTAGGGCAATGCCTATTCATTAATTGTTATTTATTGTTGTATTGTTATATTTTTCCCATATATTTGAATGAATAAATTTATATTTGTGTCCAGCCAGCTCTTGTGTTGTCATTGTTGGTCCTCCACCTCAGCAATATTGTGCCGGAATCCCACCATTGATTTTGCGCTTCCAAGGGCTTCACCCTTTTGATCAATGGAGTTGGGAATTCGGTTACACAGTGATGCAACGAACATTGTACCAAACACTAATTGCACCACTCAACATATTGACCTGAACAGCTGATAAGTTGGGAAGTTTGAATCATTACAGTTTTACTTCTTCTCTCTCAATGCATGATTCTCATTGGTCTGTTACCCATGTGTTTAAATAAAACTATGCTGTTACGTGAAACTTTTCAATTCTAAGAACTGAACTGAAACGGTTAGTTAAAAAAAACGGTCGTACGTAAAAGATAAAATAACATTTTCAGGGAATCTGTTATTGTACGCAACGTTTATACATAAGTTATACCAGACAGAAAGAAGCAAGAAACTGCCTTTATCTGTACTAGCGCTATCTCAACATAAACACATTGATTTCTAGAGGAAAATTTGTAAAATTTGTTCATGACTGTGTGATAGGAAAACAGACTTTTTTAAATATCTAAATATTTCCAGGGATAGTACTTAAATTAAAAACTTTATAAGACATTTTTGATTCTCTTAAACATCCCACGATGACTTGCCTCAATTCAGAAGGAATATATAAAATTGCACTTTTTTAGTACCCGAAATACAAGACGAACGTCATCAGGCATAAAAACAAAACTTGCAAATACTCATATCATTATTAATAATTGATATTATGTTTTTTAAATTAGTCAATTGATTACCTCATTAAAAAAAAAAAAAATTGGCAATGTTTTTACCTTAGACCATGGGTTTAAACACTCTTTACATGTAAATATCCATTGTTGTTTGGAACCGAATAAATGCAACAATTGTCATGTTAACTTAACAATACATAGTATTTAGTACACGTATAGTTACAGTTATTTGTGTACTATATTTTAAATTTAATTTATAAGAAAAGGGTCCCACAATATTTATGTTGTTTTTTGAGTGTAATTCATGGAAAAAAATCCATTTACAGTTCTTATAATGATATCTGTTTATACAAGAGTTTATTCAGTCACTATGATATTTTTCCGTTTATAATTTTCACTCTGTTCGAAGAATCAATATGGGCATCACCGTTATTCATGTAAATAGTACCTGGAGACCGAGCTTTGCTCGGGGAAAATCATTCCCCCACTCTGCGATGCCAGCCTTAACTACTTCCTTCGCCATTTCCTACGTCATTGTTTCCCTCCCTTCTCATAGCATTTAAGTATAAGAGATGCATTAATCTAACTGCCACAAACGGTTCCTACACTCTGCGATGCTAAACTTTACTACTTCCTACGTCGTGGACATGTTGTCATCTCTTTCCATTGCATTTTAGTATTTTAAATACATTAATCTAATTGCCAACAACATTTCCCACACTCCGCACTGCTAGCATTTACTAATTCCTATGTCTTGGACATCTTTCCATCCCATCTCATAGCATTTCAGTATTTCACTTTCAGATACAAAAATCGAACTGTTTCAATTGGTTTCCAGTTTCCAGACTCGACAGTGCTCGCCTTTACTACTTCATTCACCTCTTCCTACGTCGCGGACCTGTTTCCCTCCCTTCCCATTGCATTTTAAGATTGCAGATACCTTAATCTAATCCTTATAAACAGTTCCCACACTCCAGACTGCTCGCCTTGACTACTTCCTTTACCACTTCCTACGTTTCGGACCTGTTTTCCTACCTTCCCATAGCATTTTAAGATTGTAGATACCTTAATCTAATCGTCATTTTAACTCCCCCCCACACTCCGGACTACTCGCCTTTACTACTTCCTTCGCCACTTCCTACGCCGCGGACCTATTTCACTCCCTTCACATAGCATTTTAAGATTGTGGATACCTTAATCTAATCGTCATAAACAGTTCCCACACTCCGGACTACTCGCCTTTACTACTTCCTTCGCCACTTCCTACGCCGCGGACCTATTTCCCTCCCTTCCCATAGCATTTTAAGATTGTGGATACCTTAATCTAATCGTCATAGACAGGTCCCACACTCCGGACCGCTGACCTTTACTGCTTCCATCACGACTTCCTACGTCACGGACCTGTTTCCCTCCCTTCCCATAGCATTTTAGGATAACAGATACCTTAATCTAATCGTCATAAACAGTTCCCACACTCCGGACTACTCGCCTTTACTACTTCCTTCGCCACTTCCTACGCCGCGGACCTATTTCCCTCCCTTCCCATAGCATTTTAAGATTGTGGATACCTTAATCTAATCGTCATAGACAGGTCCCACACTCCGGACCGCTGACCTTTACTGCTTCCATCACGACTTCCTACGTCACGGACCTGTTTCCCTCCCTTCCCATAGCATTTTAGGATAACAGATACCTTAATCTAATCGTCATAAACAGTTCCCACACTCCGGACTACTCACCTTTACTACTTAATTCACCGCTTCCTTCGTCACGGACCATGTTTCCCTCCCAGCCCATAGCATTTTAGGATAACAGATACCTTAATCTAATCGTCATTAACAGTTCCCACACTCCGGACTACTCACCTTTACTACTTCCTTCACCGCTTCCTTCGTCGCGGACCATGTTTCCCTCCCTTCCCATAGCATTTTAGGATAACAGATACCTTAATCTAATCGTCATTAATAGTTCCCACACTCCGTACTACTCGCCTTTACTACTTCCTTCACCACTTTCTACGCCGCGGACCTGCGCCGCTTCCTTCGTCGCGGACCATGTTTCCCTCCCTTCCCATAGCATTTTAGGATAACAGATACCTTAATCTAGTCGTCATTAATAGTTCCCACACTCCGGACTTCTCGCCTAGACTACTTCCTTCATCACTTCCTACGCCGCGGACCTGTTTTCCTCCCTTCCCATAGCATTTTAGGATTGTAGATACCTTAAACTAATCGTCATAAACATTTTCCACACTCCGGACTACTTACCTTTACTACTTCCTTCACCATTTCATACGTCGCGGACCTGTTTCCCTCCCTTCCCATAGCATTTTAGGATTGTAGATACCTTAATCTAATCGTCATAAACAGTTACCACACTCCGGACTAATATTAACCACAAAACTAATAACAACAATTAAACGAAATAATCTGTTTGGAATAATTCAGTAAGGCCACCAGAAATTATGTGAATCGGTGTATTGTTAATCAACACTTAATGGTATTCATCGGACTCCTTTTCTTTTGTACTGTCTTTTGTAAATAGGCCATATGTGCATGCGCAAGCTGAGGTGCCCGTGGGTACAGAACGTCACGTTATGTCTTAAAATGTAAACAAAATGACAATAATGGCGGAATGTTTTCTCATAAGGCCCATGTTAAATTTTCAAAAGTTTGTACTCATATTATGGCGAAAATAGATTTTTCCTGGCTATACCACTGGTCTAGAACTTATTTTTGACACAGAACTTAGTTATTCCGTAAATATAAACGTTTTTGTTAGAGCGGATTCCCAGATCGAGTTGACAAGTATTCAAACTTTACTCGTATTATATATAGGATTGGTTTTGTATTTTATTGAGAGCTGTACAAACCCGATATCAGAGATTTGCTTGACGAATTCAGTTTAAAAGACGAAATATTAAAATAAACATCAATGGTTATAACACTACCTTATTGCCAATCAAAAGTATTTATTTCTTGCATTTTTTGTTAATTGAGTAGGTATAAACACTTTCAACCTGATAAAAAAGTAAATTTGAAAAATGAGTTGTATGGCCCCGGCCACACGAGGCGGTTTAACCGCGCGAAGTTAAGTGGCTCGACAACACATTGAATCAAATGAGAGTGGCCACACGAGGCGAAGTTTAGCCGCATGTGCGGTTGAGCCGCGCCATGTCGTCCCCCGACCGCGCGAAGTTAAGCCGCGTTGGGGGGGATGACACATGTAGTCTTATGAGAGTGGCCACACGATACGGTTCGACCGCGCGGCAGCCGCGCTTATTGGAGATATTCTTCGGACACTTCCAGTGCTTTTTTAGTTTGTTTTGTGTGTTTGTTACCGGTTTTGTGGTGTTCAAAAAATGTTTGATGTTATTGTCAGGCGTTCCTCAGCACTAATTGAACTTCTCATGAGTGTATCTTCTTTAACTATTTGTGGTTGGCGCAATTCAAGTAACTTGTCGAACGATGCAGTAACACTAAACACATGCATACGGTAATAACCAAAATAACTCCGATCTATGGTTTCGCATGAGCTTATAAAAAGTTTGGAACATAAATGGTTTTTCCGTTAGGAAGGGATGGACTCAATGATTTCTGTTAACATTTGGTTCTTGGTTCAATATCACCACACGCTTCTAATGCACAAACTAACATAATGTTTCGTCCACGACTAAAAAGAGTGAACTGAACTATGTTTAAATAGAGTACTGATACTGGGAAAACCCAACAGGAAGCGGTTCATCCGCCCCGTGTGGCCAGGTACTTCGCGCGGCTTAACTTCGCGCGAAGATAAGCCGCGCGGCTTAAATTCGCCTCGTGTGGCCGGGGCCTTATGGTGAAATTTTTAATTTATAAAACCTTTTTATAGCTCTGATTTAAACGATAAACAATATAAATTAATTTATATAATTTCCCCTTGGTGTGCAGCTGTTACAGATGCGTTATGTATACAGAGCAGTATTTTAACAAATTTAGACAATGTTAAATGTTAATATTTTTGTAGTAAGCAGAAAAGTCGAATCATCTAAGCTTTTGTTTGCTAGTTAGTAATAATATTCCTAACGTAAAAATCATTAATACACACAGTACATATGTGGTCGTGTACCACAAACTGAGTGACACAAACTTTTTAGAGGGTCGTAGAGTTTAAATGTCTACAGACATTCATTCCGAGAGATTTTTGACTGTAGTAGTATAAGATAGATCATAAAGATTTGTAAACAGTAATTTATTATTTATCAAGGTTAAATAAAAATAGAAGCATGCTGATGATATTTTCAATAAGTACATTTTGTTTTTTATGTTATTACCAAGATGAGTATGGTTATTAATCCCATGTAACCAACTAACTGGGACGATTGCAATTCAGTAAATATTTGTGTAAATAATTTTAATACAGAATTGGTCTTAAAACTATGTAAATATAGAATTAAGGCCATTCTTTTTTAGTTTAACAAAGGCTTATTCAATTTTCAAAATTGTCCTAGAGCCTTTTGTTCTCTTTGCTAAACAATGCACATTAAGAATTCATTTACAGGTACAAAGAGACATTACATGTTAATGTATGTCAGATTATTCTCTCGAATTCAGTTAGCAGTTTGGATTTATAAACATTGATTAATACTAAGGAGTTTTACATAGAAAATGTTAGGTTTTCTCACTATATGTGTTCAAAAACTCGAAATGCAAATTTTAAGACGGTGACACACTATCGATCTTTTACCTGATCAAGACCCCGAACCGAGCAGGGAGAAGGGGGTTCGATAGGTGTCCGTACACCGATCCAGAGGGCGAACCAGACATCAGGCCGAGCAGGGAGACGAGCTCTCTGGAGGTGGTTTTTGGTGAAAGATCAAAGAAAAGATCGGTCCGATGTACGGATTGATGTACGATAGTTTGTCACGGTATATTTTTGCTCTGTACGCCATCGCGAGCGCCGCACCGAGCGGCCGCCTGCGCCAGCGTTGATGGTTGATAGTTTTAATTGGATAGGCCTATGGCAATTTAACTCTTTAATTTGTAAAATAAATATATTTTGGGTAATATTATGCCGTTTTACATCATGGGCATTTAGGTTGTAATTTTGTGGTTTGTTTGGTCAAGGTTGAAAATGTATTTTACAAGTTGAAACCGTTAAATAAATCATATCAATATTGTTAAACTTCAATTATGTAATTGATGTTATACTTAAATTCTTTCAAAATTAACATCAACATTAATATTAAGGGATATTGAAATGGTCATTCTGTAAATGTTATTTCATGTGTATTACTGTTTTATTATTACTGCCTCCGCGCTCGGTAGAACTCGTCTGGTCTTGGTCTTGTTCAGGGAAATGTTCGGATTGAAATTTTGCTGACATTTACCCCCCTTCTCTCTTTTCTCTGCTCGGTTCGGGGTCTTGATAAGGGAAAAGATCGATATTGTGTCACCACCTTTAAGAACTGTATGTTTCGGACGCCTCAATGACAATGATGAATGCAAGGCTCTGATTGGCTATTGTGGTGATTACTAGAGTAACTGGCGCGGAACCCTTCATTTAAAAAGGAAAGCAGTATTCACGGGTCTGAGGCGATTTGATTATTACCTACCTTCTTATATCCATTATGTTGTCCGTTTAAATTTTGCATTTATTCTTTCACTATGATCCACACACAAGAGCATATTCTTTTTTGTGGAAGACATTTCACTAAAACTAATTAAAAAAGCTGTTAGAGAAAATTGTTACATGAAAAAAATGTAAACATTTTTGTACATAGTTGAAATTATGTAATTTTGTAAATATTTTTGGCAAAATAAATAATATTTTGGTTTCATTAGATTTTTTACAATATATTAACCTTTTAACTGGTATAGTGGACCACAACATTGACTGGAAGGTTACATGAAACACACTTTATATGGCGCAATTCCCGTAACAGTAAACCAGGTTAATTGCTTTCCACTGCTTCATACAATGAAAAAAAGTTTTTTTATCATGTAAATAATACAGAAAATCACATTATAGTTCGGCCGCTTAGAAAGCGACCTCCTCCAGCATTGGTTTAGCATTAGCGCGCTGGTCGTTTTCTAAGTGGCCGAACTATAATTAGCATATTAGTACGGTACAATTAGACCTAAGCCCGAACATCCAAAGTGACAGTCCACAGAATGTTCGGTAAAAAGTTACACCTATTTGAGCTTCGGTGAGGGGGGGGGGGTAAAAGTCGGAAAAATGGCACCTTTTGATTTTTATTGGATAGCTCAGAAACTGTGCGTTTTAGTACAAAATACGTCATATACAAAGACAGTTTACACAAAATTCTGAACTAGATGGTCCCCTTCAATATCTTGATAAAGTGAATGGTTACAGAGTTACAGAAGTTTAAAAACTGAAATTTTTCGACCATCTTTAACGCTTTAAAAGTCCCGAAGATAGCTAAATATATATATATAAAAAAAGAATAAATATAAAGCTAAAAAAATTGGAACAAAGTCACTGGATACAAAAATAACGTTAATTCATTATTTAGTGATACGATACCTTCTGCCCGCTGGTAATCAGAAGAAAATCTTTAAGGTAAGCATAGGATGATATGTACTTGATGTACATATCATTAAAGGTTTTTGTTAGTAAAATACAATGCCGCAAACCCGAACTCAAACGGGTCACTGAGTCAAAAAAGGAGCCAATCAAAGATTCAAAATAACAAATTCAATTAATTATTTCAACGGCTGCCTTTTTTGACTCAGTTGCCCGTTTGAGTTCGGGTCTGCGACATTGTATTTTAATAACAAAGACCTATAAGACATTAAGTGCATTAAGCTACTGAACCACTTGGAGTCAAAATGTGTGCTTTCACTTTGGATTTTCCGGTTTTTTTTTCTAACCACACCGTATATACGTGTACAGAAAAATGTGCACTGCAGATGCTTCGTTACTCTTCTTCAAATTGTACATTCCGTTGAATATTTTATTTTTGGAGAGGAGATAAAAATGCTTTTTACGAACTTAGATAAAAGCCTTTAGTGTAAGCTCCTGATTTGATTAGACAATGATTTTGGAAATAAAATATCCCCACCAAGGTGATACTGTAATTTAGCACATATTAATGTAGTAAGTTTATAATTAGAGTAATATCCGCTTCAAAAGTGCATTATAGATAAGACAGAACACCAGGTGATTATAATAGAGAGTAGTTTATTATGACGCGCACAACCAGATTAAAACGACATTGTATCCAGGGAATTTATCCTTTAATGAATATAAAAATATACACTTATCATACGCTGTGTCAGAAATAAAACAATATTATATTTAATATTTCTCAAAACCCTATTATGAAACCACATCCTTCTTGTCTTAGAGTCTTAAAGCCTGAAAACCCATGGTGAAATTTCCTTTGGCTGTGGAAAAGTCCAATAATTGGGTTTACGTAAGACAAAACCCTTTGTTCGTTGACTGTTACACAAAGGAGAATTAATCTGTCGTAAATTGTACCATAATCGGTTGAATCAGGATTGTCATGATGATTATAAATGATACTTTGACACAATTTTCCTGTAATAAATCACTGACAAACATCAGTTAACGGCAGCCCCATGCTCTTTTCTTTTTAATCTTCTTGTGAAAAGTTGGCAAGAAACTAAACGAGTTTAGCTTCGAAATGATTCTTTTCTCATAAATATGGTAAAACATATTTTGCTGTTTTCAGCGCCAAAATTGTTTTAGAACACAGTTCTAGAAACTAGTAGATGAAAGTGTAAGTTATCAAACTTATAAGCATTCAAGCTTTAAATCATTTAGGATTTTTACTATTAAAAAACTAACATTATTTTCCGATCATATAATTTGAATATAGACTTTAATCTCTTATTCGGGCGTGTGCCCCATGGTACACAAGAGGATACGAAGACCAATCAAATATAAGTATTAAAAGAATGAAGTTTTAACAATTGTGTTATCGTGTCAAACTATTTTATGATAACATCCATTACAATAAATAAACAAGTAGATCGTACTCAACTGTACTTAACTTTCAAGGTTGGCATTCAATAATGGATATTTAATCCATGTTAATTGAATCTAAAAGTGATGTGTTAAAATGCTAATACTTTTAATATTATTTTCTGAGTTTTTTTTTTTTTTTTTTCTAGGAGAGATAGGAAAATTCATTTATGCACACAGGTGGCTAGCTTATGGCTTTCGGGGTCATTAAAACACATAAGTACTTTAGTGATGAATCTAGGATTTCCATGAAGACTACTGTAGATATTTTTAGCGCTTACACTACAACTTTATTTTCTCATGAAATTGTTTTCTTACTTTAATAAACAGAAGAAAAACTACATAACAGAACTATTGCTTTTAGGAATTCTTTTGACTGTGAAAACTATTTTAAGTACTATTTTTATGCTCTTGGCCGTTAATTATTTTGAATTTAAGCTAAGCAACACTTTGAATCCCTTTCGTGATTATTCTTGTGCACAATATACTGTAGGATAATCACATAGTTAAATAACATATTATTGAAACCTTCTAGCTAAGATTCCTAAAAGTGAAAACCTTACGTAAAGAAAATATATTTCCCTTCTTCTCGGAAAAGGAATATCAATGAAGTTACGCAAATAGAATCGGAATGTTTCGTCTACCTCAGCACACGCAAAAACCTAATACTCGAAAATCTTCCTTACGCATAAAGAACACATTGATAAACTGTAATTGTATGGTAAACTTTTCACATTTTAAATATTAAAATTAAAGAGTTGAAAGAGTTGACCCTTGATTATAGATTCAAATATGAAATTATAAATACCGTATCTAAATTACCGTACTTAAATTAAGTCATTGAAAATCTATTAACGAGCGTAACGAAATTTACTTTTATTTTTAAGGCCTGATATGGTACAAACCAAAGTTATTAGGGGAGATGTTTACTACCTATATTTTTAATAAATAGATTTTTTTACATACTGTACAAAAAAAAAGTTTTATTCATGCTACATTTAAAATTTATTTATGTGGGGTTTTTACATATAAAATAAATAATGTTACATACATATAATCAATTTTATATCCATAATATTTGTTATAAATGTGATTTAAAATTATTACGATTACTCTAAGATGATAAACATTTTTTGTTACAAATTTTTGAGGCGTCATCAGATCCCATTGCAGTTTTTAGGTATTAACTGTAAGGGTAAACAATATTAAATAGGTCCACGCTCATTTCGTCGTCAATCCTAGTACAGTCTAGGGCTACTAATTTCTAAACTGATGTTTTATGTTCAATCTCTTGTCGTCTAACATAAAATTATTTGAACATATGTCGTCATCAAAATACACATATATAATAATTAACACGCACGCATACATTGAGTTGACGAGAAATGTGTGGCCGGTCATAACACGCACGACAAACACGACTCAACTACTGAGTAAGGGTAAAGGTTTTCGGTAAACAACAGAACTGATGATTTATTTTATTTTCCCAAGAAAAATGTTTTTGCCTCCGAATTACAGTGTTATAAGTAGAATAGTCAACTAAGAAATGAATATTAATCTTACCAACAATATATTATACAAATTTTGAATGAACTGTAATTATGGACATGACTTTATACTAATACATTAACTGGTACGTCACGAAGCAATTTTAGTTCTAACCTCATACTTTGCTTTAGCTGACAAATTGTAGCAAGTTTAGTGTTGTTTGTGTTCACTACTTCCAGTTCCTCTAAATATGTGTGTAATAAGTTTGAATGTAAAATTACGAACCTAGTTTTTATATACAGGGTGAATTTTAAATGAGTTCCCCCCCTACTTTTTTCTACATTTCTTAAGATATCAACTTCGGACCACGTCAGATCATTGTAGTGTAGTAAGTACTTCATTTTGACTGGGTAAACATTTTTGGCCGCCATCTTGGATCCGCCATATTGGATACAATTTTTTTTTCAAATGTAAAGGTAGGGTTGTGACCCATTGTTTCATACTAGAATTTTACGCTGATTACAATGCCACAATTAGTTTTTAAAAATCTTGATTCGTTCTAAAGTTATGAGGACTTTTTATAACTGTATTTTTAGCCCATTTTAACGTTGTGCATTTAAAAACTAAGACCATAATCTCAAAATAGTGCTAGATAAAGATAAGTATACACCACCATTCATTGTTCACCTATTATCACTTGATTATGACGGATGTATTTTTTTCGGCCGCCATCTTGGATCTGCCATTTTGAAATGTGACAAATTAATTTAAATATGAAGGTGGTGTTGTGACCCATCATTTTTAGATTACTTTTTTATGCTGAATTCAATGCCGCAATCCGTTTTGCATTTTCATATTTGTTTTTTGAAATATTGGAAATTTAAGTAAGATAATTTTAATATTTCATCAAGAAAGCCTTAGAGACAAAAACGGATTGCGGCATTGAGTTCAGCATAAAAAAGTAGTTCAAAATGATGGGTCACAACACCACCTTCATATTTAAATTAATTTATCACATTTAAAATGGCAGATTCAAGATGGCGGCCGAAAAAAATACATCCGTCATAACCAAGTGATAATAGGTCGACAATGAATGGTTGTGTATACTTTTCTTTATCTAGCACTATTTTGAGATTATGGTCTTAGTTTGTAAATGCACAATGTTAAAATGGGCTAAAAATAAAGTTATAAAACGTCCTCATAACTTTAGAACGGATCAAGATTTTCAAAAACTAATTGCGGCATTGTAATCAGCGTAAAATTCTAGTTTGAAACAATGGGTCACAACCCTACCTTTACATTTGAAAAAAAAAATTGTATCTAATATGGCGGATCCAAGATGGCGGCCAAAAATGTTTACCCTGTCAAAATGAAGTACTTACTACACTACAATGATCTGACGTGGTCCGAAGTTGATATCTTAAGAAATGTAGAAAAAAGTAGGGGGGGAACTCATTTAAAATTCACCCTGTATTTATTTGAGTAAGTAAAAGTGCTTATCGAATCTCGGTTCTTATTCACTGTGCTAATATTGAGCTGATAATGTACCAACAAGGAAAAAGATAATGTCATCTTACTAACTAAATATTGTAAGCAGAACAATATGTTGCAGCTTGTGTTTAACCAACTAGGAAACATAATTATCAACTTATTCTTGTCATTTAGTGTTAAAATCAAAGGGTTCTTAGACATGAAACTACACACTCGAAATTTATAAAAGGATAACAATTCTACTTTTGTTGTCAGACTCCAAATCAATGTTCCAACTTTTTTTGTCTAACTAACCAGCAGGTCAATTAAAGTAGTAGTTTATGAATAATGAATAATGAATAATGAATAATGAATTTTATTTCCTCAAAAACAAACAATCATCAAATCATAAAACAATTCGGAAATTAACTGACCACTTTGTCCAGTATTTGTGGCCAGTGTTAAACAAAACGTATCTTATCTATACATTAAATGAAGAGTTCAGTCTTATCAATCCATTACTAAAATTATCACTCCTGCTGCTACCTGTAGCGTTACATATTGAAATTAAGTCTACTTCTAAAAATTAAAATATACATATTTGACTTCCTGAAATGTAAATATATAAACACAAAATACAACAAATGGACACAAAATGTATAAAAAAACGTTCTACAATTAAACGATGTGAAAACATAGATTTTATTCTAAAACATTACGAAGCAACGAAGTATCATTTATATTACATAACCATTCTTTCAACCTTTTACAAAAACTGTTAACATTATTACTTCTTTTTATATCAATTGGCAACATATTAAAACAAAAGGCCCCAAAAATAAATACGAATGCTTGAACAGTTCTTTGTTGACTTTAGGGGTCCTGTAAAACAAATTATCTACACTTCTGGTGTTGTAATGTAGGTTATCAGTTCCATTATTTCCACTTTTAAGATAAAACAATTTCAATACTTTAAATATAAAAAGATTCTGAATCGGCATTATTTTTGATTGAAAGTATAACGGAAATGAGCTTTCTCTCAATTGTTTATTAAAAATAATTCTTAAAAAATGATTTTGAGTTGTTCTTAAACGATTGATGAAACTTTTGAAAGTACCTCCCCAGCATATTAATCCATATTGCAAACGTGAATGTATTAGTGCGTAATAAAGTGTTTTCAATAAATGTTCTTCACAAAAATGTTTTAAGAAATAAAATTTTCTAATTGATCTTTTGACATTTGCATGCAGAATTTGAATGTGTTTTTCCCACGTAAATTTTTCATCAAAGTGTATCCCAAGGTATTTAAATGATTTAACTTAAATAAACTAAAATAACTTAATTTCTAAATAACTAAATAACTTAAATTTCAATAACCACATCAATAATTTATAATTTTATCATCCGTTATATTAAAAATAAAAATAAAATAGTTTAGGATGTTCTAATGTACATAGCTTTTCCTTTTAGTAAACCACATTATAAAAATAAAGATGATGTAAAGTGTCAAATTTAGGTAAAGATAATTTTAGCTTATCATTTAAAACTATGAGAATAATAGACTGCTACTAATTGAGTTATAATACAGAACCAACAGTATTCAAGCAATAGCTAAAATATTTTAATTCAGCTTTAATTCGAGCTTTTTCTAGCTCGAATTAAATTAAATTTAATAGCGAATTATAACTATCTCCTAATAATTCATGTATGAGATAACATTACTCAATTTTTTTTCCATAAGAGTTACACTCACTATAAGTGTACTGAGTGTGAACTCTCATCAATTTTAAATCATGTAATAATTTATTGATTATCCTCGTAATCGTAAACAGTATTTATATCTTACGATATTGTACAGTTTTTAAAGATACAATAAAACCAACATTAAATAAACCCTGTTTTTATATTAATTCCTAAAAACTCATAAAAAAAAAATAAGTCAGCTGATACATAATAAAATTAATATGGTCTATTTAAAGACACACTCTTCTCCCATAAAATTAATCTTGACAGCCTTCTCTGAAGTTGGGAAGTCTCTAGATCCTCTACGTAAGACTGAGCTTTCCTCAGCTCTTTTTTTAATTTTTCCGTTGTATATCATCCTGGTCATCAGTGTAGAACTTGTGATGCTCTCTCTCCTTTAACTCTAGCTTGAGTCCTCGTAGCTCATAATATACAGCAGCAAATCAAACCTATTCATTACCAGGTATTACAACACTATTGCCACTTTTCAAAGGAAATTTATAGAATAATCACTATCTGAATTCGGAAATGGCATTATTTTCTCGTATTGAAACCGGATGGTAAATATGATTTTATGTGTCTTACTATAGACATAGATTAAAAGAAGTAGACTCCTATACTCATTTTATATGTTATCCTTTATGTCTATAATCCTTTTATCTATGCTATATCTTTTGAGGGAGAAGCTGGTAATTGTAATTATTAAGCACACAGGTGACCTGCCTGTTGTGTGAAACTCCAACCAGTTGAAGACCCAAATATCCTCCTTTACTGTTTGGAGCCTCGGAACACTTGTCGCACGTCATCAGAACGCTCAAAGAGCTCTCTCCATATCTAATCGTTTATTTTCACGTAGACTGCGATTCGATCCATCCTTTTTTATCGGATGATGTTCCAAACTAAATGTGACAATCAGTCCCAACTGTCCTCACTCTCTGTCATACCGATTCAACTGACAGCACCTTAAGATTTTGTTTAGCCTCAAGGTGCAGCATATTCCAACGTAAAAACAGAACAACGTGTGTTTCGAGTCGCCAGGACCCTCCGGGCAGTAAAAACAGTCAAGTATACCGGACCTGCCCATTAAATTCAAATAAAAGTGAAAATAGTCATTTTCCAACAAGAACTGCGTAAGTTAAGATACCACCTGACCACTCGAGGTTGGATCTGCCTGATTAGTTTAGCAGACCATCATTCTCGACTCCCCAATTCCCAGCCACATTATCTGAAGGTTATGGTCGCGCTATTCCACATTTGCAAAGTCCTTACCAATAAAGCCTTGTGTGGGGGTTATGGCTTTTTCATCCGTTGTCAAAAGTTTGAGAAGGATGACTCTAGAAACCATCATGACAACACACTATCTATAATAGTGTACTATAGCATGGTATGCGAAAGCGACCCTGGGTGCCACCTGACACTACACTAGTGCAAGACTCAACCGATAAACTCCTTTTTGTGTGCGTCTCTCCAAAAATTGAAGCCATAAAGGAGCTCTTGTGGATGAGAGAGACATTGGCCGGCTAGCTGAGTGGTTAACTGCTTGCCTAGCAATCAAAAGGTCACCGGTTTGATCCTGAGAAAAGTTAGTAGTTCTTTGATGGTTCGAAACCGTCCCAGCTGTTCCTTATTATTGGGTTTTAACTAAATGATCCGGACTGATGAACCAGCTGATATTTGAGCTTAGTCAGTATCAAAACTACAGAGGTCATCTTACAACATTCTACATCCATCCTTCACTCGTATTTGGGTTGCACCTAGGTGACGTCCCCATCTCAAATATTCCATTTATAAATCCTAAAGAAACCATGAACCTTTGAGAAAACTATAAGTCACACCCCTATAAACCATATACTTAAAATGTTCGTCATGACGAGAAACCTTGCGCAAAACTATCCGTTTTTCCCTTTAAGGTCGCATTTCCTTTCTAAAGGGAACTTTCCATATACCTAATGTTAAAAATACCTCAGCTGTACTTATCTATATATTAATTACGTAAGCCGATTCTTGCGTCAAAATTGTGAGCGACTGGGATGTCGTAGAACGACGGGAGAGGGCTCAAATTAAAGGTCTCGATCCCGTGACGGCGGAAAAAATTGTGAGATTCCCAAAATGTTAACACATAATTAGATATAATGAAAGCTTTTCTCCATAAGATTAGCATTAGAAGCCATTTACTGCTGATTTTTGTTTACTTCAATACAGCTGATCGTAATATTGCATTTGGATTACTCATTTGCCAGTCAATTCTGCAATGTACTGTATACTATATACAACCGAGGATAACGTTAACTATTATTAAGACATTTTATTTACGTCTTAGAAAGAGGAAATAAATTGTTTTATTGTGCAATTTGCAAACTTGTGTATTTTTAAGTAAATTAGTTAAGCGCCATAGAATCATAGAAGATGACTCAAATCAATGGCATTTAACTTAGAATGGCTGAAGAAATAATGAAGTTTTTCTTCTAATTTGAAGGTCATTGTTGTGTTGAAGGAATGTTTAACATTAAATAACCACATTGATATATAATAATTGATAATTTAATTTAATTGAGCACGCGCTGGAATATCAAGTGTCTTTTCCGCTTGGCTGTAAGCTCACCAAGATAAGCGACACTCATTGCAGCCTTGTCCGTTATATGAAACCTCTGGTCTCCATATCTTAACTTGTTGATCCGAAGGTACTTGGACACCGATACCGACCAAACCGAAAACCGACCGGTCGAAGGACACCGAGGCACATGGCGGATTGCATGGTGGTGTGCACAACTAAGGCCCTAGTAACTCCTAACTAGTAACGGAATGATGGCGATTAACATTATATTCTTAACAATATATTTTAGCTTAATATAATATACTATTAATTTCATTTATTTAATTATGAATGTATTTATAGGTGTTTTACAGTTAAAAGATAGACATTGTTCACTTGGCATCAATTTCAGAACTTTCTCATTATTTATCTTTATTCGGTCTTACGTCTTACTTTTAATCTCTTACGTTAGGTTGACCGGTTTTCCGATTGTCTACTAAATTAAAAATATTATAGGTATATCTGATTTCCCTCTTAGTGTTCCGCTATATTTCTGTAAGTTTTTTTTTACTTTTGGGATACATTCAATCATATGCTAGCTTAAAATTTTACGCTTTTTCAAAACATTTTTTTCTTGCATAGATTACGATTAAAACTAAAAGTCCAAAGTTTAAAAGTCCTTTAAATTGACCTTTGATACAATTACAATATTTTATAGTAATCTAAGTTCTAATGTGTATATAAGCAAATTTAATTTGTCAATTCACATAATATCAAACTGTTTAACGGTTTGGGACGTACTCTATTTTCCTAATAGAGGTTGGTAATTTTTACATTTAAGTGGTTGTAAATAATGAAAACAATTTGAATGAAAAGTTCAATCTACAATAATTGAATTGTATAGTGTTACACACGTTTTTGGCCCGAGGTAGAGCTAAAGATTGGACATTTCAAGCTTGAATGGCGATAAATTTGACAGTGTAACAATATTCCAATATGCCGCAGGTGATAGTGGAAATGAATAAAAACCACCGACAAGAGCGATGAATTCAAACAGTTTTATTTTTTTATAATTTATGGTAGTATATTAACTAGTAATTTTCTGAATATAATATGTTTTATTGTGGATTTTTTGTATGTATTATCTTTACATATTTTGTTTAGATACATCACCTTTTTATTTGTTTTGTTTCTTAATAAGTAAAAAAAAGGTTTAACAATATAGCCCAACGTATTGAAATACATGTTAATATTAATTAATACATGATAAAAATATTAGATCTCAGAAAATTATTTTCATATATACTGATATTATTAATAGTAGACTGGCCCACATAACCAAAACAGGACAAAAAAGCAATAAAACATATTGGTTTTTTGCTCTATGGAAAGAACTTCCTTAAAAGGTATAAGGTATTCAATTCTCAATTCTCCTAAAAGGTTTACAAAATAAAAAGTCCTTGCTACAAAATACAATTTTACATGCTAAATTGTCGTTGAACATCAGAGGTACGGAAATACCACACAATGTGTTAAACTAAATTTATCTTTACAAAATATAAACTTAGAAGAAACGAGTGTAATATTTAAAAGAGATCTAAGTGTATTTGTTTGAATTATACTGTGACTTTAAAATATTTAGGCTAAATTATTAGTTTTTTGTTAGCCAAGACTTTTGACAATACTAATATTTAGAGCTATGTATGAAAGAATGATCTAAAAGAGTTAATTATAACTTAAACATAATGGTTTATGAAAATAAATTAAACCTGGAATAGAATAAATAAGAAATTTCTTAAAATAGAATAAATTTAAAGTTAAAATATATTTCTGAGAATATAAGATTATTTTTATAAAAAAACCTGTGAAAATCCCTAAATATTTTCAAAATTGTAAATAGGTTTTGAAAGGGAGTTGATCCTATGTACAAACACTTTTTTCAAGAACAACATGCACTTTTGGAATTGATTACAATATCACCTACAAAGTCCATATTTACATACTGTACTTCAAATAATTCAGTAGCTATGCGTACGATTGCAGATTACGGTAGTCAAAAATATATTACAAATATTAGATGGTTGAAAGTTTTACATAGCCTTTGATGAACGCTCAACGTGTCTACATCTGTTAGATATCCCTGATCCCTAAAATTTTAGTCGGATCATATATACGTTTATATATGAAAGTATATACAGGGTGTTCAAAAAGTTGGGGACATAATTTACGTAGATTCCTTGGGTCATAATAAAGAGAAAATCAAGACTTACATTTTTCCCAAAACCGCTTCGTTAATCAGATATCAGCCATTTTGTATTTTTTACATAAACATTTTTATCTTTGATATTTTTAACTGATCTTTATGAAACTTGGTATGTAGGAAGGTAAAAGAGAGCCGTGTTAGAAACAAAATTCATCTTGATTAAACTTAAATTTACAAAATAGCAGCCATTTTATTTTTTTTTTACTTAAATTAGTACAACATGGCTGGTTTTATGAAAAAATAGTACACTTGTATTTAGCATTTTTAATTCCCTATCATAAGATACTAAGTTCAAAAAATCGAATAAGATATAGCTATTAAGATTTTTAGTTGTATAATAGAGTAGAATAAGATAGTAGGCTAAGGTAGTAGGCTAAGATAGTCAGGTTTGCCTCATTTTACAACTAAATTTCGTAATATGTAAGCTTTTTATTATTTGATCTTTTTGAACTTGGTAAGCCTATTGTTTGAAAGGGAATTAAAATAGCTAAATAAAAGTTTACTTTACACTGTTTCATAAAACCAGCCATTTTGTAGTAATTTAAGTTTTAATAATTTAAATGGCCACCATTTAGTAAATTTAAGTTAAATCAAGATGATTTTTTCCTAACACGGGTCTCTTCTACCTTAACATACATAACAAGTTTCATAAAGATCAGTTGAAAATAGCAATTATAAAAATGTATATGTAAAAAATACGAAATGGCGGATACCTGGTTGAAGAAGCGATTTTGGAAAAATGTTGTTCCTGATTTTCTCTTTATTTCGACCCAAGGAATCACTACGTTATTTATGTATCCACCTTTTTTGAACACCCTGTATAAACGAAATGGTAATACATCGTTTATATTGTTTTTAGTAAAAGAATTTATGAAATTTATAAAGTAAACACAATGAAGTAAGTGCTTTCTGATTTAATAGATTTATTTGCAGTATAGGCCTAGGATTAGCACCTTTTTTTTAACTACACGATTTAGTGTAATCATTGTTTCTTTAATGTTTATGAAATTTTCATAATATATTTTTTTCGTTGGTTTCTCAGTCCACATTAGAATGGTCTATGCGTGGAAACAATTAAATCACGCTCACATGTAATGCATTCTCTTATTTATTACTATTTATAACATTTCTTCATTGGTGTCAACAATACCTTTTACCTTAAGGAGTTACCAATTATGGTTTCATTTTATACACGACAACCAAGTCCCATTCCTGTACACGGCTTCTCATTCAGATATAGGTGTTTTTTTGGTTCGTCCCCTTTAAGTTATATTACTATTTTCTGTTTCAAAATATATTTTAATAAAATCACAATAAGCTATACATATGTTTAAGAATTTATCGTGTCGGTAGTAAGAATTAACTGCCCTTAGTGTCAAAATCGTTTTACGGTAACAACAGATGTTTCCTTACATGTACTAAACATTTTTACTTAAAATACATATTTTAGAATTTATAGTTAAATATCTTTTAAGTGGTTTAAATATTACACCTATACCCTACAGTATATATTGTTAAGGGAATGAAGAGGAGCCATAGTAACAAACCTTGAAAAGTATAATCAACTAACTTTTTTTATTTAACTGATAAAATCAATATTAATGAAACTTAAGAAAATATATGATTACTCAATATTTACAACCCTTGGTAAGCAATTGTTTGATGAAACAATTATGGGTTGCAGTTTTTAATTAGAATTATTCCAAAGTTTTAATTAAATCCCTGAGATTTTTGGGTTTCTCTGCTAGTGAACAAAATCAGAAGAGTATCATAATGAAGAATATCAACAATTGAATAGAAAAAAAATTATGCAAAACATAAACAGCTCGTAAACATATAAGCAATATTAAAACATATTTAAAGTATTTCATTAAAATTTATATGTAAAATCCTCCAACTTTTATTCATACAATTTAAAGTAAAAAATATAACTTAATTTGGTCTCCCAGCTAAGGCATGAATAAATAGCAAAATGCAAAGTTACATGTTACCATTTACCATATATTTTTTTTAGAAAAAGGTTAATCCCATATTTTATCTAAATATCCTTAATTTATCGTGTTAGAAAAAGCTGAAAGGTTTATCCTGTTAAGAGTGAAAGCTTTATTTGGACGAACGTTGTTTTGGTAGTGATTAAATCAGAAGTGACAGCATGTTGCTCCTTTCCTCTTAATTCTTTCTAGGTGGATATTTTATGGATTTGGAGTACAAATATGGTTTATATTAGTTATTTTACGAATTATTAATTTTTAGTGCCATTTAAAATTAATTTTTACTTCAATAAATTTATTTTTTACCACAAGCGATTTTACTTTATTTGTATATTCCGAAGGCAGTTCCATTTCTTAGAAGTGCATTTGTATCTACACTAAATGATATAACTTATAATAACTTACATCTTTTTGTCACTATACATATTGGGCATACATTGACATGAACTGCTTCTAAAAATGCAGGATATCACAAGCTTATTGTTGCAATGTGTAAACATATTTATATTTTAATTAAATTCCTAGATTTCATTCATGCTCATATTTCGTAAAATCGTATTAGACCCATTTCAAACCTTTATATAAATCCAAAGTAAATCAAAGATTAATTTATAATACAAAGAGACATATAGAATGGCACCGACGAGTCATCAAGAGGGGTCATATTCAAGGTCCCGGGCAATGAACGCACAACCTGACGTCTACAGTGAACTGCTGATCGAAGTCAATCATAGCATTGATGCCGAAAGTGATCATATATGTTTGGACACTGCAGGCGGGGTTAATTAGAATGAGGGACAGGAGGAGCAAGATGGCGTCAGTGTGGAAGAAGATTTGGGAGGCTTAGGACCGGGTCGGATCGAGCAGGTTCCATTATATCTTAGGATTGGTAAAATCTGCCACCTAAGAATACGTCCTAGGCCAAACTACTTCATCAACTCAACTCACGCCGAGATAAGAGGTTCCACGGGGTCTTCATCCGTCATCGAGGTCCAGGATCAACCACCAAGTCGTCTGAAAACGGAGACAAGAGGAGGCCTAGACATACACGAAACGGCATCTCGGGGAATCGTCTGTCCTCAAAATATTCTCCTCGGTATGTTCAAAAATTCAATTAATTCAGCGAAATTTAGAAGAGAGAAGAGAAATTTAAATTAGAAAAATAGGGGCTAGATCATTACTTTGAATAATAATAAATAAATTATTTCTGCTACATAAAAACAACAACAATATAGCCAGGTTAAACCTGTATGATAAAATATTTAATATAAGTATGTTCTCATTTAGCATTTCATTTTCAAACGTTTATTTTTGGTAGTTTACTAAATGTGAATAGTCTTTCTCTGTAAAGTGTATTATTTTTTTTTTAAGATTATATTATCCTTTTTGTTTTAAGTTTTGTGAACACGGCAAAGAGGTAGATTAGTAACATTTGATCGATATCTTATTTTTATGTAAAAAGTCGTTTTAACATTTTGATTATATTAATCATTTTTAAACTTATATTTTATCATATCCAAATAATTTAATATCTCTTTTATAATCTATATGTTCAACTCTCATTCAATACTGGGGCCCCAAAAATTTTTACATTCTTTGGTTTATATGTTATATTTGAATTATTGATTATCGATGATTGTGTTTCGTAAATGGTTGTAGATTAGAATGAGTAGTGCAATACAATTTAGTAACTCATACAGTGTGTCAGTTCAATCAGTTTCCTGAGCATTCTCACAATTTGCCAAGCAAGTTTACTGAGCCAATTCACTTTAGTTGTCATTGTTATTTCACGTTTAACATAAAGTCAAAACCAAACCAGAAGTTTTTCAAATGTTAATATTGTAACGGTAGGTACCTCTGGCTCTTGGGCCTTGTGATTCAGCCCCCCCCCAAGTAGGACCCTGTCATCCAGAAAATCACACTCAACACTACACACAAAACTGTCCCCCCCGATCGAGTGTACTGAGCCTTCTGTAGGTCAGCTCAACAAGTTATTGTATAACAACACTTCCAGCCTAATCGCACAACATTGCCAAACGCTTCCTCTTTACAATGTTTGACCCTCCTATTATAATATTGTTAATGTTTTAACGATTCACAATTTCGATATGAATGTGTACAGTATTTAAGAGGTAAACGGCTTCTTTTAGCCCTGCATTTTCCCGTACAGGTAAACATATAGGACCTGTACGTAGAACGTAAAGTAAGGGTACGTTACGGTTTATGGTTCAAACCGTTAATATTTTATGTAATGACACTGGGGATAGTCCACCGATACCTTGGTATTTACTATACCACGCTAACAACCGAGCCACTATCACATTTATTTCTCCTACTAATGGTGTAAGTGATCGACCATGCGCAATAGTAAAAACCAATTGCGTGAAGATAGTGTTAACGACACGAGTAGAAAATTTATTTGTTTATTTATTTACGGCAGTTCGCCATTTGTACAATCAGTTACATGCATAACAATTTGTGGATTAATTAATACTATTAACATGCTGTAAGTTTTACATCTTGCTATTTGGTCATGCTTTATGAATACATGCTAACACTAATGATTTGCAACTGAGTAATGAAATATGAAAAACAAATATATATATATATATACTATGAACATAACACATCGGCATACAAGAAAAAAAAACATGCAATGGTCTTGAAATTGAACTAACATTAACAGCCTGCTTCGCTAAATACAGGATCGAAAAGGAAAACATAAAAAAATTTGAAGATTTTAAAGTGCAATGAAATATAAAAACTTAACAATAACAAGTTTGAACAATGAGAGTGTGACAATAATTGATTGTGACTAAAGTGCTATAATGCTGAAAGTAACAACATTGGGAGGAACATGAACCGAGATGAAAGGTTATCAAATAATAATTGAAAATTTTACAGTGCAAATATAAATTATGAAAGGAAACTTAACAATAACAAGAGGGCAAAAAAGGTAATGGTTTGACAATGATTGGACTAGAATAAAATAATGGCTTAAATAATGAAACTAGGAGATCATGTGGTAATGGAGGAAAACAGTTTTTAAAGAGCACGACACTATCCCCAATACTCTGCTTCCATCCCCGTCACACACAACACAGCACAGAGACAAGAAGGGGAAAAGGAAGCTATCTTCAATCGGAGAAGATCCTCTTCAGTGCAGAATCACTGTCATTAAAGAAGTCATAAATGTGATGCTGAGTTAGAGTATTCCCCTGACGTGAAGTCTTGAAACAGGACTGTGAACACATGCTGTTAAACACTAATCTCGGTGGAACAACTCCTGGGTCCGAGTAGCCGTGGGGATTCGAAACGTGATAAGATCAAGTAACTCAGGACTATAGATCATATTTGTGAGAAGTCTTTTCAGGAAGAGGGCATCGATCATCTTTCTTTTTTCTTCTAGAGGTGTCAGCTTCAGGTAGTTTGATACATCATCAATAGGGACGGTAGAATATTGAATCCCAATTTAACACCAATTACTCTACTGAACCTTCTTTGAATTTTTTTCGAGTCTATCTTTGTGCCCAGTTTGATAAGGGGACTATACTACGCTAGCATATTCCAACACAAGTCGTACAAGTGAGGTGTACAACATCCTAAGAGCTTCGGTGTTGATACCATCTCTGGACGCACGGACGATGAAACCCAAAAGGTTTGATGATCTAGTGCAAACTGAGTCTATGTGCAGATCTGAACTGAGGTTGGATGTCAAAATCACTCCAAGATCCTTTAATGTTACTTTTCTCTCTAGTATAGTGTCGTGTAGCATGTAATTCCAGAGGATAGGTTTTATGCCATTTGAGAATGTAAAAGTAGCACATTTTCGTTCATTCATAGTCATTACTTTATGTTTGCACCACATATCAATATTGTGTAAACTGTGTTGAAGGTTTTCACAATCGTGCTCATCTCGTATCAGAGAATATACCTTAATGTCGTCAGCAAATAGTAGGCATTCAACATCTATAACTTTAACAAGGTCATTGATAAAGATATTGAATAAAAAAGGTCCCGGATGGGATCCTTGTGGTACACCTGAACTAGCTAAAAAGGGTATAGAAAGTGATCTTCTGAATTTGACTATGAGAGTACGACCGGAGATGTAGGAATTAAACCAGTTGAGAAGATTATCATGTATACCACAATTGTTGAGAGGCACGTCCCTTGGCGAGTGCCTTAAAAACTTCTGTGAGTGTCGTTAACACTATTTACACAAGTTGCGTACACTACTTTACCTACGACAGTGTTTTTAATACTAACAATCACTACTTAAAACTTCTAGGGGAGTTTATGTTTTCGTTTATAACTTCTCATTACCACTGACAGTGATGCAACGAAACATTGTACCAAACACTAATTGCACCACTCACAATTAAATTGGCCTGAACAGCTGATAAGTTGGGAAGTTCGAATCATTACAGTTTTACTTCTATTCTCTCAATCCTTGAACCTCATTGGTCCGTTACCCATGTGTTTATGATTAGAACTATGCTGTTATGAAAGTAAAAAATGCTGTTATGGAACACTTTTCAATTCTAGGACCTGAAATGAAACGGCCACTTTAAAAAACGTTCGTAGGTAAAAGTTTTATAACTGATAAATAAATTTATCCACAAAATGTTTTAAATGTTTACGTTTGCGTAAAGGAACAACGCTTGGAAAATTTCAAAAATGCTTCTTTGACATCGAATCAGTGGTAAGGCAAGTTCTCTCAAAACATCGAAACACGCCCCATTTATATTAAAACGACTTGAGAGCAAACACCAAACCTTACCCTCTCAAAACATTTTCTGTTCTTTATAACGCCTCTTTACTGTGTAGAATCTCTATGGTATTTCTGACCTACCAAAGAACTAGCAAAGTTTCTGACCTAGAAAAGCATTGTTTGTTGTTTCATATTGAAATATATTTTCAGATATTTGGCTACAATTCTGCAAGTATACTTACGTTTTGTTACAGTGCGAATATACTGCTATTCACCAAAAAGCTAATCATAGGATATAGATAGTTTTTAAAATTGTCAAATGCATTATCAAATTATTTTATACAAACCATTAATAACTTAAAAAACCCATGTTTACATTTTTGGCACTATGTTATGAAATATTCATTGATTAACAAGTTAAGACTTTACTAAAGAAATTATACAATTTAAGTAAAGGTTTTTCACTTTGCATTAGTTTGAAAAAGTCCTTTCGAATATGAGTTCACAAGAAATGTCACTTTTTTAAATTGTGGTCATAATTTAGGGTTTGAATTTTCAAGGCATCGGTTAGCGTGAACTCATGGTTTGGGGTAATAGTGTGAGTCTATCGACCAATAGCATTCATTTATTCAAATAGTCAACTGGTAGTGGAAATATAAACGGTTACAGTTCAACGTATACTTTTGGATGTTGCTAACATTGCCTTGTAAATTAGTAAAACATGTTATATTACATATATTACAGTAACAGTCAGAGTAGCATACTGCAAGAACATACACTCTGCAAGAACGTGTAGCCCGGGTGAAGCCAGGTCTCACTAAGAGCAAGAACATCTAAGTCAAAGCCGCGTACAAGGGAGCTCATTTCGTCAAATCTGTTTAAAAACTGTTTTAATTTACTCGTGAAGGTACCTATTGTAATTTTACAAGTGGTCTGTTAGGAGATTTTGATGATATATTACCTGTTGCGTATTGTTATATTCTGTAGTCAATGTCATGGCAGGTCGATGCCATAACTTTACTTAGTTTTATTTTGCAGTGATACCAAAGTTCCAGTATTGGAAGAGAGTTAAACAAAATGTTTTAGTCTACGTCGGTTAGAATGTTAAATTCTTTTAAACCTCACTTTTAGATGTCAGTGGTATTGAGTGTTAGAGTTAGTATTCTAATTGCCTTTCTAAACAAAACTATAATCTAAATATATAAGTATTGTTTAAACATGGATAGAATGTATACGGGGCATAATATTTACTTCTTTTCAAGTTTTATTCAGTTTTAACATATTTTCGTAACGGTATAAACAACCTATTTTCCTACTTTCATCAAAAAAGGGTTGATCTATTTCTCATTTTCTCTGTTTAATTTTGGTGTCATCTACTGTACTTGGTTTACCTTTTTAAATTAGAATGGCACGTGGTTAATTTAAATTAGTGTTTTGTTAGGCCTACCAAGAGCTGTAAGCTACAATAAGACATGTTCATAATATTACTTAATCGTTTCTGGAAAATGATTTGCACTCAAAGGCTTAACTCAAGTAAACTTCTTATGTACACATAACATATTCGAAATGTAAATTGCTTTACAAACTGTAACCTATTGGTAAAACATAAAATGGACTTTAAGCAGGAGATAAACACTTATTAGTTTAAAGCTATCAAAACACGAACATTTCTGTAACCAAGCTTATTTGTCTAGAGCTTTGGTATATATTTTTAATTGTTGCTATAATATAAAACATTTATATTTATATATCAAATTTAATCTTAAAACTCACAGTTTGTTCATACGTAATGTAATAAAATATCAGTTTGAAACGTTTTAAAATCTTCTTGATTATAATTATAGTAGTGTCATTAGTAAAATACTAGGCTGAAAATTTTAAACTTCATTCATCCAAAGCACGTAAAACAATTAAATGGAGAATGTTTGGTTCTTTTTATGGGCCACATGTCTCAAATACATTATTGCAATCCTCTGCCCGAGGAATTTCTCGCTTTTAGTTAGTATTCCAGTCAGAGAACCAGTTGACCCCATCAACTTACGTTGACCATATTTCAAATAGACTACTTCTTAACGGTTTCTATGTGAAAAAAATTGTAAACATACAATATTACATAAGTCGTATACAAAAAGTCAATAACTACCTTGAATTACTTTTAAATTGTTAAAAAAAGATTTAAAATTGATGTAAGAGTTTTAGTAAGTTCTATTATACAGAGCGTTTTCTCACCACCTCCACCAGAGAGGCTGAACAACTAGGTAAAGGTATAGCTTCAAGTCATGGGTGATTATACCCAGCTATACTTAGGTCCTACGTGAAGAAATGCCTCCATCTAATCTATATAAAGGCCACTGAAAACTATTATCATACAAAAAATATATATTAATTACTTTAGAAATATATCATTGGGTGTAAGTAAATCTGACTGAAATATTTTCCTTGAAGAAATGATTGGTGCAACAGCCTGTACCACCTTAAAATGTCTTACAGCATTTAATTATAAATAAAAAATATAAACATCAGCTTATTGAATTTAAAATATTGGATTCCTTCAAAGAACTCATAAATTATGGCTTTAAAGGCTGATTTAAATATGAGAATAAGGTTTCCGAGTTTGTCCACTTATAGAGAAGATCTTTAATAACCTCACTATAGTAATTGGCTATTATGGGTCTTATCTCATGATAGGTAAAATATACTGCTTGCCGTTTGTCATGGAAAAATCTACTGGATTCTTACAATTTGGCTTAGGCGTTGTGTGTTTTTTTTTTTTTTTTTAGAGGCTGAAAAATCTGAATCAACAATTAGCTAAAAAGCTGTAATATCTTTAAACATACAAAAATGTTCTGCCACAACATATTTTTACGATTCCTAAAAAAACGTTTTACATATAAGATTGATTTTTTTTATGTTCATTTTAAATTACTGTCCAACGAATTTTAATCACTATGATAAAAAAAATTAAATATTAGGAATTCTGTAAAATAATGTTAGTATATCATTTAAATGTTTTGTACAAAATATGATTGTATGACAATTAGTTTCTATCAAGTATCACATTATATCCAACTCTACTATTTCAATTGATTTCATTGTTACTTGGCTATTTAACAGTAGGACTCTAGTTACCCTTGTGTTTCTGATTATGTTGCAACGTACTATTAGCTCTACCTACTCAATTTACACTGACGTATCATGTATCTTTTACCTTTTCACATCCATTAAAATTCTTCAAAGATAAATTCATTGGTAAACATTTTAATTTGTAAAATGGTAATGTTCCAATAAACTGCAAAACTTAGCTGATATAAAGATCATATTTTTTCTACTTTTGATGATCTTTTTGTACTTCTTAAAATATTCAATTTAATTTTTCATGAAACGTGCTAGTATTCTAATAGCTTTGTTTAACCATCACTGATTCATTATTAACACCATGTAAAAATTAAGATAGTCAGCAAAAAGAGGTGCAAGGTTATTTATAACAAATACAGTTACGTCGAATACATAATACAATGGAAACTGAAAATAACAAACTATTTTCATATCAGTTTACTAACTAAAATGAAACGTAAATTGCAGTCTTATAATTTACAGCTTTGGAACGTAATTTAGGTAGTAAAACTAGTATCAAATTTAATTCAATGATAAATATTGGCAAGCTAGACGCGTTAATTCCTCATACTAGTCACGTTTTATTTGATTGGGAAACTCAAACTGTTCTCCAAAGTTTCGGTGAGGGGTGTAGGAGGAAAGTTCTGAAGTATTTCTTGCAGATGTCGTTTGTTTTAGATTATTGTTTGGTTAACAAATATTTCTAGGGAAACACCGGAATCATTTGTAGTTTTCATAACAGCTACAATGTTAGCTACTGTTTCAAAAATTGTACGCTGACGTATTAAGTTTTTATACAACCTATACATTATTAATGATATATATTGCGTTTTCCTAAAGTTACCCGAAAAATTTGGTGTCCTTGCACTGATTATAGTACGCAAAGTAGCTAATTGCTGCATTTACTTACTTTTGCCGCACACTTTTTACTTTTGCCAAACTCATTTTTTTGCTGCACTCCAGCATTCCAACAAAACAACACAAAACAGTGATATTTTTTCAGGTACGTTATACGTGTATGCTTGAATATGAGTTGGCAACACAACTACGACTACAATCAGCTGTTGCAGTGTTTTCCATTTTGTTCAAAATTTGGATTTAACCTAACCTAAAACGTGTTGTTTACCGTTTAGATGACTAATATCATTTCTATGACTTATAGTAACCATAGGAATAATATAACGTGTAACACGAGCACACTAATTACACAAATAACTATTGGATAAACATTTAGTATCTATATGACAATATACTTAACAATATAATTGTATAGTTTAAGTTTTTCCAGGCTCTAGCATAAGTAATGGTATACATTATGTTGATATTGTTTAGTTTTTAATAAATGCAATAGAAAACATGACATTATGAGTTTGATGTTTACTCAATTTAGTTAATAATTAATTGGTTTGAAACCCCCGCCTAACAAAAAAATGACAAAAACTTATTCCTTGTGTTTACATAACAAAAAACATTTTCAATATGGTTTCCCGAAAAAAACTTGACATAGAAACGAAGCATATTATATTTGAAATAAAACCCAGTTCAGACTCTAGATTTCCGAAACAATAACTATTTAGCCTATTAAAAAATTGATTCTTTTTGTTGTGCTGTATTAGTATGCGCATATTCACCCCTCTTCCTTTGATATTGCAATACGTTTAGATTTGGGTGGCTAAACTTGAATTACCCAGATTATTGTCATATTATCGAGAGTATATATTCAGATTTGTTAAGGGAAAAGTCAACTATGGCATGAATACTGGCATGAATGAATACTATACAAAACACAGAATTACAGTAAACATATTATTCAGTAGTTAGTTGATTTTCTTAGTTGTTCTAGGTGTACGCTTATTACTAAAGGTCCTTCCGATTAGCATTGCATTGCATTGTAGCTTTATTGTAATGGAGCAAACCCCCTGGCCTAGTGGTAAACCAGTGTTATCCTTAAATATGTTTTCCTTCGCCCAATATTGGTCCTTGAGAGATGACCACGATGATCAATTGGCAAAGACTGTGGCTGGCGTTTCTGATGCTTAGGAACAATCTATCTTCAGGAAACCCTATAAATCAAGATTTAACAGGCTACTTTGACCGTTGAAGCCTATCATCAAGATATTTTTTACTTTTGTTCAAGTTGTGAATCATGCAGTGATAATGGAAGTTCGATAATGTGGATTCGAACATTTTGAATCCAAGGCTTACAGTCTATGTTTAAAAACTTTTAGATTAATTTCACTCTTAAGTAAATTTAAATTAGGTAACAATACGAACTAGAAATTTACAAAACCATAATGATTATGATTTTAATGATATGTAGACATTAATAAGTAATCAGTTAAATATTCATTTAAATTTAATTCATGTAATACAAAGCTCTTTCCTAATTTTAATTTTCACTCAATAAGTGTATGACAAAACTACTGTAGGAATCGTTGTTAGCTATTACTGTACAAAAAAAAACTTTTGTAGAAATATTACTTTCAGAAATTTGGAAGTATTCACTGACGGTTTCCCAAGATTGTATTTTTTTCAAATTGAAAATTTTGAATATTTTTCACGGATAAGACATGTTCTACAATTTCTTTCAAGTCATCCGCTGTGTCAGCTACTTTATATATTTTTATATCAATCCATTTGATCATTTTCATGATATTTTTATTTTTCTCTAAATAATTTAATTATACCAGAGAATCATTCCTCCTGATTATAAATATTTTACTTTCTTTATATTGTTTTCGCATATGATAAATCCTTAGGCAAACATATTCCCAGAGTAAAAAACATACCACCAGATCTGGTTAACGTTCCGTCTCAAGAGAGTATTTCTTATCTGAAACTTTTCAGGAAGCTTATGTGTTTTAAAATGTATACCAAATTTATTGAGAAGCAACTGATTTTATAACTACATCCTTGATGATTTGTTGTTAAAGTTAGTGATTGATTAAGAGGTTACCTGTAGGGAATTTTACACATACGCAATCAATCTAATAAGTCTCTTTTTAAGTTTAATTACAAATATTATAACTATTTCATTCAATAATTTTGCTTAACGAAAAATTAGATTAACTCTTAAAATACTCTTAAAATATAATTTAAGTACGCATATAATTTTAGATAATAAATTAAGTAAAATATAAATATTTTGCTTGTTTATGAACATATTTTGATCAAATTTGGAAAATGCATTTATTTATTTCTAAACTATTAACATTTTACAAAAGAAGAAAAAAACTTTTACTCTCCCTGTTGAAGCAAATCTAAGTAGGTACTCGTTAAACTAACTCTATTTAAATAGGAAATAAATGTGATATTTCTAAGGATATATTTTAGTGTAAATCCAATCAGGCAAATGGAAATTCGCTGAGTCTGCAGGTTTGCTGCGGCGGGGGTATTTTCTTCTTAAGAAAGTCAACCAAATCGAAATGAAAACGAAAGGTGAGCGTAACTGATTTTACTGGACATATTCCTTAAAAATAAAATAGTAGTGGTGTCACCAGATGTAATCAGATAAAAATATGCACAAAGTTCAATAACAATTCTAAGAATATTTTGAAACTACTTCAAAACATAAGCTTACTCTTATAAAAACTGTTTTGATTTTTACCACACAATCTAGGTAGATACATGAACTGACAGAACGTATATCATGTAAATGAAATAAATAATAAAATTAAGTAGGTGATTACGTTTTTGGCATTCAATGGTTTTCTTGGTTTAAAAAAGTACCGGGTGAGTAAATGAAAATTACATTATTATGTAAATACAGCAATTAGCTTGGCTATCAAACTATCATAAACAATCTAAAAGAACTTTTAAATAAAATATAAGCTTTTATTTATGAAACTAATAAAGGAAGTAACTTAAGAGTAAATAATATTACTGAGGCCTGAACCACTTAAAAAAAGAATTAATTCTTTGAATCAAATTCAAAACTTAATATCTAGTATGGCACGCCTAACCTTGGGATTATATTTAACCTAAGACTATTAAAGTTCTTACATAAGATAAAAGTGGTAAAGTAAAAGTTTTAAAATAAATATTATTTTGTGCGCATTTTTATTTTCCTTTGATATATAGTGTGAAGGTTTATCTTTGCCACTGTGCATTTATAAACAAAATAAAAAAAAACACTAAAGTAAGAACTGCACAATTGTTTAACAAATTTGTAACTTAATTTTGTGTACGTTAAATGCTGCATTGAAATATATTTAAACTTCGATTATAGATATCCGTGATTTTAACAGGTGGTCCAGTTAATTGAATGTTGCTTTTTTGGAAATCACTTAAAACGCAACCAATATTGTTTGGTTCAAATATGTGTTTTTTTGGCATAAAGGTTTTTTCACATATGTTGCATTGTATAATATCCTACATTTAATAATATATGTTAAGTAATTGGTGTTAATACTAAGTTAAATTTAGTTCAATCGAATTTTGTAAATGTTAAACTCAGCCATAGTATGATTAACTTGTTTATCGTTTGCCCCGTAAAACCTTGTTAAAACCAATGTTTTTATCAGAACATAATCAATAAAAGTTATAAAATAAAAATACTAATAAAATAAAACTACTTCTTTATTAGCATGATAAGCTTTTTAAGTCTTTTGGTACTTAATAGTACACATAGATAAATTTTTTAGGCACGCATAGACAAACTGAAAAAAGACAAACATAAATATCTTTATTTGCTTCAAATTCAAGTTATTATTTCTTTATTCTGTCATCTATTAAGAAATATACTATAATTACATCACATACATAACGGCGACATGTTAAAAAATTAAAACTATAAACATATTTGTATTTAATTTAATGGATCCAGCATTAAATAGTTTACAAAATACTTAAATACGTAGGATGGACAAAAACACAGAATCTCTCATGTTATATTCATTCCGTGAGGTCGATTTTTAAAATTACATTTAATATAATGCGTAAAAATACCTGTAAACGCTTGAGTTAAGACCCAGTTTGAATTGGATCACTGATTGGTTACAAACCATCGAGAATGGTTAAATTTATCACCAGTTCATTGTGCCTTCTGTAGACCAATCTCTTTGGGCGACATAGAAACTGTGATTGAATTCGGACTGTAGGAGTAGAGTCGTTTAGTACTGTGTCACAAAACAGAACTAATTTAACAATTTTAATCCCAAAATATGTCTTTACATTTTAAGTATTCAGGACTAGGTTCTAAAACAAACAATAAATTCATTAAAGTAGGGAGCATTATTTAAGAGTTTGTTGGCATAAGAATATAGGCAACTTATAACCCATAAACTGTAATGCTCTTTAAGCTGTCACTAACAGAATCACTCTCTTGCTTAATACATTAGAGAGATTTGCTTCCTTAGGTTGCAGAATTGCTGAACCAAAAGTAATAACGGTAAATATCATTAGCTCTCAAACTAGAAAATTTAATTGTTGGATTTATTTTTAATTAGGAGTTGTAAGCAATATAAGAGCGTTTTAGGTAATAATGTTCAATAAGCTGGAAGTTTAAAATATATTGTTAGACTTCTAAATTATCAACTAAACTATTAAAATTCTAATATACACTCTAAATTCTTGTTATTAAAGTATACACTTTTTCAAGAGAGTATTTTTTAAACAAATAATCCATAAAAGCATACTACCTCAAAGGTGTTTAACACTAGTACTACTCGTTTGAAATGTAAAAGAATGCAAATACATATGAAATATGCTGCATATGTTTGTATCAATCATTGAAACAGCCGTATATTCATCATACACTTTGAAGATCTACATAGAAAAATATTTAATTGATTAGACTATCTTTATCCAATACTTACTCTCTTCATTAATATTTCAAAAAGAATTAATTCATCCATTTTCGCCATTGAACATCATTCCATTGAACACAAACAACCCTTCATTGTCCAATTGGTTCAGCAGTTGAATACTTCATTGTGCGAGGACAAACAAAGCTACGTTTGATGACATTTCCGTACAATCCTAGAAATAAAGTTGGTTACTATTGTTTGAATGATATTCATCAAATTTGGTTTCATTAACTATTTGTATATTTTTAAAACAGAGACGATGCGTCTTATAATCAAGCAACGTTGTACCCTTCTTTGGAATACTAAACTGATTATGAACAAACTGTGGTTCCAAAAGTACAATTATCACAAAGAAAACACATTTAGATCCCTCATGATTTAACGAAGACCTTTAGGACTATAATTTAAGAAAAGTCCAAAATTATTCATGATTCAATTCATTAAATATTGATAACATTATGTTCAAACTGTTTGCAAGTTTACTATTTATATCTTATAACGTATTAAATATTTCCCTGTCTTATTAGACTTTTCAAAGACTGCTGACTAGATTATGTCTTATGGTCAGAAAGCATGAAAACTTGAATACGCTTCAATAAATTTTATAAATTCTAGGTTTTGATTGGCTGGTGTAATCAATCCCGGTGGTACTGGGGCGTAAATTTAGATTGAAAGATGAAAAATATGTAGGAATCGACATGTTTTGTGGAATGAATAGATTTTATATAACTAGAAGTAGTATTTTTAATATTATTGAATTACCTTGATATGTGAAAATACCAATTCCTTATTTTATTTTAAATTAAACCTAAACCATTTTTTTGCGTGTTAAAATAAAAAAATATGACGATTCTATAACAATAATAAAAATATTATTGTGGATTTGTATAAATGCCAAAATATAACTCAAAAGAAGTTTAAGCTAATCAACACCGACATAAGATTAGGTTTAGTTTAGATTTAAATAGTACATCAATTCTTGTTAATGTGTTAATGAATCCCTATACCACTAACGTGGAAGTTACAAAAGAAAAGCCTTCCGTCCAAATATGTGTGGAAATCAGTGTTAATGTATGGGTAGAGATTTAATCAACTGATGGTCCATAAACTGTGATTGTAATTCTATTAATTTATACACTGCTGGCATGATTATACACATGTGGATGATTTGCCGATTACAATCAAAATATGGATTACTGCAATAAACTTGCCAGGCTATAGATTAATTAATGATCTATTGAATAACAAGATTTCTGATAAAAAACTATAAGTATGTAAGAAAACAAAAAAACATTTCCCATCGTCAAAAAATTTACGTAAGCGATGTAGTTAGTAACAATCTTCTAACACAAAACATAAGGCTTTAACCATTATACTATAAAACTTTATTTAAATTTTCCTTTCTTTCGTGTATTATATTTTGTTTGATTAGTGATCTATATGTGTTTTATTTTTTTAATTTAAAGTTAAAATCTGTTGTTCATATTGTAGATATTCATTTGTGTATTATCCAAAATGTATTTAGCGTGTCTTCGGTAAAAATAAAATTAATGTAAACACTTGGCAGTTTAAGGAGTGCATATACCAAACAAATTGTTTAAAAAGTAAGATTTTATAACAATGAAAGTAACAATACTTTAAGTCAACTAAAATCTATGAAACTTGAGCCAACATGGCCCATTAGTAGTTAAATTGGTACTTACGTATTAAACGGAGGCCACATTTTGTCAGCGCGCTGCGGCGGTTATGTTAGGTTGGGTTATGATAATAGAAAGTATAACTCGTCTGGTATCGATTCATAACGAAGCGAGGAAAGTCCTACACACATAATATTTACGATAACCCAACCTAACATAACCGCCGCAGCGCGCTGACATAATGTGGCCTCCGTTTAATACGTAAGTACCGTTAAGTTCACCACATTTATATCCATTAATTTTATCCCACTCAAATTCCCTGGTACTGGTACAATGCTCCATAGTATGAAGAACCACTAGTGATGGTGAAATAAGTTAATGTGTTCTCCGATCCTCAGCACACTGAAAACAGATAGATAAAAACAGCTTTTGAAATCTCATTTAAGAAGTTTATAAGGATCTTATAATATTAAAAAGTAGACTGTATATTTTGAAATACATAATATTTTCGAAAAACCCTTAAAACTACAATGTAAGATTCTGACGTATATTTCAGAGGAGAATCGTGCATGTATTTATTCATTTAAGAAAAAATCCAGCAAATATGAATAAACGATTCATTGAAATAACAGTATACTAGGCACCGTCTTACTTCTGCAATTGTAGATTGTATAAATATGATTTTGAACAATGAGTTGTCATGGTAATAAAACAAAGCATTCAACTTATATTTTTTTAATTAAGTAAATAGGCCTACTTATCATAATCTTATTCTCTGATAGTTTAAACAGAGTCTGGGGAATGTTCTTTTTCTTGCAGAAATAGTAAAACACAACAACCTAAGACACCTGCATATTTTTTAGTTCAATAATTAAATATATAACGGCTTAGTTGTTTTGTGTGACAGTCTAGCTTTCAAATACTAAATATTGGTTCTGATAAGAGCTTAGATGTGTTCATGATAGCGTGAAAAGTAGTATTCACTACGTCCTAAAACATAGAATCGATTATATTATAAGTTTTCAAAATCATTAAATAATAAAAGTGTAATAATAAATAGTGTATTCCACAAATAAAATCAAACCCGTACGTATCTCATTACTATGATGAAATAAAGCCATCTTTTGCTATTCATTTTTACTATATTAGTATCAAACCTTGCTATAGAACATACACATGAGCCAAAACCCTTGCACTGTAATTATACATTGTCTAATTATAATTTTCGAAATAGTATCATCCAACCAATTTATTAAAACCAAAACAAATCGATTCAATTTAGAACAAAATATAATTCGAGTACGCATATTTAAAAACATTTTAGTTTATTCTAAGAGTTAACAGCGTCTTAAAATATTATTATAATTACTGTTATAATATTTTAGTTTACAATGGATTTATGTACTCTGAGATTAAATTTAAATTCCTTATTAATCTCCTTAAGTCGTGATTTTAAAATGCACATTACATAAACAAAACATACAACGTAATACGAAAAAATAAATATTACTCGTTGCCCATTTAAAGGTTAACGTCTACAATGAATGAAACCATTTTCACGCTGAGTTTAACCCACATAGACCAAACTCAATCACAGTTTCTGTTCCACAGAGTACTTTGTCTGTAGATGTCACAATGAACTGCAATAAATAGTCCTTACTCGACCGTTCTCTATTGGTTGGCAACTATTGATTGAGTTCAATTTGGTACTGTGAAGAAGTATATTTGCTTATTGTCTCTTCAGAATTACACACCGAAGTGTAATCCTTTTTTCTCAACCCATAACATTGACCGTGACAATTTCAGCTAACCTATCAATCTGATTTTGTGTGTCATCCTTGCGGGAAAGTAATGGGTCATATAAAGTTTTAATTTGTGTGACAAACAGTTCATATTTAATTATGTCTTAAAATTCAACATTTTGTAGTAATTTTGATGGATAGTATGAGTTCCAAAAATTTAATGGTGGAATACTTGATTATTTGTGCATTAGTGGACAGATCTGACATTTACATATTCGTACAAATGTAGTAAGGTAAGGTCTGCATTATAAGGGCTACAACATAAAGTGTACAACAACGTTAAGAAAATGTTAGTAGGCCTCAAGTTAAAAAAGGAATAATATAATTGACTGACTATATTACATTTTCGATATTTTTGTTCCATCACCAACATTACCTGTGGTGTAAAAGGTAATACTGGCATAATAACAAATACGAAAATTGTTTAGTCCCATATCCATACAATATCGTATCGTAATAATGATAAACCGCGTTCTTAAAGCAAGCTCACTTAAATATGTTATGTTCACTTACTAACCTACTGTTACCTTCTATAAAACCTACAAAAATATTAAAATAGGCTTCAGTTTTAACGAAGTGGTGTCAAGAACTTATGTTTACTAACGTCAATCAAATAGCTTTACAATCAATAATAATCATAATTTATCAAGAAAGATACGTTTTTCCAATGAGTAATCTTTTAAACCACTTCGTTGAATATATTTTGGAAAATAAGGTTGTGAAAACTGAATGTGATATTTACTAAAACCTGTAAATATGATTTTCAAAAAGGTGGGCCAACAAGCTAACGTATTTGATAAAATCTCTAACAGTGTTTTTAGTATCATACTTAAACTCTGTAGTATATAACACCATATTAGCAGGATGGAATGTAAATGTATAACCTATAATTATTATAACCACCCCTTACGATATTTAAACAAATTACTATTATTACGTTTTTGTAGGCCTGTGTAGATAAACTATATACAAACTTATATGAAAATAAACATTCATAAAATAGGGATGGATAGCTTTCTTGGTACCACGAGTCTCGTAACTGTGGATTGTAATACCTACTTGGGACTAATCAATTTAGATTTATATAACCTAATTAACTGATTTTTCCTATGTTGAAGGCATTAAAAATAGCGTTCCAGTCAGGTAAACTTCGACGCTCTAAAATGTTATCGATGTTGTTATCTTAGACGAAACTGTTTGTAATGTTAGGGGATTTATGAATTATTACCCAAAAACCCCTAAATATTTACTTTCGAATAACAGATTAAAATGTAATTACTACTCTCTCGTTTCCAATATACTTGGGCAAATGGAGTGTAATATAAACATAATTTCATTCTTTGCACCAAAAAGTAAATAAATCATAACTTCCTCTGGATTTTTCTTAATTAATCCAAAACCTGAGAATATTTGTAGGTTGCTTCGTAATAATAGTTATAAGTTATAGGTATGTTTAGTAATAATATAACTTCATTGCCATATAAAAGTTAAGCAAAATGTACGTCATCCGTTAACACTAAATACAAGTTATAATAAGTGGCATTACGGTAGTAGACAATATTTGGTTGTTTCAATTTTCTGGACCAACTGTACCAACGTATCAAACTACTGTATTCTAAATGTATCAACACATTTTCCAATGATTGATTGCCCAAGAATGATAGAAAAAATCTAAAGCACAATTCTTAAAATCCACTATAAAAATATAGAAGAAACATTTAAATCTATTACATAAAAATGTCACCGACATAAAAACAGGTTTTATTGTTTTACAATAAGATAAGAATCGTATATGCAGTATCCAAAGTCAACGACGAAAACCGCCTTAAATGGCTAACATTTCTGCAGAGGATTGGGGTATACAAAGAAAGGTAACATTAGTACCTTTATGGAAAGGACAACTCAAAAATTGCCTCCTCCTTAATCCCATTAGCAAACATAATTCTAATCCCACAATGGAAGGGTCATATGATACCAAGATAATCTCTTCACAAGAAGAATAAGCTTTGGTTTGGGATGTAAGGCTTCAGTAACAAAAGGTTTAACATCCAAATCTTTCCATTGTTATCACTTTGGAATTTTGTCTTTAACATCAAACTTAAAGATTATATTCCAAATATTACTTTATATCTGTATTCGCAAAAGCAAAACAAAGCTACGAAACCGCAAAGATACAGTGATTGAACTTCATAAAATGTATTTGATTATTTTCATTTAGACTAAATCCAGGCCAAAATCGTTAATATTTATAGATATCTACATTTATAGTAATATCTAAACTAATATAATAAAATAATGTAATAGGTAGGCCTATTTGTGTAACTAGTGGGCGAAGTGGCAGTTTTTTTGCATATGACAGAAATATTTAAGCACGATCCGCAGGCGAGTGTGGAAAGTTTCTCGAGTACAGCAAAGGCACTTTGCACTTGCGTTACACGTTATATTCTTTCATACAGTTAGTATAAGGCATTTAAATAATTAGCCTTTCAACCACTATACAATTCGTTTTTGGGTTAGGTTAAATCCAAGCGTTGAACGAAATGGGAAACGATGCACCAGTTGATCGTAGTCGTAATATCTTTAGGTGTGCCAACTTATTTTCAAGCGTACGCGTATTACGTGCCTAATAAAAACAAACTGTTTTGTGGTTTTTGGTTGAAATACTGGAGTGAGGCAAAAACTGAGTGCGGCAAAAGTAAATAAATGCATAAATTGTATACTTGACTATAATCAGTGCAAGGAAGCCCACTTTTCAGTTAACTGAAGGAAAAAGTAATTACGTAGTTGTTACCGAAATACAAGTAGAAAACCTTGTGAATTGAAGCTCCAATTAGTGATGCCGATGCTAACTGTTTGATCAAACAGCATCATTACGTAACTACCATGTGACAAGAACAGATGTTGACTCGTCAAACATTGTCAATGGTTATGATTGTTACGTAAATTAGTTAAATTAGTAACAGCTGACATTAGAGTATTCACCTATTTCGTATGTTTTTGTTGCTTGAGAAAGGCTATTAGCATAAGTTATTACTTCAGTAACGCAATACTAAAGTAAAATCTATGAAATATTTTACATTTTGCTAAAACTGAAAATTTACAACCAAACCAACAATTTGCCAGTTAAACATACAGTAACAAGCCTGAGCCTACTTATTTTTTTATTTTTTTACGGTAAATGTTTAATTCAAAGCATAACTAAAGTATGGAAAGATTCTCCAAGTATTTTTGCACTGAAGTTCAGTTAGGTAACAGACAGCTAGATCCATAATTTAAAGCAATTAACGTTATAGATCAGTCGGGAGCTAATGGTCTCAATATGATGCTGTAAACCATTGATAAATTATAGTCCAATGATTTGGGTCGTATTATTTTTTCTTGTTGTGTATTTATTATTATACAGATTTAATTACATTGTTGGTAAATAGATTGCAAAAATTATCAAATGTTCGATGAATGTCAAACATTTCACGTTATATTAACATATCAATCAATGTATTAATAATATAAGCTTGGCTGTTAGTAAGTTTTGAAAGACAACTTGTTTCTTTTATACTTTTTTAATTGCTAAATAAAAAGAAATAGGAGCAAACCCAAGAAGATATCCTCTGTACAGGTTTTGTATTAATTTTGTCTACCTGAAATTCTTAGAACGGCATCTCTCTTTAGGAATTAAAATTTAGTTAACTTAGATAAGCCATTCAAGTACCGGTAAGAACTCATTTCATTCAAGTGCATTATGAAAAACTACGAAAAAATTAAGATGGTTTAGTAGAACTATATTTTCACAGATCAAATTGAGCATACAATTAAAACAATTAAATTTAAAAAATACTAGTTTCTCTAGTAATAATGATAACGTACATACGATTTGGAATAATTCAAATATGAATTTAGTTTATAACAGTGATTTTGACACAGAAAGAAATAACCACGTAAATGGACTCCTTGCATGTATCTTTTGCCTTTTTTCTCTTTTACCGTCAATAGTTGGATAGATTATTCTATATTTAAAAGATTTTCTTAAATAAACGCGGAGTCGATAAGGAAAAGAATATGTGTGTCTGCTCAGATTACGTATCTGCTATCTTCTACACAATTCAAAGCCAATTAAAAGACACTAATAATTTAAGTATTCCTAGTATCAGGTAAACAAAATTACAAACGTAATATTTTGAAATGGAGATTGGAAATAAAAACTAAGATCAAACATTTGTTTTATCATATAGGAGTACACATATTTAAACATTATTGTAATCAAATCACTTAATGTGTAAACTATGTTTAATGCATTGATACATAAGCAATATTTAGTAATGTACTATAATATGAGTAATGTGTATGCACAATGATTTCAAAACGGCTCTTATGATTTCCTCCAAATTGTTAGAAATATCTGAGTTTTAGGCAAAAAAAATATCCATGCTAGGCTCTGTTCTGGAAAAAAAAAATTTCGTTAAAAACTTAATATGATTTATTTTTATTTTTAACATTAGTATAATGGACTGTGGAATGTAGCTATGGCAGTTTTACTAAATTGTAAACAAATTAAATGTAACATATGCTTGTGACAAATCATCTAAAGTACAGTTGCAAATTACAGTGTGTGATGCATTACTGACCAAAGAGATAATTACGACTGTTAAAAAACTTAAAGTCCGCAAACAATTATACACTAATATTGAACTAAAAATCTAGTAACCGGAAATAAATTTATTATCACATATTATGGTCTATTTCATTCCCTCATTAGTTATGGCATCCGTCCGTGGGGAAATTCCCCCCATGTAACCAAAGTTTTTCGATGGCAGAGAAAAGCCATTAGAGTACTTGCTAACCTTGTCTCTAGGAGTTCTTGTAGAGCTAGTTTTGTGGAACTAAACATGACTGTGCCTTCTTTGCATATTTTAAGTTACCTCCTCCATGTAAAACAAAACATCAACTCATTTTCTACACAAGCTTCCTGTCATGTACACTTAACCAGAAACAGAAATGATCTGTCCACCCCTCATGTTAGGCTAAGTAAAACATTGAATTGTCATTTGTATCAACAGTTGCAGTTATACAATAAGTTACCACTAGAATTAAGAAATCTCAATTATGTAAAATTTAAGTCAGCCATCTCTGTACTCCTTAAAGCAAATGCCCTTTTCTCCAACAAAGATTATTTGAATTGTAAAACTTTTGTTTAATGTTTTCATGACGATGACTGTATTATAGTTTAAATGTGTTGAAACTGTACTGACCTTTCCTATTGCAATGTATATTGTTTAACGGAATAAAGAATTGTCTATTGTCTATTGTCTATTGTCTATTGTCTATTGTCTAAATGCCAAGGACGATTGTAGTTTTCGACGATGCACCACAGGAATTGATGCGTTGTTCCACGATCCCGTAATTAGTTGTGATGTTACTCGATCCCAGTGAATAACACAATAACGGTCAACAGATGTTACGTATCATGATTTTTTTATTGAAGTTTATTGTCTACATTTTCAATATAGATTGTTCGTCCACATGAAACTATTTTTTTTTGTTAATTAAAAATTAAAGAATATCCACCATAAACGAATTGACTTTACAGCTTAATTAATCGTAGCAAAACTGAAAATATTTGTAGGCTTTTACGCTTAATTGTTTAACCTCTTCAATAAATCAAACACCTCGAGCAATGCTCGGTCCCCCGGGATTTACTACTTAAGTTATTAGTTATTATTGATCATACGAGTTTGTTTAGCAGTGTGTCTAGTCATAAATTATAGTACTGTAAAATAATGTTACATGAATACTACAATCCGTTTTGTACGAGTAGAATTTGTATATTATACAATTTTCATTCCTTCTAAAAATTCTTACTTAATGAATTTTTTAAACATCGTATTTTTTAATAGCGAATGTGTCTATTTTTAATCTCTAAAAAAAATATTTAATAATACTATCTTTCTAATTTTGTATAATAGTAAGAACAAAAACAGAACAGCTGATGTATGATTGTGAATAATTCTATTTCAATCAGGTGTTATACATAATAAGCAAGGTCAAGCAACTAGTGGTGAAAAATATTTGTTCAAACTAATGTGAAAGTATTCATGTATTTCATGGAGAACAATATGTTTTATTTATATTAATAATTTCCAAAATTACCCTAAAAATAAACTTACAGTCTATTTATAATTGATTTTGAAGAATCTTGAGGTAGTATAATAAATTAAAAATTCTTTGGTCTTTTCATTGAATACAGTCTTTTGTACCCAGACAGCAACAGAAACCCTATTAATAGAGTCTATTGTAATACACACGTAAAGGTCATTTTTATACAGTTGGATGAATGAAAATATTAAGAATGCTTTCAATAAAACGAGTTTGTTTCACACAATTTACATTTAAAATTTTGAACCCTAGATATTTTTTTAATATCATTTGATACAAATACCAATTTTGATGTTTATTGCCATTACTTTAGGAAAATTTTGAACTTCCTTTGTCATAAACAGTTAAAGCATAATGGAAATGACACCCGTCGTATATTTATGCTATATTTATTCAATTTAAAGTTAAAAACTCTAAAAAAATCTTATGTAGTGGAAACGTTTAGATTGACTTAAATGTTGTGTAAGAAAAGAAATGTCGGGTACAGAAACGTCTTAAATTATGTAAGTACTTTTTTTATTATTGTATATTTAAAAGTACAGACAAACAACCAATCTTGAGTGTCTAGATGCGTTTTAAAATATTAAGCGTTTCCCATTTAATTTTCTTTCTAAAATGGTAAACCCTAACTTGCGTTGCAATGTTGTTAAACGATAGTATAAATATACACTTATAGAAATTCTAAATATAATCGTTACAAAACACTGTTAAAAACATAATGCGACATTAATGGAAAACGTCAGTTAACAATTGGTTTTGTTCAATTAATTATTTAACTTTAACTGCCTGTCGTTAACATGTTTATCAAATACCTGGATGAGTGATGGAGCTATTCATTATTGGAGTTAAGTCTATTTGTACACGCTACTTAGAACTTAGTCTAGCCCTTGTGAGTAAAAGGCTGTCAAGATTTTGAATGGTAAAGGCAAAGTTATTTCACAGTCTAAGGTATCGCAACTCAACGCAATAGTTACACGATAAAAAGTTACTCCAAATTAAGGAATATTTTAAATATGCTTTTAATTATATCCGAGATCTGAAAATGGTTCTGAAAATGCAATTCTTAGAGAACACTACAAAAACATTTGTCATACTAGAATGACAAAAAAATTAATATTTATTTCTTAAGAGTTTTAGTAAGATTATTGAAGTCATTAAAATATTTCGGCAAACTTTGTGCTTTGTAAAAAACAAGTTGACATATAACCTTCACTTTATTTATTACGAGTTCTTTAGTTTATTTTTTTACAACATTATAAACTATAATAGGTTCACAGATAATATCAATCATTTATACACACAAACTGAACTCATATTCAGATTAATGCACGTACGGCCTACACCAAGTATGCACCCATCTTTCAAAGTTATTTAAATTACCAATTTAATAATAAAGAAAATTGTAGCATGAGTTTGATAGCAGTAAATACCCAACAAAATTATTAAATAATAACTCTCGCTCAGTATTTCAAATATTTTTGTGGATTATAAGATTTCAGATAAATGAGGTAATCCTAGCAAATCTGACGAGGCTATCAAGTAATATAATACATATATAGTGAAAACCCAACTAAATTGTCTAAGGATTCAAGGTGAACGTATATCCGGATGAATATATTGTAGTTTTGGATTACTACTTTAAGACTTTGTTATTCCTTTGTTGATCACAGTTTTTTGGTATTTCTTATGTGTGTTCTTTAAAACTCTCTTAAAGCTATTTTGGATAAACATTTGTAAAGATAGTATAGCAAATAAATGGAATTAGGACAAAATATTTTAGCTTTTGGGGCTTTTACTAAAGAAATTGGATCGCACTCGACTTAGTAAGTAATCATGAAGTGGTTCATTCGTAAATAAAGGTTACCAAGGTTAGTAACCAATTAGTGTTCCATGTAGAGAGCAAACCAACTGTCATCTCCTTACATGACTATTCACTTCAGCTACAAGTGTTGATGTTGTTAGTCCCCTTTGTCAGAAAACAACATGCTTTTATCTGTTTGACCTGTACTTATACCACATTTTTGTGTAATAATTTTCAGTGTAATAAAACATAATATGAAAACACAAAATCTCTTCTTTACATTTTAAACAACTAACTTTTCGTCGTTGGTAGATTGCAAAAATAATATCAAAGATCGGTGAAATCGAACCTGAACTTGGCATAACAGGTCTAGGTGAAAAATGAATAAATAGAAAGAATTTTGAATAGTGAAGAATGATGGTTATTGTAGAAAAGTACCTTGTAAAATATTTTACGCCACACTACATTATTTTGACGAACTTCCCACGCAAGGAATTAGTCCAGAAAACAGCTGTTTGCCACCAGCTTATTCAAATGGGGTTTCATTGCGTACTACTGTGCTGCAATGAGTTTTGCCGGACACCCATCAGCTGATTATACTGTATTTAGGTGGCAGTGAGTAGTTATAAACAAAAACATAACCTCTCTTAGAGGTTATGACTAGTGATTTTTAGTCCTTTAGTTGGTGGAAATAAGGATTTGTACGGATTTAGTAGTATGACGTAAACATTCGTACGTAACTCGTCCAAAATGTGTGTACCGGACTCGTATGGTAATCCCGTACTCGACTTCGTCTCGCACGGGAACGACCACACTCGTCCGGTAAACACTTATTTTCAGGACTAGTAACGTAATATACTATAGTTAATATCCTGTTACTACAGAGGTCTGAATATACTATTTTGATTTAAAGGAGCTAGTTTGACTCGTGACAAACATTACTTAAATGTAATTCAGATTACTTTGTGGTAAACTTCCGACGTTTGTAATGCGTGAAACTTGACATCACAAAACTTCAGTGAAAGTTTGAGGAAACTCTCACTATATCGGATTTACTGCTAATTTGGCTTAAATAGTCGGTCTAACTGAACGATATTACACCATATTACAAAACTAAATTTCACTGTAATACTTTATCTGTATTACAATGTAACTTATTTAGCATCGAAAATTTATCTGTAGTGATAAATATTCAACTATTCAATCAAAATACAATGGTTACACATTTATATAAAACAATACCGAGATAGAGGTGTTTTTTGATTGTCTATGTCTAAAGTATGAGACTTAGGTTGACAAGGTCGATTCTTAAATAAACAATTACCATGATATACAAGAACGTTAGTTTTGATATTAGTTTGTATAAATTTAAACAAAAATAAATAATGGCCCTACTGACTCATGCTAATAATAGTAACGAGCTAACGAAACCAGGTATACTAATGAACTATTGGACGGATATTACTGATAATTTTTTATAATCTTCTATACAAAATAATCAGTGTCTATATAATTTTTCTAAGACAAAAGTGCTTAGTCAAGAATACGTAAAATGAAGTTTTAAGTGAATTTCTATAGCAACGTTAGTAAGTGAATGAGCTTAGTTGTATATTAATAAATAGGGCTGATCCGCGTTTCCGATTTTCGGCAAAATAATTCCATGGATAGCTATGAAAATGCATTTTCTCCAAAGAATAGGTAAATTATACACTAAGTAAATTAAAAAAAGAAAAAGTTTTTTTATTTATTAAGTATTAAACACAGGCTTTAGCGTTTAGGCATTCAACAAAGCGGACACATCCTCGAGATTTAGTTTTGTTAGAGATGTATTTGAAATATAAATGTCATTTGCTAATAGATCTGCTGAATACACAAAGCCCTCTAGTATCTTAAGGTCAGTTGAAGAAATGAGGGATTCAGGAATATTATTAACAGAAAATAATTCTAGCTTTGTAAACCGATTTTAGCCCCGATTTAATTTTAAAACCATGATTGAAGAGGAGGAATGCTCTTAAAACAAAAATCATTAAACCATAAGACATAAGACATAAGACATGTTTATTTCCAGTAGACATATTACAAATGCATTGGAAGAGTCAAAACATTTTTCATGCAGAGCAGTTGTCAAATTGAGAAGTAAGTTACAAGGTATACTTTGCAGTCTACGAAAAAAAATTGCATTTTAAGTTATTTAATTATTGGTCTTAAACTAATATCACAGAGTTTATCACTATCGAGAGGTAAAAACAACCATTTAAAAGTTAGCAAAACATTACAAAATTAGACAGGTTGTACTACAGGGCATTAGGTGAAGGCATAAAAGTTAGACAAAGACAACTAAAAACATAACTTTGACGAAGGAAGGTCTAAAAAGTCTTTGAGTTCGTAAAAAGGATTAACAGCTAGCCATTGGAACATTTTATGTTTAAAAGAATTATATGGGAGAGAGAACATAAAAGTAGGTATCTTATTAATACATTGCATGCCCACTATTTCATAGCTTTTCTTAGATTTCTCCAGTCTAACATAGGGAATGTCAAGTTTATCTCTGAATCGAGTATTGTGCTGGTGGACATCTTTACGGCAGTTGAACGCATTTAAATTCTTAAAACTAGTTAACAATAAATTAAAACTGTACAAGTTATCAGCAGTGAAAATTTTAAAATTAATAAAAATTGGTTTATGGTGTTCAACAACATCTACTTTGGCTATTATTCTTAGATTCTTTTTCTGAATTACAAGAACCTTTTTTACATGTGGGCTATTTCCCCAAAAAATTATTCCATAGCTTACTGCTGATTGGAAGAGGCCATAGTAAACATTTAACAGACAATATATTGGGATTACACATCTTAATTTTCTAAAGAGGCACTTTAATCGACTCAGCCTAGTACAAAGTTGGTTTATATGAGGCTCCCAAGACAATTTTTGATCCAATGTAACACCAAGAAATTTTACATGACTGTTAGACACTATAGTATCTGGAAGTTCCCTAAGACTAAAGATTAGGTCCAATGTTTTGTCCTTATTTAAAAGAAAGCTGTTGGCAGTAAACCATTCTGTGGCCCTATTCATACCATGAACCACAGAATTTTTGAGGTTAGATATATCTCTACCAATATTAAGCATGGTCGTATCATCTGCATATTGAAAAATATTTCCATTTAAGTTACAAGGTAAATAATTCACAGCAATAAGAAACAATAGAGGGCCAAGTACAGACCCCTGGGGAACGCCACAGTTGCTAGTAGCAATAGAGGAAGTCTCTCCTCCTATGCAAACCACCTGCCTTCTGTCCGCGAGGTAGGTTTCAAAGAGACTGAGCGCACCACCATGGACCCCGTAATACTGCAGTTTGCGCAGTAGGATGCCATGATCAACACAGTCAAAAGCCTTACTTAGGTCGACAAACGTGGCCCAAGCATAGTTGCCGCTCTCAAAAGTGCTCAAGACTGTGCGGACCATGCCATCAACAGCACCCATGGTAGAGCGACCAGCCCTGAAACCAAACTGATGTTGATTAAAAAGTGAGTTAGATTAAAAAAAACTGACTGATTTGATCATATATTACATGCTCAAAAATCTTTGCCAAGACAGGAACCAGACTTATGGGCCGATAACTACCCACATTATTCCTATCACCTTTCTTAAATTTAGAAATGATTTTGGAAAGTTTGAGACACTCGGGAAAGTGTACCTCTAGAAGACAAGTGTTAATGCTATAGGTGAGAGGTACAATTATTAGGTCAGAAACCTCCTTTACTAACCAGTTAGAAAAGTCATAGTAGTCCCTACTTTTGCTATTTTTCATTTTACCTATTATTGACAGGATGTAGTCACAAGAGACAGGAGCAAAGCTAAAATTCTTATTACTAGCAGGGAAAGTACTTAATAGGTCATTAAAATTAACATTTGGGCGATTAATTTCAGATCTAACTTTGTCGACAGAGTCAATCAATGATTTGTTAAAAACATTTGGATCTATAGGTACATTTACTGAGGAGAAGTTAGATTGACAGTTCTTTTTAACAATTGACCAGGCTGTTTTACAATTGTTATCAGAATGTTCAATAAGTTTAGCGTTATAGACAAGTTTTGCATTATTTACAGCTTTCTTATACTCTTTCTTTAAGTTACAATGGTCAGAATTTAAAAAAAGGTGAGAATCTATTTTTAAGTTTGTCATAGGCTACATCTAATTGCTCCTTGAGAACACTAAGGTTGGCAGTGTACCAGCTTTTATTTGGCTTTACATTACGATTTGTTTTTGTATTACACTTGTTCAGAGGAAAACAGATATTTATTTCATGCAAAAGAGTACTATTAAGTAATGCAAAAGCTTTACCTGGAGGCTGAGGTAAGTGGGTTTCAGTTGGAATGTTTAGTTCAGCTTCCCAGTCAATATTTTGGAGTCTAGTTTTAAAAATATCACAATTTTGCTTTGAGAAAGACCTTTTATACATGGATGTTAGAGTATGAGAAGGCACTGACTCACTATCACAGACAAAATGTAAAGATAGTCCATCATGATCCGAGAAGTGGAAATGCTTGACAGCACAGTAGACATTCTCTTGGCCGATGTTTGTGAATATGTTGTCTAGGCAGGCAGTCCCACGTGTGGGTAGGTTGTTGTGATGGTATAAGTTGAATTGCCTAAGGAGATTAAGAAGTTCCGTGACAGATCTTCGTGCTGAAGTTACATCAAACTGTGCGTTGACGTCACCACCAATAACTATATGAAAGTCACGCCACTTTGAGAGGTAGTTAAGGACTTTTTCTAGAGTGTTTAAGAAAGACCATTCGTCGCTGTCAGGTGTACGGTATATCAAGATTATAAGGAGTTTATGAGCTTTGACTATAGCTGCACTAGCTTCAAAAGTTTTTTTCTGCGCAGAACTTGGATAGGTCAATCCTTTCACATTGATGTTTCTGATGGGCAAAAATTAGAGTGCCTCCTCTACCTTGCGAAGTCCGTGAAAAATTGCTGACTAAGTTGTAGCCTGAAAGCCCACAGAGATCGATATTGTCACTTTTAACCCAATGTTCGGACAAGCAGATAAAATCATAACTATGAAAGTCTTTTTCGAGTATTGAGTGTTTATCGCCCAAACCTTGTATGTTTAAAAAGATAAACGTTATTACAGTGAATAAACTTCTAACCTTACAGGGTGTCCAGTCCACATTTACGTTGGGTGAGTTGGAGGCACAGACTGGGATAAAAAATTACTATGACTAGGCCTAGTCCTACTAGGATCTTCTACACTGGAAACAGGATTTGAATTAGAAGTAGGCCTGATACTTTTTTTAGGAAAATATTTTCCTATGAGTATTCCTGAGGGCCAGAAATCAGCTTTCATCTTATCTTATTATCATATCTTATTTATAAGGGAGATTTTTGAACTCTGCTTGACCCCCTCGTTTGTCAATGAGAAAAGCAGAAAAACAAAAGAATGGAAAGTACAAAAGACCATGTCAATAACAAAATAACTCATGCAGTTTGTAATAAACTGCAAAACCATTTGTTTTTATGCAAATGTTACAAATATGATGACCGTTAATATCTTTCAAATTCCACTGTATAATCATTTTATTTTTGATAATTCAAACAACCCTATACTCCTTGTTGTGAAGTAGGATCAATAATACCAACATAGTTATTATAACAGCACAGTGAAAATGCCTGCAAATAACTCACTCTAAAATACTACAATCATTACAATACTCCCGCCCAAGCAAACCCGCAGCCTAAGGAAATTACCATTCGTCTAATCAGATTTTTACCAAAATCTGTCCTTTAAAATGCCAGATACGTTCAATTTTTAAGTAAAATTTGGTTCAATGGGTGATTAGGTTTTTTGCTGCAGGGAAGATGATAATGCGTGTTATTTGTAAAATACCAATAGATTAGTGTGAATTAAAAAAAGTTCCAAACATGATCAAAATATATCTATAAACAAGAAAACTACGAGAGTTTACTTATTCTCCAAATAAATAATATAAAGCATTTTAAATGTAAAGTTTTCTTACCCTCCCCTGTTAACATTTAGCTTAATTCAACGTTACAGTATTTAAAATAATTAATCGTACCAAATTATTTAGCAAGATATTTTATGTTTTCATGTTCAAAAGGGGAAACCACATTTTTACCCCATGAAACCATGTTCCCAGAGTCTGCTCATGCTCGTTCGTGATATTGTAAAAAAACTTAGTTTTCCACGTTTGTAAGACATTTCATGAAACCCGGACTATTATTTACTAGAGTTATAATGCTAAAGAACACGTATAAAATTCAAATTCTTTTTTAGATGTATATGGGTTTGTGTGTGTGTGTTTGTGTATGTGTGTCCATTAGTAAACTGATACACTTTTGTTTATGTACACAATCACAAACAACTTAGCCATATATAAAAAGTCCATTATTATGATCTTAAAATATATAAATAATAAAATGCATAAAACAAATCAATGTTGAGAAAAATTATTATTGACTGTAATGTATAGTAAAATATGTTGTATATTAACGTAAAAGAGATTATCTATATGCTTAGGAAACATCCAGAATAAGAAATCTCTACCCATGTGCTGGCGAAATCATCTCGATTCTATTTACGTAACTCCATTGATATTCCTTTCTCAAGAAGGATAAAAACATATTTACGCCACACTAAACTATTTTGACGAGCTTCCAATGCAAGGATTTAGTCCAGAAAACAGCAGTTTGCCGCCAGCTTAATAAAATGGAGTTTCATTCGTACTGTATTGTAATGAGTTTTACCGGACACCATCAGCTGATTATATTGTATTTGGGGGGCAATGAGTGGTTATAAACAAAAACATAACCTCTCTTAGAGGTTATGACTATGATTTTCAGTCCTTTAGTTGGTGGTAAGGTAATGTATAAGGATTTGTACAGATTTAGTAGTATGGCGTAAACTATCGTGCGTAACTCGTCCAAAATGTGTTTACCGGACTCGTAATGGTAATCCCGCACTTGAGTTCGTCGCACGGGAACGACCTCACTCGTCCGGTAAACACTTATTTTGAGGACTAGTAACGTAATATACTATATCTTTTTGAAGATGAAAGTGTGTACAAGTTTTTTCTCTTACTTGCAAGCGTAATATAGACATTGTCTCCAATTCAGACATCAATAAAAAAAAACTTAGTTTTAAAATGAAAGAACAAAAATTAATAATAATAACACTAGTATTTAAAATATTTATTAATATATTTATTACAATATTATTAAAAGCATAAAATCCCGTAGTAATATTTTAAAATGTTTATTGTCTTTTGTGAGAAAACCACTGATTTGATCTTCCAGTTAGTTGGTTGTCCTACATTTGGAAAATCCATTATCATTTATTAATTATAAAAGACTAGTTATATTAGTTATGACTCAGTTAACCGGTGGATTCAAATGGGATAAAACTATTCTAAATAAGTTATGAGGAAAACGCACAATTTGAAACACACATTTCATTTCAAACCATTTGCTTAGCTAAGTCTATAAAGATCAACTCCTAAAACTCCGAGGTTTTATATTAAATTGAAGTCGTAAAATGTATTTAGAATACTACATAATAAGAAAATGTACAATATGAAAAAAATCTGTCTTTCAATACAATAGTTAAAGATTTCTTAAAAGATACTCAGTTAACCGGTGGATTCAAATGGGATAAAACTATTCTAAATAAGTTATGAGGAAAACGCACAATTTGAAACACACATTTCATTTCAAACCATTTGCTTAGCTAAGTCTATAAAGATCAACTCCTAAAACTCCGAGGTTTTATATTAAATTGAAGTCGTAAAATGTATTTAGAATACTACATAATAAGAAAATGTACAATATGAAAAAATCTGTCTTTCAATACAATAGTTAAAGATTTCTTAAAAGATAACACGTATTTTGTTAGCGAAGGATTAACTGGATAATTAAAGTTTGTATACTAAGACTATAAATATTTTAAATTATTGTACATAGTTCGTTATCTCAGCTGTGATTGTTATGTCAGACAGTTATTGTTCAGTGAGTGGGTTATGTTGTGATTGACATGGTCCAGCTGATTGTGCCTTTCATCATATTGATTTGTTCACTTGTCAATGACAAACGAGTCAAGTAGGGTTGAGCATGCTTCACAAATATGGTACAAGTGTTTATAATGGACGTATCCTCTTCGTCAGAAATATCGTTAAGCAACCAAAACTAAAATAACACTCTGAAATACTTATACAAGCTAGACATTTTTTATTATGGTCTTTAGAAAATAAAATTATACTATTCGTGGGAGTAGATATTATATTAATTACAATATTGTGGTAATAAGCATCCATAACAATCATTATATAAAGAACTATGTTCTGTTTACTTAATTAAATTCCGAATATAACGAAAAGTCAAAACTAGCAGTGCTATGGTGTCACTTACTGTATATATTTTGTTAAATGCTATGGAGGAAAGTTAAAATAACACTATAGTTTAGCTAGAAACGTTTTACTGACGAAATCGTTCAGTTGTTGTATAGTGACTAATTGAATGGTTCAAAAGATTAGAGTTTTCCATTTAAAGGATTAAAATCCTGAACATTTTAATCGATTGGTTTGATATGAATTCGTGTTCAGCGGTTTTTGTGTCATTGGATATGTTCACTTACAAGAATATATTACAGCATTACATTTGGTGGATTTAGTCCCTTGTGTACTAAGAGTATTAACATTAGAGCCACTGTCATTACATAGGATTACAAAAGTAGAGCTGTACCTTTGTTAAACATACACCTCATGTAATCGAACTATTTTTCGGAGAACAAAGTTTTCTCAAACAGTCATGTTAACTGTCAAAACGCAGTTTAAGTTAAGACATTTACCTTTCTTACTCTAAAATTTGACACGACTGAAGATATTTCACGAGTTCCTGACAGTGCACGTTCTTCAACTAACATACAAAAAATTGCTTTGTTTGATCAAAGGAAATAATTCAATTTACAAAAAAAAAAAAAAAAAAAAAAAAAAAAACTATACCCAAATAATAATAACGTTGAACTGACTTTCATCGCATTATCTATTTCTAAAATAGGCTTGTCATAGTTGTTTTTACATAGATTGTATCCTATGTTAGGGATCAGACCCGTCGGTCTCTTATTAAATAGTCTATTATTTATTTATTTCATACGGAATCACCATTATTACAATAATATACATTGGCAGAATGCAATGTTTTGCATGAAAATATAATAACAATAACAGAATGATTGGAAAAATATAGCATTATACAATAATACGAAGAATAGCAATTACAAACATAACGAGAATCAAACAAGAACAATGAGGTGAAAGTTTAACCAGGTACATATGCAAATGAATTGATTTGGCAACACGTTAATATAACATAGTAATATGCAACAACAATAAAAGGAGTAGAACAATATAAATAACAACATATAAATAACATAACAACAATGAAGCTATACAAAGACTCATAACAATGATAAATAGGAACATAAAGTATGTAAAAGACATGATGGTGAAATCACCACATCAGTGACGATCACTGACAGAGATTTTGGTAATCGCCCTGGAGAAAGATAAACTGCATATTGCACTCAAGAAACACCTTGTGTGGCCCTTTAAAGGCACCACCTAACTCTCCACTGAGACTACATTAGCTAGACACCTTTGAAATGAAGATAGGGAGCCGTGGAAGAAGTCGACCTTGGAAGCCACCTCGCTGCCACTCCTGAGATGCCTGGAGATACCAATGTTGAGGGCATAGCTTGTTGGTCTGTAACATAATGGTAACATATTTGTAAGTTTGGGCATGAGCGTGTTCCACAGGGTATAGTGAGGTCTATATCCCCAAGTAGTCTGGGGCAGTCAATATAACCATTTACAAGCTTGAAGAGAAATTGCAGGTCATTGGCCTATCAATGGCCTATAATGTAATATGAAGTGGTTGACGCAAAGGCCTTTGATGCCATTAATGATGAGCTGAATGCGATCTCTGGCTGGTCAAAGAGCCATGGTGAGCCGTGACTATTTCCACCGGGCGAATGTCACGACTCATGATCAATGGTTCAAGTGTTTTTTTTTATAGTAGGCTAGTTCAGTGTTTCGTTGTCACTTTCACGACCCCGAACAAGGCTGTGAGTCTTGTTTTTCTTACTCTTTCCGCCAGCAACTCATAGGTTCAGCGACGTCAGAGCCGTTTGCCTCGCAGAGGAATTTCAGAACAAATTTATCCTTTAACATCTGTTTCTATGCTTTACCTTTTGCAAAGCAGTTTTGTTAATTGTTCTTTCCTCTTGTTCTGCTACGCAATGGAGTAAATTTTAGTACGCCCTGCGCGCCTTTTGGGTGAGTTTTTCACATTTTTCTAAAGTTAGGTTAGCTGCACATGGTTTCACTAGGTCTGGAACCTAGTCTTGGGGTCGTGGAAGACTTTTGATAGTTAGTTTCCCTGTTCTCTGTTGTTTTGTAGAATTCAGGGCTTTGTCCGAAATGCTAGGCCTAGAATTGACTGAGAAATGTTTGTTGGAAGGCCGCTATTTGAGAGAGACTGCCAAGTCAGTTTTTGTCCTTCTGACTGTTTGTGGTAGGCCTAGGTTTACTATTTTGCTCTTTAAATGTAAATGTCTTAGGCTACTACCTTTGGTAGCCCTTTGCTCTGTGTCCCGTAAAAATTTTAGTGTTGTTTTGTCTTGTAAAATGTTCAGTTTGTGTTACCCAGTCAAGTAAGGTTAAAGTCTTTTATTTTGCTTTGTTCTTGCCAAACTAGTTAAATTAAGTTATTTTAGCTGCTCTTAAAGCTCCCCAGAAAGTTTGAGTCATTTTAATCAAGTTTTAAGAAAGTTTCAGTAATTTTTAGTTTGGCAACTCTCCATTCAGGTTTGAACTGGGTAACCTGGAAGGCCACTGGTTCCTGCCTTTGAGTTAAGGTTTGGAATGGTCTGGAAAAGCTGCTGGAACATTTCCCCCAGCTTTTAAGACCATTCCGAACAAATTCGGATCACAACTTTTGGAGAAATTAGCAAAAATACATGAGTCGTTGCGTTAGGCCTAAATTTTTGTATGGAACGTTTTTTGTCAATTTTAAAGTATTTCTCTGTGTTTAAATGTCAATTGTTTATTGTTAACTTGTTCTTCTGGCCACTTTGGACCAGGCAATTTACATATTTTCTCTCTATTGGTGAAATTCATCACTGTCACATACCTGTCTGGCCTGCTGACGGTTTTACCGCAAATATTAATGTTACCATTCTTGTACTGTTTAACCTGTTAATGGTTATGTTTAAAATATTGTTATTGTTTGAAATGTTTTATATTGTTAGAGAGCTGTGATAGAGAGACAAACCTTTAAAAAAAAAATTTAGAATTTTTCCTGAAAATATATGTTAGGCCTGCTCAGTGAAATGTTTGGAGCTAAATGAAAATAGTGAAATGTGTGACAGTGAATTTTGCGGATATGGACTTGAACTCTTTCTGGTACTACTGTGTTTCTGGGTTTGTTACTCAGGGCCCGTGAGGAGGACTATGCACTGGACCGTTTCGACCTTGGCGGAGGAAATTTGTAACACATGGCTGCCTCGTAGACCTTGGCCCCCTCTCCGCCCTGCTTGGTTCCCCCTCCGGTGCTGAACATCTAGACCTGGCCCAAAACCCAACCGCACTACCGCAAGTTACCCACTGTCGTTATGTTTTTTGATTTTATTTATAAAAAAAAGCAACCCAAGAGACTATTTGAAATTATTATTGTTATAGGCCTATACATAGTTTATTAATTGTTATTCTTTTTAAATTTTAAATTCTTTAGGCTACTTGTTGATCTTTTTTTAAATTTTATAATTTTATTAAATATTCTATTGAATTCTAATTTGGGGCCCCTAAAGTTTCTATAGTTACCAGATGAAATGAATTTATTAAAAGAGTCATTATATATATTATTGTTGTAATTTGTTAATTTAAAAGTTTTTTTTTGAAAGGTAAAAGCTAGTAAGATTTATTTTTGAAATTTAGCCTATTTGAAAATGATTAATGAAATAATTGTAAGTTAGTAGGGTAAACGGGTATCAAAATTTTTTAAAGTTTAATTGAGAGTATTTAATTCATGTATTATTGTTAATTATTGTTGTTGTGTTATTCTTTTAAATGGTTAATTACAGCTCGTTTCTCTCAAATGGCGTGTTGTTCTTGAACCTCCATCCATGGTTCTCATTTTGTTAAGTAAAGTTTTGTGAGCCGCTCCTCGGGCCTGCGCATGGATCACGCTTCCATTTCGTTAGTCTGGGTGCAGGCTCGAGGGCATGGTTCAATGGATTGAAACTGAATCAAGAGAAATGTTCAGTTCTCCATATTGCACCCTTAGATACTTTACAAGAAATTATGCAAGGCAATGGCGGACAGATAGAAATAAATGGAAAGGCTATGCAACAAATTGAAAATGCTTGGATTAATTGTTGATGAAGACCTGACGCTATCTGACCATGTAAACCTTAAGTGTCAGCGAGCCCTTGGCCGGCTGCGAGGTCTATATAGATTAAAAACAGTTTTACCTGAAAATGCCAAAATAAAAATTGTAAGGGCCCTAGTACTGTCTGTTTTTGATTATTGTCTTCCCGCTTACGGAAACAGCATTACAAAAGGCGACCTGAATTAAATCCAAAGACTACAAAACTCATCACTTAGGTTTATTTTCAATTGCACAAAAAGAGATCACATAACTCCGTACAGAAACGCTGCGCAAATTATGCAGATAAATAAAACTTGTATATACCTAACCTGCAGCCTGATACGTAAAGCTATAGAGCTCGGCCAGCCTGAGTACCTGTGTGAGAGACTTCTGTCTCGTCGAGATGTCTCTGCCCGCAGCACGAGGCAGGACAAGTTGTTACACTTTCGCAGAGTCAGGCATGAGGTGGGGAGGCGCGCCTTCTCATACTTCGGTCCCGCCTTGTATAATGCTCTCTCTAATCAGGTAAAGGGGGCCAACACTCTTAACTCATTCAAAAAAATATTAAAAGCATATTTGGGTGTGTTTGAGTTCTTTGCTACAAACTATTGTTGTTGTACATAGTTGATTTTTGGATAGTTTTAAGATTGTTAAATTATAGATTGATTTTATAGACTGTTTTATAGATTGTTTTACAGATTATTTTTATAGATTGTTATTAAAGATCGCTATTATTGATTGTTTTTACATTGTATCACCACAGAGAAGATTGATTATTTATATTGTTTTTAGATTCTTTGATGGATTGTTTTTATTTATAGTTTAAGTAGGTTAATGACAAGAGTTGTTTTGTAAAGCATAATTGTAAATATCTGAAAAAACGCTTGCTGAATAAAGACCATTTATTATTATTATTATGATGGAAAACTCAACAATTGTCTTATTTAACTTATTATTATCTTCAATTAGACTATTTACAGATCCCATCAGACTGTCCATACACCCACGCAGATTGAGAAGCTCGTCAATAATCCAAGCACTAGCGACCACTTCGTCCAGCTTCACAGCACATGGATCGCAGTACCACTTTACACTGTCCGATAATTCAGTTATTTTACCGTATTTATCATCGTCTAGGTTTAGATATGTTTTTGTTTGTTTTAGTGGTTTGAATACCAGAAAACAGGGAACTTGTTTTACTGTTTTACTGTTCAAGCTGAAACAAAAATACAACTTTTGCTTAATACATGCCGACTTTCTATGATTTAAATTTTAAAGAAACCATGCTTTGTAGTCTTCAAACCATTAAAGCGTACATAAGCAGACATAAAACTCAATAGTGTAGCATATGGTTGGAAAGCTTATAAAATGGCGCAGTTTTTAACATAGTCCGACACTTTCTTGTATACAGGGTGTGAAAAATGCAATAGATCATTGTTTTTTTTAAATTTTTATCAAATATCTTAATTTTTATCTTTGAATCTATTTACTATGGAGTTTTTGCAACTGATCCTCCGTTATTTTCTATTATTTTTGTTCAAAATTTAATGCAGAACACGAAAATTACATTATCTACTCAAATCCATATACAGGTAATTGAAAAATCTGCTGTATTAAGTTTAAAGACATGGTTATTTTTTGAAAACATAAAATAATTTTTTTGGAATCTAATTTTGAGACTAGGAACATTTGATATGCATCATCACACTTCATTTACTTTGTACTTACACCAAAAAAATTTTGTCACACTGAGTACAAATCACCCTCAAATTCAAATTCAAATTCGTTTATTCAGCTAAAATTAACAAAAAATTTCTTGCATTAGCTAAGTCAGAAAAAAAAAAAAAAAATACAACTCAAGGCTTACAAATAATATTTGCAAATATGCTTACCATCTATTTACAAAAACTAATTGATCTTATCATTCTTTATTACAGTTTGAAAAAAACTCCTTGACACTGTAACATGAGAAGCTAATTAGATCATTTTTTAAACGTTTCCTAAACTTTGAATGGTTTGATTCCAACTTCAGGGACTTGGATAGGTTATTGTATAGTTTAATACCGTTGTAGAGTGTATGCTTTCTGAAAAAGGAGGTTTTATATTTCGGAATAGGTAAATCATGTGTATTTCGCAAGGGGTAGGGACAGGCTGAAGATTTATCTGAGACTAAAAATAAAGGAAAATGTTGTTTGACAAAAGTTAATGTTTGCAGGATATATAAACTGGGGAAAGTTAAAATGTTATATTTCTTGAAGTAATATCTGCAAGATTGGCGCTTGGGCAGTGAAAAAATAGTTCGCACTGCCCATTTTTGGAGTTTGAATAGAAACTTGGTGTTTCTACTCTCATGACCCCAAATTGGTACAGCATACGCTAAGTGGGGGTAGATGAGGCCATAATATGCAGAAATCAAGACTTTGTAGTTTGTTGTGTGTTTCAGGCTGCGCAACACAAATATTCCTGAGCTTATCTTTCCTGAAATGCTTTCTATATGGCTCTTGAAACTGAGACCTTTGTCTAGGGTCAATCCCAAGAACTTAACTCTGTCAGTTGGGTGAACCACTGTTTCATCTACGAAAAGGCTAAAACTCTTGTGGTGTTTGTTAGTTATGGAAAAGTGTATGAGTTGGGTTTTTTCAGGGTTTATGGTTAACAAGTTGTCATCAAACCATTGGACTAAATTGTTCGCCTCAGAAAAGGCACTCAACTCTAACCGATCGATATCGCAGCCAGAAACTGAAAGGGAGGTGTCGTCGGCAAAAAGTGTAGGTTTTGCAGCTGGAGTGGATGAAGGGAGGGAATTTATAAAAAGGAGGAATAGGACAGGCCCGAGTACGGAACCCTGAGGCACTCCCCTCACTATAGAGGACTTGACAGAGGAATATGGACGCAAAAGCCCGGTCTCATCCGCAGAACGAATCTCCACAAACTGTTTTCTGCCTTCAAGGTAACTCGAGATCCAGTTTAAGGCCAGGCCACGTATTCCCACCTCACTCATTCTCCGTAGCAGCAACCTGTGATCAACAGTATCGAATGCCTTACTGAGGTCGAAGAAAAGCCCAGCTGAGCAGTTTCTGGAATCAAGCTCATTTACTACTCCAGTTATGAAGTCATACATAGCTGATAGCGTAGACTTGCCCTTCAAGAACCCGTGTTGTTTCTTAGTAATTATATTATTACTCTCTAGGAATTTCCATAACCTAGCGACCATCACCTTCTCAAACACCTTTGAGAATGAAGAAACAATAGATATTGGTCTGTAGCTGCTGCATACTCGGGGGTTTCCTTTTTTGAAAATTGGTCTAACAACGGTCTCCTTTAGACCTCGGGGAAATGATCCAGATGCAAAGGAAAAATTTATAAGGTGGCACAGAGGTGTCAACAACTGCTTTGAAATACTCTTAAGAAGCATCGGAGATATTTCATCTGCTCCTGCACTTTTTTTATTTTTTAGGTTTGATATGACCTTATTTATTTCCTCCTCAGTTGTTGGATAGAGGAACATTGAACCCTGTATAAACTTATGAGTATTAACAATAAAATTTACTACGAATGTTTGTTTGTTTTATGGTGTAGCTCATTATAATCTTAGGCATAACCTAAATACATTATTATTTGCTTTCTTCGTATCTATTTCATTCAGAACACATCACCTTATTTTAGTTTTCTTCATCGTTTTGTTTCATGTTATTTTTAATTGTGTTTTTATTTAGGTTCAAGCTTATGGCTAATTGCCATTGCACTGAAAGCTTATCGTAACTTAAATTAATTTGATCCCTTTATTAGGTGAATGGTATTGAAACAAACTATGATATTGTTTCTCTCTACCACAATCTTTAATACCTTAAATCATAGGTCTAATAACAATAATTATCTTTTAATAAGTTCAATTAGTATGCCTAGTGTATTTCAAACAAATTAAATAGTCTTATAACAAAGTAAATAGATTAAATAGTCTAGTATTGACACAGTAAATAAAATTAACAATCGCATAAAGTATTGGGTGCTAAGACATTGACAACAAATACATAACCTCTAAATCGCAATTAGTAAATTAAAGCAATGACAAAACAATATGGCGTCGACTCAAAAAGAGCAATTTTTTGCCGAACGAGAGGAAGAAGAAAATGCAGTCAACCTCCACTCAACAGCTCGATAGGTGTTGAGTAGTTTTGGTTGTATAAGTCCACCGTCAATCGTTTCAAAAATACGAAACGATTGGAAATAGAATGACTCAACACTCAACTCAACAGTCAACCATTTCAAAAATAGGGCCCCAGGCTCGAAAGTTGGAGGTTGTACATTACTATCTTGGTGGGCACAAATTTCCATTGTCAAAGCAGGATGGTTATCATCAGGAACAATTGAAGGATCGTCAGAAGCAAACATGTTCAATGCAGGATTTGACGAAAACACAAGGTCAAGCAAAACACCCCTTGCATTTTTGATTCCGTTGATTTGTTCAAGCTGCAAGTAGTCCCTCAGGTCCAGCAAATGTCGACTACCCAGGGGCGCACCGAATTTGGAGACATTGTTCCAATCAACAGCAGGCTGGTTAAAATCACCAGAGACGATCGTAAGGGCTCCTGGACGAATAGAAGAGCACACTTCTTCAGTCGCATCACAGAATGAGGAATATACTTCGGATGCGGAATTTTGGGGAATATAGGAAGCACCAATCAGGACCGTTAGTCCAGGAAGCTGAACGTTTACAAATACATGTTCCACGTTGGTAATTGAAGGATGGATCTCAAAGGATGGGAAGTCCCGATGTATTGCGACCAAGACGCCACCTCCTGACTGCTTCCTACTTGTTAGAGGAGATCTATCACGTCTATATATGTTATAATTAATAAGTCCCAATTCAGAATTCAATATATCAGAAAATAGATTTTTTTCAGTGAAAACCGGAATTTGATGCATACATACATTGTCAGAATGCATAAGCATTGCAAGTTTTATTCTCAGGCCATTTACATTTTGAGGGTTTTTTGTTATAGCTGGAATTCCATTGCGCTATTTAATTGTAAGATGCCTTTCACCTCCTTTGATGCGCCTCTCAAATTCACCTCTAAGATTTTTCAAATGTTCCCTCTCTTGGACGGTCCTGTCTCTGGATATTCCGATATCCGTAAACAATGGGCCTAATGTCCTAATCTCGTCTTAATTGAAGTGGGCTGCGAAAGATCTGGCATCCGAATCACTGTTAAAAATAACTCTCAATGGTCTAGGCTTATCTCTGTTCGGTTTCCCAACTCTGGTAGTTTTGAAATTTAGATCTTGATGAGGTACGACTGCTTTGACGAGTTTAATTGTAGTTTTATTATAATATTCAATCCTTGTCCTAAAATTAGAACTTTTACTCTCAGGAACATTATGAACCAAGACGTTGCGAGCTCGTTTGGAGCGATCATTCAAATCTTTAAGAATTTCTTCTTTCCCAATCTTTATGTTGTCACGCATTATCAGATTTGTGTGTTTAAAAAATACTCAACATTTATTTATTAATGGAAAATTTTGCACGACATTTTGAAAAGTACGTGAAACTAAAAGTGAAATATAATTTACAATTTCATATTGTAACCTTAAAATATTAAAAGACCTTTCCTGAATTTTAATCAAATCTAATTACGGTTTCAGTGTACTAATGAAGGGAGAGCGTCAAACTGTCAAATTCATTTAGCTTATTTAAAAACAGCTTTCGCTTCGGTAAAGCTTTGACATAAGAAAATTTGCATCCAATGAATGTCCAAAATCCTTCTTGATGGAAATTGCTGAATTAGCAGAATAAGCTATAACTGTTATCATTGACTGCTAATTTTCTTGCTTATCCCTAAGGTATATTAATTGCGCAAAACAACGGGCTTTGACACATAAACACAATTTATAAAACACTAACATCCCACAAGAAGGTTTTTAAAAGTATCCTAGATTTTAGTATATTTACAGATGGAGAAAATATCAAACTTCAATCAGTTAGCTGGTTTGATAAACAAATTATTGCTATGCATTAGTTTGCCAATACAATACATTGGTATTTTAGAAAAAAAAAATACAGTGCACAAATATTGTATTTCCTATTATTTAATTTGCTTGGCTAAAGCATTTATTTTAAACCCGGAAAGAAGCTGATTAACATGATTATGTAGCGTCACAACATTAACGAAGGAAAATTAGGAACAGGCAAAACTCTAGAGGAACAGTTTGCCATGTAGCTGAAGAATTGGTATCTAGGTAGTAAACGCTTTTATTTGGTGACATAAATAAAACTTTCTATCTGTACTTTAATTAGTTAAATCAAATACAATAACTTCATTAAATGACCTCTTTATCATAGAATCGTACGTATTATTAAATTACCTGAAAGCACAAAAAATACGTAAAATAAAACTTGTTTTAATATATTTACACTTAAATACTGTTTACTCACAAGACGGTAAATACATATAAAAGATGGTAAGTTAGTGGTGATCGATTTCGATTGCACACTCTAACCATCACCAGACCCAATAGGCGAATGATAAGATTCAAAATGGCGTCCCTTATATACTAGTTGGCCCTCATATACTATTTAGCCAATAGTATATAAGAGACACCATTTTGATTCTTATCATTCGCCTATTGGGCCTGATGATGAATAGAGTGTCCAATCAAAATTGACCGTCACTTACACTCTTTTACATGTAACTCAATAACTCAATAACTCGTTTATTGAACCAAGTAGACACAATTACATGTATAGGTTAGGTCAAAATAATATAATATGCATTGGAATTGAACTTAAAATAATAAAATCAACTTAAACATACTTTTTACAAATCAATCTGTCTAAAGGAAAATTAAGATAAATAAGATTCTAGCCATCAGTCAGGAAGTCACGGACGCTGTAGTAGCATTTATTTAATAGAAAAGATTTTAACTTTCTTTTCATTTCATTTCATTTTTATTAAACGGCAAACACCATTTTACAAGTGGGTTTAACAAGATTACATTATACATTACTTTTGATTACTTTTGAATTTCAGATGGTCTGACTCTGCCTTTAGATGCGTTGGAAGGTGGTTAAAGATATTTACTGCATTGTAACGGGGATTTTTTTTGAAAAAAGGTTGTAGAGTGGACAGGGACTGGAAGATTATAAGAAGTTCTTAAATTGTAAGCATGGTTATGGGAATTGTTGAACTTGTCGATGTTTTGTTTTAGGAATGACAAGGTTTTGTAGATGTAAAGTGATGGAAACGTTAAGATAGGCAATGGCCGGTGATGGCAATGTGACGTTAGGCAATGGTTCTGCCGTTGGAATGAAATAAAATAAAATAAAAATAAAATAGATGTTTGCAGTTTGAAAAAATGGTTTGCAGGTTTGTCGTCTTTTTTAAAGAAAATATAGCTCTAATTGCCCGCTTCTGCAATCGGAATAGAAATAAGGTCCACTTATTCTCATACCCCCATATGGGCAAGGCATAGGTAAGATGTGGGAAAATAAGGCCATAATAGGCAGAAAGTAGGACATCAGATTTCGTCGAATTTGCAAGGGTGCGGATGGCAAATATTCCTGAACTAACTTTTTTTATTAAAAGAGAGAATTATTAAAAGAATTATGTAATAACCGTCTTGTGAGTAAACAGTATAAGTGTAAATCCGTTACAAGTGTTGTTTTACGTATTTTTGTGCTTTCAAATAGCTTCATACAAGGTATCTTACAACACTTCAACCTTTGTTATTGCTGTTTCACAATTATTTTGTACTTCGTTGTTAATAATTATTGCTTTCCTAGTCATGATTATATTTCCTGTTACCAATGTTGCTCTGATCCTGCCATAGATTTAAGTTAGTTGTTAAGTTTTCTGTTAAAATGCATGTTGTTACCACATAGGCTTCTTGTATCCACATTGTAAATTGGTGATATATGCCGTTGGAATAAATAAATAAATAAAATAACACTTCTGACCTCTACCTCTAGTTATTTAAGATGCTCTCTTGCAATTTTTTGACGTGGTTTCAGTGGTTTTTTATACTACTGAAAATTTCAAAACTCCAAATGATCTCGGGAACCATTTTAGACTTTGGACGAAAGAGGTGTATGCAATAGCCGCTCTGGCTCATCTACATTCCAATTTTCTTGCCACAAGACAAATGTTTTTAATAGATCGGCAGAAACAGAATGTCGCCTTTGGAACATAGAATATATTGCTGTATATTCTTTGCATGTAGCCATGTTGCATCATGATTGCTATTAAGGTATTAAGTATTTGACACCTATCTTTTTCTAGTCCTTTTGTATGTATATTGTGCCATGTAATTGCAATTCTTGTATTTATTTTTGCAAACCATCTTGCTTTGATACGTTATTGTTTAATGGCATTTGCCGTAGGAATAAATAAATAAAACAAATTAATTAAAAAATACATTTCAGTCTACCTAGATCCTGCCAAGTTTGTGCATATGTTAGGTCGAAGATTTGTTACTTTAGTTTTAGTTGTTATTTTGTTTAAAGTATGAAAAACATTATAAAAACGTATTGTTTAATTTATATTTAGTATATAAGAGGTTAACTGTTAGAAGGGTCGATTGTGAACCTAATATTTGCACCATTAAATAAGTATATTCATTTTACTTTTTACAAATATTACAGAGTGTATGAGGGAAGCGTGTGAACCAAACCATCCTTGCTTCTTGTATTGGCAAAAGAAGAGGGATGCCAATACATGTAAAAGTGAGCTGGATTAAATTCAGCTTAAAGTCGTTGAATGTCTTCGTATATAATTCTGTAATTTACCTGGAGAAGAATATCGTCAAATATACGTGGAGACTGATCCTAAACCAGTCTGTAAGCTAATTGGACTGCCAAGACTGTGTACTTTATACATCTTCTGATTGTTTTTTCATTATTCAGGCATCGTGATCTGACTTTAGAATTTCTATGTTTAGCTTAGCTGTAAGTTTTATGTAATCAGTTTAATGTTTTTGTTTAATGTTTAGTAGTGTACATTTAGGATTGACACAAACTTTAAATGGATATTTATTATTCACCAGTAAAATAACATAAGTAAATACATAGACAGCGGGTTTTTAATGTGTCAAACTGAAGTCTAACAAGTAAAGGCTTGTTTTGTCTGATAAAGGGGACTGACTAACAACAACACTACTTGTAGCTGAAATGAATAGTCATGTAGAGAGATGACAGTTGGATTAATCAATGCAATGAAGGACTTATTTGTTTATTCTCTTTGTAAGTATTAGTTTAAAATACAGTATAGTACATCATCATTACTAGTTTTGGTATAAATTGTCAACCTTGTATAATGTATATGTACGAATTATGTAATTAATATTTATAAAAACAAAAATGGTCCGATTTTAGGGGATATCGTAATTCTCATGTTAAGACCTAGACCCGGGCCGATTACTTTTTCGTTTTGATGTCCCTAGAAGCCTAAAACATAATCCGTTGGAATTCGTATATCCTATATACGTGTCTAATCCAATCATCATGGTCACGATATCCGATGATTATATTGTGATGAAATTTTGTACTACGTTTTTTCGAAAAGGTTCTTAAACCAACATGATCAGCCTACAAGTGCAAAGTTTTATGGGCTAAAAATTGTGTTTTCTCATTCCTGGCCCTGAAAATAAAAATGTAGATTTCTGTCTAAGCCAATAGAGTTAAAAATATGTTAGTGCATTTAAGTGCTTCTTTAACAGTTAATGGTAATGGAGTGAATTCCAATGAATGTAAAATTGAAATTCTCGTATTATTCTTAGGTAGAATAAATAAATTAATATTATTGGATTGTTTATGAATATATATATTGGCCGATTTTGTTAAATTATGTGTATTTTAAGCTAAACTTAGTGAATAATGATTTAGTATAGTATTTTTTTTATATATCCTATACATTTGAATGAATAATATCAGATAAAACTACTTTCAATGTATGTTAAAGGTTGTAGACTTTTGGTATTACTTAACAAGTATATGCTTGATTATTTACTATCGACAAGCAAGGCGCAGGTCATGAAGTGTAACTTTGTTCCGATTCTATACAATGAAGCTGTCAATTGCAGGTCCAAAGTCACAATATAGTGTTGATTGTATTTTAGGGCTGCAAATTAATGGAGGGAAGTTGTTTAGACAGTCAAACTAATTAATTCTAAAATTAATTCTGACATTAAATTTATTTCAAAACCTTTGTATTCATGAATGCAAAGTTCGAGAATAAAATAGGTATTTATTTATGCAGAACACAATACCGTTACTGTACTTGAATGTGTGTGTAAGCTAATAAAGCCACTTCACATAGCATATGGATAAAAACAATAATTTGTTCATAATAAAAAAATTATTAAATTAAATAAAAAAATATATGTAAAACACAAGAAGGTGAGTGAAATGATTTTGTTTATACATGAGAGGCATTATAAAACAGCCACATTTACATCAGTGCTTGCCCTTTGAAGCAACCATCAAGTAGGCTAGCAGTCTACATGACTGGAGAGTTTAGCAGGAAAAAAATTAAACGAGATAACTCCCCTTCGCATTAGATGTTATGCAATAGGACTACAAGCTATATTTTCAGGAGAACATTTGGACTACAAGATTTCCCGTATAAACGTGACATTTGATCTAAGGGAAGTAACCGAGAAAACAACCTTGACAGCATTTTTCTTCATGGCCACACCAACAAATGTATGCCTCTTTCTTCTCCTAATAGTTGAAATAATTGTCAGTCTCTAAGCTGTACTGAGACTGCCTTCTGATTGGGGCTAGTTAGGGATACAATCATTTATTTATTTATTCCAAACGGCGTTACACCAATACAAAAGTATTACATATACGATAGCGTAGAAAACAATGTCCAGTTTCACAGTTTGATTTATATACAGAATTAATTATCAACTTGAAAATAACTACCCATCAAATTTTCAAATTAGTTCAGTAAGGCAAGGTCGTAACACTTAATTTTTCAAAAAGCAATAACAAATTAAGAATAGACTTTGAAAAAAGAATAAGAATAACTTACAAACGTTGACAAAAAAAGATAACAATAATAGACTTCAACAAATAGCAACATTAACAAAACGACAACAACACCTATAATGACATAATTCAATAAGAAGATCAGCAACAATTACTTTCAACAAGAATATAACAATACAAACAATGACAACAACAACGATATAATAACAGTATGCAACAATATAATAACAATAACAATGACGATGAATTAACGACAGAATAAATTTACTGTTTTCTTCTTAAAGGTTTTGATGGTGCAACCAAAAAAGTCCAAGTCAGCGCAAACCTCATTCCCAACCCTCATAATCCTTGGTATTGTGCTCTGGTAAGTATAGTTCGTTGGTATGAAGTGCTTGCAGAACAGCTGTTGTCGGCGAGCATGATGGGGAACGTTGAAGTCCAATTGATGGAGGATCTCAGGATAGTCAATCTGGTTGTTTAATATCTTGAAAAGGAACAGCAGGTCAAGTAGCATTCTTCGGGCTGATAATGATAGAAGGTTCAGACGGAGTGCTATTTCAATCAAATCTACATCCCAATTACGTTGCTCCTGTTTAGCTCCAACCAGCCGCAAGAATCTTTTTTGCACTGCCTCGATCTGAGAACAGTGACCAATCTGATGAGGGGTCCAAAGGGTTTCATTGGGTAGATCTGGTGTCATAAGCACCCCAAGATCACTAACTCGATCGGCTCTCCTGATAATTACTCCTTGTAGACAGTAATTAAATTGAAGGGTCTGTCTAGCTCTAGAGAATGACATAACTAGACACTTGGCCGGGTTCAAGTCCATTCCATTGCGAAGACAACATTCAATTACTCCATCCATGTCATTCTCCAGCTCAACTTGTTGTTCTACCGATCCAACTTCTCTATACAGCTTGACATCAATGGCAAACAGAATAAAATGCCCTTTGATGAACTCAGCTATATCATTTATAAAGAGACTAAATAAAAATGGTCCAAGATGAGAGCCTTGGGGAACACCTGAAGCTGCATGTTTAGGTCTTGAGAGGGCTAGAGCATATTTAACTCGGAGAGTGTGATGTGTCAAGTAGCTCTTAAACCATTTCAAAATCAAACCATTGATTTCAAAAGCCTTCAACTTGTTCAGGTGGGGGTGGCTAATTATATCAAAAGTCTTGATGAAGTCCAGGTAGATACAATCCAGTTGAATTCCATTGGAAAATGCGGATAGGATACGGCCAGTAAATACAGTTAGGTTCGTAGTTGCTGATCTTCCTGATCTGAAACTATGCTGTTCAGAGATTATAGTGTTCTCTGTTCTTAAATGCAAAGGACATCCTTTCGAGGACCAAGCTCTCAAAAATCTTTGCTAGAGCTGGCTGAATAACGATCGGCCTGTAGTTCCTGGCGTCAGACAAATCAGCTTTCTTATGAATTGGTGCAATGAACCCTTCTTCCATATTTCGAGGAAATATTCCCGCTCGCAACAATATGTTGAAATAGAGAGTTATTATCGGAGCCAAGGGTTCAGCACAAAATTTGAGCAGACTGGCTGGTATCGCATCTGGTCCGGCCCCCTTCTTTTGGATCAAGATCCTTAAGTTTTTTTCTCGATTTCAAATACTGAAACAGTTATGCTTGCCTAGTTTATGTCCATATTGTATGAATAGTCCGGGGCTGTCATATCACTAAAGTGTTTTTGTGTTTTTTTTTTTATTGCTATGAATACGAAGAATTATGTTATATTTAAAGTGGTGTTCGGCATAGCATTTAAAGTAAGTAAGCAAATTAAAGTAAGTTCAAGTAGTTGGTGTCATATACAACTGTATTGTACAATGTACATTGGCATGATCTTCGCAAGCTATAAATTAGTTTTGTGAATGCATCTTTTTTAAATTTTTATTTTTGTGGTTAAGGTGGCTTTTTCAGTTATAGCTATTCTAGTTTTGTATTCCAAACCGGAACAAACATATTCACCACCTAAATACACAACACCCGCCTTGTAATTAGACTCAGGTTTGTCACTACTGTTTGTGGTGATGTAATTGTAGGTCTCTTAAGTTTGAATTACCTTGTTAAAGTTCACAACCTAGAAAAAAACAAATTTAAGTTCACAGTTTACAGTATTCTCTGAATCTAACAAAATCTGAATAACCACTGGTGCTTCAGTTAGGACGTACAGTTGAAATTCGCAAAATGTCGATATTATACTATACTTTATCAGAGGCGTAAGGAATCTTCATTATTAATCTTTTTTCACTAATTTATATTTTGTAATGGCTAATTGCCTTTTAGATTGTACAAGTTGCGCTTTTAAATAATGGCGAACAAAGGAATTTTAAGGTAATTTTAATAGTTTTAGTCGGTGATTCAAACCAACGTAAATGTGCATTCCAATTGATCTTTTATTAAAATATTAAAGAGCTTTCCTCGATATATTACATAGAAGTCTGTGAGTAACAGCTAGAAGAGTGTAAAAATGAGACGGATTATGTTGCTAACCTTCTTGTAAGGCATAAAACTGATCATGTATTGTGTAAATGTGTATAGTTTCTAAGAAAATTTTTAAACCACAAGCAATGGAGTTTTTTTTTGTATAAGTTATGACATTAGGGTTAATACTATTTAAATATATTGTATTTAAAATAAGTTTTCAGAAACTATTAGTTTAGTTCAAAACAGTACATTCCAGTTGGGTTAGATATATAATTTACAGACCAAGGCGGAAACAGTGTGGGACTCAAGATCACTAATAAACTGCAGGGTTGAGTAAAACCAGGCAGGAACATTATGGGATGATTTTACGACTTTCGCTCTAACACACCAATCAAATCACGAAACCTACTTCATACTTGGTACTCAGTATTCTTGCATTGCATACTGCATCTGGTTTTGAACAAAGTAACACAAACATGAGAAGCGACTGTCCTACACTCTTTCTCATTCTCGTCTTGTAGAACATCTAAAAATAAAGTAACAAGTTCCATTGTGGAGGTGAGCTATTGCCTTTTTCAAGTAGTGATGTGTTATTCCTTTAAATATACATACTTGCTTCATCATCTGTACAAAAAACACTGAAGTAAAATTACCAAAGTTATTATTATCAAAGCATTTCATAAATATATGTGACCCGTCAGAAACTGGGAAAGATTTCAGTAACGTTACTGTGTATGTATTCATTTGCAATTTAGCTTACGTAATCATCCCTTAAATAACTTTGAGGAACTTTAAACTTTTGTCAAAATTAAAACCAGGTGATTCAAGAAGAAATAATGATTAAGCAGTCTGATGGGCAGATCCGTCGTATTCAAGCAGAGATGAACAATTTAGGTTACCACTATATGTATTGCTCCATTCAAAGGAAACAAAATTGAATGCTTAAATCAAACTACATATTTAATTTCCGTGGACCATAATTTTTCAAATTTGTTTCTCACTTAAATGTTTATGTCCACGATGACTGGTTCCACTCCGAGTTGATCCAACATAGACCAAACTCAATCACAGTTTCTGTTCCACAGAGTACTTTGTCTGTAGATGTCACAATGAACTGCAACAAATAGTCCTTACTCGACCGTTCTCTATTGGTTGGCAACTATTGATTGAGTTCAATTTGGTACTATGGAGGAGTAAATACTTTAAGCATCTCTTTACAAAAATTGCCCAAGTGTAATCCGGTGTAATCCATCCATCCATCCATCCATCCATCCATCCATCCATCCATCCATCCATCCATCCATCCATCCATCCATCCATCCATCCATCCATCCATCCATCCATCCATCCATCCATCCATCCATCCATCAATCCATCCACAAAATCTTTGATCTGATGCTCTTAAGGAAGATCACCACAGCCTCGGTCGATTCACCAGATTTGCTGAGCAGGGTTGATTTTCGTTAGCTCGGGTGGTTCGATCCAGAGGACTCTTTGAGAGAGCTCATTGTTCGACACTGTACTCTTACCACAGTGCTCTGCCTCGCCTTCATCGTCTGGGAAACAGCCTGCCCAGTTACATCGACCTGATTCAGTTCTCCGAGAATCGTCTTAGGAAAGAGCTAACGAACTTCTACTACTCAGAGCATGTGCATGTGCATGTTTGATTTTTTTAAATTAGCTTTTCGTTAGGAGTGTGGCGATGACTTAGTGTTGGGGCCGTCGACTCCCAACTTCCGAGCCAGTGAGTGCATGTTTCTGTGTGTGGTAGTGTTGGGGCCGTAGACTCCCCTCACTTCTGTGCATTACTTTTTAATATTTATTAATATTTATGGTCTATCTTGTTGTTACCTTTATTGTTAAGATTTTGTTTTTGTTTCTTCAGAGTTTACCGTACCTTTTGTACATCGTTCGCTTCTGTAAATTTGCTATTTTTGCCGCCATACTATGTAATTATTTTGTAGTGTTTCATAACTTTGGGTTTGCTTATATTTAGTCTCTACTTCGTTAATATTTATTGTATTATTGTTCCTGCATGTTAACTAGTCTTTATTGCCACTTGCAGTGTTATTTATCATATATTATTTTCTCAACTTTGTTTTGTTAATTGAGTGTAGGTATAACAGATAGTTGTAATGGTCGCATGTATTATTACGTCATCTTTTTTAGCCATCTGTACATTACGAGTATATAATTGCAATGTGAAATGTAAAATGGTGTTTGCCATATACAAAATAAATAAATAAAGAAATAAATAAATAAAGCAAAGTAAGCAACACGAATGAAATATTTTGGCAGGTAAAAACTCAGTCTTCTCAATAAAAATATAACCCTGTTAAGCCTACAGCTTATTATATACTGGATAGTATTACTAGGTTATAGTAACCCCGAATAGTTCTGTAAATAAACGACAAACAGATAATGTTAAAAAATATCATGCAAATTTATGTATGAATTGCGTGCTATTTCATACAATTACGACATATTTCATTAGTAAGTGGAATTAGTTTACTGACATAAATTACATTAAATGTTTGGTTTTTATTGATTATAGATAAAGTTTTAATAACGCTCACGAATATTTAAACGGAGTATTTATGTTCAAATTAAATTTAATTTCTATTAAAGCTAAATAAGTTTTGGGATGTTTAATGAAAAGAGAGCGTCAAGCCGTCACTTTGATCTACCCTTTCAAAAAAGCTTTCGTTTGAGTAAATCTTTTAAGAAAGCTTGATTACGTCTACAGCCGTAGAAATCATTACTTAGACAGAGTATGTAAATTTTGACAGTTATAAGTACATACATGTATACGTTTTGACTTGAATATAAATTATTTATAAATAAAATTATATTTAAATAAAAAATTGTACTCTAAAAACTCTAAAATGTTTCAAGATAAATACGAAATTTAGGTATTGATCCACTCAAAAGAACGTCTACCAAAGAGAATTAGAATTTATTTAGATGTTTGAACCTTATTACTAATCTCAATTGATACACGATGTATTCATAACATATACGATTGAAAGATTCCTTATAGAATGTTAACTACGTTTTTCCTAAGTCCTGATATTTATAGGTTTTGCGTTTATGTATAAAGAGCACATTTTGAACAACACAATTCATATATTTATTGAATAGTTTTGTCTATTAATAATTAATTGATTAGTCAAAACGTAAGGATATAAAGCTAGTAGATTGCTTGGGGTTTTCTATAGTAAACTAAATATAAAAAAGTATAAAAATATAAATAAAATATTTTTTATCATCTTTTTAATTCTTTTTTTATATCAATTAGATCTAAACAATGATTTAGATAATGCGTTTAAGATTCCTTAAACGTTTTCACCTACAAAGTAATAGTAGTTTACGTAACGATTGCGTAAAGATAGTGTTAATGACACGAGAGAGAAAATTTAAGGTACGAGCCTTGGCGAGTGCCTTGAAAACTTCTACCAGTGTCGTTAAGACTATACGCGAGTTGCGAACAGTACTCTATTTACGAAAGTGTTTTAATTACTACAAATCACTACTCATATAACTTCTAAGAGAGGTTGTGTTTTCGTGTATAGCCTCTCATTCATTGCCATTGACAGTGATGCAACGAAACATTGTACCAAACATTAGTTGCACCACTCAACAAATAATTTGGCCTGAAAGCTGATTAGTTGAAAATCGAATACTATAAGTCGAATTACTATAAGTTAAACTATGCTGGAATGAAAGTAAACGATGCTGTTATGTGAAACTTTTCAATTCTAAGAACTGGACTGAAACGGCTACTTTAAAAAACGGTCGTAGGTAAAGGTATATTTCCTAATAGGAGCTCATTGAAAATAATGTACAACGTATGAAAGAAAGTTAAAAGAATACAAAATTATAATTAGGTTATCCTAAGGTAAAAGTAATTTTTTTTTAATAATGCAATCATAATTGACATTATTTCACTAAAAGCAAAGACATACCCATAATAGGAGTATTTTAGTGTTTATTGCGGTGGCCTATATTAAATTTTGGTTTTAAAAACTACTCTAACCGATAAAAGTATGTTATTGTCTGATGAAGGGGACACTAGTGACACTTGTATCTGAAGTGGATAGCGATGTAGAGGGGTGGTTAGTTTACCCTCTACAATGAAACACTAATTGCCTACTGTTGTTGGTTAGTGTGTGATGTGTTTACTGATGTATTATTTCTTTAATAAACTAGTTGACTCTACTTAATCATCGATTTAATTTCTAGCTAGTATGTACCCATGTATTTAGTTAAATGGTTTTTGTTTGAATACTTTCCACTTATACTATTGTGTCCAAATGTTTACAATCCGGAATAGAGCTTATTACTTTTTAATCAGTTATTATGAGGAATCTGAATTACTATAAAACTTCATTCCGGTATGTTTGTTCGTCATGGAATTATTAATATTATTCTTAGTTTTTTTTTTCGGTTACTCATCACTAAATTTAAATTTTACACAATTGAAAAAAATAATTGCTATATTTCGGGTTTTTATCAAATACCATCATCAGCTTCTGAGCCTCTGGTAATATTATTGAAGGAGGACAATACACCCCTTTTCCTAAAGATCTAACAAACAATATTATGAATAAAGTTTAGGCTGTGTTAAAAGGCTGTTCATACCTTTTAAGCAACACTATTAGAATACTTTTCTAGTTCTTTCTTAGTAACGATGGAAAATAAAATGTACATACAAATATGTCCTTGTCATTTTAATAAAGTCTATTCTTGTATTTATTTGATATTTCAACATCCAATCTGATGTTTTATTTATGTATATCTTCCGTTATCCCATACCACCAAAAGTCTTAAGACAAATATCACAAAAATTTGAAATTTTGCCGCCATTTTGAATTTGATTTTTTAGTAATTTCCCATGGTCGGATTTTGTCGGATTTTGGATATGTTATAAAGCATTATTTTCTGTGTTGAATACCACTTCAATCGCTTGTAAAGCAATTTTGCCCAGGTTTAAGGGTAATTTGTCGTATTTTGCCTGGACTATAATTGTTTTCCTGTTACAGGTTGCAAGTATTTTAATCATCTGCCTCTTGAAGTGAGGCGTTTGCCTTTACCAAAATTCAAAGCCTTTCTAAGTAATTGGCTCTTAGAAACACCTTTATTTGACTCTAGTGAGTTCCTTAAGACAGAGGTCCACCTGTAATTAGGTAATGCATGGTGTGTGTGTTTTTTAAACTGCTTTTTGATTTCTTTTTCTCCAAATGTGCATGGTTTTAATCAGATTTATTTAACTTTTTATTTTGTCTGCTATTTGACTTAAACTAAGCATGGTTTGATTTTATTGTTAACCAATCTCTTATGATGGTTTTATTTTTATTTTATTGAATTATATATTGACATAGCCTATTATGTAATGTTTAATGGCCAAATAAACAATTAGAATTTGAATTTGAATTTTGAATATGACAACGTTTCCTTTATAAATTAATTTTGAATATAATGTTAATATGAGAATTTCGATGTTTTTCTATTTGCAGAATTGTTTATAATCATTTTTCTGTATTTTAGTTTACTGGTGAAAACAGCTATATAGCCAAACAAAAAGAGCAACAGTATGGAAGTGGTGAATGAAGACTTTGACATTGAATATGAGGAGTGGAAAGTGCTCTCATAACATCAAATCTCCTTCCCCTCCTTTCATTCATACTTAAGAGGTTCAGAGCAACGACACTTAGCTTGAGTTTTTGTTTATTTACCGTCTTTTTTAACACCACTGCATTATAATTTCATATGGTAATTTTCATATGGTGTATTTGTATTGTTAGTTGTGTGGTGTTATGTTTTAGCCATGTGATCATTTTTATTCCAAAGATCATTCTAATTATGATATGCTGTAATCCCATTATGTATAACGTTGTGTTTAGCCATGTAAGTTTCATACACATTTGATGTTAATGATGCCAAACTTTAGAGGGCTAGGGGTATTAAACGCTTTGACTACATTTACATTATATTCAATTGAGTTTGATAAACAACGTTCTTCAGGGTGATATTAATTTCTTATTCTTATTCGTATTGATGATTTCTTATTCGATTTATAGGAAATTAGCTAAAAAGTTATATATATACTGCATGGTTTGGTAAAAAGTGTGTTCTGAGACCTTAAATCAGCAGATTCAACCTAGACCAAGTATAAAATTATAATGAGCGCAGTTAAAATACAATATTTATACACGTACTAACTATATTTTACAATAAATTGAAAGGGTTTTTACAGTACGGTGAATTTTATTTAACTTATAGTCCTACTTTAGTTACAACAGATTTATAAAGTTGATATTTGTATTGCAATCTGAAAAACTTTGGATTATTCGTGACAAAAAATACTCATCACTTAGAGAATCCTTTAATATATGTACATCTGTTTCATTTAGATTTTATTGAGTTATAATAAACTGATTTGCATTGTAGTTTATTTTTACTATTATTTAATTTTGGTTGTTTTGATCTTCGTACTCATGTCAAACGTGAAATCTGACATTGCAAAACTTGCAAGTGAAAGCAAGTGGAAATGTTCACTACTACAGAATTCCCGATAATCAGTTTTAAAACAATTTTGCTTGCCAAATAATATGTACTAAAAGTAAATAAAAAGTAGTTTTATTGACACGATCAACAGTCTAATGTTCATTCAAAATCTATTTTTATAATTTAAACTTACCTATTGTATTAGTATGAGAGTGACATTTTTGATCCTTGACAAACCCAATCCTCGTGATACATAACATAACAGCATACATATGGAATGGTTAAAGGAATAGTTAAAGCGGAGTCTGTTTGCCTTTACCTTTATTGAGAAGAAATGAATCAGTAGCTTGGACCTTTTTGTTTTTCATAATCTATCCTACTAATAATCTATATTCTCATACATGTATCTTCTCAGAGAAAAGGCACATTTGAATACTTATAAAATATCTTAGGATTTGTTTATACCGCAACGAAGATGAATAAATTAGGTAAAACAGTTCATTAACACTGTTAATAGTAAAAAGAGATAGATTATGTCACTGTCACAAACTGTCGTCAAACATTAAATGATGAATTCCAGAATCCAGGAGTAACATAATATGAATAAATATTGAAACAGGCAGATCACATTTCAAATTTGCATCAGAATGAATCACTGGGATTGCCAATGAGAGTAAGCTTTGTTCTCTAAACAATGGGTCGATTATACGAGCTGTAGATTTAACAATAGGAACAGTTTGATTTCGTAATATTGAGTAATGGCTGTATATCGAATGTTAATACTTCCAATACACAAAGGACAGAATCTCGGAATCAAGTTATGTAAATGAAACAAATAAAGTTGCATAAATAACCCTTGATACTAATGGATACTCAAACTAGCTGTATAGTATCAATAGTCAATGTGTAGAAAAATAATATACTCATTCATATAGATTATGGGTATATAACTTTATAGTGTAAATTCTTTATTTTAAGGTACTACTGTTAATATTGTTCCTTTTACATGTGATGAGTTTCATTAAAGTGATTGATTTCTACTAAAATTGTTTTCTATGGGTGTTTCAAATGCCTCCGCAATAGACTAAACTAAAAGTTCCATCAAAATTGAATATCCTAAAACAATCGTTATTAGATCAGTGAAATAGTTTTACAATGATACAAGTTAACTTCGAGAATCCAATCGAAACATCTGTTTATTATAATCGGTTTCTTGCCAAACCTACTAGAGCCGTCTCATCCCCTCTCTGACGGTTGACATCTGAGAAATGTTTCTTTTCTTTATTTGTTGAAATTTTGTGGTGATTTATCCTGCTATCCCAGCTTTCAGAAAATATAATATCCTATTCTACACATTTAAAACATTTAATTTTTTATTAAATACATACAGATTATCTTTTTTATAACCTACGAACATTTTGTACCAGTCGTTGAAGATTTTGGGCCATTGGCTTTCTGATGATAACTCATAACTTAAAGTTGATAACTTGTTTTTATAGTAGCCGTTTCATTTCAGTTCTTATAATTGAAAAGTTTCCCATAACAGCATAGTTACTCATAACAACACGGGTAACGGGCCAATGAGGTTCAAGGATTGAGAGAGAAGAAGTATAATTTTAACGATTTGAACTTCAACTAATCAGCTGTTCTGGCTAATTTAATTGTTGAGTGGTGCAATTAATGTTTGGTACAATGTTTCGTTGCATCACTGTCAATGGCAATGAATGAGAGGTTATAAACGAAAACAAAGCCTCTCTTAGAAGTTATGAGTAGTGATTTTTAGTAATAACAACACTGTCGTAGGTGTTGCGTAAACTACTAGAAACGTTTATTTTACTAAAACACCGCCCTTCTTTAATTCCCCCATAAAACATATTTTAAAAATCTCCATTCTATAGTTTCATTTACCTTGCTCAACTATCTTCCAAATCTCAATAAATTTATCAAAACACGGTCTAGTTTAAAGAACCACTCCTTACATGACTTTTTGTAAACTGTTTCTACAACAATGATGAGTTTTCAGCCAATCAGCCCATGTTATAATGGGGTACAAAGGTGTTACGCTAAATGTATATATATTGTATAAAAATGTTTTGTGGATAAAAAAAATAAAGGGTTTTAATTCACTTCTACAATAATCTTTGGACTTTACACGTAAATGTATATATATATCCTTTTGCTTTCATCACTATCTTCCTAATTACAATGTATCAACTTACCAGACTTATAGGAATTTAAATGTCACAACATGGTTTGGACTGTTGGTATTGATTACAAAAGACGCAGAATAAAAATGTGTTTTCCTAAAAATGGAGAGAATGAAAAATGGAACTAGTCTAAATAAATACACAATTCCTATATTAGGATACTCTAATAGGCTACATGAAAAGTAAATATACAACGATAAAAAACATTATATGATTAAAATATACAATTCCTGTTTTAAATGTTTGTATTTGCAGAGATGTTTACCGTATAAGTTTTAAGTGCAAAGTTTGCTCTCATATTCAACTGAGCTAGGGAGGTTTTATATTAAAAATCAATGGCCTTAAACAACAATGATTGGATAAATATTATAATTCCATTTTGCAGATTTCATTCGTTTTATACAGAATCAAACTAAAAGAACCACATCACTATTTTAATAAGTGTCGTAATATTCCAAATTTATCAAAAAAAGTTCAGAATGTTTAAGTTGCCAGTGTTTCAAGAAACAAGCAAACTTATCTTCAGCTTTGATGACATAATTAACCTCAAATATATTCATATTGCCAAACAAAGAGTAGCGCAATGGCTTAGGGGTAGAGCACGGCACTTCAGTCCTCGAGGTTCCCAGTTCAAATCCCGCTAATCACCAATGGATCAAGCGATAATATCGCATCCTACTAAGTCTAGTCTGACTAATCTATAAAATGATTCTGAGCTGGAGCATAGAATCTTAGAATGTGAAAGTGGGACACACAGTTGTCAAACAGTTTTACAAAACAAAACTGTGGAAATAAATATTCATGTTCATTTTTTATTAAGTACTAACTTATCAGTTTAATTTAGAGGTTTTTTTGTGTATTAAGTAAAACAAGTTGTTGTAGCATTCGATGCGGCCATCAAATCTTTATTAAAAGTAACAAATATTAAACTAGTTTAATTATAATGAAAAAATACCTTATAAGTAATTTAAACGTATTTATTTAGTTATTAAGTACACTGATAACTTGTGTAATCAGTGTTAATGCTGGTGGGAATATATTTCTAAACGTCAAATTAAGGTAAGGTTTGGCTTTATTTTAGTAATTTTTCAATTAAATATCAGGGATTTATTTTTGACATAATTTATAAAAGTTTTTACATTGTATATATATGTGACACCTAAGTTCTGTGAAAACGTCTATTTATATATATCTATGTGTACATAAAATATTGTTATATATCTTAATCTACAATTGTGTTAAAATTTACGAAAAGATGTTTTTTACTATCTAAATGCAATAACAACACTACTATAACAATATCATACAACAGTAATGTGGCTTTCAGGGATTATGTTTGAAATATAGGCACGTGAAAGAGTGTCATAAAATATACGGGCGTTTCGAGTTGACAACAGGATGACGAAAATGATGGCAGTGACCCTTTTATTTCTCAAAGGAAATTGTTTCAATCTAGACCCAGTACGTTTGAATAAGTCATACATTCGTGTAACATTGATGTAATTTAGGAAATATGGTATGACTTAGGTACATGACTAATATCACATAAATGTCTTTATCCGGTATTTTGAAGTTTTGTTATAATTTTATCTTTTTCTAATAGATCAGCCATGGACATTTATTTACACTTTCTTAATGATGGATAGTAGGACATACAAACTATTAACATATCTAATTATAAAAGTGTTAATAATTACAATGACATTGCTACTTAGATAACACAAGTATGGTATTTTAAATTTTAGAAAAGAAAAGATCATCTGTATTTCTAGAAATAAAATCAATGCTTTTGTCAGTTATATTAATCTATTTGACAATCTTTAAGAATACATTCCCCTGTAATCATTCCTAACATTTTCCTTATTAGAATTATTTAACACGATCAATTTCTTTGATAAATGTTTCAATTCAATGGTTTTATTCAATAATAATATTAGTTGCATTTTAAGTATTTTAGCCCTCTCATTCGGTAGAAATGTTATTTAACTGTCCATTTTATTAGGTATCTGGAACTGTCCTTTTTATTGGCTTAACTTTCATCTCGTCGTCACATTGTTTGTTATACTGGTCTGGATTTTATGTAGCTAGGGGTCATTCATTTATTCACAAAATTATTTAGATTTTTCCAGCCAATAGAAAATTAATTTGTAAATTGTATCAATTGTAAATTGTGTAAATAGATAAGTTAGGACAACAAATTGGCCTTATTTACCAGCCTTATACATTATTTATTAGCTTATAGATTATTCATCAGTAAATTATCTTTTTCACTGTGAACAAATAACATAGTTTTTATTGAACGGTTCATAAGTATTTAGTAAACATAAATTCATTTCATAATCTTGAGCAATATTCATAAAGATAATCAATGTATACATGGATATACGTCCATTTAGAGGCTGTCTTCCTAAACTCAAATCAATTGTCAATGATGCCTTAAAATGCCCTGCTTTTTTACTATATCTAATATTTAGAAAAGTATTACATAAATCAATCTTCACGATACCATTTTGTAGAATTCAAAATATTACTAAACGAAATTAATTAACAGGATGTTTTTAAACTTCAAGCAAAAAATGTAAACCAAGATACATACAATAAAAAGAATTGGAGTATTTTTGTTTGCCAGTTACAATCTTATATGTGTTACTTTGGGTATCAGTTTATATTACGGTGAGCATGAATACTATTAGAAAATCTAATATATTAAACTATGATTTTCATACTAAGGTTTTTTTTACAAATCGTGAATAGTTAACCTGGAAGAAACAAAAATTTAAATACCTTGCAATTATTTGGTTCAAGGACCACATATGACAAGGAAATTAAATCCGGATCTTAAATCCAATAGTTGACTTGCTTCGAGCCTAAAGTATGATTTCTTTTTATGGAAATGGTTTCTTCGTACAAAAAAACCTTTATTTAAAACATCTATCATGATTAAATATATTACCAGATTTATTATGTTAAATAAATTTAGATTTTCGATAGATGTCCGAGACAGGATGTGGGTACGACCTCATTATATGAAATTAATAAAACACATAAAAGTAAATTCATGGATGATTGCTATTATCACTATCTTTTAACGAATTTCCCCTACAGGCTATTTGCGTAGGTCTCGTGGTAAGACCTGAACCCGGGACCGATTTACATTACCGTTTTGATGTCCCCCAGAGAGGCCAAATATATATATATATATATATATATGTGTGTGTGTGTGTGTGTGTGTGTGTGTGTGTCCTTGAGCACGATACGTCGAGTAAAAAACCCCCCACCTGTTTAAGAAAATAAGTAACTAAAACTAAAAATCCTCCAATTCCAATCAAATTTGGTACTGTTCAAACATATAAACCAACTTTATTCTAAAGAGTTTGCGAACCAGCATTATTGGACTATGGGAACGGAATTGTTTGTCGGGTTTTAAAGGGTTAAAACAAGTATTTAATTTTTTGTATCAAAACATAAAATTTTACTGTTTCTCTCAAAACCATTTATAAGAGTTGAAAAAATTCATAATTTAGTATATTGACGTGTTTTTGCGTGATTATCTTTAACGGAGAAAATTCCAATAATCGTCAATTTAAAAACTGCATGTTATTCTTAAAGTATAATAAAAATAATGATAATAAGTAAACTGTTTGCTCGTTTATGGATGTTCAAATTCAAAATGCAAAATTCTTTATTGAGTGCTCTTATGCAGCTTAAACACAATAACATAAACTAGGGGAAACCCGTCGAAATCGACGGTTACTTTCAAGGCTTACGTTAATTCATCTAACTGCGATAAATTGGGTGAAATATACATATTTTGAGCATTTAGCATTGTTTAAAGGGTAGTAAGTGTGAAAACAATAATGATTTTAATTGCGTTAGTTGCCAAATTTGGTTGATCATTCAATGATTAAAATATTTCCCATACCGTACGTCATTTGACTCATCGGAGTTATTATTAGTATGTTATATGATATCTCTTCCTTTGGAAGAACCTTTAAATAGTATTAAAATCGTATTGGTGGGTCTTTTGTAGTTAAACACTTCTGTGATTTCATCAGTGTAATATGATTTGATTTGAAATGAAAATATTTTTTGGGAAGAAATGTTCTAACTTCAAAGGGAGGTATGTCCGTTACAGTGTAAGTTTGATTTTTCCTTCGTCACGTCGCGTCAGTTCATATCGTACTTCTGTGCCAATGAATGAACCCTCTAGCATAGTTATGAGAAATTTATTGTGGGGTTACTGTTAAAGCTGGAATTCCTTGACATGGGGGATGTCAGTTAGTTGTCTCAGCCTTATCAATAACATAAAGTTGTCAATATTATCTCTCTACGGAATGATAGGTGTAGTGGAATACTTGAAGTGAAGTTGGCTTTTATTCTTAAACTGTTAGGGACCTCCTAGTTTATATGGTCTTGCGGCTTCATTGGCAACAAATAATGCAAATGACATAGCAATGGGACATTTCCAAAAAGAAAAAAATACTGTAAATTGGCTGTTGCGTATATATTGACGTTTACATATTGTAAATCAACGTATCTTATAAAGGATTATGAGGTCTAGTTTAAAAGGAATATGACTTTTCTGTCATGACAGTAGCTGCTAAAATAGTATTTTCTCTTTGTACCATATTTTACAGCCAAAATGTCGTGTTATTTTCAATAATGTTACCAACCCAGTGCGCCAAAGTCCGTAATATAGGCAGGTGCAAATAATTTGTCAAGATGGGTACCATTTTAGGCAATGTTTCTATGTTTGGATTTTATTAGACACGATAAGAGCAGATATTTCTACATGAATGTTTGATATGTGTAGAATAATATGATAAAACTTAGGCAAAAGTGGTGAAAAAGGCAGACACCAACCCGTACAATAGATATAAGATAGTTCAATAAGAAATAATTTAAAAATTTCTGCGATCAAAGGATTGTCCACTGATTTCGTAATAGATCGTTATATTGCAAAACATGGCATGATAAAGAGGAAAATTAATTTTAAAATCAGAAAATAACATTGCAAATACTTATTTAGTACAATTCAGTAACCCAATAAATATATTGTGTGGTTTGAAATACAATTTAAAAATGAACAGCTGTTTTATTAAAAAGTATTATTCATATGGCCAAAATGTAAACAACTCTGTGGAGGGATCTTTAAAGGCTTCTGGGGCAGAGCCCTAAGGGATTTTGCTTAGTTTTTCTTTTGATATCTCATCTACAGACCAATACCTTTCTTTGGACACCTCTACCAAGTTTCTAAGCCCAGCCGTTCTCTCAAATTAGTGGGGACAAAGTTTCCAATTAAATATTTAAATTCCCCCATGTTAATCTTATGGGAGAAAATCCAACTTTGATGGCCTGTGGGGCAAAGCCCGAGGATTTTTATTACATGAATTGGTGAAAGGGGGCGTCTACACAAAAAATACTTTATTTTGACACGTCGTTTGTAAAAATCCGTCCATTATTAACGGAGGAGTAGTGTTTTCAAGAAATCGCCTTCACGTATTATATATAAGGATTACATGCATTACAACTACCCTACAGCAAACAGCATAAAACTTTGATGTACGTACATAAAAATATTAAAGAATCTTTATGCAACAATTATGTTACAGAACAATATTAAAATAAGCTATTGAAATAGTTTTAACTAACTGGTTTTAAATAACTATTTTACTGATGAATAAATTACTGAGAAATAAATAAATATACTTTATCAGCACAACAAAATCAAATCTAATATCCTTTTCAACTAAACAATCAATAACAGCATTTGAACCGAATATTTTTATAAAAACAGACGAAATTGATCAGGTAAACCAAACAAAGTTTCTGGGACTGGTTATTGGTGAAAATCTATCTTGGCATAATCACATAAACTATGTAGTAAATAAATTATCATCTGGCATTCATGCCTTGCGGCTGATGTCCAAGGTTTGCAACTTGGAAACTCTTAGGATAATCTATTATTCTATAATTCATTCCCACATATCCTATGGAATCGCCATTTACGGAGCAACAACTAAGGCAAATTTGGATAAAATACATATAAAATAAGAAAAAGCTATTAGAGTGATCATGAAATTAAAAAGAACAGATTCAGATAAATATATATTTCCTGAATTGGGTGTATTAACAGTTTACAGTTTGTATATTTATGAGACGATAATTTATGCAAAACAATTTCATTTATTATCCACTGCAAGTAAATATAACACACGCTTTCAAATTAACCTTCCTAAACATGAACCCGCGAACGATTTACCTTACCGTTTTGATGACCCCCAGGGAGGCCAAAATTACCAACCTTTTAATTTATATATATATATATATATATGTATGTCCGTAAGCACGATACCTCGAGTAAAAAACCACCCACCTCTTTAAGAAAATAAATAAATTAAATAAAAAATCCTCCAATTCCAATAAAATTTGGTACAAACATGTAAACCTACTTTATTCTAAAGAGTTTGCGAACCAGCATGATTGAACTATGGGAACGGGATTTTATCGGGTTTTTAAGGGTTAAAACAAGTTTTTAAAATTTGTGATAATCAAAACATAACGTTTTACAATTTCTCTCAAAACCATTTATAAGAGTTGTAAAAATAAATAATTTGGTATATTGACGTGTTTTTGCGTGATTATCTTTAACGGAGAAAATTCCAAAAATAGTCAATTTAAAAACTGCATGTTATTCTTAGTGTATAACAAGAATAATAATAATAAGTAGAACTGTTTGCTTGTTTATGAATATTCAAATTCAAAATTCTTTATTGAGTGCTCTTACACAGCTTTAACAGGCAATTACATAAGGCACTAATACACAATAACATAAATTACATGCATTACAACTACCCTACAGCAAACAGCATAAAACTTTGATGTACGTACGTAAAAATGTTAAAGAATCATGTTACTTTATAGAAATAAACAATTGAAATCGTTTTAACTAACTGGTTTTGAATAACTATATTACTGATAAATAAATAAATATTCTATAGATATATGTATAAACAAATAGATATATGTATGTGTATATATAAAACTTGGAAAGTCTTATTATTTTATACTAAGCTAGTAATATTTTATAAAAAACGAATTATTATTCTGACTGTTTTATCACAGCTAAATATTCGATAAAACTAATTTTAATTAAATATGGACTAAGTCTAACATATTAAAGAAAATATTTAAGGAAAATTCCAATCAGGCAAATGGAAATTCATTAAGTCTCCAGGTCTGCTGTGGTAGGGGTAGGGGTATTTAGTGCTTTGATTACTTCTTGTTACTATTACTACTACATATACCACTATTAATATACTTTTATCATACTTTTTTAAATATGAGTTGAGCACAATAATAGTTGTCAAACAGAATTCAATTGCATCACATACTGAAACTTCACAGATAAATTTGAACATATTTCAAATTTATTATGACATTTTATTCCATAATTTTTAACGGTATATTTTTTACAGCTTAAAAATTATACATTATATTGGAACTCACAGCACGTCATTACTTCTCTGAATCGAGGTATTTGATAAACATAAAATAACAAATTAATATATTATATAAATTGCTAATTTAAAAGAAGGGGATAAACATACTGGGTACTGTGTAAATTGAAGCGTTTAACCTTCACCTTTTAAATAAAATAATATAAGTTATTTTGGTAACTGTCTTATACCGTCTAATAATCTATCTTAATAGATAGATTATTCTCAATTGTTCGAATTTTTTTACCGTCAGGTGCCTATGCCAAGTGCAGTTTCTAGATTGGTAGTCAGATGTCCCAGACTTAATTTACTAATGATAACATAATCAGATAGCCTGCTTGTTTACTTAAGGATGTAGCCCTCTAATTGGCAATGTAGCCATCGGCTCAGTTGAAGATGATGCGATAATGTGATGAGAAATATTTAGTTTGAAGATACGCTGAGTGTATTCACAATAAGCACTAGATATTAGCTAAGCACGCTGAGTATATTTAACTTATTTGTTTTAAAGGGAAAACTGTTTCATTGAAGTACTAATACATGCGATTAGACAGAAATAAATCATATAATTCAGATGTTCCTGAAGAGGTAGTGAAAAATGTATCAAAATAATTCTGATATTGTTTTTACAAAATCGTCCCAATTACAATAATATCTTTGGTAAGTACAAATCTTATCAAACTATTGAGAGGAACTTTTAATACAAGAATAATAAAGTTCTATTCAGAAATACTTCAACCCTTATCACTTAATGTCATAATAAAAAGACTAAATCTGACACACTGCAAAATGGTTAAGACAAGCCATACTGCAGAATATATGACCAATCACAAGTTAATAAAAAACGATGAAAAACACCAGGTCCAAAACTAATATATCATAACCTGAAATTTTACTCTGCTAATATTGAACAATATAACATGAGCACAGGATACCGTAAAACTGACAGACAAGTCCCCCAACTACTTGAATTCAAGACCATCACAAATCTGAACTTAAGTAGATTTTTAGGAAACTACCACCAAAGAATTCTGCAGGATTAGAGGAGATCACCAAAAAAAGAGAAAAAGGGATAAGTAGAAAATAATAAAAAAACTACCCACTGATCTAGGTACTACCAGTCCAGTCTAAATGACTTTACACAAGTATAAAAGTAAAACTTACCAAATTTCTGGCACACAACCGTCTAATTAGTGATCATTAACGTGGTTTTCAGCAAAACAAATCAATAAACTCAGCCCTGACCTAAACATAAAACACCATAGCATAAATCTAGGAGAGCAGAATAGAAGCACATAAAGTTTTTTGGACATATAAAAATCCTTTGACCCTTTTTACATTGAAGAAAATTTGTATTTAAAATCACTCAACATAAAAGGACAAGCAGTACAATAGATCCAACGCTACGTTGATGACATATACCGACTAGTTGAAATAGAATACATAACCATCAACATCAACACAAAACATCGACCAATAATTTGTAAAACTGATACTGACATTTCCCACTGATCGATCGGTACCTGGATTGTTGATTTTCTTAGTTTACATAAACCACTTTCCATCCCTGCAACCAGAAGACAACATTTGCATCATGTTTGCTGATGGCACAACTATCATTACACTCCAAACAATAAAAAAAGCAAATGGATTTGAAAAAAAAATCAAGAAACAATAATATAAAAACATGAAGCTAACAATAGGTCACGTCAGGACATCCACAAAGTTCTCTAGCAATAATAGAATAGAACCAAAGAAATAAATATTATTAATTCGCAAATTTTGTTAAAAATACCAGAACACATTAAGAAAGAAGCTTATGCAGCCTTTTACAATTATTACTAATTAAAAAGCTATAATTTAAACAAAAATATATATTTTGTATTATTTTAGTATGTTTTTGTACATAAGCTATTTATTCAATCACCGTACGTGTTTCTTTAACACGAATCAATAAAACACGTCATGTTAACATTAAAAAAAGTGTATTAACACATCCAGGTAGAGAACAAGGAAAAAAGTACGGACATAAAAGGCAAAATTAAAAAAAACAACTATATGGTAAAAGTTTAAAACCAGCTTGATGATGTATTTAGATTGCCTCCAAGGCCCTCGGAGACATCTCTTGACACGTCAAAACGCTTTGAACTGAAACATGTAACAGAGTCTAACTAATGTATGTGTATTTTTACTGTACTTAAAAGTTGACTGACATTAATTAGGTTACTCGAAAATTATCATCTTAGTAATATAAAAAAATATACGGTTAACGATTAGTTTTATTCGTGCTTATTATTTAACGTATGGTTAAAGATTTACCAGGCTTTTTTATGTGCTTGGTGTGATTTTTATTAAGGAAAATAACTGTATAATGGAACTTGTATACTCATAAACCTAAAAAGCCTTCTTTAGAATTTGTTAAGAATTTCAATAATTGTTTTATTTATTTATCAAATATTAAATTTTAACAGTATAATAAACATCCAGTAATAACCCGTTTTTAGGCTGAAAACAGATCCTTAAACTTTTTACAGCCTGATTTATTCGGCGGAAATTTACTTAGTTACTTTCAATTGCTGCATTATACTTGTGAAACTTCTATAACCAGGATACATTTACCTCAAATAATTTTAATATGTAAATCTGTAAACGATAAGAATTTTAAGAATTAAAATACATTGCTTGCAGCACTCACGTCATCATTCACGAATCAACTTTCAAATTAGCTTTCCGGCCATGTCCAACATTCAGTGAGGTCCATAGGACGATTGCATATACAGGTCCCCTTTCCCCTTGCTGAGTAGCACAAGTCTACCCTTCTTCCAAGGGGACGGAAACCCCCTTTCGGACGGGCATTCGTTGTACATTCTCAGCAACAACGGGGGGGTCGATTGAAAACACCCTTTTGAAGGCTTCACCAGGAATCCCATCAGGACCAGAAGCTTTTCTATTGGTTTACTCTTTCTTTGTGCCTGCCCCTTTGCTTCCCTTGATACGTTCGTTGCAAAGGATTACGGCTCATTTAGAAGGGCAACTTCAATTGTATGCACGAGTACATCAATTGTCGTGAAAATTTACCCTTTATTTGATAAATAATAGGAAGTAAAGTTATTACGTCTAAGTAGCTGTATACACTGCCAGATGTATAATTTACAATATCATCAATGTAAAAGAGGTTTAACATAAAATCAAATCATTCAAACATTTAACAACATTTTGAAATAACAATCAACACGAGTATTTTCAAACCAAACTGTGATTTTCCTGAAAAAAAAAAAAATTTAAACTATTAGAACCCAACAAATTTGTTGACTTCAAGATTGTTGGACATTTTCCAAATATCCAACAAAGTCATTGTTGGATATTTTTTAACATGATAACTACATTGCCTTTAATGTCACACCTCGTGTGGAACGACAGTACACAGGCATATTGGTTCTTCTATATGGCTTTATTGGCCATGGTCATGTGCCACTTGTCATGTTTCATTGGATCCTACTACATGGCAGCGTTTGCCAACATTATTGAGTTGTTTTTCCTATTCCATTTTTGGCCTCAAACATAAATTTCCACTATTGTGATTCTGATTCATGTAATATTTTCGCAAATTTTTCTAATACAGAACAAGCTGATTCAATAATTCCCTTAATTATTAATCATAGGTTTGAAAACCCCATCTTTTCCAAAAATTCAAAATGTTATAAGTATTTATTAAGTATGTTATTAAGTATATATGGATATAAATATTTTTCTCTTGTGACAAAACCGTAGTGTTTTTGCTAGTTTTTACTCAAATATAATCTCTCACAAATTCATAGAGGTGAATTAATTTTATATTAGAATTTTATAAAAAATAAAAAAATCCTTGAATTGTAGTTTGCAAAAACCTAACTTAGAATCAGCTTAATTTACACAATTGTTATAAAAAGGGAAATAATTAGTTACATCATTTCACAGAATTAAATAGAAAAAATAGCATACATAACATATACTATGTTTCTTTCCCTATTTATAGCTACAGTACGACATATTACCATAGAAAAATCCACGTAGCTATCTTATTACAAAAAAATATCAAGTAACTATAGGTGCGTCAGAAAAAATAATAAAAATCGTTATCCATTATGACATGAACACCAAACAGTAATATTATTTGTGGAATTTTTAAGGTTCTTCAAAAAGTCGTGAAGAAAATATGGTAGTTAAAAATCAGAGTAGTAGAGTGTACTAACGAAAATAAATTCCCAAATCACCATATTATGCCCAACCTTGATTAGTTGCACCAAAACTAGTATCCAAAAAACGCATTTCAATTTAAATGTAAAAAGGTGTTATTCGCGTTGCGAAAGTTTATTTTGAATATTTAATATCGAAGCTTTAAAAATAAATACAAATTTAGTAGTCACCACTCCACGTACCGTTATTATTGGACATTCCCTGCATTGTAATACTAGACAAGCTATTAATTTGTGTATCTATCTTTGTTGAATAAGCTCAAATTCATCTTACATAAGGAAGTGATTTGATCACATGATCGTTCAGTAACATGGTACAAATTGAAATGAAGTCTTTTATTTGTACGTTTCATCTTGATTCGTCATAAACAAACTGGTATTCTGGCAATACGTCATTCCAAAGTAGATTTTAATACAGTAAGTGCATATGGCGGGTAAATTTTTAAAAACTAAAATTATTACGTAAAAAATAACTGAATAAATTTAATTGGACATTTTTCCGAGAAAATCTGAAAAATCAGGAAATTTGAATGAATATAAAAATAATGGTCATAATTAAGATTTCTGAGGTGCCAAGAATGCTGACACAGTTGCATTATTTTTTCTATATAAAGTATAGATATATTTTATATATTTTTGCTGGAATGTATAAACAAACTGAAACATCACAGAGTAATAAAATACGTTTTATAACTAACGTTGCTCCAAAGTGTAATTTCATCTACAACAATGAAATTAAAGTTAAGTTACAGTCAACTAGAGGATTAAAGAAAAACCAGCCAACCCTTCAGCATATGATGGACTTTTATGTTCATCACATAAAGTATAAAATATTTCACTTTGCGCTGAGCTCAGTAGGGGTTTATCTTAGACGTGATAAGAAACTCAACTTCATTCAGTATTCTCTCTAAATCTCGACTCACATTTTAGTTAAACATTTTTAAATAAAAAGGCAGATTTTGTTTTACCATCATATAATACAAATATCTTTGAATTAATCAATTTTTTAATTATAGGACATCAGGAAAATACGAATACCTTCCATTACTTATTTAGTCATCTATCCTGGAATTCCAAATTATCTTGCAAAGAATTTTAAATTTTTGAATGGAAGAGGTGCCAGGGATACCCGCTCTGGCTCGTCCACGCTTCGCATTCCTCATCACAGAACAAACTGTTTATAACAAATCATTTTTAGTAACAGCATGCTACCTATGGAACTCCATACCTTCTCCCATAAAATCCATAGAAAACTGATCCCGACTGATGGTAGTGCTGAAATAATATTACCTTGGCGGGATGGCGTGCGTTAGGCCTAGATGCAGCAGAGGGTGTATGGGTGTGTGACTGTATGTTAGGGAAGATGAATTAATTTGTGCTATTTTATTACTAGTTGTGTTACAAACTTTATTGTATTTTTTGTTATTATTTTGTTGTTATTATTAGTTTTTTAGAGGTAAACTGCAAGAAATAACCATGAGGTCCTAAGTTCGCCTTAACAAAGAAGGATTTTCATTCATTCATTCATTAATTATCTTTTCAGTTCCTGTATTGGTATTGAGTTGTCAGGCTATTCGAAATCGTACGTAATCTTTAATATTTAAAGTTAACAATGAAGGAAAAATTATCTGTATCCATACGGGATTTTCATTCCAGACATCATTTTACGTTACCTGTTCTCTAAGTTGAAAACTTTTCAAATTTATTGATTGAAAAAAGTGTTGTAAGAATCATAACCAGTTAGATTTGATTAATCGCTAAGCTGTCTACGATGTTCTCTTCCAACCGGTAGAACACAACGTTTAAAAGGAGTTCGAATCTGGAGTATTCCTACAGTGTGATTGGCAAACATAGCCTAAATTAAAGGTCATGGTTGTTTGGTTAATAGTCTCCAGTTTAAATGCAATATTCCTGTACGAAAAGTTGAAGGAAAAGACATGTCAAGAATTGTCTGCGTTGTAGTCACGTAGGTTAAATATTATCTTTTCTCTCCGTTTTAAAACACATTACAAGCACAAACAATTGAATATAGTCCAGTTAACATTATTCATTTAAGATACTTCATTGCTTCAAACTTTTATTAATTTTTGTGTTTCTGCCTCAATTCTTGTTAACTTGTGTCATATAGTAAGAGTTTAGGACTCTGCTTAAAATTATAATCTGTCATGTTGGCAACTGGATTATTAAGCCGGCTTCTCACTGTCTTTGTAATAATCGTTCTTCTTGAATAAACCTTCTTCTTGGCAATATGTTGTAGTTAATTTACTCCACCATTGAAGCCATATTGTCTAGTTTAGTAAAATGCACTCTTTATTAAATAGTAGCCACATGTTAACTTGTAATCTCAATGCAATTATACATTTTGCAAGGGGTTCATATTGCCTTTTTAATGAAACATACAGTTGTACACTTTTAGATGCATGAGTAAAATGTATTAGTATATATATATATATATATATATATATATATTATATAATATATAGTATAATATATATAATATATAGTAATTTACCGCATTATATATGTAAGCTCAGATGCTTTTATACAAAAGTTACTTTTATGACAAAAAAATTGTATTTATAAAATTCACTAAAATTTCCTTACCCATTTCTTATCATCCAAACAAACTGATGATATTTTCATCTTTGAAAAATAAATTTCTTGAGAAAACCTTTTTTTTAAGTCAAACATACTAAAACAATAAAATTAGTCAATAGCGTTATGCATACTTTTTAAAACATCTCTTACAATTATTATGTGGTACATAAAATATTTTTATAACAATAAAATTTATGTAAATTATGATCGACATTGATAATTAACTTATATGAATTCAGCCTATTTATAACGTACTCACAATAATATACAATTATAGTATGGATAAAATAGGTTTACAAGAACTAATCATGTAAAAATATTGTAATAAATTTCAATTAGTTTCACAATGTAATTAGCTTATCGGTCAAATTGAAAATGGGGTTAGTGTGATTTGAAATATATCTTAATTAATTAATTGTTCATAAGGTAAAGGAACAATTATCTTTTTCATCTCCGTACTTTTCACATATGTCCCTAATCGCATTTGTGAACATTTCAATGTAAAATCATTTATAATTTGGATTTAATATTACTAAATGTTTTTTTTTTCATCGAAAAAATCACCCTCTATTGTATCTTTGATATATCCATATGGATGTAAACCGAAAGTAAAACCCATTAGTATTATTGTTTCTAAGTTATGGTTCAGGCTCTATAACGTTTGGGACTACATATTGTAAATTAAAACAACAATTAATTTTTCCTCGTTTAAAGGAAGTTAAAACTATGTGAATAAAAAATCAGAACTAGTCATGATGTTTTAAAGAACTCACAATTACTGTACACATAAAACCAGCTAAGTTTACCTGGGAAATACTAAGGTTAACATGTAAAAGGATTCTTTCTGATTCCATTCTTTTGGGAATATGTTTATACTACTCTAAAACGTTGAAGTAAAATCAATCGAATCTCTGATGCATAACGAGTGAGTTGAGAATGGTCGTCATGGCTGAAGCACTGCCAGTAATCACTTCCCTACAATAAACACAGGCCAACAAAAATTGGTTCAACAAGCACGACAATAGAAACTAAATACATTGACAAGACTATTTTTTATGTATTGAAATACTTGTTTGTCGTCCGTTATGTTTTGATAGAAAACTAGTTTCAGAGAACTTTTGATTCGTTTTAGCGAATTTCCTATATGGGGAATAAGCTATTACCGTAGTACTCATTGTAAGATCTGGACCCGAGACCGATTTATTTTTCCGTTTTGAGGTCCCTAGAGGCTAAAAACACAATGTGTTCAAGTTTATATACATGTATGTATGTCCGTTAGCACGAAAACTCGAGCAAAAATGATCCCATTTTGATTAAATTTTGTATAAACGTGTAAACCTACATTTATTCGAACGAGTTCGCGAACCGGCATGGTCGAACAATGGAAACGGGGTTTTATGGGGGGTTTTATGGGTAAAAATAGGTTTTTCCCATTTTGGCCCTAAAAACACAATATTTCACAAGTTCTTTCCAAACAATTTTGTAGAACTAAAAAATAATAATTTAGTATATTGAAGCGTTATTTTGCGCCTAATGGTTGCGGGGAAAATTCCAAAAAGTTGTAAATTTAAAATTCCCATGTTATTCTTATGGAGAATAATTGGACTGTTGTATTAGAAAAGGTTCAAATACCTGCTATTAACCAATCCAACGTTGTTGTTGACACAACTAGTTTCGGTGCCTGTGTGGCACCATCATCAGGCTGTACAAGGACGGTTTTCTTTCTTCATACGAAGAGCGTCATATAATTTACACAAAAATAATAAATAAACATTTAAACACGACACTAACACGAATACGAGACATTTATGGTAACTGATCAGTTAAGAAAACAGACGACGCTAACCAGGCGGAGTTTGAGTGCAGACTGCGAAACTAGTTGTGTTAACAACAACGTTGGATTGCTTAATAGCAGATATTTTAACCTGTTCTAATATTATCTGGCAATACGTATGCTAACACCTACAATTAAGGACTGTTGTAGTTTACTTGCTTATGAAGATATTTTGATAAAATTTGGAATATACATTCATTTCTTACTAAACTATTAATATTTAGCAACAAAAAACACGTTTTTACCCTCCCTGTTGCAGCAAACCCAAGTACTCGTTAAACTATTTCTATATAAATAGGTATTAAATGTGATATAGAAATATAAAATGTGATATTTTTTAAGGAGACATTTTAGTGTTAATCCAATCAGGCTCAGGAATTTCGCTTAGTTTACAGGTCTGCTGAGGCGGGGGTGTTTAAGCCTTAATGAGAACGAAAACATTTTTCAAAAACAACTATTTAAATGCATTAATTGTTTGAAACACACAATTGTACTTAAGGAAAGTCGCTTTGGAGAAATTGTTGAAAATCAAAGTCATGGAGTAAATGCGATTCTCTGATTGACTGTTGTTTGGTTTACTAGAGTAACTGGTGTAAACATATTTGTATGAAAACGGAAACAAAATATATTGAGAAGATTGAGGAAACAAGGGGAAACAAAACATAATGCAGCCTAGTTACTTAATTTAATTATTAATTTATGTAAATTGTTTAAATTTTTCATGCCATTTAAGCTACATTAAAATGTACCCTTAGTCTACTTTCTAAACAAAGGAAACTAATCTGGAAAATGTTTGAGGGTTTGTATGTAATAGAGCGCGGGATATCTGTCCTGGGGGCTCATATTCAAATCCCGCAAATCTCCAATGTATTTTAGCGTTATGATGCCTTGACGAGTTTTGCTTATCGGTCAACATACCTAGAAAATTAAAAAGGCTGTGTATCTGAGGTTAAAACCCGTTGTTATTGAAACCTCCCTCAGATAAAATTCATAAGAAGTGTTAATGATAGTTAACCATTAGTTAATTAACATTGATTGTCACACCTAACACAATTATACATACTCATATTATTAATAACTAAATTTTGAATATAAAATGCAACCCAAAACTTTTTGCTACATTCACAATCTATTTTCAAGAAGAGTTTCGATCAACTAATGGTCCAGAAAGTGCGTGAGTAATTTCATCAGTTTGATTCACCTCTGGAAGCCACATGTGGAATAAATAAACTTGTTTGCTTTACCTTGTTTGTTCCATGGTAACTGAAAACAACAGAAATTAATTAACACCTTTAAATAGGTTATGCGACAGTAGGAGATAGAGTTCTCTAACTCATAAACATTTCTACTTAAAAGGACATATTTTACGTAATAAACAATCTATTGGTAAATAAAAATAATACGACGTTGAAATTGTAATACAATTGGTTTTCTGATAAGAAATCAGATAAGTATAAGACTTGTGGAAAAGAATTTGTAGCCACCATAAAAGGGATTTATATGAATTATGGCAATGAGTATATTTCATTTTGTAGTTTAGTCATTTATAAGATGTACTTATGTTTTGACTTATTGCATTATGAGTGCTATATGATATTAAGACACCCTGTTAAGTTTTTGTTTTTGGTTTCATTGATTATTTTTTAGAGTAGTTAGATATTGTGCGGGTTGAAACTCGTTTCATGGATTCATGGTTACAATCTTAAATGGAAGTTTCAAACCCTTTCTTTGTTAAATTGCCATCTACTTAATCAGTAATCAGTACTTAATCAGTTTTGTCAGTTTAAATATTTCGTACCAAGTTTTTTTATTACTTTTGTTTCATTAAAACTCATAAACTCAAAGGACTACAGATAGGATGGTTACACGAAACACACTTTACATAAAGCAATTCCAGTAACGGTAAACCAGGTTATTGGTTATTTTTATAACTAAACAACATGCAAACAGTGTCTTTTATAACACACATATTTATATTAATGTTTAAAATGTCTATAGTACACATTTCATAAACGTTGATATTCTCTAACCCTTGTGGTAAAGGTTAAGGCTATTGGATTGCTAAACTATTTATAAAGAATCTTCGTAAATACCGGTTAATTAGGTATATAAAGGTGTATTCCATATGAAATTTTAATGGTATGTAAATTGACAAACATGTTTTGTTGTTTATCAGACTTCTTTTATCCGAATCTAAATTTTTTTAAACATTTATAAGGTTATAATTTTACTAAATGAATATTACAGCTAAAGCTTTACTGCTAACCAAGAAAGTTTTTGGTCGTTGAACTTAACACCATAATTTTCCTTATTGAAATCGGCTCTTTTCCATAATCATATTTTTAAAAATAACGTAATAAGTAAAGTAATAAGGTTTAGTTTTATTTTTGTATGTTTTTTAGATTCACTACCACTACTTTTTTATTGCAATTCTGATATTCAGTTAGCCTATTATATAAATATATCAATAAAAAAAACTACTCTAAGCTAACCTAACCAACGAAACTTGCTGATTATGAAAAGGTTTGGTAGTGAATTAACGGTATTGCAAAAAAAGGTAGTGGTAGTGAATTAATGTAAAATGACAGTGTAACTCATTTCATGGGCCACACCTACACTTAAAGTGGATTTCATCTAACCATCCTACACCAATGGATTTCATCTCAGTTATAATGCCGCAACCCCTAGGTCTATTCTGAAGTAATGTGAAAAACAATCCCAGGCTCGTGCCTAGCGTCCTAGAAAAAAAAATAAAAACAATATTGGTTATTTGACGGGATTTGAACCCGGGACCCCAGGAACCGCTCTAACAACTGGACCTACTCGCTCCTCCACCAGCTTGCTCCCCCGAAACAAACGCTGTAAAATAGGCCAGAGTCCATTTAAAACACCTCTGTATCCAGTGAAATAAAATATCACCCATACATTGTCATCTAAATGTCTAATATTGACAACAAGACATAACTAAGTTGTGTTAAGACTGAAGTGTTATGTTCAGTCAAGAAACTAATGTTATTTTTCTTTTAACGGATATTAACTAGCCAAAAAATAATATTTTGCATTTAAAAACTATTAAATAATATTAAATTAATATAGGCCTACGTTTAAATCAAATAAAACATTTAAATATCAGAAACTGTTCTAAAGTTCCACATTTTACCAGCGTGTTTTCCTCTATTTTGAGAAATTAATGTAAAACATCTATTTGCCAAAGAAGAAAGATATTATGAAGATGAATGGTTGGCAATAAGGAAAGCTAAACGATGCTAGAGACTTGGCAAGGTATGTGACGACTTTGTTTACCTTTTATTCTAAAGAAAATAAACTCTTAAGTTTATTGCGACCATTCTTACTTTAAGAAAATTATGCTTTAGGTTGAATTTATTCCTATACAGATTATAGTTCATTCTGGAAAAAAACGTATAATTAGAATATTTATTTCAATAACTATTCAATATTGTAGTCTTGATTATATAATATGTAGAGTAAATGCCAAATTTTAGGATTTAAAAATAAGCTTTAGCTGTTTAAATTAAGAATTGATAGACTTTTAACAATTTAAATCTATAAATAATTTTGTTTTTTACTCAAACATCTTTAAATTCGGAAGTTGAAACTTCTTAATTAACATTCCTTGTAGAAATATACAGGGTGGCTGAGAAGTCACTTGCACCCCCCTTAGCTTTTCAACCATTTGAGATATTTGAAATATGTTTGCGGCAACCTTCTACGGTATGAGGGGCTACAATAATTATGGCCGATTTTGAAAATTTCGCCCCTATTAGGGGTAGGGGGTAGCTCAACAGTTTCAAATGACAAGTATAGTCGAGTTTGGTATAATTTTACAAGTATTTACGAAACATAAAAATTGACATAAAGAAAACCAAAATTGGCCCACTAATAACAAAATGGTGCCCCAAAACGTTTCAAATCCAAATAACCACGAGAGTGGCTGAAAATTAACCTGCAACCCCTTTAACTTTTTAACTATTTGAGATATTGAGATTTGAAATCGGTTTGCAGAAAATTTATGAAGAACTTCAATAATTATTGTCAGTTTTGAAAATTTTGCCCTTAGGGGTACCGGGTTTAGGGAGTAGCTCGAAATGTTCAAATAGCAGGTATAGTCGAGTTTAGTATCATTATACAGGTTTTGACAAAACATAACAATTATCATACAGAAAATATAAATTGAATCATTAATAACAAAATGTCAGCTAAAAATTGTTAAGACAATGGTTATTAAAAGTAATTTTAAACTGCCATTTTGTTATTAAGTGTCCGATTTGTATTTTCTTTGTGTTAATCGTTATGTTTCGCCAAGACCTTTCATATCCAAACAAGTTGCTGCAAACCGATTTCAAATATCTCAAATAGTTAAAAAGTAAAAGGGGGTGCAAGTTAGTTCATTATTTTTGTATGTAAACGTATGTGTTTCCATTTGTTCTTACAGCATATCTTGGTACTGTGTTTTGTTTCTTCATGTTGGTCAGCCTATTATATACTTTTCAAAGCAACTATCGGTTTTATACCTGAAACTTTGTTAGTGTTGTATATAAAATAGATTATTCGGAAAATATTAAAAGTTGCTTTTTAGGTAGTTGGTTTTTACTGAAATTACAGTATCATTTTATTGGCATATTGGTACATTGTCAAATCTGTCCTCAGGTAAGCTTATATTAATAGCACTTACTCTGGTTAAACAAATCCTTAGCATTATAAAATTCAACCGTTTTTTTTTAACTGTCATTAGCATTCTTATACATCAATCATAACCTCTTTCATTAGGAAAAGTTCAGAATGTTAGTAATACAAAGTCAACTGATACACCTTTATCAAACGAGATTAAGAGAATTGTTTGTGTTTAACAAAGCACACATTTGTAATACAAGGAGATGATTTGCCACTTCAGAACTAACAGAAAGCAAAACAAACCAACAGTCATGGAATCTGATACAGCTTAACATCTTAATATGACAAAATCAAGTTGCCCATCAACCTTACTTGTCAAACTTACTTTTTACTCTATTTAAAGTTGACAAAAATAGAAAGACTTATTAACATTAAAAAGTTATGGTAGTCCCATGTATGTGACGTAACTGATCTTAAATGAAGCAATTTCCAATAATTCCCTTGAAGATTAAATAAATATACAACAAACTGCTATGTGTAGTACAATATATTTAGTGATGGAATGCATTGAATTGAGCATATGTTTTCCTATTTATAATTAGTTGCTAATTATTATGTCAGCCTTTCCTGCAAATATATATATTAAATATAAATATATATATATATTTTTTTGGTGACGTCATGGTGGAGAGTCGTGCTGATAGTTCGTCTGCTCCGTGTAAAATTTGCGATAAAGTAATTAAACGCGATGGTCGTGGTATTTACTGTGACGGTTTTTGTAATGGATGGTATCACCCTCGTTGTGTGAAGTTAGACGATGATAAATACGGTAAAATAACTGAATTATCGGACAGTGTAAAGTGGTACTGCGATCCATGTGCTGTGAAGCTGGACAAAGTGGTCGCTAGTGCTTGGATTATTGACGAGCTTCTCAATCTGCGTGGGTGTATGGACAGTCTGGTGGGATCTGTAAATAGTCTAATTGAAGATAATAATAAGATAAATAAGACAATTGGTGAATTTTCCATAACAAATGATAGGTTATGCCAGTTTTTGAAGCTTGACAAACAGGAAACTGACGAAGTCAATAGTGACGTTAGTTTGGCGGGAAGATCTAGTAAAGTTGCATCTTTTAGCTCCGTAGTAGTTGGACGTAAAGATGGAGACCTTCAATCTGGATCGAGTTGCTCGAACTCTAGAGTAAATACTCACTCCGTCTCAGTGGAAGCAAATCGAGTGAGTGGAATTGGTGTAGATTTGGACTGTGGTGGTGACATGTAACTGTTAGGCCTAATAGGCCTAGTTATGACAATTGCGACGAATTCCCAGCCATTAGTAGTGAAGAGGGAAATGGCGGTTCTATCAAGGGAAAGGGAAAATGGAACACCGTAAAGAGTCGGCGTAATCGTGATAGGAAAAGTGCTAGACAAACTTCTCCTCCAATTATTGGAACGAAATCTGATCTGTCTGAAGCGTCTAGGGTACGAGCTGTGGAAAAAAAAGGACTATATATTTGTGTCTAGGCTGTGCTCTGATGTGAGTAAAGAGGACATTACTAACTACATGGAAAGTGCATCTATTGAAACCGAGTGTATTGAACTGAAACCTAAATACAGTAGCAGTAGTTACTCCTACAAATCTTTTAGGTTAGGTGTGAAACCTGCTGACAAGGAAAAAGTTTTAGATGATAGTTTCTGGCCTACTGGGACTTTGGTTAGGGAATTTGTTGTCAAGTCCTGGAAACCTAATGTTATTCGATCACAGACTTTTTTAGCCAAACCACTTGTGAGTCGTACTCATCTCCAGTCTTAGAAAAGTTGCCTGCACATGTTACACTGTGTTCAATTAATGTGCAGTGTCTACGCAACAAGGTGGCGGAGTTAGACATTTTGTGCCAAGAGAATAACCTTGATGTATTGTGTGTTTGTGAACATTGGCTGCTATCTGACGAAGTCGATTTTTATAAAAGTGTGGGTGATCTGGATCTCACCACTTATTTTTGTAGGTCTAATCCCAGTGGCGGGGTTGCCATTTATACTAAACCAAATCTAAAATTCACGTTACTCGATCTGAGTAGTTATTGTGAAGAACTTACAGGTGAGTTCGTAGCTATTATACTGCATGAGCTTGAACTGATTATAGTAGCGATGTATCGATCTCCGAATGGTAATTTAGAACGATTTTTTGTTCTCTTGGAACAGTGTTTGACTTTTTTGATTTCTTTTGCCCTGGCTGTTGCTATCGGTTCCCATCATAACATCGATCTTCTTAAAACCGGCCGTGAGTCAACTGAATTTTTGAACTTATTACGTAGTTTTGGGTTCTATAGTAGTGTCTTTGTTCCCACTAGAAATAAGGCATCCTTAGACTCTTTTATTACTAATCTAGATTCCTGGAATTATGAAGTTACAGTTAGTGAAGATCAAGTTGCAGATCATAAGCATGTGTTATTGAAGCTAAATGACCCTAGGTCTACCCTAGGAAAAGACTCGGTAGAACCTAAATTAAAAAACGTGTGTTTTAGGTTAGGACTAACCAATGAAGGACGATTGCAAAGGTTCTGTGACATCATTACAAACCTAACACCTGCTTGGTTTAACAAACTCTGTATTCTCCCAGCCAATTCAGCCTTCTCTGAATTTTTCTCTCTTTTTAGTGACCAATTCAATTTGCAATTCCCTATGAGAAGCAAGATGGTTAACCTGAATAGTAGCACCAGTGAACCGCGCGTCAAAAAGTGCAATACCTGGTATACTAGTGAGCTTGCGGAATTTAAGAAATATATTCTTCTTGTCCATGAAATTTCAAAAAGTAGACCAAGCACTCTTCCCTACCTTCGAGAGCTGAGAAAGGAGTATCGCACTTGTCTGCGAGAGGCAAAGCAGTCTGCGGCGGCAGTCAGGATCGCCACCTCGGCTAATCCGTGTAGGGCAGCATGGGATTTGATCAACCAGAGCAGACCCAGGGCGGGAGCGGGCGCTGATTTGAGTTTTGCAACCGCAGAGGATTTCAACAATTTCTTTTTGGACTCTGTGGATGGTATTGTTGACTCCATTCCACTAAAGGATAACAATTATTTTGATTGTATTCCAGGGGTACATAATAAGTTTGAGTGGTAAATGGTTAGTGCATTAGAGGTAACAAATGTAGTCAGTAGTTTTAAGTCCTCTAGCAGTAAAGATGTTTATGATATGTCAACTGATTTTATCAAAAGGGTTGTACATGTAATCGCTCCTTTACTGGCCCATTTGTTTAGCTGCTGCCTTCTTGAAGGCGTCTTTCCTGATGTTCTTAAAACAGCCAGAACAGTGCCTGTGTTTAAAAAGGGCCCTAGAAATGTACTAGCAAGCTATAGGCCGGTGTCCCTGATACCGGTGCTAGGCAAGATATTTGAAGCCTTAATGTTAAGGCAGATAAGTGATCACTTTGAAACCCATAACTTACTAGTTGTCCTCCTGCTCAGCACGGATTTCGTAGGGGCAAGTCCACTGTAACTGCGGTGGGCTCCCTTTTACAGGTTATTCTTAATGCTTTTGAAGACAAAATGTCAACCTCTGTTGTGTTATGCGATCTGTCACGCGCTTTTGATTGTGTGCCGCATGACCTACTTGTCAAAAAGCTTTCAATGTATGGTGTTGGAGCCTGTGCGCTCAAAATGTTTGAGTCCTACCTTGATAATAGGTTCCAGGTTGTATCCTGGGCTGGGGATAAATCAAACTCTCGAGTGGTAAAGCATGGAGTCCCACAGGGCTCAATCCTTGGTCCCTTCTTATTCATTGTTGCCATGAATGACTTGTATTATGGTGTCTCAAATGATATATTGATGTATGCAGATGATACCACTATTTTTGCTACACACATTGATCATATTATGGCAAAAAATTCTGCTAGCTCATTGTTAAATGAAACGTCTCAATGGTTTGATGGAAATAAATTGGCCTTGAATGCAGCCAAAACTCAAGAAATCATGTTTAGCCTTAATAAAAATGTTTCCAGTGATGAGTCTGTAAGACTGCTGGGTTTCACCCTGGACTCGGAGCTTGCGTGGGATGACCACATAGATGCACTCTGTGTAAAGTTAAGTAGAGTAAGACATCTTTTGAGGAAGTTGACCTCTGAACTACCTTTTAACTTTCTGAGACTGGCTTTCTTTCCTTTTTTCCAGTCACATATTGTATATGGCACGCTCCTGTGGGGTCGCTCCCCGCATGCTCAGAAAGTACTGCTCCAGCAAAAAAAGGCTATCCGAATAATATGTCAGGTTCATTATCTGGAGCATTGTAGGCATTTGTTCGCTGAACTTCGTATTATGACTGTTGTAAATGTATATATTTATCAATCTTTGTTAGCTATTAAGGACATGGATGAAGATCTGGTTTGTAACAAGGATGTCCACTCATATTTTACAAGAAATAGAAACAATGTACATTTAAGTAGCAATAGATTGAGTAAAACTAATAACTGTTTTCCTGTTACAGGCAAAAAGTTTTACAATGCTCTCCCGGAAAGTGTACGGTCATTGCGGAAGTCAAAATTCACAAAAATTGTAAAAGATTGGCTTGAAACGAATCCTTTTTATGAAACTATAGAATTTTTTGATGCTCTGAAGGCTGGCCATTGTTTTTAGTTTGTAATTTTAGTTTTACACTCAGGTATGTGTCACAATTTTCATTTTCTTTTGTTTGCCATAACTGCATGGTTTGCTGTTTTGTTTGCTGTGAAGATTAACCATTTTTTATTTCAGCATGGTTTGTAATTATGAACATTTAATTATTTATATGCATTGGTTTGTTTATTTTAGAATAGTGACGTTACCTATTGTATTTATTTACTTAATGGTATAATAAATCTCTTGAATCTCTCTTGAATCTCTATAAGATTATTGACCTTACAATGCTCTAAAATACTCACCATTTATACTTCACCAAAAAAGTTTAGAATTAGTTTTATAAAGTAAAAGTACGTATTCTTAACAACAAAGTGTTGTTGTTGTAAAAATAATGCTCGTGAGATTGCCTGGATTTCAACCTTTTGAATATGTTTTGGACCTAGAGCCTATATTTATTATTTCGAAATAGGCCTATAGTTAACCTTGTAAAACTAAAATGTGTAAGGTAATACTTAGCTTATACAATATTTTAAGACGAGAATTGTTAAACGTAATGATGCAAGCATTCAGTCAAATTAAAAATTTTGAAAAGCAAAATCTATACAAAGCAAATTCGTTATCAAAGTGAAATTGATATAGGGTTAAAACACATTAACTGAAACTTATAAACTGATTAAATAATACCCCAAACAATATAATAGTATTCAACAACTTATTCAACTATGTGAAGAGAACCAATTAAATAAAGGAAATTACAAAAAGAAAATAAAATTAATTTCTTGGCGTAATATTCACATTTGAAGAGAATTATATAGCCATATACTCACTAACATTTTTCTCAAGTCAGATTAAATTGAGAGCATTATAATGATTTTGGTTCCTTGCAATGTTAAATTTGTTCAACTAGAATTCTCGAATTCTCTACTCAAAATAATATATAATAAACATTTAGGGATATTATTGAGGTAAAAAGTTACAGTAATTAGTGAATTCGTTTCGTACAAAACTTGTTTTCCCTAAAAAAAAATTTAAATCGTTATATTTTTACCAAAGTCTATGGTGTATTTACTTTGATCCTATGTAGCGTGCCACATATTTAGCTCATCTGCTACCGATAACATATTTTACGAATATAATTTAATTTTAATTGTATTTTTTCCTAGGACGCTAGGCACGAACCCGGGATTGTTTTTCCCCATTACTTCAGACTAGACATAATGGGTTGCGGCATTATCACATTGATAAAATCCATGGCTAATTTGGCGGGATTTGAACCCAGGATCTTAGGGACCGAAGTCCTGTGATCTAACCACTACACCAGCTGGCCCCCTTACAATAAAAATTTAGTTGTACTACGGAAATCCTTTTATAGCCGTTTCAAATTCAATGTTGAAGTCAAAAATATATCATGCTTGACGTTTTGATAATTTATATCTAGTAAGAATATCAATTTTGCCTATATCATTCAAATCATCAACCCTTTCTCTTATCTACCTAAGTCGGTACACAGTCTTCATCGCTATCAATTTCAAATGCTAATTCGTATCGTACGCTCTTCTAGTATTTGACCTTTCCATATAAACTTAAAAATTAAAGCCAGCTGATATTTACTTCGAAAGATTACATAAGTTAACCGGCCAAAATGGGCATTTAATCCTTAACGACGATTTAGTCTAAACAACTAGCTGTAACGGCGAGTTATTAAATCCGATTTCGTCAGTTTAAGCTAACTGCAGTTAGAGCAGGGTTAACGGTGGTTTAAGTGTTTGGTGAAATCAGACTTAAATCGTTTACAAAGCTAGCAAGTAGGATGTTAGTTATATAGATTGTTTTTTACATTTAATTAGCTCGTAAACAAAAACCCTTTAATATTACAAAACATCATAAAAGCATATTTCTTATGAAAATTATTTGTCAAATGCAATCATAATTTCTGTCATAATATAGGCCTAATGAATAATATGGAATTCCATTGGAGTTTAATAATTAAATGCTTTAATATTGCATTTATTGATAGGAATGAAATACATTTATAGGCTTGTGAAACTGTGACCAGAAACAGATAATTGCTTAGCAATCAATTGAGCTGACAGTTAATTTCATTTGATAACCAATATTCAATTAAAACTGTAATTTAAATTCCAGTTCTAATGTATAAATGATTGTAAATGCAATATAAAGAGATATAAATTATGCAATGTATGCTAAGAATTTGTGTTTTTGTCATTAAACTACATTCGAAATTTTATTATATTTATTATTTATTTATTTATTTACACTGTAAACACCATTTTTAAATTAGCTACATACAAGTGACAAGTTACGTGACAGTAAAAAAGCTTAAAAAAGGAAAAAAGATAAACATCATTACAATGTGTTAACTATATAGTTTGTACAACTAAAAAAGGAATAGGCCTACTTAATCAACAAATGTAGTTTATCTACTTGAACAAAAACTTAATTTTCCTCCTAGTTAACTACTAGATCTTGAGAAGTATTTAGAATAGATTTAATAGATCAGATTGTAATAATATCCCCGCCGCAGAAAATCTGTCCTAAGCGATATTCCATTCGTCTAAATTGATTTTCAAACAAATCTATTTGAATAACATTAGGTTTTATGAGTACCTAGGTTTACTGCTACAGGGAAACTAATAAAGTGTGTTTTAGTGAAACATTGATAGCTTAGTATAAAATAAATAAATTTGCCAAGTTTGATCAAAATATATCCATAAACAATCAAAAGTACATTATTTTACAATATTCTCCATAAGAATAACAAGTGAATTTTTAATTTAATTTTGTTTTAATTTTCTCCGTAACCAATAATTTTACAAAAAGACTTTGATATACTAAATTATTTGTTTTTTTAGCTATTTAAAAAATTCCAAAGAGAAATTAGAAAATTTGTGTTCTGAGGGTCAAAAATGAGAAATCCCGTTTTTTACCCCATAAATGTAAAACCCACATCCCATGGTCCGATCATGCTGGTGCATGAGCTCATTTAAGGTTATCCCGCCTTACACCTTTAAGCCAAATATTGTATGTACTGTATGACCTGAATTTAAAGATTACAAAGTAGGACCGTGTAGAAGTATTACAGTTAATATTAGTCACCTTAATATAATAAATCAAATAGCGTAACGTAAAATCATGTATACAAGTTACAGTTCAAAGCGAGGAAACATATAAAAAACAGTTAGCAACGTAAACAATCTGCTTTTAATCATAAATCAGGATTGATTTTTGTATCAGTATTTATCTTTTGTACTCAGTGTCAGTCGACTTTTAAATATAATAAAAATACAACAAAACATGTTTGATACCTTTAGCAAGTTTCATTTCAGAGTTTTTGACTTGTCAAGGGATGTCTCCAAGTGCCTTGGAGGGAATCTAAAAACATCATTAAGCTTGTTCAAAGCAACTTTCATACAGCTTTTGTTTAGCTCTCAGACATATGTTAGTCATATTTTGCATGATTTTCCTTGGAAATATCACGGGAAAATTTGTTAAAATGCTAAACAAATATAGCCTGTCTTTGGTTTTATACGTTAAAGAAAATTGTGCGGCTATAATGTGTTTGAAAGCTTGGGAGTTTTACAACTATTAACATGCAACAGTGTAATAAATGTAAATTACGTCAATACTATATGAGTCAACGTAAGAGGTTTTGCAGGTGTATTATTGTTTTACTCATCGTCATACATCCCTTAACACGTTCCTCTCTTAAAAACAATGATTTCAATAAAATACGTTACTCAAGACTTTAATGCATCCATAATTAGTCTACAAACATTGATTATGTAAGAGATAAATCTCTACCTACCCCCAATGCCTCAAAACCATTCATAGAACCCCCCCCCCTCGCCACAACCCCCTTCCCAGATACCCGGTCACCTCAACCCCCTTCCTAGAACCCCCCCCCCCCCATAAAGTCCAGTACAGTTTGCTATAACCGAGTAATCCTCCACTTTGGACCAAAAGTGACTAACTTGATCTCCAACACACCTACTTGAGATATTTGGACCACTTTCTTTTAAGAGGCTGTTCTTTTGTGATTTTCTCAACAATTATGTAAAACTATTAGAGATTTATAAAAATTATAAAACATATAAATGGTAATCCTCAGAGATAAACATGTCACTTAAGTACCTCATGACAAACTCCAAGACATCAATTTTCTCCCCTTGATCCCTTTATCAGTGTGTAAGACATGTGTGAGTTGCGTAAAATGAGAAAAGTTTCAACAGGAGCGCGATGAGAGAACTTTGCTGGTTGTAATCAAGGAAAACTTCAGAGGCACTTAGTGTTTGTTGAGATGAATGTCAATTTTCGAAGAACAAGAATATTGCATGCACGGTACAGTATCATGACACATCACAAGTGAAATTGTATATAATGAAAAAGTAGTTTGGAATGCTGTACAGTAGTGAGTGATCTATTTAATCAATCATGTTTGGTATTTGGGACAAATCTTAAATTAAGAGGTAATACAAATGTTTAACGAGAAGTCGTATTAAATAAGAATAGTAAGGACAGTGGCGATGTTTGGAAGCAAACAAAATACAAACACTTACCATGTTTTTTTTTCGTAAAAATAAAAAGATAAATTAATTACAAAATAAAAATGTTGCTTATTTTAAAAACTACTTCAATCGCAAAATCCATCAAGAATTACTATTTTAGAGCGAGCGAACTGACGAATAGCAGACGTGCCCTATTTTAGTCAAAGAATCTCAAATATACAGTATATCGGATACCTACTATCTTTTATTTATTACACATCTAGTTGTTCCTGGGACAATATTTTAGAATCTGGAGGTCATGACTAGAAGTCTAGTTGTAAATAGAAATTATTTAGCTGGTTATGATAAAAAAAACACAAAACTATGTTTGTTTTTATCATAGAGCAATAAATCGCAACAAGCCATAATTTAATGTTGTGTGACCCAAAGTACTAATTATAATTAGGCCTAATATCCTTTTTAGTAAGATGATGACATTTAATATACGTCATTATGTGAGTACTTTTTAGCCAAGATTGGTTGTTAAGCAATAAAAGGAAACAAAGCTTTTTAACTGAAAATATTGGTTTAATAGTTATTCTAATGGTATCAATTTTCTACCTAACCTATTGGATGAATTTTTCAAGAGGGTAACCCGTTTATGGAAATGGTGGGCCATTTTTTACCTATAAATCAGGATTTGTACTATAAATCAACGTTTAATAAATAAAATAATAACAATAATAATAATTAATAAATAATAAATAAATAAAAACGTTTGTTTTCTGGAGGCTAAAACCCCTACAAGTACAAACAAAAACGTTATTTTAAACTTCTGCCACTTCGTTCTTATTGGTCGGAATCAAACGTGACCGATATATGTTTGCAGTTTATTTAATGTGTTTGTTACATTTATTCAAATTAGCAACCTCTTAGTGGGGTACTTTATATACAACCCTCGGCGTGTGGATTATTGTAAAATCAATAGAAGTTTTATAATAACAGATCGATATAGTCAAACTTTATGACAATATGATCTATTGAAATATGGCGATTTATGAAAATACCATAATAACTATTCTATTATACAGGGTTATTACAAATGATGTTCACGATTTCATACATACATAAAATATAGTTTTATTTGTTATACAAAGAAATAAAATGGTTACAACTGTTGAAAAACTCAAAAAGTTTCGACACAGATACACAGAACTGTAAATGCTCGATACGGGAACCCCTTGTGGTACGACAGATGTCAATAATGTAGTCAAGCTCTTGCTAGACTTTGAAAAGTGTGTCTAGGTCTATTTAGCATTGGTAATCCGTTGCTGGATCTCAAGTATCCTATCTGATAATGGTGGTGTGTACGCCTTATCTTTGATGTATCCCCACAAGAAAAAAATACAGGGGGTGATGTCCGGAGATCTTGTAGGCCAGTTCAGGGGTGTGTCATTATTCGGACCACCGAGCTCATTCCATATCTCAGGCATCACATTGTTAAGTTCAGCCCTACTACAAGTAACATTCAAATGCAGCCATTTCTCTTAAATTTCAAGTGTCACTTGCCAATATAGTGGTTACTAGGAGGATCATCGTTAAACCTGGTTCTAAAGTGTCGTTGCACACTAATAACAGATTGGTTAATGTAATATTCCAACTGGTAAAAAGCTTTCCTGCCTTTAAATTCAGCCATTACACAACACTTACAACAATTGACTTGACAAACAGCTGATATGCACCCAAACCAATGTAAATGAAACTCTATGAGTTTTTCTTTCCAATGGTACCAACTAAAATAGTCTTGAAACAAATTAACCCAGTAATATTTATAATCAAAATCAGGAACATCATTTGTAATAACCCTGTATTCTTGGATTTATAATAAAGCTATATATATATATATTTTTTTTTTTTAAGACAGTTATAAAATGTTACTCTATTCACAATGAGTTACAAATGAGTTAACGTACACTTAAAATGCAGGTTTGAAGAAACTAATTCATAATTATATTCCTTAAAATCCACCTGAGTTTACATTGACAAATTGCAATTGAATACTTTAGGCCTATTTCGCTTTCATTCTTATTTTGCAGACCCGTCGATCTGGGGACATAATCCATGATTTCCCAAGTGTATTGAAAACAAAGATCGTTTCCAGTTTACTTATATATAATCTTTTAAAATTACTTACCTCACAACGCAATTCATTTCAAATTAATTTCTGGTATCTATTAAATTATGATACTTAGTATAACGTTGTTTACAATTTTACTTGAATTCATCCACTATAGAACATGAATGAGAAATAACATATTATTACATTTGCTACAACTGAAAAGCTGAAATGTTCATTCATACCACACATTTCCCTGATCGTTCTGCTGTAATTTCTGTAACAATCAACAAAGTGATATCCTCAAGCATCTAATTTATTTGCATTTTGTTGATAAGTAATGAATAATACAAACAATAAGACACAAATATTCGAAGTAAATAAATCAATGTGGAGCAAATAATCATCATGAACACGTAAATAAGTCAGTGTGTTGTCTACACAAAAGTATAAAGGTAAGCCAAGTTATGCAATTATGTTCAAGGTTTGTTGTGTTAGGCTGCGTTTATGCACGAGGAGCGGGAGTGGTAATTCTGTCAAATTATTGTGCAAGCGGTCGGTCAACGGCAAACGGAGTGGGGCACACAGTATTGCCAACTCTAACTCTGCCAAATAACAGGCTGGTATAGCCTACGAGTGCAATGGATCCCGTTATTAACAAATTTTGTAGCTCTTACTTACTAATTAAAAAGAGAAAACGAAGACAAAGACGATGGGCTATACACCCTATCAACTGTGCCAGGATAAGTGACAGACTTTTCAGGAAATTGGTTATTGAGGGAGACAATGAAAAGTGACTCCATCACTCCGTCAAACAAACACGAGTTCACAGTAAACGGATGACCTCTCACCGAATCTAGAAGACGTGCGCGTAGGCCAAGTAGCCGCTCCCGCTCCCGTCTTGCCTAAACAGTCTCATTTGACTCAATGTAGTTGAAAACCGCTCACTCTCAAACAACCGCTACGATTTCTAGCTACAAAGCGGTCGAATTAAAAACCGCTACCGCTCCCGCTCTTCGTGTCTAAACAGTCTTAGTAACTCAATGGTGTTGAACACCGCTCCCGCAACCGCTATCGCTACCGCTCTTGGTGCATGAACGGAGCCTTACTGTTAAATCTGTATTTGACCTATACTACGGTACGGAAATGATGAATGTTAAATGATGATAACTATGTGGATTGCAGACATGTAAATGAAATTGATCCTTTAGCTGAAATACACGTAAGTTTTCGCAAATAATAACAAGATTAATTCATTCTCTTTTGTCTTCCAGAGAAAAATCCATTAGTAAAGCGACGATCCGGTTACACTGCAACCTATAAATACAGAGCGTGTGACAGTTTGTCGTACTGCCTTGCTAAAACGTACCTTTTACATGTTTCAGGTTACTACAAGGGAAAAAATCGTCCTATGTTTTTGCCTGCCGGAGATTCTTTCTATCGTCTTGAAAAACAGCAACCAGTGTGTGTTTTTTCATTTTTTTATTACAAGTTGAATCATCATCAATTCATATCGAAACATATGATAAATACCCCGCCGCAGCAAACCTGCAGACTAAGCGAATTTCAACTTGTCTGATTTCATTTTTACTGAAATATTTTCATAAACAAGACATATTTATTCCCTATTTAAATAACATTAGATTTAACGAGTGCTTAGGTTTGCTGCTACGGGGAGGTTAAAAAGTGTTTTTTGACCATACGTCAATAGTATAGGATGAAATAAATAAATTTGCCAGATTTTATCAATATATATCCATAAACAAGTAAACTACAACGATTTTCATTTTATTCATAAGAATAACATGGGAATTTTAAATTTATAAATTTATAATTACACTATTTTTGAATTTTCTCCGTGACCATTAGGCATACAACAGCGCTTCAATATACTTAATTATTTATTTTTTAAGCTCTAAAAAACGCTTTAAAAAGAAATTTCAAAATTTTTTGTTTTTAGGGTCAAAAATGGGAAAACTCCATTTTTACCCCATAAAACTCCAGAATATAGTAATATTCTGGATTTAGATTTGGGATATGAGAACGTTTTTGATTCTAGCATACATCTTGATATATTTTATTTTTAAAGGGGTACTTTAATTAGATAACACTTTTGGTTATGCATTAATCCTCTAAATACGAGGTGCTACAAATTAAAAAAAAAAATGCTATAAAATTACAAATATAATAGTTTTGTTTATTAATTAGTGTATGCAATACTTAAATCATACATGAAATTGAGAAAATTGGTCTAGGGCTTAAGGATTCTTCGGAATGGGAGCCTGCTAAAATAAAAATATCATACAATTCTTACAATTTACAAATTACAATTTAAACTATAAACAATACAAAATAATAAACATAGCAAACCAATTCCAATAGACAAATTTGTCACTTTTCATTGTCATTGTTGTGTTTTTCGGTACCTTAATAATGTTACCTCAATAAAATTAAAAACGATATACAACTATGACACGTGTGGATGGATAGGTAAAAATGATGTCTTCGTTCAAGATGGGCCTGCAAAAAGTGTGATGGGGTATTGAAACGTAGGCTCTTAAATCATTTTCTGACATATATTTTATTTAAGACATATTTTGTTTGACTAGTCTTACAGCACAGTGTTCTTTAACACTGGTTTAACACACACAAAATTTCACTAACAAGTAAAAAAATAATTTAAAGTTTAGTTTAAATGTATGAAATATTATTACGCTAGAAATATCACAAAACTAGATAATCTGACAGACAGTATCGTGCTACTGAAATAGGTGAATAATCTCAATGCAATGGTATAATCATTATAACAATATTGCGTGATGTCACTCTATCGTTACAAAGAGCTTGTGGATTGAAAGCCCGCTTAAATACAGAAACTAAAGCAATTAATAACCGTACAGTAATCCTATTCTGTAATTAGCCCATTGTATGCTTAAATAATATAAATTGGTTATACGTGATGAGATTGTTCGTGGAATTCATTTTAGAATCAATAGTATGACAGAGAATGTAATACGCTGGTGAACGATTTTCAAACGGTTTGGAGGGATTTTAATAAACAGTTATACAGTATCAAATTTGCATAATTATAATAAGTGCCCCTAAGAAAACAGCAAATATAATTGAAAAAAATAATTCAGTTTAGATTAAGAACGGAGAGTACAATAGGTATTTGTGTAACTAGTGCGCGAAGTAGAACTTTGCTGCACATAAGAGAAATGTTTGCCCACGAACCGCAAGCAAGTGTAGAAAGTTTCTCGAGTGCAGCAAAGTATATAAATAGTTAGTATTTTAAACACTTAACAACAAGTTTTAGGTTAGGTTAAATCCAAGCGTTGCACGAAAATAGAATGTTAACACGAAACAACAGGTTAGGTCGTAGTATTAAAATTTAAAAGGTTGTAAAACACTGCACCAGCTGATTGTAGTCTTAGTATCTTTAAGTGTCGCCAACCTATTTCTAAGCGTATTACGTGCCTAAGAAAAGCACACTGTTTGAGTTGTTTGTTTGAAATACTGAAGTGTGGTAAATTAAATTGCGTGCGGAAGAAGTAAGTAAATGCTGCAATTAGCTACTTTGGGTGCTATAATAAGTGCAAGGAAGCCTGCTTTTTCAGGTAACTGTAGGAACCAAATTGTTGACTTAGGGATAGGACACGTCCACAGGTGAAAACATGAGAATGTTTAACGACTCATGTTATAAAACGTTATTAAAAAGATTCATTATATAAATAATTACATCATAACATCGTTTTATTAATATAAATTATGTTGGCTATTCATAGAATAAAAGTTCATACTAGAGCAAATACATTTTCTGATGAAAAACATCTACAAAAAAAAAACACTATTAAAAAACTTAATGAAACAACAAATTTGTAACGTGCCTATTTTGAGGGGGGGTCAAACTAGCCTATTCCTATGTCTAGCCTATCCCTAGGCATAGCCTACCAGCCCTAACTAAGGTTATAGGTTAGAAGGCTAACCTTAGTTATAACATCTTCAGTAAAGTATAGGCATGATACACTGTTGTGTTTGGTATTAAATAAGTGTAGAACGAGAGTTATTAGTACTGTATGAGCGTGGCATAAACCTTATACAGTGTTTTATAGCTTATTGACTCACCAGCGATGTGTTTCGCAAGCTAGGGCTCAACCCGGCTTGGTACTTCGAAGAAACTTTCTACACTTGGTAAACCCGCAGATCATGGCCTTAGGCCAATAATCCGTCACAAAGACGTGAGGAAATGCGGAGTGAATAATATAAACCGACAACTTGAAGTTAAAACTCATTGTCGTGTGAAACAAACACAACATAACCTACAGTCGACGACGACGACAACAACAAGCTCGAGCGACTGACGATTTAGCGGCTGCAGACGACGGCGGCCGGCTAGCTCTTTTTCGGGTTAGCAAACAGCAAGCAAACGTTCCGGATCAGCTGAGCCCCCTACTTTGCTAGAGAGGGGAGCGAGAGGGATGAACCGAGGAACCCTCAGACGGCAAGCAAGAAAGTTAGTTCCTCACCAGCCACGAGTTAGGAGAGTTCCTCACCAGCCACGAGATAGGAGAGTTCCTCACCAGCCACGAGACAGGAGAGTTCCTCACCAGCCACGACTACGAACACTCGAGAGCTCTTACGTACTAAAGTAGAGTACCGAGATCGTCGTAATAGTTCATTGGTGAAGTAATAGTTAGCTCGCGTGATACTTCGAGTAAAATTGTAAGTCTTATATTCCATTAGATTTAAGGTAAACCGAGTTAACTATTGCCAGGGTGTAAAATACTAGTTTTTAAAATCGGTTTTACTAGATTTTATATTTTCACTCCTGTTAAACCAATGGACTTAGGCTACGTTGACTTGATCATGATGGTGTGTTAAACCCATAACGTAACGATTAAATATTACGAGGCCAGTGTATTTTTAATCCATTTTTAGTAAGCCCAAAACAATTTAATCTCATCATACGAATTTATTAGTAGTAGTCAGTGACTACTAAGATTAGTTGTGCTAGTTGAGCACGTCCCAGCCGGCACGCATGGCGTGTTGGTAGTAGTGGCCTTAGGCCTGTTTACGATGTTTTATGGTTTTAACAACGTGTTTGCCATAAAGCCTTTGAGATTGATGTGAACCAGAAGTGGATGGATAGTTCGTTTCGGCCTTGGTTACTTGTTTTAATTTTCGTTTTAAGTAACAAGGCATTTTTATATTTCCTTCTGTCTGGTAATATAATCTCTGTTTAACGATGTTTGGATGGTTAGGGTCATGTGAGATAATCCGTGACTAACCCTTTGAGTATTATTTCATGATTAACGATTTATCTGTGTTTTAATATTTTGTGTTATGAGTTTACGACAGGTGATGAGATTGTTTTGGTGCGAATTGGATAACGTTGGCCTATGGTCTGGGACTGGCGAGTCGGCGTGGACTCAGCGTGTCTTCGGCAGCTGTGGTAGCGTGTTGAACCTACCTTTGGTGACGACCATGGAGTTCATCGACGCTTCAGCAGCTGCGGTAGCGTGTTAAACCTACCTGGAGTGACGAGCAACTCACGACACTGGAACCAGCGACTCGTTAGCGGACGGAAGATTGACGTAGAGCAGTCAGCTAGCTTACTATGATTCTCGAACGGCTGGGGTTGTGTGATAAACCAACCAGAGGAACTCACATCACGCTGTTGGCCAGCTTCGGTGTTCTTCGATTGATTATCCAGCGGCAGTGGTTGCGTGACAAACCAACCATTGCAACGGAGAACAACGGTCAGCGAGACAACCGGGGCTTGGTCAACGTGTACCCAACGAGTGTTGAACCGTTGAGGTGGATCTTGGCGTGGTGTAAACCCAAGAAGTAGCTCACATCGGGGGTGGCACTCAACAACGATGAACGGACGGCCGTCACGGGACTCACTGCGGCGGACGGGGCAGTGACACGGGACCGTGTGATAAACCGGATCCCCGAGGACTACATGCGAAGGGTGCAAGTAGCTCGCATCGGGGGTGGCACTCAACAACGACGAACGGACGGCCACCACGCAGATCACTGCGGCGGACGGGGCAGTGACACATGTCCGTGAAAGAAACCGGACACTCAGGACGTCAGTGACGAAAACGTACGAGTAGGCTCCCCGGCTGTAGTACCGATATAGGGCGCGCGGGCTGGAAAACCCAGGCCGCGGTGAAGACCAGGTGAGGATGGCAGAGCCCCAGCCTACGACGACGAGTGGGGGGGGGGGGGTGGAACGCACCTCAGCCTGTAGCCGTGGTCGACGGGTGAGCTCGAACCCTATGCTACAGTGGCGGGTTGAGTCGGCTAAGCTCAAGGTACCGCGACATCACGAGTCTGTGTGCAGAACCAGACAGACACCCAGGACGGTGGCGGAGACCGACGGGGCCGAGGACTACCGGCTGTAGTCTCGAATGGGGCCACGATGGACGCCCAGCCTGCAGTGAAGGCGTAGTAGCTGCGACGATAGGTGGGTGATCCGAACCCCAACTACAGCGGCAGGTGGAGCTCCCCAGGTACCGCTACGACGCTGGGATCTGTGTGTTGAACCAGATTCTCCTGGGGCTACATGCGGACATGTAGACGATTCGAAGATGACGACTAACGACAATGGAAGGTCATCACGTCTCACTGCGGTGGAAGGGGGCAGTGACAGGGGTCCGTGCGGTGAGCCGGATTCCCATACGATTACGACAATGACAGGGGTCCGTGCGGTGAGCCGGATCCCCACGATACGACAACATCGACGAAGTGTCCCTGCAACGAGCAAGACACTCATACGACGACAACAACGACAGGGGTCCGTGCGATGAGCCGGATTCCCATACGACGACAAGCACGAGCGACGGGCAGGGGACCAATGCCCCCACGTAGTACGTCACAATTTTGGCGCCCGAACAAACTACGGCAACGACGGTATTCCTACAACGAGCAGGATACATATACGACGGCAGAGACAGGGGTCCGTGCGATGAGCCGGGTTCCCAGACGACAGCACCGACAGGGATCTGTGTGAGAAACCAGATGCCCAGACGACAGCGACGACGGATGGGAAGTATGACCCGAGTCTGCAGTAGCATCGACGGTGGTCACAACAGACCCAGCCTGCAACGACGGCCAGGTGAGGCCGGATGAGCCCCAGCCTACTACGACGAGTGGGGGGGCGGAATGAGCCTCAGCCTGCGGCTGTGACGACAGGAGGGCGACAGTGGACCCCAGGCTACAACGGCAGACGGAGTCAACCCATACTTGGTGTGTTGAACCCAAGGGCCTGGCTGGACGTCGTGTGCTGAACACGATAACGATTTCGGGGGTGGCGACTAGCTTCCATGGAAGGCCACCACGTCTCACTGCGGTGGAAGGGGCAGTGACCGGTCCGTGAGGATTAATCCGGACTACGGCGACATCTGTGTGATGAACCAGATGGTCGAGATCTCCGACGCGGTAAACCTCAGCCAAGGCGACGGCACGGCTGAGCGTGAAAAAACATCTTGTCGCGAACCCTGGAAGGCCAACCCAAATCTCCGTACTGAGGCCTATCCGGAAACTAAATGTGTGCTGTATAGCACGTGGTACTTAAACCTGGCATGTAAACTAGTGTTATATGTCTTAGTGTTGAAAAGTACGTCACAAATTGTACCATTTGTTTATCTAAAATAACCGTACAAGTAACGAAAATAGAAATCTGAAGCAAGTTGTATATCGGTATTATGTCTAGTACTTTTCTTTTATTTGTTTAACTTTCAATTTCCACTGTTAAAATGGCAAGCCTTTCACGTTTCACATGTAACATACAGGGTTGGGCAAATGTGTGGATACCCCTAGTTAACTTTTTAATGGGTGACACCAGGAAAACTAAACTCCACATACCTTCATAAAAAAATAAAACTGCACTTTTTGGACGGTATCCCAATTTTTCCCGGGACCCCAAAATGGGGTATTTTGGGGGTAGCACCAAATTTTAAATGTAAAGCCCCATCGAGTTACACCTCATTTTAAAGGCCTTTATTAAAGAAGAATATCAGCGAAAACTAGAGGTCTCTATCTCAACCCAGTACGACATGTCGGTCATTTTAAATTTTCATCAGCCTGAGAGAAACTTTTAATGAGGTTAAATTGTACCATGAATTTTCAAATGACCGCCATGTCGTACTGGGTTGAGATAGAGACCTCTAGTTTTCGCTGATATTCTTCTTTAATAAATGCCTTTAAAATGAGGTGTCACTCGATGGGGCTTTACATTTAAAATTTTGGAGCTACCCCCAAAATACCCCATTTTGGGGTCCCAGGATAAATTAGGATACCGTCCAAAAACTGCAGTTTTATTTTTTATGAAGGTATGTGGAGTTTAGTTTTCCTGGTGTCACCCATTAAAAAGTTAACTAGGTGTATCCACACATTTGCCCAACCCTGTATAATTATCTCATGCAACATATTATTGCCTTCTACGCTGGGAGCTCCACAGCATTGTTTTGACTCCTGTCTTGGGGATTGTAACACTATCTAATGTAAGAGAATGAAGTTGTACACTTTTTAATACTCACCACTATAAGAGGCTGTATATATGTTTTAATATGTTATTTTAATAGAGTTTAATTTATGTAAAATTTTATCATATTTAGCACATCATTAGCCTAAATGCTGAATTTCAGCAGCATTAATTGTACACAATTATAACCCACCTCCATTGCCCCTAAGAAGTATCGTTTGTATTCCTTTCTTTAGAAGTTGTTTAGCTATGCAACACAATGAATATTTAGAACAAAAACATACTAACATACTTATGCAATTTCTTAGTTTGGCATCTGCTGTAACAGTAAGCATTTACAAATATCTACAGCCTAGATATAGGCCAGACACGTCAGCTAGACATGATTGCATCTCACATATCGTGGAGTACAACATGCAGTGGTATAATAAACCTGTTTATATTTCCATTAATTCGTGGTAATTTATACTAAACCTACTCCATCTCATTTATTTTATAAACATTTCTCCATTTGGGAGAGTAATGATGTCAATTCAACGTCATTTCAACTTAGGTCGGCCCATTAGACCTATTCACTTTCCTGTAGGCCGTGTCAAAAGCCATATTTAACACAAAAATAATGATCTTTAGATGCATACAAATATGATTTTTTAGACGGCCTCACAATTATTTCGTACAAGAAAATAATTAATAATAATCAAGAAAGATAAATTTAAAAAAAACTAAAACAGTATACATTCTTTTAAACATTGCTTATTTGTAATGTGTCTGAAATGTATTTGTTAGATTATGTGGATGTAGGTTTTAACAATAATTTCTGAAGGAAAGGAGATGAAAAATCGATAAAGTATTCGTAGAGGATAGGTCATACATAGGCGATGAAGTAAATATATAAAGTTATTGTTCTACACAAATTATTGGATTTTGAATTACTTTTCCTTTGATTTATGAAAATTTAAGAACTTAGTTATTTAATAAAATACTCTTATAAAGCTTGCAACAGCTTGCAGTATTTTACTAATTCCAATTACTGTAATATGGTTTGATTTTAAGATACAAATTTTAGAAAATAATTTGTATTAAATTTTTTTATTAAAACAACCTTATACGTTTTTAATATAACCCTCTACAAAGTTGAAAATTCCCTTAGCAAGTCAAGTAAAAATTTCAAGTCATTTTTCCTAAAAGCTATTTAGATCCTAGTAAAAACCCTCTTTAGCAACTTTACAGTATGAAAATGATATTTCACTCAGTCGTAAATTTTAAGTCCCAAATATTATATATTATACATGTAAAACTGAAAATTACTGTAACTATTTACAAAAGTGAATAGTTAAGATACGTTCAGTAAATATTCAATACATCAGGTATTTAAAGTTGGAACTCTTACTTCAATAACATTCCAAAGATAAATTTAAAAGCGCATTTGTCATGTTCGTATTATAATGCACCACTTCAGTAAGACAGGAATACCATATTTTGATTCAATATGGCTTGGCAAAGATACAGAATTTATTACATCTAGAACCTTCAGTGGAGGTTATCAATGTCTGAGACATTAGTAAGCAGCCTTGCTATTTATAGTAGCTCTCTCTGTGGATAATAGAACATAATTACTTCAGAATACGTATGTATGTGTACTAAACGTCCATTCTAATTTGTTTTATGACATAATTAAATAACAAAAGACATTGGTGACTGGTGGGAAGACATTGGTGACCCGCGGCGTCAAGGACAGAAGTCCTGCGCTCGAATATTAGAACAGCTCTCTCTGCTAATGTGTAATTATGTGTATTCATGTCCTTCTTTGGGTACAGTATACTACAACTAATTTTTCGCCAATTATTATTTCCGCCTCCCTGCATTTTGTCAACTGGGACGGTTTTCATGTGCTTAAATTCACTCTGTTTTTAGTTCACTAAATTTAATTCGATTTAGTCACCCCAAATTTATTAAATATATTGCTAATTACATGCTGAGAATTTATAACTAAATCTTTAACTAGGTACAGTAGGTGAAATCACAACTATGCAACAATATTTTTACTTTCTCGACAATCTGTTAACAAAAGTTTTACTTCCCATAAAATTATTCCATTGCACATATATAATTTTTGACCTTCAGTTAGTACTTGGATTTTTATAAAAATGTAAATTATTTTTTATTATTGAGTTTGTAAGGTTACAACGTCTAAAGAAATCATACGTTTAATTTTAAACTTGAAGAACAAAAACAGCTCTTTGCTAACTGTATTGGTTATATTTGATCACAAAGACTTATTCAATAACAAATTTGAAGATTGACTTTTGATTTATAGAACCAGTAAGGTGTATAAACATTTATATATATTTTGATATAGCTCATGGAACATTTTCAAGGTAATGAAAACTTTCATAAATGTAAAAACCCGAGTTATTATTTTCTAGGAAAAATCATTGAATAAATCTTAGGTAATTTTGTTAAGAAAAATTAGATAAAAAAATTGCTAAGAAAAAATATAGTTTCGAGATTCTGTTAGCTTTCTTAAGGCTGGACAATACAATTATAATTTTAAGAATTTTTGAAAAAACCATGACTGAAAAAATCTCAGAACTTTTCGTTGGAAAATTTGTCTTTTGTCCAAGATAAATCATAAGATTCTATTGTTACAAGTTCTGAAGTCCTGGTAAGAATTATTCTCAGAGAACAATGGGGAACTGTAATATTATCAATGAATACATATTTACCCTTTTCTAGTATACCTTGTAAAGAAACATTAATAAATAGATTTTTTCAAGTTTATTGAAATGTCATACCTAGTTATTTTGTTATACAACAAGTTAAACGCCTTTTGTATTCCTAATGTTTACATTAATTGTAATTTATACATGTCTTCTTCATCGTTATACTCTTGTCTACATTATGCAATTTTTTTAAATACATTGTTTAGGGATCAAACATGGTGATTTAATGAATCAGAATACTAAGAGATGTGAATATACCTTAATTATTAATTTGAACCAAAATTATGTAATGATTTATAATTAATAAAATATGTACCTGAATTAGTCAACTATTTATTACTATATTCAATGGTGTTACATTAGCCATTATTTGAATTTACTTTAGGACAGTAAATAAATGACAGAGATAATTTGATAAAGTGTGTTTGTTGAGTTGGAAAATCGGTTCATTTAAACAAACCGCAATATATTTATCTGCTTGATTACTAGCAAAGCTGTACTTTGATTATTTCTAACAATTAAAGTTAACGCAACGTTTATTAGTGTAATGGTAATTCGATTAGAAGCAATTTGTAATGCATTTTTAAGGTAACATATGTACTAAAATATGTTTTGTGTCACCTAAACGATACTTATACCGTACTCTATGAAGAATAGGTATGAATGTATATGAATAATCACTAAGTTATAATTGACTCCACAATCTTATGAAGCGTGTTATTATTAATCAAAGTCTTTGTTTGAAATTTGGCAAATAATTACATCAAAGCCCATCATTGGGCACATATTCTCTTTTACATTATTTATAAGTCTATTTATATAATTGATGAGTCTATTCATTGTATTTTAGTGGATGTTAGCATCTAAATTATCAAATTCAAAGGAATATCAATGACTAAGCTATTGGATGCACCGTGTATACTGAACAGAATATTTTTATATTAGCTACGTTGGCATTAATTCATATTTACAGCTAAGGTATGCATTTTATTAAGGAATTATTTCTCATATTTTTCGTTTATAAAAAGGAGAAAATAAGTTTTACAATTGTGGTGGTGTTACAGTAGCCTAACCAAGATAATTAGGAAAAATCATTAAAGCCAATAGATAATTAGTCGATAGTGTTGTTAGTACATTCTTCATTAATTAGGTACATTGCCAAATTAAAATTGTCCAGCCCCCTCTGAATTGCTTATTCGCTCCGGAAAGTGTCAAATTACTGCATTTTAATAGCTTAAAATGTCTGTAAAATGTCCATTTTCTGTACATGGACCTGAATCTGGTTGTTGCGACGGTAATTTTTTATTGGTTTAAATTTTTGTACTTGATGGGTAATTTAGAAGTAATTTAGAACACTTCAAATAAGGTATTCCATATAATATACAAGGAGAGTCAACCAAATATATAAACATGATGAGACAAAGACGAATGCATGATGAATGACAATAAGACAAAGACAAACGAGTTTCATTTCCTTCTCCTGTGCTATTCAAGACGTGTCATATACAGCTGTTACGGTATCATTGCATTACTCAACGTTTGTTACAGTAAAACCTTCCCCGGAAATTAATTATATATTCGATTTGTTGTAACACTAATAGTTGGACAGTCATAGCACATACAAAAATACACTGCTCCTTTTCTCCAGATTATTTCTACTAATAAAAAGCATATTTTTGGTAAAATCCTTCTTGAACTCAGGTATTTGAAAAAAACATTCAGCCGAAGCATGTATTAAATTGATCATTACAGCTGACAGGTTTTTTGTAAATACATGTATTACGGTGCATTTTATTGAACAATAACTAATAATGGTTATGCAAATACTAAGAGAACAATGAACAATATTTATCTAACTTTTACGTATTTTGATTTTAATATTCTGTCAAATTACCTTGAATCGTTTACACGCAAGGAAAACGAATTTAACTTAACACAAGCTTCAGATATGACATTTATTTATTTATTTATTTACAGACGGAAAACTCCATTTTTATATTGTTGATAATGTCAGTACATATGACTAACGATACAGGCTCCAAAACAGATTAATATGTAGATAAATAATAGAAAATCCAGAAAGGTAAGACCGAGGTCCTTGAATTACGTAAAAGCATGGATGAAAAACCGTAATAGACGTTTGAATTGAGAGGGGAATCAGTGGAAAGAAAGGGTTTGAAAGAGCGTATAAATATAAAAAATACCCCCGCCGCAGCAAACCTGCCGACTAAGCGAATTTCCATTTGTCTGAATTGATTTTCAGTTAAATATATTTTAATAACATTAGGTTTAATGAGTACCTAGGTTTGCTGCTACAAGGAAACTAATAAAGTGTGTTTTTGAGTAAAATATTGAATAGCTTAGTACAAAATAAATAAATTTGCCAAGTTTGATCAAAATATATCCATAAACAAGCAAACTACAACATTTGACAATATTCTCCATAAGAATAACATGGGAATTTTAAATTTACAATTTTTTTAATTTTCTCCGTTACTAACAATTGAACAAAAATACTTTTATATACTAAATTATTTGTTTTTTTAAGCTCTTTAAAAAGGTCTAAAGAGAAATCGGGAAATTTTGTGTTTTGAGGGTCAAAAGTGAGAAAAACCAATTTTTATCCCATAAAACCCCCCGTAAAGCCCCGTTCCCATGGTCCGATCGTGCTGGTTCGCGAACTCATTCAAGTTTATCTCGCTTTACACCTTTAAACCAAATTTCATCAAAATCGGACAAAAATTACTCAAGTTATCGCGTTCACGGACGTATATATATATATATATATGTCTATATATATATATATATATATATACATATTTAAAAATTTGAACGAATGGTGTTTTTGGCCTCTGGGGATATCAAAATGAAAAAGTAAATCGGTCCCGGGTCTAGGTCTTACCGTGCCACCTACGGTAATAGCTACTTCCCTATAGGGAAATTCGCTAAAACATAAAAAAATATAAACAGAAAACATGCAGCAAGTGTAGGCTAAGGAACTTTACTTAGAGTAATTTTAATTTAGAAGGCTAACCAGCCTAACTGGGGAATGGAGCTCCTTAATCGATAAAGATGATAAAAATAGCTAAATTTTAGTTTATTTTGGTACAAAGCGCTGTCTAGCGATACAAAGCTACGCATGTAGGCTACTGCATGTATTGCATCATGAGAATACTACGGCGCCGCCCGCTAACTTTGGTTAACAGTGCAATAGCCATGGACAAAATTATTCCTGGCAACTTCCTTGTTATTTAGATAGAGGACTCAGATTGGCATAGGTCCTGTGTCTCCGGGTAAGGAATTATTGCATAGTTAAACGCTATTTACTAATTTTCAAAATTAAACATAAGACTTGAACGCTAGAACAAATCACACTCTGGACAACGACCGGGGTGATTTTTTCTCCTTTTTATGCACCACTTAGGTTATTGATTTGTAATTTTGAGACTCAAAATGTGCAGCCTATACTCACTAACAAATCTCTTATACTATGTTGAATTATTTATCGACGTAGTTTAGATCAGGTTAACCAATTGTTTATTTACATTTAAAGGATTTTAATTAGTTTTAATGGATGAATTATTATTATAAATGTCTTGAAGATAGCGCAAATGTAGAAATTCTTCTAGCTTGCTTAGACTTCGTAATATCTGCTAATCAAATTCATAAACTATGCCTATTACTTGTTATATTTATAACGAAAGCAATTATATTTCCTAACTGGGTATAAACCCTTTTAATAATGCTAATCATTAATCATAGCAATCATAACCTAGAGCTTGAACGAGATGCAGTCTAGGTCATCAAGAAATTGAATGCCAGAAACGTCGCGAGCCCTGAGGGCTTAGGTCACACGTTGGCCTGACCTGAAGTAATATGAAAAACAATCCCAGGTCTGTGTCCAACAGAGTAGAGAGGGTTTTTTAGTGAGTAGTCTGACAAGCTCAGGAGTCTCATACTACAGCTGCTACCTGTGTGCGTAAAAGCATTTTTACCTCCTCTCCCTAAAAGAAAAATCATATAGCAAAAGGCAAAACAAAACAAAGCTTTGCTAACCCCCCCCTCACAAGAACACGCCTATAAGAAAAGCATCTCCTTACTACAATGAATCAAAACATTGTAAGTATAATCTATTCATATTTTGTTATGTTAAACTTTCCCTTTCAACACCTTCAAATGTAATAATTTCTACATTCATAGCAGGTAGGCCTACTTTGATTGTAAAATAATAAATCAACTGCGTCTGCAAAGAATATTTTAGAGACGTAATAGAAAGCAATTCTATTATTTACAAAGCAACTCGTGATAGAACTTCGTATCTTTTACTAAATTGAAAGCGGAGGTTCAATATCTAATATTATCACGTTCTGTGCCCTTTCTGAGTCAAAATTGAAATTAGCAAATCGAAAAAAATTATCTTTACTCTACAAAGAGTTGGAGATCTTCAGACCGCAGAGTCATTTTTATATTTATACTGAAAGTAAATTGAAAAATGTGGTTCCTTATTTTCTTGAGATATTATTGTCGCTAAGGATTCAGCTTCCAGCTATCATAGGTCTCGTTCATTTTGTTTGCATAATAATCGTCGTTTCATTTTGTAGAACTCAACACCTTTTTAAGAATTTGAAAGGTAATCAGTTAATTTGCGTTTTTCTCACTTTCGTTGATATTTATTTTTGGTTGAAAAACTTCCTAACTAAGGTAAAAACAAAATAGTTATAAATTTGTCCTTAAAAGTGGAATAAACAACAATTATAACGAGTACGGTACTCACCTTAAACATTTTATTTTATAACTTGTTATCCCTTGTTCACAGTGATACGACAAAAAGAGATAAAATACGCAGAAAATCCTCAAAACACCAGGGATAAGGGAGACTAAACAATTGTTATTTGACTTAGGAATGAAACCTATTAATTAAAAACCAGTGATTGTATAGTGGGAAAAATATTGTTGATCGTATAACAGGTATTTAAAACTTTAATTCATTAATTGCATTGTTATTATTATCAATGATTGTTATTGTTAGTATTGTCATTAACTTATATTACTATTTTACAGTATTATTGCAGTTAATATTGCTTTAGGTACTTTACAAATATAAATATTGATATCACCTGTAAAACAAATGTAAACAACGATATTCATTATTATCTATATTTGTTTAGTTTATTTATTTGGCTTTCCTCTTATTTATACATGTGCTATAAAATCGTTTGCTAGTACTTGAGTAAGATTTGTAAATTTAATAATAATTTTACTAAGAAGATAGATAGTGCAATTTAAAGATATTTGAACCGCCTATTATATCAAAACAAGATTATCATAAATGATTGCGGAAAGATAACTGATTATCTTTCTAGATAAATCCTCGATGGATAGATCCCAGATGGATCCTCGTACTAAATTATTCATACATTAAAACAATAATGAAATTAAAACCTGTTTTGTAAGAAAATATATGAAAAAAGTATGATAAAAGAATTTTCAGATTACAGTTATAATTACAATTTAACAAAGAGTTTAACTTAAGCAGAGTATAATTAAACTTGAAAGTCTTAAATGCGAAGAATATAGCTAAAGTTACGAAAAGAGATATGTTAACTTTTAATGAATTTTCAACTTCGAATCTGACAGAAAAACGTCATAAATTCTTTAATTGGTAGTTTTGTTCTTTTTGAAATGTTTATTCTCAAATTTAAAACAAAGGAAATCGAGGGATGGGATGGATTATGATTTTAAACTGTACTCTTGACTTATTTTATTGTACAATGTTCATTATTATGGCTGTAAGAACCATAGTAGTTTTCTTTTTCTTTCAAGATTTAAAAACATCGTGGATAACTATTTAATAGGGATATTTTTTTCTAAATAGTGTGATCAGTAAGTATAATAAGTACTTTTTGGAATAGGGTTTTTGGGTAAAGAAATAAATAAAAATCAAGTACAATTCTTCCCGAGCCAAAGCTCTTTGTGAGCAAAATATTCTCAATTTTATCTTTTTGTATTTAAAATGTATATTTTTAGGAATATTTAAGATATCTTATTGCAATTTTGTATACAATTTAAGGTAGCAATAAACTAATTGCGAAAACATAATCCTTAAGCAATTAGTTTCCAATTGTAAAGGTCAGGCTTACCTTTACATAATTTCCTTATAAGGTGTAAACAAACTCAAATCTTTTCCATTGCCTTATTTTAAAATACAAATTGTGAATATGGATTTGTAAAATGTATATGTTTTAAATGGTTCTTAAGATGACCATTCATTCTATTTCCATGAATGTTATAGAGTTTCCGATTTAGTTTAGTTTACAATAATTGTTATTGTTAATAATCAGAAGTAGAGCGTAGTAATGACCCATACTGAGAAATTATAACGGATTTCAGTTTAAGAAAATGTAACACGAAGCAAAAAGACGTAACGGATTTGATGTGAGGATTTACAGGAAAAATGTATGGCTTACTATGTGGATACTTAACTTCAGAAATGAAGAAGTACCAGCATTTAATTACTCCATGTAGAATACATAGACAAATAGTTAATAGTCCAACAAAATAAATAGTTCGTAACACTAGGTCTATAAAAATAGTACCGGTAATTAATAATACCGTTTGTTCAACTATAATGTAGGAAATAAAACATCCTGTGAAATACAGTTTCAGAAGCTTGATCTTATACTGATTTGTAGAGGGCATCACATCAAACATCAATATTTTGGCCTTTGAAGTACCATGTAAATTTTCAAAGCAAATTATTTGCTTGTCAAACAAAGGTTGGAGCAATTTACTTGAAACATGCATTTGTTTATACGGAAACAATGTAAAGGTCCAACTTTGACGCAAAGGCTCTGTCAAAATCTCCCCAATAAAAGATCAATCAAAAGGTGGAAAATAAAATAAATATCAAATGTTAAAATACGAGGAGTTCTTTATTTCCAAGCAAACTACATAATAACCTTGGTTATAATTAAATCTGCATTTATTGTTGGAACTTTTTTTCCCAAAACCATTATATAATAAAAATCTGGTGTTTTATAAATATGATATGCCCATATACTGAGTAACTACACTAATTCCACAAGCTAATTATTAGTAGTAAATATCAAATTTTCAAATAAATTTAAATCAGACTTCGTTAATTTCCCAAATGGTTATAATTTATTTTCGATATATCTATTTGACGTCAGAGCTATTAAATGTTGACTTGAAAAACACATAAAACTACATTTTGATTTTACAATAGGTTCGAAAGTACACTTTCACTGTTTAAAGTCAATTAAGGCATTATTCCACATGTCTGTTTGACATGTCTAAATGGCAAATAGACATATACAATTGCCTTTACAACTGCATTGTGCATTGTAAAGGCCAATTATACCAATAAACGTTTCTAATGCTGGATGATGCATTTTTAAGATTAGGTAATTAAATAGATTTTTCTTCACCAATGGTGTTTCACCAATCTTTACATTATCCCGTAGTCGAGTATTTCTTCGGAAATATAATTTAAGTAAGAATACATTGAGATTCTCTTTAAAATGATTTTCAACAATTCACAGAAACTAATCAAAATTTAGAATCGTGTACAAGTTCAATATTCTGAAACTACACAATCCGATGGCTAACGAAGTTCATTAGCGTTTAAAACGTTTGCCTTATTTTTTAGGTGTAAATTCCTCCTAAATAAATAAGCTAATACAATTTTGGTACTATGGGAAGGCTAGGAAAACGGCTTCTGACGACCTTTTCACATTGTACACGTAACTTTAACTCCAAACATTATTTTCGTGATAAAACACGGACGAATGTAAAGATTTCCACATAATGTAACATCTGAAATTAAATTTATAAATATTTCCATTTTTGGATAACCGAGTCAAAAATTACAGCCGTTCAAAGATATCTTGAATCTGCCATTTTGAGTCTTTGAACGGCTGTCATCTTTTACTCAGTTGTTCTTTTTAGCACAAATTTGTGGCATTGTATTCTACTAATTAAGACCTAAAATTTTGTGTGCATGACCTATCCATACGTTTATGATTTTAACATATTTTTTAAATCAAAAAATTTAAGCTCAAAAGAACAATGAGTAAAATATAGGAGCCGTTCAAAGACTCAAAATGGCAGATTCAAGATATTTTTGAACGGCTGCCATTTTCGACTCGGTTATCCGTTTGAGTTCAAATTTTCTGCATTTTATTCTATTATTAAAAACCTTTCAAATGTGGGGTCACAACATGGGTCTTAACATTTGAAAATTGTTAGTTGCCCCCTTTTTACTCATAAATTGGGAGGGGAGTAACATCGAGTTCTTGCAAAAGAAAAGTCATTATATAATGATATATTGAAATTACAAAATGTCTTACACCATTTATTTGGGTTTGTTAAGACTTTTTCAACACCCTGTATAAAAAAACAATGTAAATCTATGGCAGATTATGTTAGCAACTAAAGTGATGAAGACAGTTAACTTTATAAAAAACACTTTGACAAGCTCAAATCCCTCCAATCACCAATTTAGCCTTAAGTTATGTGATAATATAACCATTCTGGTTTAGAGCCAAAATTAAGCTGTTGGTTTGCCTACCCAGGAAACAAATAGGATATCCCTCAAAAAAATGAAGAACCTTCTCCTTTTGGAATAATTATCTACTCGAAATGACTATGATTCGATTATAAAATATACTTCCTTGTTAAAGAAAACTCCCGCAGATAGATTTTATGCTACAGTTTACACGATTGTGATTTTTAATTTTACAAGATATTATAACTTAGCTATCGTTTATATTGATGACAACTCAAATCGTGCTGGTTTTTAGACTCATATAAAACTATGCCTTAACCTTTTTAGCTCCTGTCTGTGAGAATTGTCTAAAGTGACGAACCCTTACAGTATGATTGACCAATGAAATCCAGTGTTGACCTAGGGAAATGTAAATGGAAATGCAAACAAGCAGGTAAAAAACTGAGTGAAAATGTAATGGTAAGCATAGCACTAAAGGTTTATAATTAAAGAATAATGACTAAGATATAAAAGAGGTAACTCCTTTTCTACGCTATCATACTAAACAGCTTCCGAAGGAAATGTTTAGACGCTTGATTTCATAGGAGCAAGATTAACCCCAGTGTCAATTATTAAGTTAGTTACCATATTTTTTTATAATATTTGCATTATATTATTTATAACATGCACTCTTTATTCTGGACGATATTTTAATGGGATTATGCAATATAAATTTGATACCATATTGAAAGAAAACATGTCTACACATATATAGTGTTCCTAAAATGTAAACACTGTAAACAAAACTTTATTTTTTACTCAAAGAATATGAATACGGTTGGATACAATAAGTAAATGGCTTTGTTAAATGCTAATATACAGTAGAGCATGAGAAATTACTAAAATAATTATAGCCTCATATTCTGTCTTTGAACCTGCACTGGCCTGACAAAATTACGTACGTTTCTGCGAAAACCAATAATAACCATGCCAGGAATATACACGATCAAAGGCCAACTAACAGATGATTCAATCCCTTCACTTGAATGGATTAAATCTTTAAATCTTAGCCGACCATTACACTGTTCTAGGAACACAGAATCCAATGTAAACACGTTTAGTCACCAAACAATATACTATATAGTAATAATTTGCGCCAATATTAATTTCTGTAAATGCTATAATCTCTATGTAACTATTCTTTAATTCAGACAAATACCTATTGTACATTAGACTATGACAGGTAAAGTAAACGGTGAAGTACGATTTCTCTGTTGAGCTATATCGCTTCTGTTGAGCCACATTCAATCAAATTTAAAAATATACAGTTTTATATGGTTTATTAAAACAAACTTTCATTCAGTTTTGTGTGGTTTGACATTTTATTTCACACGTTTACTTACAGCTGAATTAATCACCTCATCTAAAACCTATCTTGGATAGTATGAAGGCTACTGTTCGACAACCGCTGGTTATAAGTCAAACACTTCGTTATTTGTCATAGTTTATTTTTTCTTTAGAGTTATAAAGTTTCATAAGCAATTTATAAATAAATTTAACAAAATATAAAAACATAAAAAACATATAGTGTTATAAATCTATATTTCGTTTAAGCTTTAACAGTACAATAAAGATAAATTTGAAATAAAAACGTCACCAATATTTCTGAATTTTTAATTTTATTATAAAATTAAATTAAAAATTTCAAAATATTGGTGAAGTTTTTATTTCAAACTTATATTAATTCCAATATTACCAGTTCTTCTTGAAGAAGAAGTAAAATAAAGGTTAAAGGCCTCTTTTAGAACGTCGATGAGCTCTCAGTCGCAACGTTTGAGGTTTGCCAGTTTATATAGATCTATAAACCTGTCGTACCACCTATTACCACCTCTTGAAACGGTACGTTCGGTAGAAAATGTACATAATGTTTGTTTAATAAGTAATCGAAATTATACATATACACCGGTAGCTGAGTAGAAATAGATCATGACTTGTTATCCTATTCCCTAAATAACAACAACTTGCTATGAAAATCTTGCAAATAATAAGAATGTTATAGGGCAATAGATAATTATATGACTATTGCTTTGGAAATTCGTAAAATATTCCCTTCTCTTAGTACAAAGGAGGTTTGTGTGTTATTTTTTTGGAAATCAAAAACATCCGAACCCCGTAAATTTATCAATATTGCTAAAGTGCCATAAGTAATGTAATGGTGTAAATAATGCTTGACTATTGGCTTGAAGGGACATAAGTCCCTGAAAAGCTCAAATTTAATTTGTAATACAGTATAAACAAACTGAAATAAATCTAATACATATATCAGATATATATCCCAGTACAACACATCTTTTGTGTAAAAAATAGTTTGTTGTTTGTCTTTGTTTACTTTTGTTTATGTTATTTTTAATAAATAATTTAAATTACTCCAAAGGTTTAACTCTGCTAAAGGCAGCAAACATGTTTGTGAATGAATATTAGTTTACTAAGGTAGCTTTGGTCTTTTGATCATAAAAAGGCTTTCCTGATTAAAATATTGGAAATTGTCTTCATCATATATGAAAAGGCAAATAAAGGTGTGTTGAGATAAGCTTAGTTCTTAGTTAAAACCGATTAATTAGCACCCCGACCCAGTTATTATTTCTAAGTGCATTAAAAATACACAAGTTTGCCAATTGCACAGTAAAATAATTGATTTCAACATTCTAAGACGTAACTAAAAAGTATTTATTATTATAGGTAGACCTAAAGTTGTCCCTGGTTTTATACAGAGTGTCCCGGAACTCTCTACCAATATTTTAGGGCATTGCTCCTGGGTAAGAAACATACCTAAATATCATATTTAAATTGTCCGGAAGTCCTTACTCACACAGCCGCCATTTTGTTTTTTTCAGTTATTATTATTTTTCAAAAGAATGGTTAAACATTTGAAATGGAAACTTTGCAGAAACATTATAGACAACTAGATAAAAATACAAAAAAATTATGACGATTTTTCAAATTCATAAAACAAAATGGCGGCCATTAAAAATGTTGTTTCTTAATTAACTCAAAAACCGTTGATTTTATAAAAATTTTAAATGGCCGGCATTTTGTTTTGTGAATTTGAAAAATCGTCATAATTTTTTTGTAGCTTTGTCTAGTTGTCATAAATGTTTGTGCAAAGTTTCCATTTCGTATTTTTAACCATTCTTTAGAAAAAAAATAATAACTGAAAAAAACAAAATGGCGGCTGTGTGAGTAACTAAGGACTTCCGGACAATTTAAATATGATATTTAGGTATGTTTCTTACCCAGGAGCAATGCCCTAAAATATTGGTAGAGAGGTCCGGGACACCCTGTATAGTAGCCTATACAGTACATTGCAGAATTGACTGGCAAATGAGTAATCCAAATGTAATATTGCTTACTGGTTTGATGATTAATCACGATCAGCTGTATTGAAGTAAACAAAAATCAGCAGTAAATGGCTTCTAATGCATTTCTTATGGAGAACATTTTATGTTATATGCAAATTTTGTGTTAAAATTTAGGGAATTTCACTATTTTTCCCGCCGTCACAGGATCGAGACCTTTAATTTGAGCCCTCTCCCGTCGTTCTACGACTTCCCAGTCGCCCACAATTTTGACGCAAAGAATCGGCTTACGTAATTAATATACTTATTATCAGAAAAAGTTATTACTTTTTTCTGAAAAATCACAAATTGAAAATTCCATTGACAAATAAGGGCTTATAAAGATGTTTTATGCCAATGAATTTGTAATATTAATATTGGAAATTTAACAAGGATTCTAAAAATGACAATGAATTTGTAATAAATCAATGTTTAGTGCACTTATGGCCATTTTATGTAAGCAAATACAAATGTTTTGAAAAAATCTTAAATTGTCCGTTATTCTCTATCTGTAAGGGTATGGAAACTTAAATTGGTTCCATTTTGTCACCAATACTTAGTAGTTAAACACATAAAAAGTTTTAACACTAACTTCGTTCCACCCTGTATAGATAGATAGATAGATTCAAATGTACTTTTTCATAATTTTTTACAGGATGTATCTTTTTCAATAACAGCTGATAAATAAAATTGTTTCCCAACCTTTAATTTAGAGCCAAGGACAAACGATCAGCTGGTTTGCTTTGCTCTAATAGTAGTTACGCAACGATTGCGTAAAGATAGTGTTTGGGGCTCCTGCCTTCGTACACTCTGATCGAGGAGCTTCATTTATGTCACGGGAGCTGACAGATTTTCTACACAGCTAAAAAAAAAGTGGCAACAAGTCGCACGTCTCCATACAACCCTAGAGGAAATTTCCAGTTTTAAAGATTTAACGGAACTATATGGAGAACCATTCTTCTTGTGAAAATACATAACCTGCCAGTTACCTCATGAGAAGATGTGCTGCGCGAGGCACTTCACTCTGTCAGATCCCTATTGTGTACTGCGACTAATTGTACACCTCATGAGAGATTTTTCAAACATAGTCACAGAACCACAAACGGAGAATCCCTACCTTCATGGCTGACTAGTCCTGGTCCAGTATTGATGAAGAAATACGTCCGTGCAAGTAAATACGATGACCTCGTAGAACGAGTAGATCTCCTAGAAGCAAATCCTCAATATGCTTTAATTAGGAGGGAAGATGGTTCCGAGTCCCAAGTATTAATAAGACATCATGCGCCTGCTGGACTACCAACTAGTGAGTATACATCTGATGAGTGTACAAACGATCAACGTGAGGATGGTCACGAGTTCAATGCTGACGATTGTTATCAACAGGAAGTTCTAGAAACACGAAACAATCTTGATCCAACATCATCTGGAGCTCCAGCTGAAGAGATGCCCTTGGATAGGATTCGTCGAAGGAGAAATGCCAGAATTCCAGCCTATCTTAAAGATTATGTCTGCTACACCTATTTGAAAAACTAGTGGGGGAGAATGTGAAGTATTTATTACTTCTATCAAAAGTGCGTTTTCCACTGCACCCTCGGGTTTAATTTGTGAGGAAAAGCCAACAAATCACTGTCTGCACAAGCTATGGACGATACTTTTCACCACGACGCAAAAATATTTACTTATATAATCAAACAAATCAGTAAAATTAAAAATTATTGTTTTCTGATAAAAATTATTTTAATATGAAAATTTAATCAAATAAGTTATAACAAACCTACTTTACAACGTTAATGTTAAAAGTTAGTAGAAGGCTCGTACCTTACATTTTCTACTCATGCCGTTAACACGATTTACGCGAGTTGCGTACACTACTTTACCTACGACAGTGTTTTGATTACTAAAAATCAGTACTCATTACTTCTAAGGAAGATTATGTTTTCGATTATAACTATGCAAGAAAATTATAAGTAATAAATAATATTATTTTATGTAACATGTATTATTTTATCCGTAGTAAATTTACCTAGTATTCATAAACGGTCTAACTATTTATTACACATAGAATGCAGGGTTTACAGAAGATTGTTTATTTTACTATTTTTAAGGATAAGTCAAAGAAGTAAGGTGTTTAATTAATATTCTAAACATTGGGGTCTCGTACTTTTCATACATTCTATGTGAGTAAACCTTGTTATTTCCTACATTTTAGGAAGTTTTGATTTAATAATTAAATTAAAATAATATTAAATCAGAACATATTATTTATAATTATATTTTAATCTTTTTATTGTATTTGCATACGTCTTGCTTAGTTATTGGAGTGAAGAGTGATAGTTTCAGGAATGCGATCAGTTTTAAATACCGAAAGTAATCAATGGCAATTCACGAAAATACTGCCTTGGTAGTTCTTAGCTTTCCTTAAGCTGTAATTGTTCATTAATTGTTCACTGAAAGAATATTATCTCAACCGGATGGTAGTGGCGTGGCGGGATGGCGTGCGTTAGGCTTAGCTGCTGCAAAGAGTGTATGTGTGTGTGACTGTATGCTAGGAAAAGAAATGTATGTTATGTTGTTTATTATTAATTATGTTACGAAATGTGTATTTTACTTTTGTTCATATCATGTATTATTGTTATTACTATTATTATTTAGAGGTTAACTGTAAGAAAGGACCATGAAGTCCTAAGTTCGCCTCAATAAAGAAGGATTTTCATTTCATTTCCTTTCATTTCATTAAATTTTGACTAAAGTAATCACTAGTTCTTTTAAAGAGAAGCTGTCAAAACCTCAAAATCTTCGTGGGCATACCTGGATTCGAACATGACTATTGCACAGAAATTTGAAACACTGACTAGGAGTGCCACACACCCTCCCTTTTGTGAAGTGTCGTTAAACAAATCTTTAAACACGTATTTTTTCCACTTTGGGACTAGGCTATTTTACACATAGCCTAATCACTTAGGAAGCTGTTACTAGTGTGAGCCCAAGGAGATATCAAAATATTGTGTGTATTTCAAATACAGCGTGGTATAATAGGCTTAAGTGCTGTGAGTTTATGGAGATTGATAACACAAAGGCGAAACACTATCGAAGCTAAAATTATATTATCTCTGTCACTGAGAATCTGTTTGAGGGATGTAGTCAACTCCGATGTACATAATTTACACACATGGAGCTGTATCATATTCTATTTCTTTCTATTTTAAACAATTGTATTTGTTTGTGTAGGAATGTTATGTCTTCCTCTGGCTTTTCTGTCTATTCATTAAATTTTAAAAGCAGCGCATATTTTTAAGGAATATTTATATTATCATCAATAGTTCATTTAATCGAAATAAAGTTGTCCGTTAGACATTACATTACATTATTTGTCATGAGAGCCGAAGCCCCCTGACTACGTACCCGGTACCTATCGTGAGACTTACCCGGGCCCCATGATGTAGGCCGAAGCTTACGCCTCAACCTTTAGCACATCATGGGCGGATGACTTAAGGTCATCAGGCTCACCGGCTGCCGAAGCAGACCCTTCGGAAAGAGGGTTGCCCCTCAATCCTAACCAGTGATTCCGGCTGCTTGTTTAAGCGTCACTCCATCTGGGTTCCACTAGGTCGGGACCTAGAGGACCATAATGGAGCGCCCCGACGCATTTAGTGCAAGCAACACTCGGGACCTATCTAATCCCTGACAGGTAAACCCGCCATCAATAGCCAGAAGGTAGGGGACCGTCAGCCCTCCCATTTACACCACTACCCGATCGAGGCCTTACCCAGTTGCTGGGAAACCAGAGATAACCAGAGCGATAGATCCCCAGATACCCCTGGCGGGCTCGGACCCAGCACCCGATCTACTTCGTTTGCCCGTCAGACCCAACATCACTGCCAGGCCATCAGGGTTTCCCAAAAGGAGGCAGGTATAGAAGTGGGACCCACCCGGATGAACCTATCCACCAGAGGTGGCGACACCCTTGACTCAATTGAGGTTCCGGGAAGAACCCCCCACACTCAAGATAACCATACCGTCCGTGCTCAGAGACAGGGGTTGGTTTGCATAAGTGCCTACAAACCGTTGCCCTCACACTGTGGAAAGTTACGTTGCCCTTGAGTGTCCCCGTGAGCTACGGGTACTTGCCCGTTTTCACCTCCAGGAAAGGTTACTTCCAAAGTCGAGGATTTGCCACACTGAATGCTGGTCGCACACAACAAGGAGGCCGAAGCCCAAAGAACCACAGACACAGGTAGGTTAGAGAATATGATGCACTTCCATCTCTCCTAGAGCTAAACACCCCTCCATCCTGGATAAAGGAATGTCACTGGGACCCAATACCCAGTCGTCCATGTCTGTGGCCTACTTGAAAATGCCGATACCAACACCGAGCATTTACCTCCCCTTTGGGGGCTAGGTATTTCACCTCCCAGGACGAGGCTACTTCCAAAGTCGAGGATATGCCTCACAAACTGTCAGTCGAACACAACAGGTAGGACGAGCCCGAAGAACTCAGTCACAACCACAAGCTACAGGCAGGTGAAAGATCTATGAACTTAATCAACACTAGCAGAGCTGAACACCCCACCACCCTGAATGGAGGGAATGTCACTGGGTACTCTCACTTTGGGTACAACCCAAAGAGGCTGGCTTGTCCAGTCGTCCATAGCTTGTGGCCTACCTGAAGTGCCGGTTCCAACACCGGGCAATTACCTCCCCTCTGGGAGAGCTAGGGTCCGCGTGGTCGCCCAGGCCACGTACCCACGCAAGCGTGGGCCCCCTGCGGTTTTGTCCGTTAGACAGATTGAAATGACTTATTAAACGATAGACTTTTATCAGATTAATATAGGTTTTCTTGGATAAAATTTATACTTACACTATTGAATCGCCATACAGAAGAAGATACCTCATCTTTATGGACAAACTTTTGCCAATTTTGAAATAATTGGAATGTACTATATTGTACATCATAACTTAACAAAGTTTCAATTTTAGCAGTAATGTTTTATCTGTTAAGGGGTAAAAAGGACTAACTCCTATAACATGGATCATAGAATGCAGTTTTCTTCAGCTTCTAAATCCTCTAATAATTTAATCTGGTGTTTCTTAGATTTGGGCGATTTTTAAAGATAATATTAAGGGGCTCTATAACTAGCGATAGTACTTCCTAGTTCTACAATTGCAGCCTAACATGTTGATAAACAATAGTGCGTATAGTTTATTCATAGAGTAACTACCGGTACCTCTTTTAAATTAATATATATATATGTGATTGAAATAGAAAAAAGAACATTGAAGATTCCAGCTTTTTACTTTGATCTGCCAATGAAAGAATCTGAGTCAAGTTTTTTTTTTATCCCAGCCTTTTTTCAAAGTGTGGATACCCTATTAACTTTTTTGGGGGAATCAGGTTTGATCGCATATTAGTATAATATTCATTCATGAATATGAAGTCAATTTAGAATTAAAAAGATTCCTACAGAGTGTGCTGACGTCAACTACTTTATTCTGTGTATACACCGACTACTTAACTAAACTAAGCTTTACCTTTGTTGTTGTTGCCTGAGTTCTAGGACCAAACAACAACAAAGGTAAATCTAATATAATTCAAATTCTTGAAATTTGGTTAACAAAAATTGTTAAACTAAGCTAAGAGGACAACCGACTGTAGACTGTAGTAATTGTGTGTCACTTTAACCATTACAGCATTACAGTATCGAAAACTAAAGGATAAGTACGTTTATAGTACTACACATATCAGAGGCTATATTCATTTTATTATATTCTATTTAGTTCAAAATTGGCAAACGTTTGTCCATAAAGATGGGGTATCTTCTTCTGTATGGCGATTCAATGGTGTAAGTGTAAATTTTATCTAAGAAAACACATATTAATTATTCGGTTAGTCTTAGAAATTTCTCTATATACTATGGGTATAGCTCAGAATTTGAGCCAGTCTCGTCCAAATTCAGTTTATTTTGCGTTCACCCACTTTTTTTATATCTAACACTTGCCAAAAGCCCTATGGTCACGGACAATGGGGCCTAGTTTCGAACTAATGATATTTCAAGCTTCTTTGACACAATTTAGAACAGGAAAGTCTGTCAAGGCAACATGGTTTTAATGCTGGCACTATTGAACAAAAATGTTGACACTATTTTGTGTTGAATAGTGCCAACCTGTTAATTAACCTAAAATGTGTCAAAAAAAACCTTGAAATTTAATTAGTTCAAAACTAGGCCCAGGTATCTCTTATCATTGGGATTTTTATCTGATCTGAGCTTATATTATTCAGTCTCAAAGCTGCAGAGTATAACTTACTTCATTCTACCCTCAGTGTGCAGAATTTTAGTGTGCAATGCTGTTTTGAAATACAGGGTCACTTATACATTGTGTATTAATATTATAGTATCATTGTTTAAATGGGCACAAGTTATCAATAAACAACTAAATAAATCAAATAATTGTTTTGCCACTGGTTATTTTGCATCTATTCTCTTACGTCATTAATTTTTTTACTACTAGTCCATATCGCTGCAAAATTCTACAGCATCAAAACAAAAACTGACGATAGCCCGTCAAAAACCCCTTAAAAATATACTGGGTTTACCACTAAAACGGGTTACACATTACACAAGGCACTATGTTGTGATAGCATGGTAGCAGTGCATGCAAGATTGTTGTAGCCTTCATAGAAAAAAATCAATTTACAAACGATATGTGCATCTGAAGTTTTCCTTGATTACAACCAGCAAAGTTCTCTCATCGCGCTCCTGTTGAAACTTTTCTCATTTTACGCAACTCACACATGTCTTACACACTGGTAAAGGGTTCAAGGGGTGAAACCTTAGTTGTTAATTGATGTCTTGGAGTTTGTCATGAGGTACTTAAGTGACATGTTTATCTCTGAGGATTACCATTTATATTTTTATTTTATGTAATTTGTCCACGTATGAGTAGGCCTAAATGTCTTATAAAAAAAACAAACACAGAAGGTTTTGGCAATTTTTGTAACTGAATATACATTTTAACGAACTTGCAAAGGATATTTTACCTGAAATTATTGTGTATATAAAGTAAGAATGGAGAATAGACATATGCCTACTCATTGGAACAATCATAGGTACTTACGTATTATACGGAGGCCACTTATTTTACAGCGCGCTGCGGTGGTTAGGTTAGGTTGGTCTATTATAAATATGTTTGTAGGACTTTCCTACTTTCGTTATGAATCGAACCAGACAAGTCATAAAAGCTTCATGATGACCAAACCTAACCGCCGCAGCGCGTTGTATAAGGGTGGCCTCCGTATAATACTTAAGTACCCAATCATATACTGTAGGGTACATATCAAATCAGATTCATGTGTAGTAAAAATGTATGTTGTACATGTTGTACATTTGGTACATTTCTTAAGTGATTTAAAGGACAGGTGTAGCATCGCTTTATGTTTCAACTAACATTTCTCTGAAATTCAATACAACAGATGCCAATTTGTATAACGTAATTGTTTCTAACTAAAACCCTGTGGTAATTGGCTGTGATTGGTTTTATTTCTGGTCAGATCAAATTTCCCACTTCCCGTTTGTCATAAAACAAAGAATATAACTGTTAGTTAGTTACCTTATAGCCGTTGTCTGATCCTGATTTAAGGTTGTACAAACCTATCTCTGCCATTGGAACTTCTAGGCCTAGGCCAACCTCTTCCTCCACTTGATGGACCCCCATCCTAGGTGTCGACTTTTTACCATGGAAACTAGAAGATTTCTTGGCTTTACACACTTTCTTGAGATGACCTACTCTCTGACAACCGTGACACTTGTAACTGGCGAACGCACACGCACTAGGCCAATGACCCGCAGAACCACACCTCCAACAAGAGTTTCTAGAATTTTGATTTTCACTACTCCTATGCACGAAAGTTTAAGGCCTATTTTGACTTTTCACATTGATTTTCGCAATGTCCCCACGAGGTTGCACAAATAGGCTTGACTGCGATTCAGCCTGTTCCAGCCTGAGCGCCAACGCATAAGTTTCATCAAAGTCTGATTCCTCCGACAACAATTTTTGCCGGATATTTTCATTAGAAATGCCGGAAATCACTTCGTCCCTCAAAGCGTCTTTCAAAAAGGTACTAAATTTACACGAACTAGCCAAATGTTTTATTGAAACCACAAACTCCGCTATGCTTTCGCCCGGCTTTTGCACACGAGAGAAGAATACATATGGCTCCGCCACAACCACCTTCTTGGGCGCATAATGTAATCTGCAAGTTCATCATAGGTCTTGGAATCTACCTCTACCGGTGATAATAAATCGGAAAGGACCGATAAAATCCTGGGACCAATAACTGTAATTAATACCGACACCTCGTTCTCTTTATTAACATTGTTCGATTTGAAGAAATGTTTCAGGCGTAACAAATAGGGCACAATGTCCTCCTCACTTGGATTAAATTCCGAAATCCTGCCAACACTAACACTCGCCATTTTTAATCATCTCAACTCTAATAACGCACTAAAACAACAACTGTTATCGCGTACTACTTTCATTTGAGTGTGGGCTAATTTTTTTTGTTAATGCAAAACACATTTTACAGTTTTATTATATCGATAAATCACACCTGTGTACATTTGAAGAGTGGTGGGGAGTAAGCAGATACACTCACCTGTTCTGCGGTGAATCACTCGTTGCTGTTCCTTCTGAGCTAGCATCGCAAAGTGATTCAGATACATGTGAAGATGTTGCAAAAGTAAATTCAAACACGTCAGGAAAAGATGAGTGGGCCACAGTGGGTCCCAAAAAACGCAGAAAAAGGCGAGTGTGTCTGAGTACCCCTGATGTAGTATGTGAAAACAAGTTTGATGTGCTCACTGTAAACAATCCTGTTATTTTATGTGACCAGGATAATCTTCAGTCTGATTTGAGTAGTGACTCTGAGAGTGAGTCTAGTGTTAATTGTAGGCATAAGCCTAAAGCAAAGAAAAGTGTATCACATTTGAAAGCTGGGACCACGCCGTCAAGCTGTCCCTCGGAGGTTCGTGAAAGCATGGATGATGAAATGAGTCAGAAGAATAAACAATCCGATTGTTCAGAATCCAAAATAAAGTCTAGTTTCAGTAATGTTTTAGTTATAGGTGATTCTATGATCCGTCACGTAGGGCCTGATTTGTTAAATAAAGGAGCCAATGTAGAATGTTGTCCAGGTGCTCGCATACAGAGTTTAAAAAAGGTTCTGTTGAAATATGTTAACCACAAAGATCTAGATGTAATTCATATCCATGTTGGCACGAACAATCTGAGGAGGAGCTACAGGGGAGGTCCAGGGTACAATGGGGGCCAGGGCAAGCGCGAGGCTCTCAATGACATGGCTGACCTGCTGTTTACTGTAAGAACAAAATTTCCAAATTAAAAAGTTTATTTAAACAGCATAATAATTCGATCCGACCTTGGGTATAAAGCACTTCATGATTTTAACACACAACTCGATCTTATGTGTAACAATTTCGGAGTCATGTATGTGGAGGCCAACTGCTGGGTCGCGCGTGGCCATCTTGCCCGTGATGGAAGGCATCTCAATCGAAGGGGTGTGTTGCGTCTTGCTTCCTTGTTTGATGTGGTGATCTCTGGGGCACTACGTATGATAGGGAGGACGTCACAATGCATTCCCCAGCCGGATCCCGTGGCTCTCGGGGCGGATCCGGTGCTGAGCTCTCAACCTTCCCAGGAGGAGAGATCAAGGCCGACCGTCCCTGGGGTTTCGGGAAACGAGCTGGCAGGGGCCTGTGCGCTGCACATTTGAACATGCGCTCGCTCAACACAGGTTTTGAAGAGATGTCTGCACTGACAACTGATTTTGACTTTGATGTACTTGGCGTCACTGAGACTTGGCTTGGGTCAACTACCCCCTCCGATCATTATGAGATACCTGGCTATACACTCCTTAGAGCCGATCGCACGGTTGGAACTGGTGGTGGTGTCGCTGCCTATATCAATTGTGGTATAGTCTTTGAACAGGTCCCTTTGGCGAGTGTTGATCCAGGCATTGAATCTATCTCATTGATCCTCAGGGTGAGGGGTGTCAAGCTCTGTGTAGCCTTTGTGTACAGACCCCCGCATGTGAGCTACACCTGTCTTGGCTCCTTGTTTCGGGCATTGTTTGTGGATGTAGCAGTTCAGGTGGACTATGTGGTATGTTTGGGAGACTTTAATATAGATTTATTATCTAACTTCTGCCCTGAAGCTAAATTTCTTCGACGTCACCTAAGCTTCCATAACAGTATACAGCACATCACTGAACCGACTAGGGTCACTGACATCTCAAGTACTTTGATTGATCATGTTATTACAAATAAATCATTGCAGTTAAAGAGAAGTGGCGTTATTGATACTTCAGCTATACTTGACTATAGAAATAAGAAAATCACTGACCATAAACTAGTTTATTGTGAATTAGAAGTAAAAAAAGATAAATCTATGGTTAAGTTCGTAACATACAGAGACTTTTCAAATTTTAACATAGAAGACGCAATTTCAATGTTACAGAATATCAAATGGGAAGTAGTAATGGACATGACCAACGCTAGTCAAATAAATTATTTTATTTGCTCTGCTATAAACAATATTTATGATAAACATGCGCCGCTAGTAACAAAGAGAGTGACAAAGAAAAAAGCACCTTGGAGAAATAATGAAATCATTATGTTAACAAAAATGAAAAATAAATTAAGGAGGAAATTTTCAAGCTCGGGACAGAATGTAGACTGGGTAGATTATAAAAAAGTTAGAAACAAACTGAATGGGGCTGTATGGAAAGCAAAAAGAATTTTTTTCTCAGAAAAACTGGCAGACTGTAAAGATACGAGAACTTTTTGGAAATGCCTTAAACAGAGTGATATAGTAGCAGGAAAGAGCAGAAATAATTTACCAAATGATTTTAGGGTCAGTGAAATGAATGAATTTTTTGTAAAAATGGGATCATTTTTTGAAGCAGATGCAGATTTGATTAGATTATATAATGAAGATACACGTGTTGTAAATAAATTCCAGTTTAGAAAAATATCAGTATCAGAAGTGAGAGAAGCTATTAATAACATTACCTCTAGAGCTGTCGGTGTTGATGACATAAGTATTGCAATGATAAAAGCCGTCAGCCATTATGCCATTGGTGCAATAACTCACCTTATGAATATATCTCTTGTAAACAGTGAATTTCCACACGCGTGGAAGAAAAGTATGGTACATCCATTGCCCAAAAAACAGATTCCTTCAAACTTTAATGATTTAAGGCCAATATCAGTCTTGCCTGCTATGTCCAAAGTGCTGGAAAAATTAGTAATATGCCAAATAACAGAATTTTTAGATGCAGAGAATCTGCTTCCCAAACTGCAATCAGGGTTCAGAAAGAACCATAGCACTTGAACTGCATTGATGAATATGTTTGCAGACTTGTTTGGGGCGAGGATCGAGGGCAGGTGTAGCTCTGTAGTCATGCTTGATTTTTCACAGGCCTTTGATTCTATAAGCCATGGTTTGCTCCTAGCAAAATTGAAACATTTTGGTTTTCATTGCAATGCTATTGCTTGGTTTAGATCTTACCTGGAAAACAGACTGCAAGTGACCAGGGTGGGTACCGATATCTCACCTCCCCTAGAAAAATCATGGGGAGTGCCTCAGGGGAGCTGTCTGGGGCCCATTTTGTTTACCCTGTACACTGCAGATCTGTCCAGATGTGTGAGTCACTGCAATGTGCACTCATATGCCGATGACTGCCAATTGCATTTCTCCTATGAGATTCAGGCCGCTGATCAGGCTTTTGCAGGAGTAAACTCTGATCTGGTGAGAATAAGTGAGTGGTCACGCAAACATGGTTTAAAATTGAACTCTGAAAAATGCATGATTCTTCATATTGCTACACCCACTACTCTTCACAGAGTTGCAAATGGAGACATGCACGTTCAAATCGCAGGAAAACCTCTAATGGCGAGGGATACCGTCAAGACCTTGGGTGTGGTACTTGACAGTGGCCTCACTTTCTCGGACCACATCACTTATGTTTCCCAGATGGCTTTGGGAAGGCTGCGTGGTCTGTACCGGTACAAAAGCATCCTGCCAGAGACAGCCAAGCTGCAGCTGGTACAGTCACTAGTGTTGTCAGTGCTCCATTACTGTTTTCCTGCATACGGCAACAGCATCTCAAGGGAAGAGATGTCCCGATTGCAAAAAGTGCAGAACTCCGCAATTCGTTTCGTTTACGGTATCCGTAAGCGTGAACGCGTATCCCCATTCCGGGATGCTGTGGGGTTGCTGTCAATGGGTGCCGTGTGCAGGGCGCAGACTTGTAGCCTCATCCACCGGGTCTTGGTTCAGCAAGAACCTAAGTACTTGGTGCACGTGAGAGGCTTGTGGCACATGGGGAGGTGACTCAACGTGTGACCCGTCAAAACGCCTTGCTCCACATTCCAAAAGTAAGCCTAGAAGTGGGAAAAAAAGGGTTTTCTTACTTTGGCCCAAAGTTGTACAATGATCTCCCCTTGGACCTAAAACAGCTGGGGGTCATGGCTTTCAAATGGAAAGTGAAAAAGATGTAAAATATTGTATATAGATTATAATTTTGTTTTGTCATACACAGTGTTTTGTATTATAATTTTTGTATATTTTTAAGTTAGTTATATTGACAAGAGTCACTTTGTAAAACAGTTCTTGTACTGAAAGACGCTCGCAAATAAAGGCATTTTTATTTATTTATTTATTTTATTATTTACTACCCTAACTATGATAAAAAGGTTTACTACGAATGCGCCAAAATGTCATAATCTAACCGTTACGTTAGAAAAGTGGACAGTACAATTAGAGAACCACTTACGTTCGTTGGTGGACATAGAAGACCGAGCCGTGACGAATCATCCCACTTCAGGGCTCAGTGCACAGTGCAGCCACCCCGCAAAACATTATAACTCTTCTGTTACTAATAAATTATAACAACTCCACTGTTCATAATATGAAACTATAATGACTTCTACTACAATAACTACAATTTTGTTTTTGAGATTGGTAAAGATTACTCTCTAAGTAATAAATTACTCTTAATGGGGTTTATTGTCAATTTATTAATGGAATCTTAAGTGCAGGGCTTAATACATATGTTTTAAATGAAATTCCTCATATAATTTTAAAATGTTCAATAAACTTGCTTTTATAATCATGTTTTTTAATATTCTTTGCAAAAAAGAAAATCTCCTAGGGTTTTTTTAGAAATCCAAGCAAAGAAAAGTTTTAATTTATTTTTAGGAAAAGATATTGGTTAATTAATAGCGTAGTTTTCGTAAAAGTATTATAAATCTATGGTATAACTTAACATTTGTTTCCCGAAAATGATTAAGGCAAGCTATTTTGTTGCTTTAAGGCATGGTGTTTTATTTATACTTTAATTACATGGTTATACAACATTTAAACTTAAGTATTTTTGACTATATGAGAGCAAGCTGTTTTATTAGTAGACTGAAGAGCTTCTAGTTTGGGGGCCTTGGTTCAAATTTTGCCTATCACCAATGAATTTTATGCACGTTATAGTTGTGTGAAATTAAAAGTAGTAAGATAGTTTTAGTTTCCAAATAAAAAGCCCAGTACAGCCATGAGTATAAGGCAGTTCTACAATTGTATTGTGTGTTTTTTTTTCTATAAACACTTGCCAATTACTTTTAAAATGATATTCAATAGTTTTATACACATATACTAAAACAATATTACACAACAGTAAAACAATATCAGTAGTCAAATCTTCTTATGTATTGGCGTCAGCCGTTGGTCAATAAATAAATAAATATCAATGCATACTTAGCTAATTAGTCGATTGATATTTAATTTTTATGAGCTGATCAATTTATATGTCACATTCATTGCCATTTTGGATAGGAAATATATTTCTACTGTATGAATAGGATGAGTTAATAATTACATAGTTGCAAGTATTTAACCTTGAATTAAAGTCCCGTCTACATTTACCTCATTAGAACGTATAAGTGAAGCAAGAGCTGAGCCAATACAGTTCGAGAATAATGTATCAATAAACTGAAAGTGGTGACGTCAAGACGCGAACGTAACACATTGCTGCCTCGTTGTTTTAGTCTGTTGAGCTAACTTGCCACAATGACAAAACTTACATTAAAAAAAAAACGATAAATATGGGTTTTTATCCTTAGATGTATTGATAATATATAAATAAAAATGCTAAATGAAAAAAAGAAAGTAAATTATATCATAGTAAAATACTATTCGTCCCAAAACTTAACAAAACTCTGATTGTCTTAAAACTTTTTTATGTCTTAAAACTTGAATAATCAGAATCTGTGAAGATAGTTAAGCATTATCAATTTTGATACAATATTTCAGAAAGATCAATGCCCTTCTGGAAAGTCATGTTTTATTTAATCGGAGAACTCAAATAGTCTTTCCCGAAGTTTTGTGTGGGGCGTTCTAAAGAAGAAGTTTGGAAGTATTTCGTACAGATGACGTTTGTTTTAGCTTATTATTTGGATATAGAAGTTCTATTCATAGACTATTTAATGTTTAGTCCTCAATACTTGCAATATGCTTATACAGTTTAACATAGTTTTTTTTATGTATACAATTTCACTAACAAATGGATACAGTAAATGTTTACACGGAAAGGATACTAGAACAAAATAAACCATTGAGAAGATCATTCATACTTTCATGTGGATGGTACAGCTTCATAATTAATAGTTTGAACTAGCTATTCTATGGACTTAGACGCCTAGCTATAAGATATACTTAGACTACTTAGTTATATAGGGTAATATACGTTGCATTGAAGATGACCCAAACCAAACTTAGTACATTCCAAACAACCTTACTAAATATGTACGCCCGCTTTAGCAGCCCATTCTTAGCTTATTTTCAACCGATATAATCAAGGCCTGTTGGAATTTACCCAGATGAAACCATTGTAAAAGATATTTTCATTCAAAAAGATTACTTTTCTTTAACATCTAAAATTATAATAGGTCAAACAATTACCATCAGATTTTTTGTAGTAATTTCTGCGATGAATTTCGTCAACAATGTGACATCTTTAAATATCCATTTTAATCGTCACAGAAATACGTGATCGTGATGTGACCACCACGTTGACTTAATTATTACCAATTTTCATGTTTTATTTTATAATTTTTCGTTAAATGCTGATAAACGTTTGAAGATGACAACAAACCGTTAACGTGTCACTTTAATATATTATAATGAGTTCAGTACTTCAATATATTTATATAATTTCAAGTAGCCAACAGTTACAATTGAAGAATGGTCTATAATAAAAAGGCTGCCTCAACTAAGCAGCTACATTAAACACGTCAGTAAAAGAGAAAATATATTTCTTAAGCATATGCCCTTTACAAGCGCGTAACTTATTTTGATATTGGCTTTCCAATCAAACTTGGCACAGAAACAAAACATTCAATATTTGATTTGAAATAAGATTTAGTCCAATAGAACAGTTATTGCAGTCTCGTTCTGGAAATAGGACAATTGCCCTTGTATTGCTATTTGCTGCATGATTGTGTAATACTCAACCCGCATCTCTTGCAAATATGTTTTTAGTTTATAAACCAAACCTTTTTATATTTGTATACAAATTCTTTTTAGCGGAAATTGTTTGGCGAAACTATGAAAATAAGCCAGTATAAATAGTATATATCACTTAAATACATGTTAGCTCCCGAAATATGAATAAGGAAACTTAAACACACGTTACTTCACAAATTACGAAGTTTTAATTTAATGTCGTAAAAAATCGTGTGTTTAAAAATATACTCACAAAATCCCAACACCTTGTAACTGTAAAATGTGTTCATAAACTAAATATAAAAGATAAATATTGATATATATTAATTTGAAATCAAAGAATTATGATTTCAAATTGCTTTAACTTCACAAATTTTAAAATATAAAATATAATATAACACAAATAAGCATTTTAAATTTAAAGCTTCGAATTGCTTTTCGATGAAAATTTTTAGATACTACTTTTTCTTCCTTTCTAGGTTGAAAAATAATGTAGATTTTATGTGTGTCCAATCTGAATTGTAATTTTATTACATGATGGGTAAATTCTTAAACCTTGTCTACACCAATAATGTGCTTATGTCAAATGAGAATTATTTATACTCATGAAAGTGTCTGAAATAAATAAAAGATATTCATAATAAAAAACAATACTTGAATTAATAATTAAAAGTTGGACATTACAACTTAACCTATAGATAAAACCCATGCCTAATTTTATTTGTTTCCCTATGCAAGAAAAAATTACTTTAAATGCTTCAAAACGTTGTAAGCTTTAAGCAAGTTCAATTTTGAAGATCATGCAAATTTGTATTTTTTTGCATAAAATGTTGTTTGTTTTTATAGACACTTGAATTAAAATAATGTTGACAATAATCGATTTATTTACCTGAAATTAATCCGAGTTTACTGACCTGTACTTAATTTCAAAGGGTTAATTTATAAATGTATTTAAATTTAAATTTCCGAATAAAACTTTACTGTTGGTAACTTATATTACACTCGAGAAATGGTTTATCCTTTTCATATAGGAAGTCCCACAAAACAATTTAAGGCAAACGGTGTCTCAAATTGAATCCTTGGTTGGATGCCAATCTACAGACTAGAAAGGACGAATTTATAACCAGTTCATTGTGAAATCTGTAGACAAAGCACTTTGTGTGACGTAGTCACTTGGATTGGAATTTGTGTAGGAGATTGATTTCATTTACATGTAAAAGTCCCGAATTAAGATAATAAGACCAATAAATTTAAACGTTAATAAATCATCTGGGCGTATGTATCATTTGCAAGATTGTTGGAACTAGGATTTCTTTATTTTTGGAACAGCAGAATTAGTGTAAATAGTGGCACAATTATGTAAACCACGAATGAAGAAAAGGAAACAATTTGTGTAATATTAACAACTTTTATTTATCTGCTATTACATTTTATTTCTGAATCAGTTATTTCTTACAATTTTACACTCAATGTAATATATGCTCCCTTTTATGCATTCACCACTACATTTGATATTAAGGTTGTTATTTCAGACGAAATGTAAGAAAACAAATCCAATGTAACACTATTAATCCTAATTCTCATGTGTAGCACAAATCAAAAGTCAAACAAACCCATGGTGTCATTTATAAGGGGCTAAAAATTCTTATCGTTATTAAATTAAATTAATGTTAATAGCTGTGTGCCTTTATAGAATACGTAGTACGGATGGTATTTCTTTCTACCAAAACACCCTTTTGGTTCTTTTTTCATTTATGTTTCTCATTGTATTGTTTTTTTTTTCTAAATTAAAACTTAACAGGAAGTTAAAAAGTCATTGATGATTAATGAGATTGTAACACGGTCCTTTAAGACTAAAGTATCCCCTATTTTTTATAACTGATTGCAACTGAATTGAAATATTAATGCATTTTATGATGATGACAATAGTAAAATTCTTATTCACAATGTGATTAACATTAGTATAAATAAAGGTCAAAACCTAATATTGCAGGAATTTACATGTGTAGTTGATAAAACGAAAACGGGATTTTAATTTTTAATGGAATCAAAATAAAACTAAAGCAAGTTAAATTTAAATTGAGGAAAAATGGGTTTTGATCAAATTGATATATTTTAGTGATTTTAAAAATGGTTTTGCCTCAAATGTGAGTAGAAATGATTACATACACAAATGAATCTACAATGGTTGCCTTTGTAGATTTCGGTTACTGAGAAGTGTTTCAGCTAAGAGCTCGGATGTGTGCATGATACCGTGGTTAAAGGGTTGCCTCTCCTAAAACATAGATACTACCTCATATTTTGACATCCAAAATGCAAGTCTAGGAAAAATATAACCTAAATTCTTGAAATGTTCCTTCATACTTTATTTTATTTATCATGTAGGTAGCTGTTTTTTTTTTTTTAGGAAAACCCATAAAACTTGGTTCGTTTCATCAACTCGAATTTAATAAGATGATTTGTATTATAAACATAAAAGGTTCCCATTTGCTGTACAACTCTAAAAACCATTCTTAAGGAATTTTAAACACTTTGTTAATCGTCGATTAAGAATACTAGTAATGATTAACAGTATTATTCAATATGTTGATATGGTTTTTAAAGTATTATATGACAACCAAGAGGGAAAATCTTAAACTTTCTCTCTAGCAAGAGAAGTTCTAAGGGATTTACGGTTATGACCTCCTGCTGGTGGATTATTCAACTCAACGTGAAACTAGAAATATTACTTAGAAAGCTCACAAAGAACTCTCATTAACAAAGTTATATGTTTGTGTGGAAGTTTCGTTAGCTAAAACATTATTTCTTATTAAAAAAAAGTATTATGTTTTAACACGACAAAAAATATTATTCATTTATTCAATTGTATTGCCTTTAAAGCTATTTAAAACAATACAAATCTATGGGTTTATGATTAAAATTTACAAAGGGTACAAGAAAATTTGTTTATATAAAGTCTGTGCTTTAAATAATATACTCTCACAATTAAATATCACTCCATCGTACAATGAAATAAAACAAATAAAACAAAAACCGTTTTTTTTTTTTTAAGGGAGAGGAGGGAAAATGCTTTTACGCACACAGGTAGCCAGCCTGTAGTGTGAGACTCCTGAATCTATCACAGACTACTCACTAAAAAACCCCCTCTACTCTGGTGGACACAGACCTGGAATTGTTTGTCACATTACTTCAAGTCAGGCCAACATGTTGCTTAAGCCCTCAGGGCTCTCACCGTTTTTGGCATTTGGATACTTGATGACCTACACCGCATCCCGGTCAAGGTCGAGCTTCTTGGCGCGGAGAATACCCTGGATGTAATGTGACACACAGGTCCAAATGTCCTCACCCTCCGTCATCATCGGTATGACCGTGTCCACCGACAGCAGTCCTACTAACTGTTGAGCCTCCAGGCGGGGCCTTTCCCAACGCTGGCAGTGGAAAAAGGTATGTTCCACGTCATCGGGAATGCCTGGGCAGTATATGCAATCGGGTGACACGGCTATGCCCATCCTGAACAGGTACGACCTGAAAAAGCCGTGACCCGTCAGAAATTGGGTGAGGTAGAAGACCACCTCTCCGCACCGCCGATTAACCCAAGGTTGGACTTGCTTTATCAGTCGCCTGGTCCAGCGTCCCCGAGTCTCCTGTTCCCAGCTCTCCTGCCACAGCTGGTAGGTGTGGGTGCATTCCTCTGTTCGTACCTGGTCCTCCCCACGGCGCTGATAAATTGCTTTTCTCTCCGCCACCAAAAGTTTGACGGGGATGACTCCAGCAACCACCAGGACGGCGGGTTCGGACACTGTTCGGTAGGCGGATGCAACTCTTAGTGCTGCCTGACGCTGCACTCGGGCGAGCCGCATCCTATATACCTTCTTATTTAGAGCGTCTGCCCACACCTCAGCACCGTACAAGAGTACGGACTGTACAGAAGATATTAACAACCTTCTACGGCTGGACCGAGGCCCTCCGACATTGGCCAATAACCGGCTAAGAGAGAAGACCACCCTAGCGGCCTTGTCCGCCGTACGGAAGATCTGATCCCGCCAGCTAAGCTTGCTGTCCACCATAATCCCAAGGTATTTGGCAGAACGAACGGTCTGGACTTCGACGGCCCCTACCCTCAACGTCACGATGGTGTCAATCCGTTTTTTTGTTAATATCACGATCTCAGTTTTGCTCAAAGCAAGCGAGAGACCGTGGTCTGTCATCCATGCGTTTATAGTACGCATAACTCGGTTCAGCTTTAGCTGAGCCAGCTCAACGCTACGTGCAGCTATCAAAACTGCAACGTCGTCCGCGTACCCAACCAAAACAGTTTCCTCAGGCATTTCAGACCTCAGGAGGCTGTCATACGCGACATTCCAGAGGTCCGGGCCGAGTATGGAACCTTGGGCAGCACCGGAAGTGACACTCATCGTCCGTGGGCCCTCTGTAGTGTCATACATGAGGAGGCGGAACCGGAGATAATCTTCTATGATACGCATGAGGTATGCCGGGACGTGGAAGGTGTTCTCCAGAGCATCCAGCATTTCGCACCACCTCGCCGAATTAAATGCGTTTCGCACATCGAGAGTTACGAGCAGCACAACCCTTCGAGAGTAGTGGTTAAAATCCTCAGCTCTCATCACGGCTTGCTTCACCTCTTCAACAGCATCAACCGTAGATCGCCCCACCCTGAATCCATACTGGCGAGGGGACAGGTCCCCCGCAGCGACCACGGCTGAATTCAGTCGGGAACGGATCAACTTCTCGAGGACTTTGCCAGCCGTATCCAACATACACAGAGGTCTGTAAGAGGATGGCAGGTCTGGGTCTCCCTTCCCCTTCCCAACAAGCACAAGCCTAGCTGTTTTCCAGCACGAGGGGAAAACTCCTTCGACTAGGCAGGCGTTGTACATGCGCAGAAGGATCAAGGGGTCAGTAGTCAAAACCTTTTTGAGGACTTCGCCGGGTACCCCATCGGGTCCAGGAGCCTTATTGTTCTTCAGGGATAGGACGGCCGCCTCCACCTCTCCAAGACTGAAAAGTGGTAAGTCATCCACCCTTCCGAAATTCCGCAGTGGGCGCAACGTGTGAGCCGGGAAAAGGGACTCGACTATCCTCTCCATAGTGGCCCCATCCATGACGGTGGAGAGTGGGTGCCAAGTTTCTTAGTTACAAGTTTGTAACCCAAGCCCCACGGATTGAAATCGATATCGTCCCTTAATGTCTCCCAGCAACTGCGTTTACTCCGGTTGATGGCTCGACGAAGAAACCTCCTAGCCACTCTGTAAGCATCTGACTTACGACGTCTGTCTACAGGTTCTCTGGCCCTGGTAGCAAGTCTTCTGGCTCTCAATGCTGACCGACGCAATTCCGCAATCTCGGCAGTTCACCAGTACACAGCTCGCTTATTGCACCGGGATCTCCTGCGAGGCATAGACTCATCGCAAGCCGAGACGATTAGTCCCATCATGGATGTAACTAACACCTCTGCGTGAGCCACGCTAGTTGCGGGGGGAACCACCGGTGTTCCTCGTAAGATGGCTTCATTGAATTTTGCCAAGTCCAATTTTTTAATATTCCATCGTACGGGCACTTGACGAAACGTGGCTACTTGCCTCTGATGACCATCCAGGACATCAAAAATAATGTACTGGTGGTCACTGCCCGTGTAATCCTCCAGGACTCTCCAGGCTCTGATCCTTGGTAAAAGGGACTCAGATGCCAGGGTTATGTCTGGGATCGTTCCCCGCATCCCAGGGCGCCGGAAGGTTGGCGTGTTTCCCTCGTTGACGACAACGAGTCCGGCTCAGGCAGCAAATTCCAGAATGTACTTGCCCCGGGAATTGGTGAGGGTCATTCCCCACTCGACAGCCCTAGCATTAAAATCCCCACCCACGACGACGTGTCCTGTGGTATTGCGCACGCTCTCTTCCAGGCGGTCTATCTTCTCACGAAATTCACGGATGGCCTCGTTGGGAGTGAGGTAGACACTAAAGAAAGTGACATCCCGGCACCGAACCCAAACGAAACCTCGGCCCTTCGCGTGACCCCGTACTTGTACTTTCGCTGCATTACGCGCCCAGAATGCAGCAGTACCAAGACTATCAGGGAACCAAAAAGATGGGTCCCTATCACGGTACTGGTACTGTTCGCTGACTAAGAGTGCGTCGACATCGTGTTCTAGGGCAAGCTGACATAGAAGTGCGTCAGCCGACCTGGACCGCTCAAGATTGCACTGAAGGATTCTTATCTTCGTGAAAGGACTTTCGCTTGCTGTAGTGCAGATTTGAATACACTACACTGTCCAGACCCAGCTATATGCTTCAAGTGTTTGTCAGCGAGCCCATTTTCTTTGCAAAGGAAACAGGACTCGACTTGGCAGTCCTTACGGACGTGACCGACCTCCCCGCACCGAAGGCAGTTCTTGCTTCGGTCGGGTCCCTTGCAGTTTCGGGAGGAATGGCCGAAACAGAGGCATTTAAAACACCTCTTCACTTCCACTCTCCGTCTGAGCCTGCAGTTGACCCAGCCGACTCTCAGATGCTGGAGTCCCAGCACCTTCGTGGCATGTGCGTCTGCCATTTCGGCGACCGCCATCCGCTGCTGACTCCTGTTCGGTTTTGTGAGCCACACCTTAAGGAAAGCCGTTTGCCCGCCAAGCTCGGGGACAGCTTTCTTCAGGGCCTCAACAACATCAACCTCCGTCGACACACAATCAATGTCTCGAACCTCGACTGATGTCTTTGGTTCAAGAGCACGGACGGTGCCCTGGCCTTCAACAGCTGCCTTCAGTTCCGCAGTAAAGGCTGCTTTGTCTTTCGACTTACCCAGTTCAAGGAGAACGTCCCCGTCCCGGGTTTGTCTAATCGACCGTACAACCGTTTCGGTCTGCTCTGGCTTAGCCTTGGCCTTAATTGCACCCAAGACCTCGGCGAAAGATCTCCCCCCTGAGGGCTTGACCAGGATTGACTCCGTCCTGGGCTTTTTGGCCGGGACTTTTTCGAAGCAGAGACCGACCCGGGCCCAGTTTGGGCCACGCCGGTCGGCTGAGCCTTTACTGCCACATTCTTTATAGAGGCGACCTCCGCCCGCCTCAACTGCCTCTTCTCCTTTCGGGAACGGCGTTTTTCCCACGCAGCCCCAGGTGTCTCTACGACTGACCCCTTTCGGGAACTTCCTTGAAGGGGGGTCGTAGGTAGCTGTGGCTGTTGGTTCCTTACAGGAGCTGCAGAAATGTCCGAAAAGGATCTGGGCACAGCAGACAATAGGTCAGTCTGAGTCCCCTTGGCTTTTACCGTTGTCCTTTTGGTCTGGACGCCTTCTTCTCTTTTTTGAGGACTGTCCGATGTGGAAGGTCTTTTACGTTTCTTAGAAGGCAGTGTTCTTTCGTCAGACAGAGACACAACCTTCTCGGCAATCTTCTCCATGGCTGCCTTACTCACCACCCGGCAGGCAAAAACGAAGCCAATGTCATCCTCCAGTTTGGCCATGCCGTTTTTGACCACTTGATTTACGGCTTTCTGGGTCCGGAAGGTGTCCAGCATAGCCTTGATCGTAGCTTCCATGTCTTGGAGCCGGGTTTCAATGTCACTCTCTGCGTCAAGATATTCCTGACGCAGAAGCACCATCTCAGAGCCTTCCGACACCAATGGTGCTGTGAATGGCTCCTCCGGCATCCCTACAGCAGAACTGGTAGAGTGGGGTAGAGTTGCTGGCAACACCAGCTCGACACCTGCATCTCCGGCGTTTTCCGCACCGTTCCCAGCTCCACTTGCCGAAGGAGCTCCTAAACGGGGGAACTCCTTTGTGCATTTGGAGGTGGCAGGTGGGGGAGATGTCCTCACGTTTTTCGGTGGTGACGACCGCTGCACCTTGGAGCTACGGACAAAAGCGTTCCGCTCCACTTCCAACGTCTTTCCTGGCTCATTTGAGCTCTTGATCAAAAATGTGTTTTGAGGGGTTTTATTTAAAGCCATCGTGTTTATTCCAGCGCATCGTGCGGCAAGGAGCGGCCCGGAATCAGTCAGGAACGGGTATACCCTCGGGGACAAAAACCCCTACCCCAGTTCCCCGGGGCCTGACCTCCGTTTGCCCAGCACCGGATACCTGACAAGCCGGGTGTCGCCCGTCGCAATGCAGAGCCCGACCTCTACATCCATGCCGCACTCCCTGACCAAGGACCGAAGTGGCTGGCTTCTCACGACCCACTAAGAATACCCATCGGCAGTGCAGAGCACACATCAACCCCTGCAAACACAACAGGGGCACTCCCAGGGACTCCCAGTGAGAACGTCGGTCTCCCTTTTAGTCGCCTCTTACGACAAGACCGAGAAGGCTGCGGTGCTATTCTAACCCGGCATCGCACGGGGGACAAAAACCGTTTGGTCTATATGAAATTTTTAATAATCAGAATTATGATGAGAGAAATACTAATATCAGAATGTATAAACGTATTTATTTCCTGCATCGGATCTAAAACATGAATCCTATCTCCTTTTTTCGATTTTATTATGTTTTGTCACGTATGATTATTTACTGAGCACAGAAAAAAATAATAAAACTGTTAAAACCAAAACGCTTCTGAAATCAAAAATTTAATAAACCCTTAAGTACTTTAAACACATTTATTCTACAAATTTTTCCCCATTTTACAATTTTGAAAACATTACATCCCTTTTGGTTGTTAAACAGCGATCATGGTCAAACTGCGTCAGTAAATATATTTTATTAATCCAAAATATAAAAGTTTAGCAAGTTAAAATAACCTATTACCTACACATATTAATAAGTCTTTTATATTTATTCGATAAATACATTACTAGACCCATAGTTGTGGTATAAACCATACTATGTTGTCAAATTGTTTAGCTTAAATAAGGTTAAAATTAACTATTATCCGTCTATAGTGAATCTTTAGACATTGTTGAATTTGATATTGTTCCTCATTTTAGAGAAAAATAATATTTATCTTATTGTCTTATTTATTTCCCAATGTTCAGTCGTTGAATTTGGTTGAATCAATCAACATAATCCTCCGGGATTTAGGATCGAAGCTAAGCTCCCTAGACACAAAGAGATCTATCCAATCAAAAATGCTGCAATATAGTATTCTGTGTTTGCCATTTACAATGAGTTATGGTACGTTATTTGACACAGTATGTTTTGAATATTTTAAGAAAATACAAGAAGAAATTTAATTTTGGATTGTTGGAATATATTAAAAAATAAACAAAGCAACCTGAAGTAGGTCGAAGCTTCCTTATTGGATCTACTTATGAAGATCATGGGGGAGACTTGGTCGTATTGTAACTTCGCATGAGCTGGTTTGTGATAAATGAGACGGAGGTTCGTGGTTTTTTATTTTGAAAGAGGTTAGCGGTCTCTTTTAATCTTTTTGTGCCTATCCACATAGGGGTCAGGCCAGTGCGTGGTAAATATCCAGCAAATCAAGATATGAGCCAGTACACTACAGGGGTGAACTGCACTGATAAAATGCAGTGGTACGTGCCAGTCTACGACTAAGCCATCAACTCACTGAACAAGATACGGGGCGAGAAATAAATAAATAAAAATGACTTTATTGACACGTTTCTTAGTACGTACTTTATTTAAAACAAAAGTCCTCTTTATAAATAATAATAACTAAGCTATAAGGTTATTGTACTTTCTAAACGCATTTTTATCTAACCTGATAACACTATATAGTATACAGTAACATTTTCAATTTAGGGGGAAGCTACATTTTAAAATGTCCATTGGTTATTATAAATCAAGACTTTAGTATGTTTACGTCTTGTTATGTTTACACAAAATAATCAGCTGTTTTAATTTCACAAACATTTGTCAATAAAATTGGCCATTTAGCACTTGAATATTGATAGATGTAACTGGTTTGTAAAATTACCAAAAATTCTTTTCTTCTTGTAAAATATATTATAAACGAGAAAAGGGGAAATGCAATGTTTATAAATATAATAATATTAAAGATTTTCGTCTTAAGGTCAATTGGATAAATTTGTTGTCATTATGTATAGCAGTAGGTCTTTGTAAAACCTTCCCTCAAGATTCCATTTCTTTATTATTTTAGTTTCAAATTCTACAATCAACCTCATACTACCATAGACTAACCAACACAAGTAGACTTCTCATCCCATTGTAAATTTTGAAGCACGTTTTTCGTGTCTAGTTCATGTACGTGACACATGGGCGCTAGTGTCGACGAAACTTTGTTTCTATTATTTTAGGGTTAATTTCTTGATTTGTGCTTTACTGTTTGGTTATATAACTAGGGGACAAGTTATTGTTTATGATTAGATCGTATTATTTGGTTAAACGAGGTTTTAAATGGCTGTAATAACGGGAAACAAATTGTAAACAAAACACGACCTCTACATAAACCGTACAGAACTAACAATAAAATTGTCTTCAGCTGTTCCATAAGGATGAGAAATCTACTAAGGGAGTATGTTTTATCTATGATACTACCAAGGTCGTTTATCATATTAAAATTCACATTACTTTAAATTATAATTACTTTACATTCATTTTATAATATTATTATATACAACAGAGCTTAGTTATAGAACTATATACAATTAAACAAATCTTTAAGTACAAATACATTACCTAAGTTACATGACTACATAATCAAATTGCAGGATATATAACTGAGCAGTTTTAATTTAATAAACTAAGAGTATTTTCTTAAGTAAAAATCATTATATGTTAACGAGATTAAATATTAATATCGTAAATAAAAACAATCTCAGGTTAAGTCAGCTTCTTAAGATAGATTTGAATACAAAAACAATCACGTACAAAGTCCAGATTTATGAAATCAATATTAGCTACAGCTTAAGCGTAAAAAGCCACAATATTAAACGTAACGCCTATGGTTACTTTTTGCTTCCATTTTAAGGTTCCTTGGAGCCTAGCCTGGCCAACTCATAATAAAATTACAAAACTTTAAAAATTATTCTGATCTCATAGCCATAGATTTTTAAATTGCAACCCCTTTGGTATTTAAAAAAATACTTTGGGATGGTAAATAACTCTTCAGCAGCTGTTTGAAATTATTCAAGATGGTCGCCAGCCAACAAGGACTCCTAAGTGTTCTACTAACAGTATCAAACTAGGCATACTTAGATCACATTATCATGTCTGTATGAAATGTCCCTGTATAACTTATGTGTTTTTATGTAAGAGCTAAATTTTAAATAGTTATCTTTATATTTTACAAGGTGAAACTCTTTTACGACATATCATTCAAATAAACCAACACATTTAGTTTTCAAATACATTCTAGTTGTTCGACCATGTAACAAGGTTTGAGGATTAAGAGCCTAAGGCAAGACATCTGAGACTGACTCCTCTTGGAGATGTGTTTAAACTTACACCTAACTTGTGCAAAAGTTATTCAGATTCAACTAACATAGTTTTGCAAGTGCAAGCAAACTTAATAAAATAATAATAATAAAAATAAAACTTAACTTTATAGATACGTATAATATTTTTTAAACAGTTCAAATAAATTAGTTATTTTATACGAAATAAAAGATTTATTTTGACTTAATTTTAAACATTTCAAAACATAAAACTACACAATTGTCAATAAAATGAGGGATTGGATTTTTAATCCTCAAAATTTACATAAAGCTTTTATCATGTGATTTTTTATTTTAAACTACTTATTACTTCTTATTCCATGACATAAACATCAGCTTTTTGCTGATAGGGTCTAAAATTTCAGAAAAATTATGATTAGATTGCATTCAGGAATGGTCAGAAGTAAGCTGATAGCTGATATAAATGGAGTACTGTACTGAAATGACTTTCCACGAACAGTAAACTCTGTTGTATACGCATCCATCGTAGAGATAGGCAAGGTGATCACTATAGGCTTAAAATAGGTAGCATAGTCCAAAACAACAGATAAGTTTTCTTGTAGTTTTAGTGCTGAATTGCCAACAACGAATCACATAGTGAGTACCAAGTTTCCTTGTAATAGCTACCTGATGGATTCTTGAAGTGTCACGTCTGCATTACTATAGAAGCTGGGTCTAAAGAGGTTGGTTGAGGATAAGGTGTAGTCGGCCCAGTATCATTTCGGTTAAACTCAAATTTCTTAGAATATCAGTAGCACTTCTGCCCACTTGCCTTTAAAGTTTATCAAATAAGCTAATGGGCACATTTCGGTCCGACGAAAAATTGAAAAGGGTTGAAGAACGCAGTTCAGGTAGTAATAGACCCACAGCACGTATACTTTGAAGCCTACTAGTAATCGGACTTAAAACCTAACCTAACCTAACACAGTTTGTGGTGAGTTGAGTCAATTTTAAATCCAATGCATGTTATTATGTTTTAACTATCCTTACAAATAGTAAGTGAATTCCTGTCAATTTTTTTGGGACGAAGTGTTACTAGTGAGCAGGTAGAGAGTTGGACCGCAGACCACATATAAGGATTTCGGGCCGAAATGTTACTGGGCAGAAGTGTTACTTGGGCCGAAATGTTACTTGGGCCCAAATGTTTCTTGGGCCGAAGTGTTACGACACGAAGGGTAAGAGGACGGAGAGGTTGAATCAAACAGGCTATAATAAGTTTGTCCTTTGGATTCATTTTGTTAAGGTAGAAATGCCTTTGAATTAACGGCCGTCGGTACAATTTGCATTTCAGTATTTGAAATGTATATTTTTGAGTAGCTACCTAAAACAAATAAACTATACGTTTAAAATGCAATAACGATATAACAAAGACTAAGTATTATCTCATTGACACTTTTACAAGGGTTGTAGCATTCTGATAAACTCTTAAGTGTGTAATATCTAAATTCAAGACGACAATAAAACTGAATAAAATGCCTCTTTACAGAGCGGAATTTAGGGCCTAGTGGTCGTTTTTTTACAATAAGTCCCTTGCAGTTAGGCATTTAGTCGAACCAGTTTGGAACTGCCGTATAAATAATAAGTTATCATAAAAATGTTTTAAAATATACAAAGCCAAAGACTTCTAAAATATCAGGACTATTTTTACACGTGAGGAAAAAATGATGTTTTTTTGCATACAAAATCAATATTTTAACCATAAATTGTCTGCGATTTATATATATATAAATGAATAAGAGGATTTATACAGTGTAGCAGTAACTTATTTAGTACTAAGTGAGGTACGCTTTGATGTTTAGAGTAACATCTCTGGCGTTGAAGCTTTGTGAAATGTTTCCAGTTCGCTGCAGTTCATGGAAGGATATTCATTAAAGGGCTGAACGAAATTTGCCTATTTTATACACATTAATTATAAAGATACAATAGTTATTTGTGTAATTAGTTGTAAAGTTTCTCGAGTGCAGCAAAGGCACTTTGCACTCGTGTTACAAATTATATTTGTTCCTACAGTTGCTACAAGGCATATAATAAATTAGTCTTTCAAACACTATACAACACGTTTTTAGGTTACGTTTGATCCAAGCGTTGAACGAAAAGGAAAACGCTGCACCAGCTGATCATAGATCATACAACAACACTTCCACCCCCATGTTGTCACTAGAATTTATCTAAATTGACGTAGTTTAAATTGAACCACCGAAGGAGCGCGCCGATATAAATTACAGACTTATTTAATTTGCAAAATGTTCAACAAAGGGAACGGAAAACACAACTCAGTATAAGCTATGACACATTTGTTCACATCTTAGCTACAACAAATACCGCTGAAAACAGAATGTTGTGTAGCACATTCTGTGTTTAGCTAATCAAACTATGTTTTTATTGAATGAAAAATATCCCATTTAATAGAATACAATTTCATTCTAGGATCACAAATCCTATTGGTAAAACAGTCTAAATCAGTCTTATACATATTTTTCTATTTTTGTGCAAATATTAGCTAACATAGATTACAGTTAATTGGAGGAGTGAAGCATAAAACGAGGAATATAGGATTATTTCTTATTGTCTGTGATGCGTATTTCAAAACGGTTATTATTTCTAATCCTGACAATAAAAACACATGTAACATCACGACAAAGTATAAACCGGTCTACTCTTCCAATGATAATGAATTTGAACTTTGAGTTTAAGGGATTCAGTAACTATTAGGTTTTAAGCCCGAATTATTTTGCGGTAACTCTACCTCCACTCAGACTTAGTAAGTGTTAATACTTGTAAAAGTAAAGATATATTTGATTTGATCTGATTACTTAGTAAGTCAATTTACTATTATGTCATATATAATTTTTTTTTACTTGCAACATTTTTCCAAAAAGATTGTTACAATCTCAATAGTTTTCCATTGAGAAAAATAATATTTCTTTGAACTACTTGCAGTATTCCGTGACTTAATCATATAATAAACAGAACAGTGTATTTCTGTTGTAATGTGTTCTTATTTACCTAAATTTTAAAATGAGATTGAGAAATATCTAATTTTTTTCTAAAACATTTGTTGATAATTTTAAAATATTTACGTTTTTAATAACATTTGCTTATTTTTAATGAAAATAAAACTAATGTTCTCCAATGTAAAATTAAAATAATCATAGAAATAGTATCTTCTATGTTTTAAATGTTTTGTTTTTTAAATGTTTTAAAAGTCTGAAATAGTAAAAGTTGTATTTAAATAAAATCCAGTTTTGATAGCCTCTTGTATTTAAGTGGTCAGACATTCCAACCTTTACGTCTTGCATCATAAAAGTTTATATTGCTTTGCAATGACAACAACAAACTCCGAGTAAAGTCCTGTTTCTTTAGCGTGTTTTCAACCACGTAGGCCTATTACAATGTTTACAATAAATGTAATGTAATGTTTACAAGAAATTGATTATGATTTTATTTCACTTTGTTTTGCATTGGTAAATATAGCAAAGAAAACTATAAAGGGTCATCATAACTCAAGGAAGCCATCATTGGAATTAAACTTACTCCTTACTCCTGTGGCCATTGGAAACCTAGGTGGTTTTTGGCCTCGCCAACCATGTGCCTCCAGGCTCTTCTATCCTCTGCCAGCTCCAAGTCTGCTCCCATTCCTCTCAAGTCCTTCGTCACCTCATTAACCCATCGCATTCTTGGTCTACCTAATGGTCTCCTTCCTTCTGGTATACCTCTGAGTACCATCTTTACCATCTCTCTCTCACTTCTACGGTTAATATGGCCCATCCATCTCAACCTCCTACTCTTAACTATTCCCACAATATCTGGTTCACCATATAATTCTTTTAACTCTCTATTTTTCCTTATCCTCCATGCATTTCCTTCCTTTACTGGTCCAAAAATTCTTCTCAAAATTTTGTTTTCAAAAATAATAAGGCGCTTCTGGGATTTTTTGGTAAAAGAGCAAGTTTCTGACCCGTACAGCAATACAGGTTGCACTATAGTTTTATACATTCTTATTTTAGTGGTTTTTGATAACAGTTTGCTTTTGAATAATTTTATTAAACTCCAGTATGATCTTTCTGCTGCTGTGAGTCTGCTCTGAATTTCTATTTCTTATTTATTATTTTTTGTGATCATCACTCCCAAATACTTAAAAATACTAGTTTTCTGGAGCCTATAGTTTAGTACTTCTAAGTGGTCTTCCTCGTCATCTTGTCTACTTATTTTCATGTAGTTGGTTTTGTTTTCATTTATTTGTAAACCCACTTTTCTTGCTTCTTTAATTAGTACATCTGTTAGCACTTTGAGATTATTTTTGTTTTCAGCTACAATGGCTACATCATCTGCGAATGCTAGAAGGTTTATTTTATCAGTAAGTCTTGCCCCTCCTTCACTATGTCTTGTTTTCTTGAGAGCTTCTTCTAGTGCTATATTGAATAATAATGGCGATAGACCATCACCTTGTCTCACTCCGGTATTTATAGGCCTATTAAATAACATAAGTCCTCCATTTTCATTGGAATTAAAGAAAACTTTAAAAGGGGGACATTCCTTTATTTTTGTGGCAGTTAAAAATTAGAATTTTTTTTTATTCAGCATCCATTTTCCAATATGGTGGCCAACTTTGAAATTTATTATGAAACACCCTATATTTCATCACGTTTCGAATAGAACGTGATATTTAAAAACCTGTTTATATTTTACATTTTTCCATAAACCCACTCGTTTAGGAGTTACCTATGAAAAAATGACTTCGATGTACATTTTGCATCATGTAGCTCCTAAACGAGTGAGTTAAAGCAAAAATGCCTTGGGTAAATAAGTCTTAAAATTGCATCTACATAAAAAAACCAAAAAATACACAGTTTCCACTTTTCAAGATCGCTGCTATTGGAAAATGTCCTCCATTTTTGAAATAATAGAATCAATATTGTTTACGTTTTTTAGGTCTCTTAAGACTTATTTACCCTTCGCATTTTTGCTCTAGACTTACTCGTTTAGGAGCTACATGATGAAAAATGTACACCGGAAGTAGTTATTTCATAGGCAACTCCTAAACGAGTGGGTTTATGGAAAAAATGTCTTGAATAAAAAAGTTTTTAAAGCTGCATGTTCTATCCGAAAACATGATAAAATATAGGATGTTCCATAATTAATTTCAAAATTGGTCACCATATTGGTAAATGGTGGCTGTTTAAAAAAACTGAATTCATATTTTTGTTTACCACAAAAAATTAAGGAATGTCCCCCATTTAAAGTTTTCTCTAATTCTCACCGTTTCCGATATCCCAATGGTGGCCTCCTTGAGTTGATCACCCTGTATGCTTCTCTTGATAAAACAAGTAATAATATAATTATTACCAAATATTGCAAAAAATCTGAATATAACATTTTTGGAATATATTATTTTCGAAAGGAAGCATTACCAATTCAGCTTTATTTAACGATAAAATTAAGAGTGGTTTAAGTGACTTGTCGTAAAAATTATTCGTAAATTATTCGTAAGTGATAATTAAAGTTACTTACCCTGATTTGGAAAAACATAATTTAAAATATCTTATTAACAGTGAAAAAACACATCTATCTTTCATGATGGTACTTCATTCTTAAAAAAAAAATTTAACCTTACCAATATTTTAATGTGGAAGTGCAATGTGCATGTCCGAACCTGTTTGATGTGTTTTGTGAAAGTTCAGATATAACAGTATAATAGTAAATAGGTCTATATGTTTAGGAGTGTTATTAGACAGATAATATTTACTTTCCGGAAGAAATTTCAAGCAGAGCCCGTTTTATATTACCAGGAGTACAAATAAAATGGTGTCTTTATAATCATTGAGCAGTAAAAACTAGAAAGTTAATAAAACCCAATTGGCAACCACTCTACCCTTCAGTCTTCAGAACGTTTGTATTTATCGCGTAACGTATACAATATTTCCCTTTACGCTGGGCTCAGTGTAGTACATTTGACGTGGTAGGTAATAAAAATGGTTTCAGAATTCTCTTTACCATATGACCTTGAATTTCATCCTACCCTTCAATAAAAACTTTAAAATATTTTAGTTTAGGGGTTAGATTATTTGTACGATTCAGTCATAAAAGTTCTGAAGACAACTTTTAAAATATCAAATTCCGATTTTACTAATGAAAATATTGTTTTAAATAAAAAAAGTGTGTATCTAACTTTGTTTATAAAGTGTATAAGCCATTGTGAGAATAAGTCATTTTTTATTTTACTTTTATCTTCAAATCTGTTGACCGATTTAATATCTCATTGGTCTTTTAATAACTACTGCACTTTTACCTTTTCTACATTTTCCTTGTATTATTTTGTTAGCAAAAACCACAATCCATAACAATTTAAATAAAACACTTAATTCCATACTTATACAATAATAAGCTTACTAAACCATATAAAGACCAAAATAAGTGCTAATTATGTTTACTTTACCAATAACAGGTATTGATCAGGTATGATTAATAGAACACAAGTATGAACTTTATGTTTAATCTAATTTTCAACCTATACAACGTCAAACAATGCATTGTCCAGGCCAGGCCTATGTAAGTTGTTTGACTTAGTTTCAAAAGTTATAATCTAGTTTAGGAGAGTTTGATAATCTCTTGTACAGTAAGGCTTTAAAGCGTCGTAATAACTAGTTAAGAGAAGTATAATTTTCTTTTTTGTAATATTAACTGTAAAAAAACAACCATCGCTAAGTCTTCCTGGATAGGTTTCCATGGTCACTTATTGCAGAATATAAGTGCAATTTCTTCTGGTGATGACCATGTCGAAATCAACTTGATTTGTCATCTGTGCGGGGTTAAGTTGCCCTGAGGATGGAACTCTAATTCGTGGCCGAAACGTCGGAAAGTGTAGTAGTGATTGGTTGATTTTGAGACGGTCCTCACCAGCAGACCACGATTCTACAACCATTGCCTGTCAATGAATTGACAATATCCGTAATGACATGTGCATGTCAATTATTTAGTGACTAGCAATCAAAACATAGGCTATATCAAAATTTTAATTTAATTGGGCCACTTAAAATTTTATGTGAATAGTTCTTAACGTGAACTGATTCAAGAAAAAAAATTTTATTGTGACAAATTTTGTCGAAAAAGGTAAATAAAAAAGAAAAGTTTGGCACTTTACCTTAAAAATTACATTTTAAAATTAATTCGATTTTATTTTAGGTCGGTCAAGCTCAACACTTCATAACAAATACGATTGTTCCAAATGGGCTCACTAAATAATTTAGATTATAAAACAATTGATTCATTTTGAATCAAATAATTCAATTCGATTAGCTTGACAAATAAGTGTATATTTTAAAACTGGTTATACCTGTAACGTTCCATAGAGTTTACTTATAAATTATAGCGGTTATTTAACTACATAAATAATGTTTATACGTTAAAATTATATTGTAAACATTACTCAGTAGTTCTCTTTTACAGCGACGCAAAACTTTCAGTAGACCTTGGTATAAAAACAGCATAAAAGTGCTGAAATACGACTTTGACATTGAATGTAGTGAGAGAAAAGTGCTCTCATCAAGACCCCTTCCTTCATTTATAATCAAGAAGGATTCAAAGCAAGACCCTGCGACTTCTTAGATATTTACCCTGCATAACTGCATCACTGTATTATTGCCTCAAACTAAGTCAGTACACCCCATAACTAAAAAAATTATTTTTTAAATGATATTCACCACTAAGTGTATTCATATAATTATTCTTACAGGTTCGTGAACCTGCACGATTGTACTATGTGAATGGGATTTGATGAGGTAATCATCTACTTTTCCCATTTCGACCTTCGAAACATAAAATTTTTCATTTATTTTGCAACTAGTTTATAGAGCTTTAAATATTGTCAGTATTGTAAAGCTTTGTTGTACGATTATTAGTTACGAAGAAAATACTAAGAAATGTGTATTTATAATTCCCGTGACAATGGAAAATAACACAAAATAACAGCTTGTTTAAGGATACGGCTGATTATGTAAGATATATTTCTAAACAACCTCTTGATCAGCATACCTACCTTAAAATTGCTGAAACTACATAATCTATTATATTATTAAAGTGATACAATCAAATTTTATGTAAAAGGTTAAGGCCATTTAAAAAAATAAAAGTATAGGCATATGGCATATCAAAATGAAGCTTAGAGTGTGTAGATTTGCCGAAACGTATTGAAATGGACGAACTCCCTAAGGGCTCTGCCCCACAGGCTGATTTCCAAAGGGCTACGCCTTGCATGTTTTGAAGTTAACGCTATTCGAATAATTTAGTGAACAACAGCTGGCCAATGCAATCGACAATATAGTTTGTTTGTTTACATTTTTGTTTACTTATTTTATTATTTACTTTTATGTCCTTAAAAGAGGTGCGGTGAATTAACAGTGAAGCTATTTCTAACTGTTTGATACAAGTGAGTGATTAAAGGTTTCCGAAACACGATGAATATGAGACTAACAAACCATGTATGTTGTTCGTTCCAAGAGGTTGTCACCGAGCCTTATTAGGTCGCCATTTCATTGAAAACTATTAGAGACGTCGTGAAAGAGAGCGGCGAGTTCAGGTACAACCGTACCCACCTCGGCCACCTTTAGGACGTAAGGTATGAAGGTTCCACTGCTTTCAACATCCTTTCAGATGAGAATTCCTCGAACTTGGGCCATTTAAATGAAATATAAAGTCAAAGTTGATTAAAATAATTTAATGATGGCGTCTGTACGCCCGTGAATTCGTGGGTAAAACCTCTTGTATAACATATAATAGCACTTGTAATATATACAGAGTGGAAAAGTGCCTGGGCAATTAAATTTATCAAATCAATGATACGGACGAGAAATCATTGATACACCGGACGAGAAATGGAGGCATCCTCTGTTATCCGAGGCACAGAACTGCAGCCTTTGAGAGGAGTCCGTTTTACAGGGGGATCGAATTTTTTAACAAATTGCCTCAGGCAATAAAATCCCAAGACTCTTTGTCCCTATTTAAGAGACACTTAAAATATTTTCTATGCTCAAATGCCGTTTATTCCGTCTCAGAATTTCTAAGCCTATAATGTGTATATATGTAGATTCTCATGTTGTATGTTTTACTTTTAGTTTGTAAATATTGACGATGCATGATATTTGTTACATGTTATTGTATACAAATCTAATGTGCAAATAAACGATTTGATTTGATTTGATTTGATTTGATAAAGATACACCTACATAGTTGGATACAAAGATTAAAATAATGTTAACACATTATTCAGTGATAAGCAACCTCTTCTTGGGGACGGGTTCTAGGAGTCACAATAAAATCTTAAATGTAAGCATAGTTTGATATGCACATCAAGTTAAAGGTATTTGCTAGTAAAATACAATGCCGCAGGTTTGAATTCAAATTAACAACCCAGTCAAAAATGAAATGAAATGAAATTAAATGCTTTATTTCCGTGAACATGACACATGTATGGAAAAAGTCAAATAAACTAATACTAGGTTAGAGTACTAAAAAAATTGCAAAAATTACATGAATTGTTTGTTCCTGCAACACTCCATGCATATGAAATAAAATAAAACCACACTTGCAAAACTCATAAAAAAACATACTTACAAATTGTCAGGAAGTTCAAAAAACTCATGGATTGAGTAAAGTGGGTTAGCCAATAGAAACTCCCTCACCCTCTTTTGGAATTTAGTGATTGGCAGGTTCCGAACTGTACAAGGAAATTTGTTCATTAATTTCAAGCTCAAGATTTCCTTACTAGCCTGGGTTTTCTTTAGTCTAACATAAGGTGTGTTTAGATCCTGCTTATTCCTAGTGTTGTAGTGGTGGACCCCTCCTCTGAGCTCGAGAGTTTGACTTGTTTTTTTTTAGCTTCCTCTTACATGACATGAGACACTGCAAAATGAAGAGATTGTAAACTGTCATCAAGGACTCGGCAACAAAGATTGGTTTACAATGGTCCAGATAATCTGCACCATTCACAATCCTTATTGCTTTCTTTTGCAGAAGCATGACCCTCTCGACCCCAGATGCGGAGCCCCACAGACGCAAACCATACAGAAGTACACTCTGAAAAAATGCTACATAGGCTGTTTTTAACCATTCCTTGGGTACAGAGTCTCTAAGTCTTCTCAGGAGAAAAATTACCCTAGACAAGCGACTACAGACATGAGAAATATGACAGTGACAGTCTAACTTTGGATCCAAATATAGGCCTAGTAATTAAACATTTGATACTTTATGATCCATCTGATTAAAAGTGAAAACAATGGTTTGGGATTTACTTTAATTTAACTTAAAAAAGTTAGCTCGGAACCATGCTGATGCTATCCCCATGGACTCAGACATTTGACCATTTAGAGTTATCAGGTCTTTAGAGAAACTGAAAAGGGTAGTGTCATCAGCATAGCAGACGACATTTCCTCCAAAATTTGGAATGAGGTCATTGGTCATGATAATGAACAAAAGGGGGCCAAGTACAGACCCCTGTGGGACACCATGAGTAATCTGACAAGGGCTAGAGATATGCCCATTTATGAGCACCCTCTGCTCACGCCCAGCCAGGTATGACTCCATGAGCCTGAGTTCAGAGCCCTTTACTCCATAAAAATTCAATTTATCCAGCAGTATCCGATGGTCGACCGTGTCGAAAGCCTTACTGAGATCACACAGGGTGGCCCCAGTAAAGCCTCCAGCCTCAAATCCGTGCAGTACTACTGCTTCAAGCTTATCTAGAGCATCTATGGTCGAGAGACCCGCCCTGAAGCCACACTGGCCGGTCATGAGTAGATTGTGCTCTTTGAAATATTTGTACAACTGATCCTTAATTACAGATTCAAATATTTTTGAAAATACTGGGAGTATTGAAATACGGCGAAAATTCTCTGGACTATTTGGATCACCTTTCTTATGGATAGGTATAACTTTGGCTATCTTTAGTCTTTGGGGAAAGACTCCTTCAGAGAGACATAGGTTCAGGCAATAGGTAAAAGGCTTAACAATGCTAGGAAACACACTCTTAATAAGATTGATATATACCTCAAATATATCTTTGCTTGGAGAGTTGTTGAGCTTCTGGACCATCCGTATCACACTTTCACAGGATAAAAGGGTAATGTTGAACCGTGAGGATGCAGGGTCACGTTTCTCCAGCATCTCTAGGGCAGAAGTGGCTGAACCGTTGATAGCGTCTCTGGTCTGCTGGACGGAGTCAATAAAATGGGCGTTGAAAGCTTCCGCAGTCACTGAAGATATCAACTGGGATTTGGACGGAGCACCTTCTTCATTGGAAACTTTCCAGGCTGCTGCACAGCGATTACTGGCAGATTCTATGAAGCGAGCATTTCTTTCCAGTCTAGCTGATAGAAGTTTTTGTTTATACTGCTTCTTAATATTTTTGTAGCGTAGCTCTGAATCGGGTGTTTTATTGTCCCTGTAGAGATCATAGGCTAGGAGCACCCACTTCTTCCACGTTACTAGGGATTGGTCCTTCCAGTCCGGAAGATTTTGATTTTTCTTGGAGCGTTTTGTAGGCAGTAACCTTGTGGGAAAGCATTCATTAAACATAAGAAGGAAGTTCATTGTTGGTGAAGGTGAGTTAATGTTGTTCAAAGGTTTATCCGCAATTCCGTCCGGTCATTCCGTCCGCAATAAACCTTTGAACAACATAAGAAGGAAATTTTGAAAAAAAAAACAATTGAAGGTATCTTCAGCCGCACCAGTATTATAAATGAAGTCCCAGTTTGTGTTTTATAGGCGATATATAAAATTATTTATCTTGTCTGTTGAAATAGGCCTACATACTCTTCGACCAGAACCATCAGGTACTGCACTTGATGCAGTTTGTACATGGAGGCTGACTGCGTCGTGATCACTGACAGCAAGTCTTTTCACTTCCGTTTTCAGGAGTCTTTTGGGTAAATCCGTCGCAACGTTGTCCTGACACGAATTGCCTCTTGTAGGTTCCCACACCAAGCAATAAAGATTTAGGGTTTTCAAAAGATTTAAAAAGTCTTCTGAGTGTTTCTCACCTTTTAAAATGTCTATATTAACATCACCACCCAGGACCAGATTATTTTTCGTTCTTCTATTTTCAAGGGATAGGACTAGTTTTTCAAGGCTGTCAAGGAACTACTCCAGATTTCCATCGGGTGAGCGATACACACCTATAACTAACTATGAGATGGCAGCCGTTCAAAGATTTTTGAATCTGCCATTTTGAAACTTTAAACGGCTGCCATTTGTAACCAATTGTTCTTTTGAGCTCAAATTTGCGACGTTGTATTCTACTAACAAAAGGTTTTTAATTTGATTGCATATTGACCTATGCTCATGTTTATGGCCTTCTTCAGACTTAAATTCGGCGCCCCTCTGAGGAAGTAGCGTATAATAGCTTTACAAATTTAATGAATCTTTAAACAGCTGTGATACACTGCACGACTTTTGAATGGATGATCCAGGAAATGTTTGCTACTCCAGCGTCACTAGAAATATAGGTCATTAAACCTCCATCGATATAATTGATCGAACAAATAAAATAAAACGATTGTATCGAAGTTCGAAGCTACCTTACTCACCTTACTGGTTTAGGGGCAAGCATCTCGGATTAGTGTACCCGGTATATCAATAAGCCTCTTAAACTTCATGTACAATTACATTAGGATTGATATAATCATATTTACTTGATGAAAGTAATAATAAAATACTATTGGAACTTATACGTGACGTTATCTGAAGTTACTATTACTTAGTAAAATATTTGTCTCAGAACACAGTTTTTTATAATCCACAAGAAACACCTTACAACCAATATTCACAACAATCAGTGTTGGTATTATTGTTTCTAGTAGAATATGCATAATCTATAGCTCATGTAGTATCCGCTGTTGAATATATTCGTAGAGAAAATAAGGTAAATGTATCCATGTCAAATGTGTGATAACATTAATTTTCCAACTATGGTAGATGGAATCCTAAGCTTTGTTCTCCTAACAAAAAGTCGATTATACGAGCTGCAGATTTAACAAAGGTAACAGTTTGTTTTTGTAATCTGATATAATAACAGTGGCTCTAACGTTAATACTTTCAACACAAAAAGGACCAAATTGACGTGATTTAATTATCGGAAAGTAAATAAAAGAAACGTCTTATAACACTTAAAACATATATTTACGCTTATACCTGTTACTCACAAGACGGTAAATATACAAAAACGATGGTAAGTGGTGATCGATTTCGATTGAAACTCCAATTATCCTCAGACCCAATAGGCGAATCGATCATCACTTACCATCTTTTTTGTATATTTACCGTCTTGTGAGTAACAGTATAAGCGTAAATATGCGTTTTAAGTGTTATAAAACGTTTCTTTATTTACTTTCCGTAAATCTAACAACACGTACAATGTTGATGAAGAAGTTATTATTTTATTTAATTATGTAATTACAAATCCAGTTAACTAAATATCCGCAGAATCAATAAACAAACCTTTTATAACACTGACAAACAACATTGTTGTGTTAGAAGACAATGTTTGTTTACATAACTCGAAACCTGGGAACTACTAAATATGTCAAACGACAAACGGGACCTGTTTTGTTAGTGTAACATAATTTAAGAGTTTCAGCTACTTTAGCTATTTTAGAGTGTACAGCTATTTTTACTCCACTTTTGAAATTTTTAATAATATGAACTGTAATCTCTACAAAATTAGATAGTCTCATAAGTATTAAAAGTGCATGAGGATAAAAATAGTCATTCACCAGTAATAACATGATTCGAATATTAAACAGCTAAAGAAACCATAGGGATACAGGAGATTTTGATTTCAATGTTATAAGTAATACAATTTACTGTAATGCAAAAACGCATTCGTATTCATTCGAGAAAATGTGTTAAAATCATTAATAACACAAATCGCTTTGTACGTAATACATGTTAGTTACACATTAGTATCCAAATTAGTAGCGCTTCAAGCCATAGGTTTACACATTACAGTTAGGGACTGTATAATAACTAGTTGTTGGCATATTTCGACATTTATAATAAGGTTAAATTAAATAATAATTGTGTGATAATGCACAAAAGGTACAAACTTTAATTATGTACGAAAATCTGTTTAACTAAATGAACTTTAACTGTGACACCCTTACAACAGTGCCGTGAGTTCTATTCACGGTGTTAGCTCTTTAAATTGATCAGTTATTATAAAGTACCAGCTCACCCCTTTCTTTACTTCATACGTTTTGAGCAAATGTGTTTTTTTTTCAGCAGACTTCTCAACATTTATATGAATAATGTCATTACAGTTAGGATTGCAAACAATTTGCAAACAAATTGCAAACAGTTAAGAAATTCTATGATACAAATCATCTAAGTTACCTCAATCAATTAGTTAAATTAGTATGTTTTAGTATTGTTTTAGCCATATAATTTTCTGTAATGCAAAACCGCATTCGTATTCATTCGAGAAAATGTACTAAAATCATTAATAACACAAATCGCTCAGTGTTGATTTTAATTATAATTACCTTTTATTAAATATAGCTATTTATAGCTTAACAATCAAATGAATAATTAGTTGAAAAATTATTTATAGAAATCCAAAAACGTTTTTATTGTATAGTATCGTTTAGCCTTGAATATGTATTATAACGTTACAGTAGTTTACGCAACGATTGCGTAAAGATAGTGTTGATGGCACGAGCAGAAGATTTAAGGTACGAGACTTGGCGAGTGCTTTAAAAACTTCTACGAGTGTCGTCAACACTATATATTTCCACGAGTTGCGTACACTACTTTACCTACGACAATGTTTTAATTTAAAAAATCACAACTCAAAACTTCTAAGAGAGGATATGTTTGCGTTTTTAACCTCTCATTGCTACTGATAGTGATGCAACGAAACGTTGTACCAAACCCTAATTGTACCACTCAATAATCAAATTGGCCTGAACAGCTGATTAGTTGAAAGTACCTGGAGACCGAGCTTTGCTCGGGGAAAATCATTTCCCCACTCTGCGATGCCAGCCTTTACTACTTCCTTCACCATTTCCTACGTCATTGTTTCCCTCCCATCCCATAGCATTTAAGTATTAGAGATGCATTAATCTAACTGACACAAACGGTTCCTACACTCTGTGATGCTAAACTTTACTACTTCCTACGTCGTGGAAATGTTGTCATCTCTTTCCATTGCATTTTAGTATTTTAAATACATTACAGTAATCTAATTGCCAACAACATTTCCCACACTCCGCACTGCTAGCATTTACTAATTCCTATGTCTTGGACATCTTTCCATCCCATCTCATAGCATTTCAGTATTTCACTTTCAGATACAGAAATCGAACTATTACAATTGGTTTCCAGTTCCCAGACTCCACAGTGCTCGCCTTTACTACTTCATTCGCCTCTTCCTACGTCGCGGACCTGTTTCCCTCCCTTCCCATTGCATTTTAAGATTGCAGATACCTTAATCTAATCCTTATAAACAGTTCTCACACTCCGGACTGCTCACCTTGACTACTTCCTTTACCACTTCCTACGTTTCGGACCTGTTTTCCTACCTTCCCATAGCATTTTAAGATTGTAGATACCTTAATCTAATCGTCGTTAACAGTTCCCACACTCCGTACTACTCGCCTTTACTACTTCCTTCGCCACTTCCTACGCCGCGGACCTATTTCCCTCCCTTCCCATAGCATTTTAAGATTGTGGACACCTTAATCTAATCGTCATAAACAGTTCCCACACCCCGGACCGCTCACCTTTACTGCTTCCATCACGACTTCCTACGTCACGGACCTGTTTCCCTCCCTTCCCATAGAATTTTAGGATAACAGATACCTTAATCTAATCGTCATAAACAGTTCCCACACTCCAGACTACTCACCTTTACTACTTCCTTCACCGCTTCCTTCGTCACGGACCATGTTTCCCTCTCAGCCCATAGCATTTTAGGATAACAGATACCTTAATCTAATCGTCATTAACAGTTCCCACACTCCGGACTACTCACCTTTACCACTTCCTTCACCATTTTCTACGTCGCGGACCTGTTTCCCTCCCTTCCCATAGCATTTTAGGATTGTAGATACCTTAATCTAATCGTCATAAACAGTTACCACACTCTGGACTAATATTTACCACAAAACTAATAACAACAATTAAACGAAATAATCTGCTTGGAATAATTCAGTAAGGCTACCAGAAATTTTGCGAATCGGTGTATTGTTAATCAACGCTTAATGGTATTCATCGGACTCCTTTTCTTTTGTACTGTCTTTTGTAAATAGGCCATATGTGCATGCGCAAGCTGAGGTGCCCGTGGGTACGGAACGTCACGTTATGTCTTAAAATGTAAACAAAATGACAATAATGGCGGAATGTTTTCTCATAAGGCCCATGTTAAATTTTCAAAAGTTTGTACTCATATTATGGCGAAAATAGATTTTTCCTGGCTATACCACTGGTCTAGAACTTATTTTTGACACAGAACTTAGTTATTCCGTAAATATAAACGTTTTTGTTAGAGCCGATTCCCAGATCGAGTTGACAAATATTCAAACTTTACTCGTATTATATATAGGATTCGAATCATTACAATTTTACTTCTTCTCTCTCAATCCTTGAACCTCAATGTTCCGTTACCCGTGTTGTTATGAAAAACTATGCTGTTATGAGAAGCTTTTCAATTCTAAGAACTGAACTGAAACGGCTACTTAAAAAACTGTTGTAAGTAAAATTAATTTTAATAAACTATCACACTTTAGAATCATTAAATTCAAAATAAGAAATTCTAAGCCTCGAACATCGTATACAAAAAAGGACGAATGTCTATTATTAACACTTATACACTTGCCTTTTAACGTCTTTTCGATGCTGAAGTGAAAATGCACCACAGCAGTTTCGGAGATCGGGTTTACCACTAAACTATAGAATTGCTACGTTTGACAAGAAATATCTTTATTTGCATTGCGTCCATATTAAATAAATATTATTTATTATAATACAGGGCAAACTACACGGTGATAATATATTTATATATATATTAACCATAGTTACATATTAACACGCAATTTTCAACACACGAGAATCGCCTATTTAATATTTTCAAGATCATGTTGGACTCTACTTGACCCGTCTGTCAATGACAAGTGCATAAATCAATATGATGAAAGGCACAATCAGCTGGACCATGTCAATCACAACATAACCCACTCACTGAACAATAACTGTCCGTCCAAACAATCACAGTTGAGATAACGAACTACTGTACCTTAACACCATTAAATCATTAAAAATGTCTTTTAGTGCAGTGGTAAATATAACTCGAGTTGTTAGTGCTCGGTGAACCCAGTATTTGGACCCGAAGGCCCACGATCTACTACTAGACTCTACTCTAGCTAGCTCTAGCTCGAGCTCTCTGCTCTACTCTAGTTAAGCCAGTTATTAAAATATCCCAAATTCTAAGAGTGTAAAATCATGTATTTGACAACTTTTATTTTAATGTTTAAAGCCCTCATTTAAAAACATTTTTTCGTCATGGTGCTGTAAAAATGGCTGTTTTCAACATGCCTTAAAAGACTAAAGTAGCTGTTTTGCTTGATATTAAATTCATTTACCTGGAAGAACGACATTGCAATCAATATAATACTGTTAGAACCATGCTGTTTTCTGGCAATTTCCTTGTTATTATCTTTAAAATGAAACTGAATGAAATATAGTTCAATTAAAAACACCTTTCTTGAAGATTAGTATATTTATTGTTATCGATTATATGTATACATATATAAATTTTTATACTGACTCATTGTTTTTGTCTGAAATATACTTGTTTGTTGTTGATAATTAAGTTGCTGCCTATATGTTTACTTATATTTTTTTATTGTCACGGTAACTTTTCACTTTCTTACTGCATATTTATTTTGTCAATTTGTTACTCTTGAACCGTAATTATTTACACATATAATCAAGCTCATTCAATTTTATCCTGTACCATTGTTTTGTTATGCATATTTTATGTTAGAATTTGCCTGTTTGTTATCTATACAGGGTGTTTCCAAATTGTCTGGACATATTTTGTGAACTTGTTCCTTGGGCTAAGACAAACATGAAATGCCACATAAGTATGGGTGTGAAATTGCTAGATTTCGGTTTGTCGGTCTATTTGTCACTTAAAGAATAATTTTATATCTAGGCATTTTTCAAGATATAAATTCCAAAATTAGTATAAATGTGTATTTTAGTAGTTAATTTCAATATGTACAAATGCCAATATGTGTATTAATGCCAAATTTAATGAAAACCGTAAATATTAAGAAAACTGTTATTCAAATCAAAAATATAGAGAATTTAAACCCAAATCAAATTAGACCTTGTTTGTTAAAATCGAATGACAAACAATCGATTTATCAGTTTTTTTTCTACATCCATTATGCAATTTAATAGGACTCCCATATTGTTTATTATTTGTTATTTTACAAATCAGTATGGTAGTCCTATTAAACTGCTTAACCGAATGTAGAAAAAACTATTAACTCGGTTGTTTGTCATCAGATTTTAACAAACAAGGTCTCATTGGATTTGAATTCTCTATCTTTTTAATATGGAAAAAACAATTTTCTTAATGTTTACAGTTTTAATAAAATTCGGCATTAAAGATCTTAAATGGACGCCAAACTGAAACGGCTTGAGATAGTTGGCCGAACCTATGCAAGCTCTTTTTACCCACTAAAAACACATTTATACCAATTTTTTTTTTAATTTCTATCTTGAAAAATGCTTAGGATAATTCTTAAAAAACACAAACAGTCCAACAAACAGAAATCCAGGCATTTTAGACCCATATTTATGTGGCATTTTATGTTTGTCTTAGCCCAAGGAACAAGTTTACAAAATATGTCCAGACAATTCGGAAACACCCTGTATAAATATAATTACAGTTTTGTGTGTAATTTTGCTTACGATCATGAAGTTTTTGGATATTCTTTTGTTTAATGGCCTATGGACGAGTACTGTCTCAGATTTTTGTCTGTCTGCGTGTTTGTCATTCAGGCTGTGACGCCAAAATACCAATTTACGCTGCCTTCTCCGAGAAAACTAGAGTACAATCGAGATTCAAATGGTTTTTTTTTGTATTAATTGGATTAGAATGTCCAATGTCGTGAGCTATGATTAAACATGACTTAAATACTTTGGAAATGGCATATCGAACATTTAAAACCCCAGTTTTTTGTGGTTTTTGTTACACTTTCTCCTATGTGTACTGCATACATCATTTATCAAATGCCAATGTTAAAAGAATACGTCAACTTTGACGTAACAAACAGCTGTTTGGATAAACATTCTTTATAAAAAAAATTCACTGATATGTTTACATTAAAAGCTGTTTACGAATAGTGCTGTTATTTCAGATCATGTTTTGTAAGCAAATCCAAAACCATGTAAGATTAATAACCTTGTGGCTAAAAAAAAAACATTTAATAATTGTTCTCAAGTACAATAGTTTTTAACTGTAAATGAAATAAGTTTGATCTAAATGACTGTGAATTCTGTTAAATCATGAATTAGGTACGTAAAGTGTGTTAAGCGTCTGACAGTTTGTTGTTCCAAGCTTCATTAGCTAATGATGACGTCAACAGATAGGCTGTATGTTTACTTGTGCATGTAGTTCTCTGATTGGCCTTGTAGCTGTCGGCAGGGTAGACACACCAAGAACGTATACAATGAAATTTTCATCTTATATTTTTATTTTATACATACTCTCAAAGCCTTTAAAGTATCTAGGTAATATTTTAAATTATTTGTTTTTAAAGGGAGGTCTTTCAATAAACTATTACATCTATGTGAACGAGTACAGTTGACTTGCATCTTGTACTAATCATAGAATATAAATTTCTATATAAATTTCTATAAATTTAATGTTTTTTGTTAGTTCTAACAAGTTGAGGGCATCTATATGATTACTAAGTTGTTAAAAGGTACAAAATCGGTTGGAAGAACGATAAAGTAAGACATAAATGTTGAGAAAAAGGTGTTGGTGAGTAGACATACGTTAGAAAAATACTAACGGCACATTTAATATACACCATATATGTAAAAAGGAAATTTATAAACATTTGTTAACCACTTAATTACAAACTACATATAATAATATAAATATACACATCTAGCAGCAGTTGTAAAGCTGATTGTAAATATTTATAGCAATGTTTATAAAGATCGTTATGAAAAATTTAAATTTATTGGTGATATATAAAGAAACCTGATGACCATAATGAACTATTATTTAGCATTTTCCATACATTGTGATTTTTTAATACCCCCTCCACAGCAAACCAGCAGACTAAGCAAATTTAAATTTGCCTATTATTTTGATTTAAAAACTTCACCAATATTTCTGAATTTTTAATTTTATGAGGCCTTTCGCCAGCTATCCTGGCATCATCAGACGCATCACAAAACTAAAGGTTATGTTTATAATTTGTAAGAAAGGGGATTAACCCCGTACCCACGGTGCTCATCTATGCAGACACTCTGTTCACATTACACTTAGTCGACCAGTTGGTGTGAACAGAGTTGAACAGTAGCATGAGCATCGATTTACAAATTCCTTTCCCAGCTGATGTGAGCTAGGCGATGACCGGTAGGGCTGACTTCCAAGAAACACCGTTAACCTATAAGCCACACACCCTATCGGTAATCAGCCAATGAGAAGGGCTAATGAAGAAGATGGTCAAGACTCTTGGAGCTGGAGGATCTGAAGGAAAACATCGAGGAGATCACCACGGGCCACCGGAGAAAGAAGATCGGGAGTTTGGGAGTGCGTGTATCGGTGTGTGTGCTTCTGGGACAATAGACAGTATGTAGAAAGAATAAAATATCTAACTAACACTTTGTCAAACATAAAAGTCATATAATTTGTCAGTAACTAATTCTTTTATATTTTCAATTGATTTTCTTTTCTTGTAAATTTAACGTTGCAAATTAATTTATCTTATTATTGTTGTTTTTTGCATTTTCAAAGTTTTCTTTTGCTGTTGTAACACTTTTAACTTTTGTTGTTTTCGTAATTTAAATTTTTGTTCATTACACGTTGAGTAACACCCTTAAGCAGTCTTATGTCTCATTAACCTAACACCTCTTCACTAAGCTAAGCGAGTGTAACATTTAGGAAACTTAAACTTAAAGTGAGGCATGGGACTCGCATGGTGGAGGCAGCCGCACGGCGAAGGCTGTCTTTGCATTTTAACTAAACAGTAACGATCCTACATTTATTTTAATAAATTATCTTGAAACAAATTATGTGACTTGTGAATTATTTTAGTTTATTTATAGTCAATTATAGTCACTTAAGTTAATATCAGACTCACGAATCGTAAAATGTATAGGGTGTTAGTTTAAGATAAAACTTAAAGATTATGAACAAAACAATATAGGCCACTAACTCAAATAAAAAACACGTATCTTAGCTAGGCCCGTAACCTTAATAAAACCACCAAATGTAACAATAGCTTATGTAGGTTTGTCACATTACTAAAACTTAAAAGATAATTTATGGATTTAGATTTTGAAATTGTTAACATTGACATATATAGCTTAAACAAAACTGAGGCTTTACAACTAGCTTGTCAATATAAAATACAACTCCCACCCATCCCTGAAACCGAAACCCTAGCCAACCTAAGAACAAAATTAGCTTTCACCAAAGATGTTTTCAAGACTGCATTTAAACATCCTAGTTTTGCTGAGGCATTAACAGACTTGTTCTTTAACAACATACTAGAAGACAAAACAAAAGAACAGTTTAGAGATTTGCTAAAATTCAAGAAAATCCTTCAAGAACCAACATATGATACTATAAACACTTCTGACGACCTAACACAACCTAAACCTGAACATTCACAAAACCTTTATGAAAACAGGTCAATAATAGAACACGAACAATTGTTACATAGCTTTAATTCGTTAAACTCAAATCAAGAAACCCATCAAAATCACAACCAACCAGAAACCCCTAACACATCAACACAAATCGTATCTCAACCTAAATCATATATAACCAACAAAAACATGGCTGATGAGTCAAAAGAGAAACTTCCCCTAATAAAAGCAGGCACATACTCAGGTCTTCCTTCAGAAGATGTACATGAATTTATTCAAAAATTCAATATTGCATCAAGGTGCAACCATTGGTCCGAAAAAACTAAAATTGAACTTTTCCCCACACACTTAACGTCTACCCCGTATAAATGGTTTGCACTCTACAAACATGAAAACAATGAAACTAGTTGGGCAAACCTAGAGTCTGAATTTATTAAAGCATTCAGCCCAGTTGCATTAATTGATGACTTACAGACGGTCCTAGATTTCAGCAGTAAAAGAGTCCCTGAAGCCAACACCAAGTACAAGGTCACCGCAACACGACATGACTTCATCTTCATCGCATAGTCAGCACTCACCGTCCATTCAACCCCGACGCCGTGATGCTGCCCATTTCACCGTCCCAGCTGTGCTCGCCGCTATCCTTCTCATATGGCAACCTACTCTATCAGCTGGCGCGGAAATTCGTGACCGGAATAATTTAATGAAGTCTCATAAATCGTAACTCCATATCATTCTGTTGCGCCACTAAAATAACCCAATCGATCCCTAAATCTCATCAAACATTTTATTAGTCTGGATAATAATATTAACAATCGTACTCATTATTTCAGCATATTTCATCCATATACCCAATATTAAAATTAATCTAATCACAAAACCTCAAACCCCTCAAAAAGACTATTAATATAACAAAGTGTAACCCAGAATAAATCATTTATAATCTCAACATCAAAAAATAATTTATAATAATAATTTAAAAAATAAAACATCTTAACAAACAGCTAAAATTTAAATAGTTCAAAATTAATGAAACAATCAATTAACTTAAGGAGACTCGATGGGGCGAAAGAAGACGTGAGCGACTATGAGCTATACACCACCAGCTCATTCTACCGCGTCGCTGGAAGGGTCGCGAAACAAGAAAATGCGCCGATCCTCAAGATCGCGTCGCGTCGCAGGAAGGGGGGAAGAAGAGTCGGAACGCACATCAAGATATCCGTTCGATTCCCACCTTCGCGATTGATGTTTCCGCGTATCTCCTTAAGTTGTTTTTTTTCCTTTTTTATTGTCAACCGGTGGTAGGTTGACGTTTTAACCAGGGGGGTGTAAGAAAGGGGATTAACCCCGTACCCACGGTGCTCATCTATGCAGACACTCTGTTCACATTACACTTAGTCGACCAGTTGGTGTGAACAGAGTTGAACAGTAGCATGAGCATCGATTTACAAATTCTTTTCCCAGCTGATGTGAGCTAGGCGATGACCGGTAGGGCTGACTTCCAAGAAACACCGTTAACCTATAAGCCACACACCCTATCGGTAATCAGCCAATGAGAAGGGCTAATGAAGAAGATGGAGGGGTCAAGACTCTTGGAGCTGGAGGATCTGAAGGAAAACATCGAGGAGATCACCACGGGCCACCGGAGAAAGAAGATCGGGAGTTTGGGAGTGCGTGTATCGGTGTGTGTGCTTCTGGGACAATAGACAGTATGTAGAAAGAATAAAATATCTAACTAACACTTTGTCAAACATAAAAGTCATATAATTTGTCAGTAACTAATTCTTTTATATTTTCAATTGATTTTCTTTTCTTGTAAATTTAACGTTGCAAATTAATTTATCTTATTATTGTTGTTTTTTGCATTTTCAAAGTTTTCTTTTGCTGTTGTAACACTTTTAACTTTTGTTGTTTTCGTAATTTAAATTTTTGTTCATTACACGTTGAGTAACACCCTTAAGCAGTCTTATGTCTCATTAACCTAACACCTCTTCACTAAGCTAAGCGAGTGTAACATTTAGGAAACTTAAACTTAAAGTGAGGCATGGGACTCGCATGGTGGAGGCAGCCGCACGGCGAAGGCTGTCTTTGCATTTTAACTAAACAGTAACGATCCTACATTTATTTTAATAAATTATCTTGAAACAAATTATGTGACTTGTGAATTATTTTAGTTTATTTATAGTCAATTATAGTCACTTAAGTTAATATCAGACTCACGAATCGTAAAATGTATAGGGTGTTAGTTTAAGATAAAACTTAAAGATTATGAACAAAACAATATAGGCCACTAACTCAAATAAAAAACACGTATCTTAGCTAGGCCCGTAACCTTAATAAAACCACCAAATGTAACAATAGCTTATGTAGGTTTGTCACATTACTAAAACTTAAAAGATAATTTATGGATTTAGATTTTGAAATTGTTAACATTGACATATATAGCTTAAACAAAACTGAGGCTTTACAACTAGCTTGTCAATATAAAATACAACTCCCACCCATCCCTGAAACCGAAACCCTAGCCAACCTAAGAACAAAATTAGCTTTCACCAAAGATGTTTTCAAGACTGCATTTAGACATCCTAGTTTTGCTGAGGCATTAACAGACTTGTTCTTTAACAACATACTAGAAGACAAAACAAAAGAACAGTTTAGAGATTTGCTAAAATTCAAGAAAATCCTTCAAGAACCAACATATGATACTATAAACACTTCTGACGACCTAACACAACCTAAACCTGAACATTCACAAAACCTTTATGAAAACAGGTCAATAATAGAACACGAACAATTGTTACATAGCTTTAATTCGTTAAACTCAAATCAAGAAACCCATCAAAATCACAACCAACCAGAAACCCCTAACACATCAACACAAATCGTATCTCAACCTAAATCATATATAACCAACAAAAACATGGCTGATGAGTCAAAAGAGAAACTTCCCCTAATAAAAGCAGGCACATACTCAGGTCTTCCTTCAGAAGATGTACATGAATTTATTCAAAAATTCAATATTGCATCAAGGTGCAACCATTGGTCCGAAAAAACTAAAATTGAACTTTTCCCCACACACTTAACGTCTACCCCGTATAAATGGTTTGCACTCTACAAACATGAAAACAATGAAACTAGTTGGGCAAACCTAGAGTCTGAATTTATTAAAGCATTCAGCCCAGTTGCATTAATTGATGACTTACAGACGGTCCTAGATTTCAGCAGTAAAAGAGTCCCTGAAGCCAACACCAAGTACAAGGTCACCGCAACACGACATGACTTCATCTTCATCGCATAGTCAGCACTCACCGTCCATTCAACCCCGACGCCGTGATGCTGCCCATTTCACCGTCCCAGCTGTGCTCGCCGCTATCCTTCTCATATGGCAACCTACTCTATCAGCTGGCGCGGAAATTCGTGACCGGAATAATTTAATGAAGTCTCATAAATCGTAACTCCATATCATTCTGTTGCGCCACTAAAATAACCCAATCGATCCCTAAATCTCATCAAACATTTTATTAGTCTGGATAATAATATTAACAATCTTACTCATTATTTCAGCATATTTCATCCATATACCCAATATTAAAATTAATCTAATCACAAAACCTCAAACCCCTCAAAAAGACTATTAATATAACAAAGTGTAACCCAGAATAAATCATTTATAATCTCAACATCAAAAAATAATTTATAATAATAATTTAAAAAATAAAACATCTTAACAAACAGCTAAAATTTAAATAGTTCAAAATTAATGAAACAATCAATTAACTTAAGGAGACTCGATGGGGCGAAAGAAGACGTGAGCGACTATGAGCTATACACCACCAGCTCATTCTACCGCGTCGCTGGAAGGGTCGCGAAACAAGAAAATGCGCCGATCCTCAAGATCGCGTCGCGTCGCAGGAAGGGGGGAAGAAGAGTCGGAACGCACATCAAGATATCCGTTCGATTCCCACCTTCGCGATTGATGTTTCCGCGTATCTCCTTAAGTTGTTTTTTTTTCCTTTTTTATTGTCAACCGGTGGTAGGTTGACGTTTTAACCAGGGGGGTGTAAGAAAGGGGATTAACCCCGTACCCACGGTGCTCATCTATGCAGACACTCTGTTCACATTACACTTAGTCGACCAGTTGGTGTGAACAGAGTTGAACAGTAGCATGAGCATCGATTTACAAATTCCTTTCCCAGCTGATGTGAGCTAGGCGATGACCGGTAGGGCTGACTTCCAAGAAACACCGTTAACCTATAAGCCACACACCCTATCGGTAATCAGCCAATGAGAAGGGCTAATGAAGAAGATGGAGGGGTCAAGACTCTTGGAGCTGGAGGATCTGAAGGAAAACATCGAGGAGATCACCACGGGCCACCGGAGAAAGAAGATCGGGAGTTTGGGAGTGCGTGTATCGGTGTGTGTGCTTCTGGGACAATAGACAGTATGTAGAAAGAATAAAATATCTAACTAACACTTTGTCAAACATAAAAGTCATATAATTTGTCAGTAACTAATTCTTTTATATTTTCAATTGATTTTCTTTTCTTGTAAATTTAACGTTGCAAATTAATTTATCTTATTATTGTTGTTTTTTGCATTTTCAAAGTTTTCTTTTGCTGTTGTAACACTTTTAACTTTTGTTGTTTTCGTAATTTAAATTTTTGTTCATTACACGTTGAGTAACACCCTTAAGCAGTCTTATGTCTCATTAACCTAACACCTCTTCACTAAGCTAAGCGAGTGTAACATTTAGGAAACTTAAACTTAAAGTGAGGCATGGGACTCGCAAATTATAAATACAATTATAAAATTTAAAGAATGTAACATATGGGTAGTTAAAAATAAATATAATTCTGTTAAGTACATTTAGCTAAAATTATATATGTATACAAATGAAATATAAAGTAGAATTAACTTATAACTTTGTAAATTTAGTATTTAGTGATGTAAAAATTTTGAATTGGACCATCATCATTATTTACCAAAATCGTCCATTTTATTCATAAATAATTATTCCCATGCATTTAGTTCATTGGATTTTGTTATATTTTTTTTTGTAATTTAGTAGTGTTGATTGATATTGTGTGGTCCGTTTCTAAGCAATGTTTTGCTATTGCTGATTTTCAGGTCTGTTGTGTGTTGTGTGAGAAGTGTGTTCTTTGAATCTAGTTTTTATATTTCTATGTTTGTCTAACATTCTCCATCTCACAACTGTCACACTGAATTTGATAAATGCCAGATTTTGTTGTATTTTCTAATTTACTTTTTGGATTTCCATTAATGTTTTTAATTTTGTTCTTCGCCTTAAATGAAACCATTAATTCAGCATTTTTCTGAAACGTGTTCTTGACATCTTTATACTGTTTAGTATAAGTATTGCTTGACCATTTCGTCTTTACTTTAGTTGGTTCCAGTTTAGTTCTTTTCTTTTTGTCATTTCTTTTTAAAGCTTTGGTCAACATATTGTCTACAATTTTGTTTAATATCCATTATACTTAGCCATAGCCACGTCTTTAATGTCCTCTTTATTGTAATTTTCTTTGATGCTGTATCCCTGTATTCAAGTGTACCAATACCAATAACGATATACTGGTTAAGAAGATGGCTAATTCCATCAAAACTACCAAAAGAAATAATTAATGAATATGTAGTTTTGACAAATCTATGTAAGTCCCAAAACACCTTTGAATATAATAATAATTTTTATACCCAAACTTAAGGAACGGCTATGGGAAATCCATTATCATGTTTTATAGCAAATATATTTATGAGCCATTTTGAAACAAAAGCAAAAGAAGTAATGACATATTTTCCAAGAACCTGGTTAATGTACGTAGACGACATATTTGCAGTTTTTGATCGGAAAGAAAACCTTAATGACTTTATCAACAAATTGAACTATTTTTATCCATCAAAAAAATTCACAAATGAGGTTGAAAATGGTAAAATATCATTTCTGGATGTACTAATCATATGGAGTGATGAAAAGCTCGAGTTTGATATTTACAGGAAACCAACCAACACCAATAGATTTATCACACAAGATTCTCATCACCCTCCAGAACAGAAAAGATCAGCATTTAATTCAATGATTTATCGCCTCATAAATAACCCACTGTCCCAAGAAAATTATAATAAAGAGCTTAACTAGATAAAAGACGTGGCTAAGTATAATGGATATGAAACCAAAATTGTAGACAATATGTTGACCAAAGCTTTAAAAAGAAATGACGAAAAAAAGAACTAAACTGTAACCAATCAAAGTAAAGACGAAATGGGTAAGCACTACCTATACTAAACAGTATAAAGATGTCAAGAAAACGTTTAAGAAAAATGCTGAATTAATGGTTTCATTTAAGGTGGAGAACAAAATTAAAAACATTAATGGAAATCAAAAAGTAAATTAGAAAATACAACAAAATCTGGCATTTATCAAATTCAGTGTGACAGTTGTGAGATGAAGTATGTTGGACAAACAAAAAGAAATATAAAAACTAGATTCAAAGAACACACTTCTCACATAACACACAACAGACCCGAAAATCAGCAATAGCAAAACATTGCTTAGAAACGGACCACACAATATCAATCAATAATACTAAACTACTAAAAAATATAACAAAATCCAATGAACTAAATGCATGGGAATCATTATTTATAAATAAAATGGACAATCTGGTAAATAATGATGATGGTCCAATTCAAAATTTTATATCACTAAATACTAAATTTACAAAGTTATAAGTTAATTCTACTTTATATTTCATTTTTATACACATATAATTTATTTTAGCGAATTTCCCATATAGGGAATAAGCTATTACCGTAGTACTCATGGTAAGACCTGGACGCGGGACCAATTTTTTTTTTCGTTTTGAGGTCCCTAGAGGCCAAAAACACCATCCGTTCAAATTCATATATATATATATATTTATATATTTATATATACAGGGTGATCAACTCAAGGAGGCCACCATTGGGATATCGGAAACGGTAAGAATTAGAGAAAACTTTAAATGGGGGACATTCCTTTATTTTTTGTGACAGTTAAAAATATGATTTTAGTTTTTCAAAATTCAGCCGCCATTTTCCAAAATGGCGGCCAACTTTGAAATTTCTTATGGAACACCCTGTATTTTATCATGTTTTCAGATAGAACATGCAATTTAAAAACTTTTTTATTCTTGACATTTTTTCGATAAACCCACTCGTTTAGGAGTTACAGCCTATGGAAAAATTGCTTCCAGTGTACATTTTACATCAAGTAGCTCCAAAAAAGCAGGTTTATAGCGAAAATGCGAGGAGAAAACAAGTCAAATAAGTCTTAAAATTGCATCCACATTCCAAAAAGTCCATAAAATACAGTTTTCCACTTTTCAAGTTTGCCGCCATTTTGGAAAATGGCCGCCATTTTTATATAATAGAATTAATATTTTTAACGAATTTTATGAACTTTTTGGAATGCGGATGCAATTTTAAGACTTATTTGACTTATTTTCTTCTCGCATTTTCGCTATAAACCTACTTTTTTTGGAGCTAAATGATGTAAAATGTACAACGGAAGCCATTTTTCCATAGGCTGTAACTCCTAAACGAGTGGGTTTATCGAAAAAATGTCAAGAATAAAAAAGTTTTTAAATTGCATGTTCTATCCGAAAACAAGATAAAATACAGGGTGTTCCATAAGAAATTTCAAAGTTGGCCGCCATTTTGGAAAATGGCGGCTGAATTTTGAAAAACTAAAATCATATTTTTAACTGTCACAAAAAATAAAGGAATGTCCCCCATTTAAAGTTTTCTCTAATTCTTACCGTTTCCGATATCCCAATGGTGGCCTCCTTGAGTTGATCACCCTGTATATATGTGTCCGTCAGCACGATAACTCAAGCAAAAATGATCCGATTTTGATAAAATTTGGTACAAACGTGTAAACCTACGTTTATTCGAACGAATTCGCGATCCAGCATGATCGGACCATGGGAACGGGTGTTTAAGGGGGGTTTTATGGGGTAAAAATAGGTTTTTCCCATTTTTGACCCAAAAAACTTAAAATTTTGCAATTTATTTCCAAACCATTTTGTAGAGCTTAAAAAACAAATAATTTAGTATATTGAAGCGATATTGTGCGCCTAACGGTTACAGAGAAAATTCCAAAAAATTTTAAATTTAAAATTCCCATGTTATTCTTATGGAGAATAAGTAAACTGTTGTAGTTTGCTTGTTTATGAACATATTTTGATCAAATTTGGAAAATGTTTTTATTTCTTACTAACTATTAACATTTTACAAAAAAAAAAAATTTACCCTCCCTGATGCAGCAAACCTAAGTACTTGTTAAACTAATTCTATTTAAATCGGGAATAAATGTTATATTTTTAAGTAGACATTTCAGTGTAAATGCAATCAGTCAAATGGAAATTCGCTTAGTCTGCAGGTTTGCTGCGGCGGGGGTATTTGTAATTTTAGCTAAATGTACTTTACAGAATAATTTTTATTTTTAACTACCCATATGTTACATTCTTTAAAATTTATAATTGTGTTTATAAACCTAAACATAATCTTCAGTTTTGTGATGTGTCTGATGATGCCAGCATAGCTGGCGAAAGGCCTCATAAAATTAAAAATTCAGAAATATTGGTGAAGTTTTTATTTCAAATTTATATTGATTCCAATATTACTATTTCTTTTTGAAGATAAAATTTGCCTGATTGGATTTGCACTAAAATGGCTCCTTAAATATATCACATTCATTCTCTATTTAAATATAATTATTTTAATAAGTATTTAAGTATGCTGAAATAGGGAGGGTAAAGGTGTTTTTGTCTGTAAAATTTTAATAGTTTAGTAAGAACTAAATGCCTTTTCCACAAGCAAAGTACAACAATTTTCTTATTTCCCATAAGAATAACATGAGAATTTTAAATGAAATATTTTTTTCTCTGTAACCTTTAGGCACATAACAATGATTCAATACACTAAATTATTTGTTTTTTAAGCTCAACAAAATGGGAAAAACCAATTGTTAACCCATAAAAACCCCCATAAACTCCCATTTCCATAGTCCGATCATGCTGGTTAGCGAACTCGTTCGAATAAATGTAGGTTTACACGTTTATACCAAATGTCATCAAAATCGGATCATTTTTGCTAGAGTTATCGTGATAACGGACACACACACACACACACACACACACACACACACACACATATATATATATATATATATATATATATATATATATATAAATAAAAATAAATAAATAAAAATAAATTAATAAATAATAATAATATAAATAAATATTTATATATATATATATATATATATATATATATATATATATATGAATTTGAACTCTTGGTGATTTTGGCCTGTAGGGGCCTCAAAACGAAAAAATTAAATCGGACCCGAGTCCAAGTCTTACCATGAGTAGGCTACTACGGTAACAGCTTAGTCCCTGTATGGGAAATTCACTAAAAAGTAAATAAACAGAGTTCACCTACGGTGTGGTTATATGATATCTTAAATAGTTTCTGTATTTATAGGTATTTTATTCACCACCGAACAAACATTTTTACTTACTTATCTAAAGTAGACATCTGTATATGGGATCAGCCCTGATTTATCGGTAAAGAAATGCCACACTAGTTTCATAAACAGTTTACTCCAGGTAAACATTCATGTAATGTATTAAGTCGCAAATTGATATCAGTAATTATAAAACAAATATTTATTCGTTAAAAAGCTTTGTCTCCTCTTATTGTTTGAACATACAATCAAATTTAATGAGTACAAACATAATCTCTTGTATTAAATTTGACGAAGTTTGTTATACGGATATTCGTTTTAGTAAATATTTTGTGGATCACGATATCAAATGTTGGCTAATTGTGATTAAATGCATTCTTTTATAGAAATAATCAGATTTTTTGTGTTTTGCTTTATCAGGGTGAGCTATGGTTACAACCATGACCTCAAGTATCAAAGACGGTATTGCAGAAACTACTAGATTTTTAGTAAATAACACATTATGAGTATCCGTTATATCAATTTGATTATTTTATTTTTTTAACTAAATAATAGGATTCTAAGACGACTACGGTTGCTACTTTTCTAACTAAAAAAAGTGATTCCCAATTGCTTTTGTGGGTAAAGTGGTTTCTGAAATGAGAAACATTTTTATTTTTAATTTACAATTGAAAAAAATCTTTAATTTTAAAATAACAAAACATAGTAAATATGATTTATTTGTTTTCTTCGAAACAAAGTTTAAGAACTCGCCACTGCTTTCATTATAGCTATTCAATAATGTATTCTAGTTGATAATTTGAATTCCCTTGTATTTTAAGGCCTGATACATTTTAAACAAGTTTTCTTTTGACTAGGAAACTCACTAATTCTTTAAAGTACTCTAAACAAAGTAGATACAATATTACTTGTGGTGTGTATTGTACAACATGATAATTTTTATCAAGTTTTTTATTACTTATTTTTTCCATTGTTTTTATTTATTTATTTCACATTTTTCAACTCTATATATCTTTACCATGTCAATTTCTTGACTTGCCCTACATTATTATCTTTATGATTAAAGTGAAAACCCATATCGTCTAAATGCATGCAATATGATTATCCTTTAAAATCTTTCATGTTTATATAAAAAAAAAACACTAAGTGCCTCTGACATTTTCCTTGATTACAACCAGCAAAGTTCTCTCATCGCGCTCCTGTTGAAACTTTTCTCATTTTACGTAACAAACACATGTCTTATATTCCACCTATTATATTACTTTATATTACCTTTATATCATATCACTTATATCACTTATATTACCTTTATATTACACTTATAAAGGGCTCAAAGGGCGAAACTGTAGTTGTTAATCGATATCTTGGAGTTTGTCATCAAGAACTATCGTGGTATATTTCTCTCAACCGGTTTAACTAGTTTATATTTTTTATAACTTTTGAAAGTTTCTAATAGTTTTAACTTTTTGTTAAGAATTTAAATAAAGAACAGCCTCATAAAAAATTTTCCAAATCCATTCTGTATGTGTTTTGAAGATCAAATTAGTCACTCTTGGTCCAAAGTTAAGGGTTATGTGAATATAATTCGTCTTTCAATACTTTTCGAGATGGATACACTAAAATAAATCTTTCTTTTGACTAGTTACGCCAGTCATAATCAGATTCAATCGGATACAGTGAGAATCATTCTTCTCTCTGGGAGTACATTTTGCAGCGAAACAGTACTGGTTTGTATTTATGACGAGGGGAGTAATGTATTTTTTTACATTATCATTACCATTGCATTACCTTTCGACCATTAAAATGTCCATAATTGTAGGTTTGTATTTATAAAATATAGCTTTAGGGTTTTTTAATTACATGTTGTCACCGTAAGGTTAACATTAATTTTATCTTCATGTTTTATCTTCCTTATCTTAAGGTTTTATCTTCTTTTTTTAAACGTTGATTTGTTTAACTATATTTCAATAATTTTTAGTCTTGCTTTAAAACAAAACCTCGACAAATAAGTTTTTTAAATTTTCAAATGCCATTGAAAGTAATAATATACCAAACAATTTTACTTTATGATTTATGATTTATCTTACAATGGGGTTTCTCTACTGATATTGATTGATCTAAATTTAGTTTTGTTTAAATAAATAATACAAGATGAAGTAGGTGAAATATACATACATTCTGCCTCATTTAACTCAAAAATGTGTATTCTTGTTCATAATGATTTTATAATAGCTAATTCTACGAATAAAAGTTGAGGAACAAGAGTATCGTCAATTTTTGAAATACTGAATACAAAAAGGTATGCAGTTCAAGTGGATAGATAAACATTCTGTCGGAAGAATAAATAGTCTTGTATCGTATAGAAGCTGAGAACTATATGGTTTGATAACCATCAGTACAACTCGAATATAAAAGTTGTAAATACTGAAGAAATTTATTGGTTTCATGTTATTTGTATTCCCCACCTATAGTCCTCACAAATATTTAAAACTCACTAATAGATGTATTTATTTTGGATCTTTGCTAATGAAATCATATAAACAACTATATTTACGTAGTGATTTCCAGGTACAAACATGGCCCCTCTATTCCTTGATACAATATTTCTAACAGACCGTAACCAAACTGTCTTTGATATACTTTATTTAAGAGATTTTGTTGGTGGCTAGAATAATATAAGAGTCAAACGGACAAATTTGCCTCATAAAGTTCTATAAAAAATATCACCAGTAATTATGAAGATATTAAATATTCTTGTATACATACATTTCGAAACTTAAACTTTTAGTGACGTCGTATCCCAGTAAGATTGTTAGCTATGTAACATTTTTATGTATCGATGTGTCATTAAAGATACTCTTCCCACCAACCAATGGTTGTTGACAAAATCCTGCATTTTTTTTTAAGAAATAATCGCACCACAGTCCCATTTATAAGTGAAAATACATTTAAATAAAGCAAACCCAAAAGTTCTAGGGGTAGTTATACAAATCAGGTTACTTTATGTATATTTCTCCTTTTATCGATTCAAACGGATGATATTTACAAAATAAACATTAAATGATAATTAAATTAATCTATAAAACACATCAGAAGGTTTTACGAAGATTTTTTCCACTTAATAAGTGTTAAATTTAAAGCTACAGTCATCACAGTTAGCCCACTTAGAGCAAACACAATCACAGTTTCTGATCCGCAGAGTGATCTGTCTACAGGTATCACAATGAACTGCAATAAATAGTCCTTTCTCAACCGTTAACTATTGGAGATCACTTTGGAACTGTAAGGTCACGCATTGTTTATCGTCCATTGAGATAAATTGCACCGAAGTGTTGCCCATTATATTTTCATATAATAAAAAAATCTTTATTCATAGATCTAACTAATTGATTGAAGGTCATGTATTTCCTAATTGAAGATGAGTATGTGTCATAAAAGAATGTAACACATGGAATAAAATACCCCTGCCACAGCAAACCTGCCGACTAAGCGAATTTCCCTTATGTCTGAATCGATTCAATGAAATTTGAATAACATTAGGTTTAATGAGTACCTAGGTTTGCTGCTACAAGGAAATTATTAACGTGTGCTTTTTTGTAAAATGTTAATAGCTTAGTATAGCATAAATAAATTTACTAAGTTTTGTCAAAATATATCATAAACAAGCAAACTACAACATTTTACAACATTCTCTATAAGAATAACATGGGAATTTGAAATTTACCATTTTTAATTTTCTCTTTTACCAATAACCGCAAAAAAAACTACGATATACTTAATTATTTGTTTTTAATACATATATAAAAATTTGAACGAATGGAGGTTTTGGCCTCTGGGGACATCAAAATGATAAAGTAAATCGGTCCCGGTACTAGGTCTTACCGTGCCACCTACGATAATAGATACTTCCCCATGGGGAATTTCGCTGAAAATTGCCCTAATAAGTAGTATATTTAATTACTAGGACCGAAAGTGGCATTTCCGGTGCGCGCTCAAGTTTTTGTGTGAGGCGAATCCGAACACAGGGAACCCCAATTTCACGTGCGAGGCGAAGCCGAGGATGGGAATTTTGGAGCAAGTGCCGGATAATAACTTTCGGTACGAGTTATGAACGATACTTTTCATCACGACGCAAAAATACACAAACACAGAATAGCAGACCTCAGTAATATTACAACTATATCAACAATTTGTTCGAACATCAAAATAAAATAAAATCTTCTAAAAGTAAACCTACGTATATTTCCTAATACTTCAAACATCAAAATAAAAGAATGATACAACTTTTAACAATACATAGAGGTGATTAAAATCATTAAATTAAACCGTAACAAAACACTAGCGCGCGTAGTGAATAAATGGAAAACTAATTGAGAGCGAGGGAAAGTAAATTTAGTGCGAGGGAAAATCAGCTGATCGATTTTCCCTCGCCCTAAATTAGAGCTTGGGAAACAACTACTTTCATTGATTTCAGCTGTTATCGAAAATAGTTACTTTCGTTACGGAGTGATGTAATAGTAGTTTACGCAACGATTTCGTTAAGTGAGTCTTTACGACACGAGTAGAAAATTTAAGGCACGAGCCTTGGCGAGTGCCTTAAAAACTTCTACGAGTGAATGTTGTGCAACGAGCGGAAGCGAGTTGCATAATTCACCTAAGAGATGTAAACACGCTCTTGCGCAACGTGTAACGTACAAGATTTTACCTGACCCGACAATATACATGGGTTTACGTACAATATTTTTCATTATCCATTTCACTCATCGTCTAACAGTAACGTTCTTTTACAAACAAAAGCTAGGTTAGGAAAATACTTTAAAGCATAACAATAACATTCAAGCGCACAGGTGATTTCTAACGTTGAACGTCGATGCCTCCATAGAGGTATATTTTTTTCAGTTAAGCACTCAATGTTATTTAAATGGGTTTCATTACATCACCGAGTGAGTTTTTTTCAACTTTACATCACTCGAGAAGTAAGGAAGTTGTATACATCACGCTTGGTACAGTTTTAAACACTTGGTACACGTTTTGGTACAGTTTTAAAATTATATTGGACCTACATTGTAGAACCGTTTGTTGCCTATCCTTCCACAGTAACTGTTTCCTTTAAACTGAATGGTGTCCAATGTTCTCGAAGGCAAATTCCACTAGCCTTAAAATATTCAGTAATGTAAGGGCTTCCATTTGAGCTCTTGAGCATTAAAATCAGACAAGTTAAAGATCAGCTACGATCCTCAGAATAGTATCAATTTTAACTTTTTAGAAATATTTTTTTATTAAAAGATTTATAACTCGGGTTGTTAATACGTCACCAAGTTCTTTCTGGAATAATCTGAGAAGGTGAGGAAAATACTAAGTTATTATCCTGTAGCGATGCCGCCTCCCTTTTTACTACATATCCATAATGCTTCTTCGTTCTGAATAAAATCCTATATATTTTTTACAAAGAATTCATTGTAATCCTCGTCTTTGCTCTTTGGCTTAACATTTAGGGCTGGATGTTTATCTTCATTTTTAGTCTCTTTGAGGCTTTCTCTGAATAATATAATAATTTTAAGGTAATATTTTAGCATAAATCCAGCCAGGGAAATAAAAATTTCATTAGTCTTGAGGTTTGCTGTAGCGGAGTTATTTTAATTCTAAGGGGAAGAAAAAACTTGCCCACTTTGCCATTTTACTTTACAAGTAAACATTCTAAATAATAACGATATGAGAACAGTTATTTTTCAAACAGAACAACTACTTGAATAACGGAGGCTAAAAACCTCTTTTTACAAAATAAAATGAATTTTCCCAGTATTTAACGGTAATGAGAGTTTTATACAACTAAAATACAAAATAAACACAACAATTTACCATTATTTAGGGTTGACAAAATTAGCTAGATTTGAGGTTTTTACGATTCCATTTCTATTCTGAAAGCTAAAAGGTTCTTTTCAAGTTAACTATTTAACCTCTTATATAACAATCAGTTAACATGGACAATGTTTGAAGAGTCAACATCTGGTAATATCTATGTGGTAATTACATAATGTTGTGTGTTTGATCAAACAGTAAGCATAGATTAGAGCTTCAATTCAGAAGGATTCGTATTACGGTAACAAGAATACAAGAATACTTTATTTGAAATCTTTAAGATTGAAAGGGCGTCAATACAAGTTGTGCAGTTGTAATATTGTTAGTGATAAAAAAAATAACAAAAAAAAACAACATGTAATGAGATTTATCAAGTTGGTAATAATTCTAATTCTCATCAAAGTATCTTTTTATGAATCCTTGAGAAATATACACTTTACAATTCAAGCATTTTAGTAAACTATGAAAATAGTTTCAAAAACGTTACTGTACATTTAGTGACAGATATTTCAGTCTCCAATGAAGTAAGCAATTTTCCGATCGGGTCTGGAAATGACCGAAGACACTGGTTCAAATTGATCGTTATTGTTCAATATTTCATTAAAGGATACCGTCTTTTAAAACCGTCTAACAACTATTTTCTGTCTAATAGTGCCTATTTTAATAAGAAATAGTTATTAAAATAGTTGCATAGTTACCATATTAGATAATTTATTTCTAGACCTTTTAATATATTTTGTAGCAGTTTGCATCAAAATTGTATGCATCTTAGTTATAACAAAGCCATTTCTCCAAGTTCAAATTTTCCAAACCATCCAAATTTTTTATGGATAAAAATATTTTAAATATTGCACCAATACATGTTTTTAAACTTAAAATCATTACAGAAAAGCAATATTTTATCTGCTACAATATTGTATCCTAAAAAAATGTTACTTAGCATATAATTCATAATTTATCACTCTTTGCAATGCCATTTACAAAACTTTCTGCAAATGAACAGAGCGGAATTGTAATTATAGTTTTAATTAAATATTGGTTATCAAATCAACGTAACTATCTGATAGAAGAGTGTTTTGAATTTATTACTAAGCAATCATTTTTTCCGTTCTCAGTTTCATAAGCTAATAAATAGATTTCGTGTAAATGAATTATGACAAAGTAAAGCAACAAATAATACATTTGTAAGATACCGTTTTATTCATTAGACTATGTAAAAAATTACAATCTCATGTAATCTTTACGGTAGAAATTCTTTTATGATGTACTGTAATGTTTAACTGTATATATCTAATATATAATATATCGTTCATTTTTGTATTCACTTTTGATTCATTTTGTATTAATTTTTGGAATACCTCATTAATTGAGAAAAGCAACTAGCTATCTATATGTTAAACCCCATGTAAACATGAGAAACGATCAAGCTTTGTGTTGAAAGAGTCACCACTACATATCATGCACATTGAAGCACTTCTTTACTGTATTTGCTTATATTGGCACTATTGAACATACAGTTTGCATTTGAATCATTGATTTATGTCTATTTTATTTATATAATATCCATCATTTTTAAGCTTTGTAGTCGTTAAAAGTATTTTTGCAAGCTCTCTCACATTCTTTTTGTTTAATCTTACTCTTGTATGCTCTACCTTTTTTTAACATTTAGATTAACATTAAAAATTATGTTTTACAATTATTTAGATTAAAATTTACATTTTTTATTTATATCTGTTTTCAATCGTTATATTCTATCATCATTTATCATTGTTAGACATTTATAAATTGATATTTACCGCTATTTGTAGAAATAGAAATCCGGAGATATATGCCATTGTTGGGAATAAATTAAAGAATTACACCTACCTAGAAGGGTGCAGATCAGTTTTGGTGCATTTAAGTGTTTTTCGATTTGGAGCCCATATGTTGCGTTTTTTTATAATTAAAAACCAATTCCAGCAGTTTCGTAAAGGTTCGTTTTTCGAAAAGGTAGTAAATAGATGCAGATGCTCTTTATCGGTATAAAGGACCTGGTTAAATAATCCGCTCGTTTAGTTAGCAGCGTCTACGGAATCTCAATTTACTCTGCATATGAACACACCTTTCACTTTTTATCAGGTAAAAAACGCAAATTTCTCCATATAGTTCAATCGTATCGAGTGAAACTGTGATGCATTATTCATACAAAATCTTTTAACACATCTTTAATTTTTATAAAAAGGAATTTTCAAGATGAATTATTTGATACTTTTAGCGAATTTCCCTATAGGGAAGTAGCTATTACCGTAGGTGGCACGGTAAGACCTAGACCCGGGACCGATTTACTTTTTCATTTTGATGTTCCCAGAGGCCAAAAACACCATTCGTTCAAATTTGTATATATGTATATATATATATATATATATATATATATATATATATATATACTTATATATATATACGTCCGTGAACGCGATAACTTGAGTAATTTTTGTCCGATTTTGATGAAATTTGTTTTAAAGGTGTAAAGCGGGATAAACTTGAATGAGTTCGCGAACCAGCACGATCTGACCATGGGAACGGGGCTTTACGGGGGGTTTTATGGGGTAAAAATTGGTTTTTCTCACTTTTGACCCTCAAAACACAAAATTTCCCGATCTCTCTTTAGACCTTTTTAAAGAGCTTAAAAAAACAAGTAATTTAGTATATAAAAGTATTTTTGTACGATTGTTAGTAACGGAGAAAATTTAAAAAAATTTAAATTTAAAATTCCCATGTTATTTTTATGGAGAATATTGTCAAATGTTGTAGTTTGCTTGTTTATGGATATATTTTGATAAAACTTGGCAAATTTATTTATTTTGTACTAAGCTATCAATATTTTACTCAAAAACACACTTTATTAGTTTCCTTGTAGCAGCAAACCTAGGTACTTGTTAAACCTAATGTTATTAAAATATATTTAACTGAAAATCAATTCAGACAAATGGAAATTCGCTTAGTCGGCAGGTTTGCTGCGGCGGGGTCATTTATAAATATAAGCACTTTTTATCATTGGTTAATTTGAAGCTAAGTTAAGTTCCTAGAAGTATTACAATATTTATAACAATTCTGTTGTAGCGTTGTGAACTGACAGTCAGTTGAAACCACCATTTGAATGCAAAATGTTAAGCAATTAATAACCATTATAGCTTCATCCTGGGGCTAAAGGTCTCAATATGATCCTGTGAACCAACGATATATTAAGCTCAATTGATACGGCGTGTGTCAGAATTTGTTAGTTGTGAATACATTTCGACACTGAATTAATTTGAAAAGATTTGCTGTAACTCAATTTAAATTTTATTAACTTTATAAATGATTTTATCAACAGAAGGATAGCTAAAATATGTTTCAAAAATTTATAACTTTAAATTGTTACTTCTGATGATAATAAAGTTTTTTTATAAAAAGCATGCTACATACGACCAATGTTAATACACTATACACGAGAATTAAGAGAAAAGGGTAACAATTGTATAAATTTAAAATAACTATCTTTCAGACGAATGATAAAAGATTTGTACAATACTATTCCAATAATTGTCAATAGTTTGGTTTGTACTTAACTATTATTTATTTGTAAACCTTAAATCCCTGTGCAGTAGTTTATGGTAGAAAATAAAAGATTTTAAAGGAACAAATTTACAATTTGAAGAATCCAACAAGCATTTAAACGTACCTTCAATTGAAAATAACTTGGGGAAATGTAGGAGAGTAAATGGTAATTTGATTCTCGTGAAAAATGAATATCTCGCCAGGCAAATGATTCCATTGTCTTTCTTTAATTTTCTTTATTTTAATTAGGTCGTTCCGCATAATTTTAGTTTATTTTCATTCCATTTACCTTCACTGTGTCTTGATTTTGGGCTTTAAAATCTGATTTTGGGGGGAAATATTAAAATTCAATTGAATATATTTATTTTCCAATGTGGTTTCAAACAAATTGTGCCTATTGATCCCACCCTTTGAGCTGTTTTATATGTATGTACGTAATATAACATCTCAAACAGGTCTTTGACCTAGGGACGAATTGTTTTATCGTTATATAATTCACAAGTGTGTAAGATAGTTAATCTAAGTCATTCTTAGTTTACTCTGTGTGTAAGCTTCAAAAACCAATATATGAAACAATAAAGAGTTTCTGATTTCTGATTTTATTTCGAGTTAAACAAAATATAAACGACATGTAGGTTTTGAATTCCATACGAAAGACCTAAATGCGTTGGAATGAAAGAAATAATGCTGTAGAAAACCTAATTTAGAGAAACGGAACGAATCCAAGCAATATAGTAAAATAAAAATAAAATCTGTCAAAACAACTTTAGATTGGACTTATTCTAAGTAGCTGAAACAAAGAAAACGGATTCAGCCAAACAAATTGGATTGAAATAAATTTTATGAAAAGAAACGAACTAATTAAAGGACATAGAAACTGAATAAAGGATAGTTATAATTAGCTTTTTTAAATTAGATTATTGAAACGTTAATTTAGATTAAGTACTATATAGAAATGCAATCATCCACTTTCTCCTTATATTAAATAACTTTCAATTGGGAAGTGTGAAACGTTTTACGATTTCTTGGAATTATTCCGTATAGATATGTCATTTACTAGAAAATAGATATAAATATATTTTATCGGACTTTAGATAACATAAAATATATAACATTAAACTGTATCACAACCTGTATCTATGAAGCTTAATATATCATTGGTTCACAAGATTTGAGACCATTAACCTCGGTTGAGCATTAACGGTTATTGATTGCTTTCATTTTGCATAGAAATTATGGTTTCAACTGACTGTCAGTTCACAACTATACAACGGTATTAACTTTAATAACTGCATTCTTTTACCTGATAGCATAACTAATAATACCTTTTTGTATAAGACGCATTACACTGTTTCGTACTTCAAAGTAAGAGGAATATTAAAATGATGGTTGAAAGTATATTTACTGACTAAAATAAGTTTTTAAGAGATTTTCGGCGTCTTTCACCTTGCATTTGTCCATACTATGTCGAATCTTAGTATCTTAGTTAACGGGAGACGACTGGTGAAAATGCAAGATGGCGTTTCGGATGCGTATCTGCACTCCATCATCAACAACACACACGTATAACAATTCGAGAGGGGTTTAGTACATGACATGATGACTTGGTGAGAGCATTTCTGCCATCGAGTCGGGAGCCTAGGGGGGAACGAGTAACTAGGAATTATCCTTTTTTAGGACGAACATTTCACCGAACTGTGACAACATAAGTCTAAGCCAGAGAGGTTTAGGCTTAGGCATTAAGCAACCTAATGAAAATTCTAGTGTAAGCCTAGGTCCACACACAGACAATATTGACTCTAACCTACACCAACATTCTGTGACCATTGCAAATCTGAATGTCCAGTGTCTTAGGACTAAGTCTGCCCTAGTTTCCTTATTTGTCAATGAAGTGGATTGCGAATTTTTGTGCATAACTGAACATTGGTTAGATAGAGTTGAATGTGACTTCTACAATTGCCTTGATAAACTTCAATTAGTAAGTGCCTAGTGCCGTACAGAACACAAAAATGGGGGAGTGGCAATTTTTGCGACTGCTGCTTTCACTTATAAGAATATCGATCTGACCAGATTTTGTGTTGAGCTAGTTCTCGAACTGACGGCTATTGAGATAGTGGATATTTCCACCATCCTAATATGTGTATATAGGTCTCCTGACGGAGCTTTTGAATCTTTTATCTACCAGCTCGAACTCTGCCTCGACTATCTTAGCAGACTCTGTCCGAGGAAACTTGTTATCTGTGGGGACTTTAATGTTCACCTTGAGCGCCAATCTAGGGAGGAAGCTACTTTTGTCAACTTATTGCGAAGCTACGGCCTCTATGTAACTTCGAGACTTCCAACCCGTGGACTGGCTTGTTTGGATGCAACAGCCACTAACATAGACTCCTGGGACTACGAGGTAAAGGTGGTGAGTTCTGTGGTTGCCGACCATGATGGAGCAGTTCTCTTGAAGATCAAGGCTGATGAGGTAAGGTCAAATACTTCCTATGCAGATAAGAACGTAGCCACTAAGAGATTTATTGATAAGGATAACCTGCCTTTGCTCATAGACGAATTAAATATCGTGGACTGGAACTGTTTAGGCCTACAACTCACTACAGAGCCTAATACTGCATTCAGGTTATTTCTCGACTTGATCCAGGATAAGTTTGATGTAGTGTATCCGGTGAAAATCTATAAACTTGGTAGTAAAAAGACTAAATGTACACCCATTGACAAATCCTGGTACTCCTCAGACCTTAGGAAATTGCGTTCCTTAGTGATCTTAGTGCACGATCATTACAAACTTGCTGTTGACCTAAATCAAAAAGTTAGATTCTTTGCTCTATATTCTAAACTAAAGAAAGACTACAGTGCTAAAGTTAAGGAAGCAAAGAAAGTCAGCAATGTAAACAAAATATTGAAGGCGTCCAATACTTGTAAGGCTGCATGGGATGTCGTAAATGAGCACAGGAGGTCCAGCCCTAGCCCTAAGATAACTGCGTCCCCTGATGTTTTTAATGACTATTTGTCAGGATAGCTGATGATATCATCAACAACCTCTCCTTGTTGCAGCATGAAGATCCGGTTGCTGCAGTCACTGATTATGCCACTAACCACACACTAACAAGTTGGACTGAGGTGAGTGAACGTTACATTATAAGTTTAGTGAAGGGCTTCAAAAACTCTGACAGCCAAGATGTAAATGGTATCTCCTGTTCTATACTTAAAGGTATTATACATCTGATATGTACACCGCTAACTAAGCTAGTTAACTTGTGCTTACTAAAAGGGTCCTTTCCAGATGTCCTAAAAGTTGCTAGGACCATTCCAATCTTTAAAAAGGGAGATCCCTCAGATTCGTCTAACTACCGCCCCATATCTATCTTGCCGGTGTTCTCTAAGGTACTTGAGACTGTGATGAAGAGGCAGCTAATTAAATATTTTGAAGGTAACAACTTGCTTTCGGATGCCCAGCACGGCTTCCGAAGTGGGCGTTCAACTACTACAGCCCTAATGAATCTGACTGACCTCATCTCAGATGCCTTTGAGTGCAATGACTCAGTCATGCTGAGGTTATGCGATCTGAGTAAGGCGTTCGATGTTGTTTCCCACAACATCCTTTTAGGGAAACTGAAAAAATATGGTATTGGTGGTACAGTGTTGTGCTCTTTGCAGAATTATTTAGAAAATCGTAGGCAATTTGTATCAGTGAACGGAGTGCCCTCAAATGTCCAGGTTGTTCCCCATGGCGTTCCTCAAGGTTCGGTGTTAGGCCCTCTACTGTTTAGCATCATGATAAACGACCTTTGGCTAAACGGCTGCACCCTCCTCTTTGCAGACGACACCACCCTGGTGACTAGAGGGAAAGACATTAACCTGTTGAGGGATACAGCGGACGAGTTGTTTGTTGAGGCTAAGTCCTGGTTTGTTGCTAATCGCTTCAAAATAAATGAAGAAAAGACTCAATCTTTGATGTGCACCCTCAAGTCGAGGACTGATCATGAGGAAGCTGTGAAGTTGCTTGGGTTTTGGCTGGACTCTAGGCTAAACTGGTCTAACCACATTGATAAGGTATGCGTTAGGTTATCCAGAGTTCTCTATCTGCTAAGGAAACTCCGAGATGAAATCACTAAGACCTATCTGGTAACCATATACCATGCCTTATTTCATAGCCATTTGATGTACGGAACAGTGCTCTGGGGACACTCCCCTGCATGCCATGAAATACTTCTGCTACAAAAAAAAGCTGTGAGGGTGATAACATCTAAAGGCCCAAGAGAACATTGCCGACCCATCTTCAAAGAATTGGGAATCCTCACAGTGGTGAGCCAGTACGTATTTAATAGTCTGGTCTTGCTAAAGGAAAACCTAAGTAATTTTGTGACCCGAGGTGATAGGCATGAGTATGGAATAAGAAGGGCCCATGACCTGGATATGCCTCGCTGCCGCTTGAGCCATACCTTATAGCCCAGTCAATGAATGCAATAAAACAGCCTTTTTCGCAACTAAATGGTGGAAAGCTGGATTTTTTTATATGTGATAGAACCACATGAGAGGTGTATTTTCCCAAAAGTCCCCACTTCTACCCCTTGAGCTTTCCCCCCCACCCCCCTCCAAACATAGAAATTGCAGTGATTTACTTAGTTGATCATAATTCGAATGTTATGTAAGCTATCGAGCTGCAATTTGTTTTGTTTTATTTCTGATTAGTTTTCCTACAACTTTTGTATTTATAACATTTTTATAAAACCAATACTTAGGGAGATATAAAATTTAAACTTCGTTAAAAGCTTTGTTTCAGAGTGCAAAATCTTGTTTTTCTCTATGTATACTTTTAAATATAAATAATACGCAAATATGGTTCAAACAAAAGTTTTAGTACGTTTTTCAAGGTTTACAAATATATTATTGGTTAGTCATCTAGGTGACCGGGTGAAGTACTGGGCGTCGGCAAAGTGAGCGCGTGCGCGCTAGTTGGACATCTCTGCGCTGCGTCATCGCATCTAGCCAAGCCAATAAACGCACCAACTGCCTTTTTTCGTAGCTCAATAGTGGAAAGCTGAGATTGTTATATGTGATGGAACCACTTAAGACGTGTATTTTCTAAAAGTTCCCGATTATCCCCCCTCCCAACCCCCCCTCACAACCACCCCTCAAAACCTGGAAATTACAGTCGCTCACTGTACTGGATATAATTCAAATTCTACGCATGCCATCGTAGTGTAATTTGGTTTGTATTTTTTATAATTAGTTTATCTACAACTGTTGTACTAAAGATTTTCTTATAAAACTATATCCACAGAGATATAACATTTAAACTTTTTTTACAATGTTCATGTTTAAGAGTACACAATTTTGCTTTCCCTCTATATATTTTTTCTTAAATAAAATACGCAAAATGTTTCAAACAAAAACTTTGGTATGTTTCTTAAGCTTTATAAATATATATTTGATTAGTCATCTGAAAAAAACTGATGTAGTGTGGGGCGTCGGCATTGTCGGCAAAGACACCGGGTGCAGGCTTCCGCGCAGCGCAGCACCGCCCGTCGATGCGTCGCGTCATAGGCACCGACATCGCTAAAGTTCTCAAAGGTTTATTACAAATTGCCTTTTATATATATAGATAGACTATGGCCTTGTACTTTTTAGTTTACTACCAAAACAATCTGTATCCAAGCTTAACCGTTAACAGTAAAAACAATTATTATTTAGATGGAACCCAATAATTTTTTTATAACCAGTTTTGGTTCAGGTAAATTAATCTCTACCTACTTACTTGTTATACTTGCAATACTTTTAATACTTGATTTCTTCATATTTGACCAACGAAAGTTTGATAGATTGAGGTATGGAACACTAGGCCTAATAAACACTTTAAAAATCACTATAAACATACTCTTTGCTCTTCTTTACGTTACAATGTGCTTTCCATTATCTACCACCAATGGGACTCGCTTTGTTCCCCGCAAGATTTATACTAATTGCGCCTCGCGGTCAGTAAAGATCTAAATAGTAAACTGAAAAAAATACTAATTAGATGAAACCTAATCATTTGTACATTGCTTAAATTTATTGTTGGTTTTAACTCGTTTATCATTTAAAATAATAATTTATTCAATTATTTCTGTCAATGGCTAAACTTATTGACAATAATATACATGGATACATATATTACATTGCATAAAGCTGGGTAAGAAACATACTGAACCCAATGATGAGATGATCCAACTCGCCTATGGGTCTGAGGATGATTGGAGTGTCGAATCGAAATCGACGACCACCCACCATCTTTTATGTATATTTACAGTATTGTCTGTAACATTATAAGTGTAAATTTATGTTTTAAGTGTTAGACTATTAGACGTATTTTCTTTTATTTACTCTCCAATTAATTAATGTAATAAGGCATATATCCAAAATTTATAAATAAGTAAGTAAAAAACTATTTGTGTCGCCATACATGCAGGCAAGACTATTTACGGGATACATACAGGCAGATTATTCAAATTTCTTAACATATTGTGTAGACGTGTCAATCAAATTGAGGTTTTTTTCGTAAAAATTGGCAGCAATGTATTACGAATCTGCTTTACGGCACTAATACGTGGTCCAGATCAATCATTTTTAGAGACTCTATACTGTGAATCTTGGTGAGGTTCTGTTCTCCAATATTTTATTGTTTTCATGTTATCTAAAAAATTAGTCAGCATAATAGTTCTTTATTGGTTTTTGGTAGACATTATGCAAACGTTTAACATCGCTAATAAAGATGAAGGCGCTTATTAAGTGTTTTAAAATCTCCTCTATATAGACTTAATAAAAAAGTTAGTTTTAACATTGACTGGTTTTAATTTGTGTTCCTTACCATGATTAAAAATGGCTTATAAATACTACCGACAGTTTTCTACGTTGTTCGTGATATTATTTTAACACAGGTTTACAACTCATGGCAGAGCAGCCATATTTTATTTGCTAGCGGGAAGCGTGAAGAGAGGGACATATCAACGATAGGACGCAGTTTTGTATCAAGGATTAGTGAGTCGACGAAAAATTTTTACTGACCGTGAGGTGATTCATTTAGTCACGGTTTAGCTTTGAAACAGATTGTTTTGGTAGTAATGTAGGCTACAAATTAGGAAGTCTTAGGATTTATATAAAACAGTTGAGAACTTAGCGGTGCCGGTCCTTATTAGGCTATGTATCGACGGGCGGGGCTGCGCGGATGCTGATGACTAATCAAATATATATTTATAAAGCTTAAGAAACATACTAAAATTTTTGTTTGTAAAATTTTGCGTATTTTATTTGGAAAAAAATTTATAGAGGGTAAAGCAAAATTGTGTACTCATAAACATAAACATTATTAAAAAAAAATTAATCATTATATCTCTGTGGATATAGTTTTATAAGAAAATCTTTGGTACAACAGTTTTAGATAAACTAATTATAAAAAAATACAAACCAAATTACACTACGATGGCATGCGTAGAATTTGAATTATATCCAGTACAGTGAGCGACTGTAATTTCCAGGTTTTGAGGGGGGGTTGGGAGGGGGGGTTGGGGCGGGAGAATCGGGAACTTTTAGAAAATACACATCTTAAGTGGTTCCATCACATATAACAATCTCAGCTTTCCACTATTTAGCTACGAAAAAAAGCAGTTGGTGCGTTTATTGGCTTGGCTAGATGCGATGACGCAGCGCAGAGATGTTTAACTAGCGCGCACGCGCTCACTTTGCCGACGCTCAGCTCATCACCCGGTCACCTAGATGACTAACCAATAATATATTTGTAAACCTTAAAAAACGTACTAAAACTTTTGTTTGAACCATATTTTCGTATTATTTATATTTAAAAGTATACATAGAGAAAAACAAGATTTTGCACTCTGAAACAAAGCTTTTAACGAAGTTTAAATTTTATATCTCCCTAAGTATTGGTTTTATAAAAATGTTATAAATACAAAAGTTGTAGCAAAACTAATCAGAAATAAAAAAAAACAAATTGCAGCTCAATAGCTTACATAACATTCGAATTATGATCAATTAAGTAAATCATTGCAATTTCTATGTTTGGAGGGGGATGGGCGGGAAAGCTCAAGGGGTAGAAGTGGGGACTTTTGGGAAAATACACCTCTCATGTGGTTCTATCACATATAAAAAGTCCAGCTTTCCACCATTTAGTTGCGATAAAAAACATTTATTGACTGGGCTATTAAGGAGATACCCCCGATCGGCTATCAAAATCTACAACTCCATTCCAAACCTCCTAAGGAACCTTGACGGTACAGCGTTTAAGTCTGAGCTGAATAACTTGCTCACAAATAGGCCCCTGTATAGTCTTGACGAGTTGTCAAATGATCCTTTGATGCCAGGTTGAGAAATAGACACGCTTACCACAGCCTAAGTTTCAAGTTTTTAAGTTTTATGATACTTTGTAAAACAAGTTTTGTATATAATAATTTTGTAAATATTAGTATAACGACGCAATCTATCCGATATACTTCGGTCAAAGATTAAGACAACAAGTATTCAAGTAAGTAAGTAAGTACAAATTAACTGTCCATACTATTCATTAGTTTACTCTGAAAGAAAAGCCTACCTTCTATTTTAAACTATTTATAATACGCTGATTAATATTATATTATTATTAACATTAATATACTTATATCATTTAAAAGACATAAATCCGTTAAAGTAGGCCTACAACAACCGTGTTAGCCCAATTCCCTCATATGAAAGTAGTGATATCCGTAGCGTAATACCAGAGGGTAGACTCGGAAGCGATTTACGTTTTCATTTTGATATTCACATTTGCCATAAACACAATTCGTTTAACATGTTTAACATGTTAGTCGTACACTAGTTTACTCAATGTTGTTTATTAATGTTTTTATGACACGATTTTTAGTTACTTAATTTTATGAAAAATTTACTTGGAAGCTTATACTCTGATGGAAAAATTAATTTGAGAGCTGTTAATGATATGATTTGTTCCATAAAATATACTATCTTAGGTTCAAACACAATCTCATTATTAATGACAGCTTTTTGTGGGACAACATCCTAAGTCAACGGATAATCGTGTCCCATATCAATCTTTCAACTGTCTTCTTGTAATTGGCTATTATGTTCTTTGTCAGATAAAATTTATTGTTTCTCATTCATACCGTTAAATTTTCTCATTTGTGCGCTGATAAGTTGGCATATTTTGTGGTTCGTTTGTCCAGCCTTGTTGTGTTTTAATAATTTATTCAATCAAACATAAGATAACAGAATGATTTCTGATAATTGCATTTTCATTATATTGTTTTGATTTAATACTGTATCAATCTTAACTACAGATTATCATTTTTATAATTTCAACATTACAATTCAACTTTCTTCTCCGTCTACTAATTTTCAACCAGAGTTTAGGCCTACTGGCTGTGTAGTTCCCATTAGTGCCTTATGAGGACTAGCGTTCCTGGATGGAAATAATCTCCATTGTTCCAGGCTGTAATCTCCAATAAGGCATCTCCATTGTTCTAAATTGTTCACCACCATTCTATAAATACTATACATTGTACTAATATACTTACTATATTCTATACTAAGTATCTCAACAAACATTTATAAAGGTATATATGATATTACCAACCCTGTAATGTCTTTGTCTCGAGACAAAGGAGATGAATACTGATAACTTTTATCCAGGGTTAAGATTGAAAACGTAAGCCGTATAAAGAGACCGTATACTGTAGGTACAAACTTTTATTATATAGGAAAATCTGTTTAACTAAATGAACTTTATCTTTGACAACCTGACAACAGTACTGTGAGTTCTTTTCACGGTGCTACCACTTTAAATTGATCAGTTACTGTAATGTACCAGCTCACCCCTTTCTTTACTTTATACGTTTTGAGCACAGGTGTTTTTTTTTCAGCCGACTTCTCATAATTTATATGAATAATTTCTTTTACTGTTAGGAAATTCTATGATACAAATTCTCTAAGTTGCCTCAATTAATTAGTTAAATTAGTATCTTTTAGTATCGTTCTAGCCATATCGTCAAAATGTGTAGTGAAAGCAGATATAAAATAAAACTATTACATCAAGAAGGACGCTGTACTAGCCTTCAACATTTGTAAACATTTATTTATTTTTGTTCATTTAAGCGTTATAGTGCTTACAATTTCAATTTTAATTTTAAAATAACTATATAACCTACGTATAAAATTACATATTTTGGTTTTATACGTATGCCTATTCCATTTATTTTGATTCAATAGAAATATACCCTGTAGAAGATTGTTTCGTATTCCACTTACTCCCCAGAAGTGTATTTTATTCTTGAGATTGTTTTGCCTACAGGATCAACCTCCTCCAAAACATATTCTCTAGATTCAAAACATGCAGGCAATCTCACGAGCAATAACTTGACAAAAATAAAACGTCACTGTAAAGAATATATTTTTTGTGTAAAAACAATTTTTAACTTTATTTATTTAAGCATAAGTATGTTTCAGAGCAATGCAAGGTTATAATACCCATATATGTATATAATTTCAGAAAGTCTATCACGATTAAAAACTATAACTAACAGGAGAAAGAATGTAATTGATTAAAGGACATTACTGAATGAATGAATGAATGAATGAATATGAATTAATAAAGTGCAGGGGTTGGCACTACTGGTGCGATTCAAAGCAGACGTGCGTGATTGCAAGCTCCCAAAGATTCTTCAATTTTCACAATTTAACGACATTTTATCAGTAAATCTGAGTGAAATCCGGTTATGTTGACTGATTTACACGGAGTGATAAGCTAAATTTACCGCAAACCGGCAATAGACAGCAGTTATAAGCGATAAACGGTGCGGCAACGTGGTCTCGGATAAACCAGTGTGGACTCGATAGTGGACAGTGAGTGACTAGTGGATTTACCATCTAATTATTACAATTGTAGTGCGTGTTAAGTGGTCATATGACAGAATCAAAAATCGATAGATATTTTACACCAGTAAATAGGTCATTCAAACGGCAGAGATCTTATTCGTCGCCGGAGTGTGCAGACGACGTCGAGACGGTAACGGCCAACATGGGCAGTGAAGAAAAGGTAGGCGATATTACACGATCCCAACTTCTGAAGGACTTGGGCCAGTTGCTTGATAGTAAATTAAAGGACATTACTGAAGACATTGTACTACACAAAGCCGTTTGATATTTATTTATATATCATTGGAAATTGTTATATAAGGGATAATTACGCCACTTAAACAGGACTAGTGTTTGTTTAATTTTAATCCATTCTCTATAACTCTGTAGTGTTTAATTGTTTTGATTTTGCCTCAGAAGATGATAAAGTCCATAAATCTGTCTTATAAAATTGGATTGCAGAATGGTATTTGAAATATGGATTGAAAAGATTTCCGGTAATGTCAAAATAAAACAAATTAACTGCTACTATTCTTTCAAAATTTATCTAGATCAATATGCATACTGTTAGAAATCAATTTAAGAAACTGAGTAATAAAAATTTGTGTTTGAATTTTCGTGTTATTTAATTGTGATTGATTAATTGTATAGGGTTGTGTACTATCAGTCTTAAGGTTGAAGTTTGTTTTGTTCAGTGACAGCAAAACCATTCACCTTCATATCCTTTATTATAAAGTAGATCACGCGATGGATATAACACAACGACTATAACACTCCTCCCTTAATCTTCATAAGTGAAATCAATGAAGAAAGGAAATATTTGTGGTAAAAGAAGTATTACACATAATTACACACGATATTCATGAAATGGGCGTGTTTTGTATATAATGATATTATGATTTTATCTCTCTGTGAAAGCGTCTGACTGATTCCTAAAGGGTCATTCCATGTTAGTGAGACTTTTTGACAAAAGTTGGTATGGTCCAGAAAGTGTGTGTGTAATTTCATCAGCTTGATTCACCTCCGGAAGCCACATGTGGAATAAATAAACTTGTTTGTTTTACCTTGTATGTTTTATGTAAACTGTAAACAACAGAAATTTATTGACGCCTTTAAATAGGTTATGTGACTGTAGAAGATAGAGTTATATAACTCATATGTGTCATATTTTATGTATTCAACAATCTATTGGTAAACTAAATTAACACAAATTTAAAAATTTTAAACTAATGGTTATGCATTTAAAAGCAAGAAAAGTACAAACATCGTGTAAAACAATTCACTGCCTAGTAGTATCTATATGAAAATTCTTATATACTTTCAGTCAGTAAAAATATTTAATTTGGAGTTAAATATTTTATAGAATGTACTTATGTTTTGTATTATTGCGTTATTAGTGCTAGCCTGAAGTGCGTAATGCCCTGTTATGTTTTTCATTGATTATTATTTAGAATAGTTGTTTGAGGGTTAAAACTGACTTCTTAGAAATACAATCTTCAATGTAAAGGAAGTTTCAAAACGTAAACACTAACGGATATTACATAAATATATGGATGTTCCTTTATTTCGTAGGAATTTCCTTGTATCATTAATTTTAAACTGAAATGAAATGAAATGAAATAATATTTTATTTCCCATAAATTATAGACATATAAGTACATTGTATTTTTTTTACTTAAATATAATACAGCAAACATTACTAACTAGATAACAAAATAAAAATTATATTCTGTAGAAATTGTTACACTACAGGATATGATCTACAATGAACTTAAAAGTTTGTATTCAATGTTTCAGTAAAACTCGTGAACCTTTTCACTCGTACATATGACTACAATAGATAGGATGGTTACATGAAACACACTTTATATGGTGCAATTCCAGTAACGGTAAAACAGGTTATTGGTTCTTTATACAGTGTGTAAATTAAGTATGGAAACAAATCTGTATTTTTAAAACCGAAATAGATAGAAATATTCTATTTGTGGCAATAATAGTTAACAAAGATTCCGCAATTTTTCACATGAAAAATATTTTTTTACCCCCCTAACAGGGTAGGTGGTAGGGGGTGACTTATTTTTTTCAAATAGCAACCCCTATTGAGTGACCCTTCATTTTGAAGGGTTTGTCAAAAGAAACACAATGACGCAAATCCGAGGTGAATATCTCACTCCTAGCTAACATGGCGGATATTCCAAAATGGGCTTTTTTTTACAAAAATTAAATTTTTCATTACCCACCATTTAGGCTAGGGGTGAAATATCTACCTCGGGTTTGCGTCATTCTTTTTCTTTTAACAAACCCTTCAAAATGAGGGGTCACTCAATAGGGGTTGTTGTTGAAAAAAATAAGTCACTCCCACCCCCTACCCTGTTAAAGGGGTTGAAAAAATATTGTTAATTAAAAAAATTGCGGAACCTATGTCAACAATCAATTCCACAAACAGAATATTTCTATCTATTTCGGTTTTAAAAATACAGATTTCTTTCCATTATTTGTGAAATTGGTGCTTTTCACGTACAATAAATCAAATTTTGGAATATCCGCCATTTGGGCTAGGAGTGAGATATTCACCTCGGATTTGCGTTATTGTGTTTCTTTTGACAAACCCTTCAAAATGAGGGGTCACTCAATAGGGGTTGCTATTTGAAAAAAATAAGTCACCCCCTACCACCTACCCTGTTAGGGGGGTAAAAAAATATTTTTCATGTGAAAAATTGCGGAATCTTTGTTAACTATTATTGCCACAAATAGAATATTTCTATCTATTTCGGTTTTAAAAATACAGATTTGTTTCCATACTTAATTTACACACTGTATAACTAAACAACATGCAAACAGTTTCTTTTATGAAACATTTTCAGATCTTCACAGTAATTTTTCTTCTCGGTGATATTACCTTACCCTCATTGTAAAGGTTTAGGGTCATTGGGTTGGTAAAATAAATATAATAAATCTATGTAAATACGTTTTAATAGTTATTTATTTATAGGTATATTCCCAAATCAAGTTGTATATAAACGTATAAATATATAAATAAACACGTGTTGTTTATCATCGTACTTGATATTCTATTTTTCCTGATTTTCAGAATAAATTGATTCAGATGTCCCGATAAACACGAAATACACAACGCTTGAAAACAGTTAAGTCCTATTCTGATACACCAATATCTGGACCTCGTGTCGAAAAGTGAAAATCTTAGCCTTTTTTGACATAGAGGATGTTCTTTTGACGTGAAGATGTTATTATAACTACGCTGACTAACCTAATCAACCAATGCAACCCGAACATTGAGACGTTCCATTTGACTCGTATTATTATTATTATACTATTTAAAAAATATATATCATGGCCAAAGCCATTATGTTGACTCCGCAACATTTTGATTGTTCGTAATCTTGATAAAATATATGCCTTGATTGAAAAACATAGTAATGTCTATACACAAACTAAGCTACTGGCAACCCATATAGAGAGTAAGAGTTTACAATCAATCTTTACAACGCTATCGAATAACACATAATCAGTTTAAAACGCCACTGCATACAATGAAATAATAAATACATAATTTACTGTGTATAATAAGTACCAACATTATGAACCATATAAAACAAACATGTTTTATAATGTTTTCATTTATGATAATATTACTATTATTAAAAAATTACATTCTGGTAATCCCTGAAAAATGAGAGGTTTCTTTGGTTTTAAAGATTTCCAATGGTAGGGTTTACGTCAGGCAAAACCCAATGTCCGTCCACTGTGACAGAAAGAATTATTCTCTCCTGAACTGTATTATCTCTTCAAAATGGCGAATTGTAATGAATCTCTTGATATGTATGTCCTAATACACGCCATTTTATATTAGCTAAAAAATATATAGTTTTTTTATAATTGTAATTTAATATTAAAATTACTAAAAATATTGTTAAATGATTTTAACTTAATAAAAGAGCCTAGAATTTAAAGTGTGTGAAACCGCTGTTTAACTATACATTATTTATGTCTGATAGCATATGCGATGGATGAAGTGATATTGCTTGGTAAATTTATAAATAAAAGGAGTATGCACCGCCCAAATGAGTGACTACAATCCTTTTAACCGCACTCTAAATTTATCTAAGTTGTTTTTATTGAGGCCTAGCTACGTAAAAAAACGTGGATAAATCAATTAACATACTGAATTTATGAATTTTTGAATAATATTCGAATACATGCGTGTCATTAAGATATGCTTGCTAAAACTTATTTATTGTAATAATGCTACGAGTTAAAAATTTATAAAAGTATTTTACAAGTAAAATACACAACACCAGGTAACAAAATATATATTTCTGTGTTATATGACGTGTTCATTAAACATGGAAAGTAAACTTATCCATCCGATTGCGTAATTTATCTTATTTTTTATTGAATTGGAATCTGTTTCATGAGGCTGACCGGTATCTCGATTTTCTTACAATTTTCACATGTTGAGGTGTATCTTATTCCACAACTATTCTGTTCGGTAGGTACCTTTTTGTTGGTTTCTGTTATTTCTAACCGTCTGCTTGTATTAAATGTGTGTTTTTTACCCACATTATTCTCACAATCTCGTTTGATGAATCTTCATTGTTTGATACTTTACTTTTACTGATTAATAAATTTTATATTTAAGTGGTTGAAAATTAATTTATTGAAATATTAACGACTCAAAAATAAAACCCTTGTATACCTTGATGCTAAAAATGTGTTCAACCAGAGGCAGTGCTATTTCACGCTTGACTGACGAACTTGATATAGTACCAATATGCCAATATGTCGTAGGTGATATCGGAGATTGAATAAAAACCACCAAAATAAACGATGAATTTTTATCATCTTCGAATAATCGATTTTTTAATATAATTCCAACTTGTTTCAGGCTAAAATAACGAATGTTGCTGACTTACATAAAATGACAGGACAAGTCATGCAGTATGAATAAATAGGCTGTTGGCTCTATGAGAAGTACTAATATGAAAGGAATAAGTCATGTGGTTTTAAAATTAAGTTAAAATAACAAGCCTCTACTAACCATAAATAACGCATTGTATACAAGATTTTAGATACTTAAATACCACAAACCCATCTCATATTAAAACAAACGTATCTTTATGAGGAATAAACATAGCAGTAGCAAGTGTAACATGTAAACGGTATTTTTCTTCGTAAACAAAAATTAATAAAATTAAACCTGCAAAAACTACTTATATTAAGAGCTAGGTCTAAAAGAGAAATATAAACGAATAAAATAAGCTTAAAATACAATGTAAGGGAAAACAGGAAATTCAATTTACCATCATGATTCAATGCTAGGAAATAACTAACCGATGTCGGAAATTAAGTACTCTCTATTTTGAAAAGGGCAACAGATTTGTTATATCTGGTAATGTATAGGTTTGACATCATAGTAGTATACAGTAGAACAAAATTATATGTAGGAATGTGGTAAAAAGTAAGTGTTGTCTAGTATAACTTAGGTAATAAATAGATGATTACTTCTTTAAAAATGAAGAAGGGTTGGTTTACGAGGATTTTGGCTCTGAAAGATATAGATTTTGAGTAACATATGTATGTGATATTCACTAACTGTCAATTGTACTAGTATAGGCCTACAGCTCTACCAGTTGTTTTCAAACTAGTTATAAACTAAGTTATTGAAGATAAATTCAGCGTTTCCCTTACAAATGTAACAGAGACTACGATATTTAATATCTACAGTATATGGTTAACATCTAGAATAAGTTGAGGAAGACTCAACCTAAGTCATTATTTTCTTTAAGTAAGAATGTTTCAATAAACTTAAAAGTTTATATTTGTTTGAATACAAGGTAAACATAGTTGTCAAATACCTTGCCAAATCTCAAGTATCGTTTAGCTTTTCAACCCTTCTTTATTGCCAACCATTCATCTTCATTTTATCTTTTACCTTCGTGTAATTTATTCTACTGACGTTTCAAGAAAATATAAAAAGACTTAGGGGAATTGGGGAAGTTTTGAAATTTTTATATTTAATATTTTGTTTTAACATTATATATTAAAACAAAAATATAAGTGTTTTTTTATGTACGATTATACATGCGCTAAATACTATTTGATAAGTATATTAAAATGACACCGCTTGAATGACTGAGAATAATGAATTATTGTTGTTCCATAAAATATAATGTACTGTAGCGTTTCGTATATTAATCTTCTAATCAGCTTTTGAACAGTTGTAGATTTACTGTGACGAGTAGTACTGCCTTATATAATTACTGAATTTAAACATCGCAATGTAAAAAAAATAATAATATAAATACCCGGTAGATGTTTTGGGAATTGTTATTTTCTGCAATCGGCATTCCTGTCAAAAGTAGTTTATTACACTATTATAAACCATTGATCATTTAAAATACTTATCCAAACGAGTGTCTTCCCAGCGTTAAAATAGGGGTTCCTTTTAAACTAGAAAGTGAGGTTATGAAAGCCGAACTGTGGCCTGTGGGTTTTCTCATTGGTAAATACTTCCCCTCTCCTCCTCGTCAAAACGGGGATGGTGTCCGTAATGTTAAATCCAATGTTTTTTTAGCGGATCCAGTGACTCAAAAAATAGACAGTTAAATATGGACTGTACACCAATATACGTAAGTAAGCCTAGGCCTAAGCCAATTACAACTTTCTGTGTGCTTTCTCTCCTTTTTTTAAACATACAGGGACTTGGTGATCTAAGCAACCTTTGTTGGAGGAATTCACATTATTCCAGCAGTGTGACTTGGTGTGCCTCTCGGAACACTGGGTCCCAACATCAGGTAAAGAGCTTTTAACCTTTAACGAATACTACCTTGTCAGTAAATTTTCAAGGTCTAGCAGCGCCATAGGCGGAACTCTAATTTTTGCTCGTGCTAATTTGAATTTTATAACTTTGGAAATTTCAGAATTTTGCATTAAAAAAATTCATTTAAACATGTGCAACAATAATTGACCCATAGTAATTTATAGTTTTTTATAGTATTTAGAATAGTAATTTCTATTTATCGCACTTCTGACAGTAATGAGTGGATATTTCTCGAACAGCTTGAGAAAATCTTACTTTTAGTTTTTAAATGGGAAGTTGTCATTGGAGGTGATGTGAATGCGCAATTTGATGTGAATTCTGACAGGAGGTCAGTTACAGAGCTACTCAACTTGCTTAGACAATTCGACATCTACCACCATAATGAGCTTCCAAATCGTAACAACGCCTGTCTCGACAATGTTTTTTTCTAATATTAAGAAGGATGATGTTTTTTGTGCGGTGGAAAACTTTTACTTCTCCGACCACAGTGGCCTCCTTTTTAGAATTATATACAATAGTTCTGCTGAGCCTAATGAGATTTCTAACACTTTCACTTCAAAAAGAATTTTTTCTATAAACAACATGGACATTTTTAAATTCAAACTTAGCACGATCTATTGGCAACACATATTTGAAACCTTGGATTGGCAACAAAATGATTACACCGGTAACATTTTCACAATTTTTCTTGATAATTTAATGCATGTGTTTGATGAGTGCTTCCCTCTTCATAAGTCTCGTTCTACGCCAAAACCACCTAGAAAGATCAACCACACCTGGTACACATCAGATCTTTCTAGGCTCAGAGAACAGGTAACATGTGCATATGAAAGATCTAAGATATTTAAAAAATACATATGTAAATTAGTGTATAAGAATATTAAGTTTGAGTATAGGAAAGCAGTCAGAGAAGCAAAACTCAAATACAATGCCAGTTTAATTTACAGTTCGGACAATAAATGCAAAGCCGCCTGTGCTCTTATTAAACAAAATTCTCAATCGAACTGTAAAACAAACAATGTGTTTAACGGGAAATCCTAATAAATTTATTTTGAAAATCAGGAAAAACAGTATATTAAGTATGATGAACAACACAACGTGTTAATATTTTTACACGTTTATATAAAACTTGATTCGGGAATTTACCTTTAAATCAATCATTAAAACATATTTACATAGATTTAGTATGTTTATTTACCAACCAAATAGCCCTAAACTTTTGCCATGAGGGTTAGAGAATATCACCGAGAAGAAATATTACTGTGAAAACGTGAAAATGTGCTATAAAAGAAACTGTTTGCATGTTGTTTAGTTATATAAAGAACCAATAACCTGGTTTACCGTTACTGGAATTGCACCATATAAAGTGTGTTTGATGTGACCGTCCAATCTATATTGTAGTCATATGTACGAGGGAAAAGGTTCATGAGTTTTACTGAAACATTTAATACAAACTTTCAAGTTTAAAATGAATGATACAATGAAATGGCTACGAAATAAAAGAACATCTATTTTTTTATCAGTTACTGTTTACGTTTTGAAAATTCCTTTACATTGAAGATTGTATTTCCAAAAAGTCAGTTTCAACCCTCACACAACTATTCTAAATAATAATCAATAAAGCATAACAGGGCATTACGCGTTATAACACTCAAAACCAAATAAGACAAACATAAGTACATTCTATAAAATAATTAACTATAAAACTACATATTTTTACAAACTGGATGTATATACACATTTTCATATACATACTAGGCAGCGAATTGTTTTACATAATTAATCAACTTTTTTGTTTTTGATTGCAAAACCAATCGTTTAAAAAAATTTGAAGTCGTATTAATTTATTTTACCAATAAATTGTTGATTACGTAAAATATGACACATACGTAGTAGAGATGTTTATGAGTTATATAACTCTTATCTCCTACAGTCAAAGGTTTATTGTGGACATTTTCCATCACGAATGTAAAAAACAATACACCGTGTATTGTGTATTGTTGTATTGTGTTTAGTGTATTGTTTTTTACATTCGTGATGGAAAATGTCCGCAATAAACCTTTGAACAACATTAACTCACCATCACCAACAATGAACTTCAAACAAAGAATCCTACAGTCACTTAACCTATTTAAAGGCGTTAATAAATTTCTGTTGTTTACAGTTTACATGGAACAAACAAGGTAAAACAAACAAGTTTATTTATTCCACATGTGGCTGCCCTGTGAATCAAGTCAATGAAATGACACACGCACTCTCTGGACCATAAGTTGATCGAAACTCTATCTAAAAATTGAGAGTGATTTTTCCTGTTGTATTTTGAATTTTAAAAAATAGTCGTTAATAATATGGAAAAGTAGAATTACATATATTCATATTGGTGTAAATATATATAATTAAAAATGTATTAGTACACCTACTACGATACGCAATCATTGTATCATTTATCATAAGGATGTTTCATACGCAGCGACAGTAATTCAGCCTGAGACAACTAGCCTTTCTGGGTTTCTAGGTATGTTGACTCATAACTTAAGTTGGGCTCCGAACAACCCGTCATGGTGTCATCACGATAAAATCTATTGGTGATTTGTGGGATTTTATTCTGTGCCTCCAGTCCAGAAATTCCGCACTATATTGCTTACAAACACTTTTCCAGATATTTTGTCCTTAATACCCAGAAACGAGTCGTAGAGTATTCTTCAATTTACCCTAAATTGCATGACAAGTTTGAAAGAGTGATATAAATTAGTAATTAAAATAAGTACAACAGCTTATCATTGCGCTATGTTCCATTTATCCTTGTTTGTCCAACCATCGAAATATATTTTTTCCGTTTTCATATCAAGATTTTCACTCCAGTTACTCTCGAAATCAATACACGGTCCAATCAGAGCGACTCGTTTATCCAAACAATTGAGGCGTCCGTAAATATTCAGTTTTCTAAATGTAAGGGTTTCTAGGTTTTAAAAACAATAATTACTGTTAATACAACCAACCCGCAATATGAATGAATTGGAATATATAATGTTAACTAAATACATTTGCGAGGTTACATAGTATGCCTTTATGAATCGATTCGATTGTATTTAATTTAACGAAGACCCGCACTCTGCATCTAGACATGCTTCCCAAAAAATACTTAATATCTTGTTGTGTGACTTAACTTATTAGAAATTGAAAAGGAAAAACAGCTGAGCAGCTATATAAAATACAAATATGTATAATGTTGACATCAATTAACCAGTTTAGCACCAAAATAGGAGTTTTTATATTGAAGAAGCTGGTATATTTAATAGCGATAAGGAATTACAAACGAACTTTTCAAATTTTAAAATGCACATTCATACAGAATCTAGATTCGATAGATTAAAATGTGTAAGGAACAAAAAGGTAATTTAAGCTTTAACACAGTGGTTTTCTTCTTATCTAAAAGTCGCAGTGGTCTTTGGCTAAATCCAATCCTAAGTCCAGGTGGACAGGATATTGCATTCTTACTTTGTCTCAAAGGATTTATTGTGTTCCAAATAAGTTACAGTTCAAATAAAGTAATTTTTTCTAAATATTATTTCCAAGTTACAATGTTATGTCAATCAATGACTTGACATCCAAACAACAACAGTATGTATTTAAATAGTTCTTTTGACCAAATGTGTTCTTTACAATGTCTGCGTTCTCATTACTTTTAAAAATAAGGCAATAATGCTCTGTAAGTAGTTTTCTATAAATGCAGTGGACGAAAAACGAATACGTACATTTATGGGCTATGTTAGTTTTTGAACATCAATACAGATTTTTGTAAATATATGTAGTTTGTACTGTCATGCCTCTCGAGTCGGCTTGTGTTAATTGTAGGGCATTGATTGTAGGGTGGTACTTCAGTAATTGCAATCTTTCTCAGTTCACGTGTTTAAAGTCGTGGATTCGTATAGTTTAATTGATGTATACGATTCTTTACTTTAACGATTTTAAGTATTAAAACGTATTCCTAAAAATTAAAAAGATATTTATAATCAATTTCCACATTACCTAAGTACTATACCTTGTAATCCGTATCTTACTATATACAACTAAATATTCAGTGTTGTAGTTCACGCGTACAATGAATCTTTTGTTTATTATGACTAGTCTTGTTTTACTAAAATTTATTAACAATTTAAAGTGTATTAAATAAAACAATTTAAATTTATTTACTTAAAGTTATACTCGCATAAGTATAACTTCCCTTACACGAGGTATAATTAATGTTTGATTTGATTATAATAATTAGACCTATACGTTCTAAAGCCTGTTTCAAAGTAAGTTAGTAACATATACAATATGGTAACAATATGGTACAATATGGTATATGTAATATGTTGTTTTTGTGTTGTATATGTTGTTTGGTTGTTTGACTATATTGATATATTAAAGGACAAATAATAGTTTTTTTTTCAAAAACTGTTTGTAATCAAACTAATTAGGAATTATTTAACGTTTAAATGTTTATGAATACGACGAAGAAATATATGAAATGCATGGAAGTGAATAAATATTTGTTATTTTGTCATAGTAGTAATAAACTAAAACATTTTTTGAGGCAAGCTAATTCCATTTTAATCTTGAGGGAGAGGCTAATAAGTTGTACTAGCCTATTTGAAATATCTTATACTGTATATGACTCAAATCCACTTATACACTGTCTTATGCAATATATTCTTGTACCTTGACGTTTTGAAAAAGATAAACACTATAGTGTCATTATTATTAATACTAAACAAACCATAAGTCAATTTTGTAACATCTTAACTTCCAGATTTCCTTTTAAAAGTATGCGAACTACGGCAAAGGAAATATTTAAATTCACCCATCTTCCTGTGTCCGAATTCGGACAGTGTCCGAAATTTTTAACCCACTTCGCGATGTGGACGGCGTAATACCCACGTCGCGGAGTGAGCATTTTATTCGGTCATTGGCCGAAGCGAAATGTCCAGACCGCGTTGTGGGTAAACTGATTTACTCAAATGCCGAAGTTCAAACGTTCTTCGGCGATTGAGCAAATCCAAAATACCCACAACGCGGTGTCGACAAAAGTAATTGTCCACGTCGGGTTGTGGGTATTACTATCATGTGCAGACGACGAATTCTCGTTCTCACAGGACATCCATAATGACGACCTAAATAGAGAGCACTTAGCATACCTTTGTGCACTCTTTGCCCAAGAAAATGTTCTATTAATACAACATGGGAAAACTGCGAAACTTCCTTAAACATCCAGACACAAAACACTTCCAGGACACGGAAAGAAAATTAATCTCAGTTTTAGTCGGAGACAACGTAATGGGCAGCAGTCCTAATGTTAACCGGGGACTCTTGGTACTAAACACGGAGTTCTGGAGAAATAGTTCTCAAGAAACCAATTCCAGGTGACGCAAAATAAACTTTTATTATAAATATAATAAAAATATAAATATAAAGATAAATATAAAATTTATATATATAAATATATTATAAAATATATTTTATTTGCACCGAGGATGCACCCGATGACAAAGTAAACGTACGCAAAGAAGCAATGATTTCATATGTTTAGGTAAATCGTTTAAAATGTACTAGGATATACATAAAATGCAATTCTATTTGAGTTGCAGCACATACTGAGTGAGCCAACAAGTAAAATACAATATGTGTAACAAGAGCTGTTAAAGTCGCCGTTTTAAGGTTGCTCGCATAGCGGAAAACATAACTTTATGTGTATTTGTTATTGGCCGTTTTATAATTTTTCCTATTTGGTAATTTGCTGTTTACCTGTATTTTTCTAAAATGTTATTTTTTATACTCGAAGCCTACTTTAAATAAATATAATATTAATTTATTCTACCTAATGATTGTGAATTTCATGTCAATCTTTGTGTATGCATTAGTTTATACAGGCTATTCGGCGTTTGCGCACACTAGAAGTACCCACTTCCCGACGACGTCAATTACATTTGCTCACATCGCGTTGTGGTTATTTTGGCTTTACTCAAACGCCGAAGAAGATTTTGACTTTGGTATTTGAGTAAACTAGTTTACCCACAACGCGGTCTGGGCATTTCGCTTCGGCCAATGTCCGAAAAGAAATGCTCATTCCACGACGTGGGTATTTCACACTGTCCACATCGCGAAGTGGGTAAACATTTCAGACATTGTCCGAATTCGCAGTTTGAGCGTAACTTATATATTGCAAAAATATTAAACAATTGTATGGACTATAAACATTTAAAGCAATTGAGGATTAAACACAAAAATCACTGATATGATAAAGTATGAAGCCTTCAATATTAAACATAAATAATGTTAGTTTTACAATATTCAATTGTTTGTGCTTGTAATGTGTTTTAAAAGCAGAGAGAAAAGATAATATTTAGTCTACGTGACTACAACGCAAACAAGCCTTGCTGTGTTTTTTCTCGGAACTTTCCGTACAGGAATATCACATTTAAACCGGAGACAAAAATATTAATACTAATAATATTAATACTAATAATATTAATACTAATAATATTAATATTAATAAATATTAACATTAATATTAAATAAATAATAAATAAATAATATTAAACATTGATATTAATAATCATGAGCATTAATTTATACTGTATTGCCTTTGTCAATAATTGCATTGTGTAAATACTCATATATTCGAACTCACATTAAACGTTGCGGTCTCCTGGTCGGAAAGACAACGGGTGTGAGCTTTGCCATGACTTACTTGCCTTATCTCCTGTAGCTCATTGCTAGGAGCATAGAGCGTCCAAAAGAATTCGCCATCCAACCCTATCTTGTGCCAGGTCCCTCAGCTGACCCCCAAGGTCTTCCTAAGCTCACAGACTCCTTCTATACTGTTTTTTTCCAGGTGTTGCAAGGCCTTCCTCTCTTTCGTGTCCCTTACGGGTTCCACTCTAACGCCTTCTTCTGAATGGCAGCATCGGGTGTGTCCTAACCACCCCCACTTCCTCCTTCGAATCTCTATGCCTATCTTTTGTTTCCCTGTGCATTCACATACCTGCTTTGAGATAGTGTTTGGCCAGAACACTCTTAATATGCGCCGCAGGCACCTGTTAGCAAAGACCTGAAACTGTAAGGCACTATTTTTGTCCATCTTCCAAGTCTCGCTGGCATACAGGAGAACGGATTTGACATTGGAGTTTAAAATTCGGATCTTTATCGTGGTTGATAAATTTCTGTTTCGCCAAATAAGGTCTAGTTGAAATGAACAATGGAGTTCATAAAAAGCCGATTCGCTGAAATCTTTCAGGTCACGATTTGCAGGGAATCACTGCAGAAGCCTCTGGAAACTTTCTTGAAGGAGTTGAGCGAGACACCGAAGAAGTTCAGCCGAGGAGCAAAAATGCTTCCAAGTCTTAGAAGTCTTGAAGTTCCATGGTGACAAGCATACTAGCAGGGCTCAAATCTTCTCCGAAAGATGGTCCCGGAACGTATTCCTCTAGGGATTGCGAAGTCAATGCCGGACAAGAGAGCAGGGCAGTCCAGGAGATCATTCACCAGTTTGTAGAGGAAAAATAGATCAAGATTAGTTCTTCTTAACTGGAGTGGTTTGAGATCAAAAAGCTCTTCCGACCTCTCTGATAGGCGTTTCAATGTAGCTAAAACCAATCCTACATCTCAGCAGTCTGACAAAGCGGAATTGGATCTTATTCAGCATATCTTGATGTCCAAGTTGATATGGTGACCATAGAATGGACCGTACTCCATGATTGGTCGGACTAGAGTTTTGTACAGAATAACAAGTGGTCTTGGTGAGTTGAAATCCCTTGTAGATCTCTTAACAAACCCAACAAGAGAGGATGCCCTGTTAACTATGTAATTCAAATGCTTTTCCGGCCTGAGCGTGGGATTTATTACAATCCCAAGGTCCTTGTACTCATCAACTCTTCTCAGGACAGAGCCATTGATCGAGTAGTCATGGAGAACACCGCTCTTTCACGCTTAAAGGTCATGACCGGGCATTTTGAAATGTTGAGCTCCATGGCATTAGTACGGCACCACTCCTCAATACGGTCCAAGGTAAGCTGAAGATCTGCACAGCTCTGAGGGGAAGTGACTCTGCAGAAAACCTTTAGATCATCGGCGAACATGAGCTATTCAGTCTTGATAATGAGACCAATGTCATGCTGATATGTTTCAATTCATCAATATTGATATATAGGATCAAAAAATAAAATATAAATACATCGTAAATAAATCATCGATAATAATGAATATTAATGTTCCCTTTAACAGGAAAGTATCAAACAAAGTAACTTAAATATGAATATTAACATAAATAAGTAGTATGTTTCCTGGATACATTTGGTAACTTTTGTTGAACGCTGATGTTTTTAAGTGTTTTATCTGTTGTGACGTTCAAGATTTACTGAAACATATAGCAAGTGTTCGTACAGTTTAGTTTAATCGACCAAATTCATAGAATATTACATATTCATATCAAGGATATGCTAAATGATGTATTGGGGTCAACCTACAATAGTTCGTTATCTCAGCTGTGATTGTTAGGTCAGACAGTTATTGTTCAGTGAGTTATGTTGTGATTGACATGGTCCAGCTGATTGTGCCTTTCATCATATTGATTTGTTCACTTGTCATTGACAAACGGGTCAAGTAGAGTTGAGCAGAGTAATCATTTGCTTTACGAATTGCTCATTAGAGTTCATAATGGTTGTGTACCTCTTTGATAAGGATATCGTTAAGCCATACAAGTGCAATAACATTTAACTTGTAAATGTACATGTAAATCAGGTTGATTAACCTTGGTGGTTATTGTTTCGTGTACTGTAATATTTCTGAAATGTACAGTTCTATGTAATATTGAAACAATAAAGATTTTTCTAATAATAATAATAATTCTAATAATAACATGAAAAATCCCCGTTGCAAGATTAAAAATAAAACCTTATTTTTATTTTATTTTATTTTATTAAAAGTTGAAATCTTACATTTAAGTTACTGGTAAAAACTATATTAATTATTGCTTGGTACCACGAGAGAATAATTAGAACCAAGAATTAAATTACAATTATTTATGCTGAAAAAAAACTAAACATAATACAATGGTTATATTATGATACTGAAGTAAAAAGTATAAAATATTTGTCATGTTCTTTGTTACAACAGGGTAATTCTGTTCTATAAACAACATCTTATTGACATTTTAACTCGCGTATGATTATTTGTACGCCGTAGCAATTTATGCAAACTTAGTTATTTAATTTACTACTTAATCATTACCATCCGTCATGCTTTGGCTAATATAATAGTTCTAGGAATAAGAGGTAATTAAATAGACTAAGTTGTATAATATAGTGACTACTGTGAATAATATTATACATCTATGTTTTATATACATACATTACAGGGGGGATACTTTATGTAACTACATTTGTTTCATTTACATAACTTAATTCCGTGATTTCTGTCCTCTGTGTATTGAAAGTATTAACACTTGAGAAACTTCCATTACAAAAGCAAACTGTTACCTTTGTTAAATCTACAGCTCGTATAATCGACCCATTGTTTAAAGAACAAAGCTTACTCTCATTGGCAATCCCAGTGATTCATGCTGATGCAAATTTGAAATGTGATCTGACTGTTTCAATATTTATTCATATCATGTTCCTTGTTGAAAACTATAATTTAAGGTTTGGCGACAGTAAAAAGCTAACTCCGATTTATTCACTTTCAACGGCGTTAATGTACAGCGTTACCTAATACACTCACTACTGTGTATAAATAAATCATAAAGAGTCCTTCAAGCCTAGACGTTCTAATTTATAAAACAATTACAAGGTATAGTTCGGCCGCTTAGAAAACGACCTGCGCGCTAATGCTAAACCAATGCTGGAGGAGGTCGCTTTCTAAGCGGCCGAACTATAGGAAGACAATTTCTAATCTCACAGGGAACAAATTCTAGACCTTAGTTTAGTGTCACATATGTGTCTGATAATATGTGCACTTATTTATGTCGACAACATTGTTAACAAGATTATGCTGATAACACAATGTGTTAGTATTTTATTGTGTTATTTGTTTTCAAAATTTGGATATTATTCAATTGGCAATAAAACTTTTAACTTAACTTGTGAAAGTATATGTATCTATTGTTTTAGGTTACGAGCTCCATTATGCAAGTTATTCTTTAATTTTGATTCCATTAAGGACACACAATCTAGCAATCTTATCGTTCTTTTTGCTCGTTATGAATCGAGGTTAGTGAAACAACTTCAGTGAATACATGAATGCACTCAAAGCGTTTACGGATACAAACATTTCCTAAATATTACCTCAGCTGTAAGCCCGTGGAAATTAAATTTTGATAAGGTGTTTGTTTTAGCGAATTTCCCTATGGTGAAGTAGCTTTTACCGTGATGGTACGGTTGGACCTAGGCCCGGGACCGATTTACTTCTTCATTTTAATGTCCCCAGAGGCCAAAAACACCATTTGTTCAAATTGTATATATGCCGTGAACGCGATAGCTTAAGTAATTTTTGTCCGATTTTTATGAAATTTGGTTTGAAGATGAAAGGCGGGATAAACTTGAATGAGTTCGCGAACCAGCATGATCGGACCGTGGGAACGGGGTTTTACGGGGGCATTTATGGGGGTAAAGAATGGTTTCTGTCATTGTTGGCCCTAAAAAAAAAATTCCAATCATCTCTAGACTAAAAAAAAAAAATGCATAAAAACAAATAAATTAGTATATCAAAGTGTTTTGTACGGTTATTGGTAACGGAAAAAAATTAAACTGTAAAATATCAAATCAAATCAAAATAGCATTTATTTTGCCAAAATATTTACAAATTACATCATATTAGTTCCATACAAAAATGATTACAATATTGTTTAGTTTTTTAATAATATAAAAAATTTTATAAATATATTTTCTTAGTGCATACTTACAATTTTGAAAAGAATTGATACTGTAACTTTGTAAATCTGAATTTTATGCCTGTAGATAAGTATTTTTATAAATATCATTAAAGGCATCGCAATTGAATACATTAATATTTTTTGTCGTGATATATCAATCAACCTTTAAAGAAATTTTAAATTTCGACATCCGGGGATTTGAAATTTCCCTTGAACTGGTTTATAACTGTTAAATCCTGGAATGCCTGATGAAAGCTCAACTTCGTGCTGGAACCTAGGACGCAGTAACCGACTTTTTTGAGGCGGAAAGTGAAGGCAGTTAAACCGTTTTATTATATTTTTTTATTTACAAAAAGTCCACACAAACATTTTACTTTGGTGAGGAAATATCTATGTGAGCTGTCCAAGTATTCTCTCTAGTTTCACGTTGAGTTGAATAATCCACCAGCAGGAGGTCATAACCGTAAATTCCTTAGAACTTCTCTTAGTAGAGAGAAAGGTTAAGATCTTCCTTCTTGGTAGTCTCATATAATACTTTTCAAACCATCTCAACTTACTTAAATCATTCAGAGACTACTTACTACTACTCTTTGAGGTTATTGTGGTTGAAATCCCTCGAGAATACCTATCAGACGGATTTGTTGCATATCAAAAGAGGAATAAAATTTGGCTTTAAGTTGTACGATATTATATTTACAGAAATTCCAAAGTATATTTATTATGAATTATAAATTCGGGTTGCTCCCTACCAAGGGGGGATTGATGAAACAGAACAAGCTTGTTGGTGGTTTCTTAACAAAAAAAAATCAGTTACATGAACAAATATCAATAGATCTAAAGAGATGTACGAAAGAACACTTTAAGAATGTTAGGGTTTTTTCTCAGTCTTACATTTTTGACGTCACAATATAAGGTAGTATCTATGTTTTAGGAGAGGCAACCCTTTAACCACGGTATCATGCACACATCCGAGCTTTTATCAGAAACACTTCTCAGTAACTGAAATCTACAAGCATTGCAGCTTTATTTGTATACGAAGTTTTTGTAAATCATTTTTTAGGTGGGTAAAATTAACTTATTTTACTATGCTCAATTTTATTTTTAAACTTATGGATACTTTTATGGACTTATTAACTTGCTTTACCTTTATGTTAGTTCCATTTAAGAGCGAAATATAATTTTTTTATCCACTATACATCAACATGCCTGCAATATAAACCACATAAGATTTGACTTAATTTATAAATACTAATGCTACTCAAATTCTGAATAAGAACTTTACACAGATTAATTATCTTAAAATTCATGAGTATTTTACTACAGTTATCATTCAATAGTGTTGTATATTGTAAAGGTTAAAAGAAACTCGATAACCATCTTAAGAAGGAACTATAATTAATCGACGGTTTGGTAAGTTAAGTGATTGAAAATAATATAGTCTTACTTCAGTCCATGCACTGATGGATATTTGCAGAACCAAGCACTTATCTCTGTTAGGATCTACTTGAAATAAATATTTTAAGGCAAAGTCATTTATATGAAAATATATTCAACCAAATTTTCGTTTTTACAGCTTCTTATAGCCTAATTTATTGATTTGGTTCATAAACTGTGACTATTTAAATAGTCTTTCCATGAATTACCAAAGGGTTTAAGGTGGTTAAAAGAATGTACACATACGTATTCAGCAAAATAATGGAGTTTTCAATCAATGAATAAGGATTTCCTCGTTTGTCACCAATTTCTCATGTTTTAAAAAGACGTACGTAAAAGTTTTAGTGAAAATTATTTGTGAAGTCTAAAAGATAAAATGAAGACGAATGGTTTGTGTAAAGGTAGAGACGGGAGACTGAACGATATTTGTAACTTGGCAAGGTATGCGATGACTTTGTTTTACTTGCAATGAATAAACATTGTATACTTCATTAACATGGTGGAAGGGAAATACATAGGTGTGCTATTTTCGTCATATGCTGACGTCACCTGGTTTGCAAAAAAAACCCACCTGATTGTATTGCCATATAAATATAAATTTGTTTTGATTTGATTGCCATTGTTTTTATAATTTGTCTAAATATTAAATTTGTGTTTGAAATCTCAGTGACGTCAGAATATGATTGGAATAGCACACCTATGTATTTTCCTTCCAACATGCTTCATTGTGATTATTCTAGATTCCTAACGCAACAAAGAACTATAAGAAATCCACTAAAATGTTGTATATGTTAAGATTAACTGTTCACACTTCTTTCTCTTGAATCTAAGGAACTAAGGTAAGGGCCTTAGTCTGTAATAAGACTACTAGATAGCACCACTCATCTCCATTCATTCTTGTCTTAAAATACCAACCTTCATATGGTTGCCATTTCAATTGAAAATAATAATAAAGTATTATTATTATCATAACTGTAATTTATTAAACAATAAATTAAACTCCTAAAAACTATACTGAATTCATAGTAATATTGTAGTTATTGTTTTTTTTTTTAAGTAAACCTCTGTGATTTTTGTTTTACTCAGGCTAATTCATTAAAATTACTTGGGGTTTCACCTGTTGTAGGAATAGTCTTGTAGAAAATATATAAAAATCATTTCATTGAATGTCAAAATTTAGGGTGGTGTCAAATTTGACTGAATTTATATTGAATATTGATGAATTGTTTTGTTTTGGGAAGAAATACTTATGAACATCAAAAGTATTTTACTAAACTTTAGTTTAATTTGATATTTTTTACTTCGTTTAACGTCAATTGATTCAATTAATAAATGTGTCTCTAATCTAAGACATTGGAATTATGTTTGTATTCGTAGTTTTATTATCTTAAAAATGTCTTAAACAATCATAATTTTTTAAATGTATTGCATTTTCGTTTTGCCAAGGAAACAAGTTTTTAACAACCTAATACCCCCGACACAGCAATACAGACTAAGTAAATTTAAATTTTGTCCGATTGGATTTTAACAAAACTATTTCCATAAACATGTAATGTTTATTCCCCATTTAATTAACATTAGATTTATAGATAACTTAGGTTTCCTGCCACAAGGAAGAGAAGAAGCTTTTTCTGACAGAATGTTAACAGTATGGGATGAAAAATATACATTTTCCAACTCAGATAAAAATACGTTCATAAAAAAACTAACTACAACTGTTTTCTTTTTCGCTATAAGTGTACAATTGCAATTTTAAATGTAGTCCTACAGTTTTTTTTTTAATTTTCTTCGTAGCCCTTTGTTTTGGAAAAAATGTTTCAATAATCATTATCACTGATTAATCACTGTTTTTTTATCTCTTTATGATGGCTGTAAAGAAAAAAATTTATATTCATTTGTTCACCGCCAAAGTCATTTGGAACTATTACATTAAGCCTAAAGCATTCACATACACGAAACCCAATCACGGTTACTACGTCACACAAAGTGCTTTGTCTACAGATTTCACAATGAACTGGTTATAAATTCGTCCTGTCTCTACTGTAGATTGGCATCCAACCAAGGATTCAATTTGAGACACAGTTTGAATTAAATTGTTTTGTGGCAGTTCCTATAAGAAAGGGATAGACAATTAAAATGCTTATACCAGCAAGTATCAACCTGGATTTGAACTATTGACCGAGTGTAATACAAACTACCAACGATAAAATTGTATTTTAAAATTTGATATTACATACATTTATACAGGATGTTTCAGAACTCACTACCAATATTTTAGGGCATTGTTCCTGGGTGAGAATTATATATAAATATCATATTTAAATTGTCCGGAAGTACTTATTTACTCAAATAGCCACCATTTTGTTATTTTCACTTGTAAATTGTTTTCTTCATAATGGTTTGACGTAGGAAATTTAAACTTTGCACAAACATTTATGATATCATTGTCTAGTTATCATAAATGTTTGTGCAAAGTTTCAACTTCCTACGTCAAACCATTCTGAAGTAAAAAATTAATAAGTGAAAATAACAAAATGGCGGCTATGTGAGTAACTAAGGACTTCCCGACAATTTAAATATGATATTTAGATATGATTCCTACCCAGGAGCAATGCCCTACAATATTGGTAGGGAGTTCTGAAACACCCTGTATAAATTATTACTTTTTATGCCCGTGTACTTAGCTAAATTTATTTCATGTACATACATCATTTAGTGTCGAAACTATCATAATCGTTACACAAAATGTTACATTTTATGGTACCAAATTACATCACTTTACCTTAATAAGTTTGGTTATGAGATAGTAAATTACACTATCTACATACTGTCCATAACCGGTATTTATACTACTTTACTTGTATTTTATTAACATGTTATTTTATTTTAAATAGCAGTTTAGTGAAAAAACATCACTTCTAATATGAACATGTTATATAACTATTTTTGAACTATATTCTTTTAGGTTACTAATTATGAGGTGTATGGTATTTGAATGATAATTGTAACTCCCAAACAAAAATTTATGAGTAGGAGGGTGTGGTTTGGTTTATACAGACAACTATTTGAAGGTTTATAGCAGTATAGTTTAAAATAACCTTAAATCCTGGTTTATTAAAATAACCGTGTAATCATGTAATCGCCAGAGTCTCAGAAGACTCGAATGTATTCTTAAACATGTAGGCTACTTAAACTGCGTTGACGAAAGTCATTGAAGAAACTACATAAAAACATCAGAAAGTAACCGTTTAATATTTAATAGATAATTATGTCAATGAAACTCTATTGTATAAAAAATATTTGACAATAAATAAATGTTTACTACTATTTCTGGGGAAATGGCTACAGGCCCTGTTTATTATTAGTTAATAATAGATAAGAATGCACTGCCAACATGGAATTACTTACATTGCAATGATGTTTAAAATACAGAGTGGCTGAAAAGTAACTTGCAGCCCCCCCCCCTTTAACTTTTAGACCTCTTGAGATATTTTAAATCATTTTGCGGCAACCTTCTTTAAAATGAGGGGCTACAATAATTATGGTTAGTATTCAAATGACAAGTACAGTCGAGCTTGGTATCATTTAACAGGTCTTGACAAAACTAAACAATTTACATGAAGAAAACTAAAATCGGAAGTCTAATATCAAAATGACAGCTAAAAATTATTAAGACAATGGTCATCAAAAGTCATTTTTAACCCGTTTTGTTATTTTGTTATTAGTGGTCCAATTTATATTTTCTTTAAGTTAGTTTCTTAGTTTTGCCAAGGCCTGTAAAATGATACCACATTCGACCATTCTTCCAATTTGAAAATGTTGAGCTACTCCCCACCACAACTACCTAAGGGGAAAAATTTTCTAAATTGTCCATCATTATTGTAGCCCCTTGTATCTAAACACGGTGCCGCAAACCGATTTCAACTATCCCAAATAGTTAAAAATTAAGGGGGATGCAAGTTAATTTCCAGCCACCCTCGTGGTTATTTGGATTTGAAACGTTTTAAGGAACCATTTAGTTAGTAGAAGAAATTGACCTGTAGGTATATATATTCAATGGTAGTAGTTCGATTTTGGTTTTCTTTATGTCAAATGTTTGGTTTTGTCAAGACTTGTAAAATGACACAAAACTCACCTATACTTGATATTTGAAAATTTTGAGCTACCCCCGCTACCCCTAAAGGCAAAATTTCCAAAATTAACCTTCATTATTGTAGCCTTTCGTATCTAAGAAGGTTGCCGCAAACTGATTTCATATATCTCAAAGGGTTGAAAAGTTAAGGGGGTGGAGGGGTGCATGTTACTTTTCAGCCACCCTGTACACTAAGAGGAAATTGCAGCCCCGTAACTGATGAACTGAGGGAGATTTAAGGTTTGTTAGGGACACTTTTATCTTGGAAATATCCCTGATTCTCTCTTTCTGTCTATAGAAAATTGCCATAAAATGGAGTGTTATAATAAACTATTGTGCAAAGATTTATTCGATGTATTGATGTAGACATCGTATAGATTTTATAAGACCATAGAAAAGCTTTTTTAATCTATTAATTATGGAGCTATTACAGCCACATGACAGTATAAATTAATATTTTCGACAGTTAAGTCTGTTCTAGGATCCTATCCTTGTTAAAGTTTATTGTTTTTTAATCAAATAACATACCTAAAAAAAAATATATTGCGTTTCAATAATACTGTGTGGTGTAAAAGTTGAGAACTGTACATTCAATTAAAGGAAATGTTCAAGAACTAAATATTAATCTAGAACAAACGTCATCTGCACGAAACACTTCCGAACTTCTTCTCCCAAATGCTCTACGTAAAACTTCGGGAAAGACAAATTTAAGTTCCCAGATCAAATAAAACGTGGCCGGAATGGGTAAAGGAAGCGTTTAACCTGACTACGATATATTTTATAATAATTGAAAAGCGCAAAACATAATTGAACATATAGTTTAGGAGGAAACATTTTACACAAAATTACCTTTTCTTTTTGCATTTATTTATTTTTAAAAATTAAATATTCGAGAAAAAAACTCATATTTATTTTTGTTATCTTTATCCTCATACATTTCACTATCCTCATTCCTACGGAATATTAAAAAAATAATTAAAAATACATATCAGTTGAAGATTAAGAATTTTATGCAGAGTTAGAATGCAAACAAGTGTATTGAACCCTCTAAAGAGACCTTTGATCAATCATCAAACAACCCTATAAAGAGTCAGTAATAAAAATACTAAAAAATGTACAATTACTTAAATCTTAATGTTTATCAACTGTATAAATATATAGAGTAATATCCTTGTGTAATGTGACATGCGGGGAACGGGAAATTGTATCTGACCAGAAATAAACCAATCAATGCCAATTACCACAGGGTGGTTGTTAGAAACAATTGTGTTATACAAATTGGCATCCGTTGAATATCAGGAAAGTTTTAGTTTAAAAATAAGGATATGGTACATTTTGTCTACAAACCGGGTTAGAAATGTAACCGCTACACATGAAAACCACATTACCAATCACTTTACTGTATGGGGTGATAAATTAAAATAGAACACAGACAAGAACCGTTTGCATTAAAATTTCATTCTTTGAATCATTATTATTAAGACTAGTTACTTAAAATTAGTATTTTCTTTACAATAACTACATTAATAAATAATAATAAAATTTGCAAAAATAGTGAATTCAGTTCACAATCTTATAAATTGTATAAAACATGCATTACTTAATTCCATAGAAAATGTACAAAGGAAAATCATTATGATAATTTACATACACTATTTATATAAAAGATTATAAGAATCAAATTTTTAAGTGGACTTTTGTTGGCATATCCATCTCAGAAATTTTTCAAAATTGTTCTTTCAAGTAACTTGTTAAGAAAACATATTTGACTACGTTATGTGGTATCTACAAAATAATTCTTTGAGACAGTTTCTAAGACGAAAGAGCGAACGTATCTTGACAAAGCTTAAAAACCCTATAAAAACCACAGGTAGGTTCAGTTTATTGATTCATGCTTAATGGGACGAACCAAAATAATTATACACGTTTATTTGAATATTAAAATTAAGATTTAGTTTAGTTATGAAAATAAATTAAAAATTATTACAACCTATTAATTTAAATCCGCAGTGTTTAATATATGTGTGTGTATAGGATTAATAGAAGCGATTGAAATGTTTTATTAGTCTCGTTGTAAGTCCTATGATTTATGCCCCTATCATACTCAAGATTTTTCAAAGAAAGATTATCATTGATTTCTATAGTTGTTTACATAAGTTATTCTAAGCCAAAACATAGTTTTTAACATTGAAATAATATCCTGATATCATCCTGTTGTTGGCTTTTTATGCCTTTAAGGGTTGAAAACAATTAAAACCGTGATTTATGAAAATCATTTGTTAAAATTTATATTACATTTTTAATTTGAACCTTGCAATTCAATACATTGCAAAGTAACCCCCGTATTTTAAATGCTGTAAATATAAACATTAAAAGCTAATAATACTACATAAAGTATGTACACAATAATACATTGAAAGCTAGAAATTTTAGCTGTGCTGTGTATACGAAAAATGATACTTTTGTTGTTTTAAGTAGCAACACAAGTTAAAGTTATTTGTACGATATTTACAGTTCACAGATACGCATAAAAACTCTTTTACATGTATTTTTTATGGATTGTTTTAGGGTTTACTTAAAAGAATGTGCTACCTGTTTTCGGGTCTCGTCTACTTCATTTCATTTAGCTAAAACATAAATCCAGTTTATGGGTTCCTACTCTGATTTCAGGAGAAAAGTGAGATTTTTAAGGGGGTTTTGTTGTACTTTTTGAAATCAATAAATCTTAATTTTTAATTTTAACTTTATCCATACTTGATAAAAGATAAATATACACTGCTGAGTTGGCCTGTATATCAATAATTACCGACAAAGTCACCAAAATATAAGGTATAAGAATATGAAATGTTATCGGTTCATTATATGGTGCACTGCATACTATTTTTCTTGTAACATAAACCTTAGATGAATTTTATATGATAAAATTTGAATTTTTTTTTACTGTCATATTTTAAAATGAAGTCATTACGTAGAGTTCGTTATTACATTTATAATATTATCCTTCTTGCTCATAGAAATTACTAGAGTGTTATGGCACAAATGCGTCCACATAGCTGAAGAACCAACTTAAGCGATAAAAATATTTTTCTGATATGAGTACTTTTAGTTTTTGACGTAAAGGTTTTTACTCTTTGCAAGGGTCATTGGGTTGTCAAAGGCTTTGGAACTTCGTCCTCGCTAATGGAAGGCTTTGCGGAAACAAATTGGAATCTTATTTGCATATAAAATACTTTGCAAAAGTTCCCTAGCGTTGTAGAAGTTTTATAAATAACTTTAAAGTCCAGGAGTTTCTTTTCAAACTTTCATATTTAAGCGTATTTAAATAGCAAACCTTTACCAACAATATTTTATTTTCACTTGATAATAACTCTACGTTCTCATTGACCTATTAAATTCCCTACCTAATTATTTCGAGTAAATTTATTTATAATGTTGGTATGCGTTAGGTACAGAAACTGGTTGTAAGCCCTGTTAAACTATTTCATGGGAAAGTGATCTACTAATCATTTCTTACAAATTTGTTTTATAGAATTCAGTTAAGCTACGTCCGTAATAAACCTTATTTTGAAGATAAGCCGTGTTTTTTTTTCCATTTGGTTTGTATTGTGTTTTTAAAGGATCAAAACTTGTATATGTCATATAAAAAAATATATCTTTGAAGGGAAGTATATATTGTGTTCTATAACAGTTTACTCAAAGAGTAATCCATGGTAAAGGGGATTTCTCTTTGTTTTCTAGAGACAAATCGATTTGTAAAGCAATGAGCCAGTTACGCCACAACCTATAAATATAAAGTGTGTGACAGTTTGTGTTAGTGTCTCGTTAGGATTTTCCTTTAAAACGTTTCCGTTGGGTTGAAAAAGGAACTAATGTTTTTTTTTCACTCACCAGAGAATATTTTAATTAAAAATAGGCGTTTACCTTCATCTACAGCTCAAAATGGATTTCCCATAACAGAGTTGTTTACTTTCATAACAGCATAGTATGACCCATAACAACACGGGTAACGGACCAATGAGGTTCAAGGATTGAGAGTGAAGTAGTAAAATTGTGATGATTTGAACTTCACCTTATCAGCTGTTGAGGACAATTTAATATTGTTGAGTGGTGCAATTAGTGTTTGGTACAATGTTTCGTTGCATCACTGTGAGTGGCAATGAGAGATTATAAACGAAAACCTCTCTTATAAGTTATGAGTAGTGGTTTTTAGTAATTAAAACACTGTCGTAGGTAAAGAAGTGTACGCAACTTGCGTAAATAGTGTTAATGACACTCGTAGAAGTTTTAAAAGGCACTCACCGAGACTCGTACCTAATATTTTCTACTCTTGTCGTTAACACTATCTTTATGCAATCGTTGCGTAAACTACTATTTAGATACACAGAGGGGTTGTGATACACATATACTTTATCTATTAACTAAACTACTAATTTAAACATCCATCTAAAGTTAAATCAAAGAAATAAGCAACTAGTTGAATCAAAGGCAATAACTCATGAAATAAAATAACAAATATTTATTAAAAATATATATTTACATATTACAGCCATTTCAAGTCGTACCAACCAACTACTGTATAACAGATTAGTTTCTCTCAATCTACTTGGCAACTTAACAAATTCGTTCAACTTTAGGAAAGGCGTCCCTTTTTTAGTTGCACCTCTCTTTCAAAACCACTAGGTGTAATCGTAATATTTCAGACATTTGGAAAGCGCATTAAAGATACTAATGTTGGTATGAAAGAAATATATTTTTATGAAATAAATATAGACATGTGTTGTGTGCTTTAACAGCTGAATTATGTTTTTCTTTATGTTAGAATATTGCATTTAACACCACAGAAAAACCCTCTCGGACACAAACTTGGGATTGTTTGTCACATATCTTCAGGTCAACATATCAGCTATGCACTTCAAGGTTCGCACAGTTTTTGGCATTCGGATCTTTAATGACCTAGATCGCATCGCTGTCAAGGTAGAGGCTTGGCGCGGAGAATAACCTGGAAGAACTGTGGCACAGGTCCAATTTTCCCCGCCTTCATCGAGATGACCGTGTTTACTGGCTGCTTTCCTACATGGTATATAGCCTCCAGGCGGGGCCTATCGCAACCCGGGCAGCGGACAACAGTGTTGTTCGGTGTTGTCGAGAGTGCCCAGGCAGTACGGTGACACAGTTATGCTCATTCTTGACCTGTAAGACCGGAAAAGCTGTTACTCGGCAAAAATCTACCTCTACGCACTGCCGAATAACCCAAGGCTGGACTTGTATAATCAATCGCCTGATCCAGTGTTCTATATGTTTAATGTTCCAAGCTTTCCTAGTTTTAACTACATAAGTAAAACAGAGAACATAAGAAGTATTTTTTAGTTGGGGCACTATTCGACCATATCTTTGAAATTTGTATATGTAACAGAAAAATATATATAAATAATAAATATAATTATCTGACGTGGTCTAGTACGCTGGGGGGCTCTACAACATTGGTTATACTTCTGTATTGGAGATTGTAATAGTATGTATTCCGTAACAACAACCACACTTTGTAGGATGCTTGTTTTAAATGCCTGAACGAGTGTAATGGAAAAAAACTGTACCTTTTAATAGTATCTAGTTTAGATTACTGAACACATATCCATCACTTACTGTTATAGAGAACATATTTTCCTAAATATCGTTCACAGTATTTAGCATGTAATAAGCCTAAATGCCATATTTTAACTGCTTTAGTTGAAGTGCGCGAAGAGAACTTCCGTTCCTAACTCTACACGTATTTTGGTTTATTACAACATCAACTTTTCAAGCAAATTCGTTACTGATCCAAAGAAACCTTAATTAAAAAACATTATTAAGTTTAACATGTTTAAAGTTTATGAAAACACATGAACATATAAACTGCTAAAACCACGATAAGCGATGAGAAAGTAAAACTAGAATAGGTGTGTACTAATTAGCAAATTTTGTTTTAAACTCATTATGTAAACTAAACATTTTTTCAAGCTTTTTGAAGCATTTAAAATTTTAAAATTTACTTGAAAACTATATAACTGACAAGATTTTGTTTTCTTTGCGGGGTCGTTCAACTCTGTCATACAATTGACTTTAGACTTATCAGAAAATTATTAAGTCCTTAAAGGCATTTATTGGACTGGCATTCACTATACCCGAAACAATGTATATATTAGTTGGACTCGAACAGATCAATTCATGGTTTACTGCATACATAGGGTATGAGTAGTATAACCTGTATTTGTTCAGTGGAACAGATTATTTCCCTTTTAAACTTTGGTACTTTCTGCACCAAAGATATTACCACTTTGGCTCACATTTCTTTCAGAAACACCTTTCCATTGGAAAGATTAATGACGTCGTTTCAACGTCATTTCAACTTAGGTCGGCCCATTATTCATTTTCTTGAAGTGCATGTCATAAGCAAGTTTTTTTTCAGATTTATAATAACTCGTCAACAATTTCCATTGAAAATTTATTTTGTAATACATTTTGTAAAATAAGCAAATGCAATGTTAAAATTAATTTTCAGACTGTACAATTATTTCGTACACGATTGTAATCAAGAAAGATTTACATAAAACCCAGTCCAAAGTCTAAAAATTTGCCAATTCTTGAAGTCCCTGAATTTTATCATTAGTTACATCATGTAGACTTTGGTTTTTCAAATCTGTCTAGAGGAAATAAGATGAAGAATAAATAAATTAGTCCGTAGGATAGGATATATAATGGCGCATGAGTATGAGTAAAAATGATTTTTGTTTATATAAAGTTTAATTTAAAATGTTTTTTTCACCGTATATATTTTTTTTTTCATTTATAAGGAACGGCTATTTAAATCGTGCAATATCTTGAAATACACAGTACAGTTCTACCCTTACGGACTGACAAACACCATCGACTGACTAAATCTTAATCTAATAAAGTTAGGAGAGCGTAAAGCTGCCAATACCCTCAAAATGCCAAAAAATATGAAAAGATACACATGAAACAGCCCCCCAGAACAATTTAGTTCAACCCACCAAATCTTTCATGAGGTAAAACACAAATGAACCTACATATTGTAACACTTTTTTTATTGAAACCTAAATTTATTACAAAATTTCTAAACGTTAAGACATTAGGTAGAAAGAATAGACATATAGCTGATTATTTGTACATGTTGTTAAATATTAACAGTTATTATTAAAGTTGTTCTAGAACAATAAAGATAAAACAAACAAGATTATTCTACGTGCGGCTGCTAGGGGGAAAATTGATGAAATGACAAACACAATTTCTGGGCCATTAGTTGATTAAAAGTCTACCCGATCGTAACTACTGACACAGCTTTGGTGTAGATGCTTGTACTTTTACATTTTCTGGGTATTTATAAACATGTTTTTTTATCGTAATTGTGTTTATTTAATTTAAAAAATAGTGTTTTTATATAAAATATTTGGTCGGCACTGACCTTTTATTTGTGATTTTCTATGGCATAGAAGATTTCTTACGGTTCATGTAAGGAAACAGTCAAAACCGTGGTCGTTTTACCATCTAACATCTACCTATAATAGCATTATATATATAAATTGACAAAATCAATTGCCATCTGGGCCTAGATCTGGCCCTATATTGGATCTAACCAACCTTTATATTTAAAGGTGAACAATAACGACTCAGCAATTATTGGTTAACATTAATTACAAATATTTGCCATATTTAATTTTAGGTTATTTTCATGTTAAACACTTCCTTGTATCCTCGGTATACAATGTTGTAATATTGTAGTTGTATACAGCACAATATTTTTAAATTATAAAACAATTCAGTTAAGTAGAATAACAAATATAAAACAATGAATCCCTGTTCGTCTGGTATTAATTACTTTGTGTCCGAGATATTCATTCAGATCAGTATCCAAGTTGAATAAGCATTTCTTACTATATAATACTCTTACTATATTATGTTCGGAGACAGATATTTGAAATTCTTCAAAGAACAGAACCATTCGGTTACGTTTCCCATAGAGTGGGGTTGTCTTGATACAATGTTTAGTCTAAGTCATAATTAGCATTACAAAGACCAACACCACAGTACAATTCCACGGCTTCACAGACTTGGAAATCAAGCATGCCAACAAGTTGATATGTTCACCTGCAAACTAAAAGCTATTAAAAATATCCTAGTTTAAGCTGTTATTGTTATGTTGTTGATGAGAATGTGTCCTGAGGTCACTGTCTGTATTTTGCTGCATTGTTTGTTTGTTTACAATTTCACAAATATTTATTGCAATGTTAAAATTTTTTTCACTGAGTTTACATCACCGTTATTATATTATTGTCATGGGTGTTTTTCTGTCTTGTCTGTTAAATATATTCATATTTTTGCTCGTTACTGATATTATATTAAAATATTTATCAATTGTTATCTAGATTTGGTTACTGGTATCGTTATTTTTCTAAAAATGTTTATGCATGTTTACTTAGCAAGATGAATCTGTATCTAGCTTATATATATTTATAAATATTTATGTTGTAAATTGAATCTCATGTATTATTGACTGTAAAAATGGTGTTTACCGTATAAATAAATAAATAAATAAAGAGAGGTCAAGATTATTCTGACAAGATAAGTGTTGATGGATAGGGATTGGCTGGGCAGAAAATGTAAAGCAACATTATCTTATACTAGCTGTTACCCACGGGCTTCACCCCGTTTGACTTCATAAGTATTAATTAAACCATTGATCGGTTAAGTTAAGCTGAAATAAAAAAAAATAATACAGTAATACAAACAAATAATCACACCTGATTTTAATAAGGTAATACATTGAAAGAATAACAAACAAATAAGTACAGCTGAGGTATTTTTGACATTATGTATATGGAAAGTTCCCTTTAGAAAGGAATAACGACCTTAAAAGGCTTTAAAAGAATTAAATTTAAAAAAAAATTATAGTTTTGAGCAAGGTTTCTCGTCATGGCAAACATTTTTAGTACATGGTTTATGGGGATGTGACTTGTAGTTTTCTCCAAAGTTAAAGGGTACTCTAGGATTTATATTCGAATATGACATGTCCATGGAACTTAGCTTTCTGTTTTCTTAAACACACTTTCGGCAAAAAACTTTTTCCATTTCATCAAAAACCTAAAGTAAACTAAAAATATCGTGAGTGTATCGAAAATGGTGCATAGGAAAATCTAGAATATTTAGAAGTAAAGTACTCAGAGTCATTATATCTATGTATTTACTGTTTTAATATTTTATTAATTTAATAAGGTTATCAAACCAAGTTTAATTTCTAACAAAATTATTCAATCTTTGCTTTATTTTATTAGAATCACCATATGTGACATACACAATACATGAATTGCCATATTCTTCTTACAAGAATACATAGACCCCTACATACTACGAGCTTTTAAAATATTAAGAACATAAAAGGTATTCAAGAAACACCCAGGAAAAGTTAAAAATTATTAAAAAATTGACAATTTGAATGTAGTATGATAGACAAGCAATGGATATATTTTCCATTATGGAAAAAAATTACTTGGATGCCTGACTGTATACTTAGTAGTGGAGATTTAAGCCATGTTGAAAAAAATACGGTCGTAAGAAAACCACCACGACACCCAACGATTAAGTGGAATGATAAGGCGATGACTACATGAGAATGAAGGCTTAATGGCCATGGGAGTAAAGGTAAGTAAGAAGACATTTAAGAAAGCGGCACCTCTGATCTGGTATTTATTTTCCAACACTGCAAATAAATTATCACACCGTTACACCTGTAAACAATACGCAAAAAACAATATTCCCGTTTTATTAATTCTCTCTCGCGTTTGCGAGCGGGAATGGATATTCCCGCTCTCCGAATCAGCTGATTTAATAAATGGTGTTTTACTAAAACACTAAAATTAAGTGAGCAAATAACATAAACTAAAAATCAAACATAAACTAAATAAATTTGTATATACCCATAATCATATATTATTATGTGTATGATGAGCGCAAATACATTAACACTTATATTATTTTGTCTTTCAAATTTATCTATATCAGTTATTTTCACAGGATACTTTATGTTTGTCATATTCAACTGACCTTCATAGGGTACATAATTGGAGACCCTTTCAGCATTTTCATTTATACAATTCCTTAGATGTAAAGCTGCTAAAATTTACAAAACGAAGCATTTATTGTCAGATTTTTTTATATTTAAAACTGCATGTTTAGATTGAATAATTTTTGGTGTGGGGATGTATGACTTTGGAGTTAGGGCCTTATACTTGTAAACATGCAGCTGCCAATATTTAGTATGGTCATATATCTATCCACTATCTTGGGTTTAATATTTATGCATCGACGCGTCAATCTTTAAAAGTGCATTTTCAATTTGAGGCTTTAAATCTCTCCTCTCAATAGTTAAGGTGGTAAGGCTTCTAAAATCTGTTATACATTCTTTTTCATTAACTAATTTTCCATTTTGATCCATTTTTTTCATTGAATATTTTATAAATTTGATTCTCCTAACTAAAGTCCATTTTATTGGCAGAGGACAAGACTTAAGAGTATTTTCAAGGTCAGCTCTAATCGATTCACCAACAAATTTTATCATTGTGTATGGACATTTGTTGCAAGAATTGACGTGTCTTCTAAAATGTCCAACATTCTTTTTACAAAAATTACAACTCTTGTGACTATGTAATATATGCGATATTAGAGCCACGTAATTATCACAGATTAAATTACAAACTTTGCACGGTTTCGCCTTCATTTGATGTATTACCTTGTAGTGACGAATCAGGTTGCTTTTGTTGGAGAGCGACACGGAGCAGTGTTGACATGACGGCTTCATGTTTAGGAATGAGGTCTCGAGCTGATGCCACCTCTATATATAGACTTTTAAAATTTTTAAATTTTTAACCAGAAAAATTGTGAAATCTTTCAAAATTTTTAACTATAAAGTACTTCAACAGAAGGTTACCCACCCAGGACTAGATCACTAGAGACAAGAAGCAAGAATCAAGCATAAAGGGAGCAGCATTTTACCGCGTCACCACTAGAGACGAGAAGACTGAGCGCGACCATGGGTCGGGAGCGCGCCCGAGTTCGCGTGCAAACCACGCACAAATTTTATCATTGTGTATGGGCAATAATTGTTGCAAGAATTGACATCTCTTCTAAAATGTCCAAACAACATTTTTCGTTCAAAAAATTACAAGTCTTGTGACTTTGTAATATATGCGATTTTAGAGCTACGTTATCATTACAGATTAAATCGCAAATTTTGCACAGTTTCACCTTCATTTGATGTTTCAACTTGTAGTGTCGAATCAAGTTACTTTTGGTGGAGAACGACACGGAGCAGTGTTGACATGATGGCTTCATGTTTAGGAATGAGGACTCCAGCTGATGTTACATATATAGACATTTGGAAAATTTCAATTTTTTTACTAGAAATTATGAAAATTCAAAGTTTTTAACTAGAAATTATAACAATTTCAAAAATTTAACCAGACATTACTTCAACGGAAGGTTGCCCACCCAAGACTCAATCAAGAGCTGCCACTGGGGACAAGAATCAAGAAGCAAGCCTAAGGGAGTGGCATTTCACCACACCCTATCACGAGCTGCCACTGATTGATGAGGCAAGAAGACCGAGCGCGCCATGAGCCGGGAGCGCGCTTGAGTTCACATACAAACCTCGCACGATTTTGAAAATATACGTGCGAATGGATATGGATTTGAAATGTTAATGGAGTTCTACAATGATATTGAACATTTATAAAGGAGTGTACAGGCAATGATCAGGGTTTTTAAAAAAATTGCTAAAAAATTATCCCCATATTATTCTTATGGGAAAAAACGCCTAAAGTGGCGTTAAACCGCTATATTGTCCCTACTTTACATTTACTCTTGTAAGGGTCAATAAATGAAAGAAATAGCTTTTTTAGCTTGATATCGAATATATTTATAGGGAATAAGTAAGAAATAAGGTTTGACAATTATATAGGGATTTGTAGGCAAAGATCAGGACTTTTCGAATTAGTCACTAAAAAATGATCCCCATGTTATTCTTATGGGAAAAACGCCTAAAGTGGCGTTAAACCGCTATATTGTCCCTACTTTACATTTACACTTGTAAGGGTCAATAAATGAAAGAAATAGCTTTTTTAGCTTGATATCGAATATGTATATAGGCTATAGGGAATAAGTAAGAAATAAAGTTTAACAATTATATAGGGATTTGTAGGTAAAGATCAGGACTTTTGGAATTAGTGGCTTAAAAAATGATCCCCATGTTATTCTTATGGAAAAAACGCCTAAAGTGGGGTATCTTTGTCCTATTGCCACTATTTCCCTGTAGCAGCAATCCTAGGTACTCGTTCAACCTAATGTTATTTAAATATCTAGATTTAATTGAAAATCAATTCAGGCAAATGGAAATTCACTTAGTCTGCAGGTTTGCTGCGGCGGAGGTATTTAAATAGGTTTGAATTTTAAAATATTTAACAGTTACACATTTTACATTAAAAGTAGGCCTACAAATGTGCTAGGAATTACAGAGTAATAAGATAAATTAGTCGATTACTTGGCTAGTTCAGAATTTATGTTTACATATTTGATCAACTATTTCACATATTCCAAGGACCATAAAACGAATTTTATCCTTACAATCGTCAAGGATTAAACACGAAAACTGTCCAACTCTGCGGCCAATGGCTTGGAACTTCTATGTGCATGAATGAAATATTTCACTTCACGCTGGGCTCAGCAGGTGCGTATCTTGGACGTGATAAGAACAACAACCCTCATCCAGAATTCTCTCAACCCACATCACCTGACACTTCATCTAAAACTTCGAGGAAAATATAACAAAGATTCTATTTTACGGATTATTTTACAATTTAGTTATACAAATCTTTGGTTTATCGAATGAAACGCCGTTTTCATATATTAAAAGATTTGTTAGTTAATCAGTGAATTAGTATTACGTACTAGCTCTTTAATAAAGCTTATCGACGTTAGAACAATATTACGAGAAAAAGTTATTTTATTTACAGTGTAAGGTATTTTATGTAGGCTATTCTTTTGGCTTGGATCTGTTAAAGTTTTCAATGACCACTACTCTAACTATCATCCAGGTTTGTAAGATATTTATTCTGTTGATTTACGTGAGTTGAAACCTAAAAACAAGACCAATCAAAATAAGGCCCATTATTCGATGCCAAAAACCAACTATATACTTAGTTATAACAAATATAATAATTTCTATATGTATGTTATTTACCACGGGTGTTGAAATTAACAGAGCATCATCAAGATTAAGATTTTAAACACATATTCAATTTCATTTAAGAAAAATATTCGATTGTTCAGGCTTGTATAAGTTTACCATAATTTTGAAAGTTAAAATCCAGTTCAAGAGAGTTTGATAATCTTTTTACCGAAAAGGTTGTTATATACAGGACACTTTTCCAAAAAGGTAAGCAACACTGATAATAATTAATTATGCAAACAAAAGTTGGCACTTTCATTACTTAAAGTAAAAATAAAAAATCCTATCCTATTCTGCCTATGTTTTATTACCCTTTCCGAACGAAATATTTCCACGGAGAATACTTTACTAAGACTTATTCAATATAAAAGTTTTATTGAAACAAAAACTTTCTTTAAAGAAAGGTTAATAAAAAAGGGAAGTTTGACGCGAATCTATTCTTTTATTTCTCAAAACTTTATTTGATTTTATCTGCATACAGTTTTAGCGTGTCACTTACTCTATTTAAGTTTAATCAATACTTGTTTTTACATTAGTATTTGTGTTGTAACAGCTGTTTAATTTTTTAAAGCCTTTTAGGTACATATGAAATGTGGTGAAACACGTGGTTTCAATACGTGTTAAGAGCAAGGAGACGTTTTGAAGTTATTTGATCCCGTGTTGGAATTGTAAGGGGGGGGGGGCGCGGACATTGTCAGCAAGTTAATTATTCGCTCTTCACCCATCGTACTGTCCACATCATTACTTGAACTAAAAATTGACGTTCTATTTGTATTTGTTAGTTCAATTAACCTAAACTCAATTTTGTCCAGTATCAAACTTATTATGTTATTTAAATCGTGTTCTGATTGCAGCCTTCTCTCCCTCTTAGAGTGGTGGCATTGATACCTCTGATTAGGATTAGGTTCTTGGGCACTTTTCATTACCGGTACAAATACTCTTTAAATACTTCATAAAAATGTTACCAAAAGTTATAAGTTTGGTGTATAAATATATATGGTAGGTTGTGTGTATATTTAGTTATACTTTTTGTATTCCATATTATTAAGTTCACATGGAAAACATCACATTATTTTAATAGAAAACTGTCCAATGTTTATAAATTTACATGAGTTGTAAATTAAACTGTACACGGTCTTTCTCTTTTACGGCAAAGTAAAAACTTTAATACTGCTTCGTATAATAACGACATAAAAGTGCTGAAATACGACTGAATCTGACATTGAATCTGACGAGAGGCAAGTGCTCTCATCAAATCTCTCTCCGCTCATTTATAATCAAGAGGGTTTCAGTGCAAGGACCTTCACTAAAAGTTTAAAATATTTACTCTGCCTTTTCACATCACTGCACTTTTGTTTTTAACCGTCAAATATTTCTTTTTGTTTTAGAATCGTAAATCTTAAAAATATTTTTTTTCTTACCACTGCATGGATTTGATCACATTGCCACACCTGTAAACAGTATACAAAATAGCTGATTTCATTGTGCCATTTATACAAAACACCAACATTCGGTAAGCAAATATATAACCTAAAAAGCATACATAACCTAAATAACATTTTATATAAAACTAAAAAGTTATTCTGTGTGTTATGATAAGTTAATCATGATGGTAGGAAATATATTGTGTGTATTAGCACTTTGTGGCCGCTCTCAGCTAAAGCTTCGTGCCCTCGAGTAGAAAAACTACATTCAAAAATAATATTTTTGTCTCTACATTGCACTAATATTTTATTAGGATCCATTGAACTGTAGTGCATTATAATTTATTTTATAATAATTCATTTTAGTTGTGGTAAACCTTTAACTCTAAAAATGATTATGTTGGAGCACATGCCACAGCTTCAGTTTTGTCTATTTACACAGCAGGGGTGGTAAATGTAATCATGGTTTAATAGAATCGTGAGAAAATTAATTTTCCAAATGTGGTAGAGGAAATCCTAAGCTTTGTTCAAACAATAAGTCGATTATACGAGCTGTAGGTTTAACAAAGGTAACAGTTTGCTTTTGTAATCTTGCATAGTAACAGTGGCTCTAACGTTAATACTTTCAACACACAAAGGGCCGAATCATATGGTTGGTTATATAAGCAAAACAAATCCACTTATCTAAACATCTCCTGAATAAAAATAAAACCAAGTTTGTTATTAAAGTCTGTTTACGTAACTAAACATATTATAAATTTCAAATAATTATATTCACTTTGTTTACATATGACCAGTAAAGTTCACTAAAACTAAAATATGCATTCAAAAGGTTTAAAGGATTATAAACATGGTATCGGTATATCACGAATCAACTTGTTATTAAGACTCAGACCCTTTTGGGATTGTTAAACTAAAAAAAAACTTGGTAAACGTGTTTTGTAATAGAATATTTCATTACTAGGACCGAAACTGGCATTTTTTCACAGGAATGACGGACGAAATTCCCGGTAAATCAATTTCGGTACGAGTAATGAACGATACTTTTCATCACGACGCAAAAATACACACAAACAGATTATCAGACAACAGTAATATTAAATTTATTATAATTCTCAATTAACATTTTGTAAATATCAAATTAAGGAACATTTTCAAAAGAAAAACCTATATAGTAACGTAAAATATTAGAAGTTCAAGGTTATGTTTATTGTACCATTTTCATTGTTGGTTTTGATGTTATGAAACATCCACATATTTTAGTTTTAGAACACTCTTTGTCATAAAAACCTATTCCACAACTATATGGTTTGATGATTATAAATTATTTCTCAGATAAATATATTAATAAATACTATGTCTCTTACTTTATTTGGTTTACCATGTATACTTCGTATCAGCCCGTAAACCTTCTGTATTCCTCTAAATATATATCCTGTGATTTCTCTGGTTAAAGCTGTTTAGTTATCTCTGAAGCTTTTTAATCGAATCACCGAGAGTGTTGAACATATTTTGAGCAATTTCATACACGCTCCATAACAAAACCCCAGCATGTATAGTAGGTAAATTAAGAACTGATCGAGAGTGAGGGAAAGTAAATTTAGAGAGAGAAAAATCAGCTGAGCCCCTATCGTATTGATAGGTTGGAAAGTTGCACTTCACCATGCCTAAACACGGAACAGTAACGTTATGTACTTTTACCAACGACCGTTTTTTTAAGTAGCCATTTCAGTTCAGTCTTTAGAATTGAAAAGTTTCACTTAACAGCTGTTTACATAACAGCATAGTTTTTCTCATAACAACACGGGTAACGGACCAATGAGGTTCAAGGATTGAGAGAAAATAATTAAAATTGTAATGCTTCGAATGTCAACTAATCAGCTGATCACCTGATCAATTGAAAATTTTTATTGTTGATCCGATTTGTTCCTGTTGATACTCGCGTATTCGTAACCTAAGTTGGTGGCAGTTAAAGGAAGGTGTATTAAACTGATTTAAAAATGTCAGTTAGTGAAAGTGAAGTTGACGAGATGGAAATGAGAGCACAAACTGTTTGTGCTAATCTTTTGCCACCATAATCGAAACAAAGGTATGAAATTACATACCAGCAGTTCATTAAATGGACGAAACATTATAAGATTAAATTGATAAATGAAAATGTGTTTCTGGTTTATTTTGAAAACCTCTTAACCACCTTTTCACCCAACTCGTTGTGGACCACACATTCGATGCTGAGATCTAACTGTACCTGATACAGTATTTATGGCAAGAATTCTGCTAGCAGAACATATTCCCTTAAAAAAGTTACGTATTATTTAACTAAGTTTTACAAACACGTTATTACATGAAACCAGCTGATAAGTGGCAATGAAAATAAACGAAAACATAACCTCTCTAAGAAGTTTATACATCGATGGTTATGAGTAGTGATTGTTAGTAATTAAAAACGGTCGTAGGTAAAGTTGTGTACGCAACTCGCGTTAATAGTCTTTACGCAATCGTTGCGTAAACTACTATTACCATGCACTTTTTTCCATGCACATAGTCAGCTGATGAAATAAACAGCTAACTGCAACGGCCTATTGTAATATAAAATTTTTATAATTTATGTTATGTCCTGAATAAGTTGTGTTATGCGTTTAAAATGTACTAATTATTCTGTGTATTATGATGTAAAGTATCGTACGTTACTTGCCCGGTAAGCTTTAACGTACTTGCACGAAAATCCTGCACTCTGCCACGGTAAAACACCACTTACCGGGCTAGTAACGTGGTACTATTAACATCTATTGTTCTTTTAAGTCCATTTGACAAAAGGCATAAATGTCCTTTACAAACATTTATACATTATTTATACATTATTATACATTATACATTGTACATTGGTATTTATACATTATTTGTTATGCAAATGTTTGACTCTGCTTGACTGTTTGTCAATGACAAGTGCATAAATCAATAGGATGAAAGGCACAATCAACACCATGTCAATCACAACATAACCCAGTCACTGAACAATAACTGGCTAACCTAATAATGACAGTTGATATAACAATTTACTGTACATTAACACCACTACATAATTTTAACATATCCTTTATATGAATCCTTAATATCCTGGAAGTCAACTCTGTACAATTTACCAACCATAATAACTGTTAGGCCTATTATTTAAAAATCAACTTGCACGCAAAAAAAAAAAAAAAAAAAACTTACGATTTGTAAAGTTCCACAAACATTACCAAATATAACTATGACCCATACAGTTTATTGATAGTGGTTAAAATAATGGAATTATTTACTTTTATTATAATTGGAATGTGTCATTTTTCCTTCACTAAACCAAATTATACTCGAGACACGAATTTAATGTAGTGGATTTTGGGGTAAATATAATTGTTCATAACAATACATATGTATGGTTATTAATACTAGCAATATTTTATCCCGTTGAAGTTTTAAGTGTATAGTTTGCTCTCAGATTGAAATAAACTATCGATTGAATTGCTCTTGATATTAAAACTCAATCACCTGAAACAACGTGCATTCTGACTGTCAGAATCATTCCGATATCTAGCTTTGCCCGTTTTATGAGAAATGATTGGGAATTAAATACAATATAATATCTAACACATTTGAGTGGTAACTTTTATGAAACATTTTCTCATTGATCATTTACTAAATCCATTTGTTGCGGTTTAAAAGGCATCATTTACACACAAAACTAAGCTCGTTGAATTTACTACTAACCTATTGTATTTTATTATTATTATTTTATGTTTCACTTTGCATATAGTTTAGTAGTTCACTGTACGGATTAAGTCTAGCCGTATTGGTTTACTGAAATGTACAGTAGTAAAATGTAATTTCGTTAATGACTCTAATATAACATGAAAAAAATGTTTTATAAAATATAGGGTGGATTGATAAATGACCTAATCACCACAAGTTTTAAACTTTTGAAGTAACAAGATCGAGTAGTTAAAAGTTGATGAACTGTTTCTGTCTAATTTATCCTTACTCTAACCCTAAAATGTCATGAAATATTAATAGTTTGTAATAATTGCCCCAACCAGCGAGGGAAGTATTTTTATATGATGGTATAAACGTGATGTAGGATCATAAAGCTCATATGGGCGGGAGTTGACAACAGAAGGATATAAATGATGGCAATGTTGTTTCTCAATTGTTCAATTGTTTGCAGTCCAAACCCAGTGTTTAGGTAACTTATAGTTTACTTGCGTGTGCCACTGACGTACTTGAAGACATAAATTACAAAAAAATCAGACAAAAATTACTCATGTTATCACGTTCATGGACTATAGGCTATACATATACAAAAATTTGAACGAATAGTGTTTTTGGCCTCTAGGGACATCAAAATAGAAAAGTATATCCGTCCAAGTGCTATTTACGGTAATAGATACTTCCCTAGGAAAATTACATAAAAGAGTGTCATGTTAAAAAAATGTTTAAATTGACAAAAAAAATTTTCTTAAAAGAAAAAAAAAGATATATTTTACATTTACCTTGGTTTCTATTAAATCTAGAACTTATCCGCCAACCCATGCCAATGTCAAAATTTTAGACCGGATTGATTTTGGTTTTTAAATTGTAAGAAATATTTTTTTTTAGGGGTCTTTACACTTCATTAAATTTGCTTTAACTAAACAAGTATTTAGAACTTATATTCTGATGGTTCTATGTTGTCCAGGACTAAGATAATTTATTTTATTTTTAATTTTAATGAATAAGTTATATTATTGTTAACTAGCAAGGTTGTTTTACGTATGTGTATACATTTTTTAAGAGTGACGTAAGCGAGTGCCATGGACACTTCCTCACACACAGACGTGTAGTCTTGTGAGGAATATTTTTTTTCGTTTTATAAAATATGTCACCTTTTTTTATTGTTCATTATTGGAAATAAAGAATCTTGAATCTTGATTATTCAACAACACTTTAATTATCGTCACAACATTTTCGTTGACTTAAATTATCACAAACAAGTTTTTTTTTTGTTTTTTTTGTTGTTAAATATTATAACAAAGGCTTAAGCGGTGTTCCCAGGGAGAACTCACAGCAAAAATTGTAGCAACACTTGCCTAAAAGTAATACAAAAAGCTGTATGAAATTTTGAAACATGCATGATGATGTTTTTGGATTCCCTCCAAGCACTTGAAGACATCTCTTGAAAAGTTAACTACTAGTTGAACTAAAACTTCTTAAAATGAATAACGCATGTTTTGTTGTCTATTTGCTATCTTTAAAAGTTGAATAATCTTGAATAAAGAACTTAATGTAGCTATTAAAACACATACTAAAATCAACACTACTTGTGCATAATGTGTATGTCCTTCTGTCCTTTTTATCTTTCTGCTCTCTTTACAAGATTGTAATTAATTAAGAACAAAAATGTCTTGAAGAACTCTGTTTTATTCAATTACAACCCTATTTGGCATATTATGTTTAATCAATTAATGTTCCAAATAACGTTGAACAAATAATAGTTTTAATCATGCGTATAAAAGTGACAACTCGGATATAAATATTCTTGAACATTCATTTAAGAAAACACAATCTTTTTACAATCCTGCTTATTAAAACATTTAAGATAAGGAATTTATGAACTAGGGGGATACCTCATTAATCCCTTTGGAAAATACAAATGTTTATTGTTTTAAATAATATTTTATTAAAAGTCGAGACTGAATTCAATACGGGAGTGAAATACTCTGGCGCAGTGTTTCAATCCGTCCTGTGTTAAATTATTGCACTTCATAAATATCTGACAAACTGTGAGCCGTAGACCTACATTCAACGGCAATATCTTGCATACGTGTGTAACAGTGTGATATTAAATATACCTATTTTGTATCTATGTTAGGGTGTGTATCTTGCAAAAACACACTATCAATGTCAAACATATATATAAATTCTTAACACACAAACATTTTTATATATACAATTATTTACTTTATTGGAGCCTTCGATAAGTACTATGTCTTTTCAGCGATTAAATAATAATAATTTAGATAAAACTTTAAAACAGTTTTACTCTGCAATATATGATGTATTATAATAAAATCAAAGTATTACTTTTCTTCCTTTTACAATTAAACCTTTGTTTAAGAACTATTTTTACTTACAATGTTTTTGTGCAGTTAACTGGCTATATAAATCTAAAGTACCTTAAACAATAGCGGGCTATTACTACTGTTTTATAATAAAACCAAGTATATGTTCGGATGCACAATATGTATGAAGTTTTAATTGTAATTTAATTGTAAGTTTTAATTGTATGTATATGTATGGAGTTTTACATGCACAATTTTCACGAAAATAATGTGGAATGAATTTTATTTTAAAAGATTCTGTAAAAAGTCAATATTGTGTTTATATTTGTGAATGAAATTAATATTGTACACGGAGAGTCTCTTATATTCTTTTAAACACTCTCCCAGCAATCCTTCCTTTCCTATAACTAATGTGTAGATATTTTACGCTTCAAGTTACCAATCAGAAAACGTAAATCAACTATCCAATTCTGTTTTGTAGCAATGCGGACAACCTCGTCTCGATTGGCATTGTTAAACTATCCGGTGTTAACAATACAACTACGAATTAACGCTCATTTTAATCACGTTTCCTTATTACTCAAGTAAAATTGTAATGATCTTGTATTGTTTGAAATATTAAGCTTTTTACAGTAAACATAATACGTTAATGCCTGTTTCGTTACTGTGTTTATTTTAACAACTCTCTTTACTTTTATTTTTAGCTCAAAAACTCTAAGTGATAACCCGAGTGATAACTCGAGTGTTTTGTGCTTTACTCGTACATTACAAAACAGATACTAATCCAAACATTGAATTCCTTAATAGTAGGCCTACATTTTATCACTAGGGCCTAAAGTGACTCTTTTCGACCCGAGCTCAAGTTTTACGATCGAAGCAAAGCCGAGGTCGGAGTACACCTCCACAAAACTAAACAAAACTAAACTAAAATAGTTTTCATTTAAGTAAGTTATAACCTCTCAAAACCACTTCTAACTTGTTTTCAATTTAATTTGCCAATGAAACAAGCAGCTGTTTAGTAGGTGATTTAATCATTTCGTGTATTACTATTGTTTTAGTGTACACTATCGTGTGTATACTATCGATATATCGAACTATTTACAATAAGGAACCAATTAACTACAATACATTAAACAATCGATACATACTTTCGACACATTCAATTTGTTTTACAATCGAAATTTACAACTGAGTTGACAACAGCTGATTTTAACTCCCTAGGGGCTAAACACGATTTTTCCTCCCCAGAGAGTAAAAATGCTACTTTAGGCCCACAACCGAACATTAAAAACGGATGTTTTTGTTGCAGTATGACGAAAAACATGTTTAATGACATAATATTTCGTATCTTTACTGAATAGAAAAACAATTAAGAAAACCAACACAATTGTCGGTAAATATCAAGCACTTGGATAGCAATGCGTGACGTTTCCGCTATGTACACTGTTGAGTATTCTTAACCTCTTTATATTAAGTGGAGAAGATGAACATGAAATGTTTTCTGTCGGTCGTACAAATACAAACTCTACCTTAAAGAGGATGTGAGTGTCAAGTTAGTGTGGGGTGAGACCTATTCAACGCCATGTAAAGCTGTTCCGTTCTCCTTTCGCAGCCAGGAGAATAAATATATAAACCCGTTACATGTGTACCTAGTTTGGTTATCTACATTTGTGAAAACAGTTTTTACATAAACGTGTTATGCCAGTAAAATGTATATATATTTATACAGTGTGTAAATTAAGTATTGAAACAAATCTGTATTATTAAAGCCGAAATAGATAGAAATATTCCGTTTGTGGCAATAATTGTTAACAAAGGTTCCGCATTTTTTTACATCAAAAATATTTGTTTACCCCCCTAACATGGTAGGGGGTAGGGGGTGAATAATTTTTTTCAAATAGCAACCCCTATTGAGTGACCCCTCATTTTAAAGAGTTTGTCAAAACAAACACAATGACGCAAATCCGAGGTGAATATCTCACCCCTAGCCAAAATGGCAGGTATTCCAAAATGTTATTTACTGTATGTGATAAACCACCAATTTCACAAATAATGGAAAGAAATCTGTATTTTAAAAACCGAAATAGATAGAAATATTCTGTTTGTGGCAATAATTGTTAACAAAGGTTCCGCAATTTTTACATCAAAAATATTGTTCAACCCCCTAACAGGGTAGGGGGTAAGGGGTGACTAATTTTTTCAAATGGCAACCCCTATTGAGTGACCAATAATTTTTAAGTGTTTGTTAAAAGAAAAACAATGATGCAAACCCGAGGTAGATATCTCACCCCATGCCTAAATAGTGGGTATTCCAAAATTTAATTTTTGTAAAAAAAGCACCAATTTTGGAATATCCGCCACTTTGGCTAGGGGTAAGATATTCAACCCGGATTTGCGTCATTGTGTTTCTTTTGACAAACCCTTCAAAATGAGGGGTCACTCAATAGGGGTTGCTATTTGAAAAAAATTAGTCACCCCTTACCCCAACCCTGTTAGGGGGGTAAAAAAATTGTTTTGATGTAAAAAATTGCGGAACCTTTGTTAACAGTTATTGCCACAAACAGAATATTTCTATCTATTTCGGTTTTAAAAATACAGATTTGTTTCAATACTTAATTTACACACTGTATATTGATCTCTATGTCAAGTAGTGTTAGTTGTGGATAATAAATTGTAACTCTCTTCTATAACAATTATTGTTAACTAAGGCTTCAAAATATGCTTGTAGTCCTCATTTTATTTATTGCACACTAATTACAACGGGTAAAAAGTACAACGAATAGTATATAATATAGTTTCCGTTAAAACACACTATATCTGAACAGCACTAGGTATTTTTGACTTAATGTTGCTAGAAACCTAAGAGCTTTAAGGGAATTCCTTAATTTTATATTTTAAGTTGGAAACTTAATAATTTTCTATTTTGAAATTGGGATATTTTTGACTATTTTTTTTTTATTTCAGTTCAATTTTTGAATAAAAGTTTTACTAGCCTCTTAAGTTTTAATTTATACAAGTACTCTAATAGCATTTCACTTGCCTTTTAGGATTTTGTTTCACAATGAATAATGATGAGTTAATAATTATATTATAGTAAGGGTATACATTCTGCTTTGTTTAATCAACTCTAGACACGATTGTTCTATGTTTGAATAGTATACATTGTATATCACGAATACAACAATTTTAATACACTATTAGTTGCATGTAACGTATTTCTCTAACAAAAGGAAGAACGAGAACATTTGATTTTGGAGCTACAGCATGTATCTTCTTAGTCAAAACAACTGGGATACAGCTCCAGCCGTTTTATAAAATATTCTGTTGAAAGAGAAAACATAGTGCCCGCGTGTAATTTCACAGGGATATGATTTTTAATATCCTGCAACTGTTTATGATGCTTGAAAAATAAATGGTTTGGTTTTATTCGTTCATCTCACCCTGTTCGTTTTATTTCAGAAAACATGCATTACCTCTTACTTAATACAGACTGAATATTATCTTTAAATCTTTCAAATTGCAAGTCCGTGATTTAAAGAGTAAAGTATAGGTTTTAATGGCTCTTTTTCCCAAGTATTACTCCAACTAAGATGTCTTCTAAAACAGTTCCCTCTCAGATTTATTTTATACAAGTGAGAGTCTACGACTGACAACTACGAGTAGAAGGATGTCAGAATCAGCTTAACTTGTACTCTCTAATACTTTCAGAGACCTTGATGTTGAAAATACGAGTATTGTAAAAACCATTCGAATGACGTATTTCATAACAAACTTTTAGAGCCGTACATAAAGCTATCTTCAGCAAAGTTTTGCTAAATTCAAGCTATTGTGACCAAAATTTATGGAAAAATATTTCCAGGTCTCTGCTCAACAATCTCTCTGTTGGAAGTCCTACACAAAGGTTAGCCAATAAAATCCTAATATTCTTAAAAAAAAAATTGAGATTATTCTAATCAAAACTCTTCTGGTTTTATAAGAAATAACTGTTGAACTAATTGTTAGAAAGCCAAATCCGTGTTTTTAAGGTAGGCAAAATAAAAGAACCGAACCGATGAGAGGTATACTAATGGACTATCTTTAATTTGGCAATCGTACAGTTTGTATTAAACGTAATCATATTGCATGTGAAAATGTGCAGTTATTTACATGCCAATAAGAAAAATAACTCAAAGGATTCTTGTATTACGAATGTAAGGTCTAGTACACACATGACACTAATGACACACATGACACATGACTAATGATGTAGTATGACACTAATGGATATTTTTTTCATAAGTAAACGCTTACTGGTTAGAGACGTAACCTAGGGAAATGTGTTTTGAAGGAAATATGTCTGGCATCTTCTAAGCAAAATAGAAACAAATTAAATTATTCCGGAGTCTACAATATCAGGACAGATTCAATTCTTTGAAACAAAGTAGGAATGCAATATCTAGCACACCTGACCTTTTCATTGTATATGACCATTGAATCTCTTACATAAGAAGGAAACTGCAAAGTAATAGTTTCGGAACTAAAAACCCTTGAAATGATCCATTCTGGTTCTGTTTTATTAAATAACATTCTGCTGTTTAGGTGGGCTTTGTGAAATGAAAATACCCCCCCACGCAGCAAACCTAAGGACTAATTGATAACATTCTATAATACATTTACTGTATCGTTTTACAGATTTTGTTGAAAATCCGCTAAACGAAATTGGACTAAATTTGGAGTTTGTTGTCGTCAATGGAAAGCAATATAAACTTTTATGTTGTGGGTCGTAAAGGTTGGAATGTCTGTGACTACCTTAATACAAGGATGCACTTTACATTATCATCAAAGGCTGGACGTTATCAAAAACCAGATTTTGATTATCAAATAGCAAAATTTATCAAATATATAAAACATAATTTTTATACATTTTGAATTCATATAAGAGCTTGGTTGTCTTCAAATTTTACAAACCAATACCTTTAAAGTTATTTTGAATTCAACAAGCATATTCTTAAAATATAAAAGACTCTTTCGGGTTTTGAAATGAAAGTAAAAAAGAACATTTCTTTTAAAACATTCCTTTTTTACCCAGATTTCCTTAATGAATTATACAGTTATAAAATCCATACATTAAAAGGTGAAACAATAAATAATCTTGCATACAAAAATCTACCTGGAAGTAGCTTTACTACGCGAGGCTTTGAGCTTAAAACTTACTGTTACTAAACTCCAAGCCGAAGCTTTAATTTATTATTCTCGAGAAGAGTTAACCTTTGTATCGCTTGACCCTTAAGTCGTGTTGTTGAGTCTTTGTGTACTTATACGATTAGAAGGAACTCTGTAAAATGTCTATTACATGTATCGCAATGTAAATCAATATTCTTTTTGTTATACTAAACACTAACTAATAAAACGTGATTGAAATTTATGATTAGAAAATTCTATTCAGCTTCAAGACCTGACAAACTTTATGACTGTTGCTCTGCTTGGTCTTAAATGTTTTAGGCTAATTTGATGATACCTATTGTAAACGTTGTACTTGATTAGTGGTAAATACATTTATTATTCTTACTTTAATCCCCACTACGGCAAACTTAGAGTATTTCGGCTGATATTTGTACACAAAGATAAAAACAGCTTTACGTTCAACTGCATACAACCTAGATGCTGCTGAAACAGTGACTACATTAACTTAAGTTTATTATTTTTTCTACAACTCACAAGTTTTTTTTTAGTTTTTTACACAATATATTTTACGTTTGCCAATTCAACCGGTCTTTATGATGTAGTAATCATAAAAAAGGTTATTTTCATAGCCCAGTTAAGTTTAAGAATTTAAGTTTAGTAGTAGTCAAAATATTATCTTAACAATGAAAAGACCACATGCTCTAAACATTAATGTCTAAACACATTGCAAAGAGAATACGGATAACCAAATTTTATTTTCAATAAATGTAGTAGTGAAAATTATAATCATAGGCCTATTATAGAAAATTATATTTAAAGTTAAACTTTGACGAGACTTTCTCGATTATCTAACAAATCAATTAATGTTATTTAAATGGGGTATTGAACATTCCTACAGTGTAAGCATAATAAAAATTTCTAAAAGTGTAATGATGAATTTATTATAGCATAAAATATTCCAAACAAATTACTAATGGATAATTTATTAACTGATAAAATTACAGGAACGATCTTAAAAGTCATTCGAATCCAAACTCTAATAATGTTCTTCATTCATTGTTGGTAAGCATCTCCTTATGCCTTCTAAATTAAATCATTAGAAATAACAAATCTTTCGGGTTTTTTGTATAACTATTTAAAACATAAATTTACTTTAAAACAAAATTTAGTTGCACTACCATACTCAATTAATTTGATAAAAATTTTATTAGTGTTAAACTTTAACTTGAAATAGTGCATCATTACATTAGAAATCAGGCATACGTACTATATAACCCAATATTTAAATTATCCCTTAGACGATCAGAAATGTAAAAACCACAAACCTCTCATCCGTTATTTTTTATCACAGCCAAATGTTTACACGTGTTCATTGGCCATAACCTCGTGCCATACCAAATTACATCTCATGCGAAACGTCCTGGCGTGCATTTAGTTTTTTAAACTGATCGGATCGGAACAGATCTGACCGTAACATACCTAAACGGTTCTGACCAGACCGGAACGGTTCTGACCAGACCGGAACGGAACGTACTAGACCGGAACGGAACGTACCAGACCGGATCGGAACGGACCAGACCAGATCGGAACGTACCAGACCGTAACGGAACGTACTTGACCGGATCGGAACGGAAAAGACCAGACCGGAACGGAACGTACCTGACCGGAACGGAGTGGACCGGATCAGGTCAGACTGTAACAGATCGGACCGTAACAGACCGGATTGGAACGAAAGGGATCGGCTCACAACGGAACGAAACGGAAAGAAACTGAACGAAACTAAATGATTTTGACACAGCAAGGCATTAACCTATTGAAGATGGCATCAACACGAGATTTCATTTCTGACATGACCTTAGCGTAAATAAGAATGTCATCAATAAAACAAGCAATTCCTTTAAGACTCATTATGGTCCCTTGTTGACTGAAAAAGCGCGCCTGCACTTGTTATTCCATAGGCTAGCCTGCGATATCGGAACAAACCCTTGTGGTTAGTAGTTGTCAACAATTGCAGTTATGTTTATGAAGCCGTCTCGTTGAATAAGTTCGAGATAGAAGAGTGATCTGTTGTGAAATTTTTAGGTCTAACTGTGGATAAAATGTTGTCATGGTCCAATCATGTATCACAGCTTTGTTGCAAGTTGAACCGCATCTGCCATGCACTTAGGACGTTGCAACCTCTTCTTGACTGGGAAATGTTAGTTGCAGTCTACTATGGTTGTTTTTTCTCAGTCATGACTTATGGTATGGAAGTCTGGGGTGGTTCTTCCTATAGTGATAAGGTCTTTACCGTACAAAAAAGGGCAGTGCGTATCCTCAATTGCTTACCACCACTCCATTCATGCAGAGGAGTCTTCCGGGAGAACAACATTTTAACTTTGCCTTCTATATTCATCTACAGAGCAATAATGTCTGCAGTAAATCATCTGAAGGATATTCCATCGGTTGGTCAATGTCATAGATACCCCACTAGGCATGGAGGAGATCTTCGTACTCCATGTCATCGTCTGACCCTTTCTGAAAGGAATGCAAATTTTTCGGGCTAATTTTTCTTTAATAGGCTTCCTGAAGAAGTAAAGCAGTGCAGTTCAAGGTTGGGTTCTAATGGTTTTGGGAAACTACTGAAAAATTATTTGGTGGAAGGTGAGTTTTACAGTACTGAAGAATTCCTGTCTGCCTGATCTCATTCAACATGGCATTTTTATTAAACTTATTTGTTTAAATCTTTAGAATGAAATAGATTTAACTAATTATTTTTAGTTTTGATTTAAATGCTACTAGACCATATAATGTATTTGACGATTGAGATGTACATTGTATAATTTGTACCCAATTCATAAATAAAACATGTCTATGTCTATGTCTATGTCTAGCCAGATAATACTAATAGTAAATTAAACATTCTATCTACAGTACATACAGCAGATATAGGGGACATAATAGTTTTTGCATTAGCGTTCTCAAGCTGCTTGTCAATATTTTCGAGGAACCAAAATTGTCTCTTCTTCATCTTGACCCCATTGCAAGTCACGGCTATAGCGGCTAGTATTGTGTAAATAAATAAATGCTTAGAGCAAAACTGTAACTTATTTACTTAACAGTTTTATTTCAATTCCGTATTGACCAATGCAGAGGCAGTTAAACACTTTTAATTTTTTCCAAGAGGAGTATTAATGCTTATCATTTCCATACACAATGCAGCAAAACAATCAATTACGAAATTGAGTCACCTTTGAAAACTTTACCACATAAATTAAATGCAATTCCACTGTAACCGTAAACATAGTCCTTTACTTGAAATTTTGGAATTAGTCGTTCCTTGTAAATAGTCCAGGAATATATGAAATCTTACCTTATAATGTGGCAAAAGTAGCTGGCGTATCCAGGGCGTCCCATAAGTTAAATGTCAAACTCTGGAAAATGGTTCTAAAGGAACAAATTAAACATAAATCAAGAAAGAGGCTATTTTATATAATAACTTAGTTTAGATTATTATTCTCACAGGTTTTTTTTATTTTTTTACACAATATATTTTACGTTTGCCAATTCAACCGGTCTTTATGATGTAGTAATCATAAAAAAGGTTATTTTCATAGCCCAGTTAAGTTCAAGAATTTAAGTTTAGTAGTAGTCAAAATGTTATCTTAACAATGAAAAGACCACATGCTCTAAACATTAATGTCTAAACACATTGCAAAGAGAATACGGATAACAAAATTTTATTTTCAATAAATGAAGTAGTGAAAATTAAAAACATAGGCCTACTGTAGAAAATTATATTTAAAGTTAAACTTTGACGAGACTTTCTCGATTATCTAACAAATCAATCAATGTTATTTAAATAGGGTATTGAACATTCCTACAGTGTGAGCATAATAAAAACTTCTAAAAGTGTAATGATGAATTTATTATAGCATGAAATATTCCAAACAAATTACTAATGGATAATTTATTAACTTATAAAATTACAGGAACGATCTTAAAAGTCACTCGAATCCAAACTCTAATAATGTTCTTCATTCATTGTTGGTGAGCATCTCCTTATGCCTTCTAAATTAAATCATTAGAAATAGCAAATCTTTCGGGTTTTTTATATAACCATATAAAACATAAATTGACTTTAAAACAAAATTTTGTTGCACTACCATACTTAATTAATTTGATAAAAATTGTATTAGTGTTAAACTTCAACTTGAAATAGTGCATCATCACATTAGAAATCAGGCATACGTACTATATAACTTAAATTCATTGTTACTATTCTTACAATACTATATAACCCAATATTTAAATTATCCCTTAGACGATCAGAAATGTAAAAACCACAAACCTCTCATCCGTTATTTTTTATCACAGCCAAATGTTTACACGTGTTCATTGGCCATAACCTCGTGCCATACCAAATTACATCTCATGCGAAACGTCCTGGCGTGCATTTAGTTTTTTAAACTGATCGGATCGGAACAGATCTGACCGTAACATACCTAAACGGTTCGGACCAGACCGGAACGGAACGTACTAGACCGGAACGGAACGTACCACACCGGATCGGAACGGACCAGACCAGATCGGAACGTACCAGACCGGATCGGAACGGACCAGACCAGATCGGAACGTACCAGACCGTAACGGAACGTACTTGACCGGATCGGAACGGAAAAGTCCAGACCGGAACGGAACGTACCTGACCGGAACGGAGTGGACCGGATCAGGTCAGACTGTAACAGATCAGACCGTAACAGACCGGATCGGAACGGACCAGACCGGAACGGAACGTACCTGACTGGAACGGAATGGACCGGATCAGGTCGGACTGTAACAGATCGGACCGTAACAGACCGGATTGAAACGAAAGGGATCGGCTCGCAACGGAACGAAACGGAAAAAACTGAACGAAACTAAATGATTTTGACACAACAAGGCATTAATATATTGAAGATGTTATCAACACGAGATTTCATTTCTGACATGTCTTTAGCGTAAATAAGAATGTCATCAATAAAACAAGCAATTCCTTTAAGATTCATTAGTATATGGTCCCTTGTTGACTGAAAAAGCGCGCCTGCACTTGTTATTCCATAGGCTAGCCTGCGATATCGGAATAAACCCTTGTGGTTAGTAGTTGTCAACAATTGCATTTATGTTTATGTAGCCAGATAATACTAATAGTAAATTAAAAACATTCTATCTACTGTTCATACAGCAGATATAATGGACATAATTGTTTTTTCTTTAGCGTTCTCAAGCAGCTTGTCAATATTTTCGAGGAACCAAAATTGTCTCTTCTTCATCTTGACCCCATTGCAAGTCACGGCTATAGCGGCTAGTATTATGTAAATAAATAAATGCTTAGAGCAAAACTGTAACTTATTTACTTAACAGTTTTATTTCAATTCCGTATTGACCAATGCAGAGGCAGTTTAACACTTTTAATTGTTTCCAAGAGGAATGTTAATACACAATGCAGCAAAACAATCAATTACGAAATTGAGTCACCTTTGAAAACTTTACCACATAAATTAAATGCAATTTCACTTTTACCGTTAACATAGTCCTTTACTTGATATTTTGGAATTAGTCGTTCCTTGTAAATATATATAGTCCAGGCACACAGCCAAAATGAAATCTTACCTTATAATGTAGCAAAAGCAGCTGGCATATCCAGGGCGTCCCATAAGTTAAATGTCAAACTCTGGAAAATGGTTCTAAAGGAACAAATTAAACATAAATCAAGAAAGATTAAACATAAATCAAGAAAGAGGTTATTTTATATAATTACTTAGTTTTAACTGTAATAAATGAATTGTAACGTATAAAATATGTATATGGGCAAATTTTGTTAGGCGATTCGTAGAAGATCCTTTCATTAATTTCAATGAACTGGAAACATTTCACAAAGCTTCAACACCAGAGATGTTACTCTAAACATAAAAGCGTACCTCATTTAGTACTAAATATGACGTTGCTACATTGCGTTCTATGAAGACTTCTATACAGATTTAATATAAATTAATAGCAGAAATTTTTGAAAAATACATTCCTTAATCGAAAACTGATTTGTTGAAACAAATGTATTTGCATTTAAACACGCATGAAAAAGGAATTCGGAAACACAATTTGAATATAATTTAAATATTCAAAATAAAATACGGTTTATTGTAGATTGACCGAATCAGCTAGAAAGACTATCCACGTTTACGTACCTGAATAATATGTTTAGTTATTTGTCTAACTAGTGTGCGAAGTGGCACTTTGCTGAATTTTAACACATGATATTTTCCCTACAGTTACTATAAATCATAAAAATAATTAGTCTTTCAAACAGTCAACAACAAGTTTCAGGTTAGGTTAAATCCAAGCGTTGAACGAAATGGGAAATGATGCAACTATCGCATGCGACTGCTGATCGTAGTCGCAGTATCTTTTAAGTGTTGCCAACCAATTTCCAAGCGTACACGGATTGCGTGACTATATAATAAAGGCACGCTGTTTTGTGTTTTTTGTTGGAATACTAGAGTGTGGCAAAAAAAGAGTGCGGCAAAAGTAAGTAGAAGCAGCAATTAGCAACTTTATATGCTACAGTATAATCAGTACAAGGAAGGCCACTTTGTCAGGTGACTGTAGGAAAATGTTTTTCCAATGCTGTTTGTGTTTATTTGATAGATTTAATGTATTTGTATTAAAATATGATCTTAAAATAGTATTAAGTTATTTAGACGTAATATTCAACTAAAGGTTTTATAAAGGTAGTGTTAGAAAGGAACACGATATTTAAAGTCCGCTTCTGTAAAGGGAAATTCCATGTCATATCAAATGTAAACTTATCTTGTCATGTTCCACGCCAAAGTTTACCGGAGTGTTACTAACGAATTAAAAGCGTCTTCAAGATCATGAAAAATACCAATGTTATTAATGAATATTTCATGTAATATATGTGTCGTTTAGTTGTTTTATTTGAAAAGGCACGTTATACCATAACAAATATTACTAAGGTGTGGTACGATGGAATTTGCTACGGAATTTCAAAGCTCAATCAGATCTCAGATGAACATATGTTATTTAGTCTTCTTCTATAATTGTAATAAACTACTTTGCAAGAACGTTAGGAAAGAAATTGTATATTTATAGTTAAATGAAATGTGAAGGGATGTAAATAACTTACTATTCAATGGATATTTACTCAATCAGTAATGATATATCTGAAATATCTGTCTTAAATAGTTATACTAACCGAATCTTTAGGTACGCCATTGTAACTTTTGTTGTTTCTCGTATTCCTAATCCTAAAAATGTTTATGTATTGTCTATAGGAAACCATTTTAATTAGGATAATCGAATTTATTTAGCTGTGATGATAAATGTGTATAAACAGTTTGGACTACTAGATTATTATTTATTCATGATTTTGGTCATATCTGACCACAGTATGTACGAATGTACTTCATAACTAAATATCTAATATTATTCATATTTACATTAGCCAAAATGTTCACACTCGGTAACATAAGGAGTTTGGAATAAGAGGCAACAAAACAAGACATAATATTAGTAATATTACCTCTGGACCTAGATGTGACTTTATGTCTTCAAGTACGTCAGTGGCACAAGCAAGTAAACTATAAATTACCTAAACACTGGGTTTGGACTGCAAACAATTCATTTATCCTTGGAGAAATAGAAACAACATTGCCATCATTTCTATCCTTCTGTTGTCAACTCCCGCCCGTATGAGCTTTATGATCCTACATCACGTTTATGTGATCATATAAAAATACTTCCCTCGCTGGTTGAGAGTTATTAAAAACTATTAACATTTAACGACTTAGTAAGATTTAAGTAGGGATAAATATTTTCATAAACAATTCATCAAGACCTCAAACTACTTGATCTTGTTTCTTCAAGAGTTTAAAATATGCAGTTTTTAGGTTATCTAGGTTAGGTTTTTTAGGTTTTTAGGGGCACTATTGCAATTATAACCCTTTTTAAAATAGTTTTTTCCAACTGATATTATTAATTTTGTTGGCGTAATTTTATGAGTTGTTGTCAATTACTTTACACCACACGACAATAATTGCATGCAGTCAACATGCTTAAACATATACAATACAAGTCAAACATAAAATAATTGACACAATACAAGTGGCCAGTAATAAATTCAACGAAATTAATTATATGTGTAAATGATGACAGGGTAACCGCAACTAATGAAAAAAGTAAATAAGAAATCTATATAATTTAATGAATATAAATAATTGAAACTTTGTCGGTTGAACTCCTCCGCCATTTCTTAACTGATTTTATCTATTGTCGTCTCATTGGAAAGAGAGTGTCGCGTAGATTTGCAAACTGGCCTTACATTTTTGAAAAAAGCCGTTGGGCTCTGCCCCAGTGGCTTTTAAATTTCCCATGTTATCTTTATGAAGAACATAATTGTTTACATTTTGATCAGCTGTATAATTTAATTGCTATTATTTATTTTTCAATTCAATGAAACGCATTGGGCACATTTACAGATTTTTTTTTAAATTAAATATTAACTATTTTAATTTACATTCGTACATATTACATTGTAAAAAATTTAGTAAGCCTGGACAATTTGATATGTTTTAGCAAATAAGAAAAATAAACTGATATAGTACTGTATTTTTTGAGAAATCATTGACAGAACTTTCATTGAAGGATTCGCATTATTCGCATTACGATATAACAGTAAACTAGCCAAATGGATGCCAATTGATGGAAATAAAATTGCGACAGAGAGGTATGCAGAAAATCACGTACTTCTTAGTCATGTAAACAAAATGTTGTCGCTATAAAAAATTTACTGAAATTTGTAAACGTACTGGCGAAAATGGGTGGTACCATGCAGACTACATTATCATTGACGAAGATCAACACGGACAACCTAATACGGCTATAAGTGGAAAACATTTAAAAAACCAGATCAGCTTCTGAAAAATGATAAAATATTTATAAGAAATTTTGATTATATGGAACTGTTAGGTACGTAATCTATGAGTTGAGTCTTTTAAACTCATCGGAAATTATGATGACTTTTATTTGTTTTTAAATAACTACTTTACTTCTTTGCAATTGCTCGATTTCGAGCAAGGTGTAAACTAGTTAGAAATTATATCATAATCGTGCTAATACCGGGTGCGGCAAAAGTCAGTATACCGAAAAAGCAGTTAAACTGTAGCTAGCATTAAACATAACTATAAAAGTATAATTTTAATGTACCTGTTAGAGAAGCTGCTCAATGTGACCACCATCATTGTCTATACACTTGTAGCACCTTTTCAACACTGACTTACACATTTTGTTGCATAGTTGTGGTGTGAATAAAACATCAAAATGTTCCGTTATCAATTCTTTTAAATGTTTTCACAATTTTCGGAAGTAGGCCACTTTTTGAAGTTGAAGGAGTTAGATTTTCGTAAAACGCTAAGTAGAGTCTTGTAGAAAATTTAATTCCGAACCTACGATTTTCCCTCAAATCCCTTCTAGCTCTTACCGTTTTCGAGCTACAGCCGTTTAAAAAAAACGTCTTTTTCCCAAAAATCGGGGGTTTTAATGGAATTTTTTGGGGGGTTGCATTTTGAAAATTTTAAAATTTTCCTGGGATTTTTGGATTTTCCTGGTGGTTTGGGACCTAGACGGACTCCCACAAAAAATCTCAGCTCCCTAGCTATTCTAGAAGTGCCTAATCTTTTGTATACCTGATCAGTGAGTTAATGTTGTATATATTGACGCTGCAGCGGTACGCTGACTTTTGCCGCACCCGGTATACTAAAAATATAATTATGTAGAAAAAATTTTCATCCATCGGAGAAGTAAAATATCAAGTAAAAACACAAAGCAACACGGCAATTCCTATATATAATTTGACACAATCTATATATTAAAAGGCAAGCATAATTCTTTAAAACCATTTTCTCAGCTCCTGTTTATTGCAGGGAAAATCTACGCATACTGTTAGAAAGATATTTTCTTGTAGGTGAGCAGAATACCTTTATAAATTAAAATAGGCTCAAAAATAAGCACAACAAATCTCATTATAAACAGAAAATTAAAACAAATGGAAGACATTCCAATCGCATGTTTTATTTACATCGTAGGGTGAAAATAGAGAAGTCTGTACATTAGATATTTTTTGTCAAGTTTTCGACCACTGGACGACCTCTAGTTTATGTAAATATTATGACAGTAGTATACCAATATATTGAAAAATACAGGGTGGCTGAAAAGTAACTTGCACCTTGCACCCCCCTTAACTTTTCAACCATTTGAGAAATCTGTTCGTGGCAACCTTCTTAGCTTTAAAGGGCTACAATAATGATCGTCAATTTTGAAAATTTTTCCCTTAGGGTTAGTATGGGTAGAGAGTAGCTCAAGATTTTCAAATGACAAGTATAGTCGAGTTTGGTATCATTTTACAGGTCTTGACAAAACATACAAATTGACGTAAAGAAAACCAAAATCGGCCCACTAATAACAAAATGGTCCCCTAAAACATTTCAAATCCAAATAACCATGAGGGAGGCTGAAAATTAACTTGCACCCCCTTTAACTTTTTAACTATTTGAGATATTTGAAATCAGTTTGAGGCAACTTGGGCCATAATTATAGTAGCCCCTTATAGCTAAGAAGGTGGCCACAAACAGATTTCAAATATCTCAAATGGTTGAAAAGTTAAGGGGGAGTGCAAGTTACTTTTCAGCCACCCTGTATATTGTATTTCATCCACTTTCATTTCTTAGATAATAGTAAGATGTCGGAATGACTAACAGTATTGTATTGATCCAATCACCGTTGTTCCAGGTCATCGAGTTTTAATATCAAGAACTTCCAACTTATGTTCAATGCGAGGACAAACTTTGCACTTGAAACTTTGACGGAATAAAATATTCCTAGTACTAATCACCTATTAGGTTAGTTGTAATAACATATTTTGACACCAGAATTTACTAAATTAAATTCGTAACTCTAGATTAAATTAGGTTTCGTTATGGATACATCGTACAAGTTCAATGGTATATATTTTATATACTACGTATATACTACTATACTATTTCCTACACATCATACTATATCATATTTTAATTGGTGCATTTATAATGCAAGTAAATAAACCATTTAATTCTGTTACCAGTATCTATGAATAAGTGTTACAGTAATATTTGGTAACGTTTGTGGAACTTTGCTAAAAATTTGTATCAATTAAGATTTATTTATCTTGCAACATGCAAGATATTGTGAAATGTTCAGTCCTAACAAATATTTTGAATGGTAAATCACAGGTTTGATTTCTAGGATACTAAATATTCATATAAAGAATATGTCTCATGATGTGATTGATGTTAACGTAGTTCGTTATATCAACTGTCATTGTTAGGTCAGCCAGTTATTGTTCAGTGAGTGGGTTATGTTGTGATTGACATGGTACAGCTGATTGTGCCTTCATATTGATTAATGCACTTGTCATTGACAAACATTCAAGCAGAGTTAAACATTTGCATAGCAAATAACATATTATAACGTGTTTGTAAATGATATTTACCTCTTTAGTCTAAGGAACTTAAAATAAATATATTATGTTAAAAAATTCCAAAACTCTTTTACAAAGTTAGTTTATTTAATTAAATTATCCCAAAATGGTTTTAGACTAAATAACAAAATTACTAAAACAAAGTGATTATTGATATACTAAGATCATGTTTATAATCCAATGGACGTTTTTGAAAGCAAGTTTTAGTTTTAGTGAGCTCTACTGGTCATTAAACATAAACAAAATATATATAATTATTTAGTAGTTCCAATACTTTGAGTTACGTAAACATACCTTAACAAACTTGGATTCATTTGTAATCAACAGAAGTTTAGTCAACTGTATTGGTTTTACTTACATAACCAATCACATGAATTGGTCCTTTGTGCGTTGAAAGTATTAACGTTAAAGCAACTGTTACTATGCATGATCACAAAAGCAAACTGTTACCTTCGTTAAATCTACAGCTCGTATAATCGACTTATTGTTTGGAGAACAAAGCTTAGGATTCCATCTACCATAGTTGGAAAATTTATGTTATCACACAGTTCTGAACAAGTAGCCCTGATATATTTAGTATAGTAGCTGTATAAATATTTAATACAATGTAAAAGTAAAATGGTCTTCTTCAAGTAATAATGGAAAATAGGCAATATTACAATAATAAAGTTACCTAATAATTCCGTAACTACTAAAGGCATAATAAATGTATCACAGTCTCTAAAATTGTAACTGTTATTTTCAATCATAAAAATTTTGTTTGTATATCTTTTATCCACCCATGACCCGTTATGATGGTATACATATTTTGTTACTAACACTGTGGAAAATGCGTAAACAATATTTTTAATGAAATTTAATAGTCGGGAAACTATAAGCAAAAATACGAAACACTCAGAATCTTCCAAATACCTGAATGCTAAACCAATTGTTAATCGTAACCCTGCTATATTTACCAATAATTTGAATTGATTTACGTAAGTTGGAAAACGTAGCATCTAACAAAAGATGGCAAAAAATATATATATTTCAAGAATCATCATTCTAAAAACAAACACAAATTATTTAATAGTTGGAGACAATAGTGCAGTGATGTGAAAAGGCAGAGTAAATATTTTAAACTTTTAGTGAAGGTCCTTGCACTGAAACCCTCTTGATTATAAATGAGGGGAGGACGATTTGATGAGAGCACTTGCCTCTCGTCAGATTCAATGTCAAAGTCGTATTTCAGCACTTTTATGCCGTTATTATACGAGGCAGTGTTTCAGTTTCTACTTTGCCGTAAAAGAGAAATACTGTGTCAAGTAAAATGTTTCTACTCATGTAAATTTATAATTATCGGATAGTTATAAAAAAAATATATTTTAAAAATTAATTTAATGATACAGAATACAACAAGTATAGCTAGATATGCATGCCTGCAATATATATTTGTACTACAAACTTAAAATTATAAAATATTTACCAACGGAATAAATTTAATTATTTTTTTAACACTTTAGTCAAAGACATATTTTTAATGAAGTATATCATTAGCTTAATTGGGTTGAAATAAAATCTAATGAAGCTTTAAGAAGTAAAGGAAGAGTGTCTATTTTCTTTTTTTATTTACCTCTAATAAATTGAATTTATGTCAATAAAACTTTAATGCTGAATAAGTCTTAACATCAAACTTAAATTTATAAAATAATTGACTAACGAAATTACTTTTGGAAAATACATATGTTTAATGACGAATTTATTGAGCTTAACTGGCCTAAAATCAAATTTAAACCAGCTTTAAGACATTGTAGAAGAGATTTTTATTACAAAAATATATATAATTTGACTTAATGCAAATTTTTTCTTGGAAGAGTCTTTGTTAAGGTTTACATCAAAAATACAAATTAGGTAAATTAAAAAATAACCCTTTGTGTATGCCATTGTTTATTCATTTTTAAATTAATATGAAAATCTCATGGCCTATACCCCCCTATACAAATGTTTAATAATATTGTACAACTCCATTACTATTTTAAACCCACATCCATTCGCACGTATATTTTCAAAATCGTGCGAGGTTTGCAGGCGAACTCGGGCGCACTCCCGACCATGGGTCGGGCTTCTCACTTCTTGTCTTCAGTGATGACGCGGTGAAATGGCAGATGCGGAAATCCATGAGTTCTGGCTACTTGGGAACCCAAGCCATTTGACATACAACAAATCACCCTTCCTTCTAATCACCTTCTCTACCAAATACATATCTTTATACTTGGTCTTTAACAACTCCTCTGTATAGAATCCTCCCCTGATTTTTTCCCATTTTCATCTTTCAAGATATAAGTCACAGGCTTTGTATTCTTAACTTACAATAATCTTATATATATAACCCTATATAATATAACCTCTGTCCAATTAGGGGTATATCCTTTACTAAACATATGTTTATACTTGGAAATCCTCACGCAATCACCCACCTTAAATCTTGGATTTTTAACTTGCACTTTAGAAGTCAACCATTCATGCACATATTTACTATTCTTAACATTCAATTGGTTAGGTTTCATTCCTATAGACCTATGCACCTTATTATTATATTTTCTAATTAACTATGGAAGTAAATTCAACCATTTGTAACTCCCCTAAGCACTAAACTCCCTTTATAACCAATTCTTTAAAGTTCTCTCTGGAACCTCTCCACAATTGCAGCCTTAGTTGTAGAAAAAGTGTGATAGTGGTTAATATTTAGTGTGATAAAATATTGATTACAAAATTCTTTTCCATTGCCATATTGAATGTTTTTAACCCCCTTTGGTAGAATGGTCTTAATGGCTTCTTTAACTACCAACCCTGTCTTATATTCTTTAGTGGAGCAGCATAGGTTTTTTAGAAAATGTATCTATTAAAGTTAAGATGTATTTATTGCCGGATTTTTAACCATTTTATCATTTTTCAAGTATTTTTTGAGATATAAGTATTTTAAAATAATATTATGGACTTAGAAAATTTCGAGGCGTGTAAAAATGTCAAAAAGTCTGGACTTTGAAAATTTTCGTGATAACTGTTATTTGTACCCATATAAAATTATGTAAAATTTTTTTTAGATTTTTTGATATTTTTATTTTGTATAATTGTTTATAATCAAAATTTGATACCCAAGTAGTGTGCAAAGAAATTTAACCGTTTTGCCGTATCTCAAGCCGTTTTCGAGATATAAGCACTTTAAAACAATATTATGGACTTAAACAATTATAGGTGTGCACAAACCATCGATATATAACTACTACGTGTAGTAGTTATATATCGATGTCACAAACACGCACACCACATAAAACGCACGCACATAAAAAAACTATGAATAAGAAAGTACTATCTTTTGACGATGATAAGATGCTTATTCTGGAAGATGACATCAATACTCTTGCTCTTAGTCATTATAAAACTGATTAAACATAAATCTATATTTGAAATTATAATTTAGCCTTTCCATGTTTATTATGAAAAAGCCATATTTAGTTTTATCCCAACTTTAGAGGAAAAGATCACTAAATTGGTTAAATGAAACGTCATTGCCAACATGATTGTTATACACATGTTTTAAAACTTAAATCGTCTTGTTTGGATAATATTAGGAAATTTACATTATCACGTAAATGTTTGTGTACTTTGCTGCAAGATTTACACAAGTAAAAACAGTCAATATTTTTATGTCGACCTTTTGCCAAAAATGGTGTAATATTTGGACTATTCATGTCATCAAATACAACAACTGACTGTGACTGTGATGTGAATTTTTGTGTACTTGTGTACATCACACAAATTTCCCACTTTTTTCACAAATGTCATAGCAATTGTGAATTTCACTGTGACTGTGATGTGAATTCATGTATACTTTATCACGCACATTTCACAAAATGTTTATAAATTTTAATCAATTTTCACACAATTTGTGAAATTATGACACAAATTTTGTGAAAATTGTGTTGATGTGAAAAACTAAATTGATGTGAATTTATAATGGTAATGGAGTTGTACAATAGTATTGAACATTTGTATAGGGGTGTATAGGCCATGGGCAGGATTTTTTAAAAAGTGGCTAAAAAACCCACCATGTTTTTCTTATAGGAAAAAACGCCCCAAGTGACTTATCCCCATTATATTGGCTCTACATTTACACTTGTAAGGGTTGATAAATGACATAATTAGCTTTTCTAGCTCGATTTTTAATATATATATATATATATATATATATATATATATATATATATATAAAACACCAAGTTGTTTGTTTTTTTATATATGTAAGAAATAAGGTTTGGCAATTATATAGGGTTATGTATGCAAAGATCAGGACTTTTGGAATTATTGGCTAAAGAATTATCCCCATGTTATTCTTATTGGAAAAACGTTTAAAGTGAGGTCATATTGCCATATTGCCACTACTTGTATCACTAAGTTAATTTACAGTTGGTATGTTTAGTATGTAATAAACGTTCTTATTTTGATTAGTTGGGTTTATGAGTTTTGATTACCGTAGATTAACGAAATAAAAGGAATCTAGAAGCAAGTCAGAGTAGTACACGTTGAAAAGTTCAACAGATACAAGTAAAAATAATACTAAAATACATTACACCATTAATAAAATGACTTTTTCTCATAATAATGTTCTAAAGTTGATAAACTCCATTAAAAAAGTTAATACATACAGTAGTACTATTTCATTGATTTTATAACAAACCTTTTAATATATGAAGACGAGATTACACTCAATAAATCTTTTTAAAAAATCGTATGGTTAAATTGTTAAATAACACTTAAAATCAAATCATTTTCATGTTGTCCTTGAAGGTTTAGATGAAGAGCAAGATCGTATGTTGTTTGAGAGAATACTGGATGGAGTTGTTATTCTTATCACGTCAAAGATAAGCCCCTACTGTGCCCAGCGTGAGTAAACTATTTTATACGTCATGTGATGAACATAAAAGTTCCATACTATAATACTAAGTAGTTTAGCAGTTTTCGTGTTTTATCCTTAACGTGAGGTTAAATTCGTTTTATACTCTTTGGAATGTAAAAAGGACTTGGCTTAAACAAAACTCACTCTAATTTTATTAAGAACTTTTCTTTATTCACTAAGCAACCAATATTAGAAATTTTGTTTTTCCTTGGACGTTAGGCATGAGTTCGGGATTGTATTTTACATTACTTCAGGCTAGACCTAGGGATTGCGGCATTATCACTTACATAAAATCCATTGGTGATTTGACAGGACTTGAACTTTGGACCTCAGGGACCAAAGTCCTGCGCTCTAACCACTAGGACAGCTCGCTTTTCCACATGTTAGAACATTAAGCCATCACAATAATATAATTTCAATTTTCAACCGAGGAAAAGTAAATATCAGCCAGTGAAATCCCACGTCTCAAATTACAAGATTGCAAAAGATTGATAAACTAATATTTTATATGTAATGACAAAATGAATTTAATTACCAAACATCAATATCAAATTCTTACTGTAAGTTAATATACTTAAAATAGCTTCAAAACAAAATTTAAACAGATAAAAGCATGTTGCTGTCCAACAAACTGGACTGACAACAACAACACTTGTAGCTGAAGTGAATAGTCATGTAGAGAGATGGCAGTTGGTATGCTCTCTACATCTGTTAAATGTTAATTTGTAAAATAATCATGACTCTGCTGGTAAAACCAGTTTGAATATATAAGACCTACTACGTAATGACGTTTACTGACATTTATTAGCCTTATAAATGCATGGATAATAAAAAAGCTTACTGTTTACAACTTGTTTTTTCTTACCTTTCTTATAAATACAAAAATATAAAATATTGTAACAAGAGTTCCAGTGGACACACATAAAGAAAACATACCAAAAAATATCGAGGCACTAATTTGAGGTGAAACTCACGAGTCACGAAATGTTCTAAAGTGTACTGCATACTTTTCAATCAGTGAAAATACTATTATGAAAGAAAAATAATTAAAATTGTCTATTCTTTTCATGTTTATTTGCTTATGTTTCTACCATAATCCAAATACCCAGCTTACAATACAAGATGTTAAAATACGCAAAAAATCTTTAATCACCAAGAAATTGAAAAATTAGTAAATAGTTCAAAATGTCAGACATCGCATGTAAATTTTATAACCGCTAAGTATTTTAATAGTTAAATACATGCAGCAATAATGCAAATAATAGCTAAACTTCTGAAAGTAAATTAAATAAGTGAGTGCAAGAGGATTCAAATGTCAAAACAAAAACCTTATATTTAAAAAATTCTAATTCCTGCTGCTTTACGCTGTCAGGATTCAAACTTAATCCTGAAAAATTAATTGTCCGGAATAAGCCGGCAGGATTAGACTCATACTCCGTTGTTTTGTGGCAGTCTGAAATAATTTGGGGTTTTTGATTATTATTATCATAAAATAAACTGTGTGTTATGTTTATAAGCTTAAATAATGAAAATGTTAACTAGGTTGAATCCATTTATGTACGAGTTTTGCCTATTGTTAACAGTCTCTAATAAAAAGCAATAGTTTTGTAAACTGACGGATAAATGTAGGCTAGTCTTTAATTAATTTTCATATTAGTGTTCACATCGGAAATTGTTCAATATATATATATTTGAAATTGAGTTGTTATCAAACCTTCGTATTTCATTACAAAAATGGCTTAATATTTTAATAAAAAATGTTCTGGATAACTTTCTTATATGAACAATTGTTTCCCATAATTTTGTCCATATGAGCATTTTACTAGTTTTTGTAATTATGTAATTGGTTGATTACAAATTAAAACTATTAAGAACAATTTCCGATTTAGGTTGTAATGCGAAATAACCCTGAACTTCTAAAATTGTAACTAAATATTCTTGCAACTAATTTTACTATGATAGTGTAAGTGAGGAATTTGAGCATGGAACGTATTAACAATCTTTAAAACTATGTGGTTAAGATAGTTAAATCGTTAGTTGCCTATTGTTTTACAGCAATAATGCAATAACTACCCTTATGCTACACATTTAAATATTGCACCACCATAAACCTAGATGATCAGTCTGATTATATTATTATATGAACGTTGACTATTGTAGCCTATGCTTCCTTATAATGCATTTTGATAGTCCCTGGAACTGCATTGCATTTATGACAAATAATGGCTGAACTTACATCGTCAGACAATCCTCAACATGTAGTATGGAGACTTGCTACACATGTTTCGGTGGTTGTTTATAATTCCGCTATCATCTACTTTACGTTTATCATGGGTGCGAGTTTTATTTGTTTACCATGAACGGTTCCACTATTTTATAGAAGGAAAGTTGCTAAACAAGATGGCAAGATTTACAAATACTTAAAAAAAAAACGAAATCTTGTTGTTTCCAGTTTTTCCCACTACTTATGTACTGAACTAGTTAGTTGTCACACAGAAATCAAGTACTTTTCTGAAATAGACAAAAATGTATGCAGCAAATAAGTTCGATCAAAACTAGGTTTAAGTTTGAACCAGGATGGGTAATTTTCCACGATAAAACACCTATCCGAAAAATGTGTGTATATATTTTTTGTAAATTTCAGAATATTTTTGGTCAGTAAACTTTGTCAAATGTGCAGGGATCAACCATGTCATATTCGAAACTCAGCATTCTGAAAGTTTTTCTATATAGCATATTACGTTACTAGCCTGGTAAGTTGTGTTTTGGGGGATTTTCGTGCAAGTACGTTAAAGATTACCGGGCGAGTAACGTACGATACTTTACATAATAATACACAGGATAATCAGTACATTTTAAACGCATAGCACAATTTATTTAGGACATAACATAAATTTTTATATTTTTATGTTACAGAAAATAAAATATGCTGTTGCAGTTAGCTGTTTATTTTATCAGCTGACGAAGTCCACGGTAAAAGTACATAGCGTTATTTTCCGTGTTTAGGCACGGTAAAGGACAACTTTCCAGTCTATCAATACGGATGGAAAAGTACCTGTTTCTGTGTAGTATTATGTAAATGTGATTTACATAGTTATAAGTAAAACAATTACTATTGATATACAGTATTGTTATCTTAACATAAAACCGTCTCTATAATAAGCCTTGCATTACACAAGAGAAGAAAACGAAACTCATTTGTCATTGTCCTATTGTCTTCCATCTCACGCATTCGTCTTCGTCTCATTGGGTTTTATACTTAGTTATGCTTTCTGAAACTACTTTTAACGCAAATACTACAGAAAATATAATTGGTGTATATTATGGTAGGAAAAAAAGGTATAATGGTTAACCTACTGGATATAATCTATTCAATGTATTGTGTCTTATTTATTTAACGAATTATGTTATAGTGTAATGTTTAACGACGCCATTGAAGTATACCTTAAAATAAAACTTATTCTTACATTACGCTTACTACAGAAAAGAGTAGAAGTTAACCAAGTTTAATCGTAATTAACTATTTAATTAATAAAACTTACCGGTTAAATTAATAATTCGAACAGTAGACTTTTGCTTTAATTGGTTAGAAATGAAACCAAAATAAATATTTGTTGCAAATAAGATATAATAAATAATATATAGGCAAGAAGCAATCAACGTTTTTGAAGTTTTCTTCAGAATTTGATACAAAAATGTATACATTTATGGTTAATAAAACCATTGTGCTTTTTATTATTAACTGTTTATATATTTAATACATATATTAACTGAAATATTAAAAACAAAGCGGTAGTGGGAACATATTTAAAAAATCAGCAGAAACGTTTACACAATTTACTAGTTACTCTATGTTAATTTGTACAATTTGTTGCGATTAATAATAGACTAATAAATAGTTAGGTCGTAAGTAGTAGTAGTGGAGTTATAGATATAAATAACTTCTTGATCATCATTGTACGTGTTATTAAATGTACGGAAAGTAAATAAAAGAAACGTCTTATAACACTTAGAACATATATTTACGCTTATACTGTTACTCACAAGACGGTAAATATACAAAAAAGATAGTAAGTGGTGATCGTTTTCGATTGGACACTCCAATCATCATCAGACCCAATAGGCGAATCTATACACGAATTTAAACATTCGCCAATTGGGTCTGATGATGATTGGAGTGTCCAATTGAAATCGATCACCACTTACCATTTTTTTTTTTATATTTACCGTCTGTGAGTACTGTAACAGTATAAGCGTAAATATATGTTTTAAGTGTTGTAAGACGTTTCTTTTATTTACTTATTATACGTTATAGATATAAAATAAACAATTTAAAACCAAAACTAAAAATGTATTGGTTTCTAAGCTTTTTTAAACAGCTTATAAAATTTCCAGTTAAAAAAGTTGTATTTATTCACTGAAAATAATTAGAAAATACCGGTGTAAATGTCACTTTGAACTCGTAAGTGCCAATGGTGGCAATGGTCACTTTGTAATGAACCATTCTAATTTTCAGATACAAAGGTTTCTTGGGGCCACCCTAACTTGTTTTTGATTAAAATTAAGAAATACATATTGTTAAATAACATACATATTTTAAAAGTAAAATTACACCTATTATACTAAACAATAGCAATACTAAATTTACTTTAAAGAATAGTGTGGCACCATCTAGACCTTTTCTCAGTGAATTTATCTTTACAACATTGATATACAGGGTGTTTGGTAGCGAGTGTAAAATATTTTAAGTTATTGTTATGCAAATTATTAGTTATGTTAAGGAAATTGTGATAAAAGTACACAATCTGGATAGTTATATCTCACTCCTACTTTTAGCAACAGCAGCTTTTAAAAATATTTTCCTTATTTTAAGCTTTAACATCATATACATCATCATGTGACATTTTATGTCCACCTAAACCTTTTCAATATTTATTATAACCACAACAGAGAAAACTAAGTGTCATTGACATTTTTAAAGATGGATAAATTTGTTGCAAACATTTACTATTCAGCATAACGATTTAAAGATTTTGTTGAAAAACTAAAAAAATGTGAGACTAGACTCTAAAGTTTGTAGTTGTCATTTGGAAAGCAACATAAACTTTTATGTCGTAGGTCGTAAAGGTCGGAACGTCTGTGAACACTTAAATACAAGAATGCACTTTACATTGTTGTCATAGGATGGATGTTATATACATCCAGCTTTAACAATTCAAGACTTAACATATTAACATAAAGATATTAACATAAGAAATAACATATTCTTAAAACATTCAAAATATTACTTTGTTAAACTTGTTGTATTCATACTAGGGCACAGATGTCTTTAAAGTTGAAAAAACCTGTTAAATCATATTTAGAAGTCAACAAGCGTATTCTTAAATGATTTAGACAAAAGCATTTTTTTTATATGAGGAAATATGGTAAAAATGTGTTTTTTTTTAATACGGGTTTCTTAAAAAAGTTGTTTATCTTGATTAAGATGTTTTACTAATTCTTGTAAGATATTTGCCTATACTGCAAACGAAAAACTTAAATAATTGTACTAAAAAATTAACTTACTAAGTAGGTTTAACACGTGAGGCTTCGAGCTTAAAACTATAGTTACTGAACTCTCCCAAGCTGTAGCCTAAATTTATTATTCTTGAGAAGAGTTAAGCCTTGTATCCGTTGTTAAGTTTTTGTGTTCTAATACGATTAGAGAGAAACTCCCTGTAAAATGTGAGTGATAGCACCTTAATTAATCAAAAACCTAATAAATCACTACTTTCTCTGTTATACTTCAGTTATATAAAAATGCAAAACTGTAAACCTTTGACTGACATTTGTGCGTAAAGATAAAAATTGATTTATTTTCGACTGCCTAAAGCCAAAACGTAAGCTAAAACAACTCTAATTTATTTTTTTAAATATATATATATATATATATAACATGTACGTAGGCATATTTTGTAAAACCAAGAGTAGAAGACCTTTTCATAAACATCAATGAACTGGAAACATGGCACAAACAGCTTCAACACCAGAGATGGTACTCTAAACATCAAAGCGTACATTTAGCCTTAAATACGACGCTGCTACATTCTACCAAGCCTTACAATCTAATTATAAATTCATTCCAGAATATTAGATGGCAATTTATGAACACATTTTTTCCAAGTGGATAACGTGTTTGCTTTGTTGAAATTAATGTACCAACACCTAACTGCACTTGCTAAACAAGTCATAGCATTTGTTACCGTTTTAGTATTTGGGAATACGATCAAGATTATCATATTTTTGGTTGCTGTAGGGAGGCCATGACATTTTAATTGTTAGGTATTTTACGATTTTCCATTCATACAACATTGTTTCTTCAGGTGTGGCCTAAACAGTATTTTTTATGAGAAATATTTGGCTTAGCGGAATTTATGTATTTGTATGGTATTATAACAAAGGCAGTTCCAGGTTAGTTTGATATGATTCTTTGCTGTTAATTTCAAGAAGGATCCATGAGGTCCTAAGTTCGTTTCTGTATAGAGGTAATTCATTTAAAATAAATGATATTTTCCCTTGGAATGTTACACATCTCTGTGATTTCCAGAGAGCCACTAACAATTTAATAGCGTCTCTTTAAGAAACCAATAAATCTTCTTCTGTTTTTCAAAGTAATACACGTATAAATGATTCATGCAGCCTCTGAAAAGGAAATTGATTCATAGAAAACGACTAAAGCCCTCTATTTTAAAGATGTATACCTGTTAAAAAAATATACAGGGTGTCCCAGACCACCCGGCTGGCTTCTATAGCTACAATGAAAGCAAATAGAAACCTGATTGCAACTGGAACCTATTTTGACCTCATGGAATTCAGCAAAATTATTTTTAAGCCCAAAAATGCACCCAAAAGGGCAGATTTAAGGGGGTGGGGGTGATTATAATATTACATTTTAGGCGGAATCACTTTCCGATCCAGATTCACTCAACCTCTACATCCTCTTCGCCCTAACCAACCTCTTGAGATCCCGCTTCTCTTATTCATGCAGACTCACCAGGTGTTATCACTCAAAATGTTATCTTTGTTTGCTATTCAGTACTATAACTACAAGACAGGTCTTGTATGGTTTTATTTATGATACCTAAAACAATTAGACTCTACAAAAGTAATAGATACCACATCCAAGGAGGATCAGAATAATTGTAAGAACCGTTGTTTACTGATGCTATGCTACGTTTAATTTATAGCTGAAAAGGCCATTACTAATTTAATGCAAACAAAACCCAGATGTCTAGGTTAATAAATCATTGCATTAGCCTAAAATCATGTAATATATTTCATAAATAAGTATATATCAGTATAACTTTTTAAGTTGGCAATTTTTATAATTTGCTATACATTAAAACATTTTTGTCAGTTAGATAAACTAGCTGTTCTATTTTAGCAAATTGTGGATTACAATTTCTATAACGGGAATCTCAATGACATTTTGCATTGAGCAAATGAGACATACTAAAACAAATAATTTTGAATCTAAAATAGGTATATGTAAATATTAACGGGAGTATAATGGTTCATAAGAATGCTGTTAATACTTTAAATTGGCTAAATTTAATTATTTAACATTAATATGAACTTATAGAGTGATTTATGGTTAATACAGTTACATTAAAATATTATAAACAATAACAATAGTAAAACATTTTACATAGGCACTATTTTATAACAGAAGACAACAATTTCAAAAGTAATAAAGCAAGCAATTGGATTTATTCAAATAAAAAATTATATCGTTGTTTTTTTAGAATAAATTTAGGAGTGGTTATGGGTCATCGGGCTCTGGGAGTTTACCCGGGGAGGACTTTGGTCCTGGGAAATGGATGCTGAGGGAGTGGTAGTACCTTTCGGGCCGTTCCGGCCAAACCTTGCATGCGGGGTTGGTTCGGCAGACTGGTCCACACCTAGCATCAACTCTCACTTGTAGCTGCGGAGAGCTGCCCCCTGCCACTGGGTGTTGGTCCACCTACTGAACCAAGTGAGGGGGGCTTTCCATATTGGAAGGCCTTGGAGTTGCAACCTGGCTGGTGCAGAAAACACGTCCCAGAAAGTAAGCTAAGCCGCAAGATCTGGAAACTGAAGCAACTCAATGCAAGCTTGGAGGCATAGGTGGCAGCCCCACCACCAAGCTAGGGTGCTAAAGGCTTATAACCTACACATCTGAACCTCAAATTATAACCGAATCAGCAACAAACCTCAGATCGATGAACAACGCGGAAGTGACTTTTGGCATACGTACAAGGACAAGAATTGGATGTTGGGATGTAAGAAAGATGTTTGAAAATGGACGACTGGAAATAATTAGTGCTGAAAGAGAACAATACGGGATTGAGATATTGGGCCTAAGTGAAACAAGATGGAATGGATTTGGAGAAGTGAAAACTCGTAGAGGCGACACACTTTTATACCCTGGTAGAGAAAATGAATAAGATGCTCACAGAAATGGAGTAGCCTTTCTGATGAGCAAAAAAGCACGGCAAAGCTTGATGGATTGGAGCCCGATATCAGAGAAGATTATTAAAGCAAGATATAAAAGCAAAATGCGAAATTTTACTATCATCCAGTGCTATGGACCCAAAAAAATGATGCAGAATATGAGACTAAAGACGGTTTTTAAGCAATTGGATAGAGAGCTAAAGACGATAAAAAAGAGAGATATAATAATACTGATGGGAGATCTCAATGCACAAATCGGCTCAGACAATGTGGAAAGAGAACATGTTATGGGAGTACATGGATTGGGAACCGAAACAGATAATGGCACACGTTTCACCGACCTGTGTAGCAACAACGAACTTGTCAGTGTCGGTTCATTGTTCCCTCACAGAAGATGTCACAAAGAAACCTGGGTGTCACATGATGGGCACGCAAAAAATCAAATTGGCCATATAGCCATTATTAAGAAATGAACAAAGTATTTGTTCGATGTATAAGAAGTAAGCGAGGAGCTGACGTTGGAAGCGACCACCATCTGGTCCTTGGAACGATAAGAATCAAAATAGCAAGAACTCAAAAGATCATGTCCAGCAGGAAGAAAAAGTTTGATATAGACCAGCTCCAAGAAACAGAAACAAGCACAGGTTTAATTTGGATGTCACAAACAGATTTGAATGCTTGGAACTAAGTGGTGAGGAAACAGTGGATGAGTTGGGTGACAAAATTCATAATATATTTGAAAAGGCAGCTGATGAAGTTCTTGGCTTTAAAAGTAAATCTCAAAAAAGCTGGATAACAAAGGACACGTGGAAGAAAGTGCAGAAGTTAAATGAGATCTGAGAGCAGATAAACGACGTTGGATCAATAACTTAGCGGACCAAGCACAGCAGGCTGCAGAAAGAGGAAACAGTGCTATGTTATACAAAATAACCAAACAGTTGTCAAGAAAAGGATTTAAACCAGTCAAACCGATAAAAGACGAAAATGGAAGGTTTATTACAAAAGAGGGTGAATTAGGTGGAAGGAGTATTTTGAAAGGGCACTAAATAGAAGTATTGAAGAAGGAGAAGAAGAAAATGTCTTTCAAGATAAAGATCAATTAAGAATAAATACTGAACCTCCCACCCATGCAGAGATTGACAAGGCAGTCAAAGATATAAAAAAACAGAAAAGCATATGGAATCGATGGCTTGACTGGAGAGCTATTTAAGTATAACCCAGAAACTGCAGTTAAGATACTCTTACCCTTTTTCCAAAGAATATGGGAAGAGGAAACTATGCCAAACAATTGGAAAAAGGCGTCACTGTAAAAATTCCTAAAAAAGGAGACCCAAGTAAATGTGAAAACTTGAGAGGTATTACTCTTCTACCAGTAATCAGCAAAATCTTCACTAGAACTGTACTGTTAAGATTAAAGGAGAATATTGATGAAAGGTTAAGGAAATAACAGGCTTGGTTTAGACTAAACAGGTCTTGTGTCAACCAAATTATCACAGAGCAGTCGCTAGAGTTTCAGTCTCCAGTTTATGCCACATTCATTGACTTTAAGAGAGCCCTTGACAGTGTTGAGAGAAGTGTCATGTGGAAAATTGCTCTAGAGAGCGGTATACCTGAAAAAATCATTAATATAACGAAAGAATTGTACAGGGATTTTCAATGTGTTGTGAAAGATATGGGACAACATTCATCCCCTTTATTAGTGAAGACTAGTGTGATGCAAGGGTGCTTGCTCTCCCCTGTCCTTTTCACGATCGTCATAGACCATGTCATGAGAAGAGTAGTAAGGAAAAAAAGAGGACTGCAGTGGGGCATTGACGGTCGTTTGTATCTCCTGGATTTCGCAGACGATATATGTCTACTTTCCCAGAGACACAAAGATGCATCTGATAAAATCCAAGACCTTAAGGAAATGGCAGGAAGAATTAGGGAAGTTGGACTGAATATAAACATCTCCCAGACTAAAGACCTCAGGATCAACAATGCGTCAGAAGAACCTCTACGAGTATGTATTGGGGAAGAAGAAATTGAACGTGTTGAACAGTTTTGCTACTTAGTAAGCATTGTTTATAACCAAGAAGGAACAGATGAAGATGTAAGAAGCCGGTTGAAAAAAAGCTAAAGGAGCATTCGCCCAGCTTATTCCAATTTGGAGATCTTCCCAACTAAGCTTGAGGGTGAAACTGAGACTTCTGGAAACAAATGTCAACTCAGTTCTGTTGTACGGCTGTGAGACCTGGAAAGAGTCCAGGAGAAATGACCGAGCCATTCAGGTCTTCGTCAACAGATATCTCAGGTCAATTTTAGGAATAAGATGGTCTGTGGTCATTTCCAACGAAGAGTTATGGGCCAGAACTAATCAAATCTCACTCAAGAAGAAAATTAAAGAAAGAAAGTGGAAATGGATTGGTCATACGCTAAAAAAAAGGAGAGAGCGAGCTAGTGAGAAAAGTTCTGGAAATGAATTCGCAAGGTCAAAGGAGAAGGGGGAGACCAAAAATGACTTGGAGGCGTACGGTATACCAAGAGCAGCGGGAGATTGCAAGCCTTTTGCTGCCCTATGTTCATCGGAGGAATAACAGGAAACAAGTCAAGTTATGGGTCATCCAGTAAGGTTTTAAAATTGTAAAACGTATTTCCTACTATTTACAAAAAATAACGTACAATATCGTGTAGGATTAATGTTTTTTGAGAAGTAATACAATCTTTTTGCAAAGTACTAACTTTATTAGACATATAATTTGGGCATTCATTACTTGTTATGTACTCATTGGCCTTTGTATCGAAGTGCAAATTACAAAATATCTTTAAAATGTAAAAAAATGTGCATCGGTGTTTTTAGAGCTATATGAGTTAATATTTATAGCTGGAAGGTCTACAGAAGCACGATCGACCACTTTATATGAAGTTTAGACACATTACTGTATGATTCTAGTCACGTTTTATTTGATTGGAAAACTCCAACTGTATTTTAAAAGTCGTGACACGATGCAAACTCAAGTTCATAAATCGTTATATACATCGTAAACGCAGCTTAAATTAAACATTTACCATTTGATTTTTATGCTTTTTTTAAAACTTCGTAACTGTTTGTTTGTCGATATTCAAAAATTATGATTAAACAACAAGGCACTATGTATTTTGAGTGGTATTGAGACCACAAAAAATATATTCGTAAATATATTAGAGTATTTTTTGAATACTTATGTACTCTATTCAAGATTCACATTTGTGTGATTTTTTCATTTGTAGTAGATAATGTAATTTGTAAAATTTTCCCTCTGAACTATTTAGTACAGTGTTTAGATGGATAACCAATGAATTTAATCACTGTAAAGGTAATAGTATAATATATAATAATGCATTTTCTACCTATTATTCTATTAAATAAAACCTTAATCAAACGTTAAACCTTTGCCAATATATTTTTGAAAGTTTACTCTTGTTTCTTCCTATTGTTTTAACGACAATAAAGTTAATATATATTTTCTTATTTAATATATAATCTTTATATTTTGTAAATTCGCCTCTAAATAAAATCTTAATTGCCCTAACTATTTAAAATAGCTAAAATATGAAAATAAACTATCTATACCTTGTCTACCTAAACCCCCGTAGAATATTCTATTTGGTATTATATTCTAAATAGAATATTCTATTAGAATATTAATATTCTATTTAATATTCTATTCGTAGAATATTCTATTCTACGGGGGTTTAGGTAGACAAGGTATAGATAGTTTATTTTCATATTTTAGCTATTTTAAATAGTTAGGGCAATTAAGATTTAATTTAGAGGCGAATTTACAAAATATAAAGATTATATATTAAATAATCAATTCTACATGAATATCTAGTGCTAATTGATCTTTATTCCCGCCAGTATTCTCTTATCACCCTTCGTATTAAGAATTATGTTTACTCTTCATTGTCTAGATATGTAAAAATAGTTTTACGCCACACTACACTATTTTGACGAACTTTCCATGCAAGGATTTAGTCCAGAATACAGCTGTTTGCCGAAAGTTCAAATGGGATTTCATTGCATACTACTCTACTGTAAGTCTGTAATGTGTTTTACCGGACACCAATCAGCTGATTATACTGTTTTTGGGTGGCAATGAGTGGTTATAAACAAAAAGATAACCTCTCTTAGAGGTTATGACTAGTCGTTGTTAGTCCTTTAGTCGGTGGCAATATATATGGATTTTTACTAATTTAGTAGTATGGCGTAAACTACGTAACTCGTCCAAAATGTGTTTACCGGACTTGTTTGGTACTCGACTTCGTCTCGCATTCAGGACTAGAAATTTAATATACTATTAAGTGCTATCAATCGTATGAATTCGCATGATTAATATGGAACAGTGTATTATTGCTCGTTTAATGATTTAAAACCACATTTTTTTTCAAACATTTGATCAAAATAAAAAATACTGGTTACCTTTCTTGTTGACGGGAAGACCCGCTATAGAATAACTGAACTACAGCTGTTATGGAGCACATAATTATGTTACAATATATATCTATGGTAATTAAAAATCCCTCATGGTAGAGTTCATCAGTATTTGTTTTACAAGAATATAGAATGAAGTACCCTTACCTCTATTCGCCAACTCTGAGGGACCAGAAGCCAAACCATGTCAAAAAAAGATAAAAAAGATCTTAATCTTTTAAATATGTGAGTAAAATGTATGTACCTATTAAACTTTTATCCTATTAAGTAAAACAGGTTTGATGAAGCTTGATATAACCCTTTGCACCAGCAACATTTAAACATAACTTCAATAGGAGTCAGTCTCAGATGTCTTGCCTCAGGGCTCTTTATCCTCGACAGTCGTAATTCTTATTACTTGCTTGTACATCCAGAATGTTATTGACGACAAATTGATCGAAATATTTGAATAAAGCGTCGTCATAAACGATATTATTAACAGTTTCTACTTTAAAGATAATAATTATGACTTATCAGTTTCAAAGTAATAGGAAAACGAACATTCTAGGATTCTTATTGTTTGATTGACGATTTAATAACGTAAAATGTTATAACAAGCTAATAGTGTGATAAAAGATTTTAACACGGTGGGTTTTCAGTGGTTTGTCTAAGTATATTTTAGTTATGTTTTCCCTTTATCTCATAAACACAAAATTAGTTTAGTACAAGTTTTTCGGTAAAAACACAAAAAATTGTAAAATGCCTTATTTAAGGTAAGTTCAAAAATAATCAAACACAAATAATAACACCCACCTGAGGCATTTACTGTTTGCTTGAACAGCCAGGCCTGTCGTCTACCAGACAGCAAAATACTTGCGAGAAGCAAACCATATCAGACAGAGACGTGATTCAAATCATTTACAACACTGCTCTGCCAAAAAAGCAGGCGCCATCAGGGCTTAGGTATATGGTTGAGCCACTTTCATTCAGTTATATCATTGACTATAGGCCTACGCCTCTATTAGAGGTGTGTAGCCAATGGTTATAGTCGCAGAAATAGTATATGGATGTTGGGTTTGTTTATCCTGCATCCGTTATATCAAACTTCTGAGCTAAGTGGGTTTGTGAAATGACCTCGGAGACAATATCCAGCCATGTGTCAAATTGATTTGTGTTCTGGATCAAGTACTTTCATAAAATAGTATGTCCATGCATAACATAATGAAAAATTGGTCGAATTGGTATAGTAAACCTATACAAATTTTAAAAGTCTTTAGAGAATACCCTATGGATCCGTCTATTGTCATTGATCATATACATGTAATATAAATTGTCGCATTAAAAATAATCTTAATCCTATATACTATAATACTATAATCCTATATAGCATGACGTGTCATGCTAAAGTGACCATTAATCGAATTTTACCAAGCAAAATTCTCGTAAAATTAGACCACCGACCTAGGGACCAGTAGGTTGCTGAAGCTACTACTCTATTTTAGATTTCTTTTTCCTCTATGTTATCGTGTGTTATTCTTATCCCGAGGTATTTAAACTCATCCACAGTTCAAACTGAAAATTATCCACTTCAATATTCTCTTTCCGGGCTGATCCTTCAGTTATTACCACTTTCATATGTTTGTTTTTATGGTTTAATGTTTGTCCAACCTTGTTGTCTTCTTCTATTAGAACTTTTGTTAAGCTTTAATTTTAAACTTTTTCTACGTTTTACATGGACTAGATTAATAAAACATGCCTATTTACAACGATGGGGGATTTTATGCAAATTTTAACAGAGTTTTACAGTGCTCTGAGGAAGCCGAGTTTGATAATATCTCAATAGCCATTTACCAGCATCACATCATGAACTTTAGAGCTACTATCCCAATACAACAAACCATAAACAAAGACATTCTTAAACGGATGCTTACTATTCAGGCATCTTAACATGTTAAATGCCCTTGATAGTTTTGAACAGGTTTTTGCAACATGATCAAACCATACTAACTTTCAGTCCAAAATGAAAAGTTGACTTTGTGCACCAACATCATAATCTGCCTCTCTGAGAGTATTTAAATCTAAACATAGTTAAGTTTTATATTTTATTTATTACTTTTATATATACTTTATATATACTTACTTTTATTCACTTCTATAGTTTATTAATTGAGTGGGAATTATTTTATTGTAGTTTAATAGTAAAAATTAGTTGTTAAATCAAGTTATTACATTAATATTTGATCTCTCATTTACTTAATGTTGAGTTATGGATTAATATTGTCCATATTGGTTTTAATTTTGACAACAGTCCTGTCTGCGTACTATATACATCTGATCAACATTGATTTTTAGTAGACTACTTGAATTCAAGTGAAATGTAATCGTACGTGTTATGTTTTGCAACGTGGCTGCCTACGCTTACACTATAATTAATGTTCATAAATGTAGGCTAGTCATTTTAAGAAATTGTTTCCATATACAGCTCCTTCTTCAGAAATGTGTTTCGTGAGATTGTTTTTTAATAAAGGTTCAACTGTCAAAAGTATATCCTCTCAGCCACAACGTCTTATCTATAAGAAGAAAACTATACATTTGATCAAAATTAAAAAATTCTGTATTCCCCTTCATTATATTTTAAGATTGCCTCTATAAAAAGAATTAATGGAACGTCCATAAACGTGTTACATCTATTGTTATTTAAGTATAGAATGATGCATTGAACCAAAAATCAAATCTCTGCCAAACCAAAAATTCTGTTTTTTGTTTTTGTGACCTAAAGAACAAAGAAGAAGAAGACATCTTAACAGCTCAAATGTAAGTAACCGAGTAATAAATTAGTATACTGTAGTTTTCCCCTTGATTTCAATCTGATAGTTCGTATTACAGTATTTTATTAGGCTAAATGATACTTTGCTTGGACATAACCAATATGGATAATAAGACCAAGTCTCTTCCCATAATCTACATAAATTGATTCGATAAAAAAGAAATGTTTTCTGTCAAGATGGAAGAATTATTGACAAACACTATTTGTTTATGTTTTACTATAACATGTTTTTGAAAGTACTTATTCAGAATTATGATGTAGCACGCATGGTAATAATTATTTGTCACGTATAGAAATCAACTTGTGAATATTTTATATACACATATCAACATTGTGTTAATTAACTTATCAAGATGTACATGACAAAAACGGTGTACTATATTTTGACGTTTTAGATCGGATCTTAATACACCTCACTGTTTTTAGGGAGCTTGGATTCAATCTTAGCTCCCGAAGGTCGTTATGTTAATTGGTTCAACTGGACCCAGCGGATGCAATTAGTCAGCTAAACATTCCTCTTTTATTTAAATGCGAAACACAATCCAACTTGACAATGTATAAAAGATTATTACGATCAGATGATGACATTGTATCTTTTATTTGAGTTGGATTGTTTGACTATATGACATGGTGTATTGTTAGGCTTGAAGTTGTTTGACTAGAGATAACACTAACTACGTCCTTCATCGCGTTAACTGTAAAATCTCAAGCAAAGGTTAGGATGTTACTGCCAAAGTATAGATATTCTTTATTCTAAAGAATGGACATAGATATAGTTTATGAATTAATAAGTACAAATACAATGTACATCAGAGTTGTCAAATACAGTACATAGAGTAGTCTAGTAATTTCTTTAAACAAATGATTGATCAATTAGCATATTTATTCCATAAAAGTTGTGTACAATTAAATTATAATACCATGTTAATAAAATCAGGCAGACAGGAATTCCTGTATACTGTATTTAGAGGTTAACGACAAAATACTATTAGTTTTCCGGTTAGTCTTGGTAAATATCGTATTCATTGAGAACTTAGTATGAAGTCCGAAAACCACCAAAGAAAGGTGAATTTTGAGGGCTCCATTCCAGAGGGCAAAACTACTGTAACAATGGACAGAAATCCTCTCCATCAACACCTAAAGAAGACAAGCCTTGGACAGGTCCTTATACCCGCTTCCCGATACTGTTTCCCAGTTCTACAGTTTTATAACAATAAACGCCAATTTTCTCTACTTACAATTTTCTACTTATCAACGAATTCAATCAATGAATGATCAGATAAACCTTTATTTTCCCAATCAAGAAATAGCTGTTGGTTCTTGATATGGGATTCTCAAACGTTATAAACAATTATTTAATCTTCAACAAACAAACAATTGTGATGATGATGTTTTTGATCTTCAACAATCTGTAACCGATACAATAGAGTAATTTTAAATATTTTTAGAAAGGGCTCAAAGGGCTCAAGGGTATCCCACAAGTTTATTTGAGATTAGTTGACAGAATGCCTAATCTACTCCTCTATACTAATTGTAATTATTAGGTCGGTTTTAAATATGATTTTAGAAGCATATTTTAGAAGCATTTTCTTCATTCTATCCAGAAACGAAGTTTAACAAAAAATATAATAATAATATTTTAGATGTGCTTGTAAAAAACCATTGATGGGTTTTACAATTTTACGAATAATATAATAAAATAAGTACTATACAATTAAAATAAGAATCAAAAAAGGAAGAATTATAAACTAATATAATACGTTTTGTATCATAATACAGGCAAAACTTTAAATCGGAAATTTTATTTAGGTCTTAGACCCGATGAAGAAACTGAATACGTTTGTAAATTTAAAAATTAAGCTTTTCCGGTTTGGAAAGTTCACATGTTAATTGAGATTTGGTTGTTATAAATGTGTCAAACGAGAAAAAGGAAACAGTATTAAGTGAGAAATATTTGTTAACTAAATATAATTTACGATACCTAATATGAATGTATTTTAAGGCATAGTTTAATACGCTACGGTTGTTTTAAATCATTTGTATTTTTATATTAGTTGTTATCGAATGATAAATGCACATCACAATTATTTTATTGATAAACTAAAGTAGTTTATAAGATTACTTTTAGTTTATTGAACAAGGTTAACCTTAGTTAAAATTTATCTTTATATCACCGATCACAAACACGTTAATTCATAATTAGTTAGTATTAGTATGTTGTAATTTGTTAATGTGATGAATATTGTCAATTTGCTTTGGTGAGAAAACTATTGATTTAATATATAATCTCTTCATTCTCACTTTCGTAGAAAAACGTTTTGCACAGCTGTCTATTACTAAAATATCTATATACAGAGTGTTTATAAGTAAAAATATCACCGGATTGCAATATCATGGATTGGGCATTGATTTTGGGTATAGCAATTAGAGTTCTCTTCCTATTGAAAAAATCAAGAGCTTTAATTCTGTGATTTGTGACCAATAGTGCTTTAGCCTGTTGATGTTGACTAAACACTTATCTATTTTTAAGGTACTGATTTCAATTGTTTGTGCTATTCTTTAGAAGGGCAGCAGTATTTTACAAATACCTAGTATTTTTATAGTAATGCATTCAAGGTTAGTGAACCAACTTAAAAGACGTGCATACTACATTACTAGAATAAATATTCCCAACATATTTTTTATGATATACAAGGGCATAGGTGTGATACGTATTAAGGAACATTATTTCCTAATTTACATTAGCTTTAAAACGCAACCAATTTAGAATGTTAAATAGATAGGCCTAATCACATTGGGCCAATCGTTAAGGATGGTACTAGCCCACGGGTTTGTATAGTTTGTTTCATTTAATTGTCAGATTGAATGAGATTTAATTATGAAAGTTGATCTTCCAAAAATGCAGTCTTAAACTTGAGAAATTGATTCATGAAAACATTGCTAAGCTGAATCATAGGTTAGAAACCAGTCATTTTCAGAATTAAATTTTAAGACAACATAATTTGAAAAAATAAAAATAGTTTTTGTAGGCCTCAAAAAACGTATAAGTAAAGAAAGAATAAGTAAAGAAGTCAGTAAACAATAATGAAGATAATATGCCTCTTTAAGACAGAAATATTTTTTGTTTATAAAACATCCACACAAACCTTTAACTTTGGTGAGGAAAGGTCTATGTGATCTGTCTAAGTATTCTTTGTAGTTTCACGTTGAGTTGAATAATCCACCAGCAGGAGTTCATAACCATAAATTCCTTAGAACTTCTCTTGGTCGAGAGAAAGGTTAAGATAATCCCTCTTGGTTGCCTTATATACTACATTTAAAACTGTCTCATCACACGTTATGATAAAGTGGTTGTGTATTTATCTAATGGTTTATATGGATGTCAAATAATCCTTAATTAATTATAAGATTGGATGTTTGTTATATGTCAATAGAGATGGATGATGAAACTATGAATTAACAAGTCAACTTATAGTTAACCCAAAGTTATTTTCTTGGTTGTGATATAAATTATGTCGATATATGGGAAAAAGGTATAAAAGAATATTGTAAGTATGTTATGTTATATTTTACTTTGGCTTACATTATAAATGTAAAAATTAGATGTAATATTTACGTTTGTAGGAGAGTCAAACCTTTAATTAAGGTATCATACACACATCAAAGGTATGTATTAGCAGTAACTTGAATCTGCACAAACATTTCATATTTAGTTCATATGTAATAATTTGTACTCTCATATTTCTGATGAAATAATAAAGCTTTTATCCAAAGAATTAAATGGATTAATTGTCAAGGCATTGTGTATAATGCCTAGAGGCAAAATATAAAACACATAATATATTTTCCTACAGTCACCTGACAAAGTGGGCTTCCTTGCACTGACTATATTACAGAAAGTTGCTAACTGCTGCATTTACTTACTTTTACCGCACGCTTTTTTGCCACATTCTTTAGCCGCACACCAGTATTCCAACCAAACAACATAAAACAGCGTGCTTTTATTATGCACGTAATCCGCGTACGCTTAGATATAGGTTGGCAACACTTAAAGATGCTACGACTACGATCAGCTAGCAGTTGTTTCCCATTTTGTTCAACACTTGAACTTAACCTAACCTAAGACGTGTTTTTTACTGTTTGAAAGACAATTTGTCTATGCTTTATAGTAAAAGTGTAGAAAATATAATAAGGGACACGAGTGCAAATCGCCTTTGCTGCACTCGAGAAACTTTCCACATTAGGCGAATGTGGAAAGTTTCTCGAGTTCAGATTGTGCATGAACATTTCTCTCGTGTGCAGCAAATTGCCGCTTCGCACACTAGTTACTTAAATAACTTTTGCATTGTTTTACGTGATGGAGGTATACGTTATGCGGCTCACCCGAGTGCAGCGTCAGACAGCACTAAGGGTAGCAGCTGCCTACCGAATAGTGTCCGACCCGCCGTGTTGGTGGTTGCTGGGGTCATCCTCATCAAACATTTGGTGTCGGAGAGGAAGGTAGTTTATCAGTGGCGTGGGGAGGACCAAGCACGAACAGAGGAACGCACCCGCACCTACCACCTGTGGCAGGAGAGCTGGGAACAGGAGACTCGGGGACCAGGTGACTGATACAACAAGTCCAACCTTGGTGGTTGGAGAGATGAGCTATTGCATTGCCCAATTTCTGACGGATCACGGCCTTTTCCGGCCGTACTATTCAGGATGGGCAAAGCCGTGTCACCCAATTGCATCTACTGCCCGGATATTTCCGATGCCGTTGAACATACTTTCTTCCGCTGCCAGCGTTGGGAAAGACCCCGCCTGGAGGCTGAACCGTGTATAGGACTGCTGTCGGTACACGCGGTCATTCTGATGATAACGGAGGTGAGGACAATTCGGACCTGTGTGTCAAAATTTCATCCTGGGTATTCTCCGCTCCAAAATGCTCGACCTTAACCGGAATACGGTGTACCGGTAAGTCATAAAGAATCAGAATTCCAGAAACGGTGCGAACCCCGATAGCTTCTTAGATCACATGTTGGTCTGACTTTAAGTAATGTGAAAAACTATTCCAGGTCTTTGTCCAACATAGTAGACGGAGTTTTTATTAAGCAGTCTGATTAATTCAAGAGTCTCACTCTACATGCATGCTACTTGTGTGCGTAAAATTGTTTTCCCTTATCTTCCTTGAAAAAAAAATGTATTTTATTTTAGGTTAGGTTTACTGATGGCTAAAAAAGGAAACAACAGTGTAAAAAAGTCCCTAATAATAACGAAATATTTTGTATATGGTTAGGGTAGGATAGTTTGAAATAGTTTACTTTAGATTAGACTATTTAATGTCAAACAAAGAAACAAAGCACAAAAAAAAAACTTACGGGGCAAAATATTTCATGCAAGCATATTTTTCGCATTTCGTTAGGAAGTCACAATAAAGTATGCAATTTATATTCATTAGAATACAAGTTAAACAAAGTCATCGCATACCTTGCCAAGTCACAAGTATCGTTTAGTCTCCCGTCCCTACTTTATTGCCAACCATTTGTCTTTATTTTATCTCTCAGAGTTTTCAAATAATTTTCAATTAAATATTAACGTACTTCAAAATAAAAGGAAAATGTGTAATAAACCAGAGATATTATTCTTTTTTTAAAATCCTTTATTTTGTGTAAACCAATTTAAAATATTTAAACGTTTGCAATCATGTATAATATTTTTATTACAAAAAAAACTTTAATAGTCAATATGTAGTAAAACAAATGAAGGAATATGAGAAATATTCTCGTACTGTTCTACAATAATATATGGCCTTAGCTTTACTTGCTCTAATTAACTAACTTGGGGGGTTTTACCCATCGTAGAAATAATAGTCTTATAAATGAAAAATTTAAATTATTACATTGAATAATAAATTTTAGTTTGGCAACAAATTTTAATTGCTTTTTACTGGTAATTAGTTTTATTGTTAGCCAAATTTCCCTTAAAATTTATTTTTTCTGCCACTGCATGGATCACAATGTCATACCTGTAAACAGTACGTGAAATAAATTATTGCCACTCTAGAGCGGGAATGGGAATTTTTGCTCACTAATCAGCTGATTACACAGTTGGCTTTTCTACATTAGCCACAGCCGCGGATCCGGCACGTCAGTTATAAACTGGTAAGCAAATAACTTAACGTTAAAAAAGGAAACATAACCTAAATTAAATCTTATATACAACTAAAATGTTTATCTGTTTGTTATTATAAGTCAATTATGGTGGTAGTAAAAATCTTGTGTGTATTACGAGCACAAACAGTCATTGCCGCTCTTAATAATCAAATCATTTTACATAATACACAAATATTTATTGACATATTATAATATCCTATTAATTGACCTAACTAATATATCGTCAGGAGATTAGAAAAAGGTTTAGTTGTTGTTAGAAGGAGATTAGTTGTTTTGTCAACTTGTTCAGATAGTTTGTTATTTATAGTTGTTACTTATAGTTTGTTATTCATAGTTTTTTATTTATAGTTTGGTATTTATAGTTGTTATTTATCTTTTATGTCTTGTTATTGAAGTCTTGTTTTCAGTTTTTTTTCACTACTTTTGTACTGGCCTGTGATTTTTTGTTTTTCCTCTGCTTCTTCTTTCTGTAAGACAATTGCATTTCTTGTAAAAATGGTGCAACCATTTATAAATAAATAAATAAAAGGCTCAACTAATTAATACTCAAGCCGATTAGAAACTTATTTTTATTATAAAAGTACGTTTTACTGTACTAGCGTTTTTAGTTTTAAATTTGATTTCCCATAAATTCACCAAATCAAGTTTAATAATGTAAATATGCAAAAAATAAAAATAAAATTAAAATTAAAAATAAATCCAAAATAATCCAATGAATTAAATAAAATGAGAATTTAAAATATACCTTGTGTTAATGGAAATCAAGCCAATTATGTAAACGTAATTTTAAAGCAGCATTATAACATACTTAAATGACATAAAACACCTGATGTTATTGGGTGTGTCCTGTTTGTCTATTTTAATGCATTAAAATATACCTGTCTCGACAATCTGAATTCAACTGATTGTGATACAGTTTATAACAGAATAATTCTCCCTTTTGTCACAGTCAAAGGGTTTTGTCTGACGCAAACCAAGATATATCTGGATGATTGGACTTTTCCAAGGTTGTGTACAATCTCAAAACTCCCAGACGTGAAGAATGTAGTTGCCCATAGTAAAGAAATAGAAAACCAATTTTTTTCTGATTTAGTTTATCTGTCTTACTATGCTAAACACTATACAAAATTACAATACCTATGGATCATGCTTAGTGTAATTTTCAATTAATATATACGTTGTCCCTTAGAAAAGTAGCCCAACCGTTATTCGCCAAACCATTTCTCCTAGCAGAGAAATGGTAAATGGTCGTATACCTCAAATTTCTTGAAAGATAAGCCAAGCTATTTATATAAGTTTTGTAACAAACTAACGCATGCAGAGGAAAAATATTAATATTAATATATTTGAATTATGATTGAATTTGACAGCATGAATAAAGCTTCAAAAATTATTGAAACAAAAATTAAAAGAGGTATTTTACAATAATAGGTATTTTATAATTTTTGGCTTTAAAATTATATTTAAAAAATGCGTTAAATATAAGTATGTGCAAGTAAAAATGCGTATTAAATAAACCTTAATAAAACTAAATGTACTTTACATATTGAAAATTGTTTAATTTGTGGTTAATCATTATATAGAGATATTTAACACTATATTAATCAAAAATATATGTAAAAACAATAAAAATACCTTAACAGAAAAAAAGTTCAATTACTAATAAACTGGTCGTAAATTAAATGGTTACCAAAGTAAAACGTATCTCCGTACATGAATACCATTTACTTATTAAATATGTAGTTAAAAATAAATTATACTGTATATTTTGTGTAACTAGTTGTAGTTTTATATTTTCATTGTATGGAAGGGCGGAAAAGCCATTAACCTGGCTTACCGTTACAGGAATAGCACCATATAAATTTTCATGTGGCCATCCGATCTATATCGTATCACTTTGTGATGACTGTGAAATAAGTTAGGCCGATTGAAACTAACTGAAACATAAAAAAAAAAAAATAAACTCTTTGATATCCATGATGACTAACTTAAGAGAATGTCTAATATGAAAAAATCTAGTGACTTATGAAAACAATCTTACATATGGATATATATATAATTCAATCCATACAATCTGAATTCAACGGATCATGATACAGTTTAGGACAGAATAATTCTCCCATTTGTCATAGTGAACAGACAAAGGGTTTTGCCTGACGTAAACCCGATGATTGGACTTGTCCACAACCAAAGGAACTTTTCCCAGGTTTTGTAAAATCTCCAAAACTCCTAGACGTGAAGAATGTGGTTTTTTACACCATATTAAAATGAATAATTTAGAAAACACAAATTCGTATTTTGATTTAGTTTATGTGCCTTACTATGCTAGGCACTTTACAAAATGACCCTAAATCTAAATGGGACATTTTCCGTCAATTGATAAATGTTATCCAAATATTCTGACCTATAAACATTGAAGTAAAAAAACGAATTGAAATCCTGAAATAAAGTTTACCTATTTCATATAGATATTCGTTTGAACATGGTTATAAAGAAAAAATGAAAACAGGAAAAAAAAATTAATATCGGCCTAACGTAAAACTTTACTTGTACCATTCAACTGACGTTATCAGACTTCACGTTCACTTCACAAACCACTAATTTAAAAACTGCGAAACGAAAACTAAACTGCAAGCTGTATAAAACATACCGAATGTCTACTGTCGGATTCCTAAGTACTCGTTAACCATTATTTATGTTATTCGGGATTTGATCTGGCATATAAGGAAATATTTTGGTTAAAAATCATGCAAATGAAAATTCGCTAAGTCTGCAGGTTTGCTGATGCAGGATATTTATGACCAGTTTTGACTTCAACCTTAATGTTCAGTAGAGTTAAATGACATGACCACTTTTGCAAATGACTTACAACGTGCCCGACGAAGAGGTCGGAGCTTAGTGGTAATGACACAAATAGAGAGAGTGGAAATGATCCGGAGTGGTAAAGGGATGTGGGGGGAGAATGAAACATTTGAGTTATAGACGATTCCCAGATTTTAGGGTAAATATATAACGATTTATAACGTTTGGAAAAAAGAGGAATGAAAATTAAAAGGTTTCTATCTTGTCCTAACTGTTAACTAGTCTCTAAGCAATTTTCGCTAACCAAAACGATTAGATATTTTGTTACATAATTTAGCCCATGTACATTCTACTGCATGATTTAAATATATCAAAGAGACAATAAGTTTATTATAAGTTTCCCACCTCAAAGTGCTATGTTTATTGTCTCATAATTTAGTTTATTTTAAGCACTACAAAATGAAGTGTGGTCTACTAAATTACTGCTTCCTTGCTTCTCTCTCTGTAGTGATCGATACGTGCTAATTAGTTAAAAGAAACTTATTGCGGTACTTTGTTGAACACGAGACAAACGTGCTTAATACTTTAATCTTTATCAGTTATTCTGTAATTAGATTCTAGTTAATAGCAAGTGTTTGAGGTTATGTCATTGCAAATAGTGCTCTTGGATTGATAATTCTAAAATTTTAAATAAATAACAGATTATGCTGTGTCATCGTTTTCTAAAATATCTAACATATTTCTTGAATGTTTTTTTATACATTTTGTTATACTTTATGTTAATTGATATACTACTACTGTATTATAATATAGTTCACAATCATTTTAGTAGAAGGTTGGTTTTAAAAATAATGAACCAATATATTTTCTATCTCAAAATGTTTAACGACTCTTAGCTACGATATTTTACCCCTAAATTATCTTTAAAGATATTTTTAAGTGCTGTAAATGTGTTTAGCGTCTCTTCTAAAAAATGATATACGTGTTATACAAAGACTTTGTTCTGAAAATTTGTTTAAAATAATTTACATATGAAAAGTTACAGTAAAAGTCATTTGGGACTTTTACATGTAAATTAAATCAATCTCCTAAACAAAACCCAATCTAAGTGACTACGTCACACAAAGTGCTTTGTCTACAGATGTCACAATGAACTGGTTATAAATTCGTCCTTTCTAGTCTGTAGATTGGCATCCAACCAAGGATTCAATTTGAGACACAGTTTGAATTAAATCGTTTTGTTGGAGTTCCCATGTGAAGAGGATAGACAATAAATATACACATGTTGTATTAGCAAGCATATAATCGTACTAGGAGTTTTGGTATTACATACTTTAATAATTAAGGCCATTTAAACGGAGTTTGTCAGTAATCTTAGCTAAATTAGGTCCAGGATAAGAAATCCTTAAATTGTTACGCCTAAGGATTAGATATAAATAAATTGTAATTTTAGGCTTGTATAATACAACAATTTGGTCCACGATGGCTACCACCCATTAAATGTGTGTTGTACAGTGACGATAGTGTATTTATTTAATCAACATGTTTAACTACCGTATAAAAACAGGTTGACTATTTATATTAATTAATTACCCGCCGGCGTTTGAAATTCCTACACACTTGATACGCAACGTTAATGCATATTTAATAAAATATGTGTTGTTAACCAACCCTCAAGATCGATAACTAAATAAAGAAATATAAAAAAAACGCCAGGTAAGTATGAACAATAAATGACTTTCATTGATCGTACCTACACAGTGTTTCATGTTTACAAGGAGATCTAAGAGTCTTAGGTTGAATCAAATTAAGGTGAGCAAGATATCTGTAAAATTACAGCAATTGGAACATTTTAGCTATTTGTACAAACTGCTGGGCTTACAAAAAAACATATAATGCTTTAAAAGAATTTAAAATGGAGTTTCATCTATCGTGTACTAACAAGGGTTAAAGGTTCTATTTGCACGCAATAGAAACTGAAATTATTTCATATACAGTATTTAAGTTGTATTAATAAAATAGATATTGCCTTATTCTAAATAATTGGTCAGCTAGCTGTACACCGTCGTAAACCTAAAATTAAATTTTGATTTGCAAAATAAAAAAATTGTTTTCAAAAATTGAAAACAAATTTGCAAAAGGATAGGGTTGAGCATTTTTAGAGACATGCAACCAATTTCGGCAGTAATATAAGAGAAACTGTTATATTTACAGAATGAGATTGCAGTAACCGTTTTATTATTTCAGATATCTAGATATTGGACTGCATATTCCTTATTTAAAAGTCACATACTGATTTCTGTTCCAAGTTTTATGTGAAAACCACACGGTTTGTTTTTGGTTGTTAAACAATATACTGGGTGACAATTAAGTCTTAGGACGACTTTATAACTTTAAAACAATAAGAGATATAACAACCAAATTTGGCATATAATTACTGGTAATAGTAAGCTACTTTTCTGTGTTCGTGGTGATCAGATGTTACGTATGGGGGACGGCCTATAGGGAGTAAATTAAATATTTAAAAGGTAAGCATAGGTTGATATGCACATTAAATTAAAGGTATTGTTTATATAAAAACAATGCAGCAAACCAGACCTCAAATAGACAATCGAGTCAAAAATGACAGCTGTTCAAACATTCATTGAATGCAATGCTCTTCAGGGGGCGTCCGCTAGAAGACGGGAGAAAATCGCAAACGTTACCATAGGTCGATATGCACATCAAATTAAAGGTCTTAATTAGTAGAATGCAATGCAAAAAAATGAGCTTGAAAGAACAACTGAGTAAAAAATTGCAGCAGTTTAAATATGTAAAATGGCAGATTAAAGAAATCTTTAAATGCCTGCCATTTTGACATTTTGTACTCAATTGTCCATTTGAGGTCCGGTTTGCGGCATTGTTTTAAGTTCAAGAAGACCTTTAAATAAATGGACATATTAACCAATGCTTTCCTAACCATGTACACTGTTAATTATCTTACCATTACAGTTATGATACAGCAAATTTATTTGTGATATATATTTTCTTTTTATAGTTATAAAGTCGTCCTAAGACTTAATTTTCATCCTGAATAATGCTATCGTAACAAATACACCGATTGATGTTATAATTGACCTGTTATGATGACTTTTTACTATACACCTCGCCTAAATGCTGACTGTAGAATACGTAGAGCTATTAAAACATATTTAGAGATATTGAACTTCGTAGTAACAGTAGTGGTTGGTACCACACTATGAACGATCTAATAGGATTTATTTTTTCGTATTTTATTTTCGACTGCTGATCATTAGCAAAAGAGTTCACAACGTTCTTTATCTGTTTAGAGTTGTTAGAACGAAGAAGTTGCTGATAGTTGTTTTTTTTTTTTTTATTTATATAGCAGACGTATCAAACCCGATACAAAATTTAATTTATACTCGAGTCTCATTTGATTCCCAATAATCAGGAAAAAAACTTTTGAGGCAAAAAAATAGTGATAAAATTATAAAAAAGGTCGCTAGTATGATTAAAATACCCCCGCCGCAGCAAACCTGCCGACTAAGCGAATTTCCATTTGTCTGAATTGATTTTCAGTTCAATATATTTTAATAACATTAGGTTTAAGGAGTACCTAGGTTTGCTGCTACAAGGAAACTAATAAAGTGTGTTTTTGAGTAAAATATTGATAGCTTAGTACAAAATAAATAAATTTTCCAAGTTTGATCAAAATATATCCATAAACAAGCAAACTACAACATTTGACAATATTCTCCATAAGAATAACATGGGAATTTTAAATTTACAATTTTTCTAATTTTCTCCGTTACTAACAATCGAACAAAAATACTTTTACATACTAAATTATTTGTTTTTTTAAGCTCTTTAAAAAGGTCTAAAGAGAAATCGGGAAATTTTGTGTTTTGAGGGTCAAAAGTGAGAAAAACCAATTTTTACCCCATAAAACCCCTCGTAAAGCCCCGTTCCCATGGTCCGATCGTGCTGGTTCGCGAACTCATTCAAGTTTATCCTGCTTTACACCTTTAAACTAAATTTCATCAAAATCGGACACAAATTACTCAAGTTATCGCGTTCACGGACGTATATATATATATATATATATATATATAAATCTATATATATATATATATATATAAGTCTATATATATATACATATATAAAAATTTGAACGAATGGTGTTTTTGGCCTCTGGGGACATCAAAATGAAAAAGTAAATCGGTCCCGGGTCTAGGTCTTACCGTGCCACCTACGGTAATAGCTACTTCCCTATAGGGAAATTCGCTAAAAGTACATAGCCATTAACAGACATCGGTTTAAAGAAAGGTTTATGAATAAAATGTATTTATGATTTATTACCATCCTATCTCATTGACTACCTTCATTGTGTTTACGTAAGCAAATTTTATAAACATTTATAATAGTTTTAAGTCGTTTCGTAGATAAAATTACTTTAAAGAAAACACACCAATACTTTGGTATAGCAAAATGATTTCCTGATTGGTCGAAATCACTTGGGGTGTGTTTTTACATCAAATATGTAAAAACACCCCCAAGTAATTTGAATTTGTAGAATTTAAAGTTTTTAGTGTTCGAAGCGTATATTTATTCAAAACTAGCAACCTTATCGTGGGACAACCTGTATATGGCCTTTGGCTTGTGTCATGTTGTAAAAGTAAGTTTTATCATAACATATATCATTAAAGTCATTTGACCTACTAAAATATGGTGATTAATAAAAATGCCATAAAATATTACAGTCCACTCTTGGTAATTCAAACACTTGATAATTCAAAACTTTCGATAATTCAAAATGAAAGCTCAGTCCCTAGAGAATCTCTCAATATTTCAATTTTTTACCATGCATTTTGATACACTCGGTATTTCAAAGTCCAAATAGAGGGCAGGTCAATTTGTAACACGCAGTAATTCGAAGTTTCGTCGGAAAAAACACTCTAAAATTCGAAGTCAACATATGCTTTTGCATTTGCTTCATATTGCTCTAGGTCTACGGTACAAGTGACATCGGGTGTGCCTCAGGGTTCCTTATTAGGACCTTTCTTGTTCTGTATATTTATTAACGATATTGCGAAGCCTCTTGCATGCAAGTTCCTGATTTTTGCTGACGATGTTAAAGTTTTCACCGAGGTCACATCCACCCAACAACAAATTGAGCTTCAACAAGATCTGAGGAAAATTGAAAATTGGTGTTTGGATAATTCCATGCAACTGAATGCAAAAAAATGTCAGGTGATGACTTTTGGAAGAACCAAAACGCTGCTGTCCTTCAACTACTATCTTCACGGTGCGCAACTGGATAGGACCCTATCGATTAAGGATCTTGGAGTTTACCTCACACCTTGCTTGGATCCTGGACTTCACATTGCGAAAATCTGTTCCAAAGCTAATTCTGTTCTTTGGTTGATAGCCCGGTCTTCTAGAGGTTCTCTATCTACAGCATCAGTGAAGGTCTTGTACAACTCTCTTGTCCGTCCCATCTTGGAGTATGCTTCTCCTGTGTGGTCTCCTTATCAGGTTGGCCACTGTAACTCCCTGAACATGGTCCAGAGGCGCTTTCTCCGGCTGCTTGGTGTAAGAGATGGCATTAACTACCTCGACGTGAACGTCCACTTGATTGCAGTAGACCACGGTGTGCTTTCACTTACATCACGAAGAGCCGCTTTTGATCTTCTACTACTCTTCAAGATCATCAATGGTCAGGTGGACAGTCCTGAACTTCTTGAACTGATTAACTTTCATGTCCCAGTCTCCACCCGGAGATCTCATCCCTTCTCCAAGCATCACCAGCCAACTGCCTACGCTTACCATAGCACAGTTCCCCGTTTACTCCGTCTGGGAAATGCAGCTCAACTGGAGTTCTTCGGGCCTTCCTTGCCACTCTTTAGGAGAGTAGTGTTTGAGTGGGCTGCTGACCAGATCCAGCTGTAGTCTTTGTGCTTTTGGTGGTGCCTCTAGAGGGCCACACTTCAAGTGCCACATGTGCAGTGAAGTGAGTGTGTTTTTGGTGGTGCCTCTAAAGGGCCACACAATCAGTGAGAGGAAGTGCCAACTGCCAAGCAATATTTTTCTGTCAATTCAAGTTTTTCTTTTTGTCTGAGATTTATCACTGTATCGTTTTCATTCTTAATATTTTAATCCCTGTTAAATTTTTTTTTTTTAATCTTTATCAATTGTTGTTTCTCCTTGTTGTTGTTTTTTATAGTTTTTAATGATATATTCCTTTCAATTATTTGTGTTATTTCTATTGTTGATTGATCATCTTCTCGAATATTAATATCTTGTAATATAATAATTTGTAATATAACGGGATTGTTATTTATTTATATTGTTATGTATTATATTGTTATTTATTTTTATTGTTATTTATTGTTGATTTTTTTAATCGATTGTCTTATTGATTTTGTGTTTAAGCTGGAAACTTTTTTTCGCTCATTTTCAAATGGCTCTGTCTGTAGTTGGTATGTCTGTATAATGCACAATGTATAATGTAATCTTGTTAAACCCACTTGTAAAATGGTGTTTGCCGTTTAATAAAAATGAAATAAAAATGAAATGAAATGAAGTAACTCAGTAATTCGAAGTTTCGTCGGTTAACACTCTATAATTCGAAGTCATGCTGTAATTCGATGTTTCGTTGAAAAAACACTCTACAAATCAAAGTCACGCAGTAATTCGAAGTTTAGTCGGCAAAACACTCTATAATTCGAAGTGATCTCTTGCTGTTATAACAGGAAACTATACAGTACAGTACATCCTGTTCCCATGGTAGGCTAGTGTTGGACGTTTTGACGTTTGTTTAGTTAGATCAGTAGTCTGAGTTAGTTCGCTGACTTGTTTTTCTAAGTTGGCAATCCGATCTCTAGATTACGCGACATCCTCTGAGCACAAACGTAGTTGTCAACAGCTGATAGTTCAGCTATTGGTGAAATATATAGAGCTAAATAACAGATTTCTTTTCAACTACAGTAACTGAAAAATAAGCCGTTGATTGTTTAAAAGTGTACTAAAATACGGTATGATGTTCTATTGTAACGTGCTGTACCTTTGTATGTATTAAACATTGAACTCTCTGTAATTCGAATGGTTTATTTTTCTCCCAATAAATCGAACTCTTGATAATTCAAAACTCTTGATAATTCAAATTTATATGCTTGACCCACCAATTTCGAATTATCAAGAGTCTACTGTATTCTATTATATTTGGGATGAAAAAAAAAGAAATACAATAACCACCCCTAGGATAAACGAAGTTACGAACTCATCAATATATCAAAAGGAACAGTAAAAAATGCATTTTATATAATAATTTACTATATTAGTGTTAAGTGATTTCATGGTAGAAATGTAGTGTTAAACTATTACAGTAATATATTAAAATATATTACAGTATATTACAGACTAATGTATATTAACGTACACTTACATTTAGGATTAAGAAAAAATTTGAATAATATGCCTCGAGATCCAATTTATTTCGACTAAAAATTCGCATTTGAATTCTTTCTTCCAATGTCTTCCTTAGCCACCGTCGATCTGGAGCCATAATCAATGATTTCCCAGGTGAACTGAAAAGGGTCGGAAATAGTTCACCTTAACAAACTATATTATTTAGACTTAGTAATTTTATTTATCCTCATAATTTAAACTTCTTAATTTTTTCAGGATACGCAAATGACATTACTCGCTACGAATTGTTTTTCAAACTAATTTAACTTTGAATTACGATCCTCGGTATAATATAGTTCACTATTTGATATTACGGATTTTGAAGTCACGAAGTGATGCAGGTTGATAGTTGTATACTATTTTACTTAAATACATCCTTTAAAGAAAATTAATGAAAACAAAAATCGTAATTCATTCATTATTAACATGTTAATTTATACTAAACAGTTACATTTTAAAATTATGTGGTAATTTCTGAGACGTTAACATTTATTGTTAACCGGTTTTGGTCTGTTATTGTATCACAATAAGCTAAGAATGAACAACTTAACCGGATATACTTACATAGCAATCCTGTTTAGAAAGTACAAAGTGGAAGTCGTAACCCCGTCACTAATGCAATGTGGGAGAGTCAAGGTTTGTTAGCGACACTTTTATCTTGAAATGAACCTTAATTTCCTCTCTTTTATTGGTATGTGTCATGGAATGAATTGTTGCAATAAACACATATATTACACAATAGAACAGGTTTGAGTCAACTATTTTAAATAATATGTCTATGAGTTTTATAAATAAATAACCAAATTCAATATTTGTTCTAATGTAATAGATGTAAATCACATAACTTAATACTTAAAATAAAGTTAAAACTTACCACCAAGGATCATTACCGATGATAAATTGTATGGATTCGATCGGTAATTTGTTAGTTTCTAGGAATTAAACTTTTCTGTATCCAATCGTTAATGAAATAATACACCTGATAAATCCATAACGAAAATGTATTAGAAAGTTGAAGAATAAACATTTAGTATCAAGAAAACGTTCTCTAATAATCTCCAGTAAAGAACACATGCACGAAATCTTCCGAACTTTTCCCCCGAAACCTCCAACTTTGGGAAAGACAATTTGAGATTTCCGATCCAATCAAACTAGAGTTAGGAAGAAATAGATTAATTTGTCTATGATATTGTATGCGAGTACATCATAAATGGTTTATTGGAAGACATTTTAAAACAATAAACCAAATATATATAATTTACAGTTCAACAGTTTACTAAAATGTTTTCCAAAATCTGTATTTTAAGTTGCACACTTTTTGTATATTTTTTACCCCGTAAAGGATAAAGCAGTTTTTCCTGTGGAGTTTTTTTATCGTAATCTTTTCTGGCATTAATATTTTCTTGTGAGCAATACACTTTCAGGAAAGTATTCCTTATTTATTGCTCATTAAAAATATCGTTACATTTTGGTAAATTGGTCCATCAGACTAAAAAACCCATACAGTGATATCTTTGGTGAGCTTCCCGGTATCATGACTTAAAATTTCAACCCAGTTCGTTCTTGGACTACATTGGTTCATCTCTTGCTTTGCTTAATAAGTTCCTCTAAGTTCTGAGAAGACGGGTTGTGAAATTTAAGGCAAACACGGACAATTTAATTTTTAACCTATCCTATAAAGATGCACTTTCTCATTAGTCATGACAATTAAAATTAAAATATTTACTATCTCTTCTGTATTACAACAACATATAACTAACTAGCAGCTAAATAAATCCTGACGATAGTTTACTGCTTGCAATAGTGCTTCGATATATATTTGATATGAATAAAAAGAGAAAGGATATAATAGATTCCTCGCCTTACTTTAGTACAGTTAATATAACCTTAACATGTATAACACCATATCAACTATTATTTAAGGAAATATAAATTGCTTACATCAAAACACATGATTCTGTTCTATTTAAATCCTACGTGATTAGTATTAACAAGTATCACAAATGTATGTCGCAAAAAATCAAATACGTTTTGATCGTATTCTCAAAGTGTAAATAATAGAGGCAAAAAACTTAAACATTCTTTTACAGCATTAAACGTAATTAATTTGCAAGATAAAACTAATAAACCTTGTTACAATGCTACTAGGTTGTTTATGTGTAAAATACTGCTTCAATTAAGGATTGCAGTACTATTAACTCAACTTGTTAGTTAATTAACAGTAAGTTAGTTAATAGTAAGTTAATCAACTTTGAGTACTAGTAGGGTGGATTACTGGGAGAACCGATACAACCAACCTCCAAAGGGACTACTAAGAGTCAGAAGAAAATCTTTAAGGTTAATAGGCACATCAACTTAAAGGTCTTTGTTCGTAAAATACAATGTCGCAAATCCAAACACAGACAGAAAAGCAAATCATGGAAACTGACTTGTGGAAGTTGCAATTTTTGGGCACCCGCTTGAAGTCACAAGCAGATCAGAAATGTAAACATAATATGCATATCAAATTAAACATCCCTATTAGTGGAATACAATACCAAATACCTGAGTCAAAAATGGGAGCCGTTCAACGATTCAAAATTGAAATTTCTAGAAATATTTCAATGGCTTCCATTTTGTACTCGTCCGTCTTTGTGTCGGGAAGGAAATGTATACTTTACAATTTTGTTTAGATTAAATAATATGTTTTTAAATTAACAATACCGAGTGACATTGTATACATTTCGTTTTTATATTTTGTAAATCATCCGTCTTTCTACTTCAAATAAGATAGGGAGTTTAGGCACAATTTTGTGGTTAGGATAGCTTACTGATAAGATCACGTATAAGATTAGTTTAATGCATATACTATCAACGTTTTTTCTTTACTCTTCGCAAGGGTCATTGGCTTGTCAAAGGCTTCGAAACTTCGTTGATTTATGTCCTCGCTAATGGAAGGGTTTACGGAAACAAATTTGAATCTCATTTGCGTATGAATACTTGGTGAAAGTTCCCAAGAATTCTAGAAGGGAAAAAAGTTAAAGATCTAGAGGTTTCTTTTTGAATTTTGATGTGTAGGCGTACTGTCAAGTGAAAAGAACTTGAGGCCAACCTTAAAAAACGTGTATTCGTCCAGTAAAAAAAACTGTAAACTCTTAAAACTCAAACTTATTTTATTTCTGATAGTCATATTACTATTTTTATGCGTAAGGTATGGCCACTGATTTAAAAAATCAGTCAACTCATTATATTGGAAAGTTTATTCTTAAGTCCTTTCTTAAAAAAAAAATAGTTTTATAAAATGAAATCAACGACTTTTTAAACTTTATTTTGCAGAATGATCAGTTTCCTCGTCCATTTGGTTAGTATTTGTTTTAAATGAAAAAAATGTTACATATATGTAAAAATTTGAAAATGCCGTGATTTATGTTTTTAATAATACTTCAATCAGAGAATAGTTTAGGGGTTGGGGAAAGTACGTTTATAATAAGAAGATAACACATTAATAATAGTACGTAAATAATAAGGTTAACTCATCTTCTCTTTGTTTTCTAGAGACAAATCCATTTGTAAAGCAATGAGCCGATTACGCCAAAACCTATACATTAAAGGGCGTGACAGTTTGTGCAAGTGCCTCGTTACAGCTTACCTATTCTGTTGGTTTAAAACAAGGGAAAACATTGTTATAGTTTTCGCCTACCTGAGATGCTTTCTATCGTCTCCAGAACCAACGATGAGTGCGTTTTTAAATTAGCACAGAACTGATTACGATGGTAAAACGCTCATTGCTGAAAAAAGCTAGTTTATTTCCCCTTTTTGATACGGATTCTGTTTTAGATAAAATATAACAGTTTTATCAGTTTTTTTCAAAGATCACTAGCATGAAAAATTTGTTTACACCTGCATGGTAAATGGACAGACTAGATGGTAGGCTCTAGTTAAGAACCCTCCGGGTGAGTACTCGACTAAACCCGAGTTCATGTTTTTAGAAATTGGTTTGTCTGGCTCATATGCTCTTCTCTTGGGGGCATGTTACCACCCTCCTGGCGTGAGGCATCTGGCAGATTTTGAAAACATCCTCTTGCGCCTCATGCCTAGCTACGGTCGTATTTTAATCATCGACGACTTCAACTGTGACTTATTGAAACCTGAACGCTACGACTGCAGACAATTGAAAAACATGTTTGACTCTTGCAATTTTACTGTACTTCCACTGGAGCTGACGCATCACACTGCCGAAGCTGAAACTCTATTAGACCTCATTATTGTAGATGATCCAGAAATTTCAGTCCACCACGGACAGCTTCCAGTCCCGGCCATATCTCGCCACGATTTAACCTATTGTGCCCTCTCAATAAGAGCACCAAAACCCGAACAAAAAATTAACCATTACCTATAGAAACTCGAAATTTCAACGAAGCTAATTTTTTAGCTGATGTTTTTTTGATACCTTGGCACTCGATACATAACTGTTAATGACATTGTAAATTCCCTAAATTAAATGATTTTTCAGTTATATGATAAGCACGCTTCAATCATTACCCGTAGGGTTAATAAGAAGCATCCCGTCCCTTGGATCACAAATGAGATCCTCATGGGACTCAGTCTTTCGCAGAGCCAGGAGAACTAGAGACGTGGGGCTAATGGTCCAATATCGTCAGCTCAGAAACCAAGTTAAGCAACAATTACGTAACTCTCACCTTCAATACTTCCATAGGCTGTTTTCAGATTGAAAACAGTCTTCTTCTGTGCTATGGCGTAATTTAAAGAAGTTTGGTATTGGAAAACAAGAACAGTCGAACACTGTATCCGTCCCGTTAAATGTATCGGATGATTATGTTTTATCAGCCTCTACTAATTCAAATAGCACAGTTATTCAGGACCAATTAAATGATTTAAAACTGCAATGCAATTTAAACAATGCTTTTCCTGAATTTCGTTTCCCAACAGTTTTGCAATCTGTTGTCTTGAAAGCTATAAGACGAATTACGTCTGATGCCACTGGTTGTGACAATATTCCAATTTCTTAAATAAAACTGGTTTTGTTTGCTCTCCTCCCTACGATAACTTTCATTTTTAATTCTTCTCTAAGAACAGGTACTTTAGTTTTTACTTATTATTTTGTTTATAGTTGAAAATGTGTTATAAAAATGTATCGTTTAGTTTATATTTAGTACATAAGAGGTTAACTGTAAGAAAGGACCATGTGGTCCTAATGTTCGCATCAATAAAAAAGTATTTTACTTCATTTCAAGAACCGTTCAACACAATATAGGTACTTCAAAATAGGTCGATATCGTGGCATAATAACATAGCGAAGGCCCGTGGTGACTGGTAGGATTTGAACCCGGGGCGTCAAGGACCGAAGCTCTGCACTCTACTAACATACCAGCTCTATCCCCTCCCCATGTTGCAAGAGGTATATGGTGAAATTTTTAAATTCCATTTTTATATTTAAGTATTTCGTAAAAGTCTTCCTGAATCCTTCAAAAGCGATAACAGGTTTATTATATTCTGTACCGTTTTACTTTAAAATGTCTTTTCAAACCGGTACAAATTTTATAGTGTTTTTAGATAGGTAGCTATATTCACACAGAAGGTTTTGGTTCTTGTAAATAAATATAAGATCTTTTCGTTTTAATTCCCATTTATTGATTCCTCACTGGTAGTTGAACCCTAAAACAAAAAATATTTTTAATTTCCTGAAGGGCCAAAGTAAATTCTTACATAAAGATAAAAAAACGATTAAATAAAAAGACCACTGCCTGCCTCCACCCTCCGTACTCACGAAAATAAATAGAATAAAATTATAAAAATTATAGCTAGGACTTACCCACAAAGGGGACTATGTGCACTAAGCAATTTCACATGATACAACATTACTACACTGACCAAATGAGACCGGGCCACGTCCCACGTCGACCACTTTTATAAGCTCGGTTGTGACGTAGGCACTCTGATTATCTTTACATAGGATCGAACTATGAATAGCCAATCAGAGAGCTCACGGTGGTTGCAGGCTTACATCAAGTTTTGACAAAACTAATAAGTTTACTGCTTTACCAAATGACAAAATTTTAAAATATAAAATTCATAAAATTTTTACAATTCCAATACTTAGTATTATAGCAAAAAACTTAGTAAAACACATTTGACCTACACACATACAACAGTTTCTTTTTATTTTGACTTAAATCAAATTTAATATTTTAATAAGATAAAAAAATCATTTATAAAAGTGTACTTTTTGACAAATTTGAATTTGTTAATATCATTTAATTTTACCCTACCATTATTTTTTCTGCAAAATGTTACAGATTAAATATGATCGTGATATTTTGGTTATTATATTTGTTTACTTTAATTAGTATTGTTGTATTCAATATTCCGTTACCGTTTGCTATCTTATCAAATTAAACTTGTTTATCTTTCTGTTGCTTCTATTTAAGAGAAAACTAGAAAGAAATGGCTTTTATACAATTTCTCCTATTAGGAAGCAGCTGTTTCCCTACAAGACATGGTCCCCAGAAGCAAAAAAACACGATTCGTTCCAATGTAATCATATACTTCTTTGGTCACATGTTATTACGACTTGTTTTTCATCAATTATTTTTTCAGTCTCCCTTCATTTCATTGCATTCAACATGTACTTCTTAAATTTAACTAATTTTTGCACAAAATGTTTTTATATATCTTTCATTACACACAGCGAATATATATTTTAAATCGTTGACTACAGCAATTATTGTATTCATAACTCTGTAATATTTCTTTTTACTTCCTCATCAATCGGTAAACCAACGTTTGACTTCAATATACTTCACTTTCTATGGAATAACTCAATCACATTTATGTTAAATTTACGTTCAATCGATATTTAAATTTGTAACTTAAATGAAAATAATGTGTTAATGAGTTTTTAATGTTACAAATTATTTAGTATAAAGTAATTCAACATTTAATTTGAACTTGATTAACAAAAAACTACTATTTGCTTATTGTATTGATTATGTTAGATAATAACGACTCATTCAATCACGAATTTAAAGAACGGCTTTTTATTATTAGAACAAGTATGGTGTAAAACATCGAAATATAATTCCATCCAGCTCACCAGACAGTTTCAAGATTGTGTTAGCTTTCTTAAAGCTGAAAAATCAATTATAATGTTAAGAATCTTTGAAAAAATCATGACTGAAAAGATCTCAGGACTTTTCGTTGGGAAAATTGTCTTTTGTCCAACAGAAATCACAAGGGCCTATTGTTACAAGTTTGGATGTCCTAGTAAGAATTCTCAGAGAACAATGGAAAACTGTAATATTATAATTGAATAAATCTCCACCCTTTTTACAGCTGGACCTTGCAAGAAGATAATGAATGGATAACCTTCCTGTATGTTTATTTCAAATGTCGTAATAATATTTTAATATAAAAGTTTTATATTCTAATTCCGGTCTTTTGTAAATCATATTTCTTCTAAATCCATTACACTCTTTACAAATTTTATATATTGTTAATGAAAAAAACTTTGATGGCTATAGGTATTTAATAAATGGAAATACACAGTTAAGAATAGGCCTTGATTATTAATAAAATACAAAGGATCATGTCATTAATTCACATTAGAAAAGGTAGATCTAAATTACTCACATTTGTATTACTATATTTAAATAGCTCAACACCATCACATTAGGCATGGCTTATTATTGAATAAAACAGTAACCAAACGACAGAGATAATTTAATGAAGTGTGGTTGTTGAATTGGAAAATCGGCTTGATTAAACAAACCACAATTTATTTATCTGCTTAAATAGTGACAAAGCTGTATTTGATTATTTCAAACAATGTTTTTAGTTAACGCATATTTTTTTATTAAAGTTAACTCAATGCTCAATGCTAAAGTTAAATCATATGTGTAGTTTTAACTGGATTAAAAGCAATTTTTGATGTTTTGAAAAGGTAACATATGTACTATAGGGAAGCGAGCTGTTTAGTGGTGGTAGCGTGGGACTCAGTACCTGGGGTCCCGGGTTCAAATCCTGCCAAATCACAAATGGATTTTAGTGATAATACCGTAACCACTACGTCTAGCCTGAAGTAAAGTGAAAAACAATTCTGGGGTAGCGCCTAGCGTCCTAGGAAAAAAAAACAAAAAAACATATGTACTACAGTATTTTTCGTATCACTAGAACGATGTACCATAGCCTATTAATAATAGATAATAATCAGGAACGTTTTGAGCATGTTTATATGAAAGAGTATTGTTGGTTGTGTTACCAGCCTAATGGATGGTGCAAGAAAGGTGGGTTCAATTCCCTTCTCATCCAAAAAAATTGTGGAAATTAGAATACTTTCCCTTAAAAGTGTTTCTGAATATTCCTTACAAAATGTCACTGTTATAGATAATAATAACAACAATAACGCACTCATTTATCACTCTAAATTCGAACATAATTAATAAATTACGTTTGAAACTAAAGCTACATTATATACATGTCATATTTGGTATGCATAAATGAATAAATAACTCTAGTGGAAAACTCGTAACCTAACCGTTACAAAAAAAAAATACAATTAAATTGTGATGGACCCCTTTATCTTCCGAAGCTTATTATTAATCATAATTTTGGTTATAAATTTGGTAAATAATTACATCAAAGCCTTAAATCAACCACAGATTGACTTGTAAATTATTGTTTGGTCATTCATATTCATCACTTAGTCTAGTCATTGAGTCAGAATGGGTATTAGGATCTTGATTATAAAAGACAAAGGAATATCAATGTCAAAGGTATTGAGGCGTATTGTTAACGTCACTTAATATTTTACAACTAACTACTTTGGCATAAACTCACTTTTACAGCTTGCTGATGTATGGATTTTTATTTGGGAAGTTCATTAATTAGAGAGAAAATAGATCATGTTTGAAAAAGACCATATTTGTTGGTAAGTAGACGAGTCTATAGTTTACCGTTGTGGAGGTGTTGCGTTAACCAAGTTAAGTAAGTAAAATCATCAAGGCCGAAAAATAATTAGTAGGTATTGTTATTAGTACATTACACATTGATCAGTTGTATTACCAAACTAATATTATCAAATATAACATAACCACCAATGAATTGGAGATTTGCTCGGAAAAGTTACGAATCGATGTATAGCTTGAAAATGGGTTGTACTAGGATCTGAATCTGATTTTGTGACAGTCAATTTGGATTAATCTAAATTTTTAAATTGTATATTAAGTATCATAACACTACAATAACGCTATTCCAGATAACATTCAAAGAGAAAACGCAAATATAAAACATGATGAGACAAAGACGAATGCATGATGAATGACAATAAGACAAAGACAAACGAGTTTCATTTCCTTCTCCTGTGCGATTCAAGACGTGTCATATACAGCTGTTATGGTATCATTCTTAACGTTATATATTACTTACTTCTTATGTTTAATATTACAGTCTATTTCTTCCTTAAATAAACTATATATATATCCAATTGGTTTACACAAAAGAATATATAAAAACACATTTATAAATACACTGCTCCATTATCTCCCGGAAGAATTTTACTAATATAAACAATGGGAGTTTGTTTTAGTATTCTTCTTGGACTCAGGTGTCCCAAAGTCCACAAAACCCCTACAAAAACCACTAACACAAAGTTCGATGTATTACAGTTTTGTTTCTTCTCTCTCAATCGTTGAACCTCATTGGTCCGTTACTCGTGTTGCTGTGAGTAAAACTATGCTGTTATGAAAGTAAACAATGCAGTTATGTGAAACTTTTCAATTCTAAGACCTTCACTGAAACGGCTACTTAAAAAAAGACTGTCGTAGGTAAATTTATTCACCATACTCATCTTTATAGTTAACTAACAACCGAGGGAAATTTAAGCAATCTGGTAATAAACTGAGTGAAATTTTATTGGTTGGTATAGGACTTAATTATCAGAAGTTTAGGCCTATATAATAATGACTAAGATGTAAAATAGGTTAATATTTTCATTTCATACCATAATGCAGGGTGTACCACGGAGGTTCTTAGACGTTTGAAATTTCCTGGCCGTTTACGCACAGAAAGCTTTCATACCTACACAATTAATTTATCAACTGGATTTTTTTTTATTGTGAAAACTTAAGCTCATTAAAATTTGTAGAAACAACATGGTGACTAATTGATAACATCACCAATTTGATTTTCACGAAAAAGACTTTAAAATTAATATCTTATTAGTTTACTTCGTTGAAGATCGGATTCTTAGCTTTGGACCATATTGGTCCACAAAACATGCCATTACCTCCTCAAAGGCAAATTTACAATATAAACAGAAAAACTTTTCCACATACAAAACTTTTTGTTAAAAAGGTAATTTCACTTTCAAATTATTAAATTTTAGAAGGAAATACATATTTTCTAAAGCTGCCAATAATAAACAAGTGCTTTGCTAGTACATATATTATTAAAAAAATACATGTATCAAGAAAATATATAAATCAAAATTTGTAATTAAAATCTTAGTTTGATTATTGTTTTCTTTGTATGCCTCTTATCAAGATAAAATATACCACTCGTATTGAAAACGCATCGTTTGGCATTGTAACAATGTATTTGCAATTTAAACTTATATCAAAGACATTGTCAATACACATATTTCATAGAGTTCGTGTATTTCGGAGTTAATTACTTATCTTACAATGAGACCAAAGCACGGTTTTGATTCGTCCCTGAAACTATAATGCTGAGGAATCACTTCTATTCGCATACCTTTGTACTTTAAAAATAAATACTACGAATGATGAAAGTTGTCACCACATTGTATGCCTGTGGACATGTTACATGATAAGGGAAATAATTATTTCTCTTGTATCTGATGCTACATGTCAAATTACTGACATTCCAATTTATGAATGTCAAGGATATTACATTTTATACGCTGACGTTCTGAAAGTTAAATCAAAGCCACGTTTTTATTTTATTGTATCTATGTATTTAAAATAAAACGTATGTCGTTTGTCGTATTGTTGTCCTTTATACGTTACCATACCCGCCACCTGAACAAAATGAAACTTTGGGAAGGTGTTGTATACACCCCGGGAAGGTTTCTACCCATTACCCTTCTTGAACTTCCTTGGGGCTCCACCCCAGTGGCTCTGGACACACCACCATGTGGCTCTGGCTGTGGCCACATGTGGTGTGGCTCACATGTTTACCTTATGGGTATTAATATTTAAAAACATTCCGAGAATATTGACAGCTGTTTCAAATAAACCAACAAGTTGGGTTCTATGATGTGCAATAGCATCAAAGGTTACAAGCTATAACAATAGAGTGCAGAAATATTATTTTCTGTACTCCCCGTTGAAAAGCACGGGTACAGCAGCTAGTTCATAATAAGTATTTAATGATGATACGTGATGATGATCAGTGGTAAGTTTGTTTTAGTGTTTTGTGCGATGGAAGAATCGTATGTTATCACAACTAGAAAAGGAAAGCCGTCTTTAGCGTTTGGGACATATTACGTCTTACGTCGGAGTTCAAAGACAACCGAGAGGTTTCCAACACGTTAAGAAGATGTGCTGCGTTGACACGTATTCCACTAGAACACATCGACGATGCCTGGCTCAACATTATGGATGACGCTCCGGCTCCAGACAACAACGTAAAGATTGCTGAATTCTTGGACTACTTCGTGGAGCAGTGGCTAGAAAACCATACCATTAGATGAAGTATGTGGAACGTCCACGGACAGAGACATCGGACGAACAATGCAGCAGAGGGGTGGAACTCAAAGTTCAATGCCGCAGTCGGAAGAAAAGCGCCTAACATTTTTTTCCTGGTGGAAAAACGAAAAATGATTAGCATGGAAGTGTCGTTTATTTTAAAATAAAAAGAACTGGGAGACAACTGAAACAAAAGAAGGAATGTTTTCAAAAAACTTATATTATTATATAACTGTGGCATAACTATAACATTTGTAATGATAAAGTATTGTAACATAGTATTTTACTTAGCATACTAAAAAAAAACATTATTTTGATTTTTTTATATAAACTACCTCCATGTGAAGTTTTATTTAGATTTTTTGAGTTGTTCCCGTGCGATTAAGTTGTATACAAACACACATCCACCATCTCATATTTACATATTTAGACGATAAATTGAGAAAAAAAAATAATTGATTATAATGGCTCTTATAAAATGATAAAAATTCAAGAAAAATTTTGGATTAAGTTACCACACATAAGTTGAGTCTATGCTAGCAGCTGGAAACTAGAGATGCTAAAATAGCTATTTAGGCAAATATTGGGCTCTTCCAGGTGGTACATATTACTATAACAAGAATATGATTTGTTTATAAGCCATTAACGCCGATTTGAACAAAACATTGTAAAATCCATTATCAAACAATGGGTCGCATCTGGCACGGTTGCTTCCGGCACTTAATCCTAGCACTTGGTGTAGCTAAGGAACATTACAAGGAACGTATCGGGTGTCTCCCTGGTGTAGTTGGCGCAATTCAGGAATACTCGACTACCTGACTCAGGTCAGTTGGCGCATTATGCCTGCCAATATTTGCTATTGACAAGGACAAAAAAATACGTTTTAATATAAGTAAGTGATAATGATAACACCGTTAGTGAAGATTTTAGGGCGTTACAAATACGGCACTGCATTCTATAAATGATTACTAATATTGAATCATCGAACCCGTAATTCCCTTAAAAAATAATAATATGAAAATTATAGTATTTCGGTGTAATAATAACACTTATAATTTTAAAAAAATACTCTTTATGAACATTCATAACAGATTTCCAAAGAAAATGTTCAACTGTTCCAACCAGCTTTGATATATTTGTTTGTACAATGTTGTGGTCCATGTAAATCAAAATTTAATTGTTTCAATATAGCACGAAACTGGTATGGTCAACAAAATTGTAATTGCCAACATCATTACTTTCTCACTCACTAATTCAGGTTATAGAAAACTTAGATAATGAATTATATTAAATTGATTTATTCAAACAGTTTCTATTATTAGTTGTGATAAGGCGTGATATTAGTCTCAATTACTATATATATTCGTTGTGTATAGCTTTATTTTGGAATATCATCCAAAAACTATTTCCATAAAAATGTCTTTCGTACCAGAATCGTCCATATTCCTACACTCGCCCTTCGATACACAAAATTATCTTATAGAGTTGATCTAAATATCTGTGAAACATTGCATGCTCTGTACAAAATCCTTGGTATTTACAAACTCATCCACTACAGGTTTTTAACGATTACTTTTACCTAGTTCAGAGTGTTTCTACGATAGAATTTATAATATTTCGAAGACATGTCTTGTTCTAACAACATTCTCCTATACTTATCTATACAACTCAAATTGTTGTGAATGTTTTCAATGCTTGGATTGCCGAATTCAATTTAAACATATTCATGTAAAATTAACAATACTAAGTCATGTAATTTAAAAAAAGCCACAAATAACGCCAAAGCAGCTAACCGTTTAAGGACAGACCTGGGTTCCTATACATTTTTTATTCCTTTTAGTGAGAAGAATGATAGGTAAAAATAAACACACTTAGTTGAAAATTACCCAGTAAGTTATTGCTTAGAAAACTTGTATAGTATTTCCCTCTCTTTTATTCATTAGTAAACCATTAATGAATGAAGCTCAAGGGAGGTTCTGTGCTAATTGGTTACCGGAAAACGAGGTTTACCGAACTCTGTATATTTGTCAATATTGCTCTAGTGCTATAAATAATGTCAAACACTTGATATAAAGGTAATGTTTAATAATTCTTCCGTACATAAAATAGCTTTTTTGATAACAGCTGATATAAAAGAAAGTAATTGTTTCCCAGGCTCTAATGTAGACCAAAGGTAAAAACTATCAGCTGTTTTTTCTTGCTCTAAGTTTTCTTTCCCTTGCTCTCAATCAGTTCTTTACTTGTCTCTACGTACACTAGTGTTTATCTACAATATATTTCTATAGTTGATATCACCTATATTTACGGTTTAACAGTAAAAGTTTGAACATGAATAAGCTATTGTTGCTGTGTTTTTAGTTTGTAGTGCAGTTTATTGCACAATAATCATTACTTTTAACTTTTACGTTGTTAAGTAGGTTTTGTTAGAAATTTTCTTTAATTTTCAAAGTAAAATAATGCAAAAAATAATAATAATTCAAATTTTACTAATGTATTCCATAAGTGAATATTTTTGGGTCGTGATGAAAAGTATCGTTCATAACTTGTTCAGAGAGTGATTTTTTTGGCTTTTCTTCACATATTAAACTTGAGGGCGTAGCAGAAAATGACATTTTCGAAACGAGTTAACATTTTCATGCAATATTTGCATTACTTTAGCTGTAGTAAAGCCTATTATTACTAAACCGTTTATCAACTATTTATTGCACGTACAAAGGCAGGTTTACAGACAGAGTAAGATAATATAGGTTTATTTTAAAGGATGGGTAAAACTAGTAAGTATTTAATAAATATTTCAAGCATTGGGGTCTCATTATCTGCACCCATCCTATATTAGTCAATCTTGTTATTTTCCCATATTGAAGGAAGTTTTTATCCAATAATTTAACGAAAATATCAAATCAGAACATTTTGTTCATAATTATATTTCAATCCTTTTTTGTAGCTGCAAACGACTTGTTTACTGATTGGAGTGAAGAGTGATAGTATCAGAAACTCAATCTGGTTCAAATCCAGCCAATAACAAAAATCGATCTAAGAAAATACTGCCTTGGTGGTTTTTAGATTATCTTAAGCTGTAATTGTTTACTAAATTCAGAAACAAGAAACTAATATAAGAAGATCCCTCTGTTGATTGATTTTTAAAAATTTTCATTGTACATGTTCTATTTATTTATCAGCAACGTTTACAATATAATGATTCGAATATAAAAAAGACTCCTTTAAAATCAGGCCCCTTTTTTGCCTACGACAGTGAAATTTAAACTAAAGTTTTTATTAGTTTCCTTTTATTTTCAAGCGGTTTAAACGTCTGAATCTTTGTGAGCATATATGGAATAGAGCCTGTCTTTCGTGCAGAATTTTGAAACGCTCACCAGAGGCGCAACTCACCCTCACTTTTGTGAATTTAAGGGTTTTCGCGAAGAATTGTTGAAGTTAAAATGTATGTCCACATCTTGATTCTATTTCAATATTAATTACTCGAGAAGCTGTTACTAGTGTGAGCCCAAGGAGATATCAATATACTATGTGTATCAAATACAGCGTGGTATAATAGGCTTAAGTGCTGTGAGTTTATGGAGATTGATAACACAAAGGCGAAACACTATCGAAGCTAAAATTATATTATCTCTGTCACTGAATATCTGTTTGAGGGATGTAGTCAACTCCATCTACCTAATTTACACACATAGAGTTGTATCATATTCTATTTTAAACAAATGTATTCGTTTGTGTAGGAATTTTATGCCTTCATCTTGCTTTTGTGTCTATTCATAAAACTTTAAAAGCAACACAGTTATTTTATGAATATTATTGCAAATAGTTCAGTAAATCAAAAGAAAGTCACCTGTTAGACGGATACAAATTATTTCTTAAGTGATAAAAATTCTAATAAATACCTTTATCAGATATAGTGCATTAGAACAAAAAACATTGCCCTTTTGGTAGCTATGTTTCATCTATTAAAGGGTAACAAGTACTAGATATTTTAACTTTGACACAGGAATCTAGTTTTGTGATATAGAGTCTAAAATCTTTTAATCTGGTGTTACTGTTACTTATATTTGGGTGTTTATTAAAGATAATTTAAAGGGGCTCTAACTATAAATGGTATAATAGTTCAACTGTTGCAGCCTCTTTGTTGACATATAATTTGGTGTTAAGTATGCAATCTCACAGTAACTGCCCGTTTTCAACTTACTTTTAAGGAATTATAACATTGGATATTACAGTTATCTACTTTAAACTGGTACATAATTGCGGCAAATTTAAGAATATCATGCATATATTTGTTTTTGATCCCAGCCTTTTTTCAAACGTAGATACACACTGTCAACAATTTTCAGGGGAATTCGCTTTGACTATGTATATCTCAATCACTTGTACATCTGTGATCAGGTTAACAATACAAATACAAAATATCGTATTAGTACTGCGTCACCAACATAATATGCTGACGTTAACTTTCTTATTCTGTCTAGTGTCTATACACCAACTAGTTAATTAAACTAAGCTATACTTAGCTTTGTTGTTGCCTGAGTTTTAGTACAACAAACAAAAAATGTAAGTCCAATACAATTCAAATTCTTGAAACTGGGGATCACAAAACATATTTAAACTAAGCTAATAGGACAACCGTGTAGACTATAGTAATTGTGTGTAATATTAACTATCAGATAATCTGAGAGAATAAATACCCCCGTCGCAGCAAACCTGCATACTAAGCGAATTTCCATTTACCCGGCTTGATTTCAACTAAAATATTCCCTATAAATTTTCAGATTTATTTCCTATAACATTAATTTTAGTGAGTAGTTAGGTTTGCTGCTACGGGGAAGATGTTGAGGTGTGTTTTTTCAATTGAAATATTGATAGCTTAGTATGAAAAAAACCAAATTGCCAAAATTTGATTAAAATATATCCATAAACAAGCAAACTAGAACAGTTTATTTATTCTCCATAAGAATAACATGGGAATTTTAAATTTACAATTTTTTTTTATTTTCTCCGTAGTCAATGAACATTCAAAAACACTTCAATATACTAAATTATTTGTTTTTTTAAGCTCTTCAAAATGGTCTAGAGAGAAATTTAGAAATTTAAAGTTTTTAGGGTCAAATATGAGAAAAACCCATTTTTACCCCATAAAACCCCCCATTAACCCCTGATCCCATGGTCCGATTATGCTGGTTCGCGAACTCGTTCGAATAAATGTAAGTTTACACGTTTGTACCAAATTTCATCAAAATCGGATCAATTTTGCTCGAGTTATCGCGCTAACGGACACATATATAAATAAATATATGTATGCCCCATGCCCTACTTTAAGTTTAAGTTTCCTAAAATGATACACTCGCTTAGCTTAGTGAAGAGGTGTTAGGTTAATGAGACATAAGACTGCTTAAGGGTGTTACTCAACGTGTAATGAACAAAAATTTAAATTTAGAAAAACAACAAAAGTAACAAAGTGTTACAACAGCAAAAGAAAACTTATAAAAGGCAAAAATCAACAATAATAAGAACAATTAATTTACAACGTTAAATTTACAAGAAAAGAAAATCAATTGAAAATTTAAAAGAATTAGTTACTGACAAATTACATGACTTGTATGTTTGACAAAACTTTAGTTATATATTTTATTCTTTTTACATACTGTTAATTGTCCCAGAAGCACACGCACCGATACACGCACTCCCAAATCTCCCGATCTTCTTTCTCCGGTGGCCCGTGGTGATCTCCTCGATGTTTTCCTTCAGATCCTCCAGCTCCAAGAGTCTTGACCCCTCCATCTTCTTCATTAGCCCTTCTCATTGGCTGATTACCGATAGGGTGTGTGGCTTATAGGTTAACGGTGTTTCTTGGAAGTCAGCCCTACCGGTCATCGCCTAGCTCACATCAGCTGGGAAAGGAATTTTGTAAATCGATGCTCATGCTACTGTTCAACTCTGTTCACACCAACTGGTCGACTAAGTGTAATGTGAACAGAGTGTCTGCATAGATGAGCACCGTGGGTACGGGGTTAATCCCCTTTGTTACACCCCCCTGGTTAAAACGTCAACCTACCACCGGTTGACAATAAAAAGGAAAAACAACTTAAGGAGATACGCGGAAACATCAATCGCGAAGGTGGGAATCGAACGGATATCTTGATGTGCGTTCCGACTCTTCTTCCCCCCTTCCTGCGACGCGACGCGATCTTGAGGATCGGCGCATTTGCTTGTTTCGCGACCCTTCCAGCGACGCGGTAGAATGAGCTGGTGGTGTATAGCTCATAGTCGCTCACGTCTTCTTTCGCCCCATCGAGTCTCCTTAAGTTGATTGATTGTTTCATTAATTTTGAACTATTTAAATATTAGCTGTTTGTTAAGACGTTTTTATTTTTTTAAATTATTATTATAAATTATTTTTTGATGTTGAAATTATAAATGATTTATTCTGGGTAACACTTTGTTATATTAATAATCTTTTTGAGGGGTTTTGTAATTGAGGTTTTATAATTAGATTCATTTTAATATTGAGTATGTGGATGAAATATGCTGAAATAATGAGTAAGATTGTTAATATTACTATCCAGACCAATAAAATGTTTGATGAGAGTTAGGGATCGATTGGGTTATTTTAGTGGCGCGACAGAATGATATTGAGTTACGATTTATGAGATTTCATTAAATTATTCTGGTCACGATATGCGTTGGAATTTCCTCGCCAGCTGATAGAGTAGGTTGCCATATGAGAAGGATAGTGGCGAGCACAGCTGGGACGGTGAAATGGGCAGCATCACGGCGTCGGGGTTGAACGGACGGCGAGTGCTGACTATGCGATGAAGATGAAGTCATGTCGTGTTGCGGTGACCTTGTACTTGCTGTTGGCTTCAGGGACTCTTTTACTGCTGAAACTTACTTAACAGTGGAATTATTACATGTTGTAATAGTTTTATTCACAAATGTTGGTACTTGGTAACATACAATTTTAATCGATTCATATGCTTTCCCTAATAAGACTATCTATCTACTTATTGTAAAGAATATTTAGTTGTTTGAAATGTATGTTACATGGAACTTAAAATATGACACTTGTATGATACCTGATGTTGTTTGACACATTATGTTCAAAATGGTATTTGGTTTACAATTACTTTATGACGACACTTTGTTATAGGAGTTTTGAACATAAATGTTTTATTTTAATTATTTATGAATTCTTGCGTGAAAGTCCTTTCTTTCCTTAATAATCTAGAGAGTTGTAAAGAAAATTTTTTTGAGTGAATAATTAAGGGTGATCAATCCTTAATTACTTCTCGTTGAGTGGAGTTTGTCCTTGTGCTGTACACCAATCCAGCTTGTTTGTCACTGAATGTCACTAACTATTATTCTTCTTACGCGCACTAGTAAATTCACTAACATGTGTCTAAGTATGTAAGTAAGTTGCTTGTTATAAGAACTAAGAATACAGTCACAATGTTATACTTGATTGCGATTGTCTGTGTGTGTCTGCGTGGCCACGCGATATTTTTGTATTAAAAGTCGACTTAACACTTGAGTTTTGTGTAGCTACACATTATTCACATAATATTTACACGAGTTTGCGGGAGTGCGTGTGCTTCGGGAATATAAATACAATTTGCTTCTTAGAATACACATTGCTTACGTATGACTAACTAAACCTAAGTGAATACTAGGTAAGGTCAAAGCATATGAATCATATATGTATTGTGGTTAATTATTTTGTGTAGCAATAAATCAAAATCAGTTAAATAGCTAACTTGTGAAATATATTTATGAATTATTGTATGTTACCAAAATTATCTTATAAAATAAACATAGTATCTATTGACCTAACGTAACTAAATATTTTTATTTTACAAGTCTTGTTTGAAAAACTTTCATTCGGGAGACATGAATTACTTCTTTGACAAGTTTTCCATTTTTTAAGATTTCCACTAGATATGAGACTGGTGTAACTTGTTTTAATACAGTATAAGGACCTTTGTAGCGGTAAGAAAATTTGGTTTGATTTTCCCTCAAATTTTTAGGGTACTATATGAGAACTTGGTCTCCTGGGTGTAAGATTAAGTCTCTCCTATTCCTATCGTAATACATTTTTTGTTTCTTTTGTTCACTAGCTATGATAGAAGGTATTGTGTCTCTGATTTCATTTACAATTCTTAAGTTTTCTAACAGATCTTTTTCTACATTTGGATTTACAAACAAAGTATCACTTGGAAAGCTTGGCTCAAAACCTAAAAATAAGTACGAAGGTTTGTACTTGGTTGTCTGGTGTTCACTGTTATTGTAAGCAAAAAGTACATAGTCAATGTATTGTGACCATGCGTTTGGTTTTTCAGCTACATAATGAGAAATCATATTTATCAACGTGTTATTAAAGTTTTCTACTTGTCCATTAACTTGTGGTGTGAAAGCACTACTTAGAATTTGGCATGTACCTATTGCTGTGGTTAAGTCACGAATCAAATTGTTGTTAAATTCAGTACCTCTATCTGATTGTATAATAGAAGGTGTTCCATAAGTACAAAAATTAGTTTTAAGAGACATTTTACAATTGATTTACCATCTGCAACTACAAGTGGGAAAGCAAATGCAAATCGACTACAGGCATCAGTTACTGTTAAAATGTATTTATATCTATTGCTAGGATTTAATGGACCAATTATGTCAAGTTGGATTCGTTCAAATATTTTGTTAGTGGGAGGGATAGGATTAAGGAAGCCATACTTCTTCTTCGGAGAGTTCTTTCTTTTCTGACAACTTTCGCAGGTTTTCACGTAGTTTTCGACATCTGTTGACATACCAATCCAATGATATCTTTCTTTGATTTTTCCGAGAGTCTTGAATGTACTTAGATGTCCTCCTGATAACGGTGAATTGTGGTACTCCTGAAGGATGTTGTTGACGAGTTTTCGTGGTATTGCTATAACATGTCTGTGAGGATCAGAATCGTTGTACATTCGGTAGAGTACACCATTCTCCGTCTTGTAATACGTGGCCATTTTCCTGTACTTTTGTTCCACAAGATCAGGATTTTCCAAAGCAAGTAAGATGCATTTTAGATCATCGTCCTGAGCTTGCAATTTCTTCAAGTCCACGAGATGAAGGGCACTTACTGAAGTAAGGTTGAAAGTGAAATCCTCTTCTATAGTCTTGTCAACCGGATTTCTGTTTAAGAAGTCAGGCAAGACTAAGGATTTACCTGCCTTGTGAGTAATTTCCAGGTCGTAGTCACATATTAAATTCGAGAGTCTGGTGAGTCTAGATGAAGCTCCTTTAAATGATTTATAATATTGCAATGCAGAATGATCAGTGAAAACCTTTACTTTTCTTCCGAATAAAAATTCTCTCCATTTTACCAATGCATAGACTAAGGATAAGAATTATTTTTCTGAAACACTGTAGTTATCCTCATTTGGTTTTAGTTTTCTACTTAAATACTGAATAGGATGTTCTGTAGATGTTTCTGGATCATACTGGGTCATTACTGCTCCTATAGCATAATTTGATGCGTCTGTGTACACTCTGGTCTCTCTGTGTTCTACGAAGTGGCTGAGAAGTGGCGGTGAGGTGAGAATCGTCTTGAGTTCCTGGAATGAAGTCTCACAGTCGTTTGTCCATTGAAACTTCTTCGTTGCGTTGAATTCCTTTATGAGTGTTGTTAAGGGCGTGGCTATTTTTGCAAAGTTTTTAACAAATCTACGGAAGTAATTTGCAGCCCCAAGAAACGATCTTACTTGTTTAATGGTAGTTGGGGTTTTAAATTTAATTATGGATTCTATATTTGTTTTTAATGGCAAACAGCCTTTAGAACTTACTTCATGTCCAAGTATGTTTATTTTATCGTACATGAATTGACACTTTTTTGAGTTTAGCTTTAGGTTAAAGTTGTTTAGCTCTTGTAAAATAATTTCTATGTTTTCCAACTGTTCGTCAAATGTTTTTCCTAACACGGTGATGTCATCAATGAATGGTATGCATCTGCTATACAAATGTTTTGATAAAATTCTAGTTATGGCTCTTTGGAAAGCTACTGTAGCAATGGATAGCCCTTGTGGCATTCTTCTAAACTGATACTTTCCCGTTTGTGTGATAACGGTTAAATATTTTCTGTCTTCTGGGGCTATCTCTAACTGAAAGAAAGCGTTTTTCAAATCTAAGTGGGTAAAATAAGTCATTTCAGATAAACAAGACAAGACCAAATCTACTGAGACTATGGGGAAATTTTGTTGTTCTAAACATTTGTTAACTGATCTCAAATGAGATATTACACGCGATGAGCTGTCAGAGTTGGTTATTACGAACATTGGGCTGGCGAACTCTGTGTATTCGGGCGATTCTTCGAGTATACCTGCCTTTGTTAGTTTTTCGATTTCTTCTTGAAGGATTTTGCGTTCTTTTAGGCTTTGCCTATAAGGAGGATGATATACTGGTTTAGCATCTGATTTTAGGTTAAGTTTAACTGGTGGTAGTTTAGCTGGACCTAAATCTTCTGTCTTGTTAGTAAACATGTGGCTAAATTTAAATAATATTTCTGCTAACTTATTATGCTGATTGACTGTCAATTTTGGATTTATGTCAAGTGGGTTGCCATTTCTGTCAAGTGCAATTGTTTTAGAAGGATGAAGTGGTTTTATTTTAGGTGGATGTGTGCATGTTCTTGTTTTTACTTCGGCATTTGGTTTTAAATAACCTAATATTACGTTTTGTTTTAACCATTTTGGAGATTTACTTGCATTGTAAGCGTAAATAAACTTTTGTGAATTTTCGTTTTCTGATGAGATATAAAAGTGGAGGTTCTTTTTGTCTCGGAAATTTAAATCTATATCAAGTTCGTATTGATGATGTTCTGGCAAGATTTCCATTAATTTGTAGTGTTGTTGGGGAGCAATAACTGTGTCCGTAGGAACTTTAATTTCAATCATGTCATTACTAGACTCCGCTATAGTTGTTAGAACAAACGGTTTTAAATTAAGTAACAAAGATTTGTCCATTGTGATGCAATGAACTTTATCTTTATTCGTTAGTCTGATTTCCTGTTTCTTAAAATCCAATTCCATGCAGTTTTGGAATAAAAACCAATTTCCCAAGGTTACGTCAGTTGCCAAATCTTCAATTACGTAAAAGTCGGTTGGATACACGGAGCCATCAATTGTTATTGGTAGTAAAAGTTTTCCTAATACTTTGACTGGTTGATCGTTAGCAGCTACAATTAAGGGTAAGTTATCTGTTTGAAATGATAGGTTATTTACAATTGATGATTTTATCAGGCAATAGCTGCAACCAGTATCTAAGGTAGCTGAATAAGTCTGTCCATTTTCTGGTATATCAATATTTAGTGTCAATGTAGGGAATGTTTTTGTTTGCTTAACATTAAAAATTAAGTCATAAATATCCAATAGTGTGCATTTAGATTGTCTTTTATCACATTTAATTAGGGTTCTCAAATTTAGGTGTTTAGAACTTTGTTGGAAAACTTCTTTGTCAATTTGATTCTGGAGGGTTGTTGCTTCGCTAGCTGTTAAACAAACTCCTGCAGTTGATGAATCCACGTGTCTATCCGTAGAGGTTCCTGGAAGTGATGTACTCGTACTGAAGCTGTTGTTGTCATCCGACGTTGAAGGTCGTGAATAGTTAACAGATGTACGTGCCACATCTTGAGTCTTGGGCTGATCAGCTGTGCGGTGCTGTGACGTCAGTTGCTGAGTCGGTGTTCCTAGGCGGTGGTGTGACAACAGGACTGAATTTGACCTGGTCCGTTCTGGGTCCGCAGGCGCAGCCATGCGGATAATTTCAGGGGTGCGACACTAGGACTGAGGGAGATCTCCCTCACCGCGTCGGTTTCTTCCCGTTCTCCCGCGGCCAGCACCCTTCTTCATACCCTCACAGACACAGGCAAGAGAACTAATCACCTAATGGAGTCGTTCACTAGGTCGCTGAGAACGCATCACCTCATGGAATCGTTCACCTAATTGCTGCGTCGTGTTTTTGAGAGAACTCGACAGTGCAGCATATTCTTTCCAGTTCAAAACCAAAATGTTTAATCACTCTAACAGTTGTTATATCCATTAAATAATAAATAAAATATAGGCTCTATTATTTCGTAAGTTACATAATGTATAGTGAATGGAAAAACGAGGAGTAAATTAAAAAAAAGCTGTTTAGTTGTACACTGTCTTAAATATTTAAAAAAAATTGGCTATTATTTTCCGAATTCGTTTAGCTCTTCTACCCGACCGATTTTCATGATTGAGGTCTCAAATTGAAGGTATGCACCCACAGATTTGCCATCAAGCATTGGCATATAATTATCTATAGTATCACTCGGTCTATACGTAAACGAAATTTGCTCTCCATGTATTTCTTATAGGAGTAAAATTTGGGTTCTCTTTGCTGAGTTCTAGCTCTTCTACCCGACCGATTTTCATGATTGAGGTATCAAACTGAAGAAATGCACGCACAGATTTGCCATCAAGCATCGGCATATAATTATCTATTATCCCACTCGGCCTACACGTAAACAAAATTGCTTCCCTTATATTTTTTATGGGACTTAATTTAGGGTTTTCTTTTCCGAGTTCGTTTGGCTCTTCTACACGACCGATTTTCATGATTGAGGTCTCAAAATGAAGGCATGCTCGCCAATAATTAACAAATATTTACCTACTGTATTACTCGACAAAAAACATAATTTGATATATTTTTGAGTTCTTACTACAATTTATGATGTATTTCACGAGTTACTATACAATCCTATATATTTTAGTCTAAGAACCTCCAGTGAAATACCGCCTTTCATTTAAGCTATTATTTATTCAAATCGGACGAGTTTAAAGCAAACGTAAGGTGAACAACCAACAGAAATATTATTTTCCAAAAGGGTTTTCTATGATTAAAATCAATAGCTCCAGTATTGTGCATGTTTTTGTACATGTTTAAAACTAAAAATAATTAGTAAATTATAGGCTTTAATTTGAGCTATTGATCGTTTGAATCAGTTAAGCTCAAGATACTGTGTTACTCAATCAAAAATCATAAATTTGATTATATCTCGGATATTATATCTACCTTAACGCTGCGGAGCAGCATGGGTCCTCTAGTTTACTATTATTTATAAAATCGTTACTTGCATTAAAACCAGCTCAGTTTGAACAAACAAATACATTTAAATAGGGTATACAGTTTACCCAAAGACACTTTAAACTTTCACTTTACACTTTTTAGCCGGGGTATTTTGCATGTAGACCTTATGTGAATTTAGGCTTTTCATATTAGTAAATTTATGAAAATTTAATGTTCGTCATGGGCAATATATACGTTTAAAAATAGTTAAAGATATGAAAGTAAAACCTAAAATTAAACTAAAGTAATTATTAGGTTGTTAGTTAATTTTGTAGTACAGTGTTAAATTGTACTACTGTATTGATATAAGGAGTAAAGGTGTTGTTGACGTTAAGTCGTATTAACTGGGTTTATTTATTTAAATAATGCCAACTTTAAATATTTGGTACAACTTTCAAGCATAGAACTCACTACTGTGGACATACACCAACAACGCTCTGATTTTCGTTTCAGTACAGTGTGGTATTGTTAGTTTGTGGAACGCATCTCACGAACTCCCTGGATTGCGGCAAATGCAGCTCATAGAATTAAAATTTGATGTCATAGGGTTTGTTGTGGACGGATACTGATCTGTTATTTTCTGTGAACATATTTCAGAAAGTTCATTGGCATTGGTGTTGTAGTACATAAATTATTTCTCAGTAATCCATTACATACGACCTAATAGCTGGAAGGTCCAGATTACAGAACATTGGGAACTATGAACAGAGGAAAGGGAATGTGTGACCCTTCCTGGAATTCCTAGCTCGACGCAGACATTTCTCTTTGTTAACTATGCATCAGGTGAACGGGATGTTGGTAAATAATAGAAAATCTCAATAATTAACGGTACCAAATGTTGTCATGGTGAAGTGTTGTTTAAGAAATAAAACATTTCTTTACTGACACTAATATATTTCAATCCTCCAGCAGTGCTTGCTAAACAGAGGATGAGGATACTGTCCATCACATTGCTAGAACTTAAGTAAAAAAATATTTATACTACTTGAATTTACATGCTACATCAGTGACACACTTTTGATTGTCATGTATATATTTAGATAAAAAGATACATTTATGATATTATACGTTCCAAACAAATTAAAATATTGTAATTTTAAATTTCATGTAGTTTCCTGCTTCAACGCGAGGTCCGATATAAATTGTCGTTTTCATTCGTTTATGGTTTTCAATTTCGATAACTTGAGTGGAGTGATTGATTACATCATCTTTGAGTTGACTCTTTCAAGTCATCGGAAATTATTACTGTTATTCGTTTTGAAATAATGCCTGAAATACTTTGCAATGCTCGAATACGAGCAACAGAAGCACTAGTTTAAAATAATAGTTGTTAGCGCTGCAACGCGCACCCGTAGAGTATTATAGGCCTACATCGATGCGCGCACCGGGTAACTGCTAGTAATACATAAATATTTAAACAAAAACTGTATGGATAATAAACATAAATAAATGGTGTCGCTTGCCGAAATGTAATAGTAATTTTCATTGCCCTACACACGAAAGTACCTACACTTTTTGAGGTCGATTCACACATAACAGTTACGACACGTCACAGTTCAGATATATCAGTCACGTCACAGTTAGCCAAAATATTCTTTAATGGATTTTCTATTGCTTTATATACACTCATCCGGCGCAAATCCGTCAGTCGCTCTCTCGGCGTCCGTCAGTCAATTCCAGATTTCTTTCTACCGACATTTTTGGTTTTCGGCCTCCTGTCGGACGTGTTAGAGATTAGAAAAATAGTGGGGGTTTTCATTTAAATTACCGAGTTTGTATTTTAAGTACTGTTTGTAACAATGGACAAGATTTAGGATGAGATTTTGATAGAATATTAAGTTTTAATTTACCATTTTTCACTGTAACATCACTGTAAATATAGTAACGCAAGTCCGACTGAAACCAAATGAATGACCCTGACAATCCACAACACATTAATTTATGTTACAGTCGATGGTAAAATTACTCGTTCCTATACTCTATACTTATATAATTTGACTGAGAAATTTTGGATTCAACTGAGACTGAACTGTGACTGGTCTGTGGTGGAACTGTGACGGAACTGATATAAATGAACTAAGAAAATACAGTAGGTTATTTCCGCTACTGCAGCAAAATTACATAACGTTAACTTTCTGTGCATTTGTGGTGCACGGAACGTAACCGGTATGGGATTTTGCTGTGCAGACCCCATATTGAATAAACAAAGGTATTCGTATTGTTTACAAGTTTTTCGATATCGTAATGAAAAATAATGTTAAATACTCATCTGAAAAGTGCCATTGCGGGTTCGAAAGCTTTTTCCAAACAAATAAATCTGGCTAATAATTATCATAAAATTTGGTAACTTATGGATGATAAGCATAAACAAATGACGGATCTGAACGAATCTTATACTAACTAGCAACACCGGGGGTGTTAGAAACTCTTTGCCATATTCTCATAATTGCTTGTTTCCTCTATGACATTTATATTTGGAATGATTTAACTAACATCTGTTATATTCTTTGTTTTTTTAAATATACACAATTACAGTCCACTTAAAGCCCTTTAATTATTTTACCCACGACCGTTTTTTTAAAAGTAACCATTTCAGTTTAGTTCTCAGAATTGAAAAGTTTCACTTAACAGCTGTTTACTTTCATAACAGCATATTTCATTTCATAACAGCATAGTTTTTCTCATAACAACACGGGTAACGGACCAATGAGATTCAAGGATTGAGAGAAAAGAAGTAAAATTGTAATGTTTCGAACGTCAACTAATCAGCTGATCAGCTGATCAGCTGATTTTATTCGTTGTAACAATTGACGTACAGCACTTTGTTTTAGTAAATACACTTCTTAGTAAGCGTATTTTTAAACATAAAATCATAAAGGTCTCAATGTAATATTTCAATGAGTGCATCGTCATCACTTTTACACCATCCTAGGTAGCCTAAATAAGTGTTTACAATCTGAGTTAACAAAGCGGACTTTTGAATCAAGTCAAGTGGTACGGTTGAATTTCGTATCTAAATAAAATGGGTGATCAAACAACCATTTTACGGCATTTTAAAGGAACCAAAATTGTCTCTTCTGAATTTTGATCTCGTTGCGAGGCACTGGAATAGCGGCTAAATTATATTAATAAAGACGAATGCTAACAAGTGAACGATTCCATGAGCCGATCCGTTCACTATCCCACTAGTTCACTATGTGTCCGGGGGTAGGGTGATGGGAATAAGGCAGGGAGAACGGGGAGATTCCATTCAGTCCTAATGTCGCACCCTCGCATTATGCCGCACGACTGCCCCAGAGGGCTCTGGCTGGCCCAGGTCAAATTCAGTCCTGTTGTCGCTTTACCTTCCTAGGCAGCAGTGGGTCGACGCTTGTGACGTGGGCGTTTGTTGTGGTGCGTTATCTTCTCCATCAGCTGGCTGCAAGGTCGTCTTAGGTTCAGCCGTAGCTGTAGGAATGATGTTGGTCTGGTTCTCGAGTTGTGTGTGTTGAATATTTCTTGATGTTATTGTGGTTCTTGGAGGAAGTGATTTAGTTATTGGGGTTACTTTAACTTTATGTTTTACACGAAACGAATCCTCAATTGTTGGAAAGTTGTATTGGTATTGAGGGCTTAATGGTGAAAATATATTACATTTTGAATTATTGGATGCTTCTAAGATTGATGATTTGTTGAAATGTGGGAAACGTTTAGTTGTGTTCCAGAAATATCTCGTGTGTGTTTGTTTATTTTGGGAAGCCAAATATCTATTTTGTGGTAGTTGACTTCCCTGCTTTAGAAGTTTTTTGATATACAGGGTGTTTGTGAACTCTCTCGAAAAAATTCACAGGATTATTCCTTGGGTTAATACATGAATATTTTACATTATAAACATGGGTCGCCGGAGCCTCGTTTTCCGTCTGTCTGTCTGTACGTGTTTTTTATAAATAACCTTATAACTCGAGTTTGAATCGAGGTACAAACTTTAAATTTGACACACTTGTGTATTTTAACGTGGTACATAAACATGTAAAATTTCATTTCGTTGACTATAGTCGTTTCAAAATGGCGGCCATCTAAAATCTTTGACCTCAAATTACATGAAAACCACTAGAGTTACAAAAAAAACACAAGAATAACAAAATGTAGAAAATTTTATGCCAAATCAAATGACTTATAGATCTTAAAGATCGGACAACAAACAGCTGAGTTATTATTTTTTTTAAATAATTAATAATTTCTTTACTGTCTTTTAATTGTTATTGTTTATTCTTTAAAATCATCTGATCCTTTATAAATTGTTACAACAATGTAAGACATTTGGTTTGCCCTAACAACAACATTTAGTTTTTTTACTAGATGGTAAATGTAATTAGTGTCCTATTTTTACCTTAACTATTGAGATCTGTTTAAGGTTACGTAATGTACTCTGTATCAGATGATTTTAAAGAATAAACAATAACAATTAAAAGCCAGTAAAGAAATGATTAATTATTTAAAAAACTAATAACTCAGCTGTTTGTTGTCCGATCTTTAAGATCTATGTGTCATTTGATTTGACATAAAATTTCCTACATTTTGTTATTCTTGTGTTTTTTTTTTGTAACTCTAGTGGTTTTCATGTAATTTGAGGTCAAAGATTTTAGATGGCCGCCATTTTGAAACGACTATAGTCAACGAAATGAAATTTTGCATGTTTATGTATCACGTTAAAATACACAAGTGTGTCAAATTTAAAGTTTTTACCTCGATTCAAACTCGAGTTATAAGGTTATTTATAAAAAACACATACAGACAGACAGACGGAAAACGAGGCTCCGGAGACCCATGTTTATAATGTAAAATATTCATGTATTAACCCAAGGAATAATCCTGTGAATTTTTTCGAGAGAGTTCACAAACACCCTGTATATTGTGGAAATAAAACTGATTTTATTTGATTTGATTTGCTTCTTTTGTATTGGAATTGAATGGTTTTAGAATAAATCTCACCAAATAAAAATGAATGTTTTGTCAGTCCCAGTATACTCTGTATGTAGTAATGTAATAATATTATATTGTGGTAGTTAAATAAATACATTAGTCCCCAAATTGTCGATCAGAAATCAAATAAATAAAATAATTGTTTTGCGACGGGTTTTTTGTATCCATTCTTTTAGATAATTTCATATTTTACACTTAGCCTTAAAGTACTGCAACTTTCTACAGCATCAACATACCAACCGTCGATAATCGTTAAAACCCCCTATACCGGTTCTAGCACGTTCACTACCGATCGCCACATATATGCGACGCTACGGCCATTGCCACGGACAGAGGTATCCCCGGCTGGCACTTGGTTAATAGTACACGCAGACCACGGGCCAATGATGCAGCAAAGTAATAACCAGTTTTGCCAACTATCATATGACGTCACTAATCATCATAACCACTGACCAAGTGACGCACATAATATGACAGACCACTGCAGAGAATTCAGGGCCTCGAAGATATACGCTTAATAACATTGGGACACCGTCGCATATGTGCGTCTCTGGTCCATGTGAAAGACAAATTTAGTAGCCTACTTAACGGTAGTGAACGTGCTAGACCTTAATGTTGTCATAGAAAGATAGCAGTGCATGCAAGATTTTTGTACTTTGAAAACATCAGTTTACATCTCAACAAACTCTATGTCCCTCTGAAGTTTTTCTTGATTACAACCAGCAAAGTTATCTCATCACGCTCCTGTTGCAACTTTTTTAATTTTACGCAGCTTACACATACGGTATGTGTAACAAAACTCTTAAATTAAACTGATTTTCTACAAAAATTAAAATAAACCAGTTTTAAAAAGTTACATTTTTTGTTTATTATATTTCTACAAAACAATTATGACATTATTTAGACATATGCAAATTAATAACATGTGTTTCTCAAAGTGTTGATAAAAAATAATCCAAAGGGGACTAAGTTAAAAAGTTAAACATTTCCAACATTCTCCCCCCTTTTAAAAAAAATCTTCAAACTTTTTCACAAGTCCAATTTGGTTGGCTTTTTTATTCTTCTCCCACTTTGGGTCTGAACTTGTGTTTCATTAGTCTTCACATTTGTCTCTTCTTTTCCTTTTGTCGTATTATAATGAGTTTCAGGTTCAGGTTGATAATTTTGAGCTTTATGAATGTGGTCATCCTTAGATTGAACTTCAAGTGGATAAAGCCGTTGAATAGGTCGTAAATAAATTCCATTTTTCGTTCTTACTTTTACAAGTCTTGTTACTTTGTCTTTCCCAGGAAATATTTCGATCACTTTTCCAAGAGGCCAAGAAACTCTTCGTTTATTTTCTGAATGGACGAGTACAATGTCTCCCACATTGATTTCACAAGTTTTGTTTACGTTCTTTTTTGAGGAATTTAGAAAACCCAAGTATTCCTTTTGAAATCTTGTTCTTAGTCCTTCTCGAATACTTAGTATATACTTCCATCTACTGTTCAAACTTGTCTTCTCTAATAAATCTAAATCTGATACATCATTACCTTGTATAGATTGGATGAACATAGATGGTGTCAGGGGTTTTAAATCTTCAGTGTCTTCTGAGATGTATGTGAGAGGTCTACTGTTCATAATACCTTCACACTCACATACCAAGGTGTTCAGTTCTTCATGATTTAGTGAAGCACTTCCTAAGTTTCGTCTCAGTAGCTCTTTCAGAATCCTCACCAAACGTTCCCAGAAACCTCCCCACCAAGGGGCAGCAGGAGGATTGAATTTCCAAACGATATTCTTTAAGTTGAATTCATTTTGAATTTTACTCCAGTTAAGATTCTTAAGTTGATTACTCAAACCAACAAAATTGGTCCCATTATCGGTATAGATGACATTTACTCTTCTTCGACGAGAAATAAATCTTCTTAAGGCTAAAATGAAGGCATCAGTGCTCAATGAAGGAATCAATTCAAGGTGTACAGCCCTATAAACTGCACATGTAAATATTACAACCCAGCATTTCTTCTTCTCTCTTGTTATGAGTGGGCCTGCAAGATCAATGCCTGTGACTTGGAAGCAAGAAGTCAAATTCGTCCGGTCTTCAGGTAGAGGAGCCACAGGAGCTTGACATGGCTTGGTTGAAAACTTTTTACAGGGTATACATTGATGTGTGACTCGACCAATAGTCCTCCTCCCTTTCAAAATCCAAACTTTTTCCCTCAAAATAACTAATAGTGCTTGAACACCAGCATGCTTACTGTTAATATGTTGTTGTTCAATCATTCGTTCTGTTATAATGTGATTAGATGGTAACACAACTGGGAGAGTATATTCTTTGCTGTATTCTTGATCCAGTAATCTTGTATTCAATCTTATAAGACCATCTTCATCAATAATGGTTTTAACTCCACTTAAATGTTTACTTTTCTTCTCTCCATTGAAACTGTCTCTTTGCACAAGTTTAAACAGTAATTTCTCTGCTTGTTGAAATTCTTCTGACGTTATGTCCGAACTCTTCTTCTTGGTTTTAAACCGTAACATCCAAGCTATGGTTCTTACAATCGAAGAGTATTTAGAAAATCTTTGTCCTAACATGACAGCAATTGATAAGGTCTCAACGGTGCTTGCGGTAATCACTGACTTCTTCTTTTCACTCTCAACTGTTTCTCTGTCAGGTAAAGGATTTTCAGTTGGCCAAGCATTGCTATACAACCATGTTGGTCCATTCCACCATTGTGAATTGAGTAACTGTTGTGGTAAGCAACCTCTTGAAATTAGGTCTGCGGGATTTGCATGACTGGAAACATATCTCCATTGCGATGGATTACTAAACTTATTTATTTCTTTGACTCTATTGTTTACAAATACAGACCATTTCCCTTGATTGGTAATCCAAGCTAGTGTAACAGAAGAATCTGACCAATAGAAACAAGGTAAGTCAGGTTTACCTAGACATTGAAGAGCCAAGGTACAAAGTCTTGCACCAAGGAGTGCTGCCATCAGTTCCAACCTTGGTAACGTAATTGGTTTCACTGGCGAAACTCTAGATTTGGCTAGCACTAAACTAACATGTACAGCATCATCAGCTTCAGTCCTCAGAAATATACAGGCTCCAAAAGCTGATTTGCTAGCGTCACAGAACACATGAAGTGTGCTTGAGTTATTCATAATGATTCGACGTTGAATTTTACACTCCTCAATAATTGGTGTTTGTTCAAACCATTTTTGATACTCAGACTGGAGATGTTCTGGTAATTTATCATCCCATCCAATTTTTAAACTCCAAGTCTTTTGCATAATAACTTTTGGGATGAGTGTCGTAGGGGCAGTAAAACCTATGGGGTCATAGATTTTTTGTGTGTGGGATAGTAATGATCTTCGAGTTAATTCCTCAGGTTCCAAGTTTGAAAATGAAACATTACAAAACAAAGTGTCTGAAGAACAGTCCCACTTTAACCCTAAAACGTTTTGTGTTGTTGGCTCAAAGTTTCCAGCCCATCCCCTTTTAGGTTGAATTCTCCAAGCCTCAAAATGTCTTGTGCTTGTCTTACCAAAGAATCTCGATCATTCTCATTGTCTACACCCGTCAAACAGTTGTCTACATAAAATGATTTCTGTAATTTGTCAGCTACAGACTTCAAACAATCTGGTGCATTACGTAATAAATTATTGATTACAGCTCCTAACAAAAAAGGACTGCATGTTAGTCCAAATACGACTCTAGTATGTCGATAAATCATAACTTTTCCTTCCTCCCACCATAAAAACCTAAGCATGTCTCTGTCTTTAGGGGACACAAGAATTTGGAGAAATGCCTTTTCAATGTCAGAAGTCAAGCCAAATTTATTTTTCCTCAGATTAGTTAGTACGTTTGGAACCAACTCAATCAAATTTGGACCTACTTCAAGACAATCATTTAAACTACAACCATTTTTGTCCTTACACGAGGCATTGAACACTGGTCGTATTCGAGTAGTGCTCCCTTCTTTAATGACTGCTCGATGAGGAAGGTAATGAACAGAATTAACAGTTAGGTCCAAAGAAGTTTCTTTTTTTTCAACCCTTTCAATTATTCCCTTGTTAACCCATTCTTTAAAAGTAGCATCATAGTCTGCATATAAATTCATATTTTTCAGCTTACTTGTAGTTGTGAGTAGACGTTTCTCAGCTACATACATATTGGACTCCAGTGAGGGTCGTCCTTCAACCCAAGGAAGTTGTACGATGTAGCGGCCAGTCGAGTCTCTTGTCACAGTATCCTCAAAGAACTCTACCACTTGCTCGTCCTTTTCTCCCTTCTCCAGTTTCACACTTGGGTCTGTGATTCCCATCGTCTCAAGCTCCCAAAACTGCTTAACATTCTGTGAGGACTGTAAAGCAATAAACATAGATGAGACAAAAGATTAATCTCTACCAGATGATTCAGATGAACCAACAATCGTCCAGCCCAATCGTGTTTTTATGGCCACAAGTTGGTCATTTACTTTGTGAAACTCCGAAGTGATAATTTGTGACCAAACATCAGCACCCAATAACACATCAATACTAGCACAGTCTTCTTCGTCAGAGGTCGATATATCGCTCAAAATGATGTTATCTTGCTCCAAACGTTTTATCAAACTGTAGTCACAAAACTTGGGAATCCGGTTACAAATAACTTGTTGTTCTATAACTTGTAAATCTGTTTTAAAATCCAAGTTTAGTGAACTCAAAGTGATGCCATAAGTTTTATGGTATTTAGGTCCAGTTTGCTTACCTCCAAAAACTTCTTGTTGAATTAAAACTCTATCATTGCTTTTGAGGCCTAATTCTGATACACATTGGCTAGAAACAAAACTCTTTTGTGAACCTGAGTCGCACAAGATTCTAACCTTTTTTGATTTCCCATTACAATCAATAAAAGCATTCAAAGTCTGTAAGTAAGTAGTTTTGCTTTTATTGTTTACAGTAGAAAACGAATTTGTTGTATTTTTAACAGGGGTTATAGGCTTGTCCTTAGCACTCGGCTCAGCTTCATTAGTCGATTAGTCGCATGGACTTTTGGACACAAGATTGCAAAGTGTCCACCCAAGCAGATGTGACATTTCACTTGTAATTTACACTTCTGAGCCCAGTGCCCCTTTTTCAAACACTTTATACATGCACCCTTTTTCTTTACAAGTTCATTTCTTTCTGGTACTGTTTTATCGAAGATAGAAAAACAATCAGGCGAGTTATGGTTTGTTTTTCCACAAAATATGCAAAGATTTCTTCTTAAGTTGGTATTTAAATCTGTACCTACCTTTGCACTATTTTCAGATTGAGAAACAAGTATTGCTGCTGAAGGTGTGCTAGCCTTAGGTTTACCAAACCGCTGAGTTTTGATTGAGTATTTTTTAAGATCCACCTCGCGAGACTTCACGCCAAAACAGTTTTCACGCAACTTGAGCCTCTCCTCAGCTTCAACTTCGGTTCTTAGAAACTGAAGGAGTTCTTTCAAACAGTTATCTGGCTCTGTTGTGGATGCATTCTTATTAACACGATACCTTTCCCATATTTTAAAAATAGGTTCAGGTATGGCTGTTTCAACGAGAGGGAATAGCATGGCAGCATATTTCTCTTTGGTTACTCCCAATGATTCGAGAGCTCTTAGCTGTACTTCAAGCCTGTCATAAAGGCATGTGATTGACAAGTTATCAGTCTTATTTAAAACTAGAGCTAAAAGTTCCCTGACATAGTATTCAATAAGGAATTCTTCTTTTCCATATCTAGATTTAAGGAGCTCAACTGCTTTTAAATAGTTTTCTTTTGACGGAGGAAAACCTTCAATTAGTTTTTGAGCTGAGGAGCCTGGCTTCACAGATTGTAGTAAGTAATCAAACTTATCCTCATCTCCTAAACTATTATCATCATGGATTTTACTGAACTGAGACCAGAATCCTATCCAATTTTTAAGTTCACCATCAAATCTTTTAAGTTCTATTTTTGGAAGGCGCCTTTTATTGGAATAGGTTTTATTTGATTCACTACCAGGGTTAGCAACTAACTGCAGTTCTTGAATTTTCAAGCTTAATTGATGGTATTTAGTTGCATACTCATTAGTCCCTATAATTTCTGACTCAATTTCATCCTCTGTTACCTCCTCTTCACTAATTAGACTTTGCAAAACTACATCATTTAAAGAGCAAAGCTTTTCATAAGTTGTATTTAATACATTAAACCTGGCAACAATAGTTCTTAAATCTTCATTTTGGCTCAATAGGTTTTCAATAGCAATTACCTCTTTAGTAAAGACTGACCTGTAAGCTCTTCTTTGAAGTTCAGTCATTTTTATAATAAATCAAAAGTATATTACCTGTACAATGATGAATATATACTTCAAAATAATAACTCAAAACTATCTTGGCTCAGGGTCACCATTAAATGTAACAAAACTCTTAAATTAAACTGATTTTCTACAAAAATTAAAATAAACCAGTTTTAAAAAGTTACATTTTTTGTTTATTATATTTCTACAAAACAATTATAACATTATTTAGACATATGCAAATTAATAACATGTGTTTCTCAAAGTGTTGATAAAAAATAATCCAAAGGGGACTAAGTTAAAAAGTTAAACATTTCCAACAGTATGTCTTACACACTGATAAAGGGTTCAAGGGGTGAAACTTAAGTTGTTAATTGATGTCTTGGAGTTTGTCATGAAGTAGTTAAGTGTCAAATTTTTCTCCGAAGATGATCAGTTATATTTGAATGTTTTGATGGAATCTTCCCACGTATGAGCAGATGTTTTTATAAACAGAAACGTCTTTTGTATTTTGATTGTACCCAATCTTGGTCAGTATTTGTAATTTAATATATAATTCAACGAATATGTGAAGGATATTTTACCTAACCTTACTGTGTATAAAGTAAGAATAGAGAACAAACATATGACAACCCATTGGAACATTCATATACTGTAGGGTATATTAAATCAGATAAATTTGGAGTTAGCATGTTACGTTTTAAATGAGGATTGTCTAATCAATCACAGTTTAAAACCCCCTTTGAAATTGAGTATGAAATACGTCTTATTATATCACAAGATCCTATAATGTTCTAAGTTCCAAAAGGTAACTATTGTTTTGTTACTCATCATCACTGAAACGTCTACCTTTAGGCTTAAACAATTGACAATGCAACTTACCGATACATAAATAACCGTCCACTAGCTTAGAACAAAAACTGAGCTTTACTAAGACTGTTGGACATTTACTTGTCAGAATTGTTACCAAGGTAAAATACAAATGATGATCAAATAGGCGTACAATAAAACTCAGGATTTAATATTAACTTAAAAGTTAAAAATCACAACGTAAATGAAAACAGAAGTAATATTGATTGGTTTTTGTCACAATGTTTACTTAGTATTGTTACGAATAATGTTGTGTATATCATTAGTACGTATATTTATATAAATACATGCCTATCAGAAGTGGAAAATAATATAAAGTGCATAAAATATAGGTTTTTGGATTACCCTGTATTTTGATACGATGACAATTTTTAAATGTTTTCCTCATAATATAAGGTTTGGGACATGGCCTAACTTGAAGACTCAAGCTCACACCATTCTCTCGTTATGAGCGAAATGGTCGTTTAGTTCTCACAAGAATTTTGTTTATTACCATAAGAATAAATACACTCTGTTAGATATACACAGTATAAGGTCCCAACCATCAGAATCAGTCCTACCAGAAGTGATTGGTCTGATGTTTGGGAGTTTTGCCGACATTTTGGGTATTTTATGGATAATACTTCATGAAGTGCAGAAGAGAGGAGTGTGTGTGGCTCGATTTTTTTTGGCAAGTTAAGTCTGTAATTCGTGTATACTCAATGGTCTAGCTTGAAAACTCTTGTGTTCGGGAACAATTTACTATTGCTGCCAGGTATCAGTCGCTACAAAGCAACATATTATACACGACACTTATTACATTATTACTATATCTCGGTAGCTTCATAGTCCTCCATTTATGTTACTTATTTCTTTAAATTTCGAGTCTACTGTGGTAGGCAATCTCAGGACAATTCTTCTATAATATCCTATATATTGTTGAATGTTATTTATTTTGAAGATGTCCTCCTGGATTGGAATAGCTGCTAAACCATCACTTAAACAGAAAGAGAGAAACAAAACTGTACATACATATTGAAGTTATTATTTATGACAGTTTCAAGTAGTTAACGTAGATTTTTAAGGCTTGGGTGACGACCCAACGAGGATTTGGCCAATAGTATTCAACATAAGCTTATGTCGAGTTTCGTAACAAATTAAAAGTTTATTATTTCATTATAATTTAATGCCGCAAATCCGACTTTGAAAGACTGCCCCTGTTTTGAAAAAGAAGTGTTTTAAATGTATGAAGATGTTTAAAATATGGCAATTTTAGGTATTGCTCAAAATATATGACCAATAATTATATATGATAATTAATTATTGAGTACTTTACCCAGCATTAAAAACTTCCATGCTATTAAGCAAAATGTATGTTGATTAAAGCTTATTGTATTAACAAACGATTTGGTTTTCCTTTTGTCCACTATACCTATTATGTACTCCTATCCGTAGTAATGGGGAGGGAGCTGGTGTAGTGGTTAGAGCGCGGGACTTCGGTCAACTATACGCGTAGGTACAACTAGACGTAGGGACAACTAGACGTAGGTACAACCGGTCCTATCCGTACAAGCTAGGTGACACTACTTGTCGGGGGCATACATGTCTGACGTTAATCAGGTAAGTCTAGTTGTACCAACGTCTAGTTGTACCTACGTCTAGTTGTACCTACGTCTAGTTGTACCTACGTCTAGTTGTACCTACGTCTAGTTGTACCTACGTCTAGTTGTACCTACGTCTAGTTGTACCTACGTCTAGTTGTACCTACGTCTTGTACCTCTTAAAAATCTGCAGGTATAACTTGTCGGGTATGCCACCGTCTACTTGTACCTACGTCTAGTTGTACCTACGACTAGTTGTCCCTAGGTCTATGAGGTACAACTAGACGGCGGTACGAGACGCGGTCCCCTTAATTACTGTGATGATGATGATCATTAATTTCTTGAATGACTCAAAAGAGGATAGTAATAGAAGGACATAAACGGAAGCTTGAAAACACATTGAATACACCAAAAACACTTACATTCAATTTTTTTAAAATCTATTTTTTATTTTGTAGTTACTAATGATTAGTTAAACATATCTTTTAAACCAACAAATTGTTGGAGACCCCTATAAGATTGTTTAATTTATGTTTATATATTTCGGTATGGCTACAATTCCCTCTAAAATAGGTTGTACTTTTTTATCTTTTGAATTGATCTTTCCTGATTCCAATACCTCTAAACGATTTCTTTTATGGTCTTGAATATTTGATGACTTTAAACCACTTAGAGGTGAATTCGTTTTTACAATCTTGTCTGTTAGGGAGATTTCACTAGAATAGTTATCAATAGTTCTGATGCCCATTTCAGGTAACTGGGATGAATCATGGGGCCCTATCTTTATAATTGAGGGAGTGATAATAGTATTTTTGGGTCTGAGATTCTTCAATATTTCTTTTCCTGCATTAGTTTTCTTATCAATATCATCAGGTAACGTATCAATGTCAACTGTGCGTTCTCTTAGTCTTGTAAGTGATAAGAATTGTGCTGGTAATTTTATTACTGAATACCCAGATGGTTTTGCTGAATCTAAAGGACCATGCACTGGTTGGGGTTCAGAACCGGGTAATATTATTTGAGACAATGTAGGTCTTAACGGTCTCACTATTGAAAAAGATGATGGCTTAGCATCCATAACTTTACTTGTATGTTGTTTTTCAACATTTAATGTATCCTTTAATTTATCATTTATATTCAAATAGTCTTTTCCTGAAGTTCTATCAAACAGAGTTGAAATATTTTTTGAAGGAGGTTTTGTTTCATCACTTGTTCCTAATTGTTCTTCTCCACCTTCTATTATGATCTGCTTCCCATCTTTATGAAAAGCTTCTTGGACACTTCCACCCCTAAAAGTAGTATTAACTATTGTATCCTTCTCCTTAGCACCCTTATTTATGAAAAGTCCCTTTGAAGTTCCATGAAAAGGTGAAATATTTTCGGATGGGAACTCAGTTTCATCAGTAACTGTTGATATATTGTCTTCTCTACTTTCATTTTTAACAATTGTTCCTTCTTTCTGAATCTTTCTACCACTATATGGTGAAACAGGTAAGACAAATAACTGAGCTGAATCTCTATCGGGGTAGGAATTTTTGGAATCTCTGTCAAATTCTTTGGCCTGGTCAGATTCAATAGAAGGTCTTCTACGAAGAGCATCCACTGGAAACAAACAAAAACCAATACCCATGTGTCATTAGCAGGCATTAGAAAAGTAACACAAATACAAAAAATATGAATTTTTAAAATTGGTGTATAGAATCGGTGTATATAAAATCTCTATAGGTATGTACATGTTTTTTGAATTTGTTTTAGGTTACAACAATTATAGAACATGTATTTGAATCTAAAGTGAAGTAAGTATGGTTTTACCAAATTTCATTGTAATCGGATAATTTTTATTTGAGTTATCATATCAGAACAAACAAAAATCGGTCCTGGGTCTAGTCTAGGCCTTATCATGAGATTTACAGTAGTTTAATAGCTTATTCCCTATAAAGCGAATTCACTAATACTGTATTCCGCATATGGGAAATTTGTTAAAAGAAGTATTCTATTTTTCTTTATCTTTAATTCAGATATATTCATACATGTTTGTATAGAATGTTTTGAAATTTTAGATTGCAGTATAATTTTTTTTACTAGGTTCAGGCAAAGGGTTATTGGTGTTATAATCCTTTTTAGTGCAGGCCCGACTTTAGGGTGAGTAGCGCCCTGGGCTGCAAGCACCTTTGAGTTTTGTGGCCCTCCCCCAGGATAAAAAAAATGTTAAATAGCTGACTTAAAATCCTATTCGGAGGTGACTGATTAAAATGCATGTTGTTTTATACTTTTTTGGAAAATTTGGCACCCAAACAATTTGGAGCACTGGGCTCAGTCTGTTGCATTTACGAAATGGCACCTGTACTGGAGTTTTATGTGGGACTTATTTACATATTGCCATTATTTATAAAGGTTTTTGTAAGTAACCCTGACAAAAATTTGTTAAATTCTTACATTCTTACACTTGCAACAAAGTTTTGGTTGTTCATTATTAACAAATGTTTGCCGTAACAACATGATGTCTTTGCGGCAAGATATGTTCCTAATCTTTTCAAGATCGCAGGATATGATTATAATGTCTCCGTAACCATGGGGAAATGTAGAGATATTGCCATGACCACAAAGGGTGACGATGATGTCTTCGCCTCAGCGGGAGAATGTCATATTGCCACGATCATGAGAGTTGATCAGGTCTTCACGACCGGGGTGGGGAGGGGGATGATGTAGAGATATACTCGCGTTCATGGTAGGGGACGATGATGTCTTTCCGACCACAGGGGAACATAGATATTGATTTGATATCGGGTGACAATGATGATGTCTTTAAAGTTGTGGGGGTGAAAGATGGTCTCAATTTGGCCTCAATCGATGGAAAAGTTAAAACTTTTTCTGCGATAGCAATCCAGATAGGGCCCTGATCGCAGATTATTGTTGTGACAACATTATCAGAAGGGGATATAATTGACAGCAGTCTCAGAGAAGACGTATAAATAGGAGGAAAATAGCTATTTTTTTATGCCTCAGCGGCTACCTGATCTTGCACTTAACCGTTTGTGGCTATTACACCATTTCTGGTTCGGGTGAGGAGACCCTCCCTAATTCTCTTTATTAAGCATGGCTATTTCATCATTTCGAAAAATACCAAAATATCGAGACTATTTCATCATTCCAAAAATATTGTGTACCTATTAAAAAATTAATGTTTCTAATTAACAATTTGTATTAAAAGTTAACTATGTAATTTTCTTTTAATTTAGAAAACTTTAGAAATGTTATATTGTTTTTGTAATGTAGCAGGTGGCTAAGTTAAATAGGGGTGTGTGAAGGGGAAGTAGGGCTGATGCGCTGATATAGGGGTATAATTCCAGGAGGGTACAATACCAGTGTGTACAATTCCAAGCTGTAGGCCTACATCTCTCTTTTAATTTCTAAGATAATCATCTAGGTCACTGGTATCTTGCCTATTTTAAATGAATTAGATTTTGTTATAAGCCAAGTGGTCGGGCAGGAATTGTACTATGTGTGACGTCAAAATGACGGTGTTGCTCGATGGGGGGTACAATTCTGGCAACCCATTTTGTTAATTAAGCTCAATTCCATAAGATTAAAGGGAACACCCAAATTAAACAGATGTATTATATAACTGTATAACCATCAGGTAATGCATCTCACTTCCTCAAGAAATATAAATGTAAATTTTAAAATTTGCTAGTGTAGTAAAAAAGCATTTTACTTTAATGGTATTTTGCTGAAATGCCACAGAATACGTTAAATGTTTCCATCGGATTCTCAGTGGCCCATAAACATACATTGTGACCTTCCCTGAAGTATGAAAAGTTGTTACAAAGCTAAACACAAATTTTGAAACTAAAAATTCCCCTCTTTCTACTGAGAGTTTGAAACGAGTTTCAGTATTGTGTTGATATTCCTCGAGTTTCAGGAAGGGGAAATATATAACGTTTTTTGTTTGTGGTTTTGAAAAATTGTGGGTTTTTATCACTCCATAATTTTAACATTTTTATATGAAGATTAATAATTGGACGTTTTAAAGGGGTGGCATACTCCATGTAATTATAGCCTTACAAAACTAAAACATAAGATTTTTTTACCTCTTTTTTTAAACTCTGCAAGTCTCTCTTCTGTGGTCATCACTCTCAAGTCTCGCCCCAAGGTGTCCTGAAGAACACCTCGAGATCTTGCCATTGTCAGGAGACATCTTTCATTCCTAAATCCTTCCATATCCTCAACTTCACCATCATCTTCAAAATAAAAACAAAACTTTAAGAAATAGGAACATTCTAAAACAACATCTCAATCAACAGTCTTTTTTAGAGTTCTGGTGGATACTACTTAAATTGATATTACAAGCTTTCTGGCGTGGGACTGGTCTGATCGCCTATTATTTGTCATCCTGCTGATTAAAAGCATCTCCCTTAACATTTTATTTATTTATTTATTTATTTTTTTTTTCACTTTGATGATGAGAGGAAGTCTCCTTAGTAGCACACCCAAGTAGCACACATCGGTCGGCACGGTTGGGAAATGGTTGGCGGAAATTTTAACGATTTGCCAACGTTGGCAAAACGGAAACTTGTATTCGTTGGCCCTACAAAGGAAAGAATCGTTGGGCCTTCGTTGGGTTTAAGTATAAAACATTCTTAAACACATTTTAACAAATTGGTTTATTTAAAAGAACATAAACGTTATGTTATAAATAAAACCAATTTTATTTACGATCGAGGATCGACGAATGTTATTTTACGTAGTATAATATCACATCCTTTATCTGTGAAATGAGCAAAAACCAAGGGGGAGAGAGTTTAGAAAGAGGGCAGCAAAAAACTGTTGGACAGTAAAACAGTGTTACAAAAAGGTTCCTAAAATAAGTAGTTTTCACGGTCATTGAAACGCATTTGAACCTAATGATTATGTGTACAGAAAGTGATGTAACCCTAAAAATGAACTTTGATGATGTTATTAACGAATTTGCAAAAAACTAATTTTTTTAACCAGTCATTTCAAGGTGTTGAAACTGTTGACTGTTTATAGAGTTTAAATGTTTGCAATTACATCTTAAATAATAAATTAAAACAATGTTTTTAGCTCAAACATTTTCACAACTAAGCCCATTTTACTTGACCGCAGCCTTGTATATATATAAGTGTGTATGTAAGTAAAAGTCAAACTTATTTTACCTACGACCGTATAAAGTAGCCGTTTTAGTTCAGTTCTTAGAATGGAAAAGTTTCTCATAACAGCATTGTTTACTTTTATAACAGCATAGTTTTTCATAACAACATGGGTAACGGACCAATGCGGTTCAAGGATTGAGAGAGAAGAAGTAAAATGTATACTTCAAACGTCAACTAATCAGCTGTTTAGACCAATTTAATTGTTGATGAGTGGTGCAATGCAATAATGCAATTAGTGCTTGGATTAGTTGCATTGCTGTCAGTGGCATTGGGGTTATTCATTAAAATACTCGTAGTTCATCAGATGGGTAAAAAGTGTCTTTTCAACCCTCGCTCATTTTCCACCCATAGCTTTGCCTCGGTGGTGAAACAATTGAGCTAGGGATGAAATATACTATTAACTGTTTATCTATTTGTAAAAAACAGAGAATTTTTAAGGTAACCTTAAAAATATTCAAATTTATTAAATCAACAAATTGTAAATAAATTGTGAAAAACATATTAAGTAAAAACATCTTAATATCCTAAAATAGCATACCATTTTCAACCTCACATTCACATGAGCTATTGGTGTGGCTGCAGACTTTGCATAGCTTCTGGTTTTGAGCCTTTAATAAATCTTCTGGTGCTAGTTTTTGTGATCTCTTTGTAATTTGAGGTTCTGCTATGGAAACCTTGTTTATTTTGTCAAGTAACAATGAACCACTGCTCAATGAAACATCCTGTTGAGGCTGCTTAGAAGCAATAGCAAGCCCTCCAGCTGTAAAAAATATTACTATCAGTTCTTACAATTATTGTAGCCAGCATTACTATAGCGCCTAGGCAAGTTAACTTCGTAGAATGTTAAAGTTTGGTCTGGATTTTGTAAACAAAGCGCTTTTCGTTTATTGACTATGGTTGCAGCAGAAGATGAATTAATACCAGGTGCTTTTTTTTTACACAATCCAATTACAAGCACCGTGAGTTACTGTTTTAGTACAAAACCACATGTATATTGGTAACCCTGTTTTCCTTACATCATTGCTGATCCGGTGATATGCATTGTTGCATAGCTATTGGGTTTAATGTATTTTGGGAATTTATTGTACCTATTGTAAATAAAACCCAAAATGGTGTCCTCTCATAAGCTTAAAGAGTAGGTATTGTAAAAAATAAGTGAAGATAATTAATCATTGATTTTATGCTTAGAAGGTTTTTAATAGTTAAGTTTTCCCGTGTTATACCAGTGCAACAGATCAACTATTTATTGACTTGCCAAACATTTTAAGGATACTGGATCTTTAGAAAACAAATAAAAACGAACACCTACAATACATACTCTATTTGAACTTGTAAAAACACCATTATATGTTGAGTATTATTTAGAATAAATTTCCAATAACACTAAACCTTGAAGATAACTATGCAACAATGCATATATTTGGCAATGAAGTCAAGAAAACAGGGATACAAACATTTAAACTTGCTTTGTCACTAAACAGTGTCTCACAGTGCTTTTAAATTTGGGTTTCCTTAAAAAAACATCCTGAATATTGTATTTTTTAGGTTTTAACATACAAAACTTTTTTGAATAATATTATTCTTAAAATATTAAAAATTTTTCAACAGGTTAAAATTGTTTTAGTATGCAATTTTGTAATTGTTGTGTGGCTTTAAAATATGGATGGGGGAAATTTTGAAATATAAAGAAAGTTTGTGGCCTCTTTTTTTCTTGATAGGTGAACTACAACTTGAAATGGGATTCAAAAACTATTAGGTTACATCACATACCAGGTTACCAGATCCAATTGGTAAATGCTATTGGTGATTGGATGTATTTGAACTTGAGACAGAAGTCTTGCACTCTAATCACAGTCAACAAGCTGCGCCCCTCCACGTTTTAATTTTAATGAATGAAATTCTCAAATGAACAAAGGGATGTACTATTATACATCAGTACAAGTATGGCAAATCCTTAATTGCAGATGTCATTAAATAGTTGCAGATAAATTTAGATTTCAACTGGGTGTACAATATTTCATAGTCAGTGTAGGTGAAATATTGTTACATGTAGCAAGAAAACAGTTCAGTATCTTTTTTTATGATACCCAATTTTAAGTCAGCGAGAGTCGCTCCTGCCATTTTATGTAGCTGTAAGAAATATGATTTTACTATCATATTATTCATATGTATATACACACTTTTTAAATACCTAATATCCTTCAAGTGAGTTCTCATGGTCATTTTCTAGCTAAAGATATCAATTGTTTTACATGAACACAATGTTGTGTGGGTGATCTTTTACCATATGTATAAAATTATAGACCTCTATACCATACCGTAAAAATTAACCTAGTCAAATTGAACCACCAACAGAGTGCATTGAATAATACTTAACACTGTTAAACTGTTGAATACGCAAACTTCTAAACCAATCAAAACTGAAAGGACAATTTATTTTATATACAGGGTGTAAATAAAGTCCCGCACAGGTTTAATATGTTCTGAACGATAACAGATAAATAAATAATATTTGATGCATCAACATGACACCTAAATATCTACCTTTTGAAAGAACTATCAGTTTTCTGTCATATCATGGGCACCTCCTCGCAAGGAGTCAGGAGGAAATCTTAAATAGGAGCATAAGTTGATGTGTACGTCAAATTAAAGGCGTTTACTTGCAGAATACAATGCCCCAAATTTGATCTCAAGCGGACAACCGAGTAATTTATGACAGTAGTTCAAAGATTCAAATAAATGGCATATACAATAAAACTGTGAACGGCTGCCATTCCTGACTTGGTTGTCTGTTTGAGTTCGCATGTACGGCATTGTATTCTACTAGTAATCAACCTATGCTCCTATTTAAGATTTCCTTCTGACTTCCTTGTCTCCATGATATGACAGAACACTGGTAGTTCCTTCAAAAAGTAGATTTTTAGACTTTGTCTTGATGTACCAAATCTCATTGATTCATCTGTTATCATTCAGAACATATTAAACTGTGCAGGTTATCAGTTGTTAAAGCCACACAATATAAATTTGTAAAAAGAATTTCAGACAGTAGCACACTCTGTGAGTTAATTATTTAACTATTTTCAAATAAAAAAATACTATTTTAATAACTCATTATTCTATGTTTAGTAACAAATTGGCTCAGCTGGTCTATATAGATTGGATGTCTACTTCAGTATCCAGAAGTCAATGGTATGATGTTCAAATATGCTGTTACTGTTATTAGAAGTTTTAGTTTTGTGAGTTTATTTCATTTACCATTCGCACACTTGAGGTTGAGGGGGTCTGGCATCACAAACAAATTGCAGCCTACTTGAAACTTGGGCAATGTTGAAAAATTTGTATTTTTGTGGTTGCGATATTTGGTATCTTGCAATTCAAAATGTTTAGTGACGTGTTTTTTTTTTGTTTTTTTTTATAGGGATAAAACAATTAAATCATGGTTACACTGATTTCTGACAAATAAGCCAAACTGAAAGACCAAACTTTACTGATCAATACCATACCCATGCATTTACAGTACAATCATATTAATGGTAACACACAAAAATAAACTGAACAGTACCGTACTGACTTTGTGACGCCTCATTGGACTAACATCTATTTGAGTTTAAAATTGGTTACACCCGGTAAAAAAGATGTATTTATATATTTATTAACTCTGGTACAGCAGGTATACAATAATTATCCAATACTAAGCTGCTTAAGCCTTATAAAAAAAGGCTTGTCCTCAGCATTTTTTATATAATACTAATGTCTTTTCCATCCATATCTTGATCTTGTATCAGTGCTGTGAACTTTATTAACTGTACAAAAATTAATTTTCATCTTCTTAAACATTGTGTAATAATTTGAGCTTTATTTCTATAGAGCATTTCCTTCTGACTCCTTGCGGGACGTCCCTATGATATGACAGAAAATTCATAGTTCCTTAAAAAAGTAGATTTTTAGGTGTGGTGTTGATGTACCAAATCTTATTGATGTATCTGTTGTCGTTTAGAAAATATTAAGCCCGTGCGGGACTTTATATACACCCTGTATAGTTATTACTATCCACAAGTTATTGACTATTTTTGAAAGTTTTGTTTATAATGTAAATTATCTGTGTGAATCCTGTTCAGAATTGACTAAAAATTGTGAATTATGCCAATATAAATATGAATATAAATATTAAAAATAATAGTGTCTATAAAGCTAAAAAATAATGTGAAGGATTTGTATCGCAAAAAGTGTTTAAAGAATATTTAAATCAAACTAAACTTACCTAAAATGAGGAGCAAAACCAAAGCAGCTTTCTCGGCCATTAAACTGTCATTGTCTGGGTTTGTTGTCTTTCTCTGTTTTATAGATGCTAAATCAGCAGTGCTGAACCAACACATTCCTAGGTCATTCACTGAAGGTCCCATAATTGACCGTTATAATGACCCTATGTTTGTTTATGCTATATTGACCGAAAAAAAACATCATAAAAGTGGGATTTCAAATCTAAATGGAAAGGCACGAATGAATAGGATTTTTTTCAATATTATCCTAAACTATCTTAAAATTAACGTATGCTGAGATCTGTTCTCCAGTGAATGAATGAACCATCGGAACCATGAGATTATGGAGTAAAAATTGGTTTTTCTCATTTTTTACCCTCAAAACATAAAATTGTCCTATTTCGCTCTAAACCATTTTGAAGATCTCAAAAACCCAAATAATTTAGTATGTTGAAGTGTTTTTGCACGGTTATTGGTTGAGGAGAAATTTAAAAAAAATATTGTAAATTAAAAATTTCTATGTCATTCTTAAGGAGAATAATTAAACTGTTGTAGTTTGTTGTTTTTGGATATATTTTGATCAAACTTGGCAAATTTATTTATTTTATACTAAGCTATCAATATTTTATTAAAAAACACACTTTATTACCCTCCCTGTAGCAGCAAATCTAGGTACTCGGTACTCATTAAACCTAATGAGTAACAAAGGATCAAACCAATAGAATTAACAGAATAAATAACTGTCATCAACCATCTACAGTCTTAACAAGCAATAAATACCAGGAATCCAATTCTGTTTACACTGAAGAAATCTCAAAAGAAGCTAAAAACCAAGACCCAACTTCAACTAATCTTAAATCAAACATTCCGAGGAAAAGGCTTGTAATTTTTGCTGATAGTCATGGGAAAAATTTAAGGTCTTTAATAGAACCAAGAACAAATGTCAATGTTTGTTCATATGTAAGGCCTGGGGCAAAGTTTGATAGAGTCACAGACGAAATAAAAAGTTTAAGCAAAGATTTGGGTAAAGAGGATTACCTTTTAGTACTAGCAGGAACTAACAACATAGAAACCACCGGAATAAAACGATTCACTGAAGATGTAAAAAAACTTATTAAAAAACTCAAAGCACACAAATCTAATTAATGCAACCATACCAATGAGGCACGACAATCCTAACCTAGACTATAAAATATCCAGAGTAAATACTGCAATCGAGGATATAGTTAAAGAGCAGGAAGATATAACTTTACTCTCCTTGCACTTGCTACCATGTCATCCGTTTACAAGACATGGCCTGCATTTTAACAAGAGAGGAAAAGTCACCATAGCTAAGACGGTTGGTTACCAGATGATACTGAAGGGTAATACTGCTAAGAATAAATCAGAGATCACACTTAATGATTGCCTTCAGACTATAAATATTGTCGAGGGAAATATGGACGCCATGCTCAAGAAGTGGAGGAATAAGCAGTCTCTAGCCCATTCAATATCTGCGGACTTTGAAGACTCTAAACACATGTCAGCAAGTGTGGCAGTGGTGTCAAGAACAACATTGGAAGTCCTAAAAACGTTGATTTGATTTGCAGTAATTTAACATGCCAACAGGTACAAAATGGTGCTTTGGTGTATAGTATTGTTGCCAAAGCTAAATATCACAAAAAACCAACACAAGAAAACTATGACAAGGCTTTTGATCAACTCATCATCGACTTTCAAAACAGAGGCTTAAAAACTTTGATCTGTTCCCCAATGGGGTGCGTTAGAGAATAGACTCTATACAGCCTGAGCACTTTATTAATAAGATTATTAGTTTTCAATCTGTCACTGGCGCCACAGTCTACATAGTTTTAGATGAAAAAGAAACCAAAAGAATGTAAAAGATAAGCGGTGGTATTCATAAAAAGCTAACAGAACTTCTCACAAACAATAGTAGACACTATAAATCCCTACAAGAAAAATCTCCAGCCCTACATACCATTGAACCACCAAGGAACACATCTGTTACGCCTACACCTAAGAGTTTCACAAGACATGCTACAGACACCATTGCTCCAACACCATCACCTACCAATGCCTCTCTGGAGACTACAGAGACCAATATTCATACTCCAATCTCGATGTTGTCTGGACCATTCACGCTAGTGCAGAGTGGCAGTGAAGGATCTTACCCGGCTCAGCAGCAACTCCAGTTCAACGTGACAGGCGAAAAAGCCTCTGAAAGTGTCCAGTGTGTCTCAAGTGAAATGCTAAAGCAGAGTAATTGTGCCAAGGATGTGAGTAATATAAGAGATCTAGATAAGCTAACTGATAGTCATTTCCAAGATGTGTAGTGCTTATCTCATAGTACCAATGCATCATTTGTTTCTGTAGATCCAAGTAGGCCTATTTATAGTGTTTAGCCTTAATAAGACTGCCAAGCTAAAACTACTAAAAAACCCATCAATTGTAAATGTGGATACTTCTTTCTTGTTTCTATTTATTGTTTGTGGATATTTATCCAGGGCTTAAAAAATCAAATATAAATTTTAGTCATTTTTACTCAGTAAAAATATTTCTGCTATCGGTCTAAGTGAACATTGGTTAAGAACAGAAGGAAGAAGTTGCCTTGGCATATCCTGATGGCTTCTGTTGTAGTAGTACTTTCTGCAGAACTGATCATATAAAGGGGGGGGGGGCTCTTTAATTTTAACTAATAACTTTTTACAGGTTAAAATGTGTGATTTGGACCAGTTTTGTTCTGAAATTAGTTTAGAAGCAGCAGCGGTCTTTATCGAGGATTTAAAAACTAATTTTTGTTTCAGTCTACCACTCGCATTCGAGCAACCCTGTGGTTTTTCTTGAAAATTTTGATAAATTATTAACTCATCTTTCTCGTTGGACTAATTATGTTTCAATTATAGGAGGAGATTTTAATAAAAATTTTGACTTGACACAGAACAACTACCTCTCTAAATAATTTCTTAATATACTCCGCTAGCACAATTTTCACTTCCAAAATCACTACCCCACTCTAGGCAACAATTGTCTGGACAACTTATTAACAAACTGTAATAAAAATGCAAACATAAGCTGTAAAGTTTTTTAATTTTCCTTTCTCCCACCACAATGGTCTTCTATTAAATATAACTTTGAATTTGGAAAAAAATTGTGTTAATCAATATGCTGCTTTGAACCCCTTTTCTAAAGTAATTTTGCCAAAAGATCCGGTGGGTGTGTTAGTGGATAAGCTTGGTACTTATGATTGGACAAATGTGCTTAATTGTATAAATCCAAAAGCAGAAAATATTTTTTAAATGTTTTTTAAAGTTTTAAAAGATAACATATTTATTTTTCTAAAGCAGTGAAAATTCAGACTGAAACTTAAAAAAAAATAAAAGTAATGCTTGGTATACTAGTGAGTTAAGAGTTATGAAAGAAAGATTAATTTTTCTGGATAAAATAGTAAAAAATAGTCAAAGTGTTTCAAATGAAACAAAACAAGCATATAATGGGTTAAGAAATCAAAATAAGCATTCAATTAAGAAGGCAAAAATATATATAACACAAATCTCATAGAAAAATAATAACAAATATAAAACTTCTTGGCAAGTCCTTAAAACCAGTGGTAATTCTTTAATCAAAACAAAAAAAACATAATATCTCCTGATATTTTCAATACTTTTTTATTGAATCCATTGAAAACATAAAAATGAAAATTGTTAGTAATGCTTACAGTTCAAAAGATTTAGTTAATAAGTCTTCCATTACTCCTGTGCCTTTTTTTCTGGAATTTCCACCTAATGATCTAATAAAAGCCACAAAAAAACTCTAGCAGTAATGGTATCTTATGTCTAATAGTTTGCTTAAACAGATAATTGGTAATCTAGCTGAACCTCTATCTTACTGCTTTAATCTCTGTCTCCTTGAAGGCGTCTTTCCAGATGAATTAAAGGTCACCAGAGTCTGTCCCATTTTTAAAAAAGGTAAAAAAGACATTCCATAAGGTTATCGCCCAATATCAATCATTCCTATAGTATCAAAATTGTTTGAAATCATGGTTTTTGATCAGCTGAATTCTTTTTTGTATGATACAGAGTCAAATAAATAAATGCTAATCACTGTTGGAATTTGTATCTGAATGAACAGGGGTTACAGTGTTACTGTTAATTATAAATGTAATGTGACCTTTCATGTTTCACTTCTTCTTTTTTAATGTACAGTATTTACATATAGAAAAAAGTTGTTGAGGCCAAAGAGAAACCGTTAAGCGGTCAAAAGTATATTTCTTACTTCAAACATCTCATGAAAATATAGGGCTAGGCATATCCTATTTCATAAATGTATTGCCTAAATTAATTTGCTGTGGAAATGAATAATACAAAATTAAATGTACGAAATAAATTTTGATCACAATTTATATTCATCTTGTGTTCACAGTGTGTTGCGGGTTAACAGTATTAGTGTAAATATATGTTTTCAAGTAATATCTTTATTTACTTTCTACAGACATCTATGTATCAAAGTACATAAAACAACCACAGGCAAATCATAACTTTTGTTGTTTAGTCTATTTTGTAAGCTGTTTGGCATTATTTATCACTGCAGATACATGTTTGCGTGTTTAATATAGGACACACATATTAAAAGGTTCTTTGGACAAAATAAAATGTTATTCTAATCAGTATTCTGTTTATTTACAAATACAATGTATTGAGGCTACTAAAGCTGAACACAGTTCTTGGTTTTGAGCCACGAGTGAGGAGAAAGCTCCTGTGAGTTGAGTTACTATTATGAAGTACACCAATAATTTTCTGTTGACTGTGGTTTGAGATCTCAGAATCAACCCATTTTCACCCTGAAAAAAGTAACCGATCTAATATTAGTGTGGCATATCAAACAATATGTTCAACACATCAATAATACAATTGTTGGAAAGGTAGCTCACTTAAAAAGATCAAGTGATAAAAAGTAAAAACATTTTAAAATTTTATCATGAATTAAACATTGGTTATTATTCTTATGGAGAATAAGTAAACTGTTATAGATTGCTTATTTATGGATATATTTTGATCAATAGTTGCCAATTTATAAATTTTTTACCAAGCTGACAATATTTTACTAAAAACAAACTTTATTATTCTCTCTGTAGCAGCAGACGTTGGTACTAGTGAAACCCAATATTATTTAAATAGTTTCAAGTACTACAAATCAAATCAGGCAAATGTAAATTCACTTAGTCTGCAGGTTTGCTGCGGCGGGGGTATTTAGTCTAGCCAGGGGCACAGTCTGCACATACTGTAGGCGAGACTTAAGTCCTCTGAGCGCTGGCCTATTCTAAAAATGCAGGCGCTTACTACTCGATGGCTAGGCACGGCGGGTTACTCATGTTCCACGTGGCAGCCAGGGCTCACATCCACTGCGTTAAAACCAAAAGAGCACCTGCAAATACCGCGCGGCAACATACAAACACTGCTGCATATTACTCTGGCTCAGAGGACTTCTTAACTCTCGCCTACAGTACTGGTGGGAGTCTACTGTTTACAATTTGTATTAATAGGACTCAGGAAAAAAGCTACTATACTATACAGGTTGTGTTTGAATTGTCCCCCCCCTTCCAACTTTTTTCTACATTTTTAAAATATCAATCCCAGACCACTTCCAAACATTGTTGGGTAGTAAGTACCGGTACTCCATTTTGACAAGGTAGTAATTTCCAGCCGCCACCTTGGATTCGCTATAGGCTATTGGATTCAAAATATTTTTTTCAAATGTAAAGGTGGGGTTGTAACCCATTTTATTTTTAGCCCATTTTAACATTTTGCATTTACAAACTAAGACCATGATCTCAAAATTAATAGTGCTAGATAAAGATAAGTATACACCACCAGTCATTGTCGACCTATTTTCACGGGGCGCCGAAATCGTACCCACTTGGAACTGTACCCCCCACCGATCGTTGACGTAATTTTTACGTCACCCCTGTTTTACTATATGGGTGTGAAACATGGAAAATATGGACAGTGTCATGGCCATTGCATGTATTTGTAAACCGCTGTCTTAAAAGAGAGGGAACAAGTTGGGAAGGGGTGAAGAGAGTCGCTACTGACAGGGACCAGTGGAGAATATTAGTTGAAGCCCTATGCTCCAGTGGGAGTTAATGGAATAAGGTGAAGTAAGTAGATCAATAGCCTATGGCGGCTGGAAATGACCACCTCGTCAAAATGAAGTAGCCTACTTACTACCCAACAATGTTTGGAAGTGGTCTGGGATTGATATTTGTAAAAATGTAGAAACAAGTTGGAGGGGAACAATGAAAACTCACCCTGTATAAATGAAAACCTAAGAGAGTTCTCATATAATATTAACCCTTGAAGGTGGCCCAAGCATAAACACAAAAGCATAGAATAATAAAAGCTTAAGTAAGTCAACTAATGATAACTAATAATGAATTGAGACAAGATGATATGGTTACTTACATGATCACAGGACTCCAGAAAACGAGACAAAGAAAGACAATCACTTTTATCTAGAAACTACATACTTTAAATACAAACACAGACAGTTATCAACTTATGAATAACACAGTGGACATTCCTAATACATGACAGTAATTTAATCCTAAACAATTCACATGTCCCATAGTCACAGATTAATTAAATATGCAATTGCAATTAACTTAAATAGTATTAATTGTTATCAATCCTTATGGGATAGAATTTGTTTAATTTTTTTATGTCAACTTCCCAATTAAACCTAAGGGTGTCAACTAACCTTAAAATAAAAGCACACTTGGTCACAAAATAGTTTTTTTATTGGAATTTCTACTATTTAATGTTGCAATATTACAAAAACAGTCTAAAAGATTTGGATGTTGTCACTGGTTGCAATTTGAAGAGTTATTCAGTTCTTATTGATCTTATTACAGAAATGTATTCTGCGATTGTAATTAAAATAAATCGGTTAAACTAAAGACACTTAATTTATGTCAATTGTCTTAATTGGATACTAAATGAATATTAAGAATTGCTTTACTTTCATAATAAAGGAGGACATTATTGGTCGCTGGAGAAAATATGAAATTGATCCAAACCAAGTCTGGTCAAAAATTTATTGAATGTAACCTTTTGATAATTATATATTTTTTGTCGTCCGAGTTTCAAGAACTTGAATCATATTAGATTTATCTTTGTTGTTGTTGCCTGAGGTCTTGTAGGTAAGATGTTGTGTTGTCCAATAAACCCGACCGCGATACTAGTGAACGTAAGTGTATAAATATTTTTTGTAAATATATTCTATAGTGCTAGTGATAAGGAGATTACTGAAGATGCCACACAAGGTGGAGGAATGCATATGGTGACACAAACACCTTACCTACAAGAGCTCAGGCAACAACAACAACAACAACAACAACAAAGATAAATCTTTTAATAATTGGCACCCCTAAAATTCAGTAGATTGAATAATCAAATTTATTCATGTTGATCTTATTTCCGTCCATCATTTTCTGTTAATGGAAACATTTTATTTAAATATTATTATTCATATGCAGAGTTGTTTATTAATGGATAGAAAAAAAAAATTAATATGAAAATGAATGTTAAATGGAGTTAGTAAATAAAATTATTTTAGTTAAAAACAAATAACAGTTATTCAAAAAGAGGTTGTTAGCAAGTTTCAAATGAGATATATTTAAAGTATGCGACTGTAAAACATTTAAAATTGACAAGACTTACTTTCTGAGTTTGAAACTTTTTTTAACACCATGAAACTATAACAGCAAATGAACTGACACCAAGCAACAGTATAGTTTCACTATGCAAGAGAGTCAAATGTAAAAAAGTTAGTGCAAAGGGTAAAACTCTCACTTTTTAAGATATTATGATGATAATTTCATGATGCATTTTGTTCTTTGTATTTGCATGTTTAGTTTATGACAGAGAACCACGACTGATTCTGAGACTAATGGTAAGCTAATAAGTGTTTAACTACTTTTTTTAGACATTTACGTTTTAAAATAATATTCGGTAACAGTAATGGTAATATTAGTATCTATAAAATAGTTCATATTAAAAATAAATAAGATATGATGTGATACAAATAAAATAATCACTCACAACTTTCAAATAAAATTATAGGGCTTTTATAATCTTACGTAATATAGTCTACTTTTATCAAAAAGTTTTAACAATGATTAATATAGATTAATAAAACTTATATTCACCAACAAAATTTACATATTCAGTCATACTTCTAATATGATATATAAAATGGATGGCACAACATGTATGGGTTAGGTACTATGGCTTGTTACAATTTTGTTTTCAACATGGCAGCTTCTGTTTCTTCATCAAAGTCCCTGAAAGAACGCATGTAGAGAAATGAAAATTCATCAGTTTATTTCCAATAGTGCAAGAATCAGACAACCGCCACCGCTAATTAGAAACCTTGCATTTAGACCATGCTCAAGGAACATGAGCGTTTTAAGTGTTTTTTGATCACCAAAATGTTCATGCTCATAGGAATGATTCTTATTTTTTTACCTAACAATTTCTTGAGTTGGGTTTCATTTGGCTGAATTATGTGTTTATTTGTCGGTTATTATCATTAATGCCCATTTCTAGCTTTTGAGAAGCGGTAGTACATTCGAGTTTACCACTTATTTTTTATATCTAAAGTTCATAGTCGACTACTTCCAATGTAATAATTTCAATGAAAAATTAAGTATTTAGCTAACAAATCACTGCCTTTGTTTTCAAGTCTAAACCAATAAGCCTATAAGTGGCACTGTGAGGCAGTTTTTGGAGAGAAACTTACAGCCTGAGACTGTAAGCTAAACTACAAAATCAGGGACAAAACAAAACTCAACAAGCACCTCTGAATGCTACAACGCCAAGTTCCAATCAAATTCAAAAACTTGTTTGCAGTTTTTTCTCAAAATAAAAATAGTAATTTTTTCTCGTTTTTAGAACACTTTTAATATGAAAATGCATTGTAATTTTGATAATAATATTTTATTGTATACAATGAGGTCCATTTCTAATTTGGGTAGTGACATAGGCTAGATGATTGTGGGCCAAATTAATTTTGAATTTACACCTACACACACTTTAACACATAAATAAAAGTAAGATTTTTGAATGGGCAATATCAGGAAACCGAGGAACTATCTATATATAGCAGGACATAGCAAACATTGTACTTAGCCCAATAATAGGATATTTTAGTGAAAGCTGTAAAGGGTCATATATTAATGTGAGGTAATATTTCACGGTCATCCTGAATACGTTGATTTGTTTCACGAAAAGTTTTCAACCTTGAGGCCAGAGGCGGTAGGAGAGAATCGCTCAAGAAGTGCCCCAGGCAGTCAGTCTTTCTTCGGCCACCGAACACACGCTACATGATCCACAACGAAACAATATCTGGCAATAGCCTATATTGAAAATCACAAAACTATCTGAACACCGGTAAGAGAAGAGCAACACACAACACTCAATTTCACTACCGGTTAATAAAATGTTACGTTTGTTTGATGTATTTTAAGTTATATTTCGCCGATCACGCATGTTCAAGGCACGATTCTGCACGCACGAGAAAGTGTAGATTCTGTCTTACGCGAGGCTATGGTGGCTACCAACACCAACCAAGTATTATAAACGTTTTAATTATTTCATTAATGTTGTAGACACTACATTGCGTTAATCGACAACCATACTAATTCAAAGTTTGAACGGCAATTAATTACAAACGACTCTGGTGATTGACCGAGCTAATATTAGGACACATTTTACTTTGGTGTTAATCAAGTACAACAAACTATTCACGTTTTATAAGCCTCGTAACAATCATTCCATTATATTCTTATTCGCGTGGTATTTTAATTCTAAAATCGATTTCAACACATATTTCGAGTGGCTGTGATGATCACTTGTTGAAAGTAAGCTAATATAGTTATTAGTATTGTTGTAATTATAATCTGAGTCTGAGCCAATAAACTCAAAACGATAATTAAATTACGAACACTTTAGAATCCTGGACTATCTCATTGTAGGCAAATCTATCTGGACAAATTTTAAGGTACGGATAATTTTGGTTAAGACATTACTTACACGTATTTCTGTAGACGACGTCAATATTATTTGTTGTGTCCCCAAACCAAATTTTACGTCTCCATTTTAACCCAATACAAAATTGCAACCATTTTAAAACTATGCCAACTATGGGTAAAGTGCAGGTTTACTCTTAGGGCATTTCAAGTAAAAGTAAACTTAGTGCACCATGAAAGGACATACAAATCTATTTTCTTGCCAGCAACACAGTTTGTCTGAATGTCCAGAAATGCCTACTTTAACTGTTGAACTTTGTCCTCCCAGAACCAGAACCAATCAAACGTTTCAAATAACAGATGTACCAATCAAATGTTTCAAATAACAGATGTAGTTAAGAGCTAGATTGAGATCAAGAGTTTGCACCAAACAATATTGTTTACATTTTTGTCTAGCTTAAAAATGTCACTGGCTAAATTTTACATCAGAACTCAAAGTAAATGCCTTAGTTGTAAGATGACGTAGGATTTTACCACAGATATTTGTTCCGAGGATTTGTATTTATTTACCACCACCAGAGCCTTTTTATTAGCCAGATTAATTATTAGGATTGCAAATTTGATATTTTATTATTGTACTCGTAAATCAGTGATTTAAATTAATTTAATTCAAATACCCCATCGTTTTAATATTTTTGTTGGACAGCTTGTTAGCACAAAACTCTTCTTTACAAACAAAAATCAGAAAAATCAAGCAACAAATCACACCATTTTCAATTAAAGACATTTCTCATTATTAAACAGGACAAGACATTTAGAAAGAGAGAAGATTGAAACTATACCATTTTTGAAGAATAAAGAAAAAGATCATTATCATCAATCATCAATCATTAAGATGGGGACGCCACTTAGGTGCGTATTTTAACCCAAATATGAGTGAAGGATGAGTGTAGAATGGTGTGAGATGATCTGTGTAGCTTTGTTACTGACTAAGATCAGTTGTTTCATTAGCCAGGATCATTTATTTAAAGCCCAATGATCAGGAACAGCTGGGTCCTGTTTCGAACCATCAAAAAGCTACTGACTTTTCTCAGGATCGAACTGGCGACCTTTTGATTAGTAGGCGAGCACTATAACCACTCAGCTACCCAGCCATGTATTGTTTTATAATAGTATAACAGCAGGAAAGAGTGAATACAATTGTAATGTACTTAAAGCAAAAGCAGATTCCAGGGTTAAGCTATTTCATAGCAGACAGAATGCAGAGGCAAAATAACAAATAAAAGTAATAATAATAGGCCTACATGTTGACCAAAACATCAAAAGTTGGTATATAAAATGTATACTGTGGCATATTATTAGAAAAGTTAATGTGTTAAAACAACAAACACTTGATATATGAATACAAATTTATGAAGGAAAAAAGATGTTCTACAAATCTAGCAACAAAAAATCTACGAATGAAACCATTTTAAACTGTGTTAAGAAAGGTTTATGAAGTAAACTCACAAGGCACAATCACTCACAAATAAGATTATATTATAGAATTTTACTTTTTAGCAGGATTTTAGGATGTTTGGAATAAAGATGTAGAAGAAAAAATCTAACTTTCACCATCAACAACAGTCATATAATATTTGCATAACAAATTCTTAGTAACAATATTTACAGCCAATAAAGTATTGACAAATGCATAAAACTAATAAGCTACTACATGCTCATTTAAAATAACAATAATAAATCTTTACTATAACAACAAAACAAGATTAAAATTTGATGGTATAAATATTATATATTTTAATAAAATAATAGATTCGGTATAAATGTCATTTTGACAAGATTGGTGAAACTGCACACAAATCAGTATAAAATGTTGGACCGCAATAGAAATAACAATTTAAAAAATGGTTTTCCTAACAAACATCTAATGACTAAAATTGTAAATAAATATTACATCGCATTAAACTACTTTTATACTGAAATAATTTATCTAAAATAATTGCTTTGCATAATGTGTAGTAAACATTAATGAAATAAAATTTTTGAACTAAGATAGCTCTAAAATACGTTTTGGTATAGCAAACAATTAAATTAATGCACAATTTAAATCGTTATCATAGAGCCTGATTTCAAAACTCTTATTGACACTGCATAACTGAATGAAATATTGTTTAAATTCGAAAAGATCACACCTCTAATAATCTCAGGTAAGGTGTAGCTTTATAAATTCATTTTGATTATGCACTTTTTTCGATCATGCAGAGAGTAATGTTACAAAGCCTCTTGAAATAGAGCTTGATGATTTGGACTGATTTGATCAAAATTTGGGACCCTTTAATCTAAACAGTAAGATTACATTTGAAACAACACATTTCAAAATAGCCAAAAGAAAAAATATTTTGAAATAACAGACACTTTTAACCCTTTTAACCATGCCTGTTTTTATAACTTTTTCCCATCTCATGAATAAAAAAGTTCAATTTCTTAAAAATAAGCTTCTATTGGACATATACACAGTAAAGGAAGTTAACAAGTCGCTAAGTGCATGATCAGAGAGTAACTCACATAGCATTCATCCATCCAGTCCCAGTGAACCTACACCAGCACCATTGTTTATTTTATGTGGGATTCTCCAACCAAGCTACCCCAGATATATGAATTTATTGTATGTTATCAATGAAACCTTCAAACCAGACTAAGACAAAATTTGAGCCTTAATGAATTTACAGAGCTGTCTCTCGGTCAGGAAGCCTATAGACATCTTAATTATCAATCAAACCTAGCTGTCTTCACCTGTGCGTAGTGTCTTATTAGGTTGCAGGCCATGTCAGGCCCAATGTCATGTTGAACTACTGATATATTGAAAACTGAGGTTAAAGGGGTTAAAATCCAATTTTAAATTTTATTAATATTGCAATTAGTAAATGAATAAAATAATATTTGTTCATGTACCAGCCAAGTTTATTGTAACATTGCTCTCTGTAGTGCAAGTTGGACCATGTTTTTACGTTTGTTCAAATGTAGTTTACGTTTGACTTCCACTTACATGTGCTCAGGATGGTTACGGATGCAGTCGATGAAAGCTTGTGGTTTTAGTTCACCGACACAAATTTTGTGGACGGCAGTAAACAACGGGAATCTGTAAACAAAAACCATCAAAACATTGAAACATTTACTAAGTAAGTGTTGTTTAAGGGACTATTGCTGACAATTTTCATTACATTTACTCATTTAGTAAAAAAAGAATATTTCACAATGTTTACGGATCTGGAATCTGATCTCGTCTTCAGGTTAGAAAGTCCTCAAAATGTATCAAGGTTAGTACACAAACCCATGAAGCTAGAAAATCATAAAATAAAAACCATTACCAAAAAAAAAAAAAAAAAAAAAAAAAAAAAAAAAAAAAAAAACAATAGGCCTACAAATGGCAGGCTTAAGAAAATAACCATTATATTATGGGAAATAACTTAATCATAAACTCACCATTACCAAAAGTTTACTTCAAAAAAAGAATTGTTATTTACTTTTCTATAAATCGTTTTAATGTCTGTTGTTAATACATTTGTAAAAACAAACAAAGCTACAACATTTTTTTTAAATGTTCAAAAATCAAAATCCAAATTAAATAATAAAACATCAATTTCACAAACAGCAATATATTTTAGTGGCTCTAAACTGCAATAATTTGTCTCTGAGCACAAATACTCATACAAACCCCGTTATAATATACCCGTTATAATATCCAATTTAACGTATTTAAGAAATCATTATGCACTTCAACTATCCATTTCACCATTGTTATCCATATCAACATTATCAACACAAAATCATGTTTGGAACAAGCACCTAAGTCTTAATATCTTATTAATACAGTAATTTTTACTTTCTCTCTCTACACAATAGTATATGGAGAACGTATTGTTTTCGTCAAAACTTTTGAGTTTGAGTTTTGGGTGGATATATCTGTTTTGAGTCCCCCTGAACCCCATAAAAAGTGCCTTTTGAAGTGGTGTCTGTATATGTGTGGAGGTGTACAGAGCTACAAACAACACCTGTGGTCCGCTTTTGATGAAATTTGGTATGTAGGAAAAGTACCAATCCGTGGTATCTCCAGAATTTATTTAGATTTTTTATGGTACCTAACTTTTTCATAAAATCGCAAAAATATCAAGTTTTCTCAAAATGGGCACGAACGATTTTGGTTGAAATTAAGTATGTAGTAGTACTCCTCTTGACTCTGAACCTCTTTCTCTCTATAAAAACCACACAAAAATCACTAACAAATCAGATTTAAAAAAACAGACTTGACCAATTTGTATTCAAATTGTGTGTATGTTATAGTCCTTTAACTCTAAACTAGGGATGGACAGGTCTCGAATTTTTGAGAAATTTTCGGAAAATTTTAAATCTTGTTCTACAAGACAAGATGTTATTTTGATCAAGATTTTTTCCAGACGAGATAAAAAAAAAACTTAAAAACTCCTGGAGAAAGTCATTGCAATAACCACAATACAGGAGCGTGTTGCTGTTGCCTTTTCTTTGCAAAGGTGTTCTTTAATTAATTCTTTACATGTAAATATTGCTTTAATTGTTTTATAAATTTTTGTATCGTCATCACAAATGATGAGAAGTTTTGTTAAGAGTAAGCAGTGTGAGACATATTTTACTACAGTAGGCCTAAACATAGCCAAATCAAGTCACTTCAAAATCATTCAAAAAATAACACTAGACAAATTTTTACTTGATACTTAACTAGTAAGACTGATGTTTTTGACTGATAAATTTGGTATTTTTCAAAGTTGAACTATATCCTTACTGTTATCACCATGTTTCCTTGCGTAAGAGTTATTTTTAATAAGGAATGACTAATTAATATTTGTATTTTTTATACGATGTTTTTATTGATGCTTTTTTATAAAAGATAAGAATTTAAACATTCTTTATTATTATTTTTGTATTTAACTCGTCATCTGCCATAAATCAGAAGGTATTTGACAATGTTACAAAATCAGGTTAAAATGTCGAACCTGCATTTCCCGTTATGAATGAGAAGGGAAATCCAGTCTCGATCTCGTCTCAAAATTTCATGAGAAATAAAAAATCCTGTCTCGTCTCGAACTAAAATCCAATCTCGTCCATCCCTACTCAAATAAATACATACCCTATTGCTGTAAATAAATTACGGTTTAACAGTTATTGCAACTTTTGTGATGTTCCCAGTAAACTATAAAAATGTTACTCTCACTGCTTATCCATGTGCCGTGATACGGGTTGTTGACAAGCTAACAGAAGAAAGTATGTGTCACATTGCTGATACTGTTTATTTTATATGAACTACTCATTTTAACGATTCAGACAATGGGACATTATCTGTAAAACTTAACTTATCTGACAAAGTCATGATCTAACCTACAGTTCAGGCATGGCAATTTCCCAGCTGAACTCAACGTCCAAATTGAAATTTTAACTTTTTTTACAATTTCATTCTCTTTTCAATACTATCATGATCTAAGACAAAGACAAGATAATTTATACAATAAGAAGTCAAGAAATAATTTAACACAAAAATGCATATAAGGATAAACATACTTGTCCTCCATTCCCTTGTTTCTCAGCATGTAATTGACTTCATCGGCAGTGTATGGTCCTTGTAGTTTCTGTCCATTCAGCATTTCATCTTCCAACTCTTTAATTGACTGAAATAAAAAGGTTCATTACATAGAACAGTATGTACAGCTTTATCAAAGACATAATTTAAGAGGCTGTATTACTACGTAAGATAAGATTAAAAACATTTTAGTCCCAGCTGTGTTTTTGTTTTTGGTAAGTTACATGAGGTATTCTATTGCCAATTAATTTGTACATGGTCGTAGCGTGGCACGAGGTATTCTATTGCCAATAAATTTCCCGTTTTCTTTTTCCAGCTTGCCAAATCTCTGGAACGTGTCCTACGACAGTTTGCTAAGACTTGAAATGCCCGATGAGACCCGCCTCGTTGGCTACGTTGACGAAATCACTGCTCTGATTGCAAGCAGAAATGTTGAAAAGCAGAGCTAAAACTTGGTGTAGTGATGTGGATGCAGGACTATGGCTTGTTGCTGGCGGTTGGAAAGACCAAGATCATGGTCTTAACCAAGAAGGGAATACCTACTGTCCTTCCCATGCAAGTGAGCCATGTCCAACTGGAGACCAAGCCGTATGCCAAATACCTTAGGGTTATAATTGACAGCAAGATGTCTTTCAATGAGCAGATAAAGCGAACCGTTGACAAAACAAATATTTAAGAGACTTTGCCAAGACAACGAAACATTCACACATAATATACAAATATACAAGAAATCTTAAAAATGTTCAAATTAATAATTCTAAAAAAGCAATTTCAAACAAAAATCCAATGATTACTGGAATAAAATATTATAACTACCTTCCTGAAATAATAAAATATCAAAACAGTTTTAAATGTGTTTAAAAGAAATTAAAAATATTTATTGAGACCAAAGCACTATATAGTTTTGAGGATTTTTTTGGATTTAAAATTCATTTAAATAAATATAGATTTATATATATATATATATATATATATATACTCTGACGTGGTCCGGAGTTGATATCTTAAGAAATGTAGAAAAAATTAGGGGGGGGACTAATTTAAAACTCATTTTGTATATAAAACAAAGTTCCCCTCTGGTTTAAATTGAAGATAATAAAAAAGTGATTGAACTCTGCTGAATTTTAATTTTCTTTGAGGCTGATTTTATTTTTCTTTGATCTGTACTCAATCATATGTTCTCAAAATTCAACTGTTTGTTGACTGTTCATATTTATTTATTTGTTTTGTTCATTTTTACATTTCATTAATTCTCTGCTTGTAAACGTTTGTATCAAACAAAAATTCGCACTGTTTCATGTTTTATTTTTAATAATTGTCTCAAGAAATCCTCAAGAACAATATATATATTGATGGTCAAGTCTCAAAATTCTGGAAAATTTTAAATCTTGTTATACGAGACAAGATTTCTTTTTGATCGAGATTTTTTTCGAGACAAGAATTAAAAAAAATATATATATATTAAAAACGCCTGCAGAAAGTCAATGCGATACCCGCAATACAGGAGCGGGTTGTAGTTGCGTTTCCTTTTCGAAGACGTTCTTATTAAATTAATTCTTTACATGCTAATATTGCTTTAATTAATTTATCATTTGAGAAGTTTTGTTAAGTGTAAGCAGCGTGAGGCATGTTTGACTACTGTAAACAAAGCCAAAACAAGTAACTATTTTATAGAAATTAGTATTGCTTTTATTTTATAATTTAATTTATTTTAGGATAAGTTACTCTATCCTAACTGATATCACCATGTTTCCTAATCGTAAGCATTTTTAATAAGTTAGGCGTAATAAATATAATTTTTTTTATGTTGATGTGTTTATAAAAGATTTTAAATATTCTTCTTATTATTATTATTTTTGTATTCAAACAGTCATCTAAAAATGTTACAAAATCAGGTAATAATGTCGAACGTGCATTTCCCGTTGTGTATGAGAAGGGAAATCCCTTCTCGAAATTGTATGAGAAATAAAAAATCTCGTCTCGATAACATTATTATATATATATGTGTGTGTGTGTGTGTGTGTGTGGTATCAGTTTACTATCTTGTTATTATATTATAACGTATGATTAAGTCTTAAGCCATTCAGGTATACAATTGTATATTTTATGAATTAATAAATAAATTGTCTTTGAATTATTGAATTGAATTGACAAAGCCACCAAGGGAGTCGCTGCCCCTAATAGGCTTATGCCAAATATCGGCGGTGCCCACTCCTGTAGACGCCACCTACTAATGTCTGCTGTCCAAACAGTGCTTTTGTACCGTGCTGAGGTCTGGGCCCATGTTCTGGAAAGCCACGTCTTCCATGACCGGCTTTCTTGTATTCAGTGTCAATGAGCTTCTGCCTACCGCACCGTCTCTGAGCCTGCAGTAATGGTGATTGTCGTCCAGCTGGCTTCATCTCGGGAGGGAGCGACAGGCGATCTACCGCATGAGACCTGAAGTTGGCAGAGAGACTGCTGCCAGAGAAGAGTGCGACCGCTGGCAGCGCGAATGAGAGGCTGAGCTTGGGGATGTTGGACCACCAGGTTCATTCCCAGCATTAGACCATGGGTGGAACGGGAGCATGGTGAGGTCGGGTATTTCTGATTTCATTACCCAGTTTTTGCCAGGTCACGGGTACTTCTAGGCCTTTTAGCACAGAAAAGAGAGGGCCGCCAGCTCGGACTGTTTATACTGTCCCGGCAATGCAGACACTACCGAGCACACCTTCTTATTCTGTGGCAGGTGACATATCCGCCGAGGCTCTTTGATTTCTGAGATCGGTGTCGACATCACTCTAGATAATATTGTTGTAGCTATGCTCCAGGGAGAGGGCACCTGAAACTGTGTCAAGCAGTTTGCCGAGGCCATACTTTAGGCCGAGAAGAATGATCACGACCGGCCTAAACCGTAGGGAGAAACTAAGAAGGAAAGTCCTAGTACGTAGCTAAAAAGGCCTAGCCTAAAGTAATGTGGTGTCCTAGGAGATGAGGGGTTTTGTTAGCCGGTAGTCTGGGAACATCGAGCCCGCAGGAGTCCGGCACTACTGAGAGGACATTGAGCATTTCATTGTGCGTAAAAGCATTTTAACCTCCCCCCAAAACAAAAAAAGAAAGTCAAGGCCAACAGGAAAATATACCTGTTTAGTTTTACACCTCTATTTTCTAAACACCTGGTATTAAATAGATAGTGTTTTTAATGTTTTAATACTTAAAAATCATTACAATAACTAAATGAATAATTTTCTTTTGCAAACCAGATCTTCTATTTAACAACGTATCTCCACCAACTAAAGCTATAGTTAATTTTTATGATTGTTCTTACCTTTCCAGTTTTGACAAAGGCCTCTGAGATTTTACGATTGCGGCCTCCGTAGCAAGTGGTGATGAGATCAGCAACACCACAACTCTCGAAAAAAGTAGAGAGTTTGGAGCCAGGGTAGAATACATCCACAAACTTGATCATTTCCATGAGACCAAGCCTGATAACTGCAGCCTTGGTGTTGTCCCCTAGACCTAGGCCATCTACAAATCCAGCACCACAGGCCACAATGTTCTAAACAAAGAATATCATACGATCACATGAGGAGAAACACATGGATCCAAACCAAAACAAAATTTTAAAAAATAAGCTGCTGGTTATGACTATGATTGAATATTTCAATCCTATCGTTAAAAAAAGGCTAACCAACTTCAACTTGGTCCAACTTTCTTGGTTCAGTGCTTCAACTGCCAAATACAGACATTCACTGGAATATTGTATTTTGGTATTATATGCAGCGACACTTCTTCGTGAACCAGTAGAACATAGTAAATTTCATTCTAGGATATTAGTTTTAGATTTTAAAACTTGTTACTAAAATCGATGAGACAAATAATAGTTACTTAGTCTTAATGTGATAAACAAATTTCAGAATGAATATTTATAATTTACCTTTAGAGCACCACAAACTTCAACAGTATCCACATCATCGACAACCACGACACGGAAGTTTTCTGTCTGGAAGAGATCACGTAAAACAGAACCAAGCTGTTTGTCCTTACACCCTGTTTAAAAAGAGTACGTTTGAAGACTGAAATGCCTGAGGTGTTACAAAGCTTAAATTGAAACAAACTAATAATCCTCAAACAGTTGTAACATAAACTAATATTGATGGAAAAGAAAAATACCCCCGCCACAGCAAACCTGCAGACTTAACTAATTTCCATTTACCTGGCTGCATTTCTACTAAAATATTCCCTGAAAAATGTCAGATTTATTTCCTTATTAAATAACATTATTTTTAATAATTACCTAGGTTTGTTGCTACAGGGAAGGTATTGAGGTGAGTTTTTGATTTAAATGTTGATAGCTTAGTATGGAATAAACAAAATTGCCAAATTTGATTCAAATATGTCCATAAACAAGCGAACTACAACAGTTTATTAATTCTCCATAAGTCCATAAAAATAACATGGGAATTTTAAATTTAAAGTTTTTTTTTTTAAATTAGGTACCTCTGTAACTGTTAGGCATACAACAACGCTTCAATACCAAATTATTTATTTTTTTAAGCTCTACAAAATGGTCTGGAAAGAAATTGTGAAATTTTATGGTTTTAGAGTCAAAAATGGGAAAAACCAATTTATACCCCATAAAACCCCCCAAAAACCCCCGTTTCCATAGTCCCATTATAGTGGTTCGGGAACTCGTTCGAATAAACGTAGGTTTACACATTTGTCCCAAATTTAATCAAAATCGGATCATTTTTGCTTGAGTTATCGCGCTAACGGACACATACACACATATCTATATGAATTTGAACGGAGGGTGTTTTTGGCCTCTGGTGACCTCAAAATGAAAAAGTAAATCGGTCCCGGGTCTAGGTCTTACCATGAGACCTACGGTTATAGCTTATTGATCTCATATTCATGTTATTACTTCAGGGTCAGGATTCAAGTTTCTTTCATTTTTGATTATAGAATAAACATTTTATCTCTAGGTACCTGTATTTGTATGTGACCATAATCAGATAACTTAAAAAGATTCACGTTTAGGTTTAGAGATTTGGGATTCATTTATTACTTTCTGTTTCAAGATTAAAAATTTCTGGTTTTAACTATTACTATTAATATGTTGGTGTACAGCAATCACAAAGAGAAAATCATTTGTTGGGATTCAAATTGTTTAAAATATGTCAATTTTAATTTACGAATACAATCAATAACATAGCAAATATAAATAAATAATTATCTTAATAATGGGTTATGTTTTACAGGCAGTTCACATCCAAAGCGGCCTTGATATACACAGTTTCGCATATACATTATTCATTTAAAAAATCAAACAAATATTTGATAATGAGCCGTGCAATATTGCGAGCACGCCTCGTGCTGAGTGGACTGTGGTCAGGTGGCGGCACTGAAAATAATTTGATTAGCTTGTTCATACGGAACAGTCACCTGTTCTCCTCCCCATCTCATGCTATTATATTCCCAGATATATGCAGAATTGTTAAAAGCAGTGATCACTCAGAACAGAACGCATATAACACATACAATGCTCAATCATCATAAGTCATTGTGTAAAAGGAATCATTTATATTTGTTTGTAAGCATAAAATAATATTTCTGAGACAATTGACAGCGCACTAAAACTTAAGATTGTGATTTAAAATTGTACAACTTAGTTAATAAAAGACTACATAAACATGTTCAGTAATGACACATTCGGCACTGAAAACCACTTCACGCTAGACCCATTGAGCGCTCCATGGAAGCTACCTCAGCACCTTGACAAAAATAAACCCCCGCTTCAATACAATAGAACCACGGTTAACAGAAATAAAGGGGGGAGAAACGTTTCAGATAACTATTTTTTTTGTCAACCCGTCACATGCTAAAGCTTTTTACATTACGTATTACTTATATTTTAGTCCTGTATTATTTTATGGAACTGTTTCGGTTAACCCGAATTCGGTTAACCAGGGTTCTACTGTAACATATCTGCCAAAAAACAAATGTAATGCAGTTCCTCAAAAGAACTACATAGAGTACATTTTAGACCAGATTGTTGAATGGACACTTTTAATTTTTTTCAACTAAATTGTTTAAAGTGCAGGCAGAGCTCTCTGATATACTGGATGGAGGGTTGAATGTCATTTTTATTTTAATCCAAAACAGATTTTAAAGGACCTTCTAAATGGCATAATAATTAGATTGATGGTGAATAGCACAAATAATCGGATCAGTTAGTGATAAGTGTTTGTTATGTAATTCATGAACTCATATATTTGAGAACCTTTTTGCCATTATTGAGCAAAGGTGACGATTCTAGAGGATATAACTATATTTGAGGTTGTAATTTTTGTGCTCATTTGTTAGAGCTAACACAAGAAAGTACCTTACTATGGCCTGCAAGCTCATCAATATAATACAACAATAACCTTATCTATAAACAGTGTAGGCCTATGGGCCATGTTTTGAATATGGTGGTTGCTGATACTACAGCAAACAAAGTTTAAGTTCAAAGTTTAAGTTTACAAACTAAGAATTTATGTACCGTACAAAGTTCAAAGTTGTATTCTTAAACTTTGCATTGAACCAGAACCAACATGGTAAAAATATTTGTACCTGGCAAACAAATTGTAAATGATAGTTCTTGGCTGGTTCCAAATTTGTTTTACAAAGTCAGATAAGGATCTTTTCAGCAAACATGCTATTGTGTAAATTTCAAAATATTTGTTCAATTTAGAGAGCAATAGATTGCCGATAGAATCAAACAGTTTGCAGCCTACTGGACAGTTTCATAAAATTCTATATGGTAAAGTGGAATAGCTCATTCTCAGGCATTGCATTTAAAACATTATCGTCAATCCACTAACTTCTCATTACTTATGCACATATTCAAATAATATTGTGCAATGAGCTGTGTTATAGTTAATTGATTTTGAGCCAGTGCCAGTGCAAGTGGCTGGTCTCACACCAGCAATGTTTTAGACATTACAGTAATATCTCCTCCTTAACACTATTCGTGCTGTCGACATGTTTGAACATAAAAGTTGCATTTATTTCAATGTTAAGCAATTGCGGGAATTCCCGTCATCAGCACCCAACGTGTTAATATCCTTTCTCAGAAGTATCTTAGCCCTCCAATTGACCTAGACTGCTTCTACATGCTTAATCATTTTGTCAAACCCAATTATCAATTTATCTTGTATTTTGGTAAAAACAAAATTGAACTGTATAGACATTACAAAGAATGTATACAGAAACACATTTAACATCTAGAGGTAATTCAAGATTAAACAAAAAGGAATTTACCGATTGTAGTTTCACAGAATTTCTCTTCAGCAACTTCACCAGCAAGGTTTGCTCCCATCAGCACAGTCATCTGGATCTTGAGATGTCGAGTGATGATGTGAGAGATAAGGTCAATACCACCTCCTTCAGCTTTGTCAAATCCCTAGACCAAAGGTAAAGTCAATTGCAACACTTGGTCTATTGAATCTTTTGCTAAACAATTGTACCAAAAACCAGTTTTTTTAGTTAGGTATTACAATTACTACAAATTAGATTACTCATATTGTTTACAGCAGTACTTCAACAAAAACCATGCACATGGCCTTTACAAAATGCATGCACATTTTGTAAAGGCCACATTCAAATTGTGCTTTTAAATGGTAATAATGAATTTGTTGGACTGTTATTTGGTGGGTGGATATCAATGGAACATAAATGAGTGACCGTAGTTCTATAGTATGCTATAAAATAACTCTTAAGTGATTTTAAAATCAATTTATTTTTTTCTACATTATGAGGTATTAACATAGACAAATTTCAAGAATGCTAAGGGACACATCTCTCCACTGTTACACTTTAAAGACATCTCTAGGCTTGCACAGTGGAATGCCAGCAGAAATGTAAAAGAGGATTGGTAATGGTTAGATATTACAAGGACACGCTTACTTAAATCAGTCAGGGAGGGTTCCATAGTGGGGTAGCGAAATTCTACCTCCCTGAAATTTTACCGTCAGGCACTAATGAGTATTATAACTTATCACTGTGCCATAGTAACCTAAGAGATCTGAAGTATGTTTGCAGTCGGGATTCTAGATCCATTGATAAGGGTTACTCATGGATAGTATTAATCAGGTATGAGAGTCGGAATCTTATCCCCTTGCAATCATAGCTAACTTTACAGAAAACCTTAGACGTACAACTCCAAAATCTTGCCACCCGGAATTTACCATTCAAGTGAAATATCCCAAAAAGCAAAATGGTTCTTAATTAAATTTCTTTTTTATTACCATCGCTAGTTTTGACTAGAGATTTTTAATAGTTTCCAAAGTGACCGAATAGTTTGGAAACTCTAATAATGCTGTTTTTTTTTATATTCCAACTTTTACAGAAATGTTTAAGTGCCAGTAAACCTTAGTAAGTTTTCTTTGCTGATAAGATTTTGAGTCATACAAATCTTCTTTACTAGTCAGGAGTTAGGTTTCTAGGGAGATCTTACATTTTGAACTTAACACTTACAAGTACACATCGGTCAATCTGGAATTTTTATGCTTTGATATTGACAACACTGATAAGTTTTTGCACTAACCACTCACAATACATTCCTCCCTATCCCTCCTTGACCCACCAGGAGAATATTGATAAGTTTTACCCAGAGGAGTGTCTAGGGTGGACGTTTTTTGTTTCCCTGGTCGGTCAGATTTACCAGGTGTGTTCTATACCGTTACCCTGCTGTTGGTTAAAGTATGATCTATAACGTAGACTGTATTGAAAGTTTATTCATCTTTTGTGGTGATATAGTTACATTTTTCGAGTTGTCTTATCAGCATACAAACACAATATTCTTTGCAAATAGTTATTTGTTTGAGGTTCTTATTTGTTTGGTTAAGGTTCTGTGTACTGTATATTTTTACTTAAAATGAACCGACCTACTACAAGTAAATCTTGTAGTACATCAACGACAGTGGATGATCCAGATTTTGATGAACGAGTACGCAGGATGTTGGTGGAAGATAAGGAAACCCAGATGATCCAGATGAAGAGGATGATATTGGCTAACAGCCTTTAGTATAAAATTGAGAATTTAGAGCCTAGTCCCGGATAGTATGGTGACTTCTAAGTTCTAACCCATGCCTCAAAGTTTTGGCTTTACCTTGATCAATGAAAGGCCGACAGCAGTGGATTTGATTTTGCCAAGTAGGTTGGAACACAGTGTTCTGATGAACTGGTGAGGCACAACGAAAATAAGAATGTCTGCATCCTTAGCTGCATCTACAACGTCAGGAACTGCAACCTGTACAATAACAGACCATTAAGATAAATCTATATAGTCATCAAGGAAATACGATAAAATTATAAGACAATATCTCCTAAAATACTTACTGTGCTAGAGCCATAGGGCCTAATTAAAATAAGTAAAAAATCAATCAAGGGACAAAGTACAAGCATTGACTAATGTGCCATAAATATAGGTAATTTGAGACCCAAAAATATTAAAATAGAAATTGCAAACAAAGATAAACAGCATGTTTTACTCATATATATTATGGATGATGAGCGATTTTATAAACATATCTTTATGAAATATTTTTTTGTTATTTATATAATTTCTAGCTAGAACTTATTACATAACAATTTCTTAGGTTGAATACATAGGCTAAATACAGGGAGTTGTAAATAAGAGAAATAAAACCTAACAAATAGAAGCTACAATCCCATTTTGTATTGGTTATCCATGAAAAACCAGTTAAATACCTTCCTTTCTCTCCATTTATGAAACTAATCCTCATTTACACTGTCCTTGCTTTTCCTTTTTGAGACTTTCCGTAAAGGGAAAGAATCTAGTACCATAGTGTTCACGGTAAGGCCTCCATGCAGGATAACTATACTTATCGTTTTAGGTCCCCAGAAGCCATTCAACATGTTTTTCCGACAGTTACCAGACAAAGCGGGCTTCCTTGCACTGATTTTAACATGCAAAGTAGCTATTGCTGCAATTACTTACTTTTGTCACACTCATTTTATTTTTACCACACTCATTTTTTTTTACCGCACTCCAGTATTCCAACCATACAACACGAAACAGTGTGCTTTTATTAGGTACGTAATACCATATTACGACTACGATCAGTTGGTCCAGCGTTTCCCATTTTATTCAACCCTTGGATTTAACCAAACCTAAAAACATGTCATGTATCCCTCCATAACAAATCACCCATTATCACAAGTGTCATTTTCAAATCCCCTAGAATTTATTTTACACCTAATCACATTTTATTGCAAACCTTGATAAGAAGTCAACCTTTATAACGAGTATTATTTAATAATTTCCATGAGAGTCTTGTTATCGAGGTTCTACTGTAATGTGTAACACGAGTGCTGCACTCGAGAAACTTTCCACACTCTCCTGCGGCTCGAGTGTTTAAAAATTACTCTCATGTGCAACAAAGTGCCACATCGCACACTAGTTACACAAATAACTATTATAGATTGTGTAAAATTATAAAATCCTCAAGGTGGAATTGGGCAAGTAAAATAACATGAAACATTTACACTTCTTTGTGGACTACCCAGTATATAAACAGTTGAATGTTCTTTCAACATAAAACAGCTCCTCTCATTGATGGCTTATTCCGCTGCTGCTTGGCTAATGTGCAAAGACACTGATAATCAGCTTAACAAATGTGACTAAGAAAATAAACTACAAAGTATAAATATTTAGTTATTGAATTTTCATAATACTTTTCCAATATGATCAGAAGAGTTCATATCAATAACCGTGGTTTAAAAAAAGGCAAACAGGAAAGGTTTTTTCCTTACCCAATCATTACTTTCATCAATGGTTAATTTAGTAAGTTGTCTCACTTAACACAAACTATAAATTGTGCTATCTCCAAAACATTATGTAGAAGTCCAAACATCTGTCTCATCAATTCAAACCTTTCATAACTGAGTAGTTGGTGACCTTGCAGCTATATCTGTCTCTGCCTAATGCCAAAATTCAACACCTAATTCACTCTAGTCCAAGACACCACGCCAATCAATGTCCAGCCATTGCCAAAGAATCTATGAGATAGCTATGTGTGTTTATGTTCAAGTAGTTCAAGGTTTCAAAGAAAATTTTGTTTTTAAATCTGAATCAAAATGTTTAACTTAAGTGTATGTTTATGACTGAGACTCTGTTCTGATCAAAAGTTTTTAATGTGGCTTTTTATTTTAACCTTAAATGTATGATAAGATAAAAATTGTGACAGTAAAACAATGTAACTTATAACTTAGACAAGAATGTTTTATGGAGTAACTGAGTTATTTTAAAATTTAATTGGTATCGCTGTATTTAAAGATGTTTTTTATGAATCCTTTTATAAATCTTATTTTGGGTCACTTGGGTTTAAGGGTATTTTGGATCCTCATTAGGCCATAGTGTTTTCATGTTACATGGCCGCATACTAAATCTATTTTAGACCTACTAAAATTATTTTGTTAATGCTTTTAACTCAAACCAAACAAAAGATTGTTGGTTATCGCAGATTCTCTTTAATTTCCAATAAAGGCTGCTGAGTGGTCAAAACGACAAAGCATTAGACACACTTATTATGATTTCAATGGTTGCTAAAATATTGTTATATTAACTAAGTAAGTCATTACATATGTCCCTCTTGACGTCCTAAATGTATTAAAGAAAAATTTGTAGAAGGGAAAATCTTAACAAATAGCTTGATTATTTTATCATCATTCATTTGTCTCTTTCCTGAGGGTAAGGATGATACATTTATCACAGAGTAAGTTAAAGCACAAGAGGATGGTGGGTTTACCAAGGCCAAGGTCTACTTGGCTACTTACCAAGCTGTACCTGTGCCTCATGTTACGTCTCTGCTACAAGCATTTATTTTTAGCTTTTAAACACTCAAAACGAATCATCTACTCAATCATTTAGTCAGAACCATTCTACTGCCATTCTTATTGGAATCATTTTATCGCCTTACTTTACATTATTTCTCATGCACTAATTACACTGACTGCTGACTAGTTTTGGTCCCAAAATTTTGTCATCAATGTATATTTTTATACATGAAAATAACCTTATATTTGTCACCGACCGTGCTTATTCCTGAAATAATGTGAACAACAAATTAATATATTTCTTAATAAAAATGGTCATTTATTTCATCAAAGAATTGTCTACCTTCCTCAAGAATACTAGACATTAAGGTAATGAATGTTATAAGGCATTGTATTTTTAATTTTAAACTATTCAAAAGCTATATGTAACTTTTGAATTAAGCTATAAATAGTATTGATTACACTTCATAAGGTATACATTAAAAAATTTAAATTGAAGAATAACGGCTTATCAAAGACTTTTCATAAAAGAATTTTTTTAGATAGGCTAGCAGAAATCTCCCTCTAAATTCAGACAAGTCCAATTTTGTTTTTTTTTTCAACAAAACAAACTAGGAACGAATTAAAGCCTACAATATTTGTTGATAATCAAGTATTGAACAAATTAGAAAATAAAATATTTTCTAGGTTTAATCATATTACGTAATTTAGCACGGGCTAATCATATTGATATCCTTATTCTAATAACATCCAGAAGCATTTGCAAGTTGAAAAAAAGGCTCGGTCATGTAATAATGAAACGTCAAAAGTGATATACAGTATTATGCATTAATTCATTCACCTATTACCTATGGCATTTATTTCTATGGATCCAACACAAAAAAACATGGACATAGTTTTGCTTCAGCAGAAAAGGGCATTGAGAGTAATGTCGAATTTAAGATCAATTAAATCAATTAAATTGGTTTTGATCACTGATAAAAATGCCATATGTAACAATGTACATAAATATAATAAAAGATCATACAGATTGCTAGAGCACCACAATTTGGAATTTTTTTAAGAAAGCCCTACCTATTTAGAAACAAATGTTTACACCACCTTTCAGAAATGTTAAAATTAGAGAAAATCTAAATATGTATTTTAAAACATTAAAAAGTTTTTTAATTCAACCAACTAAACTCCATTCAAGAATTTTGTTGTATGTGAAAATCGCTTGAAGACAAAAAACATTATCTCCATTTTGTGTTCTAGGTTTCTTTTATTTTAGTTTGCATTGACATGCATTAGCTGGGTCTATTGTCTAGAGCAAATCAATTTGACGGAAATTGATTTAGGCTATATAAAAGTACACTTATTTAGCATATTTATAAGAAAACTATTGTGACACAATTTCATGTACCAACTTACCCTACGTAAACCTCTTTGGTCACTTATCATTGTCTACTATTAATATTTATTATATTTACCAGGTTATAACAAACTTCAAAGTGTAAATTATGAACATTATTAGGTGTCAGAGATAGCCTAGAGATAAAAAGTCTTATACTGGTGTAAAAAACTTCTGCATTTCAGCATTTTCTAAAACTATTGGCACACAATTTCTCAACTCATTCAGAATTTTCAATGGAAAATACAAAATTATTTTAGCCTACCATGTGGGAAGCAATTAAACCGTTAATCATTTCTGCTACTCAGTGGAATAGAATTAATTGTGTTTTGTCAAAAGTGTCTGTTATCAAATTAAACCAATCAGCAAACATTAATTATTTCACAACAAGTCACTAAATACTAGCATGAAGATAACACAAATAATCTTTTTTTGTTTATTGCATAACAGCCAAGGGGCTATAGCAAGGTTGACTAAAAAATACTGAAAATGTCTTAATAATATTTACAGATGTCCCAGATTTTTTGTTTACAGCACAACTACTTTTAATTGGCAATAATTTCAAATAAACCTTACTTCACTTTAACTACCAATTAGAGACAATTGCCATTCAAGGGGAGTAATTATCTGCCTTTAATAGTTCATGGGTTTAAACTGAATGGTTAAAATTGCTCCCACAGAAATGATCGTTATACATCTATCACTCATTTAATGTCAATTGCATTATCATTCATCCTCAAGTAAAATACAAACAATAATTTTTTCCATGTTTGATTCCATCTCTGTTTAAATTCCTATATTAACAAATTTAGGTGATTTAAAAGACTATGGCAACCCAGCAGACGCAGAGTCAGAGTTTGTCTAAGTCTGCTGATTCCACAGACCAACAATTACAAATGATGACTAGCTACAAAACTATTAAGTGATTATGTTCGTTTTGTTAGTTCTTGTCTATATCATTCAACATTAAGTTCACAAGTTGTTAATTTTTTCTGTTTTCTTGATTACTTTATGTTTGTAAAAATTAATAGTTATAGTTAAAGTTTTAAACATTTATACTATGTAACAAATTTAATGGAATAATGGAATAAATAATTCATTCATTCATTCATTTACTTGGCAGCTTGGGTGTCAAATATCATGCTTGGATGTTTCCTAATCATTCAACTTTATTATACAAGTGTAGTAAATAAGTCTACATTTTATTGTCGTTTTTTTTAACAGAGAGTATAGTAGGTACCACCAATTGAAAAAAAACTATGTAAAAGGATTTAACATTTATTTTTTTCTTAGTTAGGATGAAGTCAAATTTGATCAAAGGTTGTTGGACACCTATAAAATCAACCTAGAGTTTCTTAAAAATGTCCAATTTAGCAACAGGCTAACAAAACATCTCTAATGATGAGTACATGAGATGAAACTCATTGTTGTATGTTGTTATTGATAGTCTAAAAACCGAAATGGACCATACCCTAAAGTTGTTGTTTTAGTTATCTACACAAATATTTAAAGTCTACTAATAGATAACAGAGATTTGAGAATCTTATAGAAATAAACCAAGTGGAATGTTCTGTAGCATATCAGTGGAAATTTCCAGTAAACAAACACAGTAATTGGTTACTGATGAAAGCCTTTAGGCAGAGTCTACAGACAAAAAAGATTACACATTTCATATTGGAATTGTAAACAACTCCCCCACTAGAAACTAGATTGTACTTTAACCAATCTACCCTACAACATTTTATAAACAACAATTCCTACCACCTATATATCTATAGAAGTATATATTTGTTGATATATATTAGTTATTTGCCCTGATTTAATAGCTTGCAATAGGCAAACGAGGTGATGCTTGAAAATGTTTTGGTTTTGAACTGTGGAGAAGTTGTGCATATGAGTAATGCAAATTTTCATTTGTTAATTTGCTCCAAAATCCCTAGTGAAGTGACAACAGAAGTCAATCTATTTAAGATGTTAACTAATTATGTTTACATCAAATGCAACGGCTGTAAACATTCAACCCTATGCAGATATCAAAATAGGATAGAAATGTTTTTTTTTTTTAAAGGCCACTTGATAAAACACGTTTCAGATAATATTTTGAATATAAAGGTAAGATTCAATGTCATCATTATACTCATCGAGTTGAGGACAACACATTTATCAAGTATATTACAGGAACCAACTGAACAGCTTCAGCTTTCAAGATAAGTAGACACTTCAGATAAGAACTAACAAAGCCAAAACATCTTTTTATGGCACAATTAAAGCCAATATATAATCACCTCAATTAATCCTGCATACTCAACTGAGTATTTACACAATCTTGTTAATGTAAAATGTGTCCAATGGCCAAATAGTGCATAAGAGTTTTAAATTATTTTTAAGAGAATTATTGATGTACCTACCTATGTAACCTATACCCTAATATGAGCTATGTTTGTTTGAATGTTTGTTTGTGGGTTTGTATTTATCTCAAAATCCAGCGGGAGGATTTAGACTTAAGTATAATGTTAAATACTAGTTTTCATAATCCTAATTTCTTACAGCTTAGAAAAAAACTTGGTTTGCGGTGTAGTAGTCTATACCGGTACATTTTGATTTGACTTCTATACTGCAACATTAAATTAAAACAATTTACCCTGAAGCTAGTGTATAAGGTATTTCCACTCAAAAGTCACAACTAAATCCAATACATGATGACAAAAGTTATGGAAAATTTAACACATTTCCAGAATTGAACTCAAGGAAGAGTGGGTTTGGGGTGGGGTTATCACATCTCAGTAAAACATTGTTTAACACTTTATATGTTTATTTATTATGAATATTTATAACGTTTCAGTAGCTAGTAATTGCATCAAAATATTATCAATTTTGTCAAGAATATGTGTGGAAAAGAAGCAAAGATAAAAATACAAAATATTAAATAAGAAAGTGGTTACATTAAACCTACCAGTGCATTTAGTTATATTTACTGATAGGTTACAAAAAAAACACCACTAAACTCCTGTAAAAAAAAACAAGAAAAGGCAGAATTTTAAGCAGAAAAATGAAAATATTTAACAAATTAGATTTTATTATCGAGACCTTAAGTGTAATAGAGAAACATTTCAATAATATGTATGTCTGACTGCAAATTATTTCATATGTAGGCCAAGTCTATTAGATTATCTGACTATTTCATACCTTTTTTAAATACTATTTAAAACCAAATTCATTAAAACAATGATTAATTATTGTAAATTATCGCTAGCTGTAGAATGACCATACTTTTTAATACAATTGGTGCCAGTAATTGTGCTTTGTTATTTTGTTGTCTGTTTGACATTTTATAGAAATATGTCAGCTTGACTAATAGTCAATCAGACAGAATACTCTTCTTGACATGGGACAATATTTTTACTACCAACAATAGAATTAAGTGAATCAGTAAAAGTTAGCGCAACAAACTTTGAAACCATGACATTAATGACAAAACCAAAACATTGATTAACAAAAAAAAGTGACTTTTTATTTTCTTTATTTACTCAATTTCGCCTTTTTTGGGAACATTGATTGGTGGTGTATCGGATTCTAATAGTAGACAAAAGGTACTGTAAAAAGAGGTTTACGGAACTACAGTTTGGGAATGGATTAGTACTAAATTATGGTAATAACAATTTTTAAATTAATTACCTTTTTAGTTCAGGCCCATTAACGTGTGTCTTGATTCGAAATTTCAGTAACACATTCTCAAATACATAAAAATATGAAAAAAATTGCTTCTCATCTCTAAAATTTGCACGCTGCTCTAAACCTTCTTAGATTTTAAGATTTTTACAGGAAATCGTGATTTAGAATAGGCCCTTAACATAAGAGTGATTGTTTCCATTCTATTTTTTGTTGCTTATGGACTGAGCCAAACAACAAAACTGACATACAATTTGTTTATCCTTTGTAAAGTAATTCTTCATTTTATTACGGTAAGTCAACTGAGATGTTGAATTTTAGTCGAACAATAACTTTGCCAGTTTTATTTTAACCACAACAAGCAAATTACCTAGGATCTATATATTATTAATAAACTACATGAAACTTTGTGTACAATAAGGCTTTTTTGTTTTAAGATCCAACCCCAAATATTATATACCCAAAACGTTAGTCTAGGTGTGTAGACTTGCAAACTGACCTTGCATTGTTTTTAAAGTCCCTTGGGCTCTGCCCCAGTGGCTTTTAAAGTTCCCATGTTATCATTATGAAGAGCATATTTGTTTAAATTATAATCAGCTGCATAATTTAATTGCTGTTAATATTTTAGTTGCAATTTTAAGGAAACATGTGCTACAAACATTTACTGACTTGGTTGAAATGAAATGTTTACTATTTGAATTTGGGTTGGCGTAAATATTACAATGGAAAAAAGTGAGAAAGCCTGGACAATTTGATATACTTACTAAAAAGAAAACTGAATTAACACTTGGCTGCATTTCTTGAGCAATCATTGAAAGAGCCAATTTGCAAACTATAGAAATATAGGAAAGTCATAGAACACCACTAAGTAAGTTAGAAGAAAATAGAAACAATGACATTTTGTAATTTAAAATCGTTATTCGGACAACCTAATGCGGCTATAAGTAGGAAACATTTGTAGAAAACACTAAAAAACAAGATCAGCTTTTGAAAAATGATAAGATATTTACAAGAAATGTTGATTATATCTAACTGTTATGTACATCGTGAGTATTTCCACAATCTTTGAGTCGACTTTTTTAAAGTAATCGGAAATTATGACTGTTATTGGTGTTAAAATAACGCATGTTGTACCTTCACAATTGCTCGAATTCGAGCAACAGGTAAACTATAGACATCCCAGAAACAAAAGAACCCTGGGCCATCTCGAGCTGCGCAGGTTTGAAGGGTACCTACCGGCGCAAACCACGTGATCTTTTCGTTTCTGCGCAGGTTGTTTTGTTCTTGGGATTTCTATCGTAGGCCTATACATTAATTACCTAATTGTTGCTTGTACTACTGTTAAAATGGTTCTCTTTTGAAACAAGTCATAAGCACGCTAAAACACCACTTTTTAACTTATACAACCATAACTGGAAAGTAATTTTGGTCTACTAATAAATTAACACAATCAACAAATATAAGATGTCTAAAATTGGGTGACACAAAGTGTCAAGAATCGTTTCAGAAATTAAATATCAGAGTTACTATAAATATGAGTCTTTATAAAATAGAAAAAGGCTATAGCCTGTGTTTGAAGCTACAAACTTGGTCATTTAGTCAGGGGAAGTGAGTAGCTTTCAGATAAGTTATCAGCTCAGGGTCATCCAACAAAGGTTCAGTGCCAACAGTTCCTGATAGCCTTGTACAGCACCACTCAACTGACATCAAACAAAATGAATGACAGTAACCTACCTAGTGTTGAATCAACGGTGCATCTTAAAATCTCACATTGATGTATGAAACCCAAGCAAACCAATATTTCAAAATACAGGGTTTTGAGCAAATTGAAATTTAGCTATGCTTAGTCTGTTTATAGAAAAAGTTTATCTTTAAAGCTTGTATTTAGTTAAATAAATGTGAGGATGATGAGTATCCGACTACAAATCCTGGAATTTGAACTTTTACAAAATTTTAGGTAACGGTGTGAATAAGTAGGCCTATAGGCTACCTTGTCAAAATAAATTTCACTCTCGAATACGTAACCAAGTGTATAAATTACAAATATTTGGTAATTAGGAATCTTTGAGTCTTTTTAGTATTCTGAAATAGGTGCAAGAGTAATTAGGTCAAATTGGTCAGCCATCAAACGTCAAAGAAGGAAACATGATGATAAGTCATGTAGACACTTACCACATTTGGTGGCAGCTTATGGCCGGGGAGATATTTGACATTTTCATGAGTGGTGTTTATTATTTCTGTAAGTTTTTTCCCGTCAATCATTTCTTCATAAACATACATTGTCACTTCATCACTGAATGAGTCCAATCTTGCTGCATTGGCACCGACTATTTTAGCAATAGCAGAGCCCCTGTAAACAATGTTTCAATTGTCATTCAGTTAAGCCTAGCAAAAAAGGAGAAAAGGAAATAGTCTCTCCAGAGAAAAAAATTTTATGTTGCAAATCAATCTCTCTGTTCTCATAATTTAACTTAGTATGAATTTATTTACATAACTTAGTGAATATGCCTACATTACTAAAACCACGATCACTGCGGAAAATATTTTTTTTTATTCAAGATTATTCAGAACATATTTTTTTTGTTTAAGCTTAAAATCTGAATAAAAAGTCATAAAACACAAAAAATTAACACGGTTCTTGGTAGGTTTTATAGGCTAACCATTCTATGTTTAAGTTAGCATGTCACAGTGTAATTGGAAAAAACACTAGGCTATAATTTTTCCAATTATAGGGAGACCTCACTACTCTGTAAGAATATCTTACAAACAGGAGGAGCTTTTGTTCAAAGATTAATTTTTCTGTTAAAATTTTTAAATACTGGTATTCTATATTAAGGATGATTAATTTTGTTATCATACTTAACGCTACATTAAATCTAATTTTATTTAGCTTCAGAAACTAATATAATTGATAATAATTAATAACTAATTTAATTTGTACATAGGGGTAGGTTGAAGTGTGAATACACATCTATAGCAAATGAAATCAATTATGAGATATAAGATAACATAATAGTTTTTTGGAACTTCTCTGTTCAAGGTACGAATATCTAGTACGTCTATCTCGTAATTGATAATAATTAATAACTAATTTAATTTGTACATAGGGGTAGGTTGCAGTGTGAATACACATCTATAGCAAATGAAATCAATTATGAGATATAAGATAACATAATAGTTTTTTGGAACTTCTCTGTTCAAGGTACGAATATCTAGTACGTCTATCTCGTAACTTGACGTAAAAATCCCGATCATGCTGGTTCGCAAACTCGTTTGAATAAACTTAGGTTTACACGTTTGTACCAAATTTCATCAAAATCAGATGATTTTTGCTCGAGTTATCGAGCTAACGAACATATATATATAAATATATATATATGTACTCATGGTAAGACCTGGACCCGGGACAGATTTTCTTTTTCGTTTTGATGTCCTTAGAGGGCAATTTTAATTAATAGGTCCTTTAATAGGGCAAGAGAATAAATTTTAACTGTTGTAGTTTGCTTGTTTATGAGAACGTATTTTGGTCAAATTTGGATCATGCATTTTTTTTTACTAAACTATTAACATTTTATGAAAAACACTTTTACCCTCTCTGTTTCAGCAATCCTATGTACTCATTAAACTAATTATATTTAAATAAGGAATAAATGTGATATTTTTAAGGAGACATTTTAGTGTACCCTAAATCCAATCAGGCAAATGGAAATGTGCTTTGTATACAGGTTTGCTGTGGCGGGGGTATTAGTTTATTTATTATAAGTTTATTTAAATAAAATAATTTTGCTGTCTGTATTAGACCTAGGTCTACATAAGTTACTAAGTTACTTATAGGTCTTCTGGGAAAGGTTAACACGTTGGGTGCTGATGACGGGAATTCCCGCAATTGCTTAACATTGAAATAAATGCAACTTTTATGTTCAAACATGTCGACAGCACAAATAGTGTTAATAGCTTAAGTCTGCAGTGGGTGAGTGAGTAGGCCTATTATTTTGGGTTTACTGGCTATTTAACTTACCGTAGCCTACTCGTTATAAAAATTGAAACCTTTGTAAATTTAAACGTAATTCAAAAAACCATATTAATCCAGTAGCTAGTCAGGGCCCCCTTGATTAATTTGATACTTTTCATCCCACTTAGGTAGGCTAGATGAATTAATTTATTTTTATCTTACTTTTAAGTAGGTAATCCGGTTTGAGAATTGGTTTCATTTAGGCCTAACTGATTTCGTTTGGTTTCCATTATAACCCAAATGTTGGCTTAGGTAGAGCTCACGTAAAACCATCATTTAAATAAATAATATCAATAGCTTACGATTAACCTTTTGAGACCCCAAAGGCAGATAACTTATATGCCAACAATAAAGTGACCTATATACGACTTACAAAATCTAAGTTATGCAAGTTTTACCCTGAGAGTAAACGGGTTTATAAACACTTCTATGCTTGGGCTCTTTGTTAACCAGTCTCCCAGCCAAGAAAGAGCATTATAGATTAAAGGTTTGTATCCAGGCTAATTAAGGTCTTTGCGTACCTCATGAGGAGTTTCCTCTCTGAAGCAGACATTAGTAAAAGGACGACAGAGACGGAAGTTGAGCGTGGATGCTTTATTTTTGAGTTGCATTTCAAATAAATTTTCTAAAGTTAAATATCTTGTACGTTATCTGATGTGCCTTTTTCGTTTAAAAATAATTTAGATAGTAGGCCTAGATTATGTGTCCATGAGATTAGGGGGAAAATTAAAATTACACATGTAAATAAACCAATGAAAAACCTCTGAGGCTCAAAAAGTAAAAACACTAAATGATAGATTATGAACCAAAACAAATATTGTCAGTTAGGTCTAATTAGTGTCAACAATTTAACCCCATAACAATTTACCATCCTAGGCCTCTTAACACTAAGAACTGAGATTAAATTAAGTTAACCTAACTTAAGTTATTTAGCCTAGATGTTAAAGTTGAAATCAGGCAATATTCTTATTTTTCCTACAATGTATGAAATTTCCATAAATAATATGAATGAACCCAACATCAGATTATTACTTCGCTTAAAGTAATAATTCACTTAAGTTGTAGAATACAACTATAACCTAGACTAGGCATAGGACTTACCAGTTGCCAGATCCCACAATACAAACCTTCTTTTTCTCAGACATATTTTATGGATATGCAGTTACAAAAACAGTGCAAAGATGAAGTTGAGCAAATACAACACGAAAAACAATCCGAAAACTGTCTAAACGTATCAATTGAAAATGCTAATATGCCAAGGCTAGTTAATCTTTAAAGAGAAACAGAAAGAGTAACAGAACGCGGTTTTATTATGACATTGGGCAGACGACTCTACAGTTTAGCCAACTACAAAAACAACAAAAGCAAATAGATAGTTAAGTAGAGTAAATGTAGAAAATACCCTATAATATATCAATGAGTACGTGTAAAAATGCACTCTGTTAAGATCCATAATTTCTACTATAAATCCGTTAAAAGCCAAATTTTGGTAAATCAGTCATCGCTAAACATCTAAATTACGTCTGGTTAATTAATTCCTATAAATAAACTATACGCAAACACCTCAGTGCCAAATAATAAACGGCAAAACTCTTCAACATAAAAAAAGGTTTGGAGAACGAAACAGTAAAAATTCACCAATAAAAGTTACCGATACTGACTATTATTTTATGCAAGAGTTATAAATTATATACCTTTAGTTAGTCACCAAATAATTAAAATAAAATACTAATGGATAGCGTTGTTTATGGATTGCGTTTATTTATTTATTTTTCTTCTCGGCAAACAAATTTTACAAAGAAAACAGTTGTCTACTCTTATAAACCCTTGGTATTATGACACTGTGATAATAATAACTGGAGTAACCACTCTGTGTTTTAAAAACGTACCACTGTTTTTGCTAATTTTGTTTCAGAGTTTTGTGTTGTTAGGTTGGCCAGGTGATCGGTTGGTGGGACTTGTCAAATTAGAGGCAAGATCAAAATGACGTCATCCTGTTGTTTTGTTGATAGTAAACAAAAATATGTCAACATTATGGTTGCAATATAAGTTTATTTATTTATTTTATGAGCAACCCATTTTAACTAGATCATAAACCGATGGTCTTTCTTAATCAAATGCCATAGGGCTAAACCTAAGACTAAACCAATATCTCCAAAACCGGGAAACTTGACTATTTTCACCATAAATCATAGCTTGAAAAGAGGTAGATAAGTTAGTATTTATGAAAAACAATTTATAATATTTCGTAACATTCTCAATATATTCGTAATATTCTCAAGAGAGTGTACGGTCCGGATTTTTACCCCCGGAATTTTACCCCCCGGATTTTTACCCCCGGAATTTTACCCCCTGGCCAGATATATAAATTAGTGAGAATGATTAATTATCTTCATTCCGTTTTCGTTTAATTTTTTAATTTTATTATTAAGTAGCATTATATTAATTTATTGGAAACATTATCTAATCGAACAGGTTTTTAATTTTAATTTTGAGATTCTAGTAGGCCCCTATTAGGATTCGATCTTTAAAGCCAACAGTTGGTTAATATGACGTATAAACAATCAACTGACTGATAATTGTTTCGAACATTTCTTTACAAAATAAATAAATAAAGAAGATAGGTAGGCTACTAAATAATGAAAATGTTTACAATTAATTAAAAACAGAAATAAGAAAATCAATCATTCAATTTCTAAAATCTTCCAGGGGGTTCAATTCCGGGGGATAAAATTCCGGGGGGTAAAAATCCGGGGGTAAAAATCGGAGGTAAAATTCCGGGGGTAAAAATCCGGGGGTAAAATTCCGGGAGTAAAAATCCGGGGATAAATATTCTGGCACGTACATCTTTAGTTGTCTAAGCGCTAGTTATATGGACAGGGGGTAAAATTCTGGGTTTTTTCGCTAATCTAATTAATTACGATCTGGCTATTTTCATTAGACTTCCAAATCCGCGGGGGTAACATTCTGGCCGCGAACAAACCTTTGGCCTCAGGTTACTACGTCATAGTGACGTCCGTTTTGCCCAGGGGGATAAAATTCCGGCGACCCCCGGCACTAAGAATTAAGGTTTTAGACTGCTATTGCCATTATAGTCCTCGCCACCCTAAGTTGAGGCAGCCCAAGGCCGCACGGCGTACCTCTAGGGTGAGCGAAATATCATACAGAGCAGAGCAGGTATGATGACGTCATTGTTCATACGATCGATAGCTAAGCTAGTCTTTCGATGTGGTTAGTTGGTGCTCGATAGTTTTAGTTTGTTGTTATCGAATAAGTTATAGCAGCTTTGCATTGCATTTGCATCGTACCGTACTGTACCTTTCCTGTAAATGAAAATAGCTTTTAGGAAATATAAATAAATAAATATCCCAGATAGCACGTAAGCTTGATTCAAGCCTTGAATTACGCTTGCTTTTACTTGAAATGACAGCTTTGATTTGTCACTTTAGATTCAAACTCGAGTCAAATGTCAACTTCGTGTAACACACTTGAATTACGCTTACAGTGGATTGAATTAACAGCTTTGAAATGTCACATTAGATTCAAACTGGATTCGAGTATACACATCACACTACTATTACGCTTGCATTTGCTTGTATTAACAGCTTTGAATTATCACATGAGATTCGAATCCGAGTCGAGTGTAATATTACCCACAATGCACTTCCATTACGCTTACGTTGGTTTGAAATTACAGCTTTTAAGTATCACGTTGGATTCGAATTGGAATCGAGTGTAAGTTACCCATAATTCCGAGTGGGAACGACGCTAACGGTGGGACCGACACTTGAAGACGCCATCGGCCATATTGCTTTGTTTTGTTTATTGTGTATTTGTGAGTGATTCATTCTCAATCTCTCTCATCGAGTTGAGAATATCGATATTGTGGTGCTGAGTTGTTCAAGTTATTATATTATATTGTTAAAGCTGATTTTTTATTAAGTTTCATCTAGGCCTATTTCTTCTTATCCATCAAGGTAAGTTCTTATTAGCACAAACTAAGTAAACTCAAGGATTGTGACTAACAAAATCAAATCGTCTTAAGTTAATTACAAGAATAGCCTGGGAAAAAATTAAGTAAACTAGCTCAAAATCAGTGAAAATTTTGAAAGAGCCAAGTAAGTTATAGCCTAAAGCACAGAAAACGTACTACTGTACTATAACCCAGAATTCCAACCGCATGGTAAAAAGCATTAAGCGGTTTGAGAGAGCTTTGCCTGTCAATCCGTAGGTAGCGCCACCAGCGTTGCTATGCTATTGCATGGCAACACTTGTGGCGCTGCCTACGGATTGACAGGCAAAGCTCTCTCAAACCGCTTAATGCTTTTTAACGTGCGGTTGGCATTCTGGGTTATAGTAGTACGTTTAAAGCCAGCCACTTTTGAGTTGGTAAGCCTACGTGCAATGAGTAGCCTAGCCTAAAAAATAAATGTTGTCAACTTATCGGCCTAACTTTGAGTTGTTTGTATGCATAAAAACACATTTTTTTTACCAGCTTGGATATCAAGTTCTCCATGTAAGATACTTAGGTATTGTGGTACTGGTATGGTCTAACTTAGGCCTAGGCATTGTCTTCACTGTTCATAGTATAGACTATGGTACGTTATAGCCGAGATTAGCCATAATGGGCCTAAGTTACGTTGTAGACTATTCTATAAAGCTGGGTTTTTCTAGGCGGGGAGAGAGTAGCGTGGAGAGTGAACTCTTCTTGTCTTAAATAGTTTAATGTTACCGGTACTGTTTTCCTAGGAAGCAGAGCGGAATGCCATGTTAATCGATTTTCCGCTCTCCGCGCTCCTCTTCCGCGTCTAGGAAAACCCGGCTTTAGACTTAACTTAATGCCATATTTTATACCCTGATATTTTAATGTGTAGGTAACTTATAACTTAGGGCTAGGGACTTAAAGCTAAATTACTTCAGTAGCCTACTCGATAAAGTATTTAAGCAGCTACTTTGTTAGTGACACTGTCAGATAAAATGCAGTAACCTACGTTTAATCGCAGTAAGAGTCTGGTCAGCTTTCAGGCGAATAGTTTCTGATATAGGTAGGCTACAAAATTTCTTCTCCATTAAACTAAAATTGGCATTAAGTTAGGTTAACTTACTTTGATTTAGTTCACTTAACTTAAGGCCTATTTTGCTTGGAGCGACTGTAGCGATAGTCGCACAGCGATTATCGCTCAGTTACTATCGCTGTTACGGCGACCGTTTTGCTTAGAGCGATTGATTTACGGTCGTCGTACGATTTTTCATCAGCACTCACAATGGTGAGGTCATGAGTGCGTGTTGTAACTTTTTATACTATCTCCTCAGGGAGGAGTTAGAAGACGAGGCCCTACTTGACCCTAGGGGAAGTATCAATAGACGATCGATAGAAAATACATAGTGATAGGATAGGATAGGAGTGAGTGATAGGGTTTGGAACGGATACGTGTCACTAGATGTCATTATTTAGGATATAAATAGAAAACTGTAGGCTAGTTTAAGCTACGTGTACTGATTAAAATCAAAATTAAGAAAAATGCAAAGGAACCTAAACCTAAATAAATAAGTAGGCTAGGTTATTTATTTAGGTTTAAGTTTTTTTGCATATTTCTTAATCTTAATCCTTTAGCCTATAGCAAAATAGGCTAGTATAATATAATCTTACTAATATTATAAATGTGAAAGTTTGTGTGTTTGTTTGTTTGTTTGAAATTCAATCACGCATTAAGTAACTACTGGTATTAAGTAACTGCAATAAGCATTTTATACTTACACGCCAACCCCGTACATAGGACGGGTACTCTGCTAGTATACAATACATATAAAAATAAATTTGATTAAAATGTCTTTCGTGGACCCTACAAAAAATGCTTGCGGACCACACCTTGAGAAACTCTGACCTAAGTCAAACTTAATAATTTACATCGAATGAAACATTTTAATCTGAGTCAAACATTTAAAGTTATAACTTTACTTAAGTATTTTATGGGAAAATAACATAATCCTAACTTAACTTAAGTTAATATTTTAAGGTTACCTAAGTTAAAAGTTGCATCTGATGATATAAAATAGGCCTTTTGTAGGTTTATTGCAGAACTGTACCTGGGTGTTTTACCATAAATAATATAAATATTTTATAACTAAAATAACTTAGGTCTATGCTTAAGTTTCACAGGTTATGTAATAAAGATCTTCTAAATAAAGTTATACACATCGGCCTACAGCTGGATTATTTTTAACCAGAAGCGGTTAAGATAGGCACTGTAGGGGTGGCACAATTTTTATTTCACCTGCGGAATTTTAATACGGACAAAATGAGAGTAAAAAAATAAAAAATTTATAATTTGTGTAATATAAAAATTAAACTGTCATAACCTAACCTTACTAACCAAACTTGCTGATAATCGCTACTGATAATCGCTATTACTAATCGCTACTGAATAATTTACTACCTTTAGTCCAGTGACGTTGAATATTAGGATCGGTCTATTTTGATCGCCCTACCGGCGCATGTACCGATCAGTAGCGAACTTGTTAAACAATTGGTTTATTAAAATATTAAGGATACCTAATATGAAAGTAAAATCTTGAACTTCAGAAATTAAACTTAACCCCATGTTTGAAATGGGAAGACAAACTTTAGGTCTTAGGGGTTAAATGTAGGCTACTATTCTGTATTAAGTTCATTTTAAGTATTTTTTTTTTTTTTAGCTGCTGCACAGAAAATGTTGGGCATAAGTGAAGTCACGGAAGCCAAAGTTACAAGCGTTGTTGCTAAGTGGCTTCAACAAGCCAAAACCAGATGTGAAAGAAGGTAAGGATAAAAAATTGTCACTAACTAACTATTCAACTCATCATTAATAGAATTCCATTGGTAGCCTAATAATACTGTACAGTGGACTCAATTATACAGGGAAGGAGACACTTGAAGTTGAAACTGACGTGCCCTCATACTTGTTACATGATTAAAGTCTAATGCAAAATATATTTAAGCCAATAATGTTAATTCTGTAAAAATAGCCAAACTATAGACACTTTGGGATAATTACTGTAAACAAAAGACAAGATGCCAAGACTTTATACCTTTTAAATATTTTAATCTTTAGACATGTGATGAATGGTCTTAAATCTATCCTACAAGACAAGTTGTTTCAGCACCGCTCACTTCCTGCCGATCCAGGGTGGGTAAACCGTACTGATAAAAAGTGTCTGGTTTAAGAATTATATCTGCTGAGTGCAGTCTGGTTACTAGGTGTTCGGGTAAAAAGGAGTCTACTGCATAATGGTTTTTCATAAAAATTTTTTTTATTGTTTATCATTATGATTGATTACTCAAGTACTGTATAAGCTAAAAAATACCCCCGCCGCAGCAAACCTGCCGACTAAGTGAATTTCCATTTGCCTGAATTGATTTTCAATTAAATGTATTTAATTAACATTAGCTTTAATGAGTACATAGGCTTGCTGCTACAAGGAGGGTAAAAAAGTGTGTTTTTTAGTAAAATATTAATTACTTAGTATCAAATAAATAAATTTACCAAGTTTGGTCAAAAACAAGCAAACTACGACATTTTACAATATTCTCCATGAGAATAACATGTGAATTTTAAAATATATAGGCCCTATATTTTTTTTTCTCCGTAACCAATAATTGTACAAAAACACTTTGATATACTAAATCATTTGTTTTTTTAAGCTCTTTAAAAAGGTTTGGAGAGAAATTGGGAAATTTTGTGATTAAAGGGTCAAAAATTAGAAAAACCCGATCATGCTGGTTCGCAAACTTATTCAAGTTTATCCCGCCTTACACCTTCAAACCAAATTTCATCAAAATCTGACAAAAATTAACTTAGCCTACACAAGTTATCGTGTTCACGGACATATAATCTATATATACATATATAAAAATGTGAACAAATGGTGTTATTGGGCTCTGGGGACATCAAAATGAAAAAAAGTTAATCGGTTCCGGGCCTAGGTCTTACCATGCCACCTACGGTAATAGATTTTTTCCTATAGGGAAATTCGCCAAAAGAAAAATGCTAGTATTTTTATTCTTGTAGAGGGGTTTTCATGTTTCATAGCAATGCTGGGCTTACCTGGATTAATTTATACAGTAAATTAAAGCTTATATATATTTGTAAAGTATGAGCAAGATTTGTAACAAATATCTTGGCTATATTTAGGATAACCAACCAAAGAACTATCACTAGGGTGGTCTGCCGTTACACTTTAGACGCATAAATGAGTGAAGCATTATTTGAAGATTAATGGCTAAAGCAGCTAACAACCTACAATATGTTCCCTTTCAACAGATTCACCGTTTGTTTGCCCGATATTATTTAGGTTCTAAAGAATGACAAATTTATCTGATAGTTAATTTATTTAGATAAGAATTGATAAAAGCCTGACCATTTGCTTGTACTTTGTAAATGCGCATAGCGGGATGTACTCGTGCAATCAACATTTGTTCTACAATCGTCAGGTCAGTTCATTCGTTCGGGACACTTGACACATCCATATTATTTAACGCCGTGAATTTAGTTGCATTTGAACGACAACGCGAACAAATCGGTGATTGGTTTGAACACCAAAAAATTGCTTGAAGCTGTTAGTTGTTGGCGATGACAGTTAGTGCAAATTTAAAATTTTAATGCATCTAATTCATGTTGGAATTGATTAGCTAACTGCCTATCATTATCAGCTTCTTCCGCCACTGCTTCATCTGGTTCTTCTTGTTCACGACGCCACTCTCTTACAATATTTGCGTTATTGGTGCGTCGACCAATATTACGACGTCGCCTTTGAGGCATGCTCAAAACAAATATAGCAAAACTGTTACTTACATTGATAAACTGTTACATTCCAACTTTAACCTAGGATGAAAGTAAACAAAACAGTTACAAACAATAACCATATGTTTATCTTAATTAAATGAAAAGAGATAAACCCATATGTCATAGACCCAATATAATTTTTCTTTCAACTTATATTAAAATAACAAGCGAAATTGCGTGACGCGTAAAATAAAATCCAGAAGGAAATTTGCAAATATTTTTTACCTAAACATTGTGCTCAGTATTCTTTAGCTGTTGGCCAAATTTCATATCAATTGGTCAAGCCATTACATTCTGATGCTCTTACAAAGAAGTTACAAAGTGAGGGAAAGTGAGCTTCCCTCAACTAGTTTTATACTTAAACCGTAAAATACAAAATCCCGCAGATTCACTTAATTATTTTATCGAAGTGATAATGCCGCAACGCCTAGGTTTTGCCTGAAGTAATGTGAAAACAATCCTGGGCTTTTGTTTAGTATTTTTTGACAATCAAAATGTAATTGTGTTTTATACATATTAATAATTAATACTAATATTATTGGGAAGATCATATATTGTATTTGTATATCATTGTAGGAATAAATTAATTTTCACTAAACAGGCCTACACTGGTTGTGAGTTAAACTGCGTTAGTTTAAAATGTTGCTTACTTGCCTATTTTTTTATACCAGATACAAAATTAATCATTTTGGTTGATTATCCTTAAATTTAATATTGATTCTATTTGTTTTGACTTTTCAGAGGGAAAAAACCTGCCACTGTGGACAGTGGGGAAGAAGTTCCACTCAATGGGGATGAAGATCTTGTTGAATAGATAACTTACTCTGTATTATTTAAGTAATCGTAAAATGAGGATTTTTTTAAGGAACTGTTTGTTGAAAGTTAAAGATACAAGGCATTTTCAAATGTGAATGTGTTATGTAAATCTTCAATATAAATCTATTTAGACAAATTATCTCTTGTGTTTTATTTTTAATTTCAAAGAATTCTGAATTCTACATATTGAATAGTAATAATATGTAAAATTGTAGGGTTGAAAACTATAACAACTCATGTTTTCTTGCTCTTTTATAAAAACAAGTTTTTAGATGGTATCTCGCTTTTTTATTTAGAGAAGTGTCTTAGCATGTAACAACTAGAGGCATTGAAGTTATTAGATTATGTTGTGATTGTGAAAAATTATCTGAAATATTGGAAGATTATATTGTGCTATGCATCTCAACCTAAAAAATATGAAATTTTTATTACATGTAAGAATGTGTGAATCCTGGTAAAAGCATATGAATTAAATTTTCAGAAATAAAAAAAGAGCTTGTAAGTGGCTAAAAAAGAATTATTTCTTGTATTCTTCAATTAATATTCAAATAGGATGTTTCAATTTTTATTCAAATTAGATATTTCAAGTTTTATTAAAATTGGATCTTTCAAGTTTTATTCAAACTGGAAGAGCGGGAACTTTGACGCATGATTTGAACTTGAATCAAGTTTACAAATCCGATCCTTCAAGTTTGCAGATTTGACAAACTAAACTTATTTCAAGCTTGAATCAAGTATTTTTTCAATTTATATTTAGATTAGATAGTTCAAGTGTTATTCAAATTAGATGTTTCAATTTTTCTTTAAATTAGAAATTTCAAGTTTTATTCAAATTAGATGTTTCAAGTTTTATTCAAACTGGAAGAGCGGGAACTTCGACGCATGATATTAACTTGAATCAAGTTTACGGACCCATCCGAGCAAACTTGATTCAAGTTTGCAGATTTGACAAATCAAACTTGTTTCAAGCTTTAATCAAGTATTTTTTGCTATCTGGGATGGAGGTCCAGAATTGATAAATAATAAATCCAGTTGGTCTACCAACAAATCACTGAATACATTTAAACACTTATTTAAAATAATATTGTTTACAGTTTAAAATTTCTGAGTGAAACTGCTTGTTCACTATGTTGATCAGCTCTAGAGTTAATTTATTCAATCCAATAACTTGAACTACCCAGTTGTTTTCAAGTAAATCTTAAAAAGGTACTTACTTAAGTAAGTACTTATAGGTAGGCCTACCCAGACAGCACAAGGATATTTTATAAATATTTTTAAAATATATATCCATCTTAAAAATATTTTATATATTTTAATATTATTTTTAAAATATATTTTTTTTTTTGAATAATATTTTAACATAATAAATTTAAAATATTTTAAAACGATTTTTTAATGGTCTTAAAAATATATTTTGTAAATATATTCTATTTTTCGGTTGAATATATTTCCAAATTATTTTTAATATATTAAGACAAAATAATTTAGTTTTTATGTAAAAGATATTTTTTAAATATTTTATTTACCATAAAAAATAGCTTTTAAAAATATTTTTATAGAATTGTAACTGTAAAATATTTTTAAAAACACTTTTTAACACCCTTTATAAAGAATATTATAGAAATATTTTATAAATAGCCTGTTTTTTAGTTTTAAAAATATATTTTGGTAATTTAATTCAACCGAGCTGGGTAAAATATATTTCCCACACATTTAAAAAATATATTTTGACAACAAATTTCTTGTTCCTTAAAGAATTGTTTTAGGGCCATGACTAAAAGACTCTTTTAAATAATTCAAGTAGCCTATACTAAAAATGGCATGTATATTAAAGTTGTCTTAAAATCACTCCAAAAATAATTCCTTTTTTCCAAACAGTTAAACAAAATGTTTAGACTATCTTATAAAAGTAAACTTTTAACATACCGGATGTCCGCCCAAGTAGCACACATTGTTATGGTTGGCCCAACGTTGGGAAATGGTCCATGGGATCATAAGAATTGGTTGGTCGTGTCTCTGTTGGATTGGTTATGGGATCTATAGTAAATTGGATCTATAATAAATTGGATCTATAATAAATGTAGTCAGATGATATGATGGTTGTGATAATAGATACAGTGGGGAACACCTGCTTAATATAGAACAATTATAATAATGCAATTTTTTTTAAATTAATATACTTTAACTTGTTTTAGTTAATTTTTAATATTTGAACAATTTAAGGGAACATATTAATTAATGTTATTATAATAACATTAATCTAAACGTAGTCTATATTAATTAGTCCTAACTTATGTATAACGGTATAACTATCGTTGTTTATACTTGTGTAAACGTAAACCATCTTGCTTTGATGTAAATGGTAGCTGTTTGCTGTTGAAATAGATAAAATAAAGCCTGCCTAACATGTAACTTATATTTAATTATTGTATAAGTTACTGTAGTCAACTCAGGCCTACTGATAATCTCCATTGACTTGTTGGATCCATAAATAAAAACTAATTTTAACATTGAAACCAAGATTTGTCCGATGCAAACTATGACGGTGCTGATTCATAATTAACTAATGGCTAAGTTAGGTTAATAAAATGTACTTAGGCCTTAAGCCCCGTTCTCACGGGGCAAGTTTACAAGGTACACGCCGGTATTTTTACTCGCAGCTAGTAAAATAGCTCAGTGTGAACGACGTACTCGCTCAAAAGCTGCTTGTACAAAAGCTCTGAAAAAAGTTGACGCTACCGCTACTTTACACGCCAACTCGCCAGCTTTTGAACGAGTAGGCGTGTAAAGTAGCCCAGTGTGAACACAGTTGCTTGTGCTTGTGCGCATGTTATTCAAAGATGTCGGAAGATTTCGTTCAAGCTAGCTACTGAGCGAGTGCAAAAAGCATCGTGTGAACGACTACAAGCGCATTCACCGACTCGCCGGCGTCTTTCTACACGTCTGCGAGTTGGCGAGTGGACAAGCTCCGTGTGAACGAATACACGCACACTCGCCAACTCGCTGGCTTCTTACACGCTGGCGAGTAGCTTGTAAACTCGCACCGTGTGAACGAGGCTTAACCCCCAAACAAAAATTTGCCTAAGTTGACTTTACAACGGCTGCACTTTAGTTTACAACAACAAACAGTCTTTGAATTAAGTCAGCAGAACCAGAAGGCACTCCAATCCATTTTCGACTTCCACTACTCCAACAACTCCAGTCTCCAGTCCCTGTTGTCACAGCAAAGCCGTGACCGATAGTCAAATACCGATACGAACTCCAGAACTAAACTAAACTAAACTAAACTCCAGATCGAAACACTAGCTATCGATCATATGAACGATGACGTCATACCTGCTCTGCTCTGTATGATATTTCGCTCACCTATATCTAGTGCGGCCTTTGGCTCTCTCAACTTAGGGTGGCGAGGACTATAGCCATCGTCCTCAGTTTCTAAAAGAAAAATAAACTGAAACTAGTAGTGTAAATAAAAATATATATATCGTAGTCTTCGTACTGTAGGCCTACCCACAATCATAATGTATAAAACGTATCGTGTCTCGTGCTGATAACATAATTTCATCACGATAAAAAACTATAATCACTTATTTTCACTTCTGTAACGTAATACAAAGATACTGCCATTATAATTTACTAGAAAATGTACACTGAAGAAACCTCATACACCGGATCATCTGGAGTAATTCTTCACTGGCTTAAATGTCAATGTCATTAAAAATCCTGAACAGATAGTCGTTTGAGCAATTGATTGAACCCCTTTGTACCATTCGGTTGAACAAGAACACTTGTCAATTTTATCGGTTTTTTCCTTTTGACTCAAGCTATTGATAAGAGGTGATGTATATGTAAAACTTATCAGTATTTGATAACCTGTGGCGGCGGTGGCGGCGGCAGCAGTTTAATAACAATACAAATTTGACACTCCTGCCAAAATGTTTCCTTTGTTTTTTGCAATGTTTATACATTTCTAAACTTTATTAGTAAGTAAATTTAGTAAAGAAATAGCCTTCCACCATAAACTTAATCAGTATAAAGGTTATAGTAATATCTCAAATGCTTTATACTGATAGTGTTATGTAGCAATAGTCCTCCAAGCGTAAGTTCAAGCATAGAATATTTCATCTATGGTTCAAGTCTCAATGGAAAGCTTTACCTATATGCAGACGACACAGCTCTTCTTTCCCAATGAAACAGCTGAATGTGTTCTGCTAATCTTTAAGAGTTGGTTTGATCAGAACAGGCTAACTATTGTTAGAGAGGATAAATTTGTATTCTTGTTATATCGTTAATGCCCCAATCTATAGGCATCAAGCGTCTATGTAACTTGTATAACTTCTTCTTCTTCTTCCAAGAATAAAAGTCTTATCTATCCTATGTCCGGAGTCGGTTGGTATGTAATGTTCTCGTTCTCACTTCTTGTGTGTGTTGTGTCATCTGCCCCCAGTACACTCTCGCCGAGGCAAGGCGAGCGTTGGCGAGTGCGAGAGTGTACTCGGTGCGCTCGTCTTCACTCGCCTTGACTCGGGTCGCCTCGCCTCGCCTAGCCTCGTGCTCGCCGGCGCTCCATCTGGAGTCGGTTTTTTGACACGAGTCAAAGGACCCGAGACTGCACGAGTGGCGAGCGCTACTTCCACATCGAAGTTTGCCTCCAATTCGACTGCGAGACAAAGCGAGTGTGTACACGCAGTACACTCTCGCCGAGACAAGGCGAGCGTTGGCGAGTGCGAGAGTGTACTCGGTGCGCTCGTCTTGTCTTGCCTTGACTCGGGTCGCCTCGCCTCGCCTCGCCTCGTGCTCGCCGACGCTCCATCTGGAGTCGGTTTTTTGACACGAGTCAAAGGACCCGAGACTGAGCGAGTGGCGAGCGCGAGGCACCCCAGTTCACTCTCGCCTTGTCTCGTGGTTAGTTCAGCTGTGCGTTGTTAGTTTGTGGGTGCATCTTGTGTTAAAGTAAACATGGATTGGTCAAATAACACAGTTCTTGACCTTTTAGAAGCCTACCATGGTGAGTCGTTATTGTGGGACCCACCACACCTACACCACAAGGACAAACGTAAACTAACAGATGCTTGGTGCCGTTAGAGCGTAAAACTCAACCGTCCAGTAACCGAATTGAAGAAAAAGTACGCCTAAACATAATTAAAATAAGCATATGCACAAAACAAGGTTAATGTTGCTACTTCCACATAGAAGTTTGCCTCCATTTCGACTGCGAGAGTGTGCACGGTTACTTCGCATAAGCTCTCGCCCGAATTACTCGGCGAGTGCCTCGGCGAGGCGCCTCGGCGAGAGTGTACTGGGGGCAAAGATTAAAAGACAATAAAACGTTTCATATCCACACCATTGCGTGATATTTAATAACCCTAACAACTATTTATTCCAATAAAACTAAATACATGACTATCCCTTTAAAGGACCAGCAGTGATCCATCAAAATGTACAGTTGAGAATGCACACTGTTGTGGTGGTATTGTAGCATGTGTGATGTGTGAGTCGATTGAGTGTGTGACTACTTTTGAATATTTGGGTGCAGTATATTTGATCACCATCTGAAATGGTTTGCTCATGATAACAAAACGTTACCGAAGTTGAGAAAATGTACCTAAGTATTCTTGTTACTGAGTAGAGTTTAAACAGTTAGATTGTTTACACAGTGTTTACTGTACAAACATTCAATCAGTTCTCCAATTCAGCATTAGCTTAGGGAGGTGCATATAGTAAAATTTTACAACCCCTTATTGTTGTTCAATTATCAATATTACAAGTAGCCCTCCTTACTCCACACATATTCCTCAGATATCCTTTTTGATGAATTATTTAATCAATTATTTGTGAGATTACTTATACATTTTCACAAATTAGGCTAATCTTTTCTAACAATAATCATAACTACTTCACCCAATATACTCTCCACACTGGTATTGCCATGCCCAGATTGAATGAAACTATAATCACTACTTCTTGCACTTTTTACATTGCTAATTCCATACATCCAAAATTACCTGATATGCTAAAAATTCCATTCTTGATTAGCTTTTGGCTCTTCTCAAATGACTGGTTTATTATCATTATCCAATACTATTACTGTAATACCCTACTTAATTGCACAGTATTAATCGAAATAAGACATAATTCAATAAGAGAATAACTTTTCTCTTTAATAAAAACACACTCTTTTGGTAGTTTTGTCAAAGGTTAAGTGTTTTGTTATTAAAAAATTGATACTTTTGCAAAATCAATGTGTTTGCGTCGTTTCCCGATATTTTACCTGCATAACATTTAAATTCACCGACAATTTTGCAATATAAATTTGTTGATTGATATAGACAATATCGATACTTAAAATATATAGTGTTAAAACTAAAAATGTTTGTTTTTTATTCAGGAAAATAACAACTAATATTAAAAATTACATTACATTATATTAAAAATATCAAACAAAATTGATTGTATCACTGACAAATGTCGATAGTTCTCCAGCAATATATTTTTGACATCGGTGTTTAGGGCCAATTATATTATCTAACGAGAAGCTTTTTTTATGCATTATTCATATGGCATATATAATTTTTACAATGAATTAATGCATAATAAATGTTATTTAATATGCTATATAGCAGTTTAGATGTGATAAATACACCGTGTCCCAAAAAGAATGGATCAAATCTACAGCTTAATTTACGTGTTACCAAGGGTCCTAGAAAAGTCAAGTATGACTAATTTTAAAGCTGATATCTTAGAGTTTCTTTCGGTTCCCTTCAACAGAAATCAGCTGTTCCATTGTTGTAGGCTGTTTAACATTTTAAAACATTGTAAGTTGTAATAAATAGAGTTGCAGTTGAAAGCACGGTGTATTGGATGATTTATAAAGATAACATCTGTGGTGTGATTTTTTAGGTCTTTGGTTTTGTGAAAGATCAAGTGTGTCTATTGCTCATTTATCTCAATTATAGATCAATTTAAAGCAAAGATAAGGGAAACCTTTGGAAAAATTACGCCACAATGTGCAGTAAGATCTGGAACATGGACTTGATTTCTTTGACTAAATAGCGGAGAACATGTATAGATTAGGCAGTGAAACAATGGTAGGAAAAACTTATGAAGCTAAGGAAAAAAGTGTATATAAAGTTATCTTTTTATCTTTAATAATAAAGTATTTATGCAAGTTTACTTTTGATCCATTCTTTTTGGGACACTCGGTATACTGTCTAAATACAACTAGTGAAATTTCCAAACTGTGTGAAATTTCTAAACACCTTCAATCGAAAAACACACTCGATTGTGTGCAAATGTGGACATGTGTAGTGGCTTTTCATTACCTGTGGACATGGAAGACTCTTGAATTAACTGTGAGAACGTCTACACAATTTTCATGATTTATTTTTACTACATTTAGACCATAACCAAGGAGTGTTCTTTCATTGACTAAGGTTTCCTTGTCTGTGGTTCTTACATTCATCTTCAATTTGAGGTTAGAAAGGTGATGTTTTCAGTCACGTGCCTTGATGTCCATATAGTTTGGTTAAAACCCCACTTCCACACAAGTACAGGTATACATGGTATGTGTGTGTGTGCGTACTCATGTAGCACAGATGGTTGGGCCAACGTTGGTAAATTGTGGAGCCACACAGTTGGCCAACGGTAGAAATGTCACCTCTTTAAACTGTTTTCCAACCAACCATTGTCCAACAATGGCCCAACCATCCAAAAATACTGATGGCCAACTAACCATAACACAACTGATATCCAACAAACCGTTTTATTTCAAACAAAATAATAAAGATTTAGTATGAAAAGCATAATTATTATTTGAGTAAATTGATTAAATAGTTCATAAAAACAAATTTTGAAAAAAAGCTAGAACAAAATTTTTTGGCCCAGGTGGGTTTCGAACCCGGTTCCTTCAACTTATGAGCCTCTTACCTTACCACTGAGCTATCTGTGATTGTTGATATAGAGAGTTTTCAAGTGGTGAAAGAGTAGCCGACTTAAAATGGTCGCAATACTTAAAACATTTTTGATACTACACAGTATAATATGATTCTGTTAATCTGTTAAGGCATCTTAAGTAGTTATTATATATATATATTTTTTTGGGGGGAGGGGAGGAGTTAGAGAGGATACTGGTATTTGAATATAGATTATTTAATTACCGTTAGATTATTAATGCTATTATAATTGACTGTTGTATGATTAATTATTCTTTCCCCTTAAATTGTTGCAAATAAGTTAAAGAATATTAATTAAAAAAAGTTTGCATTATTATAATTATGTTGTGAAAGCTAGATCCAGAGAATGAAAGTCGTGTAAACTCAACTATGGACCATCGTTGGTCCGACAAAAGTATCTTTTGTTGGTCCAACGGAGTGAAAAACGGTTGGCTTGATGTATGATACCCAGCAATGCATGTTAATGTATTTCATTAACAATGAACCAATGTTGGTCCACAGTTGTAAATATTGGTTGGCCTAACTATGAGATATACAGTTGGACAACGGTTGGTTGGTTGTGGAAGCTCCAACCAACCATCGACCAACACTCCCAGTACACTCTCGCCGAGGCAAGGCGAGCGTTGGCGAGTGCGAGAGTGTACTCGGTTCGCTCGTCTTCTCTCGCCTTGACTCGGGTCGCCTCGCCTCGCCTAGCCTCGCGCTCGCCGGCGCTCCGTCTGGAGTCGGTACGAGTCAAAGGACACGAGACTGCACGAGAGCCGAGCACTACTTCCACATCGAAGTTTGCCTCCATTTCGACTGCGAGACAAAGCGAGAGTGTACACGGCTACCTCGCATAAGCTCTCGCCCGAATTTCTCTGCGAGCGTTTCGGCGAGGCGCCTCGGCGAGCGTCTCGGCGAGAGTGTACTGGGGGCATGGCCAACGTTGGCCCAACCATCTGTGCTACATGGGTAGCCTATTTGAGAGCGCCAGACCTTCTGTTGTCATTTTCGATAGCACCAATGAATACAAACCACTATTATGACTAAAGTGGCTTGTATTCATTGATAGCACTCATCTGATTCGGTGCTGTAGCCCGTTGTATATGGCGTTTAGTACCGAATTTTTGTTTCAAATATCTTAAATATTACTGGTGTACCATATTAAGATAATAGGCCTAGTTTGTTTTTGTCGTGAAGTTTTGGTCTACCATTCCTTTTATGGGTAGCTAATAGGCTTATTTATAAGACCTAAAATATGGCAAAATATTTGTTTTAAAGTCTTCAGTCCTATAATTATAGTTTGTAAATTGTTGTTAATGATGAGACTCGGTCCCTCCTTGCACTCAAGTTTTGCTCTGTAGGGACCTGATTTCACAACATTTTTAGTATAGGTACATACATATTTATGCAATATTTATATTTCTGGAATACAGTAAATTGATTTGATTAGTATTACCTCAGAGTAATAAAACAACCTCAGAGTAATAAAACAAAAGTTTTGTTTTATTACTCTGAGGTATTACTAAAGAGCTTATGGCATACAAATGAATAACTCGGAATTTAAAACATAGAAGGTACAACACAAATTATATTTAACTTATTAGAGATCCAGATACACAACTTGAGTAGCAGATATTGCACCACAGAATGCCAGAAAAGCAGCGACAGCAGCAACAGCTGTTGTAGTTCCTGCCCAACTGACCACACTACCCATGCAGATGGACAAAGAGAACTGGGCGAGGAAGACCATGGAACTGACAATAGCGACATCGGTACCAAGCCCTCGAACTTGGCTAGCCACCACTCCGTCCCCACTAGAGTTTACCTCAAACTGTACAAAGAAAACAAATAAAAATAGTACCGGTATATGGACGCTAAAATTGAAAATTCTTATACCACAGTATTGCCTCGTAAGTGCAGAAATTTACAAGATTTTCTTCATTTCCTTAACTATTAGGCAAAGTCTGCCAAGATTAAGAGCGAGATGTTTATGATTGCAAAATAAGCCATAAAAATGGAAATAACATATGCTAACTGTATTAATTAAACTAAATAATTTAAGCTCTAATCTGGAAAAGGATCACAATAATAACTTATCTTACTTATCAATAATTTGTTTGACAACATTAAGATGTAACTCTAAGATAAAGCACTCACAGTGTTTTGTTCGTGGTAGTTTGCTATCAAAAGATAGGGCATGGTAAAGAGAGTCGAGTACATTACTCCAGCCGTCCAGGAAAACACAATAACTCCTATCTTGTGTTTCAATGCTGCCATCAAGAACATGCCAAGAGAATAGAACAGGAGCCCACCGACATACACTTTTTTAGCTCTGTAGAAAACAAGTTCTAAAATGTAAGTTCTGTTTGGTTAGTACTAAAATCTTTCATATTTAAATTCTTATTATCACAACCCCAATCAATTATCTTTAAGAGCGAAATTTTGTTCAGTTTCAAAAGTATTGCGCCATTATTAGTACTGCATATTTTAAGTAGTGCATTGTACTAAAATTATAATACATATTTATGTGAGACTCTGGCGACACACATATTGACTGAAAAATGTTATATTTCCTATTCCTGTTTTATTTTTTCTCTGCATTTTCATCAAGGAGAAAATTCTTTTCGTCTTTTCCATGGAGATTGGTCCTGGGCGTTATCAGGATGAACCCCATCTGGGGCCCTATTTTTGAAATGGTTGACTGTTGAGTTGAGTGTTGAGTCATTCTATTTCCAATCGTTTCGTATTTTTGAAACGATTGACGGTCGACTTATCAAACCAAAACTACTCACCACCTACTGAGCTGTTGAGTGGACGGTTGACTGCACTTTCTTCTTCCTCTTTCGGTAAAAAAATGCTCTTTTTGAGTCGATGCCATATTGTTGTTGCTTTAATTTATTAATTGCGATTTAGAGGTTATGTATTTGTTGTCAATGTCTTAGCACCCAATACTTTATGCGATTGTTTTCTGTAGAATAATTGCATTTTAATTTTATTTACTGTGTCAATACTAGACTATTTAATCAAGGGTTATATCCTTGTTGGTATGTTTGAATTATACTAGGCATACTAATTGAACTTATTGTAAGATAATTATTGTTATTAGACCTATGATTTAAGGCATTAAAGATTGTGGTAGAGAGAACCAATATCATAGTTTGTTTCAATACCATTCACCTAATAAAGGGATCAAATTAATTTAAGTTACGATATGCTTTCAGTGCAATGGCAAATAGCCGCTTTAACCTAAATAAAAACACAATTAAAAATAACATGAAACAAAACGATGAAGGAAAGTAAAATAGGGTGATGTGTTCTGAAATAGAGACGAAGAAAGCAAATAATAATTTATTTAGGATATGCCTAAACTTATAATGAGCTACGACCTAAAACGAACATCCATAGTAAATTTTACTTTTAATACTTAAGTTTATACAAGTTAAGGTACTTTTGCAATCACTAAGATTAAGCAAGACATAACGTCAATCTCTCAAGAACGGAGTTGACAGTTTACCTCAGTGTCTCGAAATATGGTAGATTGAGATTAGCTGATACAGATTTTAGAGTAAGAAGAGGTTAAATTGAAGATCGCAAGAACTCTGCATTGTGATTGGTTCAAAATGACGTCATCTGAATTTCGTGCGGTCGTATGCCCTACATTTCCAAAACGAGGCACTCAACTATATAGTGATTCCCAACTCACTTCCAAACTGTTGGATTTCAAAAATACCAAATCCTGTTGTTGGTTGAGTTGAGTGCTGACGATTGACTCAACTGCCATTTCAAAAATAGGGCCCCAGGATGGGGGGTTTGATGGTCGAAAGTAAAAAAGTTATTCAACTCAGCTGAATTTTAATTTTCTTTTAGGCTCATTTTATTATTTTCTTTGATCTGTACTCAATCATATGTTCTCAAAATTCAACTATTTGTAAACAGTTCATATTTATTTGTTTTGTTCATCTTTACATTTTTCATTCTCTTTGCTTGAAAACGTTTGTATTAAACGAAAATTTGGAATGTTTCATGTTTCATTAATCATAAACTCTATCAAGATCTCCTCAAGAATATATATATAGGTACATATATATAAATAATACTATTTTTTATTTGTTGTATTTTGTATGTTATGTTATGTGTTTTGAGTGGTAAAAAGTGATTTCTGAATCACTCTAACTAAGCTCGTGATCAGGAGCAGGCATATATTTATAGAGCTCCATTACTGTGACTTTAACTTGCACCATTTACTGATCTTGCACCACTTAGGCATTAGTGAGTATGTTTTAGAATTATTAGTAGTTTTTTGGACTGTAATAATGATTTCGTGTAAGCTGGATGAAAAATGCTGTATAATGCTTAATTTTGCATAAACTTACTTGTATTGTCTGATTAGCTTTTCAATTATGGAAGAATAGCATGCACAGGACAAAGAATACATAGACATTCCCCAACATCCAAATCGGACACCTTCCTCATATAATTCCCTCAGCTCTGTGCCCTCTGGTGCCTGTAAAAAAAAAACAACACACACATTGGAAATGTAGATCTTTAAAGGGACCAGAACCAGAACCAACACACAGAAAGTCTTTACCCAAGAAGTTACATCCCACTGTGAATATGATCCATTCTTAACATGTCCATAAGAAATTATAAATAATCCTACCACTGTATCCCTCTACTAACTGTTGTAAAAACACTCTTACTGATAACTTATCAGTAAAAAGCTATTTGGAAAGTATTTGGAAAAGCTTGAATTCTTTATTTTCAAAACAGACTCATGTGTAGACTTGTTATTGTATAATTAATTTAAGAAGTCCACATTGACCATGGCCTCCTCTGATTTTGTCAAATGTACAATATTTATACATCGAGCTTTAACATTATAATATGCAGCTGAGCAACGATGTAAAGAACAACTGGATTGCGCTCTAAATGGCCTGCGGTCGTTGTTTTCGGTCTTGCTCCCCCCACTGGACTGGCAGAAGCCGACGCAGCCCATACACTCGTAAAACGTAAATTTTTAGTTGCTGCTCTGTTCAAATATATAGGGATAAAATATTTCTAACGCATGTCAAACTATTTTTACGATTCAAAACTTTATTTCTGTTAAGTTTATATCTGATAGTTTCTTGCAGAAAATAACCCATTTGAACTCTTTAAAACTGCACATTCACTAAACCCGTTTTTAGACAACTGATATTCCTCGTTCCAAATTGTACATGGTAAAATAATAAGTTTGCAAAGAAATGATAGAAAGTATAATATTTGTAATTTCAAAACCTATGTTATGAAACGAAAACATATTTCATATTAGCGATCCATGAGTTATTTGTATCGTCGTAGCTGACTTGTTAGTGCTTGCCTATAGTTTTGCTGTGTTATAGAAAATATAAAAAAGTAGGTAATGTTTAAATGATATCCACAAATAGTTGTTAACTGAATATTTATTTTAGTTACCTTGGGATCTCCATTGAAGACAGCTTCTCCTACAAAGTCAGTGAAATAAAGAGAGTAGCAGACATGGGCCATCCAGCAGAACAAGTTGGTTAGGCATAGGATTCTCATGGACCATGGCATCACGATTATTGACATTAGGTACTGTCGGAATGAAGGAGTCGCAACCTAGAAACACTCTCAACTTAGCATTCGACAATCATAAAACCTATAAGCTTTTCTTTCATGTTACAAATACATAAAACAATGCGATATTATAGTTTCTCTAAACTATTACATGATAACTAAGTCTACGTTAGCTTTTCCACGACTATAGCTATGGTTGAACTGAAGCATACATGATTAAAAAGGACCCAAAAATTAAACTTTATAAATTTCAAGAATATTCATTCTTACAATCCCTGTGTCTCTCACAGTTCAAACCAGTGTATGAAACTCACTTAGCTTAGAAGAGCAAGATCCGAGCTGGTTTTCAAACTTGTATTCATTTCAAACTTTGTAGGCCTATTTAATGCTAATTATACAAAAAAATACCACATTACTTGGTATAACCAACCATAAGTATTAATTGAGAACTAATATTCACTATTCACTAATCGGAGTTTGATAGTTTCTAATAAAAACAGGTGTTTAGGATAAAATATAAAAAAAAGGTCAAATATAAGTTTGTCAGTCAAACCCTTCTCAATTTGAACTTACCCTAGGCCGCCTTAGCTATGCCAACACCAACTAACTAGCTAAGGGGATAACTACTAACAATCACTTTTCCATTAGTGCGTAGTTGGATATAGTTATTTGTGTAACTAGTGGGCAAAGTGGCACTTTGCTGCACACGAGAGCAATGTTAAAGCACGAGCCGAAGGCGAGTGCGGAATGATCTCGAGTGCAGCAAAGGCCTTTTGCACTCGTGTAACACATTATAATTTTCCTACAGTCACTATAAAGCATATAAATAATTAGTCTTTCAAACACTATACAACACGTTTTTAGGTTCAGCTGGCAACACAAATAGGTGCCCTAGAGAAAGTAGTACCCGATCCGTATCACTCCGCTATTTTTCCTCGGCAAGAAATGTGCTCCGCGTTTTGAGAATATAGTTCCGTATGTTTTTGTAATTTGGAGTGGTTTCCGCGCCTAAAAATAATGCTTTAAAGGTATTTTCTTGTTTATTAAGATCGTAGGAATGTTTTAAAAACGTTTAAAAGAAAAGTTCAGAAAGTTCAGAAATACCTAAACTATAAACACAAAATGACAGGTTAAATCGTAGTTATAATAGTCAATCAGCTGCTCATAGTATTATTATCTTTAAGTGTTGCCAACCTATTTCCAAGCGTACACGGATTACGTGCATAATAGAACCACGCTGTTTTGTGTTGTTTCGTTGGAATCCTGATGTGCGGCAAAGTATAAACCGTACGACAAAGTATAAACCGTACGGCAAAGTATAAATATGCAGCAATTAGCAGCTTTCTGTATTATAAACAGTACAAGGAAGCCAACTTTGTCGGGTGACTGTAGGAAAAAATACATGTTGCACTTAGCAGCGAAATACACATAGGTCACAACATATATGATACACAACTGAGGTACTTGAAAAATTGATTATTAGTGTGTTAGTGGTGTTCTTGAAACTTGGTCCACAAATAATTTATTTCTATGTATATTCTGTTAAAAACCTCTTCTACTCCTAGTGGCTCAAGCGGTTTTATCCCTTCAATGCTGCTGACATGCCCATTAGAAACGTCTTCTTCCTCTTGCTGTTGAATCCCATTAAACTGAGTTTCCTTAAAAGAAAACATACAATGAACATAACAATTGGGGCAGTATTCCCATACTGTGTCATATATGATAAATAATTTACAAATTCAATTTTGATGACATGTTAAGTGTAGTCCTACGATGGAATTACTCTAATCAGTGCCGGATTTACCACTAGGCCCAGCCAAGGGCTGCAAGCAAATGGGGGCCACAGAATTCTTTACGAAAGAATTGTTAAACAAATCGGGTTAAAAAACTTAAATTTTAAAGTTAATAATTTGCCGCATTAAATTTTGATTTTCTAAATTAATAAATTGCCGTGATTATAGGTGACGATAACATAGTCCTCATGATACCGTGAGATGTCCACAATAATTTCGTCGTAGGTTATTTTGCCCTAGGGCCGCCACAAATCAAGCATTGACTCTATTGTTTTCAATCACTATCAGCCTGCAGTTAATTGAAATCAAGCAAATAAGTGCTGCCGACACCGTAAAGCTACGCGCGCACTACGGCGGCACGGCACGGACGGGCGGTACGGCAGCACGGACGGCATTTTTAAGAGGGGGTGCGCGCACTAGGGCGGCACGGCACGGACGGACGGGACGGGACATCCGCAATTTAGGACAGTTGACAGTCTGCGAGCTAAAATTTGTGAGTAAAGATGGATGTAGATAAAGTGGTGATAGTAGGTTTAATTTTAGCAGAGGAAGAGGTGACAAGAAGGTCCAAGCAAAGATTTTAGATACACCACATAAACAGGAAAAGACTAAGTTTTGGAGAGTTCAACACCTTGTTTCCTGATCTTGTAGAAGGATTATGTGTAAAACCATGTATGTTTTATCTATGGTAAAACTTACCTGATTGTTTCATAATAGATCATATTTCTGCCCATATACTGTCACGCCGGACGTTATTAAAATATTCCGGATGTCGCATGTTGTACAGTTTGGGGTTTTTCTCAACGAGAAAAATCAACTTACTAACATCTATGTTTACAACACACGAAAACACTGCTACTTTGACAGAGATCAGTTGAGAATGGTGGATGTCCCGTGCCGCCCGCCCGGTCGGTGTGCAGTGCTCCCGGTCGGTACGGGCGGTACGGGCGTCACGGCAGCTCGGAAATGTCCTGGAGTTCTGTCTCCCGGACTTTTTAACAAACGGCGGAAGCTGCCAAACGTCCGTTGCCGGCCGTACCGCCGTAGTGGGCGCACTCATATGACATTCAATGTTATTAACTTTTAAAAATTGCCGTGCCGCCCGCCCGTCCGTGCCGTGCCGCCGTAGTGCGCGCGCAGCTTAACGGCAGATATTTATCCTGAAATTTTTAAAACGCGTGATTATTAATAATTTAGTACAAAAATGTAGATGATTTGAATGAGAAAATAACAATTTAGGGGTAGAACTATGCTTTTCAAGACTTCTTGAATAAATTATGGAAAAATATTATTAATTAAATTTACAGAAGACTCTAAACTAAAATGAAGAAGAAAACATGGAGGTGGTAAGATGATTGTCAGCCACGTTCTCATTTTTCAGGGATATTTCGGGTGTATGAAAAATCTATAGCTTAGCCACTCCTATAACCTTAATAGGGGATATTGAGTCTCAAAGGCTTCAAAGTTAGGTTTTGTGAAAGAAGTTCCAATGCAGGTCAAATATTTTTTAAATTTATTCCCTGTAACATAAAATTTACAATTAGTGGATAAAAAATGATTCCCTGTAATCATTTTACTATCCACTTTATAACTCATTTTATAACTCTTTGTATTATTAATTTTGTTACTCAATTTATTAACATAGTCAATGATAGTTTGAATAATGATTAAAAGCTATTTTACCTCTCACCAAAGTATTTTTATTATTTAACACGATCCCGGTTACGCCCCCGGTCTCCGAAATCTAATCGTGACAATACCCAGTAACTGTGTACCAAGTTTTAAAGCTCCTATCTTTATTATTTTTTTAAATATTTTACCGTCCCGGGAATTTTTTCGACACTGTATATGAATAAAGATTATAAATGCAAATATAGCCCTGGACATAAGAATCCGATTTTGGACAGAATACAGTGGATTGGGTTCCAAGGAACCCCACTAGCTTATGGTTTTATAACTACTTATTACCTCTTGATTCGGATCTGAAGGGTCTTGAGTCGACCCATATTTTGACTTTTTGCCTTGGAGTGGTTGAGATTCTACGTCCAAAGCATTTACACTCTGCTTTGTTGCTGTCTGAAAAAAGAATGCATAAAAGACTGTGCTGGATCCCTGGAAGTACCGCTTATATTTAAACAGCATCTATTATGTTAACTAAGTGGCTTAATGAAGGCTCGTTTACAAAACATATATTATGATTTTGAGAAGATATTATTTTCATTTTATAATATTTATATATAAATAACTACTTTTTGGATTAGATAGGTACCACTTATGGATCAGTATCGTACGTGTGATTGTGATGAAAAAATCTCAAAACCAGCCATATGAATAGACATTAAGGACCAATTAAAGCATAGAAAAGACTATGTACAATATTATTGAGAAAATTATCTGTAAGAGAATATTCTATACATTTAATACCAGTACTTGTAACTATGCCTAGAACAATATGGGAATTTAAATTTGTATACAATTCAATTAAACTATTTGAAAGTTAAGTTATGTAATTAATCATATTGAGTCAAACTGAACTAATTTTAAGCTCGTAGGAACCTGTTCCATTGGATATACCGTTGATGGAAATGAGTGTTTGTTGAGAGCTGTTACTTTCAAAGTAAAGTCTACTGTAAATATCGTTGTAGGGTTGAAAGAGCAAGTGATAGAATGACTCATTAATTAAGATAATTTAGGAATAATAATATTAATAAATAATTTACCAGAAAGTCTTCATTTTCCACTAGGTCGAGAGGGATCTCCTTGAAAGACGTCACTGTGTAAGCAACGCACACAATGAAAATGTACGTAATTAAAGTAAAAACTGCTCTCACATGCCCCCCAAGCATTTCTCCTGCAAATAAAAATACATTTCATAGATTAAAATAAACTGTACGAATCCATTACTCAAATTTATTTTCAAAAGTTTGCACCTTGAATCATTGAAATTTGATTGTTTCATGGCTTTTACTTTGTCAATTGTTAGTATTATAAATTGAAATAATTATGAGTTAGATACACACAGTACCTAATCTGTAAATTACATATGGATTAAAAATAATGATTTAAAGCCAGTTTTAAATTGTTAACTATAAAATAAAAATGTAGGTGTGGCATTAGATATACATTTATGTTGATTTCAAATTAATAAATACCTTTACGTATATATATATATATATATATATATATATAATATAGTGACACCTATATCATTCAAATGAATATTATGTACAACGTGGTGGGTGGTAAAAAAACTGGTTTCATTAATTCAACAATTAAAACTTTTCATTACTGTAAATGATTTATTACACAACAATTAATTCGTCTACTATAAAATCGGTTATAAAGCTGTAATAAGAAACAAGGTTTTGAATTTTAGTGGCCTTTATGAAAAGTCATTGTTTTCTCATTAATTTATTGTTTTGGTCTAATAATGTTCCAGCCCACCAGGTAATATCAGTTGCGGTCAGGTATTTAGAAACAACAATCCAGTTATCTTCCATTTGTAACCATGGTAACCGAGATGTCACACCTTCAATACTGCCATCTTCAACTTCAACTCATGTTTGTATTTTACTAAATCAGACACGTTAAAGCCTGTACAGTTCACCTTACAATCAAGTTATGGAATATGTGGGGACTGCCTTTTTTTATCAAGTACAATTATGTGTTATCATATAATTATATTTAAAAAATGGATATGATAGGTATAAAATCAATAATCAGTTATATTTAAGTGTAGTTGTCCAGTCTATACCCAAAATAAATTCGTAGATAGGAAACTTTATATTACTGACCTATGAATGTATCATCCCAATTAATGCCACCTAATCCGTATCCCATGAATCCTCCCAAGCCTGCCATGATTGTGAACGTGCTCAATCCTCTAGCATGGTCCTCTGGCAAACAGACAAAATGATGTAATACTGTAGTACCTCAAAATATTGAAAATTAATACACGGATTATATGGTGATTTTTAAAGTGTAACGAATAGCTCGTATGCATAACTAAATTTACTGTGTTCTTCTTATGTTCAATTAATCTTGTTTTAAAGAAGTTTCAAGACAAGTTAAATAATATAGTATTAAATGGTAGACTTCTGAGGAAGTTGGAATTTTTTGGCACGCATTCACGTAAACATTTTACTTATACTTATGTAAAAACTGTCTATTTAAGTAAAAAAACTTCCAATATATTTTCCAAATGTGTTAAAATACATAAAATGTACATTAAATGGGTTGTCTAGCCCAGAAATTTTCTGGGCTAGATAACCTATCCACCAAGTTTAAATTGACAGTAATGCCATGGTTTGAGAAATATTTGTTAATAATATTAATGTAAAACCTTTCAGGTAAACAGGCTCAAAACATAGAATATTTTGTATGATAATTTATCAGGTTTAACGGCTTAAGTAATTGAGCTCTTGAAAATTGTAATAATGTGAACTTTGTAAACATATTTATATTTTAATTAAATTCGAATATTTAATTCATACTCAATATCTTGTAAACATTTTTATTAGGCCCATCTCAAACCTTTCTATTAATACGAAGTAAATTAAAGACAAGGGACTAGTAGAATGTAGTGGTATTCTACCCCCGGAAATTTACCCCCATGAAACAACGCCTACTTCAATTTGACGTCACGAGATGTATAAATGGTCGAGAAACAGCCCGTGACTGGATATTTACCACCAATATATGAATCATCATTTAACTATTTGCTTATAAAGTGATTTGCCACACCACGGAATTTTACCCCCAGAAATCTACCCCCCGTGGTCAAATGAGACAAGCCCGACACCGGAATTCTATCCCCGGAAATCTACTTCTCGTGGTTGGCTACGCTACGTATCGGCCAAGATTCATTGTTGTAGTTGATTTTATTAATTGGTTTATAGTACAGGTAAAATAATACAAAAACACTCCATATAAACAACAAAATTTGTACATTCATGAAATTTCACCTGCGAGTTACTAATAATATGAGAAATCAAGATCCGATGAGTCCCCAAAATTTTGGGCGTCCTAAGGCCCTTTTTGGGGCCCTTTTTGTTCCGAAGGGCCCTTGTTCCTGAATAATTTTGTTTTTACGTTTAAGGTCAAGTGAGGTGTGGTTTTCGATGGTTTTTGTTATTTTGAATCGATTGGGACTAGTGTTAAGTGTATTAAACCACTCCATACAGGGTGTTTTGAAATATTATTACTTTTTACGATATTTAAACATTTATTCATAAAATTAGTTACCTCCATGCTCTATATGAAAGGGCATTATTGAAAATAACTGTAATTCTTTACTATATAAGAGGGAAGGATCACAAGGAGTAAGAGAACATATTAAATACCCCCATCACAGCATACCTGCAGACTAAGCGAATTTTCATTTGCCCGATTTTCAATTAAATCTTAAATAGCATCGAGTTTAATGAATACTTAGGTTTGCTGCTACAAGGAGGCTAATAAAGTGTGTTTATAGTAAAATATTAATATCCTAGTATAAAACAAATAAATTTGTTAAGTTTTATTAAGACATATCTAAAAACAAACAAACAAAATCATTTTACACTATTCTCCTTAAAATAACATGGAATTTTAAATTTACAATTTTTAAACTTTATTCGTAACTAATACACTTACAAAACACGTTAAAATTCAAAAATTATTTGTTTTCCTTAAGCTCTTTAAAATGCTCTAGGGAAAAAATGGGAAACTTTGTCTTTTGAGGGTCAAAGATTACAAATTTTTACCACGTAAAACCCTGTTCCATGGACCGATTATGCCGGTTTGAACCAAAATTACTCTAGTTATCATGTTTACGGACACGTATATAACATGGATATATTATATTATACATATGTATATATTATATAAACACATATATAATATTTTGAGTGGATGGTGCTTTAGGCTTCTGGGGGCATCGAAATGAAAACGTAAATCGGTTTCGGGTCTATGTTCTACCATAAGACCTTCGGTAATAGCTTATCTCCTATATGGGATGTTCGCTAAAAGGGGACGGATTAAGTTTTACACTATAACATAATAACATAGGTTACTAAGCAAAAATTTCAACTTTTAAGGTGGTGGGAATAATCTTTCAACGTGTTTTTTATGCAAATCTATTAAGACCAATTTCAAATTGATATGTATTTTTCTTAGGTAGCTATTTCAGATATTTTTTTCACATTTATTAAAAATTAAAACAATTGTATTTGTATAAAACCTTACATTACATATTAAAATGAAGTACTTAAACTAAAACTATTTTTCTACAATTTCCATAGTATCTCTCTTTACAATTCCATAATCACAATAATTATGCTCAGACGACTCATTAACAATTTTTTATTCTTAGCAACTTGTCCATATTTACTGATTTTGTCCAAGTTGGTGTTCAAGCAGGATTCCCCTTTACAAACCTAAAACCTTGCATATTGCAGAACAGGCAACACCAATCTTAAAACACGAACAATGTGGTGCAAAAACACCTTTCATACATACTGACGTTTGCAACTTGTATATTAAGTTCCTCAAACTTATTTTCAATCAATACAAGTACGGTTATCTTTCGTGGTTATGATGACCAGGACAGCACTAAGACATCAGAGCAGCATTGTCGGTACAAGCATTTTTGTCCTGAACAAAAGAGACGAGGTTTATGGGGTAAAAATTGGATTTTCTTATTTACTTTACCCTCAAAACGAAAAGTTTCCCAATTTTTCTCTAGAACATTTTAAATTGCTTAGAAACAAATAATTTAGTATATTAACGTGTTTTTGTATGGTTATTAGTTACGGATAAAAATACTAAAATTGTAAATTTAAAATTCCCATGTTATTCTTATGTAGAATAGTGTAAAATGATTTTGTTTGTTTGTAATATATATATTTTGATCAAACTTGTCAAATTTATTTGTTTTATACAAGGCTATTAATATTTTACTATAAACACACTTTACTAGCCTCCTTGTAGCAGCAAACCTAGGTCATCGTTAAACGAAATGCTATTTTAGATTTAATTGAAAATCAAGTAAGTAAAACGAAAATTCGCTAGGTCTGCAGGTTTGCTGAGACGGGGGTATTTAATATTTTCTCTTACTCCTTGTGATCCTTTCCCCTTACGTGGTAAAGAATGACAATTATTTTCAATAATCCCCTTTTATATAGAGCATGGAGGTCACTAATTTTATTACTTTATGAATAAATGTTTAAATATCGTAAAAAGTAATAATATTTCGAAACACCCTGTATGGAGTGGTTTAGTACACTTAAAACTAGTCCCAATCGATTTGAAATAACTAAAACCATCGAAAACCACACCTCACTCGTCCTTAAGCGTAAAAACAAAATTATTCAGGAACAAGGGCCCTTCGGAACAAAAAGGGCCCCAAAAAGGGCCTTAGGACGCCCAAAATTTTGGGGACTCATCGGATCTTGATTTCTCATATTATTAGTAACTCACAGGTGAAATTTCATGAATGTACAAATTTTGTTGTTTATAAAACCCTATTTTACCTGTACTATTATATAAATCAAGGGCTCTTCAGTTAATCTTCTAATATGCCGTATTAGGTTAGGTAAGGTAAGGTTACGAAATAATAAAATCAACTACAACAATGAATCTTGGACGATACGTAGGGTAGCCGATCACGGGGGGTAGATTTCCGGGGGTAGAATTCCGGTGTCAGGTTTATTAGGATTTTGATTAATTACAACTGTTAAGCAAACCGTGAAATGTGAGTCGATTGAAATAAATAACAATTTATCCATCCTAAAAGTTCATGGCCGAAAATCTACCCCCAGACCCGTGACGTCAAAATGACGTAGAAGTTTTTCATGGTTCTTGGTATTTTAAACTGCATATGTAAAGAAATTGTGCTCGTAAACGTCTGTCAGTATTATTGTATTATGCTTTTTTAAGCTTGACTTAAGTTGTTATGAAAAACAAGTTATTGTAGTGAAAACCGCTACAAATAAGACGAGTTTGTTGAATGTAATTATTATTTATGTTCATTTTATAAGTTGTTAACTGTATTTTGCTTTGGTTACAAACATCAATTCTGACAGTTTTTATCTGTATACTATATCATATGAGATTAACTGTGATAGGATTAGATTAACCTGCAACACAGACGTCCAAAAGATAAGATCTTGCGGGACTTTGACAAGCGTCAGCATCAAAGTCCAGGAGCACAGTTCCTAGGACGGTGAAGAAGATGCCCCAGGGATGAGGGTAGTCGGCATCAGAAACGTTGGATACAAAGTGCTTCCCGTCGAAGTTAGTTGTCTGGTTGCGAGGAAGATCTATAGAAGGGTAGAAATCTCCAAGGGCATGACCCATACGCTCTCCATTTGGCACCAGGATGAGGCCTGTTATACTTGTAGGATTAATTGTGAAACTTTACTAAAACTAACGTGATATCTATATATACAATTAGTGGATTAACTTAAGAAATTACACTTTATGTTTGATATTTCCAAGTTAAACAGTTATTCAAGTGTAGTATATGTGCGTACGTGGATTTGGTTTCTTTTTTCATGCCCCACCTTCACATTCCAGAATGCTAGGCTCTACCCATTACTTAAGACTAGGCATAAAGGGTTGCGGCGTCATCACATAGACCAAAACCATTGGTAATCGACGGAACTTGAACCCAGCAACGAAACGCCGCACTCTACGACTAGACTAGATCACTCCGCTTCAAACAGCGGGTGCAATTAGGAAGGAAAAATGATCATGAAAGTACAATTAAAATCACTACTGTAAACCTCAGTCACATTCTGAAAGCGGTTAATTACAAGCGGTGTTCTAAGATCAATAATTTGTGCTGCTTTCTATTTACCAGCCAAACAAAGGCTGTAACAAACTGTTTCTTTTGCTTATTTAGTTTATCTTTATATTAGAGTGTTCAATTTAGGTTAAGTTACTTTTAATTGTATATATGGATAACTTTACACGTTGAACAGGCTACAAATTTGAAAATCCACAGGTACAACAAACACATAATGTAAAAAACACCCATAGTCGCACTCTAATCCGACTAATCAGAACAAAAATGTGAAGCATTTATAATAAAGTAGTTTTTGTTAGTTATTTTATTTGCAAAACCATTTAAAACTAACCCTGTTTTTACGTTACTTGAATATATAAAATCTAATAAATTTAGTATATAGAAAAATGGTTAATTAATTATAAATTAAATAAATTGTATTTTTCAGCTCTGAATTTGAACTGATATTCATCAATCACCATGTACTGATGGAAACAAAAGAAAACTAAATAAGGCGTAAGTGATTATTTTTCTGATTAGGTTGTTCCGCCATTTTGTTCTGATTTATTATAATTAAATTACACTCGGAGGTTTTTTACAATATGTATTTTTTATATAACTGTAAGGTTTAAAGTTTAGTACTCGATATGTATGGTAAATTCAAAAATGGCAACCAATTTATCGGACATCCTATATTCCGTACCTATGAGAACTCCTAGAGCCAACAGTACGATAAAGGGTCTCCGTCGACCACAAGGAAGGCGGCAGCGGTCACTCATTGCTCCGAGGATAGGGTTGAGGAAGAAGCCAACAAGTGGGGAGAGTGCCCAGACCATGGTCATCCGTTGGTGATCCACACCGATTTTCAGGAGGGTGGGCGACACAAATGCTGTTTCCGCTGCATATGAGAATTCAATTCCCATAACTGCCGCAGACACACGTACAAGTTCACCCCTTGTCTTGCGCCTAGAACGTAACATTAAGAACCATTATGAACAATATTATTTTCATGTAAGTTTTCGTGAAGATAAAATCGCATTTATCAACTAATCACGTAGTGTTCTAAAGCATCCCCGTCATTTTACCATTGGTTGTCATGGCATTTGCGGTTGTAAATACACTGAATGCTGGATTAAGATTTTAAACAGCTCGTTTTAGGAAATTTAAAAACAGAAAATGAAAACAACACTACCTAACCATTACCACCACCTTTTTGGTTGATTTTTAACTTACCGATTACCACAACTAAAATAATAATCTTAATATACAACAGTTGCCCAAACTTGGTTATACTAATTATGTTGTAAGCAAAATAAAGATCTGATTTCCCAAACACTTTTCTAACTTGTTCAGAATAACTTCATGATGACCATTAACTGATGATCACGTTTGTTGACATCCCAATATTTAATGTCAATTTGTATGCCAACTTTTGGATTTCCAGTATCAATGTTTATGGCAGTGGCTATTTATGACAGTATCAATTTTTGTAGATTGCATATCTAGTCAAATTACCAATATTAATTGCAGCCATTGTGGAAGTGACTATTATATTCTTTAAATTTCAATGTAAATACTTATTTTTATATTTAAATATTTTAAAATTTATATTGTCCGTTTTTAATGTTTGATTCGCGATTTTGTTAAACATTTCTGCTATTTGCATGCGATTTTTTAGGGTTGATCAATATTTTATGTACGTAAGGAGTTAGATTAATATTGTTCTGAACCTTGTATAGGCTAATTGTAAAATGTGGAATGCTGCGAAGATAATAAATTAAATGGAATCACCACCTTGAAAGTTCGTTTGGATGTTTAAAAAAATGTCATATTGCCGTGACATATTGAGAAGAGAAATGTTCCGAATTATATTTCACCCAGCAATGTTTTCCACTACAGTTGCCATATAATTTCATCATGGCGTTCGGGTACAGATGCTCCTCACAAAAGCACCTTAACCACAACCCCAACGTAGCCTAACGAATGAAATAAACTTCATGCACTTGACGATTGTATATGATGTAAAAGGTTGCATCGATTATCGGAAGATGTTATGTTCCAAATAGTTTAAGTAACAATAATTTAATAATTTGTAAATGATGTAGGCCTACTACGCCGTCACTTCCAGGCAAACAATTGTCATTGAATTCAAGTTGACAATGCTCGCAATTATTGCGTTCATTTGAATTAGTTTTACCTCTTCACTTGCCTGATGTGAACACTGAAAGCAGGGAAATCATTACAGTTGGTTACAGCAATCAGACATTTTCATTTTTAGTGTATTTTCTATATAGCCCACAGGCTGATTAAGAAGAATATATTAAAACTTTTTAATAAGGTTGAAATTTTATAAATTTAAATTAAAAATCAAAAGTAGTATACAAGATATAAAATAATACAAATACAATCATAACTATTTACAAAATGCATGTAAATATTTTAGTTTATCTAAACAACAGTATCATTATTTTATTGAGAAAGTGTTCCAACAACCCTAGACTAACTCAATACTAATAAAAAAACTAGTTACAACGCTTTCTTAAGCCAAACATTTCACTAATAAGCTTATCAGTGTACTTAGATTTAATCCATCAGGTACTAACCTCAAATGGATATACATTGTTAAAACAAGAATATTCTGTGTATCTAAACCACTATAAACAACAGAGCTAACACAAAATGGTCTAACATCGCGCAAAAACTAAGCATACGCCGTGGATAATATCTATATATGGAGAACGATTGTGGCCAATGCTAAGTCTACGGTCCAAATAAAAAACAACTACTGTGACTTCCTCTCGCTGCGTAGCAGATAATTGTCCTGGTTGCGACGAGATTTTCTGCACTGGAAAAATAAATATTAAAAGTGCAGTCAGTCGCAACCGTTTGCCGGGGATAGCTCAGCCTACAATGGCTGGGTAAAGTTCCAGGGTCTGCGATAAGGTCAGGGAAACCACTAGGCCAAAAGCCGGGTCTAACCGGTATAGGACTGGCTCATACACGGGCACTGTGAACAAGTCAAAAACAAGTCACCACAACAAACGTGCAATAATCACTACCAGGCCTACGCCGATTCTCCACACTCCTAGGGGGTCGTTGCTGACTACGCAACTCGGGCTTCGTCCTAACTATCCAATAGTTAAGCCCAGAGTGCCTAAAACACGGTGAGTTACACGACGACTTGCCAATAAAAACCACAACGCGTGTTATCACCAGGCGGGGTCTACTAGGCCACTATAATCCAATACGCAACTCTAATGCCCAAGCTAAGAATCAAACAGTTCACTCAATAATCGTACCACATAATAATATACAAGTACACTATAGGTAGAGTGACTACACCACTAGTAGCTGGTCTCAATAAATACCAAGCAAAACTAAATGGCAATTGCACCATTAAAATATTGAGCTACTTAGTAGCAGATAAATAAATATTAACTACGTTCCAAACACTAGATAAATATATTATCTGATAGCCGGTACTCCGCTATCCAAGCTACCGAGATAACGTGTTGGACTACCAAACAAGCTGTTCAGGTTAAATTAAAATAATCAAATGATTAATCAATACCAACCCTACTGCTACTACCACTACTGCTACTATATCAACGTTATATTGCTTAGCCGGGCTTCTGTTAATAGGCTAATAATAATAGCTACTAGCCTACTGGCCTCGTGCTTCCAACTACGCACGCTAAATCGTGCAGCCTAGGTTTGTCGGGCCTCAGAGTTATAAGTAATATAACTAACTCTTGGTACAACGCAAAATAATAACTACTACAGTCAATAAATTATATTATTTGCGCTCTAGCACCTGCCCAGAACCGTCAGGAATATACTTTAATATTATTCCTGACTAATATAAATCCTAACTACCGTCAGGCTTTGGCCAGCACGGTTACAACTCTATCTCTCGCAATCGAATCAGAGATGAATGTTTTAGTAACCACTTTCAACTCTTAAACCAAAAAGTAAGGAACGTCGTCCACTCACCGATAGTGGGTCTGTACCCAACTTACACCAACACTCGGCGCGATCACACCACCAACGTTCTCCGACACCACTGTCCACCAGTCTCACCAGTAACACCAACGTACTCCAGTTCCAGTACACCCGTCGTCTCACCAGACACACACTCGCTCTTCACTGCACGGGATCCACCACTAGAATGTCTGTCCTAGGCTATCCTGAGAAACTAGGATATCCCAGGCTTATCGGCACTGATAAGCCGGGTCAAAGGGCGCTCGCTAGCCTCGCTGCCGCCGCTCGCTCACCTCAACAATCGGTGCGCGGCCAAATAGCAAAAATATACCCCCCTAGGGAAAATAGCTCGTTACACCCCCCACTTACATCGGGATGAAAAAAAAAGAAAACGGCCAAAAGAAAAAAAAAATCTTTGAACTCCGGCCAAAACAAAATACTCCGGCTCTTAACCCAATGATTCCTCTTTTACCACGGGTCTCAAAGCAAAACAACAACAAAACTACTTTATTAAACAAAACATCAAAAGAATAGCAAGCACAGCTATCTAACTAACCACCTCCATGCATAACCAAAAATAACTAAGCATCGGTTCTTTCATGGTAGGTCTTAAGGTCTTTAACATGGACGACATGGGTCTCTCTCCTACCCTCGTCCTTTACCTCATACATATTAGGGGCCACTCGCTTGACTACGGTACAAGGACCCTGAAACTTAGGGGCCAGTTTGCCCACTATAGCTTCAGCCGCTGAGGACAAGACATGTAGTCTTCTCATGACTTGATCACCTCGATGGTATTGCACCTCACGTCGCCTAAGATTATAATATTTAGACTGACGCTGGAAAGCCCTCCTCAAGTTCTGTCGACAACTATCGTACAACCTCTTAAACGCCCGCTCCCGGTCACTATATAGCTCGTCCACGGTTCTCTCACGGTCATCTCCAGGCTCCGGTCCCGTGGTCAGAGACGACCCGATTGCCCTAGGTAGCCTGAGATCCCTCCCAAAACATAGTTTGGCAGGTGAAAACCCAGTGGAGTCGTGAACGGCGGTGTTCATCGCGTACTGGAACTCGGCAATGAGTGCATCCCAAGTACGATGATTATCCTGAACAAACTGGGCTATCATAGTTTTGATAACCCGGTTTGGCCGTTCAACCGGATTGGACTGCGGGCTGTAAGGGGCAGTCTGACGGAACTCGATTCCCCACTCTTTCGTCAGGTCTCGGAACACCTTAGAGACGAACTGGGTTCCATTGTCACTCATAAGAATCACAGGGGCGCCAAAACGCAGCAATAGCCCGTCCTTGAATGCACTAGCTACAGCCTTGGCCGTAGCTGACCGTAGGGGTCTTATTTCAACCCACTTGCTAAACAGGTCCTGGAAAACTGCAAGAAAACGATGCCCACCTTTGGATCTGGGGAATGGACCCATCAAGTCGACCGACACCGAATGCCAAGGCCCTTGAGGGTTTCGAAAATACATTTGTCCCGCCGGTTTCTGCTGCAATACCTTAAACTCCTGGCACGTGGCACAGGACCTAACGTATTCTTTCACGGCACGACGCCAACCCGGCCAGAAATAGTTTTCCCCAACCCGGGCAATTGTTTTCTTAACTCCCAGGTGGCCCGCCATAGGAGAGTCATGGTTCTCTACCAACACATCCTTAACCTTAGATGGTGGTACACAAGTCCTCCATACCACTCCGCCTTCATCATTCTTATCTTTCCCAAGACGCCTGTATAACTCCCCATCCCTAATACAATAACTCGGGACACGTCTGGGATTGGACGACACACACTCTTTAGTGCGCTGGTACCATGTGCCATCTTCTGGCTGCATACCCTCGGTCTCTAATGCAGCCTCTCGTGGGTCTCCTCCCATCACAGCTACGTCAGCCGGGGTATCGTCATCTTCATCACCCACGGGCTGACGGGAGAGAGCATCTGCAACACGATTCAACGTACCCTTACGGTACCGGATCTCGAAATCATGCTGTTGCAACTCCATAACCCAACGAGCAAGCCGACCGGACGGTTCCTGCAGCTTCATCAACCATCTTAATGCCACATGGTCCGTTATGGCCACGAAGCGATAACCCTCCAGATATGGTCGGAACTTCCGCACCGCCCAGACCAGAGCCAAACACTCCTTCTCGGTAGTCGTATATTTCCGCTCTTGGTCTGTTAATAGACGGCTCGCGTATGCAACTACGGCCTCTTTACCGGCCTGGTCTTGCGTCAAAGCCGCACCAAGGCCATCGTTTGAGGCATCTACTTGCAGCACAAACGTCTTCGAAAAATCCGGGCATGCCAAAACTGGTGTTGAGCTCAGGCGGTTCTTCATTGCTTCGAAAGCAATGTCCTGATCTGAGCCCCACTGCCATTTCTCCCCCTTCTTTAATAACTTGGTCAAAGGCCTGACCAACGACGCAAATCCGTCAACAAATCTCCTGTACCAGCTGGCCAGCCCAAGAAAACTTCGAAGATTCCTCACGCTTCGCGGTGTAGGAAAGTCATTGATTGCCCTGACCTTCTCTGGATCGGTCGCGATTCCAGCATCACTGACTACGTGACCCAGGTATTTTAACCGGGTCTTACAAAAATGACACTTGTCAGGATTCAGGCGCAATCCCGCCCCTCTCAATCTGGCGAAGACGGTCCTCAACAATTCCAGATGTTTCTCAAAAGTTTCAGAAACCAAGACCAAGTCATCCAGATACGCAAACGCCGATGGTTCTAGGTCCGGGCCGATCACCTTGTCCAGCAAACGCTGAAACGTGGCCCCCGCCGAATGCAAACCAAAAGGCATCACTTTAAACTGAAATAAGCCAATCCCGGGCACCGTGAAGGCGGTAACCGGGCGACTCCGTTCATTGAGAGGCACCTGCCAATAGCCACGGTACAAATCGAGAGTACTTATGTACCGGGCCCGCCGAAGCTTTTCTAAAATGGCGTTTATCCTCGGCAGGGGGTAAGCGTCCGGCACGCTGGCCTCATTAACCTTTCGCAAATCAAGGCACATCCTAAATTTGCCCGAGGCCTTTTTTACCAGCACGATCGGTGAGCTCCATGGAGACGAAGAAGGTTCTATAATCCCATCCTTCAACATAACATCCACCTCCCCATTAACCACAGCTTGCATAGCTGGATTTCTCGGGTAATGCCTCTGCTTAACCGGAACCACTCCCTCTTTCAGCCTAATAACGTGCTCCAAGAGATGGGTCCTCCCGGGCACATCGTCAAATTTTGACAGCTCTTCCTTCAAGAATATCGCCAACGACTGGCTTTGGGTTTCCGTCAACGGCTTTATCACTCCTTCGCCCTTGACTTCATCACAAGCGGGATCATAATCCACGCCACTACCAGCCAACGAAGTGTCAGATACTTCGGCTTCAGGAATAAGACGGGGATCTCCATCGTCAGGGCCTCTGGGGTCTTGGTCACTAATTTCGACCGTATCTAGGCAGCCCACTTGACCAGACCAGTCCTCACCCACGCCCATTCTTATCACCTCCGTCACGACCGTCACAAGTCCGAGATGTTGTATGACATCCATACCCAAAATCATATCCGTGGTAAGAGTGGGAACGTACAAGGCGTCTCCAACCCACCGTCTGCCCGCAGCCTCCCCTGCCAATCGGAACGAATACTCGGCCTTAGACCGCGACCCATCTGCCATCCTCAGAGGAGAGGGTTTCTTAAAAGGTTCTACCCCCTGGCGTTGAAGATGATCGGCGACTTCTCGCCCAACCAGGTTAACTACGGACCCAGTGTCCAATAACGCCTTAAAAACGCTGCCCATCAGCACAACTTCAACAAAGGGCCTTGTCTCCGAAACCAGCCGGTTCTCGTCTACTCCACCAACCAGGCTGTTTAGTTTTCCGAGCCACTCGGACCACTCTTCTGAGGTCGTTCGTTTTGGGTGGCCTTGCCCAGCTGACCTCCTGATGTCTGAGCTGGCCTGCCGTTTCCCGCCCGACATCCACACTGACTCACCGTCAAACCAGGTTTGCCACACCCATAACAGGAGACGGTCCTTGGTTTACCACATTCTCGGGCAAAGTGACCAGTCTCCTGGCACCTAAAACATTTCACCGTCCCCTTTGGACCCTCAGGCGCTCTAGCTGCTGTCACGGGCCGTTGCCCGTGGACCCGATCCGACTTCAAAGCTACCCGCCCACGCGACTCGGCTTCCGGAGATGGTCTCTCGAAACTCCGCTTCTCGACGGCGGCAGTTTCGGCGCGCTTCTCCACCTTCTTTTTGGGTGTGTAGGCGGTTTCCAAAACCAGCGCTACGTTCGGAGAAGGAGGAGGTCTAAAGGCCGCCTTCTCTCTCAGATAGGCCTCGTAGTCTTCGGCCAACTCAACTATCTCGGCCAGATTGCGGAAGTCCCGCCGTCGCACCATGAGTTTGTACTCAGGTCGCATGTTGTTGTAGATCAAGTCCAATCTACCATGCTCTGACAACGTACCGCTACGCCTAAGCAAGGTACTTATGGCAACAACGTAGTCCCGGAAGTGCTCGCCTTCACCCTGTGTCCTTTTCCGGATCTCCTCATCCAAGTTCCTCCAATATCCTGGTGGGAAGAACTGGATTTCAAACTGACGCCGGAATGCTTCGAATGAATACAGGAGCTCCTTGCAATTCCTGTACCATAGAAGCGCTGAGCCTTGCAACAGCTCCGGCAGCGCTCTGAGCAGGTCCTCTGATGTTATAGAGTACGAGACCATCAGCTCTTCAAGGCGCTCTAGGAACGACACAGGGTCTCGTCGGCCATCAAACCTTAAACCCCACTTCCGTACCGTGTTGCATACTTTGGAGCAATCCTTTGGCTCCACCCTGCTGGCCTCATTTGAGAGCATATCCGAGCCTCGTGGCAGCTCCAAGCTAGAAGGACGGGCTGGTCTCTCAGAACTATCATTGGGCCGCTGCCATCCCTCGGGTCTACTAGGTAACCCAAAGGTAGGCATTGGAGCAGCCACAACATGGGACGTAGGGTTGGCGGGTCTTTCGAACCCATAGCCGACCCCATTACTCGGCGAGCCTCTCGCCTGTCGCACCACCGATGCCAGATGTTCTCTAAGAGTCCGGGTATCAGTCTCCAAAGACAACCCAAGGATCTCTTTAACCACCTCTAACTCCCTGCTAAGTCCCACTATCTCTGCTTGATTCGATTCCGCATTACCCAGTACCTGAGGTACGGTTCTCGGGGGGTCAGGAAGCTCCACAGTTGTAGTAGCCGGCGGTACATATGTCGGTGCAGCAGCCCCAGCCGTACACAGCCTATCATCGCTGTACCGACGGGCATTCCGCTGCTTCCAAAACGACGAGAATCGCTGCCGTAATTCCGCAGAAGTACCAGTGGTCACCAAACCATACTGGTCCATCGTTCTCATGAGCTCACCTTTCGAGAGGTCATAGATCCAACCCACGCGACTGTCCCGGGGCTGCGACCCCAAGGACATAGTCGCTGGCGCGGAATAGGTCAACGAAGTTGTCACCGTCGTAGCCACTACCGAGGAAATTGTCGGCCAAACGGGCGAAGACGCCGGCCACAATGACGATGTCGTCATCACCGACAGTTCGGAGCTAACCCCAGAACTAGTCGTAGCAATAGCAGACGTAATAGGTGTACCGCCCAGCACAGACGTCGTATTCGTAGTCACAACCATATTTAAAATTCAAATCCCACGACAAATCCGCAAAAATAAGAGCGAAACCAATAAAAATATATTTAAAACACCGTTATAATAAATCAAACCAATTATAGGTGTGAAAGTCAAACCACAAAAACACAATAAGGGTTCTCACTCAAATAATATTCAAGACTAAAGCTCAATTAATTAGCAAAATTATATTTACCAACTAATATCTATGGATACAACCACTAAATAAATTAGGGTTCACAACACACCACTCTGTAACAGAAAACAGGTTAGGCCTACCCAACCGACTATAAAATCACAGCAGGTCTGCCTAAAACTCTGCTCAACAGCTCAGGTCCGCAGCCAATCTGCACAAGTCCGCAGCAAATCTGCACAAATAAAATTATTTTGTTCGGGCGCCGTTAATACGTCAGCAACTCAGCACCACTGCCAACCTCAGTCCCTGTTCGCAGGCGCCATCTTGCGACGAGATTTTCTGCACTGGAAAAATAAATATTAAAAGTGCAGTCAGTCGCAACCGTTTGCCGGGGATAGCTCAGCCTACAATGGCTGGGTAAAGTTCCAGGGTCTGCGATAAGGTCAGGGAAACCACTAGGCCAAAAGCCGGGTCTAACCGGTATAGGACTGGCTCATACACGGGCACTGTGAACAAGTCAAAAACAAGTCACCACAACAAACGTGCAATAATCACTACCAGGCCTACGCCGATTCTCCACACTCCTAGGGGGTCGTTGCTGACTACGCAACTCGGGCTTCGTCCTAACTATCCAATAGTTAAGCCCAGAGTGCCTAAAACACGGTGAGTTACACGACGACTTGCCAATAAAAACCACAACGCGTGTTATCACCAGGCGGGGTCTACTAGGCCACTATAATCCAATACGCAACTCTAATGCCCAAGCTAAGAATCAAACAGTTCACTCAATAATCGTACCACATAATAATATACAAGTACACTATAGGTAGAGTGACTACACCACTAGTAGCTGGTCTCAATAAATACCAAGCAAAACTAAATGGCAATTGCACCATTAAAATATTGAGCTACTTAGTAGCAGATAAATAAATATTAACTACGTTCCAAACACTAGATAAATATATTATCTGATAGCCGGTACTCCGCTATCCAAGCTACCGAGATAACGTGTTGGACTACCAAACAAGCTGTTCAGGTTAAATTAAAATAATCAAATGATTAATCAATACCAACCCTACTGCTACTACCACTACTGCTACTATATCAACGTTATATTGCTTAGCCGGGCTTCTGTTAATAGGCTAATAATAATAGCTACTAGCCTACTGGCCTCGTGCTTCCAACTACGCACGCTAAATCGTGCAGCCTAGGTTTGTCGGGCCTCAGAGTTATAAGTAATATAACTAACTCTTGGTACAACGCAAAATAATAACTACTACAGTCAATAAATTATATTATTTGCGCTCTAGCACCTGCCCAGAACCGTCAGGAATATACTTTAATATTATTCCTGACTAATATAAATCCTAACTACCGTCAGGCTTTGGCCAGCACGGTTACAACTCTATCTCTCGCAATCGAATCAGAGATGAATGTTTTAGTAACCACTTTCAACTCTTAAACCAAAAAGTAAGGAACGTCGTCCACTCACCGATAGTGGGTCTGTACCCAACTTACACCAACACTCGGCGCGATCACACCACCAACGTTCTCCGACACCACTGTCCACCAGTCTCACCAGTAACACCAACGTACTCCAGTTCCAGTACACCCGTCGTCTCACCAGACACACACTCGCTCTTCACTGCACGGGATCCACCACTAGAATGTCTGTCCTAGGCTATCCTGAGAAACTAGGATATCCCAGGCTTATCGGCACTGATAAGCCGGGTCAAAGGGCGCTCGCTAGCCTCGCTGCCGCCGCTCGCTCACCTCAACAATCGGTGCGCGGCCAAATAGCAAAAATATACCCCCCTAGGGAAAATAGCTCGTTACATGGTTGTCCGTACCGACCAGTGTTTTACATAAGGGCCATTCTGAAATTAAGTGTAATAATTTTCCCCTCAATGTTTTCCACAAAAAATTGATTTATTTAAACTTGATATTTTGTTATAAATGAGCAAGAGTGTATTTAAGAGATACTAATGTTATTTCATTAAAATAGTTTTACGTTTGAGAAAAGTCTGCAAAGTACCCGAAATGTAATGGACGATGGAATGTCCCCACCCATGTTTTTTACAACACTGACAAGTGATTTATGAAAAAAATGATTGAATTATATAACAAATTCTCAATATTAGTAAAAAATATAACCTAGACTTAACACTATATCAACCATTTTTACAAAAATAACTAGTTTGATTTAAAGACAAAAGTTATCCACGGGGTTGGATGTAACCTTCATGGACCATATATAAAAGTTCTAAAAATTCTAACTGACATAGATTAGAGAAATAATTTTTAAACCAAACACACCAAAATTAAAGGTTAATATTATTACACATATTTCATCTAAGATTTCATATCATATTGATCTAAGTGAAAATGTAATCAATGGACAGTATACCTTGGGGACCAATCTTCTATATCCATGGTCCTTTATTCACTGTTGTTATGCGACTGGTCAGGGACCAGATTGTTAAGTAGTATTATTCCCAACCTGTTTCGTCGCAGTGCATGGATAACGCTATATCAAAACATACGTCCGTGCTAGCTCTGTTGCGAAAACTGGCTCAGACAAACAATTAAATATTTTTGAAAAATTAATGCTTTATTAGTTCGATCAACATATTTCAGGTGAATTCCACAGGGTTTTAAATAAAGTATGCTCACATACAATGGTAATGTAGTGGAACTGAATAAAAATATTTATGGCTTTAAAGAAAACATAAAAAAAGTAATAAATAAAGGGTGTTTTTCTAACGCAGCCCAAATTACATGTACTCACAGATTCACTGTTGAGGAAAAACAAAACCGCTCATATGATGACATCCTTCATTTACTTCATTGCCGATCTTCTGATATGCATTTTAGAATTGTTGTCTACACGATTTATTGTTGGTAAGAATTTGTTATGAAAAAGATGCAATACTTTTTTCCTTAAAACACAACCCATAGTTAAGATTGGTAATGCGTCTATATGGAAAAAATAAGTAGGCCTATTGTAGTAACGATCTTTACAGTTAATGCATATTAGCTGATCGGCAATTAAGCAAAGGAATTAGGGATATTAACATATTAACTTGTTTGGTTTCCAAACAGTGAATCTATGTACTTGAATTTTGGGTTAGTAGATAGATTTGCCCGAAGAAGAAAGTTCCGGAAAAGACTTGCCCGAGGAAGAAAGTAAAAGTCCAATACGCGGCTAAAGCTCGATCTGTTGGGATAGGTCGGCGGCGACCTTGTGCGGTCGAGCCGCAGTGAGTTGTTCATGTCTGAGGGACCGCATTACACGTTTGGAAAGAACAGGAGTAGTGATAAACAGTTAAATTAATGTTTACAAGTATTTATTAATTTAAAGCACATAGAATGATCATCGAGAGAACATTGGTTAATATGTTGTATCTTGAGGAAAAGCGATTGGTGTAAAACTGACTCAACTTGAAGAATCCTTTGTCTGAAACGATATTGGTCCAATAAGCTGGTACACCTCCGATCTTCGTAGTTGGAGAAGTAAAACGTAGTGTCAAGGGGATTTGAAAAGGTGAGTTCCTTTTTGTGAGACATGTTGCAAGAGAGCTGGAAGAGGTCTGCTGATAGTGAATAAGGGATAGTGTATTTAAAGACATGTTTGAGTAAAAACATATATTTTGATCTTAAGCTCTGCACATATTTAATAGATCTTCATGAGTTACTTCTGGAGATATGATGTATCGGCCAGTGACGTCTTGGTCTGCTGGAATATCACTGCGTTCATCCTTTTCTGATCTCTGCTGATCTCGGAAGCGAAGGAATGCACAAAACGGTGAGTTGTAGTTGTGATCGCCGATTGGATCGTCTCCTTCTTCCCACTTGAAAAGTCTTACCCCGCAATAGACACATTTGGTAGTATCCTTCAAACTAACCATCCTAATGAAGCCTCCTTCGGCAAGATGTTTGGCTGAAGGTGATTTGAGTTTCCAGTCAGTAAAAGTTTTCTCCCTCACTGCAGGATCGTTCACGTCTATTAGTTTAGGGTTGTTCATACACCAATCAGCGAGTATGTGAGCGTTGGACTGTGTGCAGTAGAAACCGGGTGCATACAAATGATGAAACAAACACTGATGGGCTTGTTGTTCATCAACGGGTGGGAGTATTAAAATATCACTAGAAAGTGGTGGACATCCCAAAGACTCGAGACTGATCACAGCTCGTTGATGATCCAGTATTTCTTCTAAAACTTTTGCCTTCTCATTTGAAGCAGCGTAAAGTAGTTGTGTACTGCAACAAATGTCCTGCAGTGCAGGAAGTAGAGATTCATACTCGACACTTCCTGTGTCAAATCCGATGCCGTGATAGTGTTTGCTCAGCCACCTATTATGTCCTTCAAACGCTGAGGTGTGCCATACTCCACAGTCAGGTCCAGTATATACTGATGTGCTTGTGTCCTTGGGTAATTTAAATATCCAATGTTGAGAACATCTTGAATCTAAGTCCAAAATTGTAAGCTCTTTGATTATAACCTTCTTGTTGTTCCCGACAAAAGCACTAAAATCTATTATTGCCTTAGCAATCATGATTGTGTTGCCCGCACCAACTGTAGGAAAACGTCTGAGTGAACTAACTGGAAGCTGTGGGATATATAGCCTTTCCCCCTCCACACTTACATTATTTTGCGAACCAAATTAGTGGAAGGATCGTATGTGAACGACTTGTCGTGTATGATTAAACAGTATGCAGTAGTATTGGAGGGAAAAGCTTCACTGGCTTCAAACTCCAAACGAATATCGACCGGAGCAGACCTGAGGGATTCGTTCTGCTTCGAGCAATCAATTACAACTACAGGAGCGTGATTTATGAAACTGCTAACGTTCAAAAGTGGTTGTGAAGGAATATTGTAATATGATTCCTGGAAACGAGTGTACATATCGTACAAGATTGCGTACCGGTTCTTACTGATATTCAGTTTTAAATCATCATAAGGATAATTTATGGAATTAAGATGAAGCTTAAGATTGGATATCTTACAGTGATCAAAACATGCTGCTGACTTCTTGATGTTGTTTTTGCGCCCTTGCTGGAACGCTACCATAACATGCCTAGGTTTTTCCAGTTGAGAAGCAGTCTTTACTGACCATGACTGTTTATCAGACAAAGGTAGGGAGGGATATTCATAGAGTTCCCAGCTTCTAAATTCTACAGGAATGCTTGTACCCCGTTCCAAATGGCGAAGCAAGGCGATCCTTTGTTTGTCACTCAGTGTAACGTATGGGACTCTCCAACACAGTTTTTCAAGTTTAACCTTAACGTCTTCAGGAGTTGTGTCAGTGGCACTGGCAGCAGTCCACAAAACCGCATTCTTATCCCCTGCGGATCTGATCAGAACCAGTTCATGGCGACAGTTGACAATTACTTTTCTGTAATCTTCTGCAAACCCTAAAAGTTTACTCAGTGGTATGCAAAAACTGAAATTTCCTTCGGAATCTACTATATGTGCTTCTAGTGTTGATGACAATCGGTCAACTGTAGATGGCCAGCCTGAATTCCCTAATCCCTTCAACGAAATCTCGTTTAATGAAGCGTAACCTTTAAGTGTAGATGTTATACCAGGATTTTTTACACGATCGATCTCTACACCATTGATTTCATACCGTATTTCATCGAACAAAAAGGCAAAAGCGTTTGTTGTAAATCCAGTGTTCGCAGGCTTAGCGTTGTCTTTAGTAAGAAGCTTTCCCTCGATGTACAAATAGCTCATTGAAGGGAGAACACACAGATCTTGTTGTTGTATAGGTATTCTAATTTCATCGTTGTTCTCAAGTGTGCTAGAAGCATATGGGAAATGAGTGTGGTATTCCATGTGTGATATTGTATCATCAAATGGAACACTTCCCAAAATGTTTAATATATCCATTACTGAAGTACTTGAAATCCCAACGAGCGTAAAAACCGTTGATTAGTACGTGTTAACCGCTTGGGTGGTTGACTAACACTGTTTACCCTTGGCTTGCGGGTGTCTAATAAATAGCCTTTGTTCGCTCTCTGCAGATTAGAAGCACACTTTGAAGGTGTGGGTGGGAAATAAACATAACCCATTATGATGACTATTTCAATCCTGTGACTCTTCTAATATGTAAACAGGTTGTTATACGTTCACCTCTGAAATCCACCAGTCTTTCGTCCTGATCAACAATCTTAAGCGTAATGTTACTAATGACCTTAGTGGTGATCGGCAGGTAAATGACGGAGTTTGGAACTTCAACCAGCTTATATCCGGGAGGTACAGAGGGAAAAAACTGATAGATGGTGTGCGCTTGTCGATTATTTACGTAGGACCCACTCGATATATTACACTCCAGTCTTATTGTGTTTATTTTAAAGATATCTACTACGTTCTTCGAGTAAATTTCATTCCCTGGCTCTGCAACTTCCTTTTGGAAACCCAAAAGAGATCCTACAGAGTTTGGTTGAGAGAAATCCACCTGTACAGTGCTCTTCATGGAGGTCTGTAAAGTATTATTGTTAGTCCCTAGGCGTATCCAATACTTCTTCTCAGACGACTGTGGTAATAGCTTAAACTTCTCCCTTATAAAGCTCTCAATATCCTGTACCTCATAAGTGCCGGTAGGGATTTTAATCACTTTCCCATTGTCAAAATGAAACATATTATTGGTTTCATCAATATTAGGTATCGAGTTGTAAGTCTCAAAGCTGAGAAGGCCAATCTCGTACTCACAATTTGGATCCAACTCAACCGGAGGAAAGTAGTCAACAGAGAGTGTAGAACTCCTACCCGAAAGCACAAACGTCAGAGACATGACTGGACGGGAAGGGACTAAAACATCTTATTTATAACAGGATATTTATTAGGTTGTAGACAAAAAATATAAACACAAATGCCCACAGTTTTCACTCTTATTGTCTACATCCTGATAAGCAGTCTTGTTGTAGGAGACATAATTCCCCTTCAGATATTTGTGAAGTTCCAATGGTGGTGTAAGATCTCCGTAGCTGTCAAAGTACCTTACAAACTCCCCATTCTTCTTGTAGCAGACCCAATGTGTGCCGTGACCAGTGCTGTCGTCCAAGTTTACAATTGCAGACTCGTTTTTCCACGGGCTTTGTGGCAGTCTATCCCGCATAAATACTCCTCTAAAATAGGGAATCTTTAATTTTCTTGCCCAATACACCAAGTCAAAATCGTATAAAGCGCGTTTGGGCAAGAAGTTTACAAGTTTTTTGGTTGCTTCTGGTATGGGGCCATGTAAATTCCGAGTCCCTTTTTGTAAGGTCTAAAAAACAAACCCTTTCCATTGCGTAAAGCGATAGCTTCCATGGTTTCGTTATGCCTCTGCAGCTCTCCCAGGCGTTTCTTTGCATCTTTGGCTTCAGTTATTGCTTTAGCCACACCAGCGGCCCCACCTGCCAAGCTACCCAGTGCACTCAAACCCGCGAAAATCGGCAATAATGGCAACACACCTCCTGACTTGGGTAATGCGAGGATGCGTTCTCTACGACGCAAATGGTCAAACGCAGCACGCTTTCCTCTTCGCATGGACTTGATAGCTTGTAGAGCAGACGTGGCGGCCTTTTTCAATCGACGTCTACCTCCATCTTTACTTTCCTTATAAAATTTCAGTCCTGAGCCCTGTACAGCGTCTCTTGCCCGTCGCAATATGTCGGAAAAGGTAAAAGGTTTGGAGGTTAGTTTCTTAGTAGCACTTCTCTTCTTCTTTCTGCAAACGGTCCTTCTACGTTTAGTGGTTGTACCCATTCCAGACTTGGCTTTGCGAGCTCTTCTCCCTCTCTTCACCATACCCGCACCGAGCTTCAACTTTGCATTCATTGCACTGGCGACGACCCAGGAGGCGAGCTTCTCACCAAACGGTACACCTTTAGAGCTAAAACGTGTCCAAGCTTTGTCAGCAAGAACTCTGTCTGCAGCTTGACGACTAGGAAGATCTTTGTTCTTGCTATAAGCTATGTCGTGTTCTTTACATGCACGATCCAACAAGTTAATTCCTTGATCCCCACGCTCCAGACGCTTCCTCAAATCTGACCCAGGGCCACAGTACTGATACCCGGGCAAGTGAAGTTCGATAGGCAAAGAGTCTATCCCGCGATTAAGTAGTCCTCGACCTCTCGAGATCCTGATCATACTGAGCTAGTGATATATCACTGAATCCTTATATATCACAGCAGCACTTTGTGTGTGACGCTTGTGGTGTAAGGATGAAATTTCAAAAGCAACGTGACACGTTCACTGTGGAAAACTCAGTGGACAAACTGATCACCACTGACAGTGAAGTTGAGAAACATGGCAGCCTCCTTCCTCGGTCCATTAGGTCTATTGTGTGTGGACCGTCAAACTGTGGTAAAACCAACTTAATGTTCAGCCTTCTGACTGAACCGAATGGACTAAAATATGCCAACATATATGTGTTTAGTAAATCACTAATGCAACCAAAGTACAAGCTGTTAGAGCAAATAATTAGTAATCTTCCATATATTGGGTACTTCACATTTAACAACAGTGAAGAGGTACCGGATCCAGGAGAGGCAAAACAGGACTCGATAATGATTTTTGACGACGTGGCTTGTGACAAGCAAGATAACATGAGAGCATACTTTAGTATGGGTAGACATAGAAATGTAGACACATTCTATCTCATACAAACCTACACCCGCTTGCCAAAACATCTAATTAGAGATAATGCAAATCTCATAATTCTGTTTAAACAGGATGAGCTCAACTTACATCATGTCTACAAAGATCACGTAAACACCGATATGACGTTTGAAAAATTTAAAACGCTTTGTAGAGCTTGTTGGCAAAAGCAAAAGTATGGATTTGTAACCATCAATAAGGACTGTGAAATAAACAAAGGTCGTTATAGGTGTGGTATAGACACGTTCATTACTGATATATAAGGTCAACTGCTTGCCTTCACATGTTATAACAGTATCAGATTGGCTAAGAGAATGGACGTATATACTAGTGTCCCGACAAGAAAACGCCCTAGGAAGAAGGTTGGTAAAAAATTCAAGCTTAACTTAAAAACCTACCAACGACCACCGAGTAGAGAGCAGGCAATCAAACGAGAACTGCTGAGGTTGACCGATTCCGTTCGAAAGAAGTACAGACAACTAAGGAACAATGCTGAGCATGTAGAACAATTGTTGGAAGCCCAAGCCAAACCGCTTGTAAAACCCCTACAAGAGACTTTGGAAACACGTCTGAATGACTCTTATAGATACATTAAGAAGGAAGAACCGGAAGATGTAAAAAAAGAAAACATTTTAATAGAAAAGATACAAAATGAAGAATGTGAAGCGGATAAGTCAATGGACATGTCTACACAAACACCTACACCTAGTCAAGTACAAAAATACCTTAAACGACTTTCCGGCCCCTCATATAAGGACAAAATAGACTCCACATATGGAGTTAAACTCGATGGGAGAGGTAATATGACCATTGGCAGTTTAAGGATAAAGTTTACCAACTCGCATGTAATTGTAAAAGATCGTAGCTACGAGGTCACACCAGGACTCCTGGAACTTCTTTTCATGCAGCTTCCCGACAAAGGTTCCATTACACAACAAGACCTACAGTCTTATAAGGAGATACTGCAAGCTTCCAACGCCCATCGTCAAATGTATTCCGCAGAAAAACCTATAAACAGCAACAGAGGTAAAAAGTACTCCACTGTTATTTCAGTGCTGTTTCCACCAAAGTACAGTGTGGCAACATCGGCATCACCCTCTGGGAGTGGAATAACTGTGGAAAACATTGAACCGTATAAAAGCAACGCCAATCTACTGGTAAAACGACTTAAGACCTTAATTCTCTCGAAAGAAGCAGGTCACACAGCTCACAGTGAAGAAATACAATACATAATAGGTTTGTTACAATTAAACGGAATAATAGCTTGACACAATGAGTGACAGACCAACTGAGGAGTCTTTTTCGTCGGCATCCAAGAGAGGAATTGTCAACGAGCTGCATAGACAAGCCAGAAAGAAATTCGTTAGAAGAAAGGTTTTTGTACGCGGTATAGATGATTTGTGGCAAGCCGACCTGATAGAAATGATTCCTTATGCTAGGATAAATGGAGGGAAAAAGTATGTTTTGATGGTGATAGATGCGTTATCAAAATATGCATGGGCAGTGGCGTTAAATAACAAAGCCGGAAAAACGGTTGCATCAGCATTGGAAAGTGTGATTGAAGGAAGCGGTCGGATACCACGCAACATTCAAAGTGATCTCGGCACTGACTTTTACAATAAAGAGGTTAAAATACTAATGAAAAAACATGGTATCAACCACTATAGTACGTATAGTCCATTAAAGGCCTCAATCGTTGAAAGGCTGAACAAAACGATAAAGAACTGGATGTATAAAGAATTTAGCGTACAGGGTAACTACAAGTGGCTAGAATTACTACCTAAATTGATTAAAAAGTACAATTTTAGGGTGCACAGATCGATAGGTATGAAACCAAAAGACGTCACCAAACAAAATGAACAGTTTTTGGTAAAAAAGTTAAATATGTCTAAGACTAGTAGTGTCGCTAAGTTTAAAGTAAACGACAAAGTGAGGATCTCAAAATATAAAACGTTGTTTGAAAAAGGCTACACTCCAAATTGGAGTACCGAGCTTTTTAAAGTAGTTCGTGTACGTCAGTCATCTCCCCCTGTATACTACTTACAAGACGAAGAAGGAAACGATATAAAGGGCGCATTTTACGAGCCTGAACTACAAAAAACTAACTATCCCAACACATTTCTTGTTGAAAAAGTACTCAGACGTAAAGGAAACAAAATATACGTAAAGTGGTTGGGATTTCCATCTCGGTTCAACTCTTGGGTATAGTAAAAACGAGCTACACAAACTAGCTAGGACGTCTGACAGGATCAAGATTTATGTCAAACGCCTTGGTTTTTCCTAAGTGGGTTTAAATAGGCTAATAACATGTTCGTTTCACCATTCTGGTTTGGATATTGTTATGATAAACATATATTGTACAAGCTATGATCAGAAGACACGTTATAGACAAGTTTGGACACGCTTTGTATCAAGAACAGAAGCGTCACTTATCTGATGATGAAGACGACGATGCGTATGTGTTGAGTGATGATGGAACCAAGAGGTTCAGAGCTGCAGTGGACCCTGATGTATCACATCAAAAGGTGTCTAAAGGTTATTTAAATCGTTTCTATGTGAACAAAGACGATTTGAAAGAGGTAGAAGGAAAGTTAAAGACATTTGCTGTTAGCCTCGAAGAGCTCCATCAAGCAGTTAAGGATGTAAAAAAATCAATAGTCTCCATAGAGGAATCTATTAAGACCGACCTAATCGACATAAAGGAAAAACAGGTATCCTATCACGATAGACTAAACAACTTACAAGAATCAGGTAAGAAATCATCTAAATTAATTACAGCGTTGGATGATAAGCTCAAGACGCTACAAGACTCGGATGAAAAAACGTCTACATCTTTAGTATCTTTGGATGATAAGCTCAAGAAGCTGAAAGACTCGGATGAGAAAACGTCTACACATTTGCTATCTTTGGATAAAAAAGTCAAAAAGCTGTATGAATCAGACGAGAAAACTTCTGCATCGTTAGTATCTTTGGATGATAAGCTCAGGAAGCTACAAGACTCGGATGAGAAAACGTCTGCATCTTTAGTATCTTTGGATAAAAAAATCAAAAAGCTACGTGAATCAGATGGGAAAACATCTGAATCGTTGGTATCTTTGGATGACGAGATAAAGAAACTGCAAGAATCAGATGAGAAAACATCAAAATTATTAGAAACCTATGATAGAAGGATAAACACGTTGGATGAATCAGATATTAAAACTTTAAAATTTCTTACATCTATTGATGCAAAGCTTACTGTATTACTTACAACAACAGAATTATCTTCCTCTTAAAATATCCAGCATGTGCGCGCGACCTGTCAAGACTTGTTTTCAGTTCAATGGATTTGTCCTTGACGCTCGCCATCTGCATGACAAGGTCGATGATCGTACATGTCCAGACCTGTATAAGCACTCCGTATAAAACCTAGAACTGGTTTGCTGGTTTAGCCAGTATGGAAGCGACAGTGAAGCGGTCGGCACCAGTTCCGCGTAAAGATCTTTCGCGAGTGAAACGTAGACGTACTAAAGCTCCTCCAGTGCATAATGTACTATACTCTGATGTAAATACTATGGACATTGACCAGCTTCTTGCATCTTTAACTGGTGAGACTCTACAAGACGTATCTGATTCAGTACATACGACATCAGGTGCGGTCCAAACAAATTACTATACTCGCGAGTGCTCAACAGTTCACAGCCAAAATGGTAACACAGTGGAAGAGGACAAGGATTCAAAGGATGTGGAAGAGTACCGGCCAGAACAACCATCAATTCTACATCAGAAAACACCATCCAACTCATCAACAACAAAATCTACCACACGTGCTAGGTCGAGCCAGGTTTTTCGCCAGAAAGATCATCAAGGTAATCTACATACCTCAATTTTGCCACAAATGCCGCCGCCTCCGCCGCCGCCGCCACAACCTCAACATTCGCAACAACTATTACAGAATACATCAACAGCTAAGTTATCTTCATTACCACCCTCAACGTCGTCTTCAGTGTCATATACGTCTTCGTCGTCAACACCGACATCTGTGGTGAGTCACTCTCATAGTATACACCAGCCACACAAATCAGCTGTGCGTTCTGATCAGCAGCCTAACTCATGGGAACCACATCTCTTACTTAGACAGATTTATAAAGTTGCAAACCAGGCTCATGCAGCTGTTGGTCTTGATTCAATTAAAGACTTTTCTCCTTCTATTTGTTTGGTAAACAATCAAACCTCAATTGAATTGACATTTGAAGATCTTTTGAGTCTGCAAAGCTCTTCAGTTCACCACTCTATCAACAAGTTTTACTCCGATGAAATTCCATTTAATGCATTCTATCTACATACAGTCATATTGGAACCTAGACCAAATGGATTAGTATCATTTTGTAACTATCGTCTGAGAAACAAGCCAGTCAATCACAATTTGAATTCTGTTACACTTTCAAGACCTTCAAGTGAATCTGATATCATTCGACAGACTCCCAGGGTGGTTCTTCAAAATGATGGATGGATTTCTTTAAAACGATTGTTCCCATCCCTTGAGAGCTACTTTAATATCCTACTTGAAATAAACCCAACTGTGCAGTTTCTGATCTCTCGTTACACACGGTACTTTACCAAACACTATAAGGTAATGGCCCTACTGTCTTCAAACACTACTAATGACTTGGCTTCAATGTCATTGGACAAACAACTCGTTCGCCACATAACAAGTGATTTGCCACGATTACTTTCTGACTTGAATGAAAGAAGATTGCCTGCAGAGACTCAAGATTTTTGGTATGAACGGACAGCACTCAGAACATCGATGTTGCCGTGGATAGATAGTGAAGTTCGCCGCTTTTGTGTAGCAAACATTATAGAGGCTGTATTGGAGAACATGAAATATTTGTCAAAATGGTAACTGGTGTATTGAATGTCTCTTATTGTAATATATCTTTACTATAAACTTTTGTTTCTTTATTTATCTCCTTTTCTCCTTTTGCCAAGGTGTCAACAACAGAGTTCAATTTTCTTGAAGAGTAAAGAGCACTTTAACAGTGACTACAAGAGATGGGTTATTGCAAAACACTCATTGGTTTTGTGAACAAAGTTCTATTACTTGCATACTGGTGGCACAAAGACCTAATAATTTATGTGTGTATCACACAAGATATAAGTCTGTAAGCTCATCAACTTAGTTGTAGTTTTTCAAGACCAACTAATGAAGGAAGGTGTATTAAAGTACAAGATAATTTTGGTCTGTTAAGATGGTTTATTTGAAATATTATTTAACAAAATATGTGTACAATATAAACCTTTGAAATATAAAGACAATGGCTGAATAAAATTATGGTTTTACAAAACAGTTTAAACAGTTTAAAGTAGAAAAAATACACAATAATAGTTTATTTACAAACACTTACTACCACCGAGAAAGTTTGTTCTACAAAGACATAGAGTTATTTTACATAGTTTAAAGTAAAACATGTACATTTAGTAGAAAACGATTTATTTACAATGTTTACACTTGAAATTACAACGCAAATTTTTACTAAATACAATATTAGTTGCACTAGGATACATACATTGCATAAGAAGTCAAAGTAAAAATATTATACAATACTAGCTTGAAATGTGCAAACACATTGACGATACTTTTGTATGGAACAATACACAAACAGTAGAATTCACAAAAAGGGTGGGTTTTCAAAAAGACATTTGGCAAAACGTTCTTAAGGCTTTACGAGTATATTTGCTACTTACACAGAGTTCATTGTGAAAAATGTTACAGAAACGTAATAAGATTGTTTTGGCGGCCCAGTGCGATAGCTATAGGGATAAGCTTATAGAATGTCTGCAAAGACAAACATGTTTAATGGTGATAAGGACTGTACAACTCTGTGGTATTAAACACTCTTACAAAAGACTCATCACTATTGTTGCTGTCGTCATCATGAAAGTGTGTATTATCAGTGCAACCATCAAAGTTATACAATTGAAATAATGGTGTAAGGATACACCAGTCGCACCAACTTTTTCTTGACTTTAAAATATTACAAACATACCATCTGGGCTCAACTTCATAGTGTCTAACAACATGAAAAAACCGCCAATTCATACTTTTCCAATATTCTTGATGGTCGATGTCGTCGTCATAGGTAGGTGCACATAGCTTCATGAAGCAAGGCCGACAATATAAAAAGGGTTTCTGGAAACCAATGTGGTGTTCATAGTAGTCAGTCGTAAGGTGGGCAACTCCATTGTACGACGGCCAAAAGTCTGGATACAAATTTCTTGGATGTCGCATAAGCATTATAAACTCAAGCTTATCTAGAGAATCAAAATTTAAATCACGGTATTCATATAAGTATGGGTTTTCAGATGGTGTTGAGTTTTTTATCCATATTCTTTTCATTTCTTTTCGGACATCACGCTGAAGTGGAATCGGAAGATCACATAGTACTGGTAGCTCGTCAATGGAATCTACGTTGACCACTGCATCTAAGACACGACAAGTTTCGAAAAGTGCCAAGCTGTATAAATTCATGTTGAGTCGTTACTGCTGTCCTCCTCAGCGATAGTTTCAAGCTTGTAATGACCGTACGGAAGGGTCTTAACATTGCAGTTCAATAGTTGTCTCTTGTCATCTTCCGAGGACAGGGACTTTTTTGATACAGTTTGTGAAGTAAGATTAAAACTTTTACATTTAATTAAATTGTATTCGGCTTTCTCGACTGGTCCGTTTAGAAGAGCATCTTTGTATTTATCAAACGTCAACATTTTTGATACGTACTTATTTTTAATTCCTTTTGCTTTAGCAATGGGATGCACATCATTTGATCCAAACCTATACGAATACATCTTTGGGCGTAGGCCCACATATTCAAAAAGAGCACGACCCTTTGTTTCATTTTTAAATGTTCCAATTTTCCCTTTATTGACGTCAGATCTAAGTGGGTGTCCTATAGGATATACAGATCCATCCATCACTTTTGCAAAGGATTGCTGTTGCATTATTTCAGTAATGTCACGTTCAGTCTTTAATGTCCAAATGCCCCCGTCAGTATCAAGGTAGGCCAGTTCGAGTTCGCATTCAGGCGACTTAAAATGTTCCTTTAGGATTTCATAGTGGAAATAATACATGTGTGTTTTAGACAGATCCAGTACCGTCATTCCTACATAAATCGGTTTATTTAGTAAAACAGAGTTTCTACGCATTTGAACGGCGATTACATTTTCTGAAATAATTCTATACTCCTTAAATCTGGTCTGACGAACCAACTTTTGAAATGCCGCCTCTGTTGTGACAAAACGAACGTCCACACGGTTGCGCACAGACTCCATAGTTTTGCCAAAAACTGCATTGTTGAGAAGCTTGTAAAAAGCTCGAGAAAATTCGTCTGTAGACTGCGCTCTAAGTGTTGCGTTGAGATGTATAAATTTTGACATCCATTGTGACTGAGAAAACCTAAGAGCTCTATGCACTTTTGTCACTTTTAGTCCAAGTCGAATGGCCTGCTGCCACACGCGGTAGTGAGCTACATACTTAGTTTTATTGACAAGAGTCGCAAGAAGCTTTTTGCTGTTGCTCTTTGCTCCAGGTGGTACTTGACTTTCAGGTAACGGTGGCAAATCCTGCAAATAATCATGAACACTTTGGGGGTATTCCACGTCGCATTCCATTATTAGTCCATACGGATTGTCGGCCGGTAGATTCGTCCAATCAGGCATGTTTTCCAAGTCGATCCAGCGAAAGTCCACTGTTGGTAGCGGATGATTTCCCGTGATGTGTCCATATAGGTTTACACAGTCGAAAAATAGTAGATAACTAGACGGTTCATCTGGTCTGTAGTCAGATTGTTCTTCTAACTGTGGATTGTTTGCTTTAAAGTATTTTATATTGCACTGCACCAGACCACCACGCATACCCGATTCAATCATCAAAAACTGGTCAGCATCCGTGATTAATTCCAGGTTTATTTTTGTGCTTAGTAGCATACTGTGGAACGCCAGTCCTGGGGCCGTGTATTCGTGAGCGCAATCGATTCTATATGTATCAATGCATTTCTTTCGAAACGAGGAAAATACATCTGCCAAGAGGCAGGTGTCGAGGCGAAGATAAAAGTCATGATAATCACCTAACGTTTTCATCTCAAGGGTCTCCCAAACTGCTTGTGCATGACTGTAATCTATTGATGAAATATGTTCATCATTTAGCTTATTATAAAATTCATCTTTAGGCGGTAGACTTGTCTCGTTAAATTTTTGTGACGAGGTTATATAGTCATATGGATAGACTCCTTTACGAGTTATCAAGTTCAAGTGCTCGGCTGGAACTAACTTGGAACTTTCAATAAGCTCTGAAAGTGAAAGGTTTTCTGCCAGTCTTCCAAGACTATCCGCCATAAGGCGGTAGCTATCGAGAAATCTAAGCCATATCTTACCAATTTTTATTGAAATTGATATAAGCTTTTCCGAATTAGATGGTATCGCTTTAATTTCACATCCTTTAAGTGTTCCCAGATGTTTTACGATAAACGATTGGTCATAGTTGCTGAAGTTGTGTACATATATAGGAATGAAATTTGGTGTCCGACAAAGAAGATTGCACCGATTACAGAGAGTGTGCCGGTATGCGCCAGTAATATGAGAATGGTCTAATATTTTGCTACTGGTTGTATCATTGAATGATTGCTGACACAAATCGCAGTCGGTTTTCTGATCATGTCTTCTTTTTTCTTCCTCCGTCATCGCTGTTAGCGGTACTTGTCGGATATAGAGTTTTTCTACACACTCCGCGATGTGTTTCATTTGATGAAGAAACTCGTGACCAGCATTGTCCGATCTATGAAGGTTTAATTCAGTTGAAAGTCCATATTCGTTAAGGAGTTCCTCAGGAAGTGTACTCTTGATTAGGGTGCAAAAACTGTTTGCTTCATGAAACTGGTACGTGTTGTTCGTGCTAGCGGCTGGGAGTAATGTAGCCTCAAAATCCGCCAGTATTACAATCGGTACTTTTATTAATGTTTCATATGCTTCAAACTTAACACAATTATTTGTTTCATTTGGCAAACGAATTTGAGTGGGTCCGTATTTTATACACAGTCTTGTGTGCTCTTCAAGCCATGATTTTGCGTCAGGTTTGCAGCGTCGTGTTTCTTTGTATGTACTACAACGCTTGCAGATGACTATCCTATGAGTTCCTTTCGTAATTTGTGGACGAATGAGCTTGGCGAAATCCGTAATAAGAATATAGTGCGATTTGCCAGACGGCTCTCTATATAGCAAAAGGTCTGTATGATCAGCTAGCTCGCGCTCTACAACCTTTAGAGGAAATATATCTCCTTCAGGTCCACTTTCGAAAACATTCACCGAGCAGTTCACATTTTGTTTTTCAAATTTTCTGACGTCGTTTATCGATACAGGAAATTTTATTCCAGTAAAGTCGTAGCATTCCCTATCTATATTATCAAACGATCGCTCGGTTATTATCGTGCCAGTGTGTGTACGGGGCAGATGTTTAATTAACATACAGTACAGGAAGCATTTATCATCGCTATTTAACACATTAATAGTAGCTTTTCGGTTTTCAAGTTTTTTGGGTAAGACTATATGAGCACTTCCAGATGGTTGCTTGTACTTAAAGCGACTTACCCTTAAGGTTAGGGATGTTGGTGCGACCAGACTCCAGCCACTGCCTTTGGTCTGCAACTCTGCCTCCTCTCGAAGTAGTTTGTCCTCGTCTGTTTGCAGTGTGTCTAGCAGCTCATCAGCAGATGACAGCATTCTAGTGGACGTCTTAAAGTTGAACACCTCGGATGACCCCTCAGGATGGTGATACTCCGCCTCGAGGACCAGGTTGTACTTGAATGTTGTGGCAACATCAAGTTCGTCATGTAGAATAGCAGACACCACAAGTAGCGCTTCCTCTAGAAAGGGTCTGAGGTCGATGAACATACCAGGGTTTCGAATTGTATACTCCCTGGCACTCGATAGTGCTTTTCTAAGCTCATAGCTGAGAGTAGTGTTGGCTACTTTGAGTCTTTTTTCTGAAATTTGACTCGATTCTGTTGTTTTCCGTTTGAGCTGTTTCACAGGCTGTGTTGATGGTTGTGAGTTGGGTTGCTCAATAACATGTCCACCTCCAATCTTCTGTAGTATCTTAGCACCTCTGTGAGACGGGATGACAGCAGTAGCAGTCCGTTGACTTAAAACAGCATCGGTCTGGTGACTCGAAGTCGAAGCAATGGCAGTCTGTTGGCTCGAAGCAGCAGCAGTCGGTTGACTCGAAGCAGCAGCAGTCTGTTGACTCAAAGCAACAGCAGTCTGTTGGCTCGAAGCAGCAGCAGTCTGTTGACTCGAAGCAGCAGCAGTCTGTTGACTCGAAGTAGCCACAGTCCGAGGGTTTGAAGCAGCATCAGGGATGGGTCTGGTGACAGCAGCAGCGCCAATAGAGGTCCGTATACTCAAGTCAATCGGAGCTGGAGTTACTTTATCGCAGTCAGGAGGAGTTTCCAGAAAGAAAAAGTTCTTAATGGCAGCACAAATCCGCTTGTGTCTATCTCTGGAGTCAGCAGATAAAAAATAAGCCTCCCTACAGCTACCGCACTGGTAGTACCGCATGGTGTGTGTACCTCTGCAGGTGATGAGTGTGTGTGTCGACTCTGTACACAGGCTGGCTATTTAAAGGACTTGGGCGTAGTTAGTGAAAGGCGGTCGACTGCATGTATATAAACCCGGCTCGTCTAGAGACCTGCATCACTTGCACTCGAACTCCATGTCAGTGAAGTAAGTACCCTTTCACTAAACATCATTGTTTTCAAATTAAACTTAGCTTTTAAAACATTTCTCTTTTTTTACTTTGAGAGATAGTAACATTTCACTCCAGAGTCTTGATATTTTTGCACTTGATATTGTCGGCACTGTAGGCTATCTGTAGATTTTACTAGCACAACAGGAGTAGAATATCGTTATATTTTTGACTTAGACTGTGGTATTCACAGTACAGACATAGTAGTACTTGGAAGAAGTATACAATAAGCTAGACTATGGTATTAGCTATTTACATTGTTATACAGTAGTGCACTCACTATAGAATAGGTTATCACTTAGGCTATAGATTAGACTTAACATTAGAGCAAAAGTATCATAGGTTATCACTTGCGACTAGACTATAGAATGACTATAGCAACGTACAATAGAGCAAAAAGGTATCGCAGGTTATCGCTTACAACTACTTAGACTATGAAATGACTTCACATAGCAATATACAATAGAGCAAAGGTATTATAGGTTATCGCTTACGACTACTTAGACTATGGATTAGATTTAACATAGCACTGTACAGTAGAGCAAAGGTACCATAGGTGTTCGCAACTATATAGATTAAGCATTATTACGCAGTAGTATAGTCAAACAATAGAATAAAATTAGCATAAGTTTTAGATTACTTAGACCACGGCGATATACTCATACAATAGATAGCATAGTCTATCGCAACTAAGCTTAACATTATTACGCAATAGTGTACTCATACAATGATGTAAAAATAACATAAGATATTGCATAAGATTACTTAGACTATGAATTAGACAACACAGTAGTGTACCCATGAAGTAGACATAGCATAGGATGTTGCTTAAATTTGTATAGATTAAACTACTTAAAATATTGGTTAGACATTATGACATAATAGTATGACCATACACTAGAATAGCAGTAGCCCAGGTCTTGGGCTTACAACACATATTGACTGAACCTTATTCCACAGCATACGTTAGAGTAGAAACTATGAATTCAGTTTACGTAGTCTAGATTGGCATCATAATGTGTCAATGGGCTACTTGTGCAATAGCATAAAATCAGCAAAACACTTGGGTTTAGACTGTAAGGTTCTTTGAGGTTCGTCAAAAGGAGATATTACAAACCCAGTAGACATTCGTCCACCACTGGTTTGCAATCGAACAATACTAGCTTTGTATTACATCGCTGGGTTACTGGTATGATATTTAGTACACGTTTGATATATTTCAAAAACGACATTGTACATATCCTATGTGTATTATTGACAGGTATATATTCCAGTTACAAATAGACAGTTTACAATTTGTAATATTCCATTGGGTCCTCATATTACTTTGCTTTTGTACTTTTAACACATATTTTGCAGTTTTTTATCTTCTAACAACATTTTTACGATTTCAGAATGGACCTCTCAAACAAGCTTAACACTCTCATGTCAGCTCCCCACGTCCCTAGAGTGAATCTCGGGACTCTTACCTCCGAGGAGGGGTATCCGATCACGGCCGCAAGACGAATCAACACGAAATTTGGAGAGGCGGTTGCCGTAGAACTTCTAAAGGATGGGGGAGCAGTAATGACGTTCTTACCGAAACGGTTTGCCATAGGGCTAACAAATGAGGAGTTGGCAGATTTAACGCGTCCCCATACTTATCGTCTGAGGTGCCTACGGAAGTCAGGCTCCTCATATGATGTAAAGATTTGGAAGAACGAATAAACCTTCTTTTTCCTGAAAACATTGAATTGTTATTTTTACCTCTAAATACTAACCAACAATACATTATATTAATGACAAGCATTAACTTTTATATCGTCGAAAAATCCTATGACGTCGAATAATCGTCGTAATACTCCAACGTCGTACACAAAATTAATATTTTCACCTTAAAATAATAACCAACAATACATTATATTAATGACAAGCATTAACTATTATATCGTCGAAAAATCCTATGTCGTCGAATAATCGTCGTAATACTCCAACGTCATACACAAGCAGGTTTTGCGTTACATAAGGCACAGACGCAGACATACAATGACCGCATTTTTCGCCGAGTCATGCGCAATTCACTGCAGCTCGACCGCACAAGGTCGCCGCCGACCTATCCCAACAGATCGAGCTTTAGCCGCGTATTGGACTTTTACTTTCTTCCTCGGGCAAGTCTTTTCCGGAACTTTCTTCTTCGGGCAAATCTATCTACTTGGGTTGCGTTAAAAAATCCCTGTATATGCTATTCAAAAAGACAAACGTTTGAAAACGCGGCGATCTTTGGGAAAAATAGAACAAAAATTGAGGGAATATGTGTTTTAATAAAGGCCGAGCCAATCTCTATGTAAAAATTTATTTCTCCAAATGAGTTGTGACAAATTATTGACTGACCTGTAAAAAGTCTAGATTTGACTTCATACAACCTCGTATATTACAAAAAATCATAACATTTCACTTGTACTCATTGGTACTCTGGATTCACATGTTCCGAACAAGGAAGTATGATCTCGTTGCAGGTCTTGCTTCGTGCCTACTCGTTGAAATTGAATATAAATTGGTTATTACAAAGGTGAGTTTAATGACCTTTACAGAATTACCGTCACAAATAAATGCAGTTACATTATGGTTATTCGAAATAGATATACTGATATAGAAAAACTTTTAACAAAATGATTCCAAGAAATCTACAAAAACGATTCGTTACAAAATGTTTACGAGAAAATCTATTTATTGTTTTTCAGGTCAGTTGGGAATATTACAAAACATTTTTTATGTTATAGAATTATTATCCTGAATAAGCAAGACCTTTACTTCTGATTTCAGTAACTCATACTCACTCTTATTATTTAGCCATCTTTGCCCTTTCAAATTTTAAATTAACCCTCTTTACCAATCTTTCTTCAAATAAATAAAAGGTTAAAATACCTGATTGTCGCCTTGTGGTCCAAAGTATTGCCCTAGTGGATTATGTACATTTCGGCGCGAGCGCCATCGTCGGATCCGTACAAGAACTATTAACTAAACTTCCCTGAAGAGGTGCGTAAAAAGTTCACAACACAAAAAACACATGAACACCGGTCGATCGTTAAAGACGGTGACACACTATCGATCTTTTCCCCGAACAAGACCCCGAACCGAGCAGGGAGAAGGGAGAAGGGAGGTCGAAGGGAGGATGTTCGATAGTGTGTCACGGGTCCGTACACCGATCAAGACGCCGAACAAGACATCAGGCCGAGCAGGGAGACGAGCGCTCTGGAGGCGGTTTTTTGGCGAAAGATCAAAGAAAAGATCGGTTCGATGTACGGTCCGATGTACGATAGTGTGTCACGGTACATTTTTGCCCCGTACATCGTCGCGAGCGCCGCACCGAGCGGCCGCCTGCGCTAGCATTGATAGTTCTGATTTAATATGGCAATTAAACTCTTTAATTGGTAAAATAAATAAATGTTGGGTAATATGTTGCCGTTATATATTATAATCATTTAAGATGTAATGTTTGTGGTTTGTTTGGTCAAGGTTGAAAGTGTAGAAACCGTTAAATCAATTATATCAATAATATTAAGGTTGAATTAAGTAATTGATGTTGACTTAAATTCTTTCAAAAATAATATAAACATTAATATTATTAAAGGCAATTAAAATGATCATTCTGTAACGTTATTTCAATGAATAAAACCAATAGAATGCACTGCCTCCGCGCTCTCACTCGCACACACTCTCTATCTCTCTCCAAACTTCCTTTTGCCGCGCTCGGTAGAATTCGTCTGGTCTTGGTCATGTTCGGGGAAATGTTCGGAGTAAAATTTTGCTGATATTTATCTCCCTTCTCCCTTCTCCCTGCTCGGTTCGGGGTCTTGATCGGGGAAAAGATCGATAGTGTGTCACCGCCTTAATTATCATAGTGTTTACTTTTTTTACGTTTTTGTAATGTCCATAATCCACCAGGACAATACTTTGTACCACAAAGCGACAATCAGGTATTTTAACATTTGTCAATAAATTATTGGTCCGGAAACACCACAACAAAATATGCATCTTTCTTCGGTGTTCGGTATAAAAAATTGATTTAAAATGTATAGCTTGGGTACTAAATGCCGAGGCTTTCTAGTATCCAAAACTACAGCTCACTGTTTTGATAAAAGTAATAAGTAGTAACATGTATGTGTTTGTATGAAATTGCGGATAGTAGATACATTCTTGACAAAATGTGTACAACATTGATCTAATTTTTTTCAGAATTTTCTTTGACTTTCTACCAACTTGAATTTGTCTTAACTGTCTTTATTTTATTTTGAGGTCCATAGTGAAGTATCCCTTGGTAAAGGGAGTTTCGGGAGAATAGTGCTCTAATGAGTACAAAGCTAACAAGTGAGAGTTTTTCTTATGGGGGACATTTTGGTTGAATACTGCTCTAACAAGCACCAATTGATTGAAGGCTATCATATACACAGCTGACCTGTATATGTGCGAGTAGTCTGCATGTTGTTGTTGTGCTCTTGTGGCGTCTCCGCGCAGATACCCTCGTATCCTGTCCCCGATACTTTCCCCGCTGTCCTTGTGTTCTTGCCACCGGACTTTGCATTGGTCCCTGAGGGTGTGCAACCTTCCCAGACATCCCTGGTACTCGTGCAGCTTATCCACCATCCTGTAACCAATTCAATGTAAGCAAACACGAATATTGTTTAGTATTTCCAGTTTTAAGAATATCTAGAACATGTGTTTGGTTAGGTTAGGAGTTCTGTAGATGTTTTGAGTTTACAAGTTTTTCCGCCCGTCTAATTTTATGTCTAAGAGAATCATGAATATATTTATTTGTTAGTTTGTTCTGGCTCCTTTATAAAGCCAGAAGACCGCTTATTTGAATATTACAATTATATGTTTGTAAAACTAACGTAATTCCAGTCCTGATCACCTACAATGCTCAATTGGGCACACGCCTTTACCGTGGTTCTTTGCTTTTGTGAATCCCAATTCGGCTGTAAAAACTGTCAGATTATGCGTGATAGCGCGCTCGGCGCTGGGGAGACGTGGCGCTGGGGAGACATGGCGCTGGGGAGACGTGGCGATAGGGAGACTCGGCGCTGGGGAGACTCGGCACTGGGGAGACTCGGCACTGGGGAGACTCGGCACTGGGGGGTCTCGGCGCTGGGGAGACTCGGCCCTGGGGAGACTCGGCACTGGGGAGACTCGGCACTGGGGAGACTCGGCACTGGGGGGTCTCGGCGCTGGGGAGACTCGGCCCTGGGGAGACTCGGCACTGGGGAGACTCGGCACTGGGGAGACTCGGCACTGGGGAGACTCGGCACTGGGGAGACTCGGCCCTGGGGAGACTCGGCACTGGGGAGACTCGGCACTGGGGAGACTCGACCCTGGGGAGACTCGACACTGGGGAGACTCAGCACTGGGGAGACTCGGCCCTGGGGAGACTCGGCACTGGGGAGACTCGGCCCTGGGGAGACTCGGCACTGGGGAGACTCGACCCTGGGGAGACTCGGCCCTGGGGAGACTCGGCCCTGGGGAGACTCGGCACTGGGGAGACTCGACCCTGGGGAGACTCGACACTGGGGAGACTCAGCACTGGGGAGACTCGGCCCTGGGGAGACTCGGTGCTGGGGAGGCTCGGCCCCTAGGGACACGGAATCTTACCACTCACCCTAAGGGTTCCAAAGGGATTAATGCAGGTAGCAAAGGCGAATCTAACTTACCCCATTCTAGTCATAAAATTTGTGGTAGTTAAATATTTGGGGATTCACGATCCCCATTGGCCCTTAAAAAAAAATACTGTCTATGGAAACGTTTACTTTTCAATTTCCCAACTAGAACAATTACAACCGAATGTCCTATTTCAACAGGACGGTGCTCCTCCGCACTGGAGAGACTTTGTTTGAGATTTTCTGGATACGTCATTCCCAAACCATCGGATTGTTGGCCAACATCTTGGCCCCGTATGTCACCAGATATTATTGTGTGGGGCTTCACTTCTATGCCAGTAAAGTGAACACAAATAACAAAGTTCAAAGAAAGAATCAGGAGAGCTTTTGCTGAAATAAATAATAAATCTTATTTTGGGTCTTGTTTGGTCTTAACTGGAATTTAGACTTGATTATTTGCGTACAAATAATGGAAAACCTATTGAAGTTAGGTAAACTCCTTATTATATAGTAAAACATGATTTCCTAGACTCTTAGTAATTTCATAGCTTTAAGTGGAAAAAGGTTGCATATAATCTGTAATCGATGATGATTGTTTGAAAAAAATTTGTATATTAAACATTGTAAATACACATAGAAACAAAGCCGTAAGGCCGCTTATTATGTTTAATGAATTGATTTGTGTTATTAATTGGGACAGCTTGCTTTATATGTGAGCGTTCAATTAAATTCAACGGGATTTGGGCAGTTGTCTGGGTTGTTCGGCCTATTTGGTGAGTGAATTATAAGATATCATATATTTGTATAATGTTTGTAGTGTTAGACTCTTCATGCTATATATATATATATATATATATATATATATATATATAGGTTAGGTTTAAATTAGAACCACATACATTTTACCAACCGTAATAATATAGATACGCAATTTTATAGCATATGAATGGATATTATTAGCATAAACGAATAGCAATACAACCTTTTAAACGGGTTATAGTTCAAGATGTGAGGGTAAAATAGTAAGGAACTTCATTTAATATGCATTGATTTGCATGACAATTTAGCGGAAGTAAGTTGGGAAGAGCTCAAAAATCAAAATCAACCCTACCTCGATACCGGCTTTTACACCAATGGCGGTTACCCATAGGTTTTACAAAGGTTTTAAGGAATATCCTCGACAATAACTTAAAATATATCAAATTAACTAAAGAAATTTGAACATGATAACTCACAACCCTTTTAGATTTGGGTCCTTCAGCAATTCCAATCTTACTTTTGAAATTTCGTGTATTTATTAAAATATTTTAGTCCAAAAACTGTTATTTTTACATTTTTACGGAACAATACGATTTGTAAATTGAACAATTTGACACTACCCTCAACTTAACCACCTGCGCAGACCAACCAATAAGTTAGGGCTTCTTGAATTCTTAGAACAACTTGCGCAATTAAACATCACTTGGCTCAATGGCATCCATCCAAACTACCTTTAATATTTTATTTAAAATCTGTTAACTTGTTTGGTACGCAGCTTTTTACATTTGTGTCGTGGTTATTTGTTACCAGCATGGTAACTCATGTGGCTAATGTCGATGAAACATTCAGTAAATAATATTCTCGCGGCAGCAACCCTACAGCCTGCAGACTAGGCCCTCTGCGGCTCTGTAGGTGCATGCGGTCAAGCAAGCCCGCGGTTCGCATGTGCAGCGCTATGTAGAGATGATTGTGACCCTCTCCCCCTACCTTGTGGGGTAATGTTTCTCTTCCTTGTGCCAACAACAAACCTATAAACTCTAGTAGGTCCATTTATTAAAGCAGCCCTGAACTTTATAGTACGACTAATCCTTTACAACTAGAATAAGGCTTTACCTTTTCTTTGAGAATAACTTCCGAACGGGTCTTATGGCATGTTTAATATTAGTATCTGGGGACTAAACTTTGCTCAGGAAAAATCATTAGTATACTCTCAGAGCATTCTTTGGTAAATGTGATTTATCCTCGTGTTTATTGCAGTATATTTATAATCAGTCAAATGATAGTCGTAGATGAATTGTTAATGTAAGCAGCAGTTATGACTCTTATGTACTGTATACATTGTGTTGGTATTTTTGTAGCCAACACACCCTACTTAGCTAAAATAACTTAGCTATTTTTCTAATATCAGTTTAATGAGATTTTTTTTATTCGGACAAATAATCAATTTATAAAATTAAATATGCCCAGGCCTATATTTTCATGATACGTTTGGACGTTTAAGATAAGAGACGTATTATTGACCACTTAAAGTTTTATCTTTGGCATCAAAAACGTATACGCGAATACTTACACTCAAAGTAAGAAGTAAACATGAAGAAATATCGGAATCAGTGTATAATTAACACCAAATTAGAAATTGGAATAACTTTGATAGACAACCTTATGTTTACCTAATTGTCAAAGCATATATTTTTTCAACCAAGTAACCTTTATATAATGGGCGTTGTCATTGTTTTTCCAAAACTAATTTTAAGTGTTTTCGGTGGACGCCCCTTTATATTTTCCATGCACAAACAGGCCTAATCAGTTGTTCGTTCTCGTTGTAGTCAATATGTACACAGCGATTTTAATGTTAGACATAAACTTCTGGCATGTCAGTCAGCTGATTCAAATGTCCAGAATTAAGGTCGTCTACCATAGAAGACATATTATGTTATGTACCACAAAAAAACGATACATAGGTATACCGGTAATTTATTTTTTTAACTAACCTGTAAATCAAGCTCGTTGTGATTTCGTCGTAAAAAAAATGCTTGTAGTGTTATTTGCAGACGATATCGTTTTATCTTCTCCTAAATTTCACTCCGCCACATAAGCTTATGCCTAAATTTTTGCCAGCCTTATAACTTTTTAACATTCAATAATTAATTATAACCTTTATTAGTGGGTGCATTACAATAGGGAATTTTGTGAAATTCAAGATGTCACTATAGTCAAGTAGAAATAAATTATCTTAAATGTGCTACCTAATAAATCTAAAAACAGGTATGAGTTTAAGTTAGGAGTGTTTCGTTTTATTATCTCATTAATTTCATTACTCGACACATTGACCTAATTTGTTACTAATTTTCTGGTATAATATGCACAATGGTATGATTCTGATTGTTCTTCCCTTGTGGTCTGTATACACATATGTTACAATCATGTTTACGTTCGTGATTCATAAAATAAAATAATAATTTGTCATCCGTAATGGGGGAATGGCATTCCATAAGGCCATGTCAAATTTCTGAAAGTTTGTACGCATATTATGGCGAAAATATATTTTTCCTACAGTCACCCGACAAAGTGGGCTTCCTTGCACATATTATAGTACAAAAAGCCTTACTTAGGCACAACGTTTTTACTTTGGAGCACACCAGTATTCCAACCAAACAGCACGAAACAGCGTGCTTTTAATATGCACGTAATCCGTGTACGCTTGAAAATAAGTTGGCAACACTTAAAGATATTACGACTACGATCACGTATTTTGGTAAAAGTAAGTGAGCGAATGGACAACCACAACTGATTAGCAAGGGAATGAAAATGTATAGCAAGAGAAAATCAGGTGATCGGTCTTCCCTTGCTCTAAATTAGAGCCCGGGAAAAAATTGTTTTCTTCGATTTTAGCTGTAATCGAAAATAGTTCCTTTCTTTACGGAGTGATGTAAAAGAAGTTTTTATTGAATGACGAATAAAACTCCTTAAATTATGATTTCAAAGTTGCTTTAAAATTGTAACGCTTATACATGTTTATTGTATAGGATGGTTGGCGTTCACACTTAGATAGAAAGCGATTGCAAGTTTTTTTTAATTGAGCTTACAAAGTTCTAGTTTTATTTCTCGGTTAAAAGTAAACTAGTCCGTTTCGTGGGATTTATCTGTTTTTGGATTAAATGGACTGACGTAACAATTATAATTTTATTCATAAACATATTACTACATAAAAATATAAATGAGAAGGAAACTTCAATGGGAGCATGCTCTAAATTCTGAAATGGGTAAAAGCGGTATTATGGCATTATCTAAACTAAAGGTTCATTTAAAGTTTTTTTGAGTTTTTTAAAACTATACGAGCAACTAGATTTATCTAGTTGGCTCTGTCTTGTTGTCCTAGATTATTCTGTTTGCAGGACAAGAGGTTGAAAATAAATACTAAGGCAATTGGGGATAGATGTGAACTTTATAAAAAATGCTAGCTAGAAACTACTTTTTTCATTTCGAAAAAGTTCATGAGTTTTTTAGAGATCAAAATAGACCCTTCTCATAGCTTTAGAGGTGCAATGGCAATAATTTACCTCTTGCTGAGAAATAAATCTTGTTTGAAAAAGACGAGAAAAATAATGTTTTGTAAACACTTAATTTTCATTAAATAGTTTGTACAAATGTTAACAGCAATCTGTTACTTGTGACTAAATTGGTTCAATATATTAAAACTACTGAGTTTGTAAACTAACTCCCACTATTATCTCCGGAGGAATATTGTTTAATAAAAGATACCAACAAAGGATAGCAGTTATTTAAATTATTAAATCGCTAGAAAAGTGAAGCAAATCACATTTTTCACCACACCTGAATAGTAAGTAAGCCCATTTCAGTAAGTAAGTAAGTAAGTAAGATGGCTTTCAGTCACACCCTTCTACAGTATTGAAGAATTCTTTGCCTGTGATATTAGCCTAGTTTTTTAACCACATTGATTTTTTTATCTGTGATTTTATATTGTGATTTTATCTTGTGTGAATTTCTAACTTGTACAACTTTCATTTCTAGCTGCTTGCCTAGTGTATTATTTATTCAAGTATGTCGCCCACTGTGATTTGACTTTTTTATATGTACTTAATTACTAGTGCATATATTATTTAGTAAGCCTGTCTGTATTATTTATAATTTATCTTATAGGTACCTATTTTTTGTGCATGTAAACCTTAATTGGTGTAGCTTGATTGCATGTATCTCTCTGATTACCTTGTTTACTATTTATTGACATGATCTATTGCATTTTATGTATAATGTTTGATGATCAAATAAATCTATCTATCTATCTATCTATCTATCATTTAAAAAAAGTTTAAAAATAGCAAATGCTGCATATAAAAGATAAACGATCTTGTAGGGTTGTGAGGTTACGTAAGGAAGCCCGACTGAAAACCCCTTTGTGCCATCACTTTTTGCGTTTCATCTTTCCATGAATCCAATCGTTTAACATTCATGATTTCATCTTGTTTGCGCTGCATTTAATTTAACCTATAAACTGTGTATCTCTAACTATAGAATATTGTGTCCAATGATTCTAAAATCGTAGCCTTGATTGACTATCTGAGTTGGGGGCATTATATAAGTATAACAAATGCAAGGCATAGTCTTTGGCTTTTAATTAAACTAAACGAAAGTAAAAGAGTGGTCTCGGATAAGATTTTTCTATGTCCTACATTCACATCCAAAGACTAGTTAAAGTCCTGAACCTATTTCCGTTATACTCCAGGCTAGGCCTAGAGGGTCGCGGCATCATCACATAGAATAATCTGTGACTGGAGGGATTTGAACTCGGGCCTTCAAAAACCGAAGCCCCTGTTCAAACATTAGACCACCTAGCTCCCCCGAATCTATCACTTCTAATAAAAAGAAAAAAAACTGTTATAGCTTCTTCCCAAATGAAGAAATTCGTTAAAACAAGAGAAAATAGTTTGGTGTGTCGAACTCCAAGGTATCGAGTTTGAACTAACATTTTCCATATTCCGTTACAAAATATAAAACTAATTGATAATATACATACAAATAATAAACAAACTGGTTTCCTTTGATGTCTGCATCCAAATACTGGCACAAGGAAGGATTTGAGTAAATTTGATATGTACAGGTAAGGTCAAAATACTTTTCCTTCTTGGAGCTACTAAGCACCTAAGCTATACTGTCGAGACTGAACTTCTTAGATAATAAGCAACAAAAGGTCCGTGATAAGTAGTAGAGCTGGCAATAATCCAAAATAAAGCTGTGTAACAAATTTTACTAAATCTAAATCACGACAGAATCAGAACAAAATTTGAACAAGCAATAATTTGTGAAGTTATATATTTATTAAAAATATTTCTGGAACTTCTTGTTTATCACTTACACGTTTAGTTTAAGTGATTTAGATTTACAGCTTAATTCATTAAATTTGCAGTAAAACGAACAGAAACTATTTATACTGTAAAAATATCCGGAAAATGTCGCGTTTTGAGTTTGTTGTTGATAGGCCTATTCCGTTGACATGTATAAAACACACACAGTTATACCAAATTCACCTTACAAAGTTATATGGTCATTCCTGCACCAGTAAACAACCATAGTAACGCATGTAAACCTTTGCAAGTAAAAAGCTTTTTAGTTTTTATAATATAGAATTCTTCATTTGACCCGAAAACTAGGAATCATATTTATAAACGCGTTTAATCTTATTTGTCCGTGCACATTGACTTTGATAACACTATTTACTGTGTGTGTTTTCCAATCTGTAGGGCTATTATAATATAACACAGCTCACAATGAAGAATATAATGAAGAATGAAGAGCATCAGATGTGGCGATAATACAATGAAGTCATGCAGTTTGGGAAATAATATGAATAGTGTGTACCAAGAACTTGCAAAAATCTTTTTAACCACTTTATCAACTTAATCACATAATAAACTAAGGTTTAAATTTCTCTTAGAATATGTATAAAAAATGTGCTAATCTTTCACTCCCACACCACATTTCACACGATTTCCCAAACTAGACATAACAGTTCTAAAATAGCTAACATGTCGGATCTGCTCTCAAATACACGCAACAGTTTCATATACATCGGTTTTAATATTGAATATTTTATATTAAATGTTTAAATATATTTAACATTTTAATATGTTGGAGTTTGGCGTTTGTCAGTGTCAAGTTTCAGGGATTATTACTCGACGAACCTCTCCTCTAAGGATTGTCATACTTGAGAAACAAAGAGGCATAAAGAGGTTCCTGCAGTGACGTTTAGGGCCAACTGTTTGAATCTTGATAAATACGTTCAGACTTATGCTTAGATTATTTATATCAAATAAACATTTTCAGACAAATGTGTATGTACCTATTATATAGTTTTGAGCCTAAATCATAACACTATTAAAATAATAATACAAATAACAAACATAATTAACAAAGTACCCTGTTTTTAATATAATTATTTTATTTTGATGAAATGTTTCGGAAATGTATGTAGAAGAAGAGTTAACTATGTATCCACATTATAAAAATGACTCGACGAAGATACTAAATATAGTACTTCCGAAACTAAACCAACCAATATACGGCAAAATAAAACTAGGGAAATAAAGAAAGAAAACATTTAATATAGTATATTGAAGAATCAAATACCAATATATAATTAAGATTTATTTAACATATTTTCTATTTAAATTTTATTTTGTACATATTATTATATAATATTAATTTTGTTAGTTATATTCCTTCCAAGACAGTTCCTTCCAAATTTAAAGGAGTTATGGCAGTGGGCGGATTATATGCCCACTAATACTATAAACGTAAAATTAAGTGGTTTAAGGATTTGGTTAGGCTGCAGGTTTGCTGCAACGAAACATTTAATCATCTTAATGATACTGTTTAAGGTGTATACGAAGAAACTTGTTGGTCCTGTATACATTTGTAAGAACAATTTATAGACAGATCTATGTTAGATCAATCATGTTTTATTATTACAGGAATCGCCCAGACCCACACGTATCAACAGTTTGACATGACAGTGACTGGAGTATTTATTTTATTTATCTGTTTTTACTTCCCGCTTGTTAGGTCAAGCTATATGATTTAAGTTTACTGTTTCAAAAGTCTAAGTGATATGACTCTATTAGAAGTTTAAGTTTTACTGACTAAGATTTTTAACCATAAACTTTATATGAACCTGCCTACTACATCTTTCAGTGTAAACAAGGAGCAGGATTGTAACGATAAGTTTATAGAACTTATATTGTTTAATTTGTTACATTGTAGCTAATTGTTGTATTTACGATGTCTTGTCTTGAGTCTTGAACTTTGCATAAATAATTTTCCAAGCAAAAAGGTCAAAATTAGATTCCTTATATTAAACATAAACTAATTGACCTTGTTAATTGTATTGTATTTATTTAAAAAAATGATTGTTATTAAAATATTAAACTGGGCAATAACTAAACGTATTTTTAAAGAATTATGTTCTTAAAACCCGACTTAAATCAATATGAATTCGTCACAATTTGTCTTAGGAAATAGACCAGTAGTAAATTGCTTGCAATGTATCATAAAAGTTTTAGTTTATTTCAATATTACAATAAACTCAATATCTTAAGTTCAAATTCCAAGCAAAGAAATATCAAATAAATACCTCAATCTGTGAAAACTTCTAACAGGTTTCGGGCCATATGATTCACTCTGATAGTAGTTTCTAAATGCACAAATCTAATGTAAGTTACGTATTAGAGACTTTCATTACGAAAAGGTTTAGGGATTCAATTAAAGGTTCAATGCGGCGTACACCCTACGAGAGTTGGACAAACACTAGTGTAAGAGGGTTGAGTTGGAGGGTTTGTGCTGCACGCTGAACTGTCACAGAGTTCAGTGTAGACGGTGGCGCGGAGTGGCGAATGTCCAAACTACAACCATTGTTGAAACAACAATATGAAGTAAATATCTTGCCTAAGATACCCTTTTATTATCACTATTACAAATGAAGGTAGGAACGCAACTGGAACCCAAATATTGATGAAGAGTAGTATAGAGTGGGATGCCTTGTGTAGCTTTGTTACTGACCAAGAACAGCTGTTTCTTTAGTTAAACAGCTGTTCCGATGATATATTCAAATCCAATGGTCTAAGCAAGCTGGCCTCAGGATCAACCCAGCGACCTTTTGATTATTAGGTGGGCATTACACCCTTATAATAACTAAACATACATTTTTAGAAAACTAATATTCGCATAAGTATATGAAACCTAGATAGTCGACTAAGTATTGAACAAATTACTGTGAGGTTACTTTTGCGACTGTATAAAAACGTTCAATACAATACACTTTTAGTAATGTTTTCAACTGAAACTTTTTAAACTAGTGAATTGGACAAAATCTAAAATTGTTAAGCCTATTAGGTTTATAAGGTAATTTTGGAACATTTCTCTTGATATACATTTTTAGCTTTGTTCAACCGTTCTTAAAATATAGACGACAGAAGTTTTATGATGATAAACAGACACAGTAGATTGGAGACTGGAAACCCCACTGAGACTAGTATCGTGCCTCAAACCCCGATTACAAGGGACAATTTGACAATCTACTTGTCAGTGAATCTTTAAGAAGCATGTAAACCTGGGAGCGAGTCGCTAGTTCTGTAGCGAGGGTGTCGTGAAAATAGCATACTGTGAAGAAAGCCCACAGAAACCCCAAATGTAGTTTCAAAAGGAATCCAGCCAGTCTATATCTTCTTAGAAATAATGAATGTCACGTAGACAAAAATAAAAGTTGAACTAATTAGTTCGTAGTTCCAATCACACACCCAGCATTTGCACTGGCAATGTGTTTGAATACGGAATATGTTTTATCAGAATGTTTAAATTCAGTAGAGTACAGGTTCATCAATGTTAACTATTCATTTAACTTAGCAATATACTTAGGCTTCGTTAATATTATATTCTTTTTCTATTTACATTCTTTTCTTGTATTTCTTCTTGACAGAAGGTCTAACCAAGTTTATATAGGTACTGTATATGAAACTGTCTTTAAATGCTCTTCGATGTTTTATTTTCTACATAATTATTCACATCACTTTTCAGTAACTTATCTAACCTAGAGTTTCGTTTCAGCTGCCATAGCTTGTGAGGAGCTATTTTATTGCATGCTCTACCCATTTTTTTTTACTCACCTCTACCCATCTCCAAGTGTTTATTTCCTGGTAACGTAAACCCAACCCTAAATGTCGCATTGCCACTTGTGCGCTTTTCGGCATACTTATATCAATTTGTAAATTAATCTGGTTGAAAGGTTGGAGACCCGACTTATAGAGTCATTTACAAGTAACTGTCCTCTTGGCGATATTCCTGTGCAGAGGCAACTCGTGGAGTAGTGGTTTGTTCATTGCAGGCTCCGGCCAAGGGGGAGATTAGTCCAGTGGTAGCTCTAGCTGAGTGGTTATCGTGCGTGCCCTATAGTCGAAAAGTTACGGGTTCGATCCTAGAAAAAGTCAGAGGCTCTTTGATGGTTCTAAACTTGGCCCAGCTGTCCTTGATTATTGGGCTTGTTATTCACATTCCTGGCTAAAGGGACAAATTAATTCACTACACGCACTCTTCATTGAAAATCGTGCAATGTTTATATTTTTTAATCCGAAACAAATAAACGTCATAAATATATAGCGTATAGCTTAGTATGAATGTACTAACTAAAAACTACAAGCTTTGACTAAATAATATTAAAATGTTTGAATCAACATCCAAATTCTTTCACTCACCCGCAAGCAGCTAATATGTCTCGAGAAATTTAGCCTACGTTTAGAAATATACAACTTCTACATACTCCAAAAACAAAAATTGTAAGAAAGCTATAAACTGATTATAATTGTCTTAAATTTCATTTTACTATTACTCCATCATGAAAATGCAAAATTCCCAAATTTTGAAGTTAAGTTTACCTAATCTAGAGGTTATAAACACCTTCTTGCCAACGTAATCCTTTGTAGTCTTTGTAGTCTTAATGACTACCGGTTTCGACTCACTTATGGTGTCATTGTCAAACCTAGGCGTCGTTGTGCTCCTATGAGGTCGTCAGAAAGTCTTCAAAACACATAATTCATTCGTAAAAATGTTTGTTTGTGTTCGTTTTCTTTATTTTATTCGTCTCGTTTATGTGTTTAAAGACTTTCTGACGACCTCCTAGGAGCGACAACCACGCTAGGCTTGACAATGACACCAAGTGTGTCGAAACCGGTAGCCGGGTAAAGCGACAACAGGACTGAATCTGACCTGGGCCAGCCTGAATGCTACAGTCATGTAGCATTTTCTGAGGGTGCGACATTAGGACAGAATGGAATCTCCCCGTTCTCCCTGCCTAATTCCCATCACCCCAGCATTGGTAAAGACTACCAAGGATTACGTTGGCAATAACGTATTTAACCTCTAGATTAGTAATTGTTAAGTAATATGGAAGGCAACACACCAGAAATGAAGTTAATTTGACCACTAAGCTAGAAAAGTCTTTTGACTTAATTTTTTGATAACTAAACCACAGCTGAAAATTTGCTCTTTGATTTAACAGTAAAGATATTCTTCTCCACAAGAGATAGTAGGTTGACATGCATCGGCGTTGAAGCCCAAAAAATAACGTTCTCTGTTTTCTAATTTTCCCATTTTTTGTTCAAAAATATTATTTGCCGAGCAATTTACCTTCACAATTTCTATAAATCCTGCTTATAGTTGCTTATGGACTAGCGTGCATCCTTTCGGACAGTATAAATAACATTTACTTTGGAGTCTTGCAAATAGACTTCTCATCTTATTCATTATATTGTTAAATTTAAACCCTGTAAAGCCAATTTAATATTCCTTTGTTTAAGGGTAGATTTTAATATTTGTGTTCTACTCTTTAGCTATAATACTAGGGCCAGGACCTTACAAATAGGTGGCAGTATTCAGTTAAAATAATTTTGAAGTTGATTAAATAACAGAATAAACCCGTAAACGATATGTTCTCTGGATAAATAGGTCAGAACGAACAGTCGATACGTAAGATTGATGAAGCTATGATTCCAATGTGTAAATGTTGGTGTCCATGTATGCAGTAGAACAGTTCGCGTAATTTAAATTATGTATTTACCATTGAGCAAACTACTGTGTTTTTCTACATCTTAAAACCTAAGTTACCGTATCGTTTCTCCAGACCATTCGCGCTTTTAAGTTATTGACAGCTATTTGAGGTAATCACTTAATCCCTTAAGGGAATTGCAGTAAAGGACTATAAAAAGTGACCATGGAACTACGTCAACAACTTCATGGGGTTTGCGCAATAAAATCGCGATAACCTGAAAGCACCATGTGCTATTCCCTGATGAGTTTTTAAAAGTCTATCTTAGATTACAGGTTTTTCTATATTGTTTATTATTGGCGAGATATTTAATTTAATTTAAGAAACTAATGCAGGAACATGACTTTTTCATTGATAATGAAAATAGCCAAAAATATCTTGTATATTTTACCCGTTGCAAAAATGCGATCTCTGTAAATTGACGTTTTTTATCAATAGTTCTGTTGGCGAAGGTATCTGTAAGTATACACAAATGTTATGATATACTAATAATTTTATTTAATCTAAGCTAAGTGACGAAAGTTTGATGTTGATCACTCGTTCATTTACGACAGTAATACTTGACGTTTTTAATTCAAGTTAAGGCTCTTTTGTATTTAACTAAAACAACCTTTTGTGAGTTTATTGCAGTAATCAATAACGTATGTAGTCACTGGGTGTTGATTAAAGTGAACATTGCTCTTGTTATGAACCTGAGTGGATACAAGATAAGTTACAATTGTAAACTCGCTAAGTGATCAGGTTTTCTGTGACAGAATCTAGATCTTAAATCAATACACATATACCATACATAAGATTGAATAGCAAATATATATTTTTCCAAATTTAATATAGGCCTACACCAAGTACGATTTGCACTATTCTTGTTCTACCCTGTTCTAAGTGTCCAATTTAAAGGATCAACTACAGAATATTTAAGCATTAAGACATTTAATTTTGTTGATTGAACAAATTAAGCTTTTATTTATTTGCTTTTGATAAAATTGCCAATCAAATCATGTTTAAACTTGTAAATGTGTATTCGTGGGAAGATTTTCAACTAAGCGTGGGTTTAAGGTATCATAGTTATGATGTTATTTAAGGAACTATGTCAGCTGGGCAAGGAAAACTAACTTTGCATTGAATATATCTCTCATCATTTATAATAACAATTGTTTTACTTTGAAAGTTTTATTAAGTTTATTACAACTAATTTTTAATGTAACTAATCTTGTTTGGATGGAATAGTGCATTCTTTACTTATTAATTAAGAGCTGTCTTAAATTTTAAAATAATTTATCAGTTTGAATTTAGTTTTTTTATTAAAGCCATATTTAAATGAGATCTATGCTAGTTCAGCTTGATACATTAAAAACATTTAAGATAAACGCCTTGGTACCCATAAATCTATACAATTGTCTCATTCTACAAATAGACTTACGTATCTAAACACTACGATTGACATAATCTCCTTGACGTGAAATCCTTTGACGACATTTTCGCCGGCACTTACCTACGTGCTCTTATCCTTGCGGATCGGCAGAGATGTTTGATTGTCATCTTGTGTCCTTATCACTACTGTCAGAGGTCACCACAACGTTTCACATTTCACATGTACATTACGGTACAGTAGCTCGGAAACTGCCGCCGCCGCCACCGCCACAGGTTATCAAATACTGATAAGTTTTACATATACATCACCTCTTATCAATAGCTTGAGTCAAAAGGAAAAAACCGGTAAAATTGACAAGTGTTCTTGTTCAACCGAATGGTACAAAGGGGTTCAATCAATTGCTCGAACGACTATCTGTTCGGGATATCTAATGACATTTGACACTTGAGCCAGTGATGAATTACTTTAGATGATCCGGTGTATGAGGTTTCTTCAGTGTACATTTTCTAGTAAATTCCAATGGCAGTATCTTTGTATGTAATGCATAGATATTGTTAATGTTACAGAAGTGAAAATAAGCGATTACAGTTTTTTATCGTGATGAAATTATGTTATCAGCACAAGACACGATACGTTTTATACATTGTGATTGTGGGTAGGCCTACAGTACGAAGACTTCGATAAGTATTTTTATTTACACTACTAGTTTCAGTTTATTTTTCTTTTAGAAACTGAGGACGATGGCTAATGGCAATAGCAGTCTAAAACCTTCTTAAGTGCCATAATATTTGTCACATGGCAATACTTTCTTTTCTATCTAGATGACATTGATTTTAGACGTATTCTATGTTATACAATGTTATGATAGTAAGGTTAAATTAAATTTTTACTAATAACTGATGTGTATGTGCACTATAACAGTAGCGATGAACACACACTACAGTAAATACTTTCAAAACACCACAAAGACATTCTCGACAGATAGGGTTTAGAGAAAGTAAATACAAAGATAAGACAAATTAGCGAGGTCATAAACCAAGCAGCTACAGTACTGTACTGTACTAAATAGTACAGTACTGTACTGTGCTAGTTGTACACGTTTAATCTTGATTTGCATAGTTGCACAATAACGAATAAAACAGTAGTAGCAAAGAAGATTGTTAGACTTTTAGTAGTTATGGATTTTAACTTTTGACGTTTGTTAATTTATCTGTCGTCAAAACTGTGCTTTTGATCAGGAGTTTAAACTAGATAACCCTGATAAAAATACTGCAGTTCTAAATACATAATTCATAATACAGTATGACGAATGTATATTTGCATACATTTAAAGCCGTGTAAAAGTTGTGGCTATAGAATGAATCCTTATATCCTTGAAGTAGCCGCTAATAGTAACTAAGTTTCTAAATGCTTAGTGGTAAAGCTTAGTACAATAATAAGACTGCAAAATTACATAGACTTAAAATCCGTTTGATTTGTCGGAGTAAACGGATCGGCGAATTAAGCAATATAGGTCAGAAAGTATTGATAAAGCTACAAAACAAATAAGATGGGGATTTGTCGTATATCAAAGATGTCGGAGGGACGAAGGAAAGCAAATTCAATCAGTGTTGAATAAACATAAGCCCGAGTATAAAGAGACTCCGACGTCTTTTCTATTCCGAATGCAAATGCCAACATAAAGTAGGTGTGTTTGTCCGCTGTGAAATCTTCCCTTCGTAAACACTTGAACCGTTCTGGCCGTAACTTACGTCCATGTCAACGTCGGTATTATATTACAACTTCAGTATACCATTCAATCGTCTAAGTTTACAAATTAAAAATGGCATGTACAAATTACTTATGTACTTATTTATAATGTCGACCTCGTTCAGTATGGTAGAACACTGTACAAATTAACTACATAATAAATTAATTACATAATAGTAACTCTAAGTAGTTATTTATTTTCTCTTTGTATTTATTTATTAGCAGCTGTATATTACCTCTTTCGTTGTCTCTGTTCTTAAGTAGCAATTGTATGTTACCTCTTTCGCTGCCTCTGTTCTTAAGTAGCAATTGTATGTTACCTCTTTCGCTGCCTCTGTTCTTGAGTAGCAGTTGTATATTACCTCTTTCGCTGCCTCTGTTCTTGAGTAGCAGTTGTATATTACCTCTTTTGTTGCCTCTGTTCTCGAGTAGCAGTTGTAATGCAAGCCTATGCAACCCTGCTTCTATTTTTTTTTTTTTTTGAACAGAGGCAAACAGACCGGTAAATGTTAGGCATACTCTATAATAATTTTAGTTCTAGTACCTGGGATTACTGAAGATAACCGCCAGGGGAGGGAGACGAGTTAGGATTGGAATTCTAAACACTGCAATATCAACTAAGCTTATTAGCAACATGATTCTAACTTATAATACTGAACTTGTAGGCTACATAGAAGTAGCAGTTGTTTATTTACTTGCTTTTGAGCAAGAGCTAACCAGTAAATGCGAGGTTTTATTTACTCCAACAATAGAACCTTTTGTTATACATGACTATTAAGATAATTTTGGAAAGTGTTTTACCTACGGCCGTCTTTTAAAGTAGCCGTTTCAGTTCAGTTCTTAGAATTGAAAATTTTCTCATAATAGCATTGTTTACTTTCATAACCAACCTTTGAAGAGAGTCTCAATGGCAAAAGACTTGGGAGTGATTTTCTCATCAGACTCCTCCTTAGACGAGCATGTGGATTACTTATGTAAAAGAGCCAACCAGTGGCTGGGCTTCCTATTTCGGACTACTCGTGGACAAACGAATGCCATCTCTCTCAAGACTGTATTGCTCCCTTATCTGACAGCTGTTGGAGTATGCCAGCCCAGTTTGGTCACCCTTCCACCGAGGGCCCATCAACAAACTCGAAGGTATCCAGGAGAAATACATCAGATTTCTCGGTGTCCGCCAAGGCATGCAGTACCGTGAAGTCCCAGTGGCCGTCTTCCAAAACAATGTAAGCCTGCTAGATCTTCACTTGAGACGCTGTGTGGCAAACATTGTTTACCTCCACAAACTTCTCAATGGCCAAATTGACTGTCCCGCTTTACTTGCCCAAGTGGACCTCCGTGTGCCTTCTAGAACACGTTCACAAGATCTGTTCGGCAGGAGGCACTTCAGTTGTAGCCAATACGATTATCACGCTCCTCTTCCAAGATTTCTTCGTCTTGGTAACACTCTGGGGGCCAGTATCTACATCTTCGGAGACACCACGGGGACTTTTCGAAGGAAGGCTACGGCCCGGTTGTCTTAACTGTACCAGCAACAAAATTTACCATAGGGTTTTATATTTGTTATGTAGAATATTTATTTATAAATGTGCATGTAAACTGAGTGGTACTTCTTGTTCTCTTGTCTTGTGAAACTTTTAAAATGTTTACTTATACAGTATATTAATCTGTCATAATTTTTTTCTCAATTACCTTTTTGGTTTTTGTTGCCTTTAAGTTCTTGTAGTTTCTGATGTCTAACATTTTTTCTGTTAAATTAATATCTATTTATTCAATTGTATAACTGCGTATTTATTTATTAGTATAAGATTGCAATAATCATTACCTATCATTTTTTAATGTTCTTTGGCCGTTTGAATGGAAATAACATAAAATAAATAACAGCATAGTTTTTTACGGAGTATGTTTTATCTATGGTTTTACTCATAACAACACTGGTAACGGACCAAAGAGGTTCAAGGATTGAGAGAGAAGAAGTAAAATAATTGAAATGATTCGAAATTTAACTAATCAGCTGTTCGGCCAATTTAATTGTCAAGTGGTGCAATTAGTGTTTAGTACAATGTTTCGTTGCATCACTATCAGTGGCAATGAGAGGTTATAAACGAAAACCTAACCTCTCTTAGAAGTATGAGTAGTGAATTTTAGTAATTAAAACACTGTCGTAGGTAAAGTAGGGTGCGCAACTCGCGTAAATAGTGTTAACGACACTCGTAAACACCATGTACAGCGCACTGTACAGCGGTGACCTCTCAGAATCCGAGGATGAAGCAAGTGAAAAGTGAACATTATAGTCGTCTATAGAGGTACTACTGATTTTATGTCACGTTCTATGGCTTTTCCATACATAATGATCAAAGTTAAACCTTAACGTGTGCCGTGACTACAAGCAGCTGTGGGTTACGGAGGCTCGTAAACATAGAAACCGTTTGAATAATACCAATCTCTGCAGCACATGGGCATCAAAACCCTTTTATATAAACGATCACCTGACTCTCCACTACAAAGTAATCCTCAGCAGAGCCAGGAAGCTGGTGCGTCACAAGAAAATCGCCCGCGCCTGGACCAGAGATGGCAGAGTGTTCGCAAGACAGTCTGAAGACCCCGGATGTCGTACCACACTCCTCAACACGATGGCTGACCTAGACGCACTGTACAGCGGTGACCTCTCAGAATCCGAGGATGAAGCAAGTGAAAAGTGAACATTATAGTCGTCTATAGAGGTACTACTGATTTTATGTCACGTTCTATGGCTTTTCCATACATAATGATCAAAGTTAAACCTTAAACGTTTTTTTTTTGTTTTTTATGTAGTGATTGGGTTTAGTTAGTTTGTAAATTTTGAGAATAATATTAAACACAAAAGCGGGGGTGATGCAATTTGTTTCATTATTTTTTTTGTATACAAGATACTTAGAATATAACTGTAACCATCACTTAAGTATTAGTATCTATCCTCACCATTAAGTTAGTAAATTTTTGTTACGGTATTGATAATAATGCAATTAGTTTGGAATTAATAAAATTAAGTAGTATATTATTTTTCTCTATAACGATCTAGGCTATTTTGTTGTTAGCAGCATAACGGTATAGGAGTATTTCTAATCTTTTTATTTATTCTAATTATTTTCAAACATTCCTAAATAGGTCTGTTAGTCAGATAAAAAAATTTAAAATCAACACAGTAATCTAAGTTCCCTACATTTTTGGATGTTGTGCATTTTTCCCATTTTTTCCATAGAATTCTATATTTGTAGAATATTTAGATATCGCAATCGTCCGCGATTGTGCATATCTCAAATAACCTGATTCCGTATCCGAAATATTTCAAAACTGATGTGACCGATAAGTTTTATCTAAACCATAGAATGTTAAAATAAAATAGAGTAGAGTAGACTTTCTGTTAGATTTCTTTTGTTTTGTTTTTAATATTTTGCTATCAATGTTTATTTCTAGCTTTATTTTAATCCCTTGTGTGTAGTAATGTATAACGGCTTGGCGCGTGTCAGACAGCTAACATGGACGGAGACGATGACATACTTGGTATTGACAGCTACAGGAACAATGATTGTATGGAGTTTGATAATTATAGACAATTTTCGGATTTATTTACCTTAGAACCCTCTGAGGGGTTTTTAAAAGTTATTCATTTCAATATTCGCAGTTATAATAAAAATATAGATAATGTATTAATTCTTCTTGAAGACTTGAAAGTAAAATTTGACTTAATTGTACTTACTGAAGCGTGGTTGGAATGTGGAAACAATTTGACAGATTTGGAGGGATATGATTTGTACTCAACTGAAATACATTGGAACAGAAACGACGGTGTAATTGTGTATTGTAAAACTGAACTTGGAGTAACATCACAACAGATATCAATGGGTGAGGCGACGGGATTACAATTAGACTTTTACACTGATAACAGACACTTTAATGTAGTAGCCATATACCGTAGTCCATCTATGAACTATCATTCATTCGTAACTGATCTAAACAACTACTATAGCAATGTTAATAAACACACTACTTACTTTTATGTTGGTGACATCAATATTGACATTTTACATAGTTGTCAAAATGTTTTTGAAAAAGACTATTACTTAAACATACTTTACAGTGTTGGCTTTACTGATTACATAAACAAACCGACAAGAGTAACTGAACGATTTGAGACCTGTATTGACCATTTATTTGTAAATCACTTTGATTATTCCGCAATAAGTTCATGCATACTTAAAACAGATGTTACTGACCACTATGCTATTGTTGCTAAACTTGAATACTGTTCTTCTAAAAATCTACACACAAAAACAGATGACAACGAAACAATCACTTACATAGACCAGAAATTGCTACAAGAGCTGATTGAGCGTCAGCCATGGGACCATGTTCTGGCTCTGCATGATGTTAATCTCTGCTGTGATGCATTTATTAGTACTTTTGACCATCTTAAATGCCAAGCGACGAAGTCTAAATATAAAACCAGTAGGCATAAGAAACTAAAGCCTTGGATCACAACCAATCTAATTCGTGGGATACGTGAACGTGATAAATTAAGTAAACGTGTAAAAACGCACCCTTTCGACGAAAACTTAAAAGTCAACTACCGTAATTATCGTAATTGGCTAAACCGAGAAATCAAGTCAGCAAAAATTTCCTATTACAAGCACAAAATTCTCGAATCAACTGGACGGCCAAAAGAATTTTGGAATATAGTAAATGAAATAAGTGGTATAAAGAAAATTCGTGAAAAATTTCCATTAAGTCTTTTTTATGAGAAATCCGATAAGGACGGTATAAAAAAAGTAGCAAACTCGTTTAATAACTTTTTTACAAATGTAGGTAGGAATCTTGCCCAACGCATACCGCAACTGGCTGGACCTCCGCTGATTGACGATTCAGCGTTCAGAGTCAGACATGAGTTCCGGCTAGAGCCGGTCACCGACAGCCAACTTGAGTGGTGCATTAGGGATTTGCGTGGTGGATCTGCTCCTGGTATAGATGGAATTTCGGCGATTTTATTACAAAATAATATTCCGGCACTGATACCTCCACTCAAACACCTAGTTAATCTAAGCATTCTCTCAGGACAATTTCCTGACCGTTTTAAGATAGCGAAAGTAGTTCCTTTGTATAAATCTGGCACAAAGCAAGAGTTAAACAATTATCGCCCAATATCCCTGTTGAATGTTATGTCTAATGTTTTAGAAAAATGTGTCAAAATACAATTGCACTGTTATTTGGAAGATAATAATTTGTTATCAGAATGCCAGTATGGTTTTAGGAAGAGTAAAAATACTAGTGATGCTCTCTTCGCTATGAATAAATATATTTCGGAGTGTATTAACGGAAATGAAAAAGCATTGACTGTGTTCATTGACCTTGCAAAGGCATTTGATTCCATTGATAGAAATATTCTTTTAAATAAAATGGAATGCATCGGAATTCGTGGTTTGGCCCTAAAATGGTTTAGTAGTTATTTGAATAAACGAAGCCAGTTAGTTTCTATTAACAACAATTTTAGCGATATACGTGAAATAGACTATGGAGTTGTCCAGGGCAGTACGCTGGGACCATCCCTTTTTTTAATTTACATAAATAATTTAGACAAACTTCCAATCACAGGAAAGCTCTTTTTATTTGCCGACGACACTGCAGTTATATTCAAAGGTAATACTTGGGACCAAACATTCAATGTAGCGCAAACAGATATGTTCCTTATTCAAAAATGGTTCTCCCAAAATGTATTATCAATGAATGTTTTAAAAACAAAATATATGCCAATTTTCCTCAGACAAAGTAGTAAGCCTCCCACCAACCTCAGACTAGTGATGCATGTTTGTGGAGATCCAGGTGTCTCTACCTGTGGTTGTTTACATTTGGAGAGAGTAGATCATTACAAGTACTTGGGAGTGATATTGGATAGTAGGTTAAGATGGGAACCCCATATTGAATATTTAAAGACAAAACTTAGGAAATTAATTTATGTTTTTAGAAACGTTCGCGAAATTCTTAACATCAATGAAATAAAAATGTTATACTATGCATTTGTCCAATCAGTACTTCAATATGGAATTATAGAATGGGGAGGAGCTAGTAGCAATATTTTAAAGCCTCTGTTTGTCATACAAAAACTAATTATTAAAATAGCTTTTCAATTCAACAGGCGTTTCCCTACAAATGTATTATTCAAAAACACTCAATTACTTTCGGTGCGTCAACTTTTTATCAAAACTTTACTTGTATATACCTACTCTAATCAAGATTTGATAGTGACGCCAATCACACATAACTATTCCACCAGAGGAGCTGTAAATGTAGGTATGCAGGTACCCCGAGTTTTCAAGTCTGCAAACCTTACTAATGCTTTTTATATTGCGAATTTTTTGTATAGGAATATACCATCAGAGATTAGAGATCTACAGGTATCTCTTCCAGTTTATAAACGTTCGGTAAGCAGTTGGCTGTCGGAGATTGGGCTCGATCAGTCTGAGACACTTATCGGTTCAGTATACAATACCTAACAATAATTATACACAAGTACAACAAACAATATTTAGCGTACATATATCAGTAACTGCAACTCCATTCACTCGACTACCTTTTATTTAGCATTAACTGTTCCTGTAGCTGTCTCATAGCTTAGTTGTAAATAGTATTTTGATTAATTTAGTTTTAATTTTTTAAGAATATTTCTAATTTGTAATAGAGCTCGTCCCGCGCACAGGTCTTTTACGGCCTATGCGGGACTATTGTTCGTATTTTGTACATGTATATATTGTAAACATTTTTGGAAATAAAGCAGATTTTGATTTGATTTGATTTGATTCGTACAAGTTACAAGGCTCGTACCTTAAATTTTCTACTCGTGTCGTTAACACTATCTTTACGCAATCGTCGCGTAAACTACTATTACGTAAACAAGCTCACGATTAATGTTCAATATAACCCACTCCTGACACTAGAGCGATATCAACCCGATACTAATTCCCCGATCTCAGATGAAAATCGTTTATTTCAAAGGTTGTTTTAGCGATGTCTCAATTTGTTATACTTGTGGAAAAGTCAACCGTCACTTTGCGTATATGGGCATAGCTGGTGTAGACAGTCTACTCCTTTAATCTATGATATAGGGCACTGAGAAATTTTACTAGCCTTATTATTCTTAGACGAGATTATCGTACAAATAAACATATAATAAACCTGTTTGTTGCTCCGCTAATTACATATTGCTTGTGACAAGTTTGTTAATGTTTAATCATCCACAAAATCACAATGATAGGAACAGTTTAATTCTTGTTACGCGTAGTCAGCCGTTACTCTACAATGTTCGCACCTGCTACCCAATTGTAGTAAAAGCATTTTTATTGCAGTTTCAAAGAGTACAGATGGTTCTAGAGCATTCAGTCTAACTTTGATTACTGTTACAATTCCCACTTGTAATTAGTTAGTAGAAATGTGAACATAAAAATCGTGTTTAACAGTTCTAATTCTGATTTATTTATTTATTATTTCCCAACGGATTACACCATTTTACAATGTTTATGTATGCAATATTTAACAGATGACATTTAAAATAATTCAGGATTTGACATGCAAGGTAGTTTTACAAAACTAAAGAAGTAATAAAAATAGTAATAACAAAGTAGTAAACTAAGAAAGTAATAACAATAGTAATAACAAAGTAGTAAACTGAGAAATTAATAACAATAAATTAACACTGGAAGTAACAACGAAAACAATATTTGCAAGTGAGCTGGGGTGTGGTTTCTCAGGTTAGCAATGAGACCTTCCAAACAACATTTTAAATTCCAAACAAAAGTATTCTTGAATTTTCTCATGCTTTTTTTAGTAATTTGAGTTATATATATTAAAACGACCGCCATTTTGAATTTTCAAATAGGGCCAACTTATTTATTTTTCTATCATAGGTCCCTTTAATTTTGATATGCATTCCAAGTTTCATTATGGTTGGTTGCACAACCTCAAAGATAAAAATGTTTATGTGTAAAAAACAAAATGACGGATATCTGGGTAAATATGCATTTTATAGACATACCTTTATATAAACAGTTTTCTTTCTTTCAGTATGAGGATTCATATTCCAGAGTCTCAAAACGTTTTTTATGGACACCCTTGTATATTTTAATCAGCTTTGATTTGTTTTCAATTCATACTAATATATTTACAAATTTTATTAGCTTCCATGTATCAGAAACTCTAATTGTCCTTTAATTTCATTTTTAAATGCAACTATACCGACATTTTTTAGAAAATATTTGAGTAAAAATAAAATCAGACAAATGAAATCTGCAGGTTTGCTGCGGTGGGGTATGATATAGTGTTATGGTGATTACATAATAGAATTCTTGTACGAAGTAAATTATTTGGCAGTAAGGCTAAGTGAATATTACTAGAGTGTTAAAAGTATGTATTCATTCTTTGCCTTCAAGCTTGATGCAATAACTACGATAAATTTATTAAGTGTCTACCTTTTTTGTCGTTGTCAATTTATTGTTAGTGATTGTATATTGTTGGGTTTGGATTATTTTTAACCACACTTTTTAAGGAATAAAAGTTAAATCGTCGAAAATTCAGCATTGTTTAGGAAATGCAATGCGAAGTACTTAGATACATTAAAGATAACAACAATTAATAGTATTCGTTGGCATGATTATTGGACACACAATGTCTGGGCTCTTAGTTTTGTTTGGCTGGGTCCCAAATGTATGATATTTAAATGGTAATTTCCTTCGTAAACGATGTTATGTGTTTTACAGTAATACTATTCCTGACGACTAGCGATAAGTTAATTTTATTAATTAACTAAGATCCGAACCTATCCGGTTTTTTCTTTTTAATCATCAGTGGATTGACTATGCTAATTAAGGAGGTTTTGAAATAACATTTTATATTTAAGAATGTTGTATACGTTGGGGGTTTTAAATAGTCTAATTTTATTCCCTTTGAATTCGGGTTAAACTTGCATTGCATAGCATATTACATTGTACGTTAGATCACAGAAATTGGATGACGTGTCAATGTAGGAATACGGGTAGCTCAAAAGTAATAGGATCAGAAGTGTGGCTTCCCTACGTCAAGCGTCTGCAAAACCTATACTCCTCCCTCTCCCATACAACAACTCTTACACTACACATGCAATACTGATGAATGATGAATGGACAACGCGATTAAAGTAGCAACAACATACCTTACCCTGACAACGTATGTTGTGTGTATACGTAGACACATTCTTTCGCTCTGCAGTAAAACGTGAAACTCAGCGATTTGCAAAGTCCCAGTAGTTCAACGTAGCAGGCAATATTGGAAATGAAATGTGTTTAATGAATGAAGGCAATATACTGATATAACCATTCATGTAGGTTATAGCTAGTTACTTCACTAGCATAACTCTATTCCAACCAGCTGGGGTTTATGTAATATTAGTAATAAAGTATGCTTTTAATTTTTCCTTGTGGAATATTTAGCGTAATTTTTCAAATCTGGTTTGATTCATGGTTATAATTTGAAGTACGTATGAAACTGTTATGTATTCATTATTTGTAATACCTAATGAATTTGTATAATATACATTTGACGAATAAATATTATGTCGTCTCGTCTCAAATGTTACTTGCGTAACGATAATGAAGCAGGCAGCTAATAAAAATGACGAAAATGACATCTCATTCCAATATCAAAACCACGAAACTAGAATTTTGCTTTTAGTTCACAGGTGTGCTGCTTGGAGGGTATCTTTCCGTACGAAGCATGTTTGTTTATTACAGAATTAATGAAGTTACTAGTACTTTGAAATGTTAATATTACTCGTATAAAGACGTTTACTCCCTGTTGGTTTATCAATCTAGATTTCGTCTGTCATCAATCCTCTTAGCCCTAATTGGCCCCAATAGCCAATTTTGTCCTCATTACTTTCGTCCCTCGAAACGTAGGCTGAATTTTTATCTCATTACTGAAAAAATAAACAACATATTTTAATGTGTTGTATTAAACTGTAAGATATTCTTGCAGTTAATTAGTTTAATCTAACATTACTCTTTCCAATATAATGAATTAGGAGATTGCCAAAATAGTTAAAGGTCTTCAGAATCAGAAGTGCCCCAGTCACAGCAATCTTTCATACTAGGCGAATTTCTATTTATGGAGTTTATATTGTAGCCAGGCGATTACCCAAGGGAACCTACATCTTGGCCCATGCTCAATATACACATTGGGCTAGGACCAATGATCACCTGGGTTCTTTTTGTATTAAGTTTTCGAAGATAGAAGTCAAGGATTGTTTTACTATTATGTTCTAGCCATAATTTGTCATAACACGCAATTCTGGATCAATAAAAACGAATTGTGGTTGTATTAATGGATGGTATTAATTAGCCTACGTGAAATGAAATGAAATGAAATGAAAATGAAATGAAAATGAAATGAAAATGAAATGAAATTCCTTCTTTATTGAGGCGAACTTAGGACCACATGGTCCTTTCTTACAGTTAACCTCTAAAAAACTAATAATAACAACAAAATAATAACAAAAAATACAATTAAGTTTGTAACATAGCTAGTAATAAAATAGCATAAATCTATTCATTTTCCCTAACATCCAGTCACACACACATACACCCTCTGCTGCATCTAGGCCTAACGCACGCCATCCCCCCAAGCCACGGCCATCCGGTCAAGGTAATATTCTTTCAGCGCCACCATCAGTCGGGATCGGTTTTCTATAGATTTGATGGGCAGAGGTATGGAGTTCCATAGGCGGCAGGCTGTTACTAAAAATGATTTATTATAAACAGTTGTTCTATGATGAGGAATGCGAAGCGTGGACGAGCCAGAGCGAGTATCCCTTGCGCCTCTTCCATTCAAAAATTTAAAATTCTTTGCAAGATAAATTGGAATTCCAAGATTGATGACTGAATGAGTAATGGAAAGTATTCGTATTTTTAGTATACGTGCTAGTAGTGGTGCTTAGATTCAGAACTTGTGCCGAAGAAGACCACTAGTGTACAGCGCACACTCACTATAATTATAACCAACTTATAACTTATACTTGGTTAATGATAACCAAGTGACAAAAGTGACGGGACAAACCGTCTCTTCGATGCATAAGAACTTTAGCAGGTGTTAATAAATTCACCGTTATTAGTTCTATCCAACCTAAGGTGGTTGTTGTTTCTTGTGTGATTGTATCATTGTACTGTACAACGTAAAAAAAAAAATAATGTCGTAAAAATACGGTAAAATATCCTCTTGGCTTTCACTTTACGTGATGGCGTCGTTGCAGACAAAATACGTTAAGAAACAACATTTTATTAAAAAATTCCAAAATTCGTATTGTCTAGTTAGAAATGTAATAATAATAATAAGGATTTTAATGTAACTGGAAATCAAAACATTTTTTTCTAATATGAAAACTCGCAAGTGGAGTTTTTTGTATTTCAGTGACCTGGACCTCAGTATCCTCTCTAAACAGGAGCAAGAGGGTTCCCGCAACAATGAGGGGTAGACTTGGGACCCTCTCACCGCCTTGGCTTGAATATTTCAGCCAACTCATCGGAAATTATGACTTTTATTAGTTTTTAAATAAATTCCTTGTTTTTAAATAACTACTTTACTCCTTTGCAATTGCTCGATTTCGAACAACATGTACACTAGTTTTAGTATTAATTTGCGTTCTTTTTCAATCTTATTTTAACCAAAATAACAAATCTTTAGTAATGAAAAGACGAGGCATGACGACAGGGGTACTGATTACTGATTAAACTCTGTTGATTAGAATCCCTCCCCCACAGTCCCTTGTCAATAAGTAAGATAAGCGCGAGAAGAAAATTGTTATACATGATAGGTCATCGAGACTGTTCTTATCAGTTTTGTACAAACATAGAATAAATAAATGTTTGCATTTTAAGTGTCGGTAAATGTGAACAGAAAACATATTTTATAGGGCTAATTCTTTTGAAAATTGTTTGATTATAAAGAATTTTGAGTACTTGCACATGTTTGTGTACATTATGGATAAATCTTGTAAACCGTTTTCGATTTTGGTAACATTTGAATTGTTCATGTAATCCAACATATATATGGATGCAATTGGCAACTAGCCTTATCGACGAGAAGCGATTTCTTGGCAGAGGTTTTCCCCATATAAATAAGTACTGTATTTACTATTTTCTCAATGTTATAATAAAATCAAAATAAATGTTCCCCCAATTGAAATTTGAAGAAAAGACAATCAATATATTACATTTAATTTTGATTGGTTACTCAGATATTAAATTGTGTACAATTTAACGCACAGTTTTCATTTACAGTACGATGTTTCCTATATATATATATTCCTTAAGTAGAGTAAATAAATTATTGCTTGAATATAGACATCTGTATGAAAATCTTTGAATGTTAATTTCACATAGTCACTGTAGACTAGGGATTCACATAGTCTACAGTTTTTGCTGGCATACTCGGATATGCTTAAATACTTTCTATTACACAAACAATTAAATTCCGTGTCACACCAACAACAAGATTGCCCATGGGCTTCATCGTGCCCATGGCCTCAGGTTTAAGGTATGCAATGGTTAAAGGTAGCTAGATTTGCTCATTGGCTTTGGGCACTGCAAGTAGACATACAATAGAGAGGTCAAATCTATAAGCGAGTATGTTCCGTCATCAGGGAGCATGGTTAATACCATACTACCTGTAAAAATGTGTTATCCGTATGGATCACCTGAAAAAATTTTAAGATATGTTTCTATCCACCATATGTGCAGAGGTGTCCATTCCACCCAAGGTCAGACGTGCAAAGCCCCTCAATTTCGTACTGCCCCTTATTTTACCCCCCCCCCCCCCCAAATAGCCACGCGCCACCTTCCCAGACACAAACCAAAATTTCAAGGATTATCCAAAGTAAAAAGACAACAAATTATATAAACGCCAGGTAACTGTTAATACAGAATTTGTATAAGTAACATTGGTTTTCCAATAAAAGAAATTATGAGGACGATGTAATAGTCACAAAGATGGTTGGCTAATTTTTAATTCGCCCGCGGTTGCAAGGACATAATCTTCCACTCCCGTGAACTCAGCAATATATTGAAGACCCCAAACTATCACGAATACATCATCACCATCCTCTCCAATGATTGCGGTTTATTATCTTAACATTCACCCGAGAACGCGATGATCTGCTTGACATCCCTCCATTCCTCCACGGTCATATAAAGACATCATAACCACCTTCCGTGATCACGACAATCCTCTAGCAGTTGTGAAGGACCTTTTGTGATCATGGCAATCTTGACATCCCTCTGCAGCTGCGAATACATCATCATTCTTTCCCGTGGTATCAGCAATATTTCATTCCCCCGAAAATGCAAAGATCTTGACTCACCCTTTCCTGCGCGATCGCAAAGACTTCATCACCCACCTCCTACGATCACGACGGCAATATTTTGACATTCCTCCACGGTTGCAAATACATCACCATCGCCTCCCGTAATCTCGGCAATCATATTAACACACCTCCGTGGTCGCAAAGACATCCATCATCGTCTCATATGATCACGCCAATATCATAACATTACTCAACGGTTGCAAATACATCACCATCGCCTCCCGTAATCTCGGCAATCATATTAACACACCTCCGTGGTCGCAAAGACATCCATCATCGTCTCATGTGATCACGCCAATATCATAACATTGCTCAACGGTTGCAAATACATCATCATCGACTCCCGTGACCTCGGCAATCTTTATATTTCAGCAAATATCGTAACTCCACAAAGGTGTACCTCACCTCCCGTGACCACGGCACTATCTTGTCATCTCTCAACGGCCACGAAGACATCACCATCGTCTCTGGGGATTGCAGTAATATTTTGACATCCCTCCGTGGTCACAAAAACATCACTATATTGTCTCTCGTATTCGCGACAATATCTTCTTTCGGTGGTAGCGAAATATATCGATCACCGCCTCCATTAACGCGGCAATATCTCTAGGTTTTACGTTCCCATGCGGTCCCGAGGATATTGGGTTGTTGTGGGAAACAGATTTTAATGACGAATAGCCAAAATTATGCTGAAAATGTTAATAAAGGCGTATGAATTAGCAACACTACTTTAGGGCTACGATACTCATAGAAACTTAATAAATTGTTAATTCAAAATTCAAAAATTCAAAATTCTTTATTAAGTGCTCTTATACAGTTTGACAGCCAATTACATAAGGCACTAATACACAATAACATAAATTACATGCACGACAACTACCCTACAGCAAACAGCATACAACTTTGATACATACACATAAAAAATATTAATAATAGAAATAGTTTGAAACTGGTTTTAAATAACTATATTACTTATAGATAAATGAATAAATAAATTACTGATGAATAAATAAATCTATATGCACTAACAAAGAACCATAAATAAACAATAATATGCAACATGCAACCAGCAAACATGACTAATTGGTACTTTTCATTAAAAATTATTTATATTACTATTTAATTTAAATTTAAACATACTTAAAGAATCATTAAAGATATCCACTTCTCGGCAAGACAAATGATATAACCTACACATGTTGTTTAGAGGTGAATAGAAGCCCAAATTAGTTTTCGAAAATGGTATAAAATGACAGTAAAGGGTGACTGATCGCATAGAAAACATAATACTATGTTTCTTAGTTGTAACACGCTGTGTCTCCTAACGAGTAGTTTTAGAGTAAAATATTCAAAAAATAAAAACGTTTATAAATTGCATTTACCTTATAAGAAATCATAAAATATAGGGACTTCTCTTCTATACGAAAAATCAAAATTGGCGGCCATATTGGAAAAATGTTGGTTAACATTATTTTTTCCAACTTGACCAAATTTTTTTTTAAATAAAAAATCCAAGGCAGTTACAATTTAACAGGTAATTATGTCGACCTCCAGTCAATGCTCTCTAAAAATTATTTTTTTTTATCTGTTCGTTTTCTAGCGCTGATTCCAAAAATGATAACGGAAATAGTTATTTGTGTAACTTGTGGTGAAAGTGGCACTTTGCTGCACACGAGAGCGGCTCGTGCGGAATGATCTCGAGTGCAGCAAAGGCCTTTTTCACTCGAGTTACACATTATATTTTTCCTACAGTCACTATAGAACATAAATAATTAGTCTTTCAAACACTATACAACACGTTTTTAGGTTCAGCTAGCAACACAATTACACAAATGGTGCCCTGAAGAAAGTAGTACCCGTGGTCCGTATCACTCCGCTATTTTTCCTCGGCAAGAAATGTGCTCCGTCTTTTGAGAATATAGTTCCGTATGTTTTTGTAATTTGAAGTGGTTTCCGCGCCTAAAAAAAATGCTTTAAAGGTATTTTCTTGTTTATTAAGACCGCAGGAATGTTTTAAAAACGTTTAAAAGAAAAGTCCAGAAAGTTCAGAAATACCAAAACTATAAACACGAAATGACAGGTTAAATCGTAGTTATAATAGTCAATCAGCTGTTCATAGTATTATTATCTTTAAGTGTTGCCAACCTATTTCCAAGCGTACACGGATTACGTGCATAATAAAACCACGCTGTTTTGTGTTGTTTGGTTGGAATCCTGATGTGCGGCAAAGTATAAACCGTGCGGCAAAGTATAAACCGTACGGCAAAGTATAAATATGCAGCAATTAGCAGCTTTCTGTACTATAAACAGTACAGGGAAGCCAACTTTGTCGGGTGACTGTAGGAAAAATACTTCTTGCCCAAAATACATGTTGTGGGTACTCAAATTGTGTGGAATTTCACCCTGAACAAGAATATGTAATTTGTATTACGATCGCTATTAAGTAAAAGTAAAATATCCCCGAAAAAGCAGGCCGGCCGCTGGCTACTCATAGGCCTATACTGTAGCATAGCGCTAGCATTGCGGGTGACTCTCCGTTGTGGAATGCGGGCTTTATTTTAGGTTAGGATTGGTTAGGTTAGGTTAAGTTAAGTTAGTTTTGGTTAGGTTAGGTTAAGTTAGGTTAGGTTAAGTTAGGTTAGGTTAGGTTAGGTCAGATTAAGTTAGGTTAGATCATGTTAAGTTAGGTTAGGTTAGGATAAGATAGGTTAGGTTAGGTTAAGTTAGGTTAGTTTACTTACAATACTCATGTTATTGATGAACTAACCTAACCTAAACTAAACTAAACCAACCTATCTTAACTTAACCTAACCTAACCTAACTTAACCAAACCTAACCAATCTAAACCTAAAATAAAGCCCGCATTCCACAACGGCTAAGAGTCACCTGCAATGCTAGCTAGCACCATGCGGCAGTATATGAGTACGCATTTCCGGGGATATTTTGTACAATTTTACAATTTGAGTACCCACAACATGAATTTTGGGCAAAAAGTATACAAAAAGTATAGCTTTTCCGCAAAAAATGACTATCATTTTTAGAATCAGCGCTAAAAAACAAACAGATAAAAAATAATTTTTAGAGCGTTGACTGGAGGTCGACATAATTACCTTTATCTCTTATAACTTTCGAATAAAACAGCTGGCAAAATCATATCAATCACTCTGTATAAAAAATAAAATCCCCTACCTAAATTACCCCTCCCCCAGCTAAAAATCTCAGTGGCACCCTCCCGCTTAATGTGCGTTTTTGATTTATTTATTATTGAATGTTTAAATAACCACCAAATGTTTAAAACTTCAGTATCGAAAGTCAATTATTAAATACGCTCCTTATCATTTACAGGAAAATTGATTTTATTTTTGGCCTACTATTCACTGATACAATTCAAAATAAGAATTTATTATAATATATACCAAATTTTATATTTATTATATACCCAACCGGTGCGTAGTTTTAAAGGACTATGATAATCCATTTTAGCAGTCTTCACTCAACGAGAACGAACCAACGAACATATGTTTTTCTTCAATTCTTCAATGTTTTCCAATGTCAAAACTAAAAACAAAACTCTTCTTTTCTTTATGTCAGTCATGTCATTTCCATTTTAATCAGATTTTGGTAGTCATAAACCCCTAATTATATATCGACAAATTAATCAATATTTTACCACAAATCATCGATATTTATTTAACTAATTTCCAGAGTTTAATTAGTTCTCTAAAATACTAAATCACTAGGATTTTACATTCTTCAAGGGCGTGATGGCTATTTTAGGAAAAATTTTGAGGTTAGTAGTTTGAAAACATTTATATTTTTGATCAAAATAAATTACTATTTATTAATTTTACTACTATTAAAGACAATTATGTTAGTCAGAAATAATTAGGTCATGTATAACATATATTACTTGACATATCATTATTATTAGGCCTAAGGGTTAAATCATCCTCAACCTTTAATAGGGCCAATTTTGAACATTATTTCACTAAAGGTAACCTAGTCACCATTATACATTGGTGAGATATTTACTTATAATTAATTGTAATAGGATAATCTAAACAGTTAAGGGTTTACGTCATGAGTTTTAAATGTTCAGGTCTAGCCTACTATCCACTTTGCATTTTTTTTTTCTCCCATACGTTGCTACCATAATTTAAAACTAGGTCTACATAAATAACAGCTTGATCACTCAGAGTTTCAGTTGAAAAAGGGTTTTATCATAAGCTATCCAATCATATAACTTATTTTTAATATCCGTAACCGATTTATAAACATCCTTCTTAACCCGTCAAAAGATTTAAGTTAAACTAACGCAGATATATATAAAATATATAAAATGTAAACTAACGCAAGAACTGCCTTCGGTGCGGGGAGGTCGGTCACATTCCTTTGAGTCGAGTCCTGTTTCCTTTGAAAAGAAAATGGGCTCGCTGACAAACACTGAAGCAAAAAGCTGGGTCTGGACTGTCTAGTGTATTTAAATATGCACTATAGCAAGCAAAAGCCCTCCCACGAAAGTAAGAATCCTTCATTGCAATCTTGAGCGATCCAGGACGGCTGACACACTTCTATATCAGCTTGCCCTAGAACACGATGTCGACGCGCTCTTAGTCAGCGAACAGTAGCAGTACCGTGATAGGGACCCATCTTTTTGGTTCCCTGATAGTCTTGTTACTGTTGTATTCTGGGCGCGTAATGCAGCTAAAGTACAAGTACGAGGTCACGCGACGGGCCGAGGTTTCGTTTGGGTTCGGTGCCGGGATGTCACTTACTTTAGTGTCTACCTCACTCCCAACGAGGCCATCCGTGACTTTCGTGAAAAGATAGACCTCCTGGAAGAGAGCGTGTGCAATACCACAAGACACGTCGTCGTGGGTGGGGATTTTAATGCTAGGGCTGTCGAGTAGGAATGATCCTCACAAATTCCCAGGGCAAGTACATTCTGGACTTTGCTGCCAGAGCCGGACTTGTTGTCGTCAACGAGGGCAACACGACAACTTTCTGGCGCCCTGGGATGCGGGGAACGATCCCAGACATTACCCTTGCATCTGAGTCTCTTTTGCCAAGGATCAGAGCCTGGAGAGTCCTGGAGGATTACACGGCCAGTGACCACTAGTACATATTTTTTGATGTCCTGGATGGTCACACAGGGGCGGTAGTTACATCCATGATGGGACTGATCGTCTCGGCTTGCGATGAGTCTATGCCTCTCAGGAGATCCCGGTGCAATAAGCGACCTGTGTACTGTTGGACTGCCGAGATTGCGGAATTGCGTCGGTCAGAATTGAGAGCTAGATGACTTGCTACCAGAACCAGAGAACCAGTAGACAGACATCGTAAGTTGGATGCTTACAGAGTGGCTATGAGGTCTCTTCGTTGAGCCATCAACCGGAGTAAACGCAGTTGCTGGGAGACATTAAGGGATGATGTCGATTCCAATCCGTGGGGCCTGGGTTATAAACTTGTAACCAACAAAATTGGCACCCGCTCTCCACCTTCCGTCATGGATGGGGTCACTATGGAGAAGATAGTCGAGTCTCTTTTCCCAGCTCACACGTTGTGCCCACTGCGGGATTTCGGAAAGGTGGGTGACGTACCACTTTTCAGTCTTGGAGAGATGGAGGCGGCCGTCCTATCCCTGAAGAACAATAAGGCTCCTGGACCCGATGGGGTACCCGGCGAAGTCCTCAAGAAGGTTTCGACTACTAACCCCTTAATTCTTTTGCGCTTGTACAACGCCTGCCTAGTCGAAGGAGTTTTCCCCTCGTCCTGGAAAACAGCTAGGCATGGTGTTTTTTGGGAAGGGGAAGGGAGACCCAGACCTGCCATCTTCTTACAGACTTCTGTGTATGTTGGATACAACTGGCAAAGTCCTCGAGAAGTTGTTCCGTTCCCGACTGAATTTAGCGGTGGTCGCTGCGGGGGACCTTTCCCCTCGCCAGTATGGTAGGGTTGTGCTGCTCGTAACACTCGATGTGCGAAACGCATTTAATTCCGTGAGGTGATGCGATATACTGGATGCTCTGGAGAACACCTTCCACGTTCCGGCATACCTCATGCGTATCATAGAGAATTATCTCCTGTTCCGCCTCCTCATCACACTACAGAAGGCCCACGGACGATGAGTGTCACTTCCGGTGCTGCCCAAGGTTCCATACTTGGCCCAGACCTCTGGAATGTTGCCTATGACAGTCTCCTGAGGTCTGAAATGCCTGAGGGAACTGTTTTGGTTGGGTACGAAGACGACGTTGCAGTTTTGATAGCTGCACATAGCGTTGTGCTAGCCTGAACCGAGTTATGCGTACCATAAACGCATGGATGGCAGACCACGGTCTCTCGCTTGTTTTGAGCAAATCTGAGATCCTGATATCAACAAATAAACGGATTGACACCATCGTGCGTTGAGGGTAGGGGCCGTCGAAGTCCAGACCGTTCGTTCTGCTAAGTACCTTGGGGTTATGGTGGACAGGAAGCTTAGCTGGCGGGATCAGATTTTCCGTACGGCGGACAAGGCCGCTAGGGTGGTGTCCTCTCTTAGCTGGTTGATAGCCAATGACGGAGGGCCTAGGTCCACATTACATCCAGGGTATTCTCCGCGCCAAGAAGCTGGACCTTGACCGGGATGCGGTGTAGGTCATAAAGTATCTAAATGCCAAAAACGGTGAGAGCCCTGAGGGCTTAGGTCACATGTTGGCCTGACTTGATGTAATGTGACAACTATGTCTAACATAGTAGAGGGGGTTTTTCAGTGAGTAGTCTGTTAGATTCAGGAGTCTCACACTACAGGCTGGCTACCTGTGTGCGTAAAAGCATTTTCCCTCCTCTCCCTTAAAAAAAAAAATCTTATAGGGATTTAATATTACCACACCTTTTTCACATTTATTTCAGAAGTTATTAATTGTAATTAAGAGTCATTATGACAATGCCATTTATTGGTTATTTATTGAATTATTTATTGCATGTTGATATTTATATATTTATTTATTCACCAAGTTATTAGTAAAACTAATTTACCACCCTCTGTTTTTCTCATGTAATTGTATTTTAAAAATGTATTTATTTGATGTACCCCTTGAGGGAAAAATCAATAATGAATGATGTTGGTGATGATGATACTCCCTGTAGGCCGTTCCCTATATGTAACATCTGATCACCATGTACACAGAAAAGTAGTTTATTATTAGGCCTACTAGTAATATTGTGCCAAATTTGTTTAGTGATATATATTTTTGTTTTAAAGTCATAAAGTCGTCCTAAGACTTAATTGTCACCCTGTATATTAATATTTTAAGTAAGCGAAGGGTTGTCGGCCCTAGGGCCGTAAAAACCTGAACGCTCCAATAATGACGACGGCAGCTCGCATTTTGGCCCTGGACAGCAATGCGTAGCTTTCAGCCTCCAATTAACGTTTTTAAAACATCGTAGTGTAATGAAAAATATTTGTCAATCCTACTTAATTGACTCGGAACACAGGTTCTGATTTAATTAAGGGTATTATTGAATTACTCGTGCCGTAACCAATTAAACAGGGTAACGAATTGAAGGATAGATACAACTAGACTATATGGACGCCAAATACTCGTAGGTACAACTAGTCGTAGGTACTACTAGTCGTAGGTATAGAGATGTAGGGACCACTAGACGTAGGGACAACTGGTCGCATCCGTACAAGCTAGGTGACACTACTTGTCGGTGGCATACACGTCTAGTTGTACCCACGTCCAGAGTTGTACCTCTTAAATATCTGCAGGTACAACTTGTCGGGTATGCCACCGTCTACTTGTATCTACGTCTAGTTGTGCTTACAACTAGTTGTCCCTAGTTATATGAATATGAGGTACAACTAGACGTAGGTGCAACTAGACTGTAGTACGGGACGCGGTCCCATTGAAGAACCTTATCAAAAACTCAACCGACGTTCTCATTGTTTTTTGTTGTCCTTTGTCCGCTGGAATTTATTTTGTTACTGTTTGCCACGGATCCGTTGCCCCTGAATTTCCTTAACAATAGTAAAATGGTTTTCTTGGTCGGTGCTGGTGGATTTAAATGTTCTTCAAACCTTTCCCGTTCCCTGACCGTTTAAGCTGCTTATGACAGCCCATAATTTTGATACGTTCCATAGCTTCTGAAATATTTTTCAACACGCCAAACACAATTTTTAATACTAGCTATCGTATTCCTAGCCTTCTTGAAACCCCCCCCCCCACTTAAAGTGTTCCATTGGGTTTTTCCTCTGCACTTTACTGTGATTAAGTACTTATACCTCAATGGTTTGAAAACATAAGATAGGGTATGGTAACACATAATAGAAAAATTCTCTCCTATGAATTCTCGCACTAAATTGTAAACCAGTAAGGATAAGCTTTCAATAGAAACTGAGTCTACCATTACTGACCAATCCGACTGTCCATACCAATCCATAGTCCCCTCTTACCCTGCCTAAAAATATTATTTACTTAAAAGTAGACTAAGAAAAGTGTAAATGTGTGTTTTTTTTAGTGTTTTTGTTGTGTGTTAACTACTATCATGGATAAAAGGAGTCCTCCTTTTATCTATGCTACTATTACAAACAAGTTGACCAACTACACAGCCAGTGAGAACTCTTAAGGCTAGTACTCACTAGGACACCCGGTCGCTTATCAACCGGTGATCTGGTTGACGAGCGACCAAATTGCACAAATATCGCCGTGTGTGTACGTGTCTGTCAATTTGGTTGACGGCGATTTGTAGGTTGCCAGGCAACTTTTTGGTTTTCGGACATGTATCGAAAACCTGGGGGTTTCCGATCAACCATTTTATCGCCGGGCAATCAGATTTCTCAAAAAACTAGAGTGTGTACGCTTCAGCAACCAAGTTGATCAACTAAAGACGGCTAGCGCATGCGCAGTACACTGTTTGTGTCAACTGTCAAAACTAAACAGTGCTAGTGCTAAACGTGGTCTCTTTCAAGCTAGAGGGGTTTTTCGATTGTTTGAGTTTATTGTAGACTGCTCCAGTCGCTAGATATCGAAGTGTTGCTACGAGTCTTTCTTCGGCGGGGATTGCCTGTCTCAATCGGGTGTCCTTTTTCCAATATGAGGCGTCACCAATTGCAAAATGTGACGGAAATTGTCGTCTGACATCCTCAAATAATTCTTGTAATCCTGAGGATTATCATCTCGCAAAGTTTGTAAAAGTGCCATGTGGCTGTAACTGTGTCTGCGTTGAAGCCACTCTTTAGCACCAAAATCTTTTAAACAATGTCTTCCTTCTTCTATGGTTACTACAATTAATTAGAATTATAACTGCGGCAGCAATCTCTTCTTCGTAGGTGGACATGTTGTCACAACACACAAGTCAGTGAAACTAGAGCTCGAACCAGATTCCAGAACCAAACACAGTCCATCCCCACCAAATTTTGATTTCCTGCTCGGTTGAAAGTGCTAGGTATCCTAGTGTGTACCCCCCGGCAATAAAACGTTCAATCATCAACTTAGTCGCTCGTCAACCAGGTCGCCGGTTGATAAGTGACCGGGTGTCCTAGTGAGTACTAGCCTTTATCACGATCAGGCAACAGTCCATTAGATAATCTTTTCTATTCATAAAACATTGCATTGCTGCTTTTACTATTGTAACAATAAATATTGATTTGATGTGATTTGCAAAACAAACCTTAAACATAATAACCATAGCATAACAAAGGTAAACAGACATTATTAAATCAAATAAATAGCTTTTTAACCCGATTCCTCTGTCAGTGCTGTTGAAAGAGTTTGGTGCTACATTTTGTCTCAGTAGTCTTGGAATGATTTTACATGAACAATCCAGAATTGATCAATCCAAATTGATCAAGATTCTATTGTATCAAGGTTTGCTTGTATTAAATAAACTTGTTAATGGTTTGAAATTTTGTGTAACAGTTAGTGTTTTACAGGTCAGGAACAAAATTTGGCATTGTTGGAGGGGCGTGCTACTACTCAGTTCAGAGCGGTCTATGGGCCGATACTACACAGACAGAACAACTTTATAAGGAGTTGTACAAGAGTGCTGCACCATACATGAAACACACAGTAATAGAAGTAAGTTAGTAGGAAAATTGGCAATGAAAAAAAAAATTAATTTGGGTTGTTTAAACTTTTAAAGTAGCCTAGGTGTCTTAATTTGAAATATTTGATTTCTGGAACATTTATAAAATCTACCACAGTTGGTCGAACTATCCAAACTCATCAGTTCCGTTAGATCAGTGACAATAAATACAGTCAATGCGTTTGGTGTTTTTAAACCAATTTTTTATTTTATTTGAATGAATTTTTAGTTCATTTTTCATATTTCATAAAAGAACATTTTTGTACAGAGTGGGCCAGATAAAACCGGTCCCGAGAGGCGTATTCTTCATACGAGACGCGCCGATGTACAGCATGACGGGACATTGACCTTTCCCCTTCCACTACTGTCTGCCGTCCGTCCTGTCCTGTCTATCTGTCCACGTCAGTGTAGCTTGAGTGTTTGACCGAGCAGTGTGGATCATGCCGTATTCAATAGAACAGCGTGTTTTCATAGTGGAGGAATATGTTCGTACAGCTTCAATAATGTCGGTCCGTGAAAAGTTTCTTGAGAAGTATCCTGAAGGTGGAGTTCCTGCTAAATCAACCATTCAGGATTTAATTAAAAAGTGGCGTACAACAGGCAATGTGTCCAATATGAAGAGAGACAAACAACCAACTGTACGAACACCAGAAGCTGTGGCCAATGTACAGACCATTATTGGAAGGAGTCCTTCAAAGTCAACACGACGATTATCGCAACAAGTCGGAATTTCTCGAACATCTTGTCGGCGTATACTGCATGGATTAAAAATGCGTGCCTATCGTGTGAGTGTTGTTCAGGAATTGAAAGAGGTTGATTTGGCTAGACGTGTACGTTACTGTCAATGGGTTCTTCAAGAAATTGCAGAAGGTAACGTGGATCCATTTTTATTCATTTCTACAGACGAAGCATGGTTCCACTTATCAGGGTATGTAAATTCTCAAAATACGCGGTATTGGGCAACACACAATCCTCATGTAACCCATGAGAAACCACTGCATGACTTAAAAATTGGTGTTTGGTGCGCAATGTCTGGTCGCCGGATCATTGGACCAATATTCTTCGAGGAGACAGTTAATACAGACGTTTATCTACGGATCTATGAAGAATTTGTTACACAACTGAATCCAGAAGAAGTGTCATATGCGTACTTCCAACAAGATGGGGCAACCTGTCACACTTCTGATCGATCTCTCGCTCGAATCCACAGTGATTTTACTAAAGAGAGAACCATCAGTAAAGGCTTGTGGCCAGCCAGATCGCCCGACCTATCGCCTTGCGATTTTTATCTCTGGGGCCGTCTCAAAGGTAATGTCTATCACAACAACCCACGGACTTTAGAAGAATTGAAGCAAAACATACGACAAGAAATTGCCAACATTCCAGTAGAAGAATTGCAGACTGTTTTCCTGAACATGATTCGCCGTGCTGAAATTTGCATACAAGTTGGTGGCTCCCATTTTGAACAGAGACTGTAAATCCTTAAATGTACATGTTGTAAAATAGACAAAATAAAATTTCATTTTACTTAATATTATGTATTTTTTTTATTTCGCCTAGTCACTTTTTCAGTTTCCTGTACGCATTGTATGAGTATTACGTAAACTCGCTCGGGACCGGTTTTATCTGGCCCACCCTGTATAACTTGGTGCTTTCTTGTGGGTTGAAACCCTAATTTAGTTGATGTAGGCCTATCAACTGTGGATATGGTTCATGTTCCTTCTAAAGACACGAATAGGTCTACATAGGCGAACTACTAAAACTTCAAAATTCCATTTTGTAGTGTACAATCACCATAGTAAAAACAGTTGCTTGGTGGTGCACGTCGAGGTTTTAGGGATCCCTGCATGTACCGCTGGTGGTACAAACCTTAGTTCATTTTAAAATTGTGTGTTTGCATAATTTAGGCTAAAATATATACTTCCTTATTGTGCATAGATATTTGTTTACTAAATACGGCTACTCTGCAACTCTAAACTCTTGCTGTGTTTTCGACTAACATTTTGTAATTAATTGTGACCTTATATAACTGGCTTGTACTTTCTTGTAGGTTCCAGAATTGCCAAAATTTTCTGACTTTACTAAAGTAATTTGTAAAAAGTGGAACGACAGTGTGATAGCTTCTACAGACTTCCTTATGCACCTACCTTCTCATCTCTCCAACTTTGCATCAACAAGCTTTGAAAAGGTCAATGAGTTGGTTAGTGATCCAAAACCACCAACAGCTCAGTAGTTTTTAATTTTTGTTGTTGTATAGTGTCTGTTAATATATTAAATTAAATTAAATCAATTGCAAGACAAAAGGTTGTGTTTCTTACCAGTGCAATTATTTTTTTTACATATAAATATATATATTATAATTTTTTAAATTCAAAATCACAAGCAAAATATATATAAACGTAGCCCGACAGGAAATTAAGGTCAGTCTCCATCAAGCTTCTGTTACGGTCAAGCAAGCTTGTTCAGATCTGAGACAATGAGTACAAATCTTATAAGAGGCAAAATGCTTGTGGAGTGAAAAACAGTCATACTAGATTTTACTGCGTAAATTAGCTTTGCGCAGCCGCCGCTAAAGAGCGCCAGCCGAAAATTTCTATCCCGCCGTGCGACTTTGTGGCCTGTAGTGACCCCACGGCGCAATACTCGGGCCAAAAAGAGATATGTGGGTTTCACTGACACCACTGTCCGCCGGCGATAGTAGCACCTGTGCTACCTAGTGGTCGTTGCAGGAATTTGGCCATTAACAAAATTAAAATAATCACTGAATTTTTACCATATGCATTTCACTTCTAATAAGGCTTGTATTCATTATCTTAACCCAAAACTGTGTTCTTTATATATCCACTACCAGCCAGTTTTCCTCACTAATCAACGATCAGTGTTGTCTTAGTAGCCGAAAACAATATGAAAGTGAAAAGACAATCCCACAAGTATGAACCATATTCTGTGGTTAGGTTTCTCTCGGAAAGGGGTCATCCCCTATTGAAATCCAATGCCAGTTGACAGATGTCTGTGGTGCAAAGTGTTTAGCTGTAAAAACAATACATGGGGAGTTCCCGGAAGGCAATCCACATTCTCACGTCAAGGCAAGCACCAGGGGTTCATGAATTGTATCAGGCAGTGATTAAAGTTGTGGAAACTTTGCTTGTTTAAAATACTACGGCATATTTAAAAATATCATTGTCTTTGGAAGTCTTATAGAGATATTCCCAATCAGTTCGGCAACCTCTCGTTAAGTCACACCATTATCAGCATGCAAAACTCAGGCTAACTTTAGTCATCCCCGCAAATTAGACAGACGAATGGCCGCATCCATACTACACGGTACAAAACACTGTTAACATTGTGAAAGTGTATATCCATACCTTAACACATATTTTTTTACGTCAAAACACTTTGCTCTTTTCACTGCCAACTGGAGAGGGACTTCTCTAGGTTGACCCCTTATACAACAGAAATATTTTTATTGAACGTGATTTATACTTGGTCAAAGTCCTCCACATAGTTTTTGCTATGACAACACTAAACTTCACATAGGGATGGAAACCAGCTACAACATTAGTGGAAGGAGCACAGCGTTGGACTGAACTAGCTTGCTTGGCCATGACAGAAGATCTATGGAGACCTTAATTTAGGGTCAGTCCTTGTAGATAAATTTAGTTCTTATTATAGTTCTTCTTGTGAAGGAATTATTTTCCTCCTTATTTTATTTTGCTCAGTTATTGTAATGGATGAATGTGCCTCAGTTATGGACAATACCTATGATATTGTTCATTTTATTGCATGCATTCATCACTTTAATAGTCAGGGCCAAATTTCCCAAGAGGCCATGGGCTTATAGACAAACAATTTTGTAATGTCTAAAATAATAATAAATAGCCAAAACTTAACATATTTGCTGAATTGATCTTGAAAAAATCTGGCTAATAAAGCAATCTAATTTGAAGTTTACTTGAAGAAATATTTGTTGGTCAAGTTAAACATAACGCATCAACTTTGTTAGAACATTGGTCTTAAATACAAGAGAAGGCTGTAGGGATGTTGTCAACCAGTACGTATCGTCTTTCCTGCCACTATGCTGGCTTGGCGCTACTGCTCGGAGTGAATAGGGGCGCATGCGTGTGCCAATGTTGTTGTCGAGACACTGTTACCACCCTGCTCACCTTGCAAAACAAAAGTTGTTAACCAAACTTTTGATTTGCTTACAACAACCTTTAGGACCAATTTAAAATATATCAATAAACTATGACTTTTCTTAAAATTAACAACAAAAGTATTAATCAGAGTTTGCAATAGGTTTAAAAAAATGCAATACCCTCCAAGGCACCATTTATATTGCTTTGTTTTTCTCTTGCAAAATATAATTTAGATGCAGTATCATCATTGAGTCTAACCAACACAAATAGTCGTCTCATCACATTGTAAAATTAAATACTTGTTTTTCATGTATATTTCATGGTAGGGAGTTTGTTTAATCTATGGTCATGTTCTGTACAGAGTTCATTTTTTTAGAGCCTAAAATGTAAAGACACTTCGGCAGCAACATAAAGGTCATGCTTTGTTATAGTTCCGTTGGTTAGATCATTTTGAGTCATTCCCACAAACGTGAGATCTCTATTTAATACATAAAATTGCTAAAAGTGTTAAAGACGGCATTTTGTTAAGGCCAGAACCAAGTAAATTCTTCAAAAAACTTGAAATCATACAACTGCATTGTGGAGTGGTGTTTAAGCAAAATTATGATATCCTCCTGATATAGTTTTTATCAAAGGTAGTGGTAAGAAAGTAACTTTAACCAGACTAGGGGGCGGCAAAATGCTAAATCCGGCCCTGTTAATAGTATATTACCACAGACAATCTAATACACTGTAATATGTTTACATTGTCTGTGATATTACGCTGTAAGGTCGGGAAGTAGGTGTTTACAGTACAAGCATGACAGTTTCAAACAAGTACCATAAACACCTTCCTGGATGAGTTATGTACAATACTTAGTCAATAACAGTTGTGTTCCACGGTACCAGCAACAAATTAACAGGGCAAGTAAAACACAACCCATTCATACGGGTTAGTAAAAAGTCAAGAGCCCCCCCTCTAATATTTTTCCAAGTAAATATACAGAGATATCCTTTTGGTGGTTGTGCAATCTTAGCAGGAAGTTTCATTTTATGATTTTGAAATTTTTGAGTGTTCCCCCAAAACCTCTTTTCGGGGGACACTCAAAATTTTCCAAATCTTTTGAAAAAATCGTAGTTGCCCCCCAAATCCCCTCTTTTTGGGGGGACACTCAAAAATTTTAAATGTAAACCCCCATTTAGTGACACTTCGTTTTGAAGCGTTTACAAAAACTTAAAGAATGATGAAAACCAGAGTTCGTTATCTCTTCTCTATCCAAAATGGTAGCCAATATTACCATTACGAACCAATTTTACCATTGCTTTTCCACAAACATTTGACCGGCTACCATTTTGGATAGAGAAGAGATAGCGACCTCTAGTTTTCACCATTCTTTAGGTTTTTGTAAACACTTCAAAATGAGGTTTCACTTAAAGGGGGTTTACATTTCAAATATTTGAGTTGCCCCCCAAATCCCCTATTTTGGGGGACACTCAAAAATTTCAAAATCATAAAATGAAACTTCCTGTTATGATTGCACAACCACCAAAAGGATATCTCTGTATATTTACTTGGGAAAATATTAGAGGGGGGGGGGTCTTGACTTTTTATTCACCCTTTATAATCACAACAATGTGTAGCTCAACAAAGAGCTACTAAAAAACTCTGTGCTAAAAAAAGAGCTACTGTGCTTGTGAAAATGGTCGGTAAATTCACCCTTTACCGGTCCCTTTCTGTAAACAACCAATCTGGGGTTTACAAAAAGTAAACCATTTTACAAGCTAAATCTTTGTAGTGTGGTGAAAATAATTTTTAATTATGTGTGCTCTAATGTCTTACCACATCCAAAGCAAAATTAATTATGTGTAGGAATAAATATGAAAACCAGTTTTAAGTAAAAAGATTTGTATTCATGCAAAATGTTCAACAAATATTTGAAGAACTAATTTCAGTAGTCAAATTAAAAACAATTTAAAGCTTTATACACTGATTTTATCAAGTGGTCCTATTTTTGGTTTGAATTAAAATAAATAAAACAATTCACATAGCTGCTAAATATGATCATATTGATTAACACTTAGGCATACCTAGAACCTGATTTATAAGTTAAATAAGCTCAGCTAAGATACAACCCTTCACTCCATTGAGGCTTAATAAAAAATGATGTTGAACACATTCCAAAATATTGTTAACCTACATGCAAGTATTTAAAAAGATTAATTTTTTGTTTTATCAATCTATATAATCAATTCTTTTATTGGCCTAGGCTATTAGTACACAGTGCTTTAAACATCACTTGAATGTTTAATGAAAAGTTTACAATCATTTATGATTGTCAGTCTGTTCATGCATGGACAAGCTGAAAGCTTGTTAAACTGACAGCTCCCAATGAATAATTTAACTATTATTTTGTTAGGGGCTGCTAAATTTACATTAATAAATACTATCCAGTATTATCAGTGTTACTATTCAGTTTTTGATATTGGTTTTCTAGCTCTGATTGGGTTCAGGCGCAAATCACTCTGATAGCAAAAACGTTTGGGAAGAGGACTGTGAACAATAACCGTGTTATCAGCCTCCCTGTTTGGACTTCTTGACCGTTTTGATCTATTTCCGTTGTATGATCCTCTCCACAAAGGAAATGTCTGAACAGCTGAAAAAATCATGTTTGTCACACAACTAAAAAGACCAACATTCATTGACGCTAATGAGTCCTCATTGTATTTCTGCATATTTAAATAATTTTCATTGCATGCGTCACTACTTTGCACACTACTGTTTATCCTAGAGGTCACTTCGAAAACATAGTTGTTTTCGTCCAAACCCCCTGCAGAAACCTTTCTTTTTCTCATACTCTGAACTGAAGACATAGACGTGATAACCTCTTTTTCTTCATCTTGAATTTCCTCATGGATTTCAATTTCCTGGACTGATTCCAAAGGGCTGCTGTTGGTGCTAGAAACTCTGCTGCTGGAGAAAGAAAATGTGACTCTACGACCTTTAGAGTTGTTGAAACTAGGACTGGGGCCCATTTCACTGTCCAGTAAGTACTTGGTACTTTTAGCCATTATACTTCGGAGAGGAGTGACTGATGTTTTGTTTGTCTGAGGCCATAGTGAAGGTCTTCCTTCTGACTTGAAGTCCACAGACATGTGAGGAGTCCCATAGGAAGATATCGTAGATGCAGGGGATATGTAATCCCACTTAGAAGTTGATGTTTTATCTTTCGAAAAGCTTTCTATAATAGGAGTACTGGTTTTGACTACATTACCTAAATAAGGAGACCTATCAAGCGAACCATCAAGTGTTTTTGTTTTGTAGTTTTGTATTTTTTGCTTGGTTACAGTTAAGTGGCAATTTTCAGAAATTCTATGAACTGGAACCAAAATCTTTCTTGTCTCTGACAATGCAACAGATTTTGATGCAAAGTTCTTGTAGATTTCCCGATATACACGTTTTCTTGGGTTTTTAGAGGGTAATTTGTTGTAATGCTTCTCATTTGTGTTATTATCATCTTTACTTTCACTTACCAGTACTTGCTTCACAGTGTTATGGTTTTGAGTTTTGATGAAAATATTTTCACCTCTTCGTCTGAACATTTTAGCCAAAAAATCTTCCTTTAACTTGGGATATATTTCTGGATGATTTTTGAGTTCGTGGTCAGATCGATGTGAAGAACAACAGAAGTGCTTGTTGCAGACTGGACATTTGTTCTGAAACAGTTGATAGACCATTATAAATCAAATTACTGATTGGAGTCTTGGTCAAACTCATCTTCACTCTATAAATCTGTTATATTGAATAAGGAATGGCAAGCGATTAACTGTCTTTCCCAAGATGTATTAAGATCAAATGCAATGGCGCACTTTGAATAAATAAATGCGTTATGTCAAAACTTACACTAGCCACAGAGAAGTAATATAAACAGGTTTGACAAGACTATGGGAAGGCTGTTGCGGGCGTCCCCTAGTTTACATTTTTCTTGCAGTGTAGCGCGCACATGTCAATTGCTCTTCCTGTTTGTCAAATTCCACTCCAAGCTGGTAGAGAACGATATCACTTGGTGTTTATTATAGGCCAAGAAATATAAGTTGCCTGACGGCGTTTAAATTTGATCATTTGTGTGAATCTAGGTCTTTTAACTTTTCCTTATTTACATAAAATAATCATGAATTAACATTCTAGATCATTATTAGCAAATTTCCCTAAAGGGAAGTAGCTATTACCGTAGGTGGCACACTAAGACCTAGGCCCGGGACCGATTTACTTTTTCATTTTGATGTCCCCAGAGGCCAAAAACACCATTCGTTAAAATTTATATATATATATACATCCATGAACGTAATAACTTGAGTAATTTTTGTCCGATTTTTATGAAATTTGGTTGAAAGGTTTAAGGCGGGATAAACTTGAATGAGTTCGCGACCATTGGAACAGGGTTTTACGGGGTTTATGGGGTAAAAAATGGTTTTTCTCATTTTTTATCCTCAAAACACAAAATATCCCAATTTATATCTCGATCTTTTTAAAGAGCTTAAAAAAAACAAATAATTTAGTACTGTATATCAAAGTGTTTTTGTACGGTTATTGGTAACGGAGAAAATTCAAAAAATTTTAAATTTAAAATTCCCATGTTATTCTCATGGAGAATATTGTAGAATGTTGTAGTTTGCTTGTTTATGGATATATTTTGATGAAAATTTATTTATTTTATACAGGGTGACACAGAGGAACCGGACGTTTTTTAAACAGCTGTTCCATTGTTGTTGCACGTGGTAGGAAGATTGAAGTTATGTCATTACCTTCAGTGAGGCTTGCCATTTTTGTTGAAATGGCTCAGTGGACCCTAGACCATCACGTTTTCGCATACGATACTTCGGTTCGAAATGGTGTATCCGTCGTCAAATCCAGCGAGAATTTAGTCGACATTTTAATATTGAACGCCATGGAACGGTTCCAAGCCGAAATACGCTTTTAAGATGGGTTTCAGGGTTCCGAAAAACTGGGAATATAGGCTAATAAGAAGAAACCACCAGGCCATGTTAGAACTTCAAGAGCACCCGAAAACATCGCCAGAGTGAGAGCAGTATTGAATGCAACAACAACAACCTAACAAGGTGATTTCTCGCTTTGGTGACATGCCGTGGCCGCCAAGATCGCCCGGCTTGTCCACTAGTGATTATTTCCTTTGGGGGTTTCTTAAGGAGCGTGTTCCTGCTCACAAACCACGCACTCTAGAGGATTTGAAGTTGACAATCACAGAAGATATCAATGACATTGAACCTCCTGACCCGAGTTTCAGATGATTTTCAGACCAGAATGAACATTTGTAGATAAGTACATGGCCACCATATGCATGACGTCATTTAAAAAAAAAATGACGGTTTTTTAACAAATGGCAAATGTTTACCTCACTATGTACAGTATTAAAACCAGTTTATTCCTTTTAACTACTGTGTACTACTTATTAAAAAAACGTCCGGTTCCTTTGTGTCACCCTGTACTAAGGTATTAATATTTTACTAAAAACCCCACTTTAACAGTTTCCTTGTAACAGCAAACCTAGGGACTCGTTAAACCTAATGTTATTTAAATAGATTTAATTGAAAATTAATTCTGACAAATGGAAATTCGCTTAGTCGGCAGGTTTGCTGCGGCGGGGGTATTAACGTTATAATTACATTTTGTAATTTCGTATCTCTAACCACTTTTTAGAAAAATATTAACAAGTGGAAAAACAAACTAGCATCTGTATGAGTTACTAAGGACTTCCGCACATTTTAAATGTGATATTTTTTACTCAGGAACAATGCCCTAAAATATTGGTAGAGAGTTCTGGTACACCCCATATAATGAACAGGATATGATAGGCTATATATTATAATGAAATATAGCAGTTAACAAATTTAAGCAGTACAATCTCAAATAATACCATTAATAAGACCTTAATTAGACACAACACAACTTTGGTCTATTTTAGAGGGGGGCAAAGTTTCTGCACTGAAATATTGGCGGGTCTCTTATCAGCAATATGTGGTTTATTGGCCCAAGTTTAGTAAAGATTAGAATAATTCTCTATCAGTGGCAAATCAATTTGTTAATTAACTTAAATTTGTTTGTCGTAATTAAAAATGTATACTTAAAAAAATGTTGCGAAGAATTATTATCAGTGGATTCCTTCTGGTCTGGCTTAGTGGCTTAGTTCAAGCCGTGACATGGTAAGGCGGCAGTCAACAAAATGTTTACTGTACCTCAGTTCATTTAAACAGAATATTGTGTTTTTAAACAGAAATAGCTGTCATAACACAAATAATGGAGAAAGTTTGAATTTTTATAAAGTTAATACCTGCTAATTTATTGAATTTGTAAAATCTTTTAGTTTTAACTTCAGAAAACTTTTATTTTCTCCATTATTTGTGTTATGGCCCTATAAAAATTGTACATTTCTGTAAAGTGAATTAAATTTTCATCCTTTAAGCGAATTACCCATATAGGGAATAAGCTATTACCGTAGGTCTCATGGTAAGACCTAGACCCAGACCCGATTTACTTATATGTTTTGAGGTCCCCAGAGGCCAATATATATATATCTGAAAATCGATCTGATATCTGAAGCGATTTACATGAAATTCGGCATGGTTATGGTAACCAACTATGGGAAGGTGTAAATCTGAAATGGTACAAACCAGACTTCAAGGCTACAGCCCTTTAAAGCTAAGTAACCATATTATATTGAAAGGAGGAAATTTTTTTTAATTTCGTAGTATCTATACTGCCTAGACTATACAGCTACCTATTAATTATGTCTACCTGCAGACTGTCATCACAGCTGTATGTGTCCGTTAGCTCGATGACTCGGCAAAAATATGGCAGGGCGTATCACCTAAAGATGCTAAAGATCGTGCGTTGCCTAAGATTATCACCTCCTTTGCGCAACCGAGTTTACTTAAGAAAAACACATACATTTTTTACAATTACCTATTTAAAAGTACAAACAAATAAACTCTAAAAAGGAAAAATATGAATTTATTACGGTATTTATAAACAGCTGTGATGACAGTCTGCAGGTAGACATAATCAACAGCTGTATAGTCTAGACAGTATAGATACTATGAAATTTAAAAAATCTCGCCTCCTTGAAAATATGGTTACTTAGTTTTAAAGGGCTGTAGCCTTGGAAGTCTGGTTAGTACCATTTCAGATTTACACCTTCCCATAACCATGCCGAATTTCATGTAAATCGCTTCAGTGGTTGGGAAAGAGTATTTGTGAAAAGCCAGAGTGTAGTATAAAAGCTTTGCTCGCTCCGCTCAATAATCATAAATGTTTAAAACTGCAAATTAATCATCCCACTTACAAGGTAAAATATAATTTACCTGTCCAAAGTTAACTATGATTTTAATTGTGTTAAAATTAATTCCCTTTTAACAATTTATCGGGAGGCAGTTTGCGTATGTTGGAAAAACTACATTATAATTTTAAAACTCTAATAGCTTCCAAAGTGTGCAAGGTTGTTCCCTGACATTGTACAGGGTGATTCAAAAAGGACTTTACAACTTTGAAAATTCATATAAATCTTATTAAACAAGGTACAGAGCTGATTTTGGTGTTGTTTTAAAGGAAAACACTTCAGGTTTTTTTACCTTAAACTAAAGATGTTCTATGCGACTTCCGTTGGATTTGGGGAAAATAATTATTTAGGTATGAAAAAATAGTGAAAACCGTTAAAAATTTGAGAGAGATTTACAAAATTTTGAAAGTAGGGCGTTTTATGACGGTGAAGGAGTGCGATACACCCACTCTTAGATGTGCTAGGGAGTTGAAATTTCGCACACCTGTAGTTCTTGGTTCCAAACCACCCATAAAATTCCAAAAAGTCGCATTTTCAAATTTTAAACCCCCCAAAAATCCAAAATGGCGGACCTCTGAAAACGACAAAACACGTTTTTTTCAAACGGCTATAGCTCGAAAACGGTAAGAGCTAGAAAAGATTTGAGGAAAAAACGTAGGTTCGGAATTAAATTTCCTACAAGACACTATTATGCGTTTTTCGAAAATAACACTCCTTCACCGTCAAAAAACGCCCTACTTTCAAAATTTTGTAAATTTCTCTCAAATTTTTAACGGTTTTCACTATTTTTTCATACCTAAATAATTATTTTCCCCAAATCCAACGGAAGTCACGTAGAACATCTATAGGTTAAGGTAAAAAACTTGAAGTGTTTTTCTTTAAAACAACACCAAAACCAGCTCTGTACCTTGTTTAATAAGATTTATATGGATTTTCAAAGTTGTAAAGTACTTTTTAAATCACCCTGTATTTGTTCTAGTTTTTTATGTTGTGTGAAAAAAGAGAATTTTCTATTTTGCTTCAAAAGTCATAGTCATAGTCATAGTCACTTTGTACAATTCTTAATTTTAACTCTTTACCATTGTCTTGTTTTGGCAAACTTGAATCATTAACTCAATGAGTGTCAAAAGATGCATTTGAATTGCAAAAAAAAAAAAAACACGGCTTTGTTTAGGAATGCAGTCACAGTATACCCCAGCGAACGTATACCCTCACAGATTTTCACTACCTTGGGAGTGGAACTGAGTTTTTCAAAACTAAATTTGCAGTAATACAATTAAATCAAAGAAGAGTACTGTAGCTAAGATGACCAACATTAACACCACTCACTGTCCTAGAGCCTAGAATGTTCCAGTGTTAAGGGCCTCACCAAAATGGTGGATGTTATCGGTATGCACTAATCAGCTGCAAACCTGGGAGAACATTTCAATTTTGTTTTTAATCTTTAAAAAGAGTTCCCTAATCTTTACAGTGTTCAAGAATTTTAGGGTACAGTTTGATATACCTACACCTAAAATAAGTAGTAACGTTACCAAACCACCAGGTTAGAAATTTTGTTTCATATTCTCGATACTTGGTGGAATTTTGTGTTTGATTTATTACACAGTGTTTATTGTGCATATGTACAATCTGTTCTCCAATTCCACACATCCTGTTCCTCACCTCTGGAGGCTGGGGCGGCATACCGAACAAGTTTACACCTCTAATTGTTAAAAAGACAATTATAAAAGCAGCCTTTTGGAAACCACTTACATATCCCTTAGAAATATATTTTTTTATATGATGGGGTATTGCCATTCCCAGATTGAATAAAACTACTACCAACTGTACTTGCGCCTTTCATATCGCCCATTTCATATTTCTGGAATTATCTGATAGGCTTATGTTTCCATTTCTGATGAGCAATTAATAAGCAAAACTCTTATAAACAATCTAAATGACTGGTTGGTTAAATGATCAGAATTGATGTCAGTTAGGTTGTATGATTGTAGGAGAAATAAATGTGGTGTGACTAGGTTTGTTTGCGGGCGAGTGATTCAAAAGTATGCATGTTTGTGCACACACGCATACCGTGCCAGATTTCTCTTGTCAATCTGTCAATCGTATTAGCATTGATTTTATATACTTTGCCGTAGCCCGTTGTGGTGCCCAATTTTGGTTTCAAGTATCGGACTTATTAGTGTTTAAGATAAGTATCGCGTAGTTTGTTTTTGTCATGAAGGGCTTAGGACATACCCTCTCTTCACATTGGCATCCTTTTAAGAACTTTGATAGTGTAATTTATAGTGTCAAGTCTGTCTAATAATGTGTGTAATATTCTTTTAATGTTGAGACTCTGTCTCTGCACACAAGCCTTGCTTTACAGGGAACTAATTTCAGAGTATTTTTAATATACAAAGTATTATGTACCAGTGGCGGATCCAGAGGGGGGGTGACTGCCCCCCCCCCTCAGGCATACATATATATGTATATATTTTTACTGCATATAATACAATAGTGCATATAAATTGTGTAAAATAATTTGTCACACTAACTTTGGACAAAGAAATGGTACCTATAAAACTGCCATTTTGGAGACTTAGTTTACACCAGTTTTTCAGGGGGGTAGCCCCAAACCCCCCAGACCCCCTGGATCGCCCCCTCCCCCTTTGACTGTTCTAGATCCGCCACTGTTATGTATTGTCAAAATTTCTGAAATAAAATTATTTTATTTCATTTATTATAAATAAAACCTCAACAAAACAAAACAAATCCCATAGAACAACGAGAAATTCACCTCCCTAGCAGGTGTGCTGAGTGAAAGAGGGGGAGGGTTGTATTGTTTCTTTTGACTAGATTATTTGTGAAAATAAACAATAATGTAAACAATGAAATGTTAAGTTTCAGCAGCAAAAGGGATTTCCTTACTGAGAATAGTTATGAGCATGACACAAATATCTTGGCAATGGGTAATTCATTGGCATATTCATTATATAGCACCTGGGGTTATCTTTCTAATCCATCTTACCTCATACACCTAATATTATTTATTGTTTCTTTGATTATTCCACTCAAAACGTGATATGTAACAGGATAATAATAACTGAGTAATTAGTACACTGTTCTTGAAATTTCTGTTATTTTTAACGATCTGAAATATTCTTTCTAACATAAACAATCAGGTAAATAGCACACAGCATTTATCACATAACGATATTGTGAGCTATCACAGCAAGGATGTGATATAGTTGTAGAAAGTGCATTGCAAAGTAATAACCTTCTATATTATGAAAGCCCAAAAAATGTTTATATCTGAGTGATATATTCATAGAGGGCTTATTTTATTCCTTAACCATTTCAACATTCAACGTGTTATAAATTAAATTAGTATGGTTGTAAATCAGTTAAGTTACTTCAATTTACATAATATTACATAACTTACTTTCAGATAATCCATTTCTTGTTAGTATGACTGACACAGTATGTAAATCGATTATTTAAGATACAATGATAAAACCTATATTGATATTTATTATTATATTGATATCAAAGGGTAAAACTTAGCAGAAAGTGATAAGGTTATGTCTTCACTCCATAACCATTCAGGACTGACTAAAGTACCTTATCTGCTCAAGCAATGATGATACTGTTCTGTCTAATCATGATCATCTTGGAGTTCATTTGTGTTCAACAGACATTCCATGTAAAAGAAGAAGGCATAGTTCAAGATATTAGTGACCTGATGTACTGTATATTATTTAAACATTTCAAAAGAATATGATGTGTTAAAAATCAGTGTTTGACGTGAAATAAACTATATTATTTATTGTATCTTTATTTTGTATCAAGTTCTGTTACAATGTTTATGAATTTATCATAGCACAAAAAATATTTTAAATTGAAAACTAAAAGTTTGTAGGATTAAGTTTACAGTAAAAGTAAACATTGAAAATTCTATTAAAAATTCATGTCTTTTGACTATTACAAATAATAAAATAGACGAATAATATTTTTACTCACCATCATACCTGCTGTGTTCTTATAATTAATATATAACAATCTTAGGAAGAAACTCGTTACTAAGTAATTTCCTTTCAGTTTTCATATTAATTAACCAACCAAATAATCTAATTGATGTATGCACTAAGTGATTGCAAGATGTAAGACTAATACAAGAAGTGGATTTGGACTATTTATTGATAATGTGAGATATATCATGGAATAATGAAACAGGCAAAAGTTCTCTCTATTCATTTCTGTGGTTACAAAATATGTTAAATTAGTGTAGTAAATAAGTACAACTGAGCACCCTGAATATTATATATTTTTATTTTTTTAAATATAATATTCAGGGTGCTCAGTTGTACCCTACTTATTTACTACAATTTAATATATCAGCAGCCCTATTACGTAAACACCGAAATTAAAATACAAAATATGTATAATACTGAATGTATGTTGTGTATAACTTGTCTTTACAACAATATAAATACCCCTGCTACAGCAAACCTGAAGACCAAGTGAATTTCCATTTACCTGGCTGGATTTCCACTAAAATATTTCCTTTAAATTGTCAGATTTTTTTTCTTATTTAAATAATTTTAATTTTAAATTACTAAAATTTTAATGAATACTTTGGTTTGCTGCTACAAGTTAGATAATGAGGTTTTTTTATTGAAATTTTGATAGCTTAGTATGAAACACAATTGCTAAATTTGATCAAAATATATCCATAAGCAAACTACAAGAGTTTATTTATTATACATAAAAAACATGGGAATTTTAAATTTACAATTTTTTAACCTTTAGGCATACAAACGCTTTAATTAAAGTTATTTCTTTTTTTAAGCTCTACAGAGTGGTTCCCAAACTTTTTTGTCTGGTGACCCACCACCACCTTGGAGTTTTTCTTGCGACCCACTTATAAAATAATTATATTATTAGGCTATAATTATTTATTATTATAAATTTATTAATACAGGTAATCATGCATATTGAGAAACATACAACTAAATGGGAATCGTAAGGACGACGTTATTCAAAATACAATTTCTAGTCCAAAACACTATGGTTTGAAAATTTTAAATTATTTAAAACTGAAGTTTAGGCCTTCTATTTACAAGAGACCATCTGGATTGAATGTTGACAACTACTGAGGCATTTTTGCCTATAAACAGATGTAGCCTATTTCAGTATTTAGTTTTTAAAGAGGATGCCATCTCACACAAATACATATTTAACGACTCAATTAGGTCTTTTCGATCCTGAATTGATACAATTTATTGGTACTCCTAATTTGGTAATCCTTTTTGGTATATTGGTACTCCTCTCCTCGTGGTTTAAAACATTTATATCTATAGTTAATAATCAATTTTTTATAGCTCTTCAGTAAAAAATTAAAAGTTAAGAATAAATATATCATAAAATATCTTTAATTTTCTTTGGATTTCAGTAAAATAGGAGTCTGCAGAAGTTTTTGGGCCCAGTAAACTTACTAATATAAATGTAGCGTACCCAAAGTTAGACTCAAAATAAACAATATACGATATAGTATTTCTAAAAGATAAAGATAATTGAAAAATCTTTTGTAATAGTAAACATGAACAAATCGTAAACAAATCTTTAAATTATAATGACACTAACCCCTTATAAATCATCAGTCAGAAAATGTTTAACATGAGGTTAATTGTTAACAATTTAATCAAGCCTTCCTGTTGTCTTCCTTCGTGGATTCAACTACATAAACTCTAGTTTAGAAAAGTTAGGATTATAAAAGTACCTTTCATATATTTACAAGTTGTTAAGTCAATTTGATATATTGTTTATCTATCCCAAATTCACATTAACTGTTTTTGGTAATCGCGGCACTAACGTTCTCATCTCCAACGACCACAAAGGCCTCGTAATCATCATCCACATTCGTAGTAACATCATGGTAATCTACATGTTGTAAAGAATCAGCCAAAAACAAATGGACTACTGTCGGGGAAATAAATATGTGCACTTGAGTTTGAGCTTAAATATATCTGACGTGGATTATCTGATTTTGTTGAAACGCAAATTTAAAGTGGAACCTTGATAACAAGACCCTCGATAACAAGTCACCCTTGATAACCAGTGTCATTTTCAAACTCTCTAGAGAATTTATTTTACCCTTTAATTAGGTACATGTTATTGCAAACCTTGATAAGAAGTCAACCTTGATAACAAGACTTATTTGATAATACCCATGAGAGTCGTGTTACCAAGGTTCTACTGTATAAGCTAATTTAAATACATTTTACGTGGTAACAATAAACAAGTTTTCTGTTTACCAGAAAAATTTATATATAATTGAGTAGATTGGCCCTTTGCATATTGTGGCAATTTTGTAAATTTTTGGTCGCAAAACATTGAATACATGTTCCTTTATCACAATATTAGAGCAAATATTCACAATATTCATGTCCAAAACACCCAAAAACTATTTAAATCCACACTTAAAATTGGGAATAAAAATTTCCTGAACAATTAGTATTAAAAATTCCCAGTTGAAAGCTAAAAAAGTCAATCACAATAAACAGTGAATATTCGAACAAAAATTAATGAATACATTAGGTACAGCCAGCCCTGCCCTTCTTACCCTCTCGGTACTATTCTGGTGCACAAGAGCATAGAAAACATACTACTATAACCCAGAATGCCAACCGCATGGTAAAAAGCATTAAGTGTTTTGAGAGAGCTTTGCCTGTCAATCGTAGGCAGCGCCACCAGCGTTGCTATGCTGAGTGCATGGCAACGCTGGTGGCGCTGCCTACGATTGACAGGCAAAGCTCTCTCAAAACACTTAATGCTTTTTACCATGCGGTTGGCATTCTGGGTTATAGTAATATGTTTTCTGTGACAAGAGGCTGTTCCAGTATTCCAGAGCTCCAATAAAAAAACACATCTTTTATTATGGTCTCTTTGCGACCCAACAATATTGCTCCCATGACCCACCAGTGGGTCGCGACCCATAGTTTGGGAACGGCTGTTTCAACAAAATTGTTTGGAATGAAATTGTGAAATTTTATGATTTTAAGGTAAAAAATGGGAAAACCCAATTTCTACCCCATAAACCCTCGTTCCTATTGTCTGATCATGTTGGTTTGCGAACTCGTTCGAACAAACATGGTATACATAGGCTATATACCAAATTTCATCAAAATCGTATCATTTTTACTGAAGTTATCATGCTAATGGACATGCTAAAGACATATATATAAATTTGAACGGAGGGTGTTTTTGGCCTCTGGGAGCCTCTAAACAAAAAAGTAATTCAGACAAGGTCTTACCATGAGACCTACGGTAATAGGTTATTCCCTAAATGGGAAATTCATTAAAAACATAACGGTTTCTTCTGGTAACATTGTATGTTTTCCATTGTATTTGTTTTACTGAAGACTCAAACTCAATTATTACTGTCTGTTACATACAGTTGGGTGATTCTTTCCTATCGTTGATTTTTTATCAAACATATCAGTTTTACTTTTACAGTTTGCTCTTTGTATATCTTTTGTTATTTGTTCGTTCCTCTATTGATATCACTTAGGTTTAGCTTATATACCTGCTATGTCCACTACCACACAGTATCTTTATAAAGTGAGCAACACCCATTATGGTTACTTCTGTCACCCATCATAATTTTTTTCATAAACTCATATTGTGAATTTTAATATAGAAAATAATAGTTTCGCACTTTACAACTTATTGGAGATATTATGCACAAAAATATGAAAAACATCCATGGGTGTCAATTTCTGTGCTCCATATCAGTGATGAAAAATCTAGTATCCTATTCCCACTACAGACCAGAAATTACACCCTAGTTTTAACTTCAAGTAAATCCCCCCCTTTGTAAATTTAATCCTCTCAATTTTTTGCGAGGCAAAAGTATGGATACCCCTCCTAACTTGTTAATGGATTACACATGGTTACACCAACAATACAAGATTTATGGTACTTGCAGCCCTAGTCCAAATTAACCAGAGCGTGCCCCGCCCTAGTAAATGGAACTTTCCGTGATCGCGGCGAATTTGTGAACATTTTCTGCGATCACAGAGGTATCATCATCGTAAACTGCAATTTTGAAGAAATAAAAAATCTATTTTTGTTAAAAAGATTTTGTATACAAAACGCTACCGCCCCCTTTTGCTTGCGGTCTACTCATCCTAGTTGTAAATCCAGCACTGACCAGGAAACTGCACACCTTTATGGCATAGAAGTCCAATTTTTTTGGTTGTGACAATTTTGCCCGGGACTCCAAATTGGGGTTTTAGGGGCAGCTTAAAATGTTTAACTTTTAAGCCCCATCAAATGACTTAAAGGTCTTAGGACTAAGTGATCTTGAAGGCCTTTTATAAAGCAAAGAATATAAACAAAAATTAGAGGTCTCTATGTTTCCATCTCAACCCAACACAATGTGGCTATTAATTCTAAATGCTGTTAAAATGAGGTGTCACTTGATTGTGGCTTTACTTTTATAGTTTTAAGCTGCCCTCAAAATACCTCACTTTTGGGATGGTGGGAAAAGATTTTCATACCAACCAAAAAGAGTACTTTCATAGCATATAAAGTTGTGCAGAAATTTTTTTTCTTCTGATAAACCCATTGTTTATTAAGAAAGGGTATTTATACTTAAGGCCTAAGTTATACTTAGCCTAAATATAACTCGGTCAATGTTGACAGTTCAATTTTCCACTTTGAAGAAGGTTTTATTGATTAAAAACTGTTATTGTATTCAGTGAGTAGATAAGACCTTGTAATATTTCATACTATTCTATTTTATACTTGTATTTTACAGAAAAATACAACAGTCCATTTTTGAATAGTTTTGAACAGTTGTTCCCTATAGTTCTTATTTGTATGGCTAAGCAAGACAGGATAGGTAAATCATAACAGAATCTTTAAAGGATACACACTTATTTTTAATTGTCACAATTACTTAAAACAGTCATGATTTCTGTCTTTACACAGTCAGAGAGACAGAACATATGTCCGTCTTCATTGTAGCATTGAAAATACTTCATTTTATCATTTATTACATGTATTCTCTAGTCCTTCTCAAAATTCAGTCAAATAGTGTGAGTATTTATGTTCAGTCATAAACCAAATAAATAAATAAAACAAAATCAAATCTCTTTAAACAAATTTACACTTTATAAAAAAAATTGTTGCCTGTAATAGACAACATGTTATATGTTTACAATGACATGAATAAGATCATTTTTACACAATTTTGTACTTTCATTCTTGAAAATCGATTTTCACCAGAGAGTGGGTGTGAAAGACAACTTTACCAGTACCATTCGGTGGGTCTATTTCTCCTCTGGTTAGGCCATTGGTCGGACGGAGCAGTCAACACTACAGCCTCATATTCTTCCTGGTCCAGTGGCACTGTTTTTTTGTTATCTTTTTCACTAGTATACCTTGCGGTGATTGGATTTTCTTCTTGTTTCTCTGTGGCGTAAACACTTTGAACTCTGGAAACATACTGTTGTGATGCAGCAGGGAGGAGGTAGGATACTCTTCCACGATATTCTGGGGTTCGTCCGATATTTGTCTGGTAATCTCGTTGCTTTAGTCTTGTTTGTTGATAGTCCACCAAACTCCTTGTAGGGTGTAATGTAGATGGTTGTAAAGCATCATTTAATGTAACATCATACTCTTCTTCTGGTATATCCAAAGTGAAACCAGGAGGTCCACCATTATAATTGTTCTTGTAGATCGACTTAACAGTTGCTATGTCTGTATCGGGAGCAGATGGTCCGGGAGCAGTAATTTCTACTCTCGGTGATTGTTTGGAAAATTGCTCTGCCTGGTTCAGTTGCTTTGGATATTGATCTAAATCTTTTTGAGAATTTTCCTCTATTTTTACTTTGGCACGTTTGGGTACATAGTATCCTAGTGCTGGTCTCACATTAATTCCTGAATTCGGTTCAACCTTTTGATAACTTTCACCAACTCCAATGGCTGATGGTGCGTTATAGTCATCTAACTGGGATTGACTTTCTATTGCTGGACTCTTTTGCTTTACTGGTCTCCTATTAGCCCCATTACCAATGAGGCTATTTTTTGTGGTATCTTCAACCACTACTGGATAATTACTTAAAGGTCTAGTTACCATGAAAGGCCTTTTATAATTCACGACAGGTAAAGGTTGAGCTCCTTGATAAGATTGAGGTGACTCATTGGCTGTCATTGAACCCTCACCCCCAGAAACTGGAGATTGATTGCTACTTACTTTTACACGTCTATATGCACCACCATTACCTAGTCCCAACTGCGCTTTATCAGTAAGTGGTGGGTTGTCCTCCTCTCCAACATTCTCCTCTGCATCTTGCTTGCCTACTTGATCGTAAGAGATATCCTCTGGCTTAACTTCTTCTACTGGTTTGTTTGGCCTCCTGAAATTATTTCCAACAGTAGACTGCTTTGATTGATTTCCATCTTCTGCTTCAAACTGAGAAGGTTCAACTTTAACGCGCCTGTAGTTTTGAGCTGGATTTCCTTGTTTTCTGAATGGTCTTTCATTTTCGTCGACTATGGGATGTGCTTGCCTGTAATTAAATCCTGTATAGGGAGTTTTTTGTGAAGCTGACTCTTCGTCTAATGGCATTGTTTCTGTAACAGGCTTTACTGGTCTTCTTTGTCCACCACTAAAAGGCCTGGGTGAAACTGATTTATCAGAATTCAAATCAAATGAGCTATCTAAAGTCGATTCATGGTCAGGCTCCTGATTGTTATTAGTTGATTCAGGAGGTTGCTCTGTGATTTGAACAGGTTTGTAATTATCTAATAGTGGAGTTGGGGGTATGATTCTTCCTTTTGATCGGAAATTTGGATGTTTGTTGGCCTTAGTCTCATCAGAAGAATCTGAGGATGGTAAGGCTACATTTGTGGGCGTTGTTTCTTCTTGAGAAAAGTAATCATCTGAATTTTGGTTTCCTCTAAATGACGGCTTAAACCTCTGCTGAGACTGAGGATTTTGCGTAGTGCTTCTAAGGTTATGATAAGCAGGGGTTCTTCCTGGGCCAGTTGTATCAGAGGTTTGTTGTTTTGATTTGGAATCATTTACAGAGTCTCGAAATCTACTGGAAAATAACCTTTCCCTCTCATTACCTGAAATTTGGACATCCCTTTCATTATTTCGATCATTTGCACTGACTTGCTTTAACTTTTTTTCGCTTGAGTTCTCTGTTGAGTCATCTGAGTAATCTTCTTCACAACTATGGCGTCTACAGCCTGATTCATCATTGTCTCTTGAGAATGAAGCTGAGTCAGGCTTTGGTCTCTTACTAGATTTATTACTTTCCAACTGTTTAACATCTTCTTGCTGTTTCATTCTAGGCTGAGAATTTGCATGGTTTTTTGTTGGTGGTTTAGATGTAGTAGTGTTGTCAAGCGGTTTTCTACCTGATTTTCTTCCATTATTAGAGTCATAATCATCTGCATGCCTACTCTTAATACTTTCAGTAGAGGGTTTCTGCACTCTCCTGTTTTCTTCATCATCTCCAACATCTCCTTCTTCATCATCATAATATTCTTCTTCTTCTTCCTCGTCATAAACAGGTGCTGTATAAGTCTTTTTGTTACTAGGCTGAGGCTTATCTTCCTCATTTCTTTTCCTACCACCAGATGATAATCTGCTAGTGGAGATAAATCCAGGTCTCTCTGCTGGAACGGGATCTGGTTCTTCTCTGGAATATCCTCTATTACCCCCTCGATTTCCTCTGCCCATCTGAGATGGTTCTTCATATCGTTGTCTTTTTCTTGGTCTTACCGGTCTATCATCTTCATAATCATCGTCGTATCGTTCAGGTCGTCTACGAGTATTTTGTCTTGGTCTGTGGCGCCCACTCGGTCGTCGGGAACTACTTTTTTCATTACTATCACTTCCACCTTTACCTCTTTTTGGTGGTGGCTTTACATAATCTTCCTCATACTCGTAGTCATAATATTCTTCATCTTCTTCTTCATGCTTGTTCTGTGGTTTTGAACCTTTTTTCGGGTTATCAGTTGGAGAAGGAGTTACATCAGTTGATTTTGCAGTATAATCATATTTGTCTCTTTCATGAATTGGAACAGGTCTACGAATTTTAGGAGGAACTCTTGGTCGATCGTATACTGTACCAGCTGCAGGTCCAGATACACGCACAGTTGGTTTAGTTTCCTTGGAAGATTCCCCTCCACCATCCCCTCTAGAATTGTCGCTTCTAGAGGAACTGCTGCTTCGCGAGCTATCGGACCTTGAGCTTTCACGCCTTCCTCCTTCATAGTAGTCACCTTCCTCATCATTATGAGATCCTGTAAAATTCAAAAACAAATTATTTGTAATTTTTCAAATTTCTCGACAAGATTTTCAATGCCCATAGAGTTACAATAAACATTTACAGAATAACCATTTTCAGGCAATCAATAGCCTATTCCTACAAATGATTATTAGATAGAAAAATATAATTTTATGTTTTAATGATAATTTGTTTGGAATAACCATTTGTTTCGATTTTAAATGAGAGCACTAAAAATGTATTTCCCTATGAACTGCTTTTTCAATAGAATTTTTAAAGCAATACGTATGTGCCGTATGGTACAGATGAGACAGTTTTTTTTTTTCATTTTTATAGTGCTACATTCTGTTTCAAGTAGAATATTACGAGTATGTCATCAATTGATTACAGTGAACAGAAATGATATTTATGCAAATTTTGGTGTTGTTATTTCATTTGAAAACAAAATTCCAATCTTCAATAAAACAAATATAAAGCAGATCTGGATTAGTAAGTGATTCCTGGACTCCCTAACTCAAGCCGTACGCATCGTTTTACCACTGTCACCATGCTGGCTCAGCGCTATAGCATGGAGTGATTTCGGGCTCATGCGCATGCCAGTATAATCGTCGAGACACTGTTTACTGTTATCATTTAGTATACACGTACTCATACTAGAATGCACACACTATTGGGGGCTACCATTACATGAAGACCGACTGGCACAAGTAAATTAGTTCTATATGCTGATGATGCCACTTTAAAAATATCAGATAAAACGTTTAGTGAGACAGAACTATCAGTTAAGAATAATATGACCCCCTTGACTAGTTACTTCACTCAGAATAATTTAGCAATAAATAAAGAAAAAACAATTTTCATCAACTTTAAAACCCCACAGTCTGCAATTCCATCTGATAGTCTAAATATCGGAACAAATCAAGTAATTAGTAAAACAAACTAAACTAAATTTTTAGGTCTAACAATAGATCAAAATCTAAACTGGAACTCCCATGTACAAGAATTAATTGCTAAAATATCTTCAGGTGTTTTTGCCCTTAGCAGATTGCAGTATTTCTGTGAAACTGAAACCTTAAAACTAGTTTATTTTTCATATATATACATTCAATAATATCTTATGGCATCTCCTTATATGGTTGTACAAGCTTAAATAATATGTATACAATTCTTAAATATCGAAAAAAGCGGTGAGGCGTATATTGAAACTTCAACAAAAAACAGATGTAAAAGAATATTTAATTTCACTTAAAATAATGACAGTTTATGGGATGTATATATATCAAACTATCATCCACTTCAAGGAAAGGGAACATACTATAAAAACCATTAGGAAGTACTCATGAGTATAATACTAGAAATAGGAATAATATTGCAATACCCAAACATAATTTGGAACTATTTAAAAAGAAACCTACTTATGCTGGCACATTATTTTTTTCCAAATCACCATTAACCTTAAGACAAGAGCCGAATCCAAGAATATTAAAAAGGAAACTTAAAGATTTTATAATAACTATATGCCACAAGAATAATTATATGATATACAAGAATTTCTTGGTCCAGAGTTTAATTCAAAACCTTCTGGGACTTGAAGGGCTTTTGTATGTTTAGATTATTGAACAAATGCAATTATCAATAATAGGCTAATTAATAATTATGCTATTGTTCTAATAGGTCTTTTTGAATCGGTATGTTTGATGTAAATAAAATAAAATTATTTGACTTCTTTCTTATTTTATTCATGATTGTGCTGAGAATTTCTATTGTAATAGTATAAATTGCCTTCTTTTTTATGGTAAGAAATAGTAGAAATAAGTTAGAAAACAGTTTGTTCTAATATGAATCACTTATGGACACTGTTCAATGTACTGTAAATATGTGCTAAATGAATAAAGATTGTTTGAAATGAAATAAAGAGCGCTATTGCAGATTAGCGTCAGCGGCCCAAACTACGCCACCTCAACGAGTTCGTCATTAAAATTAGGAGAAAATATATTAGTCTGAGTTAGATAGAAAAATGCATTACTCTCCATAGTGTCATTTTTCTTTCATTCAATTTCTGTCATTCTGGCTTAGGCCTACGGATTGGTATTGTTGGTCAATAGCTTTGTTTTGATTTGCGAATATAATCTAGATGCAGTATCACATACTGTACGGAGTTCATGTTTGTTGACCTGAAATTTGAAGCCACTGCGACAGCAGCAATGGCTGTGGTTTGTTGCCGGTTGAAAATGTGACTATTTAATACACAAAATTGCTTAAAGTGTTTTAAGATGGCATTTGTTACACCCAGATCTAAGTAAAAATTTGTTTAAAGAACTTGCAATGATGAAATTACATCGTGGAGTGGTGCCTGATATGGTGGTTTGTCGGAATAAAGGTTTTTAGAAAAGTAACTTTGACCAGACTTTATGGTAGGAAAAAATATTGGGCCTAGGGGTGCCCAAAAGCTAAATCAGACCCTGAAGACTAATAAGTATTGAAAAAATGATATGAGAACTCGTCACTGAATAAGATAAGCTGGTCCTTTAAACAGGTTTATTTATTGAAAGCCTCATGATCAAAGACAGTTAGGTCCAGGACTCTTTCAGGATTGAACCAGCAACTTTTCGGACCAGCTAAGCACTATCTACTCAGCTCTCTAAACGATGCTGTAGCTACCTTGAGGACGGTGTTTCCGATTGTTTTTTCTGCGAGGAGGAGGAGGTTCATCATCATAATACTCCTCATCTTCGTACTGATCATCATAGTAGTACTCGTAGACAGGCCGGCGCCTGCGGTAGGGTCGTCTGCGCCATGGCCGCTGAGCTGGTGTTGTTGGCGCGGGTGTTGTTGTTGTGGTAGTAGTTGTGATCACTATAGGAGGAGAGGTTGACGCAGCCTTGTAAAGAGCTTCATTCCTGGAAAACAATAATGAACCTTATTTAACCTAAGTTATTCCAGATTTTAGGGATTGCCCATTTTAACCAACCCTTTGAGTTATCCGACCTAGGTCCGGACCCGTTAGGGTCAGTTAAGAGGGGCTCTACTGTACCCGCGTCCCAGCGAACCCGCAGACTAATCAAATTTTGATTTGGATGATTCGGTTTTACGGGTTTACTAAAATATTTCTTTGAAAATGTCAGAGTTATTCTGTAGGTTTGCTGCTAAAGGGAAGGTAATAAAGTGTGTTTGTAATAAAATTTCAATATATTAGTATGAAATGCAAAAAACTGCCAAATTTGACCAAACATATATCTATAAACAAGCAATCTACAACAGTTTACTTATTTATTCTCTATTAGAATAGTATGAACATTTTAAATTTACAGTATTTAAACTTTTCTCCGTACTTGTAACCATTTAGCGTACAACAACTTCAATATACTAAATTATTTGTTTTTAAAGCTCTACAAAATGGTTTAGGAAAACATTGCAAAGTTTTATGTTTTGATGGTAAAAATGGGAAACCCCCATTTTTGCCCTATAAACACCATGGAATTAGTTAGCATTTTTATTGGTAGAATATAGCTGTTTACATTGGTCTATTAGGTGTTTCATTTATATAAATTAGAGATCTGCGGGAGAGAAAATATTGATAGTTACCTTTGGAAAAATTTGGGCGAATTGTCACAATCCACTTCTGACACAAAGTGACATATGAATGTCCTTTGGTCAAAAGCTGTGTAGTTGGCACAGAGAAAATCATACCTTGTGCCAAACAAACAGTGGTGGTAAACCTGCAATGTCAATACAAGTTAATGGTACATTGGTCAAAAGCTGTGTAGTTGGCACAGAGAAAATCATACCTTGTGCCAAACAAACAGTGGTGGTAAACCTGCAACGTCAATACAAATTAATAGTACATTTTTGTTTAACAACCTTTTATGTCATTTAGTTCTGTTCAATTGATAATGTTGAACATTTCTACTAGTTCATAAAGGATAAATCAATAAGAAATTATGTTAAATTAAACCTAAGTTAAAACCTTTTGTTCTAAGACATTTCCTTGACTGTGCTATGCATGTAAACTAGTGTAACGGCAATAAAGCATTCTTATTCTTATTCTTATTCTTAACCGTCACTGTAATTGATACATTTTAACTTTCCATCTATGAAAACATAAAATCAGGTCCTTTTTAATGTACAATATAGCTAAATAATAATTAACAGAACAACAAATCACATTTTGTTAGTTTTTAACTGCAGATGAAAAATTAAAATGTCCACCTTACTACAAGAATACCATTGCCAACTGTTTTAAGTACTCATTTCTAATCTAAACTTAATTGTATTTTTATATTTTGCTGTATTGGCACAACTGTAACTATCAGTAGTGGGGGAGCCTCGCCTGTGAGTCTCTTCCTTTTTCAATTTTGGGTTTAATAAAGATGGCAGCTTTGAGTTAATTGAAGATGTTTGTTTTATTTAAATATATATTCACCACAGCCTACTTTAATAATAATAAGAACAGAAGAACATTCGCTACATGGCGCTGCGGACAGGATGTCTGCAGCTCAAACAAAACTGTATGAGTTGCCTAAACTCTACCCCAATAATTCCTCTCCTTACAGTTCGAGTTAACATATTGCACAGTATTCTACACTTCTCTTCATAATGAAACTTTTATGAGCATTATGTGATGCATTTAAATTAAATGTTCATTAAAATCATTATATGGTACATAAATCTTACAATTTTGCAATACTCGTAAAAATCTTATTTTGCAACTCTTAACTTTTGATAGCGGTTGATCCTGAATGGTGTGCAGGTTAATAATTCGGTTAGTTTTTCTTTACGCTGTAGCAAAGACAGCTGTTTTCAAATAACTTCTTGATCAGCATTGTACGTGTTATTAAATTTACGGAAAGTAAATAAAAGAAACGTCTTATAACACTTAAAACATATATTTACGCTTATACTGTTACTCACAAGACGGTAAATATACAAAAAAGATGGTAAGTGGTGATCGATTTCGATTGGAGTGTCCAATCGAAATCGATCACCACTTACCATCTTTTTTGTATATTTACCGTCTTGTGAGTAACAGTATAAGCGTAAATATATGTTTTAAGTGTTATAAGACGTTTCTTTTATTTACTTTCCGCAGCTGTTTTCAATACATACATTGCGGGGCTTAAGCAGTTCTTTTTATACCTACAGCAAAAAATAATGAACTGGAGCTGAGGATATCAGCAGCTGTACATTTTTGTTACCGGTAGTGAATAATTTCCTCTGTGTCTTTATTATCCTGTTTATCCTGTTAGGTTTTCTGTTCTGTTGGGGGATTAATACCTATAATGCATGTAAAGAACAGTAAATATATTTAATGTCAAAACTGGGAGTAGATGGAAACCATTTTAAGGCTAATTTTTAAAGGTACAAAGTGGAAGATTTTGAGAGTATATTAGCTTAAAGAAAGGTTCAGTATATTAGGAAACATAGTATATCACACTGGCCAATCCTCACTTTTCTCGTTTAACTAGATGATCTTGTGTCAAAAAAAGTAATTTAAGTAGGAAATATACTATTTAAATAAGTCAACATAATAACCTGACACTTGTGTGGCACACTGGCGTAAAATCCATCATGGAGATCGTCACATTTGAAATCAATGTCTGCTGGGACCCCGTTGTAGAAAGGGTAACTGGAAAGGTTATAACCATTGAGCTCCCTGGGAAGGTTGGGGTCATATATGTAGTCTTTCTGTGGGTTTCCTGTGAGCAGGCTCTTGGGTTTGGTGATGGTGACATTAGTGGGAGATGTAGCGTTGCCAGCTTCATCTGTCTCTACTGTCACTACCTGAAACATCAGTTTAAAAAATGTGATATTGCACTAGAATAAAGAGTAGAGGTATCTCTGGACCTGTTTATATTTTGTTTCAATGTGATTACATGTGTTTCATATCTTAAGTGGGAGACAAATTTAAATTGTCAATTTCCCCAAATTCGCAACCCAGTTTCTCCATCTAATCATATAGATCCAGGCCATAATTTAAATGTAGAAACATTTTTCAAAAATTAAGTTCAAGACTAACTTACTTCCTTTCTAGGATATCATTCTAAAAAAAAAAAAACATTTAAAAATATGTTTCCCAAATATTTATTCTAATTTAGCTTATAGGTTATGCCTTTATGGTTCAACCACAAAAATAAGGATGGTTTACTAGAGCTGGGAAAAAGGGCCATGATAATGAACTTGGGGGGATAATGAAATTGGGGTATTACAATGACGAATCTGGTGCAAGTTACAAATAAAATGTCAAAAGATAAATTGAACGAGTTAGGTATTATTAACAGTTTGTGGAGAGTATACAGGGTGGTAAAAAAGTCCCAGGACAGTTAAATATTTTAAAAAATAATGCAGATAGAGCTACAATACTTGGTACAAAGTTACAGGGCATAAAACTCTATTTTAACACTTATTCAGTGATCCAATAACTCTTCAGGGGGACGGCCCACAAAGAGTCGGAAGAAAATCTTAAACTGAAGCATAGGTCAATATGCACATCAAATTAAAGGTATTTTTTAGTATAATACAATACCGCAAACCGCACTTCAATAGGTTGATCCTGCGCAAAATGACAGTTGTTCAAAGATTCATTTAATTTACATTGCTATTATACGCTTACTCATCCGGGGGCACAGCCCTAGGAATTGGAAGAAAATTGTTAACGTAAGCATAGGTCGATATGCACATCAAATTAAGGGGAGTCCGAGGTCCTATCTTTAGTAATGTTAACTAAATGTCACTTTTCTCAGGAGTTAGAATAGGTAGGATAGTGAAACTTGGTATACTTTTATATTAACTAATTAACTAGACACAGAAACATGATTTTTCATTTAAAATTAAAAATAACTATTGTATGGGTTTTTATAGATTTAACAAAAATTTGTTTCAAAAATAAAATTTTTTTTTTTTTTTACATGCTTCTACTAAAGATATAATGAATTCCTTATGTCTGTGTTTAGAATAAGTCACTAAGACTACATGGTAAAAATTTCACAGCTGTATGTATTACCAGTCCTGAAAAAAATGACATTAAAGTTTAAAAAAGTAAAGTTGCGGAAATCGGCAAGAAAAGCCTCCAAGGGTCAACCAAGGGTCTACTAGTTTTACCTTTAAAACGTCACTGCAATGTTATGGAAAATATATTTTTTCATACATTTCTAGGTTAGTAATCAAAAATGTAAGTATACCATTTTTAAGAAGAAAAACTGTGCTATAAAAAGAACATAAAAAGTAAAAATTGAAAAAAATTTTAAAAATTCGACTTGGACTCCCCTTAAAGGTCTTCACTAGTAGATCACGATGCCGTAAATTCAAGCTCAAAAGAATGCCTGGGTAAAAAATTTTAGTCGTTCAAAGATTCAAAGTGGCGGATCCGAGAAATCTTTGAACATCTGCCATTTTGCGCAGGATCAACCTTTTGAAGTGCGGTTTGCGACATTGTATTCTACTAAAAAAGACCTTTAATTTGAAGTGCATATTAACCTATGCTTCAACTTAAGATTTTCTTCCGACTCCTTGTGGGCCGTCCCCCTGAAGAGTTATTGGATCACTGAATATGTGTTATAATAGAGTTTTATGCCCTGTAACTTTGTACCAATTATTGTAGCTCTATCTACATTATTTTTTTAAAATATTTGACTGTCCTGGGACTTTTTTACCACCCTGTATATTAGATACATTTACTATTGCATACCACTATTTAGATAACTTTAACTGTTAAAGCCTCTCGTACAAAACTAGACATAACAAATTCGTCATTCCACTGCATGAAAAAACAACTTATGTAGCTCAGAAATTCTTAAAGCTTTCCTGATTACATTAATATTAAAAATGAAGAAAATAATATAACAAAATTATAAATGAAACTGAATAATTATCTGATAGGAAAATCCATGAATTCTTTTCCAACCCCCCCCCCCCCCGCAAGGAATTAAAATTGATTTCAATTTTTTTTATGAAAACCTATTGCTTATTTTTCTCTTAATTTCCATAAAAGCAAGTTTGTTAATTTTAGGTACGGTACTAGTTAAGTTTTTATTTGCACCTTTCAGTATGTGCTCTATAAATGAAGAATTTGACTTCTAAAACAGTGTAGGTAGGGACAAACAACTGTGGAAACTACTGAATAACAGACAGAAGAACATGACTCAAATTCTGAAAAATTGCTTGCTCTGACATTTGTAAACTTCAGTTTTGTTTAAACAGATTTAGGAATACAATATAACATAATACACCTTTTAACACTTCTTGATGTATTTACACTTATATATTGTAAAGGCTTAAGAAAGTAAATTTACACATAAACGATGTCATGATGGCAACCAATTTAAACTATTCACACTGTATACAATTATGAATGAAATCCATTATGTATTATTTAAAATGGGTAACTTTTTATTTTAGAACACAAGATACAAGTTTGGCCCCCCTGAAAAAGAAAACTCCTGCACATGCCCTTGGGCAGTAAAAATGTTAAAGAGGCAACAATATCTTAATATTGTGTTTGGCACATACCTCCTCCACAATTTCAGTGGGGTTGAGTAGAGCAGCCTTTGCTTTAGCCTTCAACTCTGCTACAAGAGCTGAACCCCGCAAACTCTCCGATTGGCCCAGCAGAACTGCCACTCCTGCAATCAGAAATACATCATATTACTGTCCAACACCACTTTAACCTAAAAAAGTTGAAGTAACACCTTCTGATCTCTATTTCATAATAATGATGCTTTACATTGGTTGGATGTATTTTTTTTAATTTATCATCGGGTCTTGGTTCTGTATGTTAATCAAGAATTTCAGTCTTCCCACCCCACAACACAACCGAAGCTTGAGACAACACTGCCATTCTTCACAGTTTTTGCCTCTACCTCACAGAATTGGCATAGGTCTTATTGGTGCAAGGTTTTTTTATCCTTTGTATTCCATATGTGCAGTCATCATACCTAGAATAAGATGACTGATATGTTTACTTTACTGTGGTATTGACTATTGGGATCCATTTCTTCCTACAGGTTTTTGTTAGTTTCTTAAGAAATTCCACCATGCTTGCGGCCTCAAATAATTCTTTACCCAATCCATGATGAACCACACCATTCCTCCTCCACACAGAACCTTTATTTCAGACTGACTATCTGAAAGGGTCTACAGTTATGTTGTCACTGTTACAGTATCCATACTATAGTCCTCGCCACCCTAACTTGAGGCAGTCCAAGGCGGCACTAGATATACGCAGCCTTGGGCTGTCTCAAGTTAGGGTGGCGAGGACTACATATACCAGTATTAACACTCTTGTTACATGCAGTATGTAAGAGTTGTACAATACGAGGAGTAGCATAGCAAGTTCGATCAATTAGCTACATATGCTAGAGGATAGCTTGTAGTCATGGGCGAGTGGACTTGTTCATGGGTCAGACAGTTGTTGAGCTTCTAGTGCCAGTTATACTTTAGTATTATTGTTCCCATCCCTAATCCACTATTTGTTAGTTTTTCAGTGTGGAATAGAAACAGTTATAAAATGTGTTGTGATTTATATTTGCGATAAACCATGAAAGTACAGTAGACTATGCACTAAGTCTCGAATGTTGATCCTGTGAAAATCTTGTTTTAATGCGAAGTTGGGGTTGATAGCAACAAATTCCCTTTTGGATCGATTAGCTCACCAGAACAAACGTACTATGGCTACCTCAGAATTGTACCTATATCCATTATTAGATCAAAACCACGCCGGACTCTAAAGATCGTCCCAGAATGCCAGAACAAAGTAGAGAGGAAATCGATTTGTCATGAAGGTAGAAGGTCAATTGCTGACGATATGATGGCAGAACAATAGGTGAGGCTGAGAGCAGTTTCGTCATAGATTGTGTCAATGGAAGACCAAGAGCCGGCGGCAATATCTAGCTGTGCTGTCACATCTCGTGTACCGTTACTGTTTTCATTCAAGGCCAAGGTCGACTTCTGTTTTTTTATAGCCTTTATCAAATGCCATGTTGCTAAATAATTGCTCTTAAATCGTCTGATCTCTAAGAGCAAGTTGCAGAACAATCGACGATCAGTGTTCGTGTGGAAACCTAATTGTAATGTAATGTTACATCTATTGGAGCCAATCACATATTAATGACACTATGTCGATAAAACTAACAAAATAGCAGATATGTTGAAAATGGTTATTTGAATGATATAGTTTTATTCAATTTCGATGATGGTTTTATCGACTTTGGAAAATATAGAGTCATTCTTAACTTAAACCAACTGAGCCTTGCTGTATGTGCGCTGTGTGCAAAGATATAGTTTTGGATTGGATCGTATGCGTATGTAGACTATAATTGTAATTTGGTTGAATAAATGAGTAACTAAACATTTCATGAATGTTATAGATAGAAACCTATTTATAAGTATACAGTAAATTTTAAGTTTTTACTGACCATACAACAGGATACAATACGCAACTGTGTATGGGTTGAGTTGCACACCTTACAAGATCTGTGCGCAACATGACTTACAGTTGTGTCGAGCTTTTGCTGTCAAAGAAAAGAAGGCGAGTCACATTGATTGGAAAGTTAGTCAATTCCTTAGCTTGGCCCCCTGCTCCGTAGTCGTACACAAATACATTGTTTCACATTGCAAGGTCCTAATAAAGTTCGGGAACGGCATTTAATTTTTTGGCCATTGCAGACAATGCCACAACGCTTTGCACATATGTACTAGTAAAATTTCCTTTTTGAAGCAAATATAATTTTTCCGTCATACCGGGAACGACAAAAGGAGTCGGAAGAAAATCCTTTATTAGAGCATAGGTCGATTAGTACATTAAATTAGAAGTTTCTATTATGAGAAGGCCCACAAACCTGATCCAATCTAACAAGATTCTTAACCAAATCGGTGTCATTTTTAAATTACAAGGAATAGCAGCTCTAGCTTCCCAACAACAAGTTAAAGTTCGGGGTTTATTACCGTTGTGATTTTGGCTGGGATAGACCCACGATTACTAGAAACATACCGGTATGGATCATAAACATAAACAAATGACGTTTTTGGCCCGAAAGTAAACATTATGGTAAACATTATGTTTACTTTCGGGCCAAAAACGTCATTTGTTTATGTTTATGATCCATACCGGGTCTTTCCTAGTATACGTGGATAAGCCTTGTTTGCGGAAATCACCCCCCCCCCCCCCCCCCAACCCAACCATTAATGTAATGTACTACTCGACATATGCTCCTGATTACTTCAGACTCCTTGTGGGTCGTACGATGGAACAAAATAGTAGTTATTTGCTTGAAAGAGTATATTATTTAGGACTATTCCGATAGACTATCGTCTGCAATGGTCAGAAAATAAAATGTACTCCGGGGCTTTTTGAGGAAATTTTGTAGACGTCCCAAAACCCTCTAGTGCTCAATGAACCCTAAATGAAGTTATAGTAAAGTTTAAATGAAAGTTATCATCATCACTCAGTCCAGACAAATTTGATGAATTTTCCAGCTCCATTAATCGCCAAAAAATTCAAAAACAATCACACATAGTGATGTTTTAAAACGTCCCAACATAATTCAAGTGGCAAATGTTAGTTTTAATAAGCACAACATTAAATGTGTTAGCTTGTCCACATAGATTGTTTATATTTCAATATTGAATAAATGTAACAATTTAATGGTAGATTTTGTAACACAAACAAACTTACTTAAGGCTCTGTTTATTGACACATATTAAATTGAATTCTGATAAAAAAGTGAATTGCCCTAGTAAAAAATCTTCGCGTAAAATTTACGAGCTGTTTGAATTATATCAATATTTTTTAATCCAAACACTTTTTTGTTGTTTTCGTTGCACTTCATAACCCTTAAAAAAATTTCTTACTATACTGTATTGTATTAGGAATAATATGTTTTTACTAATCAATACATGCTCCTGGGGAAAGAAAGATAGCTTGGATTACACTTGTCCAAACTACGGATGTAACTACACACATGTAACTGAGGCTATAACCTAAATTCTAAATAAATATAATAACAACTATGAACAATAACTATGATATAACGTACAAATTTCATTGTTTTATACAGGGAAACTTGAATTTGAGAGCTACATGTATAATATGAATAAGTATTAGCACAGAATACCTCACTTCCAACATTTTAATGCACTGCATGTTTTTAAGTAGTTTAGTTACTTCGCGGTTGAGCTTCAAACTGTATTGTCTATACTTTGTTCCAGACAGAGGTGGTTCTATGGTATTAGTTACATGAAACATTACAGTCATCAAGTATCGTCGTTTACATTATGCCGTTTGGGTAGTCCCAAATGAGACCTAGATCCTAGTTTGACAGGTTTCAGGGAAACAATTGACAATCCGTAAAATAGTCCCGAATTCATAGCGCAAATACGGGAAGTTGCTACATTACAATACTACTCCACGCCTATTTATTAGAAAACATTTGGTAAATTTCTCCGTTTCATGACAGGCTTATGAAGAAAGAAAAACTACGTTTGTGTGGACGTCGTAGCAGTGCTCCCAAGTACTCATTTAATTTTTAACTACTGTATTGTATTTACACCGGAGGTGGCTCAGGTGGCTACAAGTAGATGTCCTGTGTTATAAGCAATGGTATTTATAAGGAATATAATAAATCAGGCCTAACTGGTGCTTTTAGTGTTTCTGATTAGGTAGAATTATTTCAGTGAACTTAACAAGGAGAAAATTTTATAGTTTTCGATAGTCGCAACAACATGTTGAAGAATAAAGTAATATAAGTAATTTTACAGATCTCATTTCCCATATTCACTCATTAGGCTGAACGTAACACGATTGCCTCTTGTTTAACAAAGGAATTTCAATTCCTTTTTTACCCGGGTGTGCAAGCAATGAAGCAATACTCACTAACTCGATATCACGTTGCTTCGGGTATGCATTACTTTCATAATAGTTGAGGCTAGTTTAGAATTACACAACTTGAGAGGCAAAATCGTCCGACAAATGCAACAAAACTGGAATGTTGTTAAAACGCCGAAACACGGAAACTAGCGAGCGATGTTGAAACCGCCGCGTCGGTCGACCAGACCAATCGACTGTTTCACATATTTGTAGCTCTTAATTGGGTAGCCAATCTCCTTTTACTGGGTTTATCTACTGTTGAAACCGTTCCACAACTCGTGGCTCTATTCTACCATGATCGGTTATTTAACGCTTGATCCATAGAGGGAAATAATCAAAAAGATTATTTTTCATTCAATTTGGAGTATTTGAAAATCCTACTAAACTTTCAAAACACACACTGTTTGGTTAAAAAATAAATTAACAAATCCTATTATCATAGCAGGCACTAATTACGGTTTTCTATATTTGTTAATAAAGAGGATAAAAAGGTACCCGCGTGCCCGTTATTAGCCTACCATGGCCTACCGTACTCAAATTATGATCAAAAGTATCACAATAAATAACAGTATATCATCATGATCAGTATTGTCAAATTTTAGTTTTGTTTGTTGTTTGCCAACTGTTCAAAATTTACATCAACAGAATTTTACATGACCCTTAAATGCCTTCACTACCTAGATTTTTGAATCCAAACACTTTTTCGTCCCTGTTAAAAGGACCGAAACAAAAAACGATTTTACATTATTATTTTTTCTATTTGCAATAAACTGGAAAGAAATGGGGGATACACGTTTCCCGATTCCCCCCATCTACCTGGTCAAGCCGTGGTGTTTTTCTTTTGCTATTTCTACCCTTTTAATCCCTACTAATTGTTGACTTTTCACCATATCGCAGGGTGGGGATTAAGTTTTGTTTTTGCCTGTCTCCTGAGTCGAAGCAGATGTCCAAAAAATGATGGTGTATATGCCATATAATGGAACTTTATTAAAATGTCAAATAGCTACAAACAACAAGACCATTTGATAGTAATGAAAAACTAGCTGGTTGTTTACACAGGTACTATGATTAACGGATTAACGGTAACTTAAAAAACATTATTAGTGCTATTAGCGTGGCTGTCATGTTCTAGAAAAGAGTTAAATATTGGTTAAGATAGTGAACAATCATTGTCATAAAAATGTTCACGAATACAGCTTGGTTCCAGTCTACGGGTAATAACTTTAAACCTGTAGTGAGGTCACATGTAAAGGTCAACAGCCCAGCACCTGTCTCACAAATACCAAGGTGATCTGGGTAAAGCTGAAACAGACTATAAATCTCGCATTTGTTTATTTAGATGTTTCTTTTTCAGAAAATACAATTGAATCATTAATAACTCTTACAGACTTTGCCTTCGTGCCAAACAAAACACAAGTAAATATAAATTGTATAAGAAATTACTCTTTGAAGATGTCACGCTACGCTTTAAGTTTGTTAACCCTCTACAAGAACAGGTAACGTAAAATGTGTTGTTAAAACTGTAAAAAATATTACGAAAACTGGGTATACTGTATCAATGTTCAAGTAATATAATGTGCACTTTTCTATGTTCTGGTCCGGGATTGTTTTCTATTTTACTTCAGGCTAGACCCAAGGGGGCCGCAGCATTATCACTTAAATAAATCCATTGATTCTTGGGGGGATTTAAATCTTTTAATCATTTTTTAAAGGCTTTACTTCGTTGACTGTGTAGTTAATTGTTCTTATGGACGTTGGATACAAGAAGAATTGTTATCCTATTTCAACATCTGAATAATTTTCAAGTGAATTTAATATTCGTTTACGCCTGAGTGAAATGTCTTACATTTTATAATAAATCTCAAATTATGCGCTTCACTCTTTATCTTAAGTAATATTATCAGAGGACAGGCCTCAGTACAGTTTGCAAATAATCGTTTTATGAGCTGTTGTGGTAATTTAATGTTGGTAAAATAACGAGAAATAAAACAATAAACCGGAGGGAAGTGTGCCTGAGTAACATTAAGACAATTTGAAATGTTAAAATGTAACAGTAATTTGAATTTGAATTATTGTGTTTGTGGTGTTATATTGCATCTTGACATGGTAACAGCTGTTCATATAATATTTGGTTTTAACACATCAACATGGAGAGCATTTTGGAACCTTATTTATAAGGGTTAACAGTGTGATAAATTTACCTTTTGTTACTTAGTTAGCGTAGAAAATAGTGCAGTACAAAATATAGGCCTAGGTTCGCCACATAGCTTTTTCAACCCTCTCTAATTTTCCGACCTCTATTTCACCTTGGCCAGAAAACTATGGCTCTTTTTGGAAAGTAATTTTAGGACCTGTTGGTGAAATATACTATTTTAAAATTATAAATCGTTCGTGAAAACAGCCGGTGAAAACATGAGATGGATTCTAAATCATTCTTAAAACATCCGTAGTACTCTAAGTACAACCCAAGAATTAATTATCAATTGCCCCAGAAATCAAATAGACTATATCGCGTAGAACATGTAAAATGCAGTATATAGTAGTGTCATAAAATTTATTTCATTTTATATTTTGTACAAAGATGTAACATTTGATGGTCTTTTGGTCTAGTTTGTTTTCAAAATAATTTTACTTTTAGCGTTTTATTTATTCTATAGACTTTAAAACCGAGTTATAAAATAATAGTTTCATAATTATATAAATAACAGAGTATTTTTATAACGCATGCAAGTGCTGGGATTGTACTTATTTGCACACAATGACGAATCGCTCGAGGACAGCAATCTAAAAAAGTATCTTTTACACGTTTCAAACGTTATCTGTTTAGATTAAAACTATTGACTTTATTAAACCAAATACAGGGTGTCCCGGAACTCTCTACCACTAATTTAGGGCATTTTTTCTAACTAACAAATATATCTAAAGATCACATTTAAATTGTCCGGAAGTCCTTAGTTACTCACACAGCCGCCTTTTTTTCACTCATTCATTCTTTTCTTAAAAGTGGTTAAAGATACAAAATTGAAACTTTGCACACACATTTATGAAAACTAGATAAAGCTACAAAAAACTATGAAAAATTTACAAATTCATAAAACAAAATGGCGGCCATTTAAAATTGTGTTTCTTAAATAACTCAAAAACTGTTTAGTTTACGGAAATCTTACATGAATACATTTTCTAAGGCAATTAAATAAAAAATCGAATGACACCTTGTTTTTTAAGATTGGACGAATATTAAGTAAGATATGGCAGCTTTAGTGATACGTGACCGCTGGATGCATGCACTGCAACTAACTTTCAGCGGTCTATCTCAGTTAAAAACTGTAAAAAACAGACAGAATTATGATGATTATGAATTATGAATTTTTTTACCTGTTTTGCTATTCGTCCAATCCTAAAAAATAAGGTGTCAATCGATTTTTAATTAAATTTCCTTAGAAAAGTTATTTTTGTAAAATGTTTGTAAACTCAACAGTTTTTGAGTTATTTAAGAAACAATATATAGCAATATAATTTGTTTTACATATTTGTTAGACTTAATTATAAAAAACAAACTTACCCGCTAGTAGTATCCACAGCCTTGCTTGAGTGTACATCTAGAATTAAAACAAATTATTTCAGTGTTTATATTCAATTAGTTATACACGTAATATTCTAATTGGCATTGTACACAAATTGAAGAGCCATATTGAATATATTTTATTTAGATACGAGCTAGCCCTCAATCCTTAATATTGTTTTACTTTATAGCAGTCAAAAGCGGGCCCACATTGAACATGTTAAATGCATTCGTCTACAGATTACAGGTTTTGGCAGATTTAACTTACATAAATATTTCTCTTTCCTTACAAAGTAGCTTATTTAGTGTTCCAGGTACGCTTTAGTTTTTCATTCAAGTTTGCTATTCTTAAACAGCCTTGTATTCAAAATGAAAGTTTTACAGTTCAATAATATAAATTTAAAAATCTCATGGTAAAATCTACTAATTGCCCGTTCGTGATACATTTTATACACATAAATATATATATATATATTTTATTTAATATATATATATATATATATTAAATTAAACCCTCATATTGGTGTAATTAATACAAATTAAGCAATATATAGTCCCTTTTAAAACAATATTCTGAAATGAGCTGGAAAAACATGTTATTACGTGTTTTCCTGCTATTAAAGAATCGAATCATGAAAATTGGCCAGAACTATTGGTGGAGCAATTGCAGTAGTTCCAGAACATTGTTACGAACAAACAGAATTATCCGCTCCAACAGTGCAGGGTGTCTAAATGTCTTCCGAAGCCTAGTCACTACAGTGACCTCATTGATTGATGTAAAGTCACATAAAACTATCAAACTAGTAATGATATACAACACGACAAAATGTACTGCAATTTAGGACAGAAACTATGTATACAATAACGAAAGTCATGTAATAATCGTGCAAAGTTAAGTCATGTAATCAAATATTATCGAGTTAGATGTTCCATTATGTTCTTTTCCAATTGTGGGAAACTAAACTTAACTGCCTCAAACATTTTCAAAATTGTTTATGTATGACTATACTGTACACCATACATAAACATACCCATATACATACATACATACATATATATGAGTAAACATAAACTCTGAGGTTGTACTTTAAATATATTTGTAGCAATATTTTGACGGCAAATTTATTCATAATCGTTATTTCTTCTTTGTGGATTGAGGTATAGTAGACAATATTTAATCGTTTTGCGAGTAACAGTAAGATTGTAGAATATTTGGTTTACATGAATCTCCCTAGAAATTTTACTATTTATTCTTAAATAAAATTGTTTTATTGTATATAAACTACGACATGTGTTGTATAATGTATTCATTTCCCATAACCTTATCGTAATACTACACATTTGTATGAGAAAGGAGGAATGCAGGGATTTAGAATGTAGTCAAAATCTTGGAACACGGAGTTACGCATACTTAAACATAAGTTGGTACAACAATTAAATAATTATAGGGTGGATAAATTCCAAACAATTGGGAAGAAGGAAGAAAAATAGTGAAAATGAACAAAAATCCAAGAGTCAAACGGGGGGAAATTTTGGATAAACGAATAAGTGGCCAAAGGCACGGCGAGACAGTTTTATTTACAATATGATTAATCTAGATCAACAATAACTATCAGGCAGGTCTTTAGGAGACGACCGCGAATATCTCAAATCAAATCAAATCTTGTAATGGGCCTAATTAAACAATAAGACATTTTTCATTAGTCAAGTCAATACAAAATAACCCATTCTATCACTAAATCTAATAGTTATAATAATTACAGTTACTGTTTAAAAATTTTAGGAACTATTGGACGTTGTAACAGGATATGTTTAGTATTCCCAATATCAGTTTTACAGTGTCTGTTTTTTTTTTTGTAATTTTCAAAGGTTTGGTTAAAACTTAAGAGATATTGTTAGAGTGTTAATCAGTTGTATTCCAATGTACAGTGTGTGCTTTTTGGAAAAAAACACATTTTTGTGTTTAGGGATTAAATGAATTGTGCAATGTGTGTGTACTTTATACAGAAAAGTCTATATGGAAAAGTTATGTAAGAAAATCAAAGATTCAATCATTTAAATGGATGGGTAAGTCAAAACTGATTAATTGTAAAATTGCTCTCTGTAGGATTGACGCTTTCAAAAGAACCAATCCTATCGTCTTCTTCTTAGATGTGACTAGTCCTCGCAGACATCTTTTGAATTTTAAAAACAGGTTTTGTCTTCTAGCTCTCAAATCTCCAAACTGCAACTGCATATGCTTATATGGAGATGGATGAGCCCACAATTAGCAGTTACAATAATTTTCAGTTTAATAATAGTTTGTCCCTAAAATGTATTGCTGCAACGCATCTCAATTTTTGGCTACTATCTTGGCCAATTGAACGATGCAATCACTTCGGCCACTATCTTGGCCAATTGAACTATACAATCACCTCGGCCACCATCTTGGCCAGTTGAACGATGCAATCACTTCGGCAACCATTTTCGCCAATTCAACGATGCAATCACTTCGGCCACCATATTAGCCAATTGAAAGATGCGGTCACTTCGGCCACTATATTGGCCAATTGAAAGATGTGGTCACTTCGGCTACTATCTTGGCCAATTGAACGATGTAATCACTTCAGCTACCATCATGGCCAATTGAAGGATGCGGTCACTTCGGCCAACATCATGGCCAATTGAAGGATGCGGTCACTTCGGCCAACATCTTGGCCAAATGAATGATGCGGTCACTTCGGCCAACATCTTGGCCAAATGAATGATGCGGTCACTTCGGCCACTATTTTGGCCAATTGAACGATGCAATCACTTCGAGTAGTAGTATATTGGTCAATCGAAGGATGCGGTAATCTTCCAGGGAGCATGATTTGACAATATGGCTGATGATGGAAAGTGCAGTGTAAGGGTTTGCTCTACCTAGGTGAAGAATCAACTGGGGTTTAATTATCCATGTTAGTATCTAACATGACTTCATAGTAACGTGCTTCATAGTGACTTCAGCGTCGTGCCAAGGATCCGAAAGCAGCCAAGGCTTATCAATGATCTCTTTGTTTTGACAGAGTTCAGCGTTCGACAACGACCACGGTTGCGTCCTGAGCTGCGCATGGTAAATGGTAACGCGGTAACGGTCTGGTCCCTTTACTTTTACCACCGGTAATTATCTGTTGTGAAACGTAATGAACCTGAGCGGATGTTATCTGCGAGCTCAGTTCCTTTAAACTTTCAGGTAACCAAGTTAATGCTTGAGGGTGAGAGAATGTCTAGGACAGCAAGGGGTCCAACGCTTTAAAGAATTCTCGTCGTACTCCAGTATAAACGAGTGTTTTTATTCAAGAGTTGCGGGGCTAAAGTAGTTATTTTTCTGCCTAGGCAAAAGGAGCTGAAGTCGAGGGTATCATATGCACACTCTTTTCACTGAAACAATTTGTCCACTGATTATCTTCACACAATAGCCTCAATCAGTAAATTTACAATTGTGTGTTTGTTTACTATATTGTTGATATATGAATACTATCGCAGTCGAAGTCATTTTATATCTATCAAACAGCGCATTACCTTATACAATAAACCACTATCGGCATGTTTACTAACATTTAAACGTAAATCAATAAGTTTAATTTATCATTACGTTGGCGGAGTAATAACTAATACAATGTTACGGTAACAGCTGTTTATGTATAAAATATAAATAAGGTGGACACTATTTTATTTTGGGAGCAAATTTAAATATAGAGTTAAAAACGTGCATTTCCATTTTTTTTATTGGTTAGCTTAACGGTGGAATACTACAAAAATTAATTAAATCACTTGGACAAAAAGTTTTTGATTTACAACCCTCATCCATTTTTACTTTTCCCCCCTTTGCATGGTATATGATGCGAGTACCATGCCTCACTTTAAATTAAAGTTTCCTAAAGGTTTCACTCGCTTAGCTTAGTCAAGAGCAGATTATTGTGTCGGCATAGGTGAGCACAGTGGGTAAGGGTTAATCCCCTTTCTTACAATGGAAAACGTTTTGTTTTCATCATAACTGAGCTTGAGTTTCGGGTGGATATATCCTTCAACCATTTTCAACGTGCAAACTTCAATAGGTAAATGTTAAAAATTTGCACCACAATAGCTTATCACTTTTTAATAAATTCTAGTAAGTTGTCAATACAGTTAATGTGTCTGTGTCAGTAGTTTGCTGAAGATCAATTAGAGTAAAATATGGTTTGATCTTGGCTTTTAATTTAAATAAGTTTTTATTCAGCGTAGGATTTACTCATGATTTGATTTTTACGACGCGGGATACACCAGTGTGCGTACTATGATGTGAATATGAGTGAATTATGAATGTTGAATAACCGAGATGTCAGCATTTACTGACTCATCTGGTTCTTTGGCAAAGACCAATCATTAAAATCCCAAAATGATCAAGGATAGCTAGGTACAATTTTGACCCACCCACAGGAACAGATAAATTGTCTTTTAGTAATGTAAAAAAGTCCATGGTTGTAGGAAATGACGAGTTAGAATTTAGAACGTGTTACGTTACAAGGCATAACTCGACATTTTCGTGCAGTGCTACTTTGGCGCTGTCTATCACCAGTCACCACAAGGACTGAGCCCTGCTTCACGAACTATACCAGTCCACTTTCACTCTTCGTAGCCACGACTGCGGACTGCGGCTGCGGCTGCGCGTTGCACGCCGAGGCGAACACGTCATATATTCGCCTGTTATGTCTTCTCCACACTCAGTCAATTTTGGTATCAGAGTGTTTCCATTAAATAGAACTACCAAATTATAGAAAAGATAACCATATGACGAGACGTCGATAAATTTCTTACTCCATTAGTGTACACGTTATATACGTAATGGTTTTCAAGGCGTTAGTATTTAAAGATCACTAACGTATATACATATAGGAATAATGGTTATACAATTGTTGTTTTTCTATCAAATAGAATCAACATAAAAGTTTTTGACAAATCGTGTGACTAGAAATCATTGAAGTTCAAAACATTTACTTGGATTACTCTTCTGAGATATAGTAGGAAAAATCCCTTACGTCGACATTTAAATGACAATAAATATTAAATAATTTACAAATTAACGTACATGCCTAGTGAATGGTTAGTCCATTATATGCCCTCTTAGTCAACTACGAGTCTTTTAAGTGTTTAGATTGTGTTATTTTTTTAATTAACGTTATACAAATCATACTGTGATTCATTTTGCAAGTCAACATGTCGTAAAATCAATAATGAAGCCATCCTCCTTTTTGCATACAGTCAATGTAATGTTTCTTGCAGAAATGTATAAACTTATAATAGCTGAATGTTGAAGAAACTAATGCTAATGAGAATAATACAATTATGAGATACTCGCTAATGCCTGTCACACTTTTTTCGTATAGTTAATTTTGTGTTTCTTAGAGGCTTTATAAATTGGATGACTTAGAGGACTTCACTATTGTGAGTTTCCTACCTACTACATTTCGTGTCTGCGACTGCGACTGATCATGTGGCCCATATGACGTTTCTCTGCACGATGAGAAGTAACATTACTGTCAAATCAGTGGACGGATAAATCTATTATACTTTTCTCTTATCATATCGGAGAAGTAAGAGAAAGTACGGTAGCGTTACTTGCAAGAAAGGGGTAATGGACTTGAATTACGAGTGTTAGAAAAGAAAATGTGTGCAATACCCAACGTCAATTACTTTAGGGCAGGTGTATGAGATTGAAAAAAATAAGTGCTCTGTGACCGGGCTTATTGAAGAAAAGTCACAGTAGCCAACTAACCATTTATACATCTTATGAGCCTGCCCACTTCGCGATTCTCTGAATATACTTAGTTTTGCAATAAATAATTCTTTTAAACATTGGTTTCAACAATTATTTATTTAAAACAGACGGGAATTGCGTAACTACCTATTTCAAGTGATGTCCGAGTTTCCGGGATCGTTTCAGTGTCCTTTCTTTACCTCTATAAGCATTGTTTTGGCAGTTTCCTGTTTATTTTTAAGTAGCAGACAGATTTTATTGGTTTCGTTGCACCTTATGGAACTTTTAGGAATTGGTAGTTTTTAAATTAATATTATACCATGCTGAGATTGATAAAATTCATGAGACCGTCAAGAAAAATGTGACTTTAACACTTGAGAAGAGAATTAAAAAGTAACTCATCAAGCGAATCTTACATGTAATAGTAAACTAATAATAGTGTAAGTATAGACATGATGTTTCAACAAATTGAAACATGTGTTGAAAGAGAGAGAGAAGATATAATTCCGAATATACCAATGGTATTGAAAATATCATTTATGTCAGTGTACGATTTACTATTTATGATTTTCAATCTTACAAACCTCAGACTAACCTCATTTCAATTTGATTGTTTGATTTAAATAAAATTATGTTCTTAAAAACATCAAATTTATTCCCTAATTTAAATAGCATTAGGTTTAGTAAGTAATGTTTGCTGATACAGATAAACTATTAAAGATTAGTTTTGGTGAAATTTCAATAGCTTTGTAAATTAATTAATTGTAGGCCTAAATAATTGTATGTGGTAAATACATTTGCCACATTTGATCAAAATAACCATAAACAAGCAAAACTACAACATCAAAATAGAAATTTTAAAATAACAGTTAATTTTTATTTTTCTCTGTAACTATTACGCGTACTATTAAGCGTACAAAACACTTCAGTAATCCCTACTCCATGGCTTTTATAAAGAAATTTCAAAAGTTTATGTTTGTATGGGCAAATATGGCAAAAAATATGTTTTACCACCTCAAACCACGTTTCCCATGGTCCGATCATGCTGGTCGCGAACTCGTTCGAATAAACTTAGGTTGATACGTTTTCAAATTGCCGACTATTTTAAATATGTTATGCAAAATTACACCAAAACCATCCATTTTACCAAAATTGCCACTACTTTGAAACTACTTCCAATAACTATTATTATGTGAGGTAACATTAGCAAAACACAATTAAGTTGTTACAATAAAAAGTGTTCTGTCTGTTCAAGTTGCAGACACATATTGTTAATTGGTAATATATGGCTGTTACAGGTTTCTCAGACATTTTAGATGAGAAAACCAAATCTGGGTTATTTGACATACCATCTCTATCAAATTTATTAACAAAAGGCTTAAGTTCTTCGGAAAAAATCTCACAATGAATTCGTACGGGACTTATTTACCACGCAAAAAGAACACTTCTTCAATTGTATAATAATATGCGTTTTATTTAGCCATAACATAGTGACGGGCAGCTCTAACTAGACTGTAAAAACTTTCTTAAATCATAAAAACCGACTGCCGATATTTTGAAGTATCGATATTTTGAGCCCGAATTTATTATTAGAAATTATTAAACCATAAATTGGTGTACGTGAAAGGTGGTTAACGGTACGGAAAACGAAAGCAAGCAATATGCAACGGGCCGATTTCATCATGAGACGCTGCGCGGCATGGCGGTAGACTTACCGTGACATGCATGCGTTGTTTCGCTCACGTACGCTAGATACAGCGTCTGCGTAGCGATGAGACTCCGACTGGGATACCGTAAACATTACCTATGCACATCCTGCTTCTAAACAAAGTATTAAACATGGCCAACATGGTGCGGCCTAATTGCGATGCCTTAATAACGACTCGTATAATAATAAAACTAAATATTGAAATAGTATTTTTAGAGCTAGGAAAGGTATGATGTTGAGTCTAACGATTACTGATACTACCAATTATTTCAATTTATTTTAGCTATATCTTAGTACTGAAAATAAAAATATTACCTGTAATTATGTTATTTTTCTAAATATGAATTTCAATGACAAAAATAGAGTTGGACCTACTCTTCTGGTAGGCTTACAAGTTCTACAGTTACTAAGTTGTTACAGCTGAAGCTATGCAATGACATTATCTTTGTTGTTGTTATGAAAATGACATCGCATTGAGAGTAAATAACAACTGTTTGGTCTCAACAGTTCTGAGTTGGTAAATAAGATTTGTTTGCCGTTATGACGAAAGTGTTGGCTACAAAAATCAATTGTTTTAAAATTTTCCTGTCCACTGCGGTATTGGAATCGACATCGGTTTTTGACAATGGTTCTCGATACCGATACCAATGTTCAAGAATGGGTTCCGAGAATCAACACATCTTATTAAGAAGTTCAGGGCTTGAATTCTCACAGTAGCCATGACAAGCATACACTTTATTTGAATTTAATGTATAATTTTATACAGGGAATTTTACGACACTCTGAAGACCTGCTTTCATTAAAAATAATTAATAGAATCTGTATTTACTCATCCAATTTTTAGCTGTTGGAATAATACAGTTTGAATTGATTTCCTACCTATATTGAACTAATAAACGACTACATTTTTTCAAACGTGGTGTTATTAGCTCATACCATGTCAAGTCTTATATTGACACATTACAATATAAGACACAATATAAGGTCATTCGCCTATTGGGTCTGATGATGATTGGAGTGTCCAATCGAAATCGATCACCACTTACCATCGTTTTTGTATATTTACCGTCTTGTGAATAACAGTATAAGCGTAAATATATATTTTAAGTGTTATAATACGTTTCTTTTACTTACTTTCCGTAAGTCTTATATTATACTGGATTTATGTTCGAATCTACCACGTTAGAGTCGAATGATAAATATACATGATATAGCTAGTCAATACGGTATACCAAATCGATGCTTAGATTACAGTGTCTGTCAATTTCTGAAATTTTCTGCAACTAGACTAAAGATTAACTAAGATCTAAAATTACGTACATTCATATAGCATAATCTTTTGCACTAGTCTCATAATAATAGAGTTCATGATAATGATGATTTGAACGTTAATACAATTTGTTGTCTTGCGTAACTAAACATTAAAAACAGCCACACTGTAGATGTTTGCGATTAACCTAATCTTAAGTAATATTTCTATTATGAAATATATCATGCTATTAAAATTTCCTTTTTATAAGAATGGATGTCGTCCATGTTTTGTCTAAAAGTTTTCTCTTACTTTCGTCACTAAAAATATAGAGAGATAAAGGAGGTATGAGAATAACATGTCGAATGTTCCCTAAGTCACTGTTGTGATTGTAAGAGTAACCTTTCGGTCCTAGCCTCAAGGCAGATTGGGCAGAGAAGGTAAACAGTTTCGACATCCAGCTGTTATTACAAAGCAAGGTTTTACAAACAATTTCTGCGGGAACCAGCCTTTATTGTACATTCAGTAGCCTATAGCTTATAATGGGAATTTTGTCTACGCGTATAAATTTTAACCACTTTGAACTGTTGATCGTGTTCTTGATCGTCATGGCTGTTCAAGTACATGGTGGTCATGGCTGTTGAAAATGTGGGTACGGATAGTACAGTAATTATAATTCGAGACTTTGTCTAGGATGGCCTGGTTTCAAATCCTACAAATCAATCAATGATTCTTAGCTATGAGAAAGATTCTTAGATCCCGTTACTTGAAGATTCATATTTCACTTTAGAATTGTAGACCTATCCACAGTAACTTAAAATAAAAGGAAAACAGGTCTCTTGGACCAGAACTGTCTCTGTTTTGGAGAACTCCTAAAAACTATACGGTTATAAAAGTAATAATCGTTGGGAATTGACATTTTCAAAATAATGATCGATTCCTGACTTTTTTGTAGATGTTAAATACTAAACGTGCGTTCAAAAGTTTATTGAAAGTACTAAACTTCAATTTGGTAAAATATCTTGTCATCATTACCACTAAAGTACCTAGTGTTTTTATAAACAATTTATAAAGACGGACTAGCTCATCTCTACTAAAATTAAGGTTACAAAACTGATAAATGTGCATCTCACTTGCTGGATTTTTGCTAAAAGAAGGATTGAGTGTAGTAACTGGAATTGTATTTAGCTAAACTCGCAAGAGAGAAACCATTTCAGGATGAAACTCATGAATCGGTGACCTGATGAGTCTAATCAATGGTCTAGTTACTATGGACGTCTATGTCCAACAGCCTCGGGCAAAAGCCGTAGCAGAACAGGCCGCATTATATGACTAAACAGCGCATCCGTTACGGAGCATTGGCCTACGAGCGTATGCGTCGGCTGGTCAAGTACCCCGACCTAGCTGCTGGAGTACTTATCTCCCAGACATCTTGGGACTGTGGTCTTCCCACTAACTACGGTCGCTGTACCTTCCAGACCCCTCGAAATGTTTTGCGGTACCCTCCAGACCTTCTCGATGTGTTTTACTGCACCTTCCAGATTTCCTGGACATTTTTAGCTGCCCCTTCCAGATCTCATGGACGTGTTTTACTGTACCTTATCTCCTCAAAGTGTTTTACTGTACTTTCCAGATCTCCTCTAAATGTTTAGCTCTTCCAGGCCTCCTCGAAATGTTTTTCTGTGCCTTCCAGACCTCCTCAAAATGTTTTGCTGTACCCTCCAGACCTCCTCGACCTGTTTTGCTTTACCACCCCGAGCCCCTTAAAGTGTTTGGCTGTATCTTTCATACCTTCTAGAAATGTTTTGCTGTGCTTCCAGACCTTCTCGAAATATTTTGCTGCAGCCTCCAGATCTCCATGATGTGTTTTTCCATGTCTTCCAGATGTCTTCAAAGTGTTGCCCTGTACATTCCTGACCCTCTCTACAGATTTTACTGTACCTTCAAAACCACCCCGAAATGTTTTGCAGCACCTTCCAGACCTCCTCGAAATGTTAAGCTGTACCTTCCAGAGCTCCACAAAATATTTAATTGTACGTTCCAAATCTCCTTAAAGGGTGTTACTGTAGCTTCCAGAGCTCCTCGTTGTACCTTCTAGACTCTCTCAAAGTTGTTTTCTGAAACTTTCAGACCTCCCTTAGTGTTTTCTTTGTTGTACCTTTTTGACCTCCTCCAAATGTTTGCTGCCCCTTCCAGACCTTCTTGAAGTGTTTTTCTGTACCTTCCAGACCTCTATGAAATGTATTACAGTAATTTTCAGGCCTTCTTCAAGTGTTTACCCTTTGTAGTGTTTACCGTCCAGACTAGTTCGCAATATAACAAGTTCACGCCCGAGATTTTACACTACTTGATGGTTGTTTACTGCTTGGTTAATGTTTTATTTTCATAGAATATAACTTCCTAGAATACAAATATCGCATAAAAATAAGCGTCAGATGTTACTGAATTCCTAAAATGAAGCATGACGAACTATGTAGAATGCGGATTGCTATATGTAATGCTATGCCTAATAGCATGTATTCAGTACAATCACAGAGTCTGGTCTACCTGGAACTCAGGTTGACGAAATATCATAAATGTGACTCCAACTCAATTGTACCTGAATAACGTGAATAACAGTAACGTGTATTTATCCATTCTAAACTTCATGTATGTTATTTCTCGTTTGAGTTATTAAGGTTAAGAATCGTAAAGTACCTACAGTAATTGTACAAATAATCAGCTCGGCCATGGTGGACTGTAAAATATCCGCGCCGGCCGTGAGAAAGTCGGGGCGCGTGAGAAGACGCTTCACACATAAACCCCCAAAGACGTTTTGTGTCATGGACAGACAAGCCAATACAATGTTAATCCTAACAATAAATCGAATCAAACCTGGTATAGACGAGAATCGATATGCAACATTCATGGACGAACTTCGAGAGTTATACAATATTACTCGTATAATATAGATATAACCTACACAGTCTTACGAGTACCTACAGGTTAACAATGTTTATCAGCACCAATAAGTTTAACATCATTAAATAATTTCCTCACATTTGTATTGAAGTCAACAAAACAGTTACCGTACAGTTTACTCTACTTTCTGACTTTACGGCTTTCTTCTATCCGTAGACAATCTATCGATCCTATTCCTAATGAATGATAGGTATTTGGACGTCCTTGCTACATAGCTCTCAGATAAATTGGAACAAGGATGGATTCCTTAAAATATAACCGTCTACTTGTCACGTTACAAGGAACAATGCTCTAATTTGACCTGTCTGCTAGTTCATCTTATTTTGGAACCGAAGACTTGTAAAATTATCTATTACTATTAGTTTAAAGAAGACAAATTTCTGTTGCCTGTTTATCAATATTTGCTGTTTTTTTTTAAACTATCAGAAGTGGTATTTTTATCTTTTGAACTAATTTCAATGTAATTTAAAGTCCACATAAAAAAGTTAATTTATTATATGACACGTTACATTGTTATAGTGTGTATAATGATCGACTTATAAATGCCTAAAAAGTGAAAACAGGAAACATAGCGATGTGTAACATGACCGGTCTGGTATGACATGCATATTGTCAGTGACACAACACACGGTGCGGGCGGCATGTGGAATCAACGGGGCAGCGGTAGGTGGAAATATCAGCCATGGGGGGTATGATTGGTAAAGCATTCCAAGTCCACTACATAACCCATAACATTGGTCAGAAGGTTCTCTCCACTATCAGGTTAAGCTTAGGACCATTGTTGTTTTCAAATATACATATCTGAGCAAATAAAAATTGGTGTCTCTGTCTTTATTCCGTCATCTAAGTAACTCAATGTTCGAACTATAATTATAGGTGAAATATAACGTGAGAGGGCCATTGAAAAGGTTAGAATGATATACATTTTGATTAGGAAAACACCCCAGCTGGTAAAATCTTGTCCAGATCAATCATTAGAGTTTGAACTTCCGCAAAAAGGGGGCCAGAAAATTGGGAGTGTGAGGTCGTAAAACCACAGCGAAAAGTAAAAACAGTTTCCGCATGACGCAACGCGATGCAACACGGCGTTGACTCGACCAATCGAGCTCACCTTTCTAAATCATAATTTATTAACTAGGTGACAAGAAAGCGAATTAACTCCGCACCGGTGCGCGAAGTCCTGGCGTTGGAAAGAGAATGGAATCGTTGGACGCGCACAATTATCACTGCCAACCAATACATCCAGGTGAAAGTGAGGTGATATCTCCATGTCTTTTGATCACTTCCTTCTTCCTCGTGTCACACAGATCCGTCGTGTCGCACAGATACGTCGTATCGCATATCTCCATCGTGTTGCACAGATCCGTCGAGTCGCATACCTCCATCGTGTCGCATACCTCAATTGTGTTGCACAATTCCGTCATTCACCACAGATCCGTCGTGTCACACAGCTCCGTCGTGTCGCATATCTCCATCGTGTCGCACAGATCCGTCATTCACCTCAGATCCGTCTTGTCACACAGTTCCGTCTTGTCACACAGTTCCGTCTTGTCACACAGTTCCTTCGTGTCGCATACCTCCATCGTGTCGCATACCTCAATTGTGTTGCACAATTCCGTCATTCACCACAGATCCGTCGTGTCACACAGCTCCGTCGTGTCGCATATCTCCATCGTGTCGCACAGCTCCGTCGTGTCGCATATCTCCATCGTGTCGCACAGATCCGTCATTCACCTCAGATCCGTCTTGTCACACAGTTCCGTCTTGTCACACAGTTCCGTCTTGTCACACAGTTCCTTCGTGTCGCATACCTCCATCGTGTCGCACAGATACGTCGTATCGCATATCTCCATCGTGTTGCACAGATCCGTCGTGTCGCATACCTCCATCGTGTCACATACCTCAATTGTGTTGCACAATTCCGTCATTCACCACAGATCCGTCGTGTCACACAGCTCCGTCGTGTCGCATATCTCCATCGTGTCGCACAGCTCCGTCGTGTCGCATAACTCCATCGTGTCGCACAGATCCGTCATTCACCTCAGATCCGTCTTGTCACACAGTTCCGTCTTGTCACACAGTTCCTTCGTGTCGCATACCTCCATCGTGTCGCACAGATACGTCGTGTCGCATATCTCCATCGTGTCGCACAGATCCGTCATTCACCTCAGATCCGTCTTGTCACACAGTTCCGTCTTGTCACACAGTTCCGTCTTGTCACATAGTTCCGTCTTGTCACACAGTTCCTTCGTGTCGCATACCTCCATCGTGTCGCACAGATACGTCGTGTCGCATACCTCCATCGTGTCGCACAGATACGTCGTGTCGCATATCTCCATCGTGTCGCACAGATCCGTCATTCACCTCAGATCCGTCTTGTCACACAGTTCCGTCTTGTCACACAGTTCCGTCTTGTCACATAGTTCCGTCTTGTCACACAGTTCCTTCGTGTCGCATACCTCCATCGTGTCGCACAGATACGTCGTGTCGCATATCTCCATCGTGTTGCACAGATCCGTCGTGTCGCATACCTCCATCGTGTCGTATACCTCAATTGTGTTGCACAGTTCCGTCATTCACCACAACTCCGTCGTGTCGCATACCTCCATCGTGTCGTATACCTCAATTGTGTTGCACAGTTCCGTCATTCACCACAACTCCGTCGTGTCGCACAGATACGTCGTGTCGCATATCTCCATCGTGTTGCACAGATCCGTCGTGTCGCATACCTCAATTGTGTTGCACAGTTCCGTCATTCACCACAACTCCGTCGTGTCGCACAGATCCGTCGTGTCGCACAGCTCCGTCGTGTCGCACAGATCCGTCGTGTACCACAGCTCCGCCGTTACCACAGCTCATACTTTTGTTGTGTTGTTTGTGTGGTGTAAAGATACTCGTTTTAGCTTCAAAAATTAACATAATGATACCTCCATCGTGTCGCATACCTCAATTGTGTTGCACAGTTCCGTCATTCACCACAACTCCGTCGTGTCGCACAGATCCGTCGTGTCGCACAGCTCCGTCGTGTCGCACAGATCCGTCGTGTCGCACAGCTCCGTCGTGTCGCACAGATCCGTCGTGTACCACAGCTCCGCCGTTACCACAGCTCATACTTTTGTTGTGTTGTTTGTGTGGTGTAAAGATACTCGTTTTAGCTTCAAAAATTAACATAATGATACCCTACCACACCTTTGGGGGATTTAATGAGAGTTAGTGATTAGCTTAATGTCGCGAGCTAGAAAAGAAACCTAATAAGTTGTAGGCTTTGAACAATATTTATTGGCAATACAAAAGGGTTCGGTGTTTTGTTATAAAGTAGCATAACACAGGATTAACACATGGATTGGAGGAAGCCCAAGCCCATAATGGGCCCAATAAATTCAGTACAGTAGGAGGTGTAAACTATAATATGAGACTATACACAGCTCATCCTCTTTCGGCGAAGATCATGAATGGTTGGGGGTCTCAGGCACTAGGTAAAGGGAGAACCATACAATAAAACAATCATGGCGTGTACAGATATACAACTGAGTCATATGTTTGCTTCTTAGTGGAGTTAGTGGATATCAAAGACTACTGGATTGCATGTGCTACTACAAAAGAGTGTTCTTGTCAAAATAGATGAACCCTTTAACAGTGACGTCTACAGTTCTAAAGAGAATCCTTATTCAAGTGTTGAAAACGTTTAGGCGATCATTGATTTTTTCTTTTCTGAAATCAGCATATGATCTTTGACTGTTGATAGAAATAAAAATCCTAATTAATGTTTAAGTTATAGTATGAAAACGAGAACCACCGAAAGAGTGCGATGATCTCGGTTACTGATTTCTGTTGAATACGCCAACTTTTCAACCAAACCACACTGGAAGACAACTTACAGTAATATGAGTGGTTTATTCAACTAAGTTCTTTTTCAATGACAAATTGGTTACAGCTGGTTTAAACAGACCGGACGTTCTAATCAGTATCGACAAGTCAATGCTATAATGTATTAGGTGTTGAGCAATGAAAATCTATTGCCGAGTAGCGACGGTGCTCTTTCTTCTGAGTGTGCTCTCTCTCTTCTGCTAATGGAGATTCTGCGTCCAAGGGTTCTGTCTGTCCAATGTTACCATTCCAACCCAACCATTTTATATCAACTGGACCGTTTAATTTATCAGGTCGCCTTTGGCTAGTCAGGCTACACTAGAGTGAAGTTAGTGGAAACGGGAGATTCCTCGCTGGTTTGTACAGCTACAAGTGAGGAGAGAGGTGGTGGAACTTGTAGTTCGCCTTGGACACGCCCGTCCGTCATCCCACACTTACTGCTGACTGCCACAAGAAACGCAACCTGTTCAGCTTTGCACTGTGCACGGAAGAAACGTGTGCTGTGGTACATAACGCGCCCACTAAATTGTGTTACAAAAAAAAAACATTGAGGGTCAGTATTCACAATCAGTTTTGATTGATCTTGCAATTCCTCATCATTCAGACATTTGAATACCTCAGCATACTAGTATCATTCTCTCAGTCATAATGAATGACATGCAATCACTCAACTCTCATGATACGTTTAGATTTAGGATTTAAATTGTAGCCTTTACTTTAACACATTTTCCTTCTATGATCTATTGCTAGACAATCTTACGTGAAAAGTCAGTTTCGTACTTCATGTAATTTTGTGGCAGTTTGTTCCACATTGTATTACACTCTTCATTAAGTGTAACACTTAGTGTAAAGAAAAGTTAAAATAGGATATTTAAACAGGATGTTAAAGAAACCACTCCATCTTAACTGCTCCAATGGTACCTCACTTTTAATATGTCTACAGAATCTTTAGAACATCACTCCGTAAGAACTACTTCACTACTCATTGCTCCTTCATTTGTGAAATGGTATCAGAACGTAAAGTACGTCCAATTTGATTGCCCTGCTCAGTTCTACTACACTTATGAAATGCGGAAAAAACGTTATGACTTTTAACTCCATCTCAACTGATTACTACTACTTCTCTTGTGAAATGTTACCAAAACGTAGATTACGCCCATAAGGTCTACGCCATTCAATGTAATACTGGAAGAACATTAAGGACTTCACTCCTTCCATACACTCGCTGCTACTTCACTTGAGATTGTTGACAGACCGATGGGTATACCTATTCCATTTTATAGGGTGTTCATTAATAGTCACAAGAGATATCAACATAAGAACAACTCGTCTCCATCACTCAATTCTACTTCACTTTAAGCACGTCACTCCGTCTCCATTGCTCATTGCGTCGCTCCGCCAGCGCCGCTCTGTGCTCCTCCACTCGTGAAATGACGGGGCGCAGGTCGTGCCACTCTTGTACCTCCTACGCGACTATGCAATCTCTACCTACGTATTTATGTTTTGTGTCACATTTCCCCACTTGTATTTTCCTTTTTAAGGCTTATCCAGTAAATTCCTTTCGTTATGATAACATATGTTATTTATATTTGCGCCTTGATCGTCAGTTTTTATAATATTACCAGTGCACCTCTTTTCAAGCCGCTTAACTGGCACTCAGAGATACGATGTTCAAACAAACCTCTTAAATTTTTTTGTTATTCTAAATGGTTGCGAGGTAACTCTTAATCCATTTGCACAGGAATTGCACTGCACACTTCATAATAGCCTTTCCTCGACGTCTGACCTTACCGCTAACCTCTTATTCAACAACCGTCTCATGGTTGCTCATTTGCCAATTGCACTTCCTACTCATTTAATATTGGTGTTAATGAAGCTGCACAGTATACATGACCTTAAAGCAGTGTTAAACCAGACTAGAGAAATTACTTTCGTAACAATGTACAAACGAATAGTTCGCAAGTAATCAATCGACTAGTAAATTTTGTGTGTTAACAATATTATGTACTTGTATGATTTTTTATATTGTTATGTATAAGGTTATATATTTTTTTCTGTAAAATGTTGAAATTACGTTAACCAAGTTCAATTTTTGATTGACTATGAATTCAGAATTTATTTTTATCCTGCGAATTTGATTTAACATTATAATACATTGCATATTCAATATTTCATACTCGTTAGTGTTTATTTAAGTATATCTTTATTCAGTTATGAGGTGGAAAACGAACATCAAGTATGATTTAGTAAAGAGGACAATGAAGAGAGTCATTTTCATTGTATCCTTCTATGGAAATTTGAATTCCAGATTCCACGCATATTACTTCGACCCATTTTTTATATAGCATATGTATAGCTTAGACCTTTAGTTGATGTCAGTATCATTTAAAACAATTTAAACTAATCTTGTACGACGATTAAAACTCTCCCTCGAGATTGTCATAACGCTAGTCTTACGTTTGCCCTTTCGTTGGTTACCTTCAACTGCTGACTGCATAGAGAGCTGCATACCCAGAAGGTCTGTTGAAGTCAAGCATAACAACCGCTAGAGGGCCTCTTGCAACGTGTGACTCGCGAAATGCCACAAGAACTGCAACTGTAATCTGCATAACCCAGACGTGTCCTGTTCGACCTTTATTACGTAATCACGTTTTTTATAGAGTTTATAAGTGTCTTTACTAAGACAATCCACTATTCAGAATGTATAAAAACCTTTGATACACTGTCATAACAGAAATATTACAACATTGTTATAGATCAATTTATTTTAATCAAACGTGGTTAAAGAAAGAGTCTGGTACCAAACTATTTCTTTGGTAAGCAATCTACCAACGGTAACTGTAACTGTGTACGTACGGTAACTGTTCGTGATCAACTAATTTTTGCCTGAAAACCTTTGGTAAAGAGGAGCTTCTGTTTCGTTCTCTCTGTCAACGAAAGATTCTCGAGACGAACCTTAATTTCGTTTTACGATTCTAAGTTAGAAGCTTAAAAGCGATGTCAGCAAGGAAACTATTTTGGGATGGATCCAGAAAGGAATGAATGGTTCAAAAATGTCAACCAGCAACAAGAAACTACAAAGTCACATAACAATAACTAATAAGTCATCCAAAGGATGATCTTTTAAGTATCTCATCTTCATTTTTATCGCGGGTATAAGACATTAAGCTCAAAATCAAAGTGTAGCTATTGAAAACAAAGTAGAGCAGAATATACTTTTACTTTATAAATTAAGAAGGATTGCATTTTTAGAATTGATGAAAGCAGGAAAATATGCATAGATAGAGGAAATGCAGCTTCGAAAAGATAAAGGTGACTGATGGTGGACGTAGAAAGAATAGAAGACCTTATTCGTGGAGTTCGTCCTATGACACTAATATTTAGTGCCGCTGTTAGTCAGATTGGAGGAGATCTAGTTTGCCAATCCTCTAAAAATAACGTCATGCATATTTCTCTACTTAAATCTTATTACGTTCCTAGATTTCCGTGTTCGAAGTATGATTTGAGAATATCTGTTTCCCTACTCTAAACCGTACGAATATTCCACTAGATGTTTCCTGTGTTTTTGGACTTCCTTGTTTATCAGACTGCAGCGAGGGTGTTGGGGGTAGTACGGTAGTGGACCCGGGGCCAGAGCGAGGTCGCCGGGGCCACGCCTTAACAACTCCGCAGCCTTGGGGCGACCTGCCCTCTCTTATCAAGGTCCTGACACTCTAATCCCCGGTACCAGGTGACTCGCCAATCCAACACGTCCGCAAACAATACCACTGCAATTATTGCCAACGACTACTCTGAAGCAAGGAGTTGGAGTTGGTTGCAACAACAATGATGGCCTCATACCTAAGCTAGCCTGAACCGAATCACATATAGCTTGAAGTGCAGAGGAACAAATACAGATAAATTATCGGCACAAAAATTATTTAAATTACGTCACAGCAAGAACTTGGGTTTACAGCTTTAATAGCTTTGTGTTGAGGGAATTTTTGAATTCTTATGTCATGAGAATACATGGTTTTTAATAATATTTTTACCATGTATATGAGAGATGCAAAGTTCTTGCGTTGAATTCCGTTGCGATTTGGCGTTCAGGTGATAAATAATTACATCAAATGGTCCAACAAATACAGTAGAACCAACTAGTTTCATATAGAACTGAAACTTTCATCGATTCAAACTCATTTCATCTGTCTTATTTAAGGTTATTTTTGTTTGGATCTTCATAACAAAAACAGTCTTAATTGAACGTATTATTAGAGTTAATTTGGCAATTTTAATAATTTTGACTGCTGTCAATGGTTTTTTCAAATGTAAATGTGTAATTTTAATGCGTTAATTATTAATAATCTTTACACATAAACAAAACGCTAAATTGAAAGAGATCGGATCGTTGTTTAGTGGGACCGTAACAGTGAGAGGGAGAGAAAGAAAGATAAGAGTTTACTTTCCCTCGAGCGGAGGTCGGTCGGCGGCAAGTGTCATGGCTGATGTCTGGCAAAACACACATAGGCCATGAATACCAACCACACAATCCAACAGGTAGCCAAGGAAAAGCTAGATAGCAAATCAGCCAAGCACAAAGTAGTTAGATATTCAGGTGGAAAATTAGCCAAATATCTAAAAATCCAATAAACTAGGTAGACAATTAGTTTTAAATATACTGATATGAGATCTATAGCCAATTAGTTAGGTTAGCTCAGTCATATATCCAAGTTCTTAGAAGGGGTACGGTTCTGAGCCCCTGCATCTTCTTCTGCGTATATGGGAGTTGAAATTCCAGGGGGTAGGATCCCGTCGAAGAAGGTTGACAACACTATCAGGGGATATGATCCAGAGTAGTAAAATTCGACCCCCTTACAATGACTAAATAAGCGTTCGTTCTGAAAGAGGGGCTGTAATTCCGGTTTGTGAACTTTTATGGTCGATGGTTATAAGTAGTGGTGAACCCACAAAGATACCTCACTTTCGGCGTTTTAGAGGCACTTTTAGGGCACTTTTTATAGGGGAAAAATGAGAAAAAAATGGAAGAGCTTTTTTTGGCCACTTTTTTTAAAGACCCAGCTCTCGACCTATACACCCCTATATAAATTTTCTACTTTTTTAATACTAAAAATCACGTCTGGAAATGGTGAGCTTTTTTTGGCCACTTTTTTAAAGACCCAGATCTCGTCCAATACAAGCCTATATAAATGTTCAATACCATTGTATAACACTATTCCACATCCATTCACAAGTATATTCTCAAAATCATGTGAGGTTTGTGCGCGAACTCGGGCACGCTTATGGCTATGCGTAAATTATGCCCGACTCAAATGAATGACTGTGAGTGTAACCTAATGACCCCAATCAAAACCAATTGTCAACATTCTCTGCCTGTCTGGCGCCAGTCTGTCTGGGGCAGGTTTAGACAATTACCAAATATGTTTGATTGATTGACCTCAATTATTCAATTGTTCAATTTCAGTTTGTTCAATTTCCATTGTTAAGTTCTAAATTAATTTAGACAATTTTGTGGTATAAAAGGGGGGCATTCTATGGAATCATCACTCACTCTTCCACCTGGATCTTCTTGTTATGGTAAGTCTTTGACATCTAAGCTAGACTATTGTAATATGTTGTCGCGTGTCGGGTCATGGGATCAATTGGTGACGTAATTGATGCTTGTACTCGTACTATGTATTTCTTTTAACTTAGGAGTGTAGCTAATTTCCCGAGTCCATTTTTAAAAACTTAGCCGAATTGAGTCACTAAGGAACTTGTAAAAAATGTATATAAGTCTATTTTTAAACACTTAGAGTATTTTGAACAGTCACCAAGGAACTTAAAATGTATATAAATCTATTTTTAAACACTTAGAGTATTTTGAACAGTCACTAAGGAACTTAAAATGTATATAAGTCTATTTTTAAAAACTTAGCCAAATTCACTCATGGGGGGGACTTTGAGTCAAAAGTTTGCACAAGTTATTATTTAAAAACTTAGCCAAACTTCACGCACCGGGGGACTTTGAGTCAAAAGTGTGTACAAGTTATTATTTAAAAACTTAGCCGAACTATACTCACTATATAATTTTGTCGAGTCCCTTTTAACATAGGTAACATAGTCTTCTCTATAACTAACACTCACTCTGTATATATGTAGACTCAGCAATCTGAATTGCTAAAAAGTATTTTTATTTAAGATTTTGGATTTAGTTTTGATTTAGAAAATTACAATTGCCAAATCTTATTGTACGAAATTGTTTTGAATATTAAAATTTAAAATTCTGATTTAAATTATTATTTCCCATTAATTGAAATTGTCTAAAATGTAATTTCCACCATATAGAAGATGCTAACTTTGTTTTTTAGTTACATGTCAACTGTGTGCTGCTTCTCTATCCAAAAAAGTAACTTATTTTGTTATTACTATTTTTAAGTGATTTAAAAATATATACAAGTTATTTTTTTTAAACTTAGCCAAATTCACTCACGGGGGGGACTTTGAGTCAAAAGTGTGTACAAGTTATTATTTAAAAACTTAGCCAAATTCACTCATGGGGGGGACTTTGAGTCAAAAGTGTGCACAAGTTATTATTTAAAAACTTAGCCAAATTCATGCACCGGGGGACTTTGAGTCAAAAGCGTGTACTAGTTATTATTTAAAAACTTAGCCAAATTCACTCACGGGGGGACTTTACGTCAAAAGTGTGCACAAGTTATTATTTAAAAACTTAGCCAAATTCACTCACGGGGGGGGACTTTGAGTCAAAAGTGTGCACAAGTTATTTAAAAAATTAGCCAAACTTCACGCACCGGGGGACTTTGAGTCAAAAGTATGTACAAGTTATTATTTAAAAACTTAGCTGAATTATACTCACTATATAATTTTGTCAAGTCCCCTTTAAAATAGGTAACACTCACTCTGTATATATGTAGACTCAGCAATCTGAATTGCTAAAAAGTATTTTTTATTTAAGATTTTGGATTTAGTTTTGATTTAGAAAATTACAATTGCCAAATCTTATTGTATGAAATTGTTTTGAATATTAAAATATAAAATTCCGATTCAAATTATTATTTCTCATTAATTGAAATTGTCAAAATGTAATTTCTACTATATAGAAGATGCCAACCTAGTTTTTTAGTTACATATATAAAAATGAAAACTACATGTCAACATTGTTTCGCATCGCTCTCCAAAAAAAGCAACCTTATTCGCCACTACAAATTGATACACCAAATGAAGGTAAAACTGTGCAAAGTTTGTAATTTAATCTGTGATAGTAACATAGCTCTAAAATCTCATATATTACAAAGTCACAAGACTTGTAATTTCTGTAAAAGAAATGTTGTTGGTCATTTTAAAAGACACGTAAATTCTTGTAACAAATGTCCATATACAATGATAAAATTTGTTGGTGAATCGATTAAAACTGAACTTAAAAATACTTTTCAGTCTTGTTCTCTACCGATAAAATGGACTTTAGTAAGGAGAATCAAATTTATAAAATATACAATAGATCAAAATGGAAAATTAGTTAATGAGAAAGAATGTATTGCAGATTTTAGAAGCCTTACTACCTTAACTATTGAGAAGAGAGATTTAAAGCCTCAAATTGAAAATGCACTTTTAAAGATTGATGCTTCCATACACAAATATCAAGCCGATGGTAGTGGATGGATATATGACCACACTAAATATTGGCAGTTGCACGTTTACAAGTATAAGCCCCTAACTCCAACGTCATATATCCCCACACCAAAAAGTATTCAATCAAAACATGCAGTTTTAAATATAAAGAATTCTGACAATAAATGCTTCCTTTGGTCAATTTTAGCAGCTTTATATCCAAGGAATGCTAAAAATGCTGAAAGGGTATCGAAATATGCACCCTATGAAAATCAGTTAAATATGACAAACATAAAATATCCCGTAAAAATATCTGACATAGATCAATTTGAAAGAAAGAATAATATAAGTGTTAATGTATTTGGAGTTGAAGACCGAAAATTTATATATCCATTAAGAAGAACCAAACTGAATAGTAATACTCATATAGATCTATTATTATTACAACAAGGTCGTAAATCACATTACTGTTTAATTCGTGATTTTAATAGGTTAATGCTGCGGTCTACAAAAGATGACCATAAGAAGTATTTTTGTAAGTTGTGTTTACAACATTTTTACACTAATGATATATTAGAACGTCATGCAACATATTGTAAAAACTTTGATGCCCAACGAGTGGAAATGTCTAAACAAGATACATTACAATTTAAAAATTATAAATATCAACTTAAAGCCCCATTTGTGATTTATGCAGATTTTGAATGTTTTATAAACTCCAATATACATATTCCATCGGGATTTGCATTTGTCGTAGTAAAAGATTCTAAGATTATTTCTGAAGAGTTATATAGTGGTGCAAATGTTATGGATGTGTTTTTCGAAAGATTATTTGAGACTTATGACTTCATTAAAAGTCAAATGGCAATATATATTCCCCTTGTAATGACTCCTGAGCAAGAGGCATCTTTCCAAAACTCAACACATTGTCATATTTGTGAAAAGCCTCTATATTTTGATAGGGTACGGGAACATTGTCATTCAAATGGCCAATACCGTGGAGCTGCCCATAATGATTGTAATTTAAACTATAAAGTAACAAAGAAAATACCAGTATTCTTCCATAACTTGAAAAATTATGATGGACATTTAATAATGCAACACTTGGGAAAGTTTGATCGTAAATTAAATTGCATAGCCAAGGATATGGAAAAGTATATTTCATTCTCAGTTGATGATTTAGTATTTTTGGATTCCTATAACTTTCTGTCCCTTCCATTATACAAATTAGCTTCCAATTTAAATAAATTTAGATTCATAGACAATCCACTACTACAACGTAAAGGTGTATTTCCCTATGAATACATGACGGGACCAGATAAGTTTGCAGAGTCTCTACCTCCAATTGAAAATTTTTACAGTACTTTAACTAAAGAACATATCTCTCCCATCGAATATGAACATGCTAAAAATGTATGGTCCCATTTTAATATAAATAATTTACAAGAATATCATGATTTATATCTTAAAACAGATGTATTGCTACTGGCTGATGTGTTTGAGACATTTAGAGACCTGTGTTTAAAGGATTACAAACTTGACCCCGTACACATGTATTCACTTCCAGGACTAACATGGGAAGCCTGTCTTAGAATGACTGGCATAAAATTACAATTATTTCAAGATATTGACATGCATTTGTTCATAGAAAGTGCAATCAGAGGAGGAGTCAGTATGATTTCCACACGTTACGCTAAAGCCAATAATAGATATATGGGTGAACATTATGACCCCAAACAAGAGAGTGTGTATTTAGTATATTTAGATTGTAACTCGCTATACTCCACAGCTATGTGTGAGACACTACCCGTGGATGGATTTCGTTGGACGAATGAGATAGACTACAAAATATACAAAAACAATCAAAATGATGAGTTTGGATACATTTTAGAAGTTGATTTAAAATATGATAAAAGCTTACATGATTTACATAATGACTATCCATTAGCACCTGAGAAAATGAATGGCAAATTAATACCTAATTTAAATGACAAAACTAAATATATTTTACATTATAAAGCATTACAAAAATATGAAGAATTGGGTTTGATTGTTACAAAATACCATAGAATTTTAAAATTTAGACAGTCTAAATGGCTTGCGCCCTATATTAATTTTAATATTGAAAAACGCAAATGTGCTAAAAATGATTTTGAAAAAGACTTTTACAAATTGTTAAATAATAGTCTCTTTGGTCGAACAATTATGAACCAACGCTAGTTTCGTGATATATATCTCAAGGATGAGTCACTATTAACTAAATATGTCACTAATCCAAGGTTCGACTGTAGCAAAAAGTTCGATAACAATTTACATGCTATACATTTAAATAAATTAGTTGTAAAGTTTAATAAGCCAATATATTTAGGAATGACCATTTTAGATATCAGTAAAGTAATAATGTATGATTTCCACTATAATTATATGTCAAAATTTAAGAACAAAAGATTTCTTATGACAGATACAGATTCTTTAATGTATTCTATAGTTACAGAGGACTTTTACAAGGAAATAGAATGTGACTTGCACTTTTTTGATACCTCTGGATATAGTAAAGACCATTTCTTATACTCTGATAAAAATAAAAAAGTCACTGGCAAGTTTAAAGACGAATTAGATGGTCATATTATGTATGAATATTGTGGTTTAAGACCAAAGTTATATTCTTATATTCCTCTAAAATGGTTATATGAAGAAGACAAGCAAGCTTTAGAGGTCAAAAAAGCTAAAGGAGCTGATGGTGCTACAGTTAAACATCTCCTCAGACATCAACATTATTTAAACTGTCTTGCAACTGGGCAAGATTATTATGAGAATGTGACAAGAATTAAATCTACAAATCATCATCTTCAAACCTTAACTATGAATAAGAAAGTACTATCGTTTGACGATGACAAGAGGTTTATTCTGGAAGATGGCATCAATACTCTTGCGCTTGGTCATTATAAAATTGATCAAACATAAATCTATATTTGCCATTATTCTTTGACCTTTCTTTGTCTATTACAAAAAAGCCATATTTAGTTTTATCCCAACATTGATGACAGAGATTTCTAAATTGGTTAAATGAAAAGTCATTACCAACATGATTGTTATATACATGTTTTAAATTTAAATCATCTTGTTTAAATAATATTAGGAAATTTACATTATCACGTAAATGTTTATGTACTTTGCTGTAAGATTGACACAAGTAAAAACAGTTAATATTTTTATGTCGACCCATTGAAAAAAATTGTGTAATATTTTGACTATTTATGTCATCAAATACAACAACTGACTGCGATTTTACATCATTTGGTGTGATTTCACAGTCAGTAAACGTGTGTAATTTCACTTCGTCACACAAACTAAATATTTCAATTATTTTTTTATATTTTTCTTGTTCTAAAGATTTAGATATTAAATATAAGTTTGTAAATTTTAATCCTTCCTTTTTTACAATTAAATTGTAAATTACAACCGTCTTCCCACTTCCACTTGGACCACAAATAACACATCGAATATTGGTAGGAAATAGACCCAACTTCTTTGGTATATTTTCCTTAGTATGTACTATTTTAAATTTGTGTTTTTGTTGAATAAAAGACATTTTTATATAATAAAAATGGTAAAAAATAATAAGAAAACATGTAAAAAGGGCAAAGGTTTATTCTTAAAGCCTTACAGGGGTCGAGGGTTATTGAATACTCTTATAAATAACCTTCCATTTCCACTTCACATACCATCATATCGGTACTGTGGACCTGGAACGAATATACGTCAAAATTTAGCCAAAAATGTACCTCCAAAAAATAAACTAGACTCTTATTGTAAAGATCATGACATATTCTACATGAATAATCCCGATACCGCTGCTCGGAACAAAGCAGACATGAGATTAGCAGACTTAGCTTGGACTAGAGTAACGGCAAATGACGCAAATCTTGCTGAAAGAGCTGCAGCTTATGCGGTGACAAATTTGATGAAGGCAAAAGCAAAAATGGGAATGGGATTAAAATTTAATAAAAAAGATGGACAACTACCAGCTGTTAGAGGCCGCAAAAGACGTGCCTCACTTCCGGGGGGTGTACCTAAAAAACGAGCTAAAAAATCTAACACCAAAAGTAAAAGAGTGCGGAATAGTTAATTTAGACAGTTCATCTGGCACACATTGGACAGCATATCGTAAAAATAAAGATATTGTAATTTATTTTGACCCATTTGGAATCCAACCTCCAAAAGAAGTAATTAAATATTTTGAGGGACATAAAATATTCTATACAACCGATCAAATACAAGATTTAAATAGTTCTATTTGTGGAATTTTATGTTTATCATTCATAAAAAATTTTTGTTTATAAAAATGGATTCATTTACTATAACATTTTCGGGTACAGAGCCAGAGCTAAAGTCAGTGTTCTTTCCTCCCATAGAATTAAATGATGATTATGTAATTGGATTAGTAGATTTTCAAAGTTATAATTCTATATTTAATGTAAAAAAACCACTTAATACTTTAACATATTACAAAGTAGAGAAAAAAACATTACCAAAGGGAGAGATCTTAGTTGATGATTTAAACCAGTTATTAGATGGTAAACTTAAAGTTATAATACATAAGAATGGAGAAGCATTAATTAATACTAAAGTCAAACTTTTATTCAAAGGGCTTATTCCAAAATTAAATCAACTTAAAGGCAACAAATTAACCATTGAAGAAGGTGATGATGTTTTCTATTATGACCACAAAGCTCCAGTTACAATAGAAATTTCTGAAGGAACATATGAGGTGGTTGAGCTTGCAAAGGAAATTCAAAAGCAAATCCCAGACTTTTTCCTTACAGCTAATAATAAAACTATGAAAGCGACATTACTTTCTAGCCACGTGTTTGATTTTACAAAACCATGTTTAGGGTCTGTTTTATTGGGATTTAAAGGTGTTTCTACTCCTGGTGTTCAGTTTGAATCTACAAATAAAATAAACATTAATAATGTAAATGTGATTAGAGTAAAATGTAATATTGCAAACGGGTCCTATTTAAACGGAAACAAATCACACACCATACATAGCTTTTATCCAGAAGCTCCTCCTGGCTACAAAATTATTGAAGTTCCAAGAAATATTATATATTTTCCTGTAAATAAGAGAAGTTTAGATGTTGTCAGTATTACATTTGCCGATCAGCATGACAAGGCAATTGACTTTAATGGAGAAGAAACTACAATTACTTGTCATATAAAAAAGATATGAGAATTTATAAGAATTTATCTATAAGTGTACAAAATGCTAGGTTCCTACGATCAATAGGACTAAAGTTAAAATTTTCTATTAATAAAAATGGAAGATTTTCTAGACGTTACAGGGAAATCCCAATTCGACGATAGTGTGGTTAAAATTACAAATCACTCCTATGTTCCCCACAACACTTTGGCAATAAATAATTCCGATGAAATTCGAATATGTATTAATAATCAAGATTTGCTAACTCTCCCGTGTAGGAGTTATCTGTATATTAAGGGAGAAATTGAAAATCATGATAAAGGTCATTTTATAAATAATGCATTTGCATTCTTATTTGATGAAATTAGATATGAAGTCGCAGGTAAAGAAATAGACATTGTAAGAAACCCAGGAATTTCTAGTCTTATGAAAATATTGAGCTCTTACAATAAAACTACTAAATTGTCAAATGTGGCATTTGATTCTGACACGAATTTAAAAGAGTTCCATAAAAGTGGCAAGTTTAGTACTTGTTTGCCATTAGAACTGTTAATGGGTGTATTTGAGGATTTTAATAAGGTATTAGTAAATGTCAAACAAGAATTGGTGTTAAAAAGATCCAAAAATGATTTGAATTGTATATTAACAACCACTAGTGCTCCAGCCAGTGGTACTGCTGATATGATTCCTAAAATTACACTTAACTCAATTCAATGGGTGATGCCACATGTAATACCATCAGATGGGGAGAAGTTACAATTACAAAAGATGTTACTGCAAAATAAAATTTGCAAATTGCATTTAGAAGCTTAGAGTTGCATGAACTTCCATCATATCCCAATACTACAAGACATACATGGTCAGTAAAGACATCTTCAAGTTTGGAGAAGCCTAGGTATATTATATTTGGTTTCCAAACAGCTAGGGATAATAGTGCACGAAAAAGAACTGATGAATTTGATCACTGTAAGTTAAAAAATCTCAAAGTATTTCTAAACTCTGAATATTATCCTTATAGTGATTTAAATCTCGACTTTGAAAATGGAGATGTCTCTAAAGCTTATGAGATGTTTATGAGGTTTAGAGAGACTTACTATAATACTATCCCAGATCCTATGATTAGTAGGGCTGAGTTTATGAAGAAATATCCACTAATTGTAATAGACTGTTCTAGACAGAACGAAACAGTGAAGGAAGGAATTGTTGATATTAAATTAGAGATTGAAACTGCAGAAAATGTGCCAGCAAATACATCTGCATATTGTTTGATAATACATGATAAAGTGTTTGAGTACAATCCTTTGTCAAATGAGATAAATAAAATGTAAATAAAAGATGAAAAACATTCAACAAGAATTGGTTGACTCTGCAAATCAAATACGAGAGAAATATAGAGCTTTAAAACGTGGCAAGTTTCTAGAGGCTGAAGAGAGGTTCCAAACATTCCAACCTTTAATAGAGCCATTACAAGAATTAAAAAAAATCGCCAAAACAGAGAGGCCTCGAAAGGAGATTCTCCCAATGACTCCATCTAGAATACCAATAATACCAAGATTACAACCATTACAACAATCTACTCCACAGAAATTAGATTTTGGTCTTTTAGCATCAGACTATTTAGGAAATTACCTCAGTAAAAGTAGTATGACAGACACTACATATGGTATTAGACGAGAAGCAAATAAATTTTTTATTGGAAATAAGGAAGTTGATATTGCCAATGATGATGTTACAATTGCAAATAAAACCTACAAGGGGACAAAAGGTTTGTGGCAATTGTTAACTTTAAAAGAACCTGAGGATTATACTCCGGCTGATTTGCAAAATTATAAAGAAATTTTGGAAGCTACAAATGGACATTTAAAGAGTTACAAAGATGGTGCACCAATTTCAAGTAATAGACATACTAAATATCTTAATATAATTAAACCTCTTTTTAAATCTGTTGGTGAAGGTTTGAGACAAGTGACTGGTAAGAAAATAGACTATATTTATTGGGATGATCCTAATGAGCTTGTAGATAGGTTAAGACTTCTTTGGCTAAGTCGCCAAGCCGGTAACTCAGGAGTGGATAATGAAATAGATTCCATTATTGAGGAATTGAGAGAAAGTGGAATTATTTATTAAATAAAAATATGTTTATAGATAAATTTTATCGTTTATATAATCCATATAATAAGCCTGCAGAACCCAGGGCTAGTAGTGAACCTACTTTAAATTTACAAGACGATAGTTGGAATGGTTTAAACCGTAAACTTGGTAATGTTAAAGATGGGGAGTTTGTAGATGATGTATCAACTTTGGGACAGACATTAACTAGAAAAGGTGATGTCTTCTTACAAGGTAAAACTAAATATGAGTTTTTAGAATCCAAGAATAAAAATTGGAATGCTAAAAAACAGAAAATTACTAATGTGGAAAAGGGTGAAAGTTTAGATGATGTGCCCACTTTACAACAGACTTTAATACGAACAGCTGGTAAATTTGTACAAGACAATAATAATTATGAATTTTTAGAATCAGAGAATGGTATTTGGAATGCTAAGAAACGGAAAATTACTAATGTGGAAAAGGGTGAAAGTTTAGATGATGTGCCCACTTTACAACAGACTTTAATACGAAAAGAAGATGGTAAATTTGTACAAGACAATAATAATTATGAATTTTTAGAATCAGAGAATGGTGTTTGGAATGCGAAGAAACAGAAAATTAGTAATTTGATGGAAGGTACAGATAGTAAAGATGCTGTGAATGTTTCACAAGTTCCAAAAATGGAAGCAGGCTATTGGAGTTTTAATAGTAAAAGGTTAGTACGTGTTAAACCTGCCATTGATGACACTGACTGTGTTATAAAAGAACAGACTATAACTTTTGATAAAAAAGAAAAATGTTGGGATGCCAAAAAACAATTCATAAGAAATCTACCAGAGGGGGAACATTTGGATGATATTTGTCTAATGTCACAATCTATGCATTATGATGGATCAAAATTTGTATATGGAGAAAAAAAATTTAATTTGATGGAATATAATCCTGATTTATTAGTTGCTGACCCCACATCTTTGAGTGGATTTAAGTATATAGATAATAGACCATATATACCAGAAAACTATGTATTTAAAAGAATGGAAGATAATCTATTGATTGGGGCTAATGGTGATGTATTTAGAGTTACAGGAAAGGATGATGTTATAAAAAATGAATGAAATTGCATACGAACTTCATAAACCTGCAAGAAAGAATTTCATTAGAAGGTCTTTCAAAGTATTAAGTATAAATGAAACCGTACAAATAGATTTAATTGATATGCAAAACTATGCTAGAGAAAATTCTGGCAATAAATATATTTTAACTTTAATAGATACATTTTCTAAAAAAGCTTATGCTGCTCCACTAAAGAATAAGACAGGGTTAGTGGTTACAGAAGCCATTAAAACCATTCTACCAAAGGGGGTTAAAAACATTCAATCTGACAATGGAAAAGAATTTTTTAATCAATATTTTAGCAAACTAATGAAAAAATTAAATATTAATCACTATCACACATTTTCTACAACTAAGGCTGCAATTGTGGAGAGGTTTCAGAGAACTTTAAAGAATTGGTTATATAGGGAATTTAGTGCTCAGGGGAGTTATAAATGGTTGGATTTACTTCCAAAGTTAATTCGAAAATATAATAATAAAGTGCATAGATCTATAGGAATGAAGCCTAACCAAGTAAATGTTAAGAATAGTAAATATGTACATGAGAGGTTGACTTCTAAAGTAGAGCAAGTTAAAAAGCCAAGATATAAGGTAGGTGATAGCGTAAGGATTTCCAAGTATAAACATGTTTTTAGTAAAGGTTATACTCCAAATTGGACAGGGGAACTATTTACAATAGCAGAAGTTAAGAATACAAAGCCTGTGACTTATATCTTGAAAGATGAAAATGGCAATATAATCAGGGGAGGCTTCTATACAGAGGAGTTGTTAAAGACCAAATATAAGGACATGTATTTGGTAGAGAAGATAATTAGGAAAAAAGGTGATTCGTTGTATGTCAAATGGCTTGGGTTCCCAAGTAGCCAGAACTCATGGATTTCCACTAAGGATGTCCAAGGGAGCACGTCATAAGCCGGGAGCATGCCCGAGTTCACGCACAAACCTCACATGATTTTGAAAATATACATGGGAATGGATGTGGATTTGAAATTTTAATAGAGTTTGAACATTTATATAGGCTTGTATTGGACGAGATCCAGGTCTTTAAAAAAGTGGCCAAAAAATGAGCCATATTCCAGACGTGATTTTTAGTATTAACAAAAGTAGAAAATTTATATAGGGGTGTATAGGTCGAGAGCTGGGTCTTTAAAAAAAGTGGCCAAAAAAAGCTCTTCCATTTTTTTCTCATTTTTCCCCTATAAAAAGTGCCCTAAAAGTGCCTCTAAAACGCCGAAAGTGAGGTATCTTTGTGGGTTCACCACTACTGTTATATTAATATTTATTAAAACCACTAGTGTATACCAATATCCAAATTTTGGAGGGTAAGATTCCGATCTGTACAATCAGAATAGGTCGAGAAAAGAGACGCCATCGTGACGTCACTGCCCAGAGGGGTCCATTGGGGTCCAATTACGCAACCCCAAGTAGCCAAGTTGTCAAGGAGCAGTCAGAAATAATGCAGTCAGTGGTTTGTTCTAACAAATTCCTCCTTTTTTATTTTTTTATTCCTTTAAGTATTCAAGTTGTCAATAGGTATGACATAGGCCAAGTATCCCAATAGCCAATAAACTAATCAGGACACTAGCCATTCATCCAAATACCCAATGATTTTGGTTGTTAGTTATCCATCTAAGTAGAAAATAGCGAAGTAGAAAATAACCAAGTAACCAATGTTTTAGGAGGCAAAATAATAATGGGAATTGATTTAGTCAATTACATAACTAGAAAATAAGCCAAGTACCCGTATAGTCAATAATCTAGGTGGCAAATCGGCCAAGTATTTATGTAGTAATAGTAAAAATATATACGACAAACTAGCAATGAAGTCAAGTAGCCAAGTTGTCAAGAGAAATCGGAAATAAAGCTTAGTTTTTCTCTCTCATACAATACTCTGTAGGCTTCCTTTTTCATTCTTATAGATTCAAAAAACAAATCAGTTTCCTATTTTGCAAGACGTGTAATAATATCTCGAATACCTGGTCCAAGTTCACTTACATACATACTTACACGTCTATATTTACAGATATCACGATTATTCAAAGCCATTTAGATAGATAGTTAAAGTATTTTTAAAGTTATATTACAGTTGGTTTAAATTCATAATTTCATAATATCAGTATGAAATTATGACTCATGAAACAAGTACTTACTTCATAATTAAAGTAGTCATTTAAAAAACGTCAATTGTTTTTATTTTTAAACTTGCGAGTCACTAATGTGTTTTGACAATGAATGTCCAAATATATAATTAGACAGTTCTACAATATTCATAATAAAGAGTTTCTATATTGTGATTTCAGCTGGGTCTACAATAGAAATTGGCTATTTATTCAAACACATATGTTCTGTTTTATTATTCACTCTGATGTTTTATTGATTCACACTTGAATAAAAGTATTAAACAATATGGGACAAATCTCGATTTTTCTAATTTAGGATTGTTGGAATGCATATTTAAATACGATTAAAGAAAACAGTTGCATTTAGACAAACTAAAAATATGTGTTAAAATATTACAATGTCATATGAACGATCCGGAATAAAATTGTGTGCACTTGAGAACTTTTAATAAAAGGAAGACCCGGGCAAATAATGTATCACGGGTCTTCCTTGCCGGACAAACCATTAACTTATTTTCCGGACATTGAATAATTGCAATGAGTACTTGCAGTCAAAATCAATTATAGTTATAAATATATTCTGCATACATTCTGCATATTGCAGTTAATCGGATTCAGATTGTAAGATAGATTGTTTCAGATTGCTTAACATTGTTTTTTTTTTAGGAATTAACTTAAATCGATTCCATCATTGTTTATTTAGTTTTCTTCAAGGACAAAGTTACTTAAATAAGACATTCCATGCCTCTCTATGTCCATGAATATCATCCAATTGAACATCATGTAATGATTTTTCATATTGAAATTGCAAGTGTCTTTACCCATAACTTATAAAATAACGTTTGATTGATACCAGCACGCTCTGAATTCATCTACAAGTGAAACTTATGATGAACTGGTTGTACTAAGATCACAATGAGACTGAATTTGCCGAAGAACGGTTATAAGGGTTAGCTCAGACCCGAGAAGAGAAATCTATTTTAATGAAACTACGCACAGACAATAAAGTCTATCAACAATAACTAATTGGCATGTTGGCTGGTCCGTGAAGAGTTTCTTTTAAGAAACATGCGGGAGAATAACATGCAGAACTCTGTGCTCTGCTTTCATTCTGTTTTCTGTTGCCGTTTATTTTTGGGAACGTTATGTTTTGTGCATCTTCATGAGAGACAACCTTTGGGTTTTCTGTTCACCTCTATACAAGAGAACAATTTTGACTTGTGTAATTTTATTTTACACTTAACTTGTTCATGTCTAGTTGTGCTAATGACTTATGCATATAATCATATACTACAATATATCTAACATAACTTAATCTGCAGTAGAGGTTATTATGCATTCTGTGTCTAATTATTTGGCTTTAGAAAATGCTACAACTTGACGGGTGAAATATTATTCAATTTTGAGTGTTAATAGAAATAGTATCATGATAAGCATTTAAGTAAATGATAAAGTTAAAAATGATATAACGCCAATTTCACTGATGTTATGGACAACTAACACTACCTTCCGCAAACGCAAATGTATATATTATTAAAATATCCTTTACCGACATGTATACAGATCGTATTAAATGGACACGTGTCCATTCCTACATGTAAAGGTAAGGAAATTTGTGAAAAAGTTATCATAGACAATGTGTTTTATTTAGTTTAACGATAACAACCATAGCATTTGGTAAGCAGACAGAGGTTTCATACTTTTTCTGATCATCGTAATTTAAAAATATCCAAAATCAAATTGTAGGGGTATACCACTATGTATAATTTCATTGTCATTTTAATGAGTGTCGTGCTCAACCTCTTTTAGTTGCAAATTATACAACTGAAAAAAATAATATAAATACGAGATGGTATGTAAGGACAAGTCCTACTTTAAAACTAGTTCAATCATAACTATGGTGTTTATGATAATATACAGGTTATAATTACTTGAAGTTAAAATTGTTTAGCAAAGTAATATATTAGAAAAATGTTATGTCTTACCTTAAAAACTAAGGTGTCAAGTCAGTAGGAATCCGTATCAATACAAATTGTGGCCTCTGAAAATAAAAAGAACATGGTAAATATAGATTTCCAACTCACAATCGTTAATACAAACACAAATGATATACTTTTAAAAGTAGGTTTTTTCTAATATCTTGAATACATTTATACTATCTTATGTTTATGTGTTTCCTAATTTGTTTCATCAGAAAGTCGAATTAATAGCAAAAATATGTAGTTTTATGTTTTAAACTTGTCTAATTTCAATAAGTGGTTGGGAAGTGATACATACTTCTAAAACCTTGCAACTATTTACGCTAACCAACACAAAACAACACCCACATAACTAATGGACAGATAACAATAATGCATTGCACGACTTTTTTGTCAAGCTGACGAATACACTCCAAGTTTTTTGGGTTACGAAACATAGGTTTCGATTTAACTAAATAACAATTTTTTTAACTAGTCATTACTTTTTAATAAATTGCATAATCAAAATAATTATTTTAATAGGAGTTGTCGTGGCTAAAGACTTAAATATCATTACTTTATGTACCATATGGATACACGTAACATTTTTAGTGAGCGTTTTCGGTGAGCGCCATAAGATTCGGTTAAGATTTTCAGAACTATAAAAATCTGATATTAGTATTTTATTGCAATATACAGGGTGGTAAAAAAGTCCCTGGACAGTTAAATATTAAAAGAAATAATGCAGATAGAGCTACAATACTTGGTACAAAGTTACAGGGCATAAAATTATATTTTAACACATATTCAGTGATCCAATAACTCTTCAGGGGGACGGCCCACAAGGAGTCGGAAGAAAATCTTAAATGGAATCATAGGTCAATATGCACATCAAATTAAAGGTCTTCTTTAGTAGAATACAATGCCGCAAACCGCACTTCAAAAGGTTGATCCTGCGCAAAATGGCAGATGTTCAAAGATTTCTTGAATCCGCCATTTCGAATCTTTGAACGACTGCCATTTTTTACTCAGGCATTCTTTTGAGCTTGAATTTACGGCATCGTAATCTACTAGTGAAGACCTTTAATTTGATGTGCATATCGACCTATGCTTACGTTAACAATTTTCTTCCGATTCCTAGGGCTGTGCCCCCTGAGGATAAAGCGTATAATAGCTATGTAAATTAAATGAATCTTTGAACAACTGTCATTTTGTGCAGGGTCAACCTTTTGAAGTGCGGTTTGTGGCATTGTATTCTACTAAAAAAGACCTTTAATTTGATGTGCATATTGACCTATGCTTCCGTTTAAGATTTTCTTCCGACTCCTTGTGGGCCGTCCCCCTGAAGAGTTATTGGATCACTGAATATGTGTTAAAATAAAGTTTTATGCCCTGTAACTTTGTACCAAGTATTGTAGCTCTATCTGCATTATTTTTTTAAATATTTAACTGTCCAGGGACTTTTTTACCACCCTGTATGTATTGCAGATACAAAAGCTTTCTCTCCTGAGAATATTCTATATTAGTTGCAGACCTGCTGGACATTACTGGAGGTGTTATTGCAGCCCTTTTTGTATTTGGGGGTGAAAGTGGCCAAAGTTACGTGACATATTTGCTCAGGCGGTGCATAATATGTCATCAAACCTAACAAACAACTGTCATCACTTCTTACTTTCCAAACAAAAATCGTTTGTCAAATCTCAAACCAATCTTGTGGCTTTTTAAGATCAGTTAGTATTTCCAATCAGGTAATTGTAACCACCTTTTATTATAATAGCTGTTAATTTATTTTTTATTTCCCATACTCCATACGAACTATATCTGTTTTTAAAATATATCTAAACAATCAACGGAAGAGTTTTGCCTTAATTTTTGAATTAGGGACTTGTCTGACTAAAAACTTGATTAGCAAAAGCTACTACCTCAGGAAAACTCATATACAATTGTATATACCATTGGTATACAGGTACTCATTAGAAAATTAAAAATTTGAACACTGGCCTTCCATTTTGGTTTTACAAAAGGATATGGAAAACGTAAAAAACTAATTGTAGCGCATGTTTATAACAAATCATCCACATAGTTTGCTATCAAATTACAAAATAATGTACAAAGGGGAAACACTTAATTATAATTTCTTGGCAAATATTACCAAGAAGATTACGCGTCATTGGGAAAAACATTTATGTTTAAATACGGATTATTTTACTCGGCCTTCCCCACAAAAAAACGTAATTTCAAAGTACTAGACACATTTTTAGGAACCTTCAGGTAACAGTTAAATAAATAATATTCAAATTCAAAGATTTAAATTCAAATATATTTTATTGAAGAAATTACAACAGCTTGGCCTCGCCAAGTAAAAAAAAAAAACAACCTTTCGGCGAGTTCTAATTGATGCATAAAGAGACCAAACGAAATTTTTTAATTTATTCTCAATAATGAATTAATATTTTTCTTATACTAAATTAGAATCTAAACAAACATTAAACAGCTGTTTAAATCAACTTACTGTTAAACAATGTGCATGTGAATATAGCTATTAACACGTGGTTTTGCCATTGACTGTAACTCAAGTCGAAGTAGGCATCTTATTTATACTGTTCGTGTTTCGTAACTGACGTTTGAGTGCACTGACTGAGATTCTCTTTTTAAGGTTGGATTTTACTATTTCTTATGTACTCTTTTTCATAATACCAAGGGATAAGTATTATTGTTTATATAAAGACTGCTGTATTCAGTTGAATTAGTTTAAAGTTCGTTAGATAACAAGAATCGAATAGTAAACAAAATACGCTTTTTACTTAAACCGGACAGATCTAACCTTAACTTGTCTTCAACCGATCCGTAATGATGATGTTTTTATACAGGAATACTCCTGAAAGAATTCCCTTAATTTATACATATTTGCCTCCAGGATTGATTAATTGACATAAAATGAGGTTACTAACCTGATCGTTGTTTTAGTCATCACGACAAAATATAGGATTGATTGACAACAGGTTAGTAACCCCATTTTATGTAAATTTCCTTAAACACTTGCACTTATCTTTAATGTTATAACTGTTAGTTATGACATTAAAAAGGTCTTTTAGGAAGTAAGAAATATAAATTTTACTTTAAGAAAGATTTAATTTAGTACAAAGAAAACTAATTACGCTGCTTTACATAAATATTCTTATTTTAACGGGATTATCTCCAATAAATTAGCATTGCAATTTTTCATAAAAAGGTTTTAACCTATTGATGGTGGTTTTGCTAAATTACCACTATGGTTTGAAAATTTGTATGGCTATAAAACATATTCAAAGTCAATTGATTGTGTAAGGGAATTTCAATTGGAATAAAACTATTATGCCAAATAGTCCAGTCAATGAATGATCCAAAAGTAGGTGTAGAGTGCGTGAGCAGGTAACTAAGCGATTCCTTCATAAACTTGTTCAGGGGGCTTAGGGTGTTAACATACCAAAAGTCCTGACTCCTAGGTGGTGAGCCAGGGGGTGGAGGGGGGGAAAAGGGGGGGAAAAAGGTACGCATTTTGGGTTTTTTGATTATATCTCGAAAACTATCAACTTTTTGTATACTATAGTAAATTATAAAATTGAAGAAGATTAAATTTTCTACAAGAAAAGTATATAATGTGTTAATTTTGGTTCAACAGATTACGAGTTATAACTTATTTAATTGATATCTTATTAAAATACGCCTTCCATAAGAAATACATGTAAATTAGTATGCGAAATGGGGCGAATCCTATCCGCCCAAAGGAAATATAACTGATATTCTGGAAATCTTGACAAAATTTCCAGTAAATTGACACTTTAATCATGAAATTTTGTCAAAAATTAAAGCGAGGGTGAGCGTTTAAAAATGGGATGGTTTAAGTTTTTTTTTTATATTTCCAATAAAAAAACACCAAAACTCGACATTTTGTTACCTCGCCCTCGCCTTAATTTTGGATCAATTTTAATGATTAAAGTGTCAAATTACTGGAAATTTTGTCAAGATTTCCAGAATATCATTTATATTTCCTTTGGGCGGATAGGATTCGCCCCATTTCGCATACTAATTTACATGTATTTCTTATGGAAGGCGTATTTTTATAAGATATCAATTAAATAAGTTATAACTCGTAATCTGTTGAACCAAAATAAACACATTATATACTTTTCTTGTAGAAAATTTAATCTTCTTCAATTTTATAATTTACTATAGTCTACAAAAAGTTGATAGTTTTCGAGATATAATCAAAAAACCCAAAATGCGTACCTTTCTCCCCCCCTTTTCCCCCCCTCCACTCCCTGGCTCACCACCTAGGAGTCAGGACTTTTGGTATGTTAACACCCTAAGCCCCCTGAACAAGTTTCTGAAGGAATCGCTTAGTTACCTGCTCACGCACTCTACACCTCATTCCTTGACTGGACTAAAACCCCAGCGAGAGAGCAATAGCTTCATTACATTAAAAGTAACAGCTGAAGACCGAAAAATGGTTGTCACCAAACATACCGATGTGATATAAGGACTTGGGTTACACGATGAAAATTTAATTGTACCGTTTCGAAACAAATGAAATGAAATAAAACAATGCTTTATTTACACGTTTTTTACAAGTTTTACAACATTTCCATATTATAGAAAGGTCCATGTCTCACACAACAGACTCGCAATTTTCCAACTTGGTCTTGTCAGACCGTCAGCTGGGTTGGCAACACACTATAATTGCTAGATAAAAAATGCATTATGTATACATTAAAATTACCTTTCTGCTCCATTAACAACTATTATTTCAGCTTATACAACCGTTTCGAAAATAATATGAATGTGTTTATTTTATAACTACGGTTTCCAAAGACTAGTGGTGAGAAATGTGTACAAACAGCACTTTAACTGTTCAAGTGCGTTTATCTCGATTTCACCCTATCGAATATTTTTACATTGCAGTGTTTTATTTCGGTGATTAAATGTCCAAGGTTTGTAATAAAAACAATTTTTGTAATTTATGAAATGTGTACGTTATGTATTATTTTACTAACAGAATTAATCGCCATCGAGCAAGGCTCGGTCCCCCGGTACTTTTTACTGAACTTCATAATTTATTTTTACCGTGACTCTTAAGGTATTCGTGTTGTTTACATATTAAAGTATTCATATACTAATATGTATAATATGTATGAATATTCATACATTAAAAATAATAATTTGTTGTTTAGGCCTGTAGCTTATAAATTTATTTATAGTATAAATGCTGAAACTATTTACATTTAACACATGGATTTATGGATTTAACACATTGTATTAGTTAGTGCAAGTAGATAGATCACTCCCGTGATTTAAAGAAATGTTAACTGTAAGGCAAATGCCATATTATTTTTTATATTAAATAGAACTTCCTATTGATTGAGTGAACGAATGACTTTCCCCGTTCAAGGTCATCAAATGACTTGTCGTTTATAAGGTTACCCAAGAATAGCAGCAGAAGAAGCAGGCTTAGATGGGCTGAGCTTCAGTAAGACATGTTGACATCAATGTAATCACGGTAATCCATACTTATATTTATATATTATAATAAGATAAATGTTTGTAATGTTCAATCGGTTATTAATATTCCTAGAACCACGTGCTTCTGAATATTTGGATTCACCTATTCCTGACAAGACTTCAAGTGTTACCGTTTCAACTAAGGTTATCAATTATGGTATCATCCAAGGCAGTTTTGTCACAAGATTCATTGGTGACACTCATCTAAAACAAATTACTACACAATCGATTAGGAGTCTTGATGGAGTATCCTCTTTACTAACAAACAGAATTCACAACGTATTACATCACAAATTGTTGTTAAATTTAACCTTGAAATGGATACAGCCATGGACTTAATTTTCCCTCTTTATATATATTAAATGTAAATTGTATTAAATAAATGTTTATGATAAATGTCTTGGTACTAAATAAATAGTATAATAAAGAACTAAGATTAACTAACTAAGCTCTAATAGGTATACAGTATTATTAAACTAAAATACATGTTCAAATGTATAGTCATACTGTTGCATAGTACAGTAAATGTTTTTCAAATCGTGGTTGAAATCGTTTTCTCTGTGTGAATGCGATAAACTTTCAGTTTAATACTAAGAGAACGCTAAACATAATTGATCTACCGCACTACATAACATATTTTTTAAATCAATTATTACGCACAAGAAAATTGAATACGACTCCTTCTTAGACTAAACTGCTCCGGATGAGAAGTGCTAGCAAACCTATGCATTAGTCATAAAAACTATTTTGACTAGGTACTTTGAACATTTCTGGCTCTATAGGTTTGAGCCAAGGATAACAACTATACACTAGGCGAGTAAAACGATCATTAATTAGGATAATATCATAAAAATGTAGGTAGAAGTTGTGGTTTTGTATAACATCCTTACATTTATCTTCAATCGTATTTAGTCTTATCAGGTTGAAGATTAAGATATTTGCCTGATTAGACAGACAAATCTTAATGGCATTGGAAAACAATGTCATATCTCCAGATTACATTACTTGTGTAGGTATTCCATGTGACCGTGCGGTTATAACGTATACTTGACGATTCCAGTTAGCCCTGCAATCAGCTAAGTGTGTTACAAGTCATAACACTTAATACTCTATGGACTTGATTGTATTTTTGTTAGCTAAATGTAGTATGTCTATGAGTTGTATTACGGAAGTATGCATTGATCATGCTCGTCTTTCTGGATGTGTGTTCTTATATCAAATGAGTTTTCAAGATATGATTAGTGTTATGTTTATTCATAATCATCAATTTAATCTCATGTCCCTCGACGTCTCGATCAGTAAATATTCGGTGAAGGAGGAAGATAAGTACATCGCAAGTCGTTAACACATCTGGGTCATTAACGTGGATGCAATACGTGAGCGCGGTCAAGGAGACTCAGTCAGTTCAATGAGAGTCTTTCGAATGCTGTATTTAAGGATTCTTCTCCTGCCAGCTAGTTTTCCCTCACTTTCGCAACTTGCAAAGACCTCAGCGTCATTGAACAACAGGACGTATTGTATACATTCAACTGTTAAAAACAACGTTATTGTCTCAGGTAAATCGTATAGCATTTGTAAAGTCATATTTTGAACACTAATTCGGATGTTTAATCTGTTTGATTAAACAGATGTCTACTATTATTTGATGTCACCTGTCTATTATGGATACGATATCTACCTGCTATAGGATTCCCTCTCAAAGTTTGACAAACTATTACTTCCGGGGGTTCATTTGTGTGTTGTAACCCTAGTAGTGTCTCGAACTGTGGTGCAAGGGGGACAGGTTCGATTCCCGATTAGAGACGTTTAAACCACTTTCTCTTAAAACATGTGCTTGACACTGTTATTGGAAATGCAACTGGCGTAAACATTTACAAAAAATAGGATGTGTATGAATATAAATAGACACGACATTTGAACCACAGTAAATTGTGTGTTTTGTGTGTTGGTTTGGTCGGTGGTTCGTGGCCTCTTGACACATATCGAGTGGTTAGTTGGGTGCAGCACCAGCGTGTACGGTGGCGCAATATGTGACGGTGTCGCAACCTGCATCACGTAATATGTTAAATAATCCGCCCCAGCTACATGGTTATCCATCATGTGTACCGTTTACGAATGTCACATACAGGTGCAAACTACTTGAGCTCTTCCTCAGTAACTGAGGCGTCGACGCTTCCATGGGAAGAACACTATCCAGAAGAGCAACGTATCGAAGAAGAAATGCAATGACAATGGAATTCCCTGTGTGCCAATCGTTAGACAACCTGTTGTTAACGTAAAATGCACTGCACTCCTGAAGATGTTGCTAAGTTGGTATAATTGGCAGTGGAAAGATTACTTCGGTAGCGGTATTATCGTCAAATTGAGTTAAATCCAACAATTTAACTTCTTTAAACTTCTATTAACGAATGTTATAAGACGTGAAGCATACTTCAGAGCTTTAAGCCAGCCTAAGGGTCCTATATATATCTAATAGTATAGTTTCAACAGTTCAAATGTACCAAACCCTAATATGGGGAATATTATAGGACCAAAATAAATATAAAATGGAACTCTTCAGGTATTATCAAAACAATTATTAAATAAGTGATATCTAGTACAATAAAAATATGTTTTGACCCCCAAAAATTAGCACAACCAAGGAATTTGGTACAAATGTTTGGAATACCTTCCTTTTGAACATAATAAAAGTCCCCTAAAATTGAAGCTGTGCTATGGCCGCCATATTGGAACATGGCAGCATATTTCTGTATTTTTGGCTATGCTATAGTGACTTAATTATTAGAGATACAGGAAAAAACTAAATGTACGAAATGTGGTCCATCTAAAAATACACATCTGTGATTATGTATATTTAGTTTTCTATTTATCAAAAACAGGCAAAACCAATGGAAATAATCGACGGTTAATTTCAATGTTTACCATAATTCATCCCATTTAGTTAAATAGTGTGATAATATAAAATCTTAAAATTTAACTTTATTTTATGATTAAAATAACTCCACAACAGCTAACCTGCAGACTCAGCAAATTTCCATTTTATTGGATGTTTAATTAAATGTATATAAATAAAATTAGGTTTAACAGGTACCTAGGTTTGCTGCTACAGGGAGGGTAGTATAGTGTATTTTTTAGTGAAATATCAATAGCTTAGTATAAAATAAACTAATTTTCCAAGTTTGATCATAATAAATCCATAAACAAGCAAACTACAACAGTTAACTTATTCATAAGATTAGCATGGGAGTTTTAAATGTACAATTTACAAATTGAAATATACAAATCCCGAAAGGGTTTTCAAAAGGAGATGGAGCAAGTTATTTAAGTAATATTAATTCGTATCATATACCCATTGTACCTAATTTAGAAGTGTGATTAGTTCTCTTTGTACAAAGGAGTGGACTAAGACATTATTTTCTTCAATTTATTAAATACAAGAAAACTAGTTCAATCTTGATCGGAGCTCTATTTTTCCTGGAGTTGAGCAAGTCAGTTGGCTTTTTGTACGTCACCGACAGTCGAACAGACAGTAACTGGGATACGAGATATATAGGCGTTGTATTGACATAAACTACACTACTAGACATAAAAATAAAAAAAATTTCACAACTCTACTAAAAGCGTTTACAAACTGTAATTCTATTTATATAGGCCTACATATATATATTGGCACAGCACTCATAACCATATTCTATTTCTTAAATTGTAACGCATAACAATACAAACATATTTTAACAATTTTACAGTGCATTATATTCACCAGTATTTATAATTTGCAAAGAAAGCTTTTATATTTGCCATGATATAATATAAACTGGGTTTATTCAAAATAGAAATAAAAACTAGAAAGATAGGTGGTCTTTGGACTAGGCATGAATGGTTTATGTAAAAAAAATTCAAAATTGCTTGAAATAATTATATTTTTAGTCGATATCACATTAATAGAAATTGATAACCTGTACTATTTTTAACCGTTCACATGGAACTGGTCATATTGATGTGTGTGTACATGTTATGGAGACCTTGTAACAAAATGATCAAATTATTCTCGGTAAATGAGTAAATTTGAAATTAGGGTTTAATATTTACCTGAATGTTCTAAATTTCGTTAATTATTTGTGTAAATGTAGGCTACAAGGATTTGTCATACTTCGTGTTGAATCACTGGCTTATGATTTACATATCATTTTCGGAAGAACACAATAATTTAGTCGAGAGGGAAACATTGGCGCTAACATAACTATTTGAGAACAGTTAAAACAAAAAGATCCTACTAAAGATGGACGCGTTGCAGAAAGTCAACAGTCCCGGAAGGTCAAATAATGTATACCTGTGCCGCTAGGTCAAAAACTACAATGTTTGCAGTGTCTGTAGATCAAAAATCCCAGTAAGTCAAATAGTACAGTCCGAGCTAAAAACGTGGTCTATGTTAAAGCAATTGACTTATTGGGAATTTGACCTAATGCAACAGCAGTTTTAATATAACGAAATAAGATAAAATAAAAGTTCAGTTTCGCTGAGTCAACAGTGCCGGAAGGTCAAAAGTATAATCTGTTAAAAACAGCGATAGTCCTCTCGACGCATGACTTCAATAATTTCGTGTTTTGGTGTACTTAAAGTTGTGCAAAAATTTTGAAAATTGGCACAGAGCTTCTTGGTTAGTCCTACTCGATGACTATTTTGTTGGAACTTTAAACTATTTACCGATCTAATTAATAAAAATTGATATGTATGGTGAAATAGTTTTAAATCGTGATTTCTAGCATGAAAAAGTTAGCATGCGAGATTTTTTTTGTTTTTGGGTTAAGGAGGTTTTGTCTGTGGCAAAGTTGTAGCCAAAAGTGTGATGCGTAAAATATATTTTTTTTGAATTTTTTACAATCAGTGGTTCAATAGATAACTTGGGTTGAAGAGGACGGCAAATTTAGCATTTCGCAACGCATGGAAAGAACTACATCGTACGATGCGACTGCTGAGTGGACTTTTAATTTACAGTTCTAAGAACAAGAAAAAGATGAATATACAGATCACCAGTACATTCATATTATTTATAAAACATATTTCTGTATTACCAGCTTACATTTTTCACTTATAAGAATACATCATAAACAGGGTGTTAAAAATAAGCGGGGAGATACTTTACCTAGTAATTCCTTGGGTCAAAATAAACAGAAAATGAAGGATAACATTTTTTCCAAAATCGTTTCGTTAACCAGATATCCGCCATTTTGTATTTTTTACATACAAATATTTATCTTTACACTTTTCCAACCGATGTTTATGAAACTTGGTATGTATCCAACTTGGTATGTAGGTAGGAGAGACCCATGTTATAAAAAAAGATTCATCTCGATTCACCCTAAAATTTCAAAATTTAACACTTAACTACAATATAATATACTTTACTACACCACAATATTTACGTATCACCATAAAACTTTAATAAAATAAAACGTTCACATTTTTAAAATCCAAAGTAAATCAATATATTCATATAATCAATATAAAAAAGTGCACTAGTACTTACTAGTGTCCAATAACAATTTGATGGATTTAACCAAAACCTTTTCTATTTAACTTATTTTCAGCCGTTAAATTTCAAACGATACGTTTTAGCTACATCATTAACATTATTATCATCATCATCATCGTTTGAGTTTGGGTTTGCGGCAATGTATTTTTATAATTAAAACCTTTAATTATATATATTATTCAAGTTCCTGCATCAAAATATAAGAGGATTGTTAAGCAAAATAAACGAGTTGGAGATATTTGTTGACGATGAATGTCCAGACTTTATCTGTCTAACCGAACACTTTTTAAAAGCAGAAGAAGCTGAAAACTCCGCAATCAACGAATACATGTGCATAACATCTTTCTGCAGATCAGGAATGAAAGGCGGGGGAGCCGGCATATGGGCCAAACCCGGAGTTGACTGCAAACCTCTTGATTGTGATGAGTTCTCAAAAGAGGGTATTTGTGAGATTGCTTCTGTTTCAATAACTATAGATGATGATGAGACAATTTTGCTGTTGGCTGTATATAGACCCCCTTCAAACATGCATGCAGAGTTTTTCGATATTATAACTGACTGTATCAATAAATATTATAATCGGCACAAAACAATTGTTGTTATGGGTGACATTAACATAAACCTTGCTTGTGACACACTTATTGCTCAACAGCTTACGTCAAACCTGGCCTCATTTGATCTTCATAATATTATAACAACTTACACTAGAGAAGTCAATGGGTCTCGTAGTCTCATAGACCATGTGTATACAAACAAGAGTAACGTCAAGGGCTTTGTCACAGCCTCAGGCCTATCTGATCACAGCGCTCAAACTGCAATTTTGCAATTCAATACCACTCCATTAGCTCCGAAAACCTTTTTAAAGTATGAAAGATTGTTTTCTAATTCTAACATGGACTTATTCTCATATCTTATCTCAAAAGAAAACTGGGATGAAGTTTATGATGCAGCAGATTTGCAATCCAAGTTTGACACATTTTTAAGCAAAATTAAATATTTATTCGAAAAATCATTCCCCATGAAGTACAAAAAAATCAATAAAAATACAACTACAAAAAAGATAAAGTCACCTGAGGTTACGAAGTTTAAGGAACAGCTGTTTGCCCTATATAACAAAACAAAAAATCTTGATTCGTCCCACTACTTGGTTCACCATTACAAAAAGTTAAAAAATCAGTATAGACGTTTAATAAGACAAATAAAGTCAGAGGACACTTTAAAGAGAATTGAGGGTTCAGACAATAAAGCAAAAACTATATGGAACATAATAAATCATAGACGACCATCTACCAAAACAAATCCCACAGAAATAATTCTCAAAAATGATAGTGGCGAAGTCATCAGAGACCCCAAATGCATTTCCAATCAGCTTAACAACTTCTTTTCAGATACGGGTAAATACTTAAGACATACTTCATCCAATAATACAGATATTAATAAAAGAGCTGTTGGTTCACTCTTTTTACGTCCAACTAGCGAAAAGGAAATTTTAAGTGTCATTAAAAGTCTAAAAAATAAAAAGTCTTCAGGGGCTGATGAAATATCTCCGTATTTACTTAAAAAGATTGCACCATATCTGATAAAACCCCTATGTCATTTAATTAACACTTCATTCTCTAGTGGATCGTTTCCCCAAGCGCTGAAGGTGTCAGTGGTCAGGCCTATATTCAAAAAAGGAGATCCAACGCTTTGCAATAGCTATAGGCCCATATCAGTAGTGTCTGTGTTTTCAAAGATATTTGAAAAAATCATGGTGATAAGGCTGTGGGATTTTTTCAGGACAAATAATATCATATCCGAAAACCAGCATGGATTTACAAAGGGCAAATCTACCACTTCAGCGATGTTTAAATTAATAAACAAGGTGGTTTGTGAATTAGATGCTGCAAACTATTCTGCTGGTTTATTTTTTGACTTAAGCAAAGCCTTTGACATGGTGGACCATAACTTATTGCTGAAAAGATTGAGCAATGTGGGCGTGAGAGGATTGGCTTTGGATTGGGTCAGGTCATTTCTTTGTGACAGGAGTCAATATGTAGAGATAAGGGCACTAGATGAGGCTGGGTGTGTTAGATCCTACCCTTCTGCTGAGAATTCTGTTGCAAGGGGGGTTCCTCAAGGCTCCGTCCTGGGACCAGTCCTTTTTCTAATTTTTATTAACAACCTTTCTTCCTGCACAACATCCTCAAATCTATCATTGTTCGCCGACGACACCTCTCTTTCGATTTCTAGCTCTGATTTTCTCAATTTAGAACAAATTAGTTTTTTGGAAGCAAACAGTATAATCCAATGGTTTGACGACAGCTCATTGAAAATTAACACAGAAAAAACACAACTCATTAACTTCCGCTTATCAAATCGCTCAAATGGATTCAGTCTCCTTCTCGACGAAACCGAAGTTCATCCAACACCAAATGTCAAGTTTCTTGGATTGATCTTGGACGAGAGACTTAGTTTTCATGGCCATATGAAACACATTGCAAAGAAACTTAGCTCTGGTATTTTCGTTTTGCGTAACCTCAAGAACAATGAAAATCTGGAGGTACTGCTGACTGCATACTATGGGCTCATTTATCCCCACTTAGCATACGCCGTTCCTATTTGGGGATGTGAGTGCCAGCAGACCAACATTTTGTTTAAACTTCAAAAAATGGCTATGAGGACTATTTTCTCTTTGCAGAAGCGTAAATCATGCCGTAAATATTTTGCTCATTCAAAAATTTTGACATTTCCATCCATTTATATTCTTGAATCCTTAACATTTGTAAAACAAGAACTTGCTCAATTTAACGTTTCTGTCAAAAACCACTACACTTTGCGAAACTCACACACATTACCAATACCTAAACATTCTACGACATTTTTCAAAAGACACTTACAGTACAATGGAATAAAACTTTTCAATTCTCTTCCACTTTCTCTTAAGCTAGAACCAAACCTTCCAAAATTTAAAAAACGATTAAAATCTCTTTTGATAAATTTTACCTCTTACAGCGTCCAGGAATTCATAAATCATATCAGCTCTAGGAATGCCATTGTAAATGTTGATTTATAAGTCTTTGATGCAATTTGTAGTATAATGTAAGCCATTTTGTAAATACTTGTATATATTGTAGATCTATGTAAGGCATCTTTTAAAAATAATGTGACTTAGCTAATGCAACTCGTTTTGTTAAAATTTTGGCTAAATAAATGATTTGATTTGATTTAATTTGATACCTACCAAACTTGACCTCTGCTGCTATTAATTGACTGTATGGACTATTAATTAACAGCTGTGTCTAAGGATTACGTCGGCCTTAGTCACTAACAGGACAACAAGATCGCTCCACTCATCACACACTCAACTCCATTCATACTTGGCTTAAAATGCATACATTTGTATGGTCGCCATTTCAAAAACAGGTAAAATAGTATTAACATTATATAAGAATTTTGTCTTAGTCTTTGTGGTCCATCCCCCTTAAGGGATTAAACAGTGATAATAGCTTAAGACAGTAGATATTTATGGCTATTATATTATTGATATACCAAGTCTCACTACTTTATCTATATTGTTAAAAAAATATAGCCAATCCAGGACTTTTCAACCTTACTGTATAACGCCAACACGAAATTTGTCCGTTGAACTCCTCCGAATTTCTTAGGTGATTTTGACCATTCATGTCTCATTAGAAAGAGCGTGTCACGTACATTTGCAAACCAACCTTACATTTTTAAATCCCTTGGGCTCAGCCCCAGCGGCTCATGTTATGAACCCGTGTTATGCCTATGAAGAACATATTGATTTATTTATATTAGGATCAGCCCAGTTAATTGCTGTTATGCAATTCAAGGAAATAATGTAGGTTACATTATTAACATGTTACTGATTTGTTTCAAATACTATATTTACTATTTCTATTTGGGTTTGCAGGATAATTTAATCCATTTTACCAAACAATAAAATTAATGGACAAAGTACTATATTTCATGAGCTATCATTGAAAGGACCGATTGAAGTCCTCATCAACCAAAATAATGCCTTCTAAAGCAATTAAAATTGAGACGAACATGTGATTCACGAAATCAGGTGGTTCTTAAGTATGTGAAAAAATGTATCGCTATTCAAAAACAGACGGAAAACTTGTAACCATATTCTTGACAACGGGTGTAACCATGTAACATGGCTACATTATCAATGACAAACGTGGACAACCTTATACGAGTGTGAGTACGTCCGAAAACAGAGTAAGTCCGAAAACAACTCTAAAAAACAATAAGCAATAAATTGCAAGAACCGTTGCTTATATCATTGGGTATACACGTATCCACTGACGTGTATACTCAATGCTTATATCGAACTGTTATATGTACATCGTGAGTTGTTCCATTAGTTGTTTCATTTAGTTGTGTGTCCATTAGTATAGTAGTTTAGTTGACTCTTTTAAAGTCGGCGGAAATTGTGACTGTTATTACCCTTGAAATGATGTTTGTGAAGTACTTTGCAATCCAATGCTTATAGAATCATACGATTAAAATTTTCTGGTTAGAATATGTCGCATAGAGTGGTGACTAATGTATCTTTTTGGTTTGCTTGTAAAACAGGATCAACAGAGATTTTCCATCGACTTAAACAATACGATACTCCCAAATTGTTCATTGCAATAACAAAATATCACACAGTTTGATGAATATTTGTGTGTACACCACATACAGTACACCTTTATTCTATCTATTTTACCTTTTATTTTTCCAAGACTTTATAGAAAATCACGCATTACGTGATCAGTGAAGAAAAGGCTGTATCCCATGTGTTTTATAGGTAAATAAGACAAGGGCGCTCCTAGACATATATTTTGGGGGGGGGGGGTCACCGGGGGCCTGGGGGGTATGGAATACCCCCCAAAAAGGAGGGGGTCTTGGGGTTCCCCCCAGGAAAAATATATAAATAAATAAATATACGCTATACAGGGTGATCAACTCAAGGAGGCCACCATTGGGATATCGGAAACTGTAAAAATTAGAGAAAACTGAAAATGGAAGACATTCCTTTATTTTTTGTGGCAGTTTAAAATATGATTTTAGTCGTTTGAAATTCAGCCGCCATTTTCCAAAATGGCGGCCAAATTTGAAATTTCTTATCGAACACCCTATATTTTATCATGTTTTCGGACATAATAGGCAGTTTTAAAACTTTTAATCCTTGACATTTTTTCGATAAACCCACTCGTTTAGGAGTTACAGCCTATGGAAAAATGACTTCCGGTGTACATATTAAATCATGTAGCTCCTAAACAAGTACGTTTAAAGCAAAAACACGAGGAGTAAAAGTCTTACAATTGCATCCACATTCCAAAAAGACCATAAAATAATTTAAAAATATAAATTATATTATTTTAAAAAATGGCGGCAAACTTGAAAAGTGGAAAACTTTTTATTTTATAGTCTTTAAGGAATGAAGATGCAATTCTAAGACTAATTTACTTTTTGCAATTTTGCTCTAAACTTACTCGTTTAGGACCTACATGATGTAAAATGTACACCGGAAGTCATTTTTCCATAGGCTGTACTCCTAAACGAGTGGGTTTATCGAAAAAGTGTCAAGGCTAAAAAAGTTTTTAAATTGCATATTCTATCCGAAAACATGATAAAAAAACTAAAATCATATTTTTAACTGCCACAAAAAATAAAGGAATGTCCCCCATTTAATGTTTTCTCTAATTCTTACCGTTTCCGACTTCCCAATGGTGGCCTCCTTGAGTTGATCACCCTGTATATATGAATTTGAACGGATGGTGTTTTTGGCCTCTAGGGACCTCAAAACGAAAAATTAAATCGGTCCCGGGTCCAGGTGTTACCATAAGTACTACGGTAATAGCTTATTCCCTATATGGGAAATTCGCCAAAAACCTAATAGTTATATAGAACAATATTACATTCAACCAGCTGTTAGTTAAAACAAATTATATGGGACTAAAACAAATCGATGATTACAAAGATTCCTTTAAAAAATAATTTGAACATCCTACTATTTTACTATGCATATTTAATTAATCTGCCATCCTCATACCTAAGAATTGAATGTATCAATGGTCAGCTACACATAGTATAAATAAGTCAACTCTAAATATATCTTTAAATTTGTTTCCAAATGCTGAATTTGTGTCACAGATGCTGAATGTTTACAGCTGTTATGTTAAGCAAATTATATTGTACTAAAAGCTGGCTTAGAAGGTTAGCGTCGGCAGCTTGACTTTTTAAAAATAAAACTTAATTTCTAAAAAACTGGGACCCTTAATTATAATTATGGCTTTGACATTCCCTAGTTCTCAAAATTATCTTTCTTTCAACACAAAACTAATGAAAATCCATCGTCTGGTTGATTCAGAATCGTGAAAAAACCCCATTTACGTTTTATGATAGTTTGGACAGGTTTCAACCCTTCCGAGGCGTAATACATTTACACAGTTTATATGTAGACTACATTATAACTCATAAAATAGTTCTACAATTAAATGGATCTCCTTTTACAAACGTATATAATAACCAGAAATTTTCAGATCGTCCTTGCGTGTATTTTATGCCACAAATTTTGACGAAAGGCTTTTCATTACATAAACTATACCTATTTACAGTGTTGACCAAACAGTTGGCAAGAAGCATTAATAGATAAGCTATGTACCAAATATGATAATTTTAGCTCTATTCTAATTATGACAAAACATGAAGTAACTAAAAGCGAGTTTTGTTGGTGTAGTAAGCGTTGCAGGAGGTCTACTTTACACTGAATCGACGTTCACTTTTATTGCTTTTGATCTTCCGGCACTGTTGACTCAGCGAAACTGAACTTTGTATTTTACCGTATTTCGTTATATTAAAACTGCTGTTGCATTAGGTCAAATTCCCAATAAGTCAATTGCTTTAACATAGACCACGTTTTTAGCTCGGACTGTACTATTTGACTTACTGGGACTTTTGATCCACAGACACTGCAAACATTGTAGTTTTTGACCTAGCGGCACAGGTATAAATTATTTGATCTTCCGGGACTGTTGACTTTCAGCAACATTCCCCTAAAGATATAACAACCTAAGATTTGTATTGTACGATTTTGAGTTGTAGCCTACCTTTTTTGGGATCTTTACAAGTTATTCAGAAATTAGTTAAATTCGGAGTAACGGTTCCATTACATCACAGCTGTGAGAAAAAACGAATCGACACTTTCCAAAGTACGACATCAACTAACTCCGAAGTAATCAAACGAATAAGTGGAGCAACTGCACTGCTTTATGAGCCGAGTAGTTGACAGTCACTGGGGAATGGTTTAGCCCACTGCGATATCGAGAGAGCAACAAGTAATTCACGGCAGACACAATACCCTACATCTAATAATATTAGTTGTGTAACCCTTAAAAAGCCTTTTCGTTAAACTGCAGGAAAAAGGCTATTTTAAATTATTTTAATACATGCATTGCGAGTGTAAAGTAGGCCTACAGAGTGTTTTTTACGCAATCCAAATTAAAAGAATCACGAGTCACGTTTTAACAGAACAAGCTTTTTTATGTTGGTAATTCCGTTTTCTTTACTTCATTGCCAAGCAGCTGATTGCATTGTTACATTTTATGAGGCTAGTGTTATCGAGAGTTTATTGCAAATAGGACTTGACATGTGTTTTCACGAGCTCAAATAGAGTAGGCTATGTATTGTAGAATACCGTTTATTTTTTATTTCTACGGATCCGGTTTCCAAAATTTTTAAACATTAAATAGTTAATTTATTAGTTAGGTACTGGATTCACTACTGAAAACTTCAAACCTTTCTTGGCATAAAATCGATGATTTACTTTTAACGTATTCTTCGTATTCAACGTAACGTATTCGATGTAATTTTAACGTATTCTATGTAGAAGATTACGTTATAAGTAAATCATAAATTTGTTTACTAAGAAAGGTTTAAAATTAGTAAAAAAACATTACCTGCAAACATTCAGATGAGCTTGTACATTACTACGTGAGCTTGTAAAAACGCATTGTTAATTTTTATTTACAATTAATTCCCAGTAACACTAAACCTCATAAATAATTATGCGACAATGCATATAATTTGATCGAGAATGAAACAAGAAGACAGGAAAATATATGAACTTGTTTTGTCTAAAACATTGTCCCACCGTACTTGTAATTTGATGTGCGTTAAAAAATAAACACCCAATGGTTATTTTTATCTTAGAACCAGTAAGAATCAGCTGAAGTCTATGACACCCTGTAAGTTTGTTTCTTGCGAATTCCATCCACTAATGATAACAATGAAAATTGTCCCAAACAAAAAAAATATATAACATAATTATTCTTGCATTTCTTAATGGCCATTGTACAACAACAAATGAACACTTAATTTTCCATTGAATTTAATGTAAAAATATTTCGATATTTTGAACTTTGAATTTATTAAAAATGTGTTAGTTCGATCTAAAGCATCTACAGTCCTCCGAACTACAAAAACACGCCAAATCGTTGAATAAATCGAGTGCAACATGATGAAAAGTTTAGTTTATCACACGGATCGAAAATATGTTTTCTACCCTTGCTCATTTGCAGCCTCGGTTCTGCCTTGATCATCAAACGTGGGCTCCAATAGAAAAAGAGTATCTTTATTTAAGTTATAAAATGCATCATTTTTTTATGGATTATTTTTTATTCGTGAAATGTTTAGAAGGATACAGTCATATAAGTAAATCACATTAGTCATTTACAACCCATCAAAAACACAACACAGCAAACTAAACTAACCTTTTTGGCTTCTGGGGATCTTAAACCGTCAGAGTACAGTGGGGCCATGGAGAATATTTTTTATAGTTCACTGAAGAGAAATTCGTTAAAGTCTGTACCTGTACATGCGATACAAATTTAAAAAAACAAGCCGTAAACATCTAAGTTGTTTCGTCACTAAGGTTTTTTTTTTTATCTTTAGCTATTTACCAAAGACAACATTTCATAGAAAACCAACGATGATAAGCAGTGTAAGTCGGATCCTGTTGAGTTACAGCTGTGAGTGTAAATAGCGAAATCGCGGTAACGTAGTCCGAGGCCGGGTCCTGGTATTACGGAGGAAAGTGTGCTAGTCCCACAGGTGTCATCTCAGCCCAGCTTTCAGACTTGCTCTCAGTTTCTGTCAACACTCAACACTACCAGCATGTTACTACAATCTCGTCCACGCTCACATCAACATGGGGGTCATATGTGGTGAAATATAAATAGCTGAATGCTGAATCCATCTAGATGTAATGTGTTCGTTGAATGGCAACAACCTTTGACTACTGATAGAAGTAGACGTTTACCCCCATGTTAAAGCTGAAGCGGTGGTGCAATTACTCAATTCCCCAACCGTTAAACCCAGCCAAACTGAAACTTACCAAGCCAAAAGCACGACTTATTGTAGTTACCAACTATCAATATGAACCTCTAAGGGAGGTAACAAACTCTGTAATTGGCTCGTTCAAATATGTTATTTTTTATAAAAAGACTGCAGCTGGACAAGTAGATGAGACGTCTACCTCAGTATGTTATAAGGTCTATGAAAACAAGCAAACTAACAATTTTTAAAAGCCCTAGGTCCACTAATGTAAATTAGTTTATTAATGAACTTAACATTAGATGTTTTAATTACTGTAGGTTTATAAAAAGGGCTCTCCAGTATAGAGAAAATAGTCACGTGAAAATGTTAGGTTTTTTAGTAAATCTTTATCTCCAGGTGGGTTACTGTCCCAAGCTAATATATTGGTGATTCATGGGATTTGACCCCGGGCCACTAGCTAGAACGTCTCGCACTCTGACCTCTCAATCAGCCTGTCATATAAACAATTGGTTATTTACATCGACATCAATTAGGTTACCATACTAGGTGAATAAACATCCTCTTGGTGAAAAAAAAACAAGTAGTCTAACATTCGAAGAGTCATTTGTAATCATGGTTTCATTATTATTGAAGAGGTTTGATTTTATTTTACAACTTCCATTAACGTGATGGTGATTATGATACCACCATAGAGGCATCAAACGAATAATAATAGTAATGAATAAGTAAAGTCTTTTAATTTGACTGTTGTCTGCCTTTAGCTGTGAACTAGGAACCAATACATTTTGTAAAATCTTAGTTTTTTTCTCAACTATACGTTTTTTCTTTCACCATTAAGTATCATGATTTAAACAAGATAACAAATCGCAAATTTACGTAGTGTGAAGGTTTTTATGGACATTAAGTACTATGGTTTATTCACATCATCACACACCATATCCATTTGGTATGTTGTACATAGGGCGTTGAATGTAGGCTACCTTTTATTTTTGTTCCCTTATGAATGCCTTTATGTGGTAGGTATTCGAACATACTGACACTATTTGTAAGCAAAAGTGCTCCTAATGTCCTCAAATTTCGGTAGGCCTAATTATATGAATTTGGTTGAAGTAAGTTTTCCTTGAACCGTAATAGGGCTTTGAAAACGATAAAATAATACCCAAGTATGTCCTATCTTACTGATAACTGTAATTTCGTAACCGGGTTCGCAAGGACATATGTAAATTAGATTTTTTGGAAGTCCCTTGCTTCTAATGTCTTTTCATCGATGTTATTCTTATGTTTGTCACTTTTAATCTCCAAGCGAGAAGCTCAAAAGACAAACTAGATTGGATAAGGGTTTGGCGAAGGCCAGATGGAGTGAACTGTGAAAACCAGAACTTGCGACACGCTGAGCAAAAACTGCTCCTGGCAACGGTCCCTTTCTTTCAACCCGAGGCAAAATGTGGGAAACATACTTGAGTGGTTTAATTTAGATTAAATTAACTTTTAAAAGTTGCTTAGGCTATAGCATTTTAACAGAATTAAATTCCAATTAAGAGTGTAAATCTGGTCGATTTTTTTAGTTGAAAAAAGTTAATAGATCAATATTGAATATACTATTATTGTATCGATACTCTCATTTCAGCCATGAAATGCATGACAAATAATGGACTTTTTAGTGTGTGACAGTTAAACTGATCTACAATAATTTTGTCTACATGTTCTAAATAATATACAGTACTCATATACTGTAGTTGTTTAACCATCTATCATACCGAAACCTCAGTTCTCCGGTTGTACTTGTATGCTGCGAAATGTACAATATCAAACGTTGTAAATTTACTTGTTAATAAATAAAGGTTATATTGCTTTTAAACATATTTTATATCCTTATAAATTAAATTTGTTATAAAATTCCATTATCTTCCACATATTTTTTTCGGCGAAAATAACATTAGGGCGTTAGGAATAACCAGAAAATCACTAAAATCCAGTTAGTAAACATCTACTCATAGACGCAATCAGGCACAAGAGGAGTCTTGCTTGGCATAATTCTGATTATTACACTTCATTTTCGTAAAAATATAAGTTGTATATATTTTGTACACAAAATAAATTTTAGACAATAAATTGCAATTTTGAAAAACTAAATATTAACAGGAAAGGGTTAGGACTTTTTAAACTTACTTTTAGCAGTTGGTCCAGTGCAAAGACGACACACACACACTATCACTTCACTCTCGCTAGCGCGCAGGTAACGCTGAATACATGACGTTAGCGCGGCCCTCGCACGCTCAGATACTACTTGATACTGACAGTCTTCGTCTCGCTCTGGACTGGACACTTCTCTCGCTATGGGAAAGTTAACTGGGCCCCACTCCTGGTTGTGGCGTCATCAACACCCTGCTACACGATGTGGCTCCCTGGACAACAAGTGTTAACTATACCAAAATGGGTTAACGTTTAACATGTTGTACTGAATTGAATGAAACGTCCAATCTAAATTTTGCAATTAGTATGTATTTATCAAGCTTACCTCATCAGCTACATCAAGCTAATCTTTTCGCTCAGTTTATTTTTACGTTAGTTCTATTATAAGACTGTAAAGTAAAAATACGCCTACCAACACTATTCAATGGATTTAAACATATACTCTAAACATTAAGCTGTAAGTAAATGCTGTAAGTAAGTGCTGAAAGTAAGCTGCTTAGTTATTTTTAAATTTATTCTTTTCAAGTTTTTTTTTTATTCACAAACTTTAAATATTCAGATAATACCACAAAAATACAACAATTAAATCAATGAGTTACTGTTGTCAGTCTTGCAAGAGTATCTAACATATAAATTCATGCAATAGTAGAAAACTTGTGAAATAGGTGTTTGTAAAAATTGTAAGATATTGATGTAGATAAAAAACAATAAATTATATTACAACAATTTGTTTGAAATAAATGTTTCACTTTTTTCCATAAAAATCCCAGCCTTTCGAAACCCGTTGTTTATGGGTAAATAATACTGGAATCACAATAAAATTTTTACCTACTACTAGTTTTTATTTTAATAGAAGTCACAATTTTACAGTGTTAACACTTTCTACCCCACAATGTGTTACTGTTCCCTCATTAAACTTCAACATTGTATATACAATCTATTACTTATACAACTTTTCAACTTGAATAAGTAATACTTGTTCTAAGTTTTATTTGTAATTTGAGTTTAAATCTTGTAGTATGTTAAAAGTTTATCTAGATTATATTATTCGAAGAACTATACAGTCTATTTAATATTATATTCGTGATGATATATTCTATTTTAATGAGCTAGCTTTGTTACAATCTATAAAGATACTAGATAGGGTTTGTCATAATTATAAATTGTGACAAAATATAAGTAACCTTATCACTTTTTCGTAGGTAAAGGTTATTTTAATAATTATGTCTAACAGCTATACCTTAATAATTTGAGTCCTAATTGATGCATTTAAATGTTGAAGAAAGGGGTTTGAAAAATAAAAACCTTCGTGATTTATAATGGATTGTACGTTAATCCTATAAATATTCGTTAAATTAGTTATATATTAAATCTTCCATCATAATCATATCTAAATAAAAAGTGTAATTAATTAAATTAATTGAATCACTATATTTTATTATTTATAAGATGTTATGATTAATACGACAGAACACATGTGAAATCGCTATTAACCTACTTTCATTCATCTTGCAATGAATAGAAGGAGGGAGCACTATAATTAGGTTAGCATTCATATTTCAATAAATAGTTGGCCACGTACACAACATAAATAATCGAAGCACCAACAAAATAAATGCAAATGTGTTTACCTTTTTATTCAATTTAAATACTGTGTGAGCTATTTTTTGTCAGAAATGCTAAAATTGAATTGGATATTATTGGTAAACATACAAGTTTTGTTTGGTGTGTGTTCATAATAGTGTCCAAATAAATCAATAACCATATAGCATATTTTAAAATCCAAATACTCTTGAACATGTATTTTTTATTTAAACTATTCTTGATTTAGGCTGTTAAAATAGCATAACAATTGTAACTTTAAAATCAAATAGGCCTAATACACATACGCAGATTGTGGAAAACTCGGCCCACTCGAAAAAAGCTTTATTCCCTGTATGGGAAATTCGCTAACAAAAAAAGGATTAAAAACTTTTCTTGTAAATGAATAGCTTAAACTATTTATCTCTTTGTTATTTTTGGTTTCCTTTTTTTACTGTCCACCAAAATTTAAACCTCCCTATTTTAAGAGGTGGGTGATGTTCACAACAACGCTAGGGCCCAGATTCCATGCAGGTACAACGCAAAGATACACGATTTTTCAGTGGGGCAGGCTGCGTGTAGATGTGTGTATAACACTTCTTCGCAATTCTGATAAGTTAAAGCACTACGCCAGTTACAGAGATCACTCCATCGTCGGGATACCTCATATGTAATTGTACCTTTCTAAAATTGTACAAAGTGTTAGTACAAGGTGTTTTGTATATAGATTTACTTTGAAATTTGGGCATATAAGAGTGAAAGGAGTACGGTATATTACTATATTTTTTTACTAAATCAATTACTACCACTAACTCACCCCACCCCCATGATAGCATACAAATTTCACTAAATGTGTAACGAGATGAATGTAAACTTAAAGAACACAAAAGTAAACGCTCTCATGCTAAACAAGACGAAAACATAGTATACATTATTTGGTTAAATTAACAACCATAATAATAAAGTAGATTTTAATCTCTACTTTGTTAAATGCCTTGTTGTCTGCGATATATAATATATTCATTTTCAACCGAAGTAAGAATTTGCCATGCAGTCCGAAATTCTCAGAAAGGCAGCATACTGAGCGACTATAAAAAATCAGTAATCAAACTTGAAATTTAGGACTGCCCTAAAAAACCAAACGAATGGTTACCTTGGTTAAATGAATAATTTTAACCACTTTTAACACTTTTGTGCTACATAACTGGGCCTTCAAACCTGCCCTTGGTGTTACAATATTTTTTCTATGTACGCAAATGACTATGAAGTTCTATATTTTTGTGCAAAAGGCCAAGAGACCAATCTTGATTCTTGGTTGTAGTTGAGGATCAAGACACTTTTGTTTCTAGGGATGAATTTAGAATTCTCTCACAATATTTAGGTTTATAATTTAGAGTATCATACTTGTAAACAACTTAATTTATGTGAGACTTTTGACCTATACCAAGCTGACATAACTCGATAAGGATTTAATTGCTGAAATTAACACTACAAGAAGTTCTCAGCAAAACGCTTCAGTCCGAGGAGTTTTTTTTAATCTCTCTTTGTGTCAGCCGTTGAAGTCACAAGTGCTGCCAGAAGATGCAGGTTTTAGATATTCAACACCCATGTATTCGTACTTATATTTATAGGATAAATGAACATTTCAAGAACGCCTTCACCGTACTGCACTTTCACTTTCGCAAGAGAATGAGAGCCAAGTGAAGGGAGTGGGGAGAAACAAAACAGCCAAGTGACCTTGCCTCAGTCGCCACAATCTCGTAACACCACCTAGTCTCTGCACTCTGCAGTCAGCGATTCTGCAGCTGTCCTGCAACAAAACAGCCAAGTGACCTTGCCTCAGTTGCCGCAATCTCGTAACACCACCTAGTCTCTACACTCTGCAGTCAGCGATTCTGCAGCTGTCCTGCAACAAAACAGCCAAGTGACCTTGCCTCAGTCGCCGCAATCTCGTAACACCACCTAGTCTCTGCACTCTGCAGTCAGCGATTCTGCAGTTGTCCTGCAACAGAACAGCCAAGTGACCTTGCCTCAGTCGCCGCAATCTCGTAACACCACCTAGTCTCTGCACTCTGCAGTCAGCGATTCTGCAGCTGTCCTGCAACAAAACAGCCAAGTGACCTTGCCTCAGTCGCCGCAATCTCGTAACACCACCTAGTCTCTGCACTCTGCAGTCAGCGATTCTGCAGTTTTCCTGCAACAGAACAGCCAAGTGACCTTGCCTCAGTCGTCACAATCTCGTAACACCACCTAGTCTCTGCACTCTGCAGTCAGCGATTCTGCAGCTGTCCTGCAACAAAACAGCCAAGTGACCTTGCCTCAGTCGCCGCAATCTCGTAACACCACCTAGTCTCTGCACTCTGCAGTCAGCGATTCTGCAGTTTTCCTGCAACAGAACAGCCAAGTGACCTTGCCTCAGTCGTCACAATCTCGTAACACCACCTAGTCTCTGCACTCTGCAGTCAGCGATTCTGCAGCTGTCCTGCAACAAAACAGCCAAGTGACCTTGCCTCAGTCGCCGCAATCTCGTAACACCACCTAGTCTCTGCACTCTGCAGTCAGCGATTCTGCAGCTGTCCTGCAACAAAACAGCCAAGTGACCTTGCCTCAGTCGCCGCAATCTCGTAACACCACCTAGTCTCTGCACTCTGCAGTCAGCGATTCTGCAGCTGTCCTGCAACAAAACAGCCAAGTGACCTTGCCTCAGTCGCCGCAATCTCGTAACACCACCTAGTCTCTGCACTCTGCAGTCAGCGATTCTGCAGCTGTCCTGCAACAAAACAGCCAAGTGACCTTGCCTCAGTCGCCGCAATCTCGTAACACCACCTAGTCTCTGCACTCTGCAGTCAGCGATTCTGCAGTTGTCCTGCAACAGAACAGCCAAGTGACCTTGCCTCAGTCGTCACAATCTCGTAACACCACCTAGTCTCTGCATTCTGCAGTCAGCGATTCTGCAGCTGTCCTGCAACAAAACAGCCAAGTGACCTTGCCTCAGTCGCCGCAATCTCGTAACACCACCTAGTCTCTGCATTCTGCAGTCAGCGATTCTGCAGCTGTCCTGCAACAAAACAGCCAAGTGACCTTGCCTCAGTCGCCGCAATCTCGTAACACCACCTAGTCTCTGCGTTCTGCAGAGATTCTGCAGTTCCCCTGCATCAAAACTGAATGTATTGACTTCAGAAGAGTGCTACGGTTATAAACTTGCATTTTGTACACAAGGAACAGGCATAAATCATACTACGAGTGAAGCAATATAAATACACTTATTTCATCACATGAACTTATTAAAGAAATACTGCATTTTAGTTTGCATGCAAGATGGATTAGGAGTTATTTTTTATATTCAATCAAGAACACATCTAACTCAAATATTTAGGATTTCCCTTTTTGAATTAATACGAGGTGGTATACCCGTGCTTGCGGGGAGTACGTGAAAGAGAACAATAATGTTCTTTAGATATGTTTTATGAAATATTTACACAACTATTATATACTTCAGAAACAAAACACATATTTTATCATTTGTTGTAGTAAAATTCTTTTCCATGCAGTCCCCTGACAATATGCCCTTCCTTGGACCGATTATAGAACGGACAGTTGCTAATTGCTGCATTTACTTAATTTTGCCCAACTCTTTTTTGCCACACTCCAGTATTCCAACCAAACAACACAAAACAGGCACGTAATACGTGTACGCTTGAAAATAAGTTGACAACACTAAATATATTACGACTACGATTTGCTGGTGCTGCGTTTCCCATTTCGTTCAATGTTTTGATTTAACCTAACCTAAAAACATGTTGTACAGTGTTTGAAAGACTAAATATTTATATGCTGTATAGTAACTGTAGAAAAATATGAAATAACTATTCTTCAAATTCAGAAAGGGGTTCAAAATCTCTAGACAACCAAGCACAATACATAAGCAGGTGCTATTGATTTAGATTTTATTTTAACTCTATTATTTAATTTGAAACAAAAGACAAAATTAAAAGTGTAGACCTACTTACTTCCAATACCCTACATACCTACATCTGAAATCAATAGATCCATAAGAATATAGCAACATACCTTCCTCAAACATGTTAAGCTTTACCTTATTACATAAATTACATAAAGGCACATATGAACAATTCTACTAAACTTTTATTACATTTCTTTAACCAAACATAACCCTCTTAGTAAATATCTCACACACTAATTCCACAATATAGATGAAGAACAATCAACACTTCATTCAAGTGGGACAGAGCCCTTAAAAAATTCATGCACACCAATACTTTTGGACAAATCTAAACACTCTTAGCTTTATTTTGATGTAAAATATGCCTATATTTCTATTTGTTTAATGTCCTTAAGCTATTACCATAAATTTGACTGTATCACTTTAATGATATACAGTCCAACCTCAGTATAACGAATCTGAAGGGACCGAACTGAATATTCGTTATATCAAGGATTTTGTTAAAACGAGGTTCGTTATATAGAGGTTAGGTTTGCAGGAATTTCGCTAAGTCGAGGTTCAGAACCAGCGTCGGTCAATATAGATCGGGATTTGACCTCATTAAAATACAATTAAAGTAGTATAGGCTACGCTACAATACTTTACAGTACAGTATTTACATTGTACAGTAGAATCTAAATTATCCGGCATAATAAAGGGGAGGGATCTTGAATATTGCGCAATCATGAAAATGGCATTGACCTTGGTACAGGTTAAAAGCTGTAAGTTTAAAATCACAACTTGTTCTAACCCTCCTAAAACCTAGCCAAACACTGTATTGCGTTTTGCGTAGTCATAAACCATGTAAAGAACAAAACAAAACGGTAGAAAGTTTTCTAAGCTACTGCTCGTGATAGGCCGGTAGGCTACTTACAGTACAGTACTGATTTATCACAACAGAGAAATGTCAATAATAATCATTAACTGTAGCATTGGTGTTGCTAATTGAAACAAATCGTATTGAAAACAATAAATTATTAGATAAATCATTATAAAAGTGTATAATCATAGCCAACTTAAGGATAATAAAAACACTCGTAAAAGGAATGTTAAGATAACGTCGATAACGATGTTGCTATTCTTTCTCTTTGGTTTTGTTTTTATATTCTTTCTTAGTTTTCTCTTTATCCAAAAATTGTAAAATTCACCACAGTAATCCCATATCGCCCAATCACAGCTTACTAAACATTACGTCGTCATCAGTCCTCATTGAATGAAATCAGTTCTCAGTTGCAACATAGCGCGCGCAGCGACAGCAGACAAAGATGTAAAACGGAGCAGACGAATGTTAGCGCAAGCGATGTCGTGACCTTTCCATTTCATATGATAAAGAAACAGATTTTCCCAAAACAATAATTGGGTGGGGGATTTGTTATATCGAGGGAAAGACGTAGACAATTCGTTATGCAGAGGTTAAATTCGCAATGTAGAGGTTCTGACAATGATAAATTCGTTATATTGAGGTGTCTTATTTTAGCCGGAATCACGAAAAATTCGTTAAATCAAGGTCGTTGTTATGGTTTGTTCGTTATGTAGAGGTAAAATATACATTGTGTCTTATGGAGAGTTCTAGGGGATTAAAAAAAATTCGTTATATCAAGGAATTCGTTATATCGAGGTTCGTTATATCAAGGTTAGACTGTAATAGATTGCTTTACTTAGAATCAATTCAAGTAATTAAAAATATATTCCATTCCTTAATCATTTATGTGTTAAAAAGTCTTATTATATAGACTATACTATTGAATGAAATACATTTGGAAAAACTCAAGCTGAGCTCATTTGCTTATCAGGAATCACGCAACAGTAACTAATCAAAACTGCTGATAGGTATATTGTACGTATATTTAATTTTTGATTATATACGGTACGCCATCGTAGAAAGAATACCAAGTCATATAGAGATTAATAATCACCTTTAATGTACCATGTAGTACATCACACAGCAATAGAACGTAAAAGGCGGAAACCGGAGACTTCAATAGGTGGGAGTACTAAAGTTTCTGCTAGTTAGACAGAGAAATCCAATAAACTGATGTCTTCAAATCCACTTCAGGACGATGGTGCGAACAACAAATGTTCACGTTTAATCTTCAAATTTATCGCTCTTTTTTACTATCAAGCGTTCTTAGTTTCAATCTTATTGTTGATATTCGATAGGCCTTTTTATGGTACAGTTGGGTTAGTAGGGTTTTATCTCAAAGTCTATATTATGTTCTAATATTAGGTAGAAAATCTTATTTTTTATCGTACAGCTTTTGCCTTTACTTTGTCATGATATAAATAAAGTATTCATTAAATTTTGAACTAAATTTCTCATATAGAGGCAAATCACTTATATACACTAGGATGGCATTTCTATTCCTCGAGTCAGACTTTCAATATAATGAAAAAGTCATTTTTATAAGCAATACCTCTTAAGGCCCATAATAAAAATCACAGCATTTTCAAAACTAAAGACTTCTTGTGCAGTTGACGAAATTCCGGAAACGTGTCAAAACATGTTTATAATTTAATTAAAATATATTTTAACCGAATGATTTGCTATGTAATGTGTTAAGTGTTAACATGCTTCTATTTTTTTAATAATTTATAACGTTGATAACGTATGTTACCTTTATGTTACCTGTATGTTACCTGTTTCAAGATCTTTTGATTACTGACTGCAATAAATCATACTGAATCTCTTTGCGAGTTCATCGCATCGTGTGAGTACCATTGTTCTTCATTAGGGTTTATTTGTTGTAAGGCAATGAACAGAAGTGGCTTGTTTCGTCATAACTAATAGATCCACAGAACATCGATATTCAACCATACATAATTATGGAGACTTAGTCGTATTTTACCCATCGGTGGATGGATTGCTAGGTCTAATTTAGGCACATTCAACGATGTATGAGTAGTATATCGTTGGACATATTCAAATAAAAATTTTATCGAAGGATTTAGTTGTACCGTTGGTTTCTTACTATAATTAGTATTTAAGAAACAATAATTACGATGGATTAATAATTATTTTAATAAATGACTAAGGATTTAATTTGTTATTATTTTCATCGAAATATCTATGTAATATTTGTATTTTGAAAAATAATTATTGATTTTTTCTTATTGAGTTTTTAGTTGATTCCCACGACCAACAAATGTATTAAGTATAAATATTCTTAATACGATTATTCTGTTATGATATAGATTTCCGCCTAGTCGAAGGCTCTAGGTTGATTAAGGGATTAGGGTGGTAAACCCCTTTCACCAGACAATGGTTTACAATATGACCCTGGTCGAAACTAATAAGATTGGACTTGTTATTCTATTTGCCTGCGTTTACACAATAGTGTCTTGCTTCATTCTATTAATAAATGCTTATATTCCATTGACTTTCAGAAACTAGTTTAAAATATAGATATGATAGTTAATCTATGAATACGAATACGTAAGTTATTTTTATAAAATGGAAAGAAAAGAGCGATTTTGCACTCTCAAACTTTTAACATTTCTATGTGATTATGGTTTACAAATGTTAAATCAACTCTAGAAATTTATAAAATCATTATCTGCCATGTACAAACACCTATACACGTAGTCAATGTATATTTCAAACACACTAACAAGCTGTGAGCAAGGAGAAGTAAGGAATTAAGTAAGTCAATAAGGAATTATTAATTAAAGTAATTGTTAAATCAATTAAAGGAGAGTGACGAATGGTAAATAAAATGGCCTCCACCTGCGCAGTTTGCGCAAGGGTCCCCTAGTTACCCTAATTTGCCACGATTTAGTTTTTCAACTGCACTCAGGACATATATGAGTTTCTCGCGTTGATTTCAGTTTGTGTTTGTTTGTATTCACATGTTACAATTAATATATTTTTTTTAATAGGTCAAAAGATCCCTAATGTTTATCTTGATAACATCTATAATTGCACAATATATATAATTGTAGCAATATCTAGCCAATTAAAATACTTTATGCAGCCGCATAACCTTAGATTGAAGAGTAGACGTGTACTCTCTATGGCATTAGCGGACCAATTTTTTGTATAAAATTCACTGGCATTAGTTTATTATTGATAGAAAAGTAAATATTATTATGAAATATAAGGGGAGTGAGCTGGTCTTGTGGTAGGGAGCGGGGTTCAGTCCCTAAGGTTCTGGGTTCAAATCCCACTCTTACTTGTTTGATAATACCACAACCCTCCGGATCTCCTAGCGTGGAGTAATGTGAGGAACTGTTACGGGCTAATGACTATGTGAAGGTAAGAAACAAAAAATAAACCAAGATAGACAGATGTTATAACTATGGATTTACAGAATGGGCATTATACCTATTACAATTTAATAATTGCATACATGCATTTCTGGTTATTCTAGCTAAACTACAACGAATGTTATACTAATTGAGAAAAGTACAACACTACTCACAATATTAAACAGAGTTTAACAGAGTCAGGTGGCAGCCCAGCCCCAACCCTATGGTGTAACACCTTGATGGCTATCACTACATCACTACATATCCGTTTTCGTCATCATCATGAGCCCGGGCCTCACTCTCTCAATTTTACCTCCCAGCTAATAAACACTTCCAACCGGAAGCAACATTCCTCACCGAAATTGATAGAGACATACTCTAGAGCGCATTTTGCTCATCTGCTAACATATTACATAATGTGAATATCTCTCATGAACTGTATCCTTCCACCGTTGCTAATACATGGTGAATTGTATACTGAATGAATAATGACCAATTTAAGTTACTTTTAATTATAATAAAACAATCAAATTATTTAACTCGTACGTGACTGTCCGGTATTACTGTTAGGTGTGTAACAAAATCCATCTGATTTTCAATATTAGTACTTTTGTTTTGTTTTTTTTCATTTGCATGTATTATGTTTATGCAGGGACTGGCCCAAAACCTTGCCTTGTTACTATCAAAGAGAAAATAGTCCAATTTTACTATCTTGTCTGTAACGTCAAACTTTTGTTAAAGAGCATTATCAATTTAAAGCCCTATGACAAATAATGAACCCGCTAGGGATCTGCAAACACGCAATCTTAAGACTTCAAATCGAGCTCCACAACCACTCGGCTACCTTGAGAATAGAAACTAACAATTCAATGATGTAGACTTAGACTAACGTAAGGTTTTTATTATAAAAACAACTCTCCGCTCAACTTTAGTGGCCATAAGTAAGTGTAGGCTGTTGGAAAGTGGTTCTTATATGCAAAAAAGGAACAATTGGAAATATTTAACCTGTAGTAACTTTCAGATTGAACCGGAAATGAAATTGTAATTAGATTTTAATTTATTGATCAAATGGGTGTGAAAGTGACACAGTGAAGTTCAAATAAACAATTCTGTTTAGTTTTAACAACAAAGTGATATTAGCCCTCGACGAAGCAGCTCTCTTTCATAATAAGTCACGCAAGAAGCCTACACGTCATATCTATGATACGGTCTAACAGAAACATTGTACGAGTATGAGTCGCTTTCCCAAGCAAGGAGCGTGAACGGCGAGCTAACGAGGTGCTGGGGTGGAGTGTAGACTGTAGAAGCTGCCAAGGCAAGCCTCTCGAATCTTCGGCTACTCAGCCTTGGTGTAGCCTTGTCTTTTGTCGCTTTCCTAACGGTGTGTACGTTCAATAGCATGGAAATGGTTTTAATTGGATGAATTAGAGAAATAAAAGATGGGATTTTACCATATAAATAGATGACCAAATAACAACGACAGCAGGGTAGATAGCTTTGAAGAATTTGTTTTACTTTTAGGAATTTTCATATATAACTTTATCAGAATTCTTTACATTAATAAATAGAAAACATGATTCTACTAGAGGAGTAGTGTGAAATGTATAATGTGTGGCTGCGGGTGATGAGAAAGGCAACAGTTAGGGGGGAGATTATTGTGTAAAGGTGGCACCGGAAGGTGTGTAGTGCTGCATGAGAGATATGTGTGCAGAGGTAGCACCAGCAGGTGTGTAGTGCTGAGGTAGAGATATGTGTGCAGAGGTAGCACCAGCAGGTGTGTAGTGCTGAGGTAGAGATATGTGTGCAGAGGTAGCACCAGCAGGTGTGTAGTGCTGAAGTAGAGATAGGTGAGCAAAGGTTTGCACCAGCAGGTGTGTAGTGCTGAAGTAGAGATAGGTGAGCAAAGGTTTGCACCAGCAGGTGTGTAGTGCTGAAGTAAAGATGTGTGTGCAGAGGTGGCGCTGGCAGGTGTGTAGTGCTGAAGTAGAGATAGGTGAGCAAAGGTTTGCACCAGCAGGTGTGTAGTGCTGAAGTAGAGATAGGTGAGCAAAGGTTTGCACCAGCAGGTGTGTAGTGCTGAGGTAGAGATATGTGTGCAGAGGTAGCACCAGCAGGTGTGTAGTGCTGAAGTAGAGATAGGTGAGCAAAGGTTTGCACCAGCATGTGTGTAGTGCTGAAGTAGAGATAGGTGAGCAAAGGTTTGCACCAGCATGTGTGTAGTGCTGAAGTAGAGATATGTGTGCAAAGGTGGCACTGGCAGGTGTGTAGTGCTGAAGTAGAGATAGGTGTGCAAAGGTGGCACTGGCAGGTGTGTAGTGCTGAAGTAGAGATAGGTGTGCAAAGGTATCACTAGCAGGTGTGAAGTGCTGAAGTAGAGATTGGTGTGCGGAGGTGGCATCAGCAGGTGTGCGAAGGTGGCACCTGGTATAATTGGGGAAACGTCACCTACGTACACGCTGTGCGTGTTGTTCCTACGTCACCTCTTTCACTACTGTACCGATACTTCAGGTTCCGCTCTACTTGCAATATGGATAATATATCCCGCGAGAGTTTGATGTGGAATTCCTTTTTTAGCAAAACTCCTAGCCACTTTGCTTGTATAATTATAATTTTTAGATTTCTTATTTGTATGTGATTTTATCAGCAACGTGCGTAATGTAGTTATTAGTTAGAATCTCTAAGCATTCTGCACATAACCTGAGGTTTTTAGACATGGTATCAAATTAAGTACAGTATTAGCAATAGAAACTTATCCACATTGATTAGGCCATTGTGTATAGTCCAGACAAGCTACAAATTATTTATTATTTTGTCTGTGGTAAAATGCCTAGGCATTGTATAGAGTGCCCATAGTTTTGGCAGGAAAAAAATAAAGAGATTTCCTCTTTGTATTTACTTTACAATAATGAGATTGCATTTAGAGGGTAATTTATTTATATATTTATTTTATTTTATTTTCCAATGCTACAAAACAGCACATGCCAATTACTCTGTAGCATTAATCATGTAAAAAGGACTTTAACAGAGTTGACAATATATAAATAAATACAGCAAGGGAAAAATGTCCGTCTTCTACGGTGGCAGTCATATAAGACTTTCACTCAACATATAAATATAAGAATATAAAATATAAATAAGAATGACAATATAAAATTTAAATATACAGTAACAAGGGAATTTAAATACTAACTAAAAAAATACTGATGGTCATGAATCAAATATAATAAATATTCAATAAATATAATAATGTAATATAAGATGGAAGTAAGTTATATTAAGTCAGTTAGGTTTAGTGTACGTTACATCCTATTAGTTACCACCAAATAAGGAAGAGAAAGTCAAATAAAAGTTCTAAAAGAGCGTACATTATACTTTACCTGTAATACCAACGAGCATTCTAAACAATGACTAGGTAAAGTGTTAGGACTTATTTCAAACTTTGCCTGACTTATTTAAGGCAATGTATGGATTAAATCATCATATATTTTAGACAATTCACTATTTTTTTACGCAGTAGTTTACAAAACGAATAATATTCAAATTTTTCTCCATTTTTAGTTTTAGTTGATTTTACAAAATACTGTTTACCTAAACGTCTACAGTTAGAAGAATTAAAATATTCAGATAAGTGTGCAAAGCTTATTCTTGGTACAAAATATTTTAAAATACATTCTAAATGTGTATTGAGTATCCCCACTCCTCCAAGTTGAGCAAATATTCATTACTTCTTTTAAAAGTGAAGTCGCACTTAACCCTAACATTCACCAGGATAAGCACGTCGACAACTTCATCAAGCTAAGAATCGGTTTTCTGGTTATGTAACCTCCACAGAGTTTCGTAATGTAACGGTCATAGTTTTGTCATAGGATGATTTATATTCTAATCACTTCCTTTGGTAATCAGGGCGTCGCGTCGCGTAGTACTGAGCGGGTCTGGACGCGGAGTTGTACGTCACGTACTTCAGGGCGGTCTTATAGACTGGGAAAAGCGAAATGACGTAGCCACGTCATCACGTCGTGGGCCCCGTAGTACCTAGTGATCCTGGCTAAAGGTTGAAGTGAACATCAGTACTTCGTGGGTCCCGTTCCCGTAGTATCTACTACCTAGTGATCCAGGCTAAAATTTGAAGTGAACATCACCACGTCGTGGGTCGAGTAGTACCTCTAGTGATCCTGGTTAAAGGTTGAAGCGAAGATCATCACATCGTGGGTCCCTTAGTACCTAAAGATGCAAGTGAACGTCATCGTGGGACGCTTAGTACTTAGTGGTATAAATGATTTATTAACAATAATAATTTACAATTTACAATCACTATTTCAAGTCACTATTTCGCGTTGATCGTGTAGTTATGTACAGCCTATGGTATATCAAGGTTTTTAGCCGTGTCCTAAGCTGGGTATGTTTTACTGGTGTGACGGACTGTCCTTTATTACTGCCAGACTTAAACGGACTAGGAGCACCTACATACATATACGGACTTGATGTAAATGCTCTGAGAACTCATTGCATGATTCATTGCGTGATATGGAACCCACATCAAATCAGCCATATATCAAGAGTATAAAAAATTCAGGCTCGCCTTTTTCGCTCTATTGGCGTCAAGTTGGGCGATGAATTCTATGTAGTACCGATTGAAGATATTCGCGTCGGTATGGTTCTTCCCCTACTGATCGACCGTAGACATTCTGCAGACCTGTCTTTCCTTTGGAAGTTGTTGAATGTAAAGTTTATGTACCAGAAATACTTCGCCTGATTAATTTCCACGTTTCTCGACACTTCAGGCACATTCAACTCTTCAAAAAAAACTTCTTTTTCTACTAATTACGCCTTTCACAGTACAACTCCACGGCTCCACAGACTTGGAAATCAAGCATTGCCAACATGTTGATATTTTCACCTGCAAACTGAAAACCATAAACAATTCCTAGTTTAGGTTGTTATTGTTATGTAGTTGCATTTAAATGTCCCCCAAGATCACGGTCCAGAATTCGCTGTCTTGTTTGTTTTAAAATTTTTATTTATATCTTACTTTACTGTTATTTACATTTATTGTCCTTGTTTTTTTAGGTATTGTCTGTTAAATATATTTATATTTTCTTTGTTATTGATATTATATTGTAATTTCTATCTATTGTTATCTAGTTTTGGCATTCGTTATTTTTCTGTCACATTTTTAAGCATGTTATCTACTTGGTTATGTTTGAACAAATCCTTGTCAATGTATTTTTGGTTCATACCTGTTCTGATGTCATTTTTATGCCAGCAATAATTTTTACTATCAAGCAAGTTTAATCCCATTAGCTATGTTTGTACTCTAATAGCAAACAAGTGGTGTTGTCTGTTTGTTCATATTCTAATATTTATCATGTAAATTGTTACTCATGTATTTATTGTAAAAATGTTGTCTACCATGCAAATAAATAAACCAATATAAGACCTATGATAGTGTCAACATCTTTATTAAATTATGCCCACAGTTTTTTCAGACATAGATTTTTGTTTAATTGTTTGGTAAGTTACTCAAACTGTTTGTACACATTTAAAATTTAGGTTAAGTGTATAAATTCTAATTGAGATTAACCGTTACAATGGTTTCCCATGATTTTTATAAAGATGTTTCTTATTGAGATGACGTGTTTTCACGATTTCTACAGTGGTATTACTTATAATGTTTTTAAGATTCCTCTACATTTAAGCACGATTTGCGTAGTATGTTTGTAATTCCATTACAGATATGCCCACATATACCACTCATAGCTGTACAAACATCCACAATGAATTCAAATAAAGAAATGACAAAGACAAATAAAGTTTATGATTGTCAAGGATTGTTGTGTGTTATATATATAACAGTACCTTTACTGGAATTAAAAACTCATGGTTGTGTAAAAATATCTTTAATCTGCAGATACAAAATAAATAAATAAATATAATATACAGTTTGTTGCAACTGCAACTGAATAACTCTATTTTATGCCCATTCAATTACGCCACAACAATATTTGAGGTGTTTGATTTAAAATAGTTTCTTGCAATTAATCAAGTTAATATCGACATTGCTCTTGATTTTGTATTTTTCAGGGATACAAATATCATTGTTGCAAATAGATTATTATATTTACGACAATAACGTAAGGCAGTGATAGTGTTTAGTGTCGTTGAAAATTGTGTAAATTTGAAATGAAATTTTTTTACATTTTCAAATTTGCAAATATATAACCAAATTGTTTATATAACCGTTCAATATATAAACAAGGTTCTATAATCATATCATGACAACATTTAGCTGAAACATTCAAATTAAGTACGGCAACACATCTCTTCATCATAAACTATACTCGTATTTTTCATTAGTTCAAATATTACAAGTGAAACATAATGTATACATCACACAATTTTATACTTATTGTAGATGTATCAAATGACTATAATAATAATTCCCTTCAACAAGTAATCGATTCTCTTATCTAAGAGTCGTTAAATAGAAAAATACAATTGGTATGAAAGACCACCTAACTACGGATGAGGTTTGGGTGTTCACAATAGGATGAAGTTCCTCCTCGTGCTGCGAATTTACCTCATGAAATTCTTATCTATACGCAAATAATAATGAGGCTTCAACACATACACACGTTATTGGCAAAACAAAATCAAACACACGCACCTCTAACAAAATACATATTAGGATGTTTTCAAGACTACAAAGTCCTGTGAGCGATTTATAATTGAGTAAAATACATGAAATTTAAATCACTTCCAGTTTGTGACCTGAAATTGGCTACGTATGAAAAACATAGGCCTAATATCTGATCAATCTATTCCTATTGAATCAACATTTATCTCTCGTTCATAGGACTTAAGTGTAAAAATAAAAAAAATATACAAAAACGACAGCTAAATAGCAAATCTGGGTAACGTCTCTTGGAAACTTATTATTCAGATTGGATTTCCCTTGCTGTCCTTGTAGAGGTCGTCATTTACGTTGTAGAAGTTCTGTGAAGCAGGACAGTCGACGTTGAAGTACCAGTCACATACACGGTAAAGCTGGTTGAACACCGTGCCGTTGGGACAGAGGAAGCTAAATTGCTGACCTGAAGGAAGACACCAATGCCAAACCTGCGAAAATATTGTTACCATTACTTATAAAACAGGAACGCCACCTAAAAGCGTAGTTCAAGCTGAATACAAGTGGAGTGCATGGTGGATGAGCTGTTTCTTTAGGGTCATTTATAAACCCAATACCTTGATTAAGAACAGCAGGGTCCGGTTTTGAGACATCACAAGCTACCGACTTTTCGGGGCCATATCCACTCACTTAGCTACATATTTTAGTTTAAGTAAATCCACTGCTTTTGAAATTAAGCCTCACACAATTTGCCTTATTTAACTCATATAATGTGGAATATGTTCAGGGTGATGAAATATTAGTGAAATAATTTCCAACATAAAGATAGATAAACTCAAATAGCAATCTCCGTAAAAAAAACAACAACAAAATGGATAGTCATTTACCCAAATCGACTAGAAAAGAAGTTGGAAAAGTGTTTTTATCCGCAAAGAAGGTGATAAACAAAACTACGATAGAAACGACGGTATGTTCTACATATATGGTGTAACTATAACTGTTTTTAATAAGCTTCCAAGGGATTATTTTGCTGAGACTATACCCCATAGCAAAGAACAGGTAAAGCTACAAGCAGTGATACTTTTATTGTTTTATACACTGTTCAGTTGTTGTTGATAGTATGGTACGTGAAACTGAACTTATTATCTCACTTAGAACTTACAAATAAAACCGTTCACCAGTTGACAACCACCGAAAGCCCCACTGTAAACCTGAAATTGGATTACTTAGATGTTTTAAAATGTTACTACAATTGTTAAAATCTTTGTTTTGATTTCATCTTTGGTTTTGTACAATAGAGGGTAGGTGAACACGGACGTGTTTGCACTCGACTACCCTTCCCAGTTTAGAGGACTACCCTCTATTTTACTGATTGCAGTTTTCTTTCCTGAAGTCTTCTTTCTTATTTTGACTACTATATCGTTTTCTGTGTGGTTTGTTATTTTGTGATTTTCCATCATTAGCTTGGTTAGTGTTCTAATCTTGCTAACTTTGCACTCTCTCACCTGAGAACGGGATCACGATTTTTGCTTCTTGTTTGGAATACTCGATAGCCTAGTCCTCTGTGTGGTTTGTCCTTTGTGATTTCCTAGCATTGGCTGGGTTTGTGTTCTAATCTTGTTGTGTATGAGGCAATTTCTCATTTCAGGACGGGATTGGGTTCCAGATCCCGAAACGTTTTTATCTCGTTTAGAAGAATCTTTAACCGTCGCTGTTTTTTAGAAAATCGAAACAAGGTCATGTACTGTTTTGTCGCCTAACGCCTTACACAACCGACGGTCGCGGGTTGTTCTGTAAGTGCGACGTGTCGACGTGTGTGAGCGAGCGCTGCTGCTATACAGCTATGATGTAACCGCCTTATACAACCGGCCTCTCCACAACCAACCTCACACATCCCATATGTGCGGAGTATATAGATTAACAACACTTTAAATTGCTCCCGACTCTTAAAACCAAGTTTCTTTGAATGAAGAATTGATTGAAATTTGACAAATAGTAAATTATTTAATACTATTTCTTTCACATTGGTTTCGAAATAACGTCACATATCCTAAATCACTGCATGTAGCTCTCGACACTTTCAAATAGTTTCTTTCAATGGGGGATTAAACTTAGTTTTGAAATAAATATATGGTTGCCTTCAATACATGCGTTGCGGTGAAAAAGGAGATATTAGGATATGCTAGAGCAAAAACGAACAGCTGGAGTCGAGGGCATCAGCTGTACATTTTTCCGACTTCTAAATTCGTCCGCCGGAGGAAAATAGTTTGCCGAAGAAAATAGTCCCGATTAATAATACTAGCGAATTTCCCATATAGGGAATAAGCTATTACCGTAGTACTCATGGTAAGACCTGGACCCGGGACCTATTTACTTTTTCGTTTTGAGGTCCCTAGAGGCCAAAAACACCATCCGTTCAAATTCATATGTGTGTGTGTCCGTTAGCGCGATGACTCGAGCAACAATGATCCGATTTTGATGAAATTTGGTATAAACGTGTAAACCTACGTTTATTTGAACGAGTTGGCGAACCAGCATGATCGGACTATGGGAACGGGGTTTCAGAGGGGGTTTTATGAGGTAAAAATAGGTTTCTCCCATTTTTGACACTAAAAACACAAAATTTTACAATTTCTTTCCAAACCATTTGTAGAGCTTAAAAAAAAATAATTTAGTATATTGAAGCGTTGTTGTGCGCTTAATGGTTACGGAGAAAATTCCAAAAAAAAATTAAATTTAAAATTCCCATGTTTTTCTTATAGAGAATAAGTCAACTGTTGTAGTTTGCTTGTTTATGAACTTATTTTGATTGAATTTGGAAAAGACTTTCATTTCTTACTAAACTATTAACATTAAAAAAAAAACTTTTACCCTCCCTGTTGCAGCAAACCTAAGTACTCGTTAAACTAATTCTATTTAAATAGGAAATAAATGTTATATTTTTATGGAGGCATTTTAGTGTAAATTGAATCAGGTTAATGGAAATTCGCTTAGCCTGCCGGTTTGCTGGGGCGGGGGTTTTACTATTGTATCATTGTTTCACTTTTTTATCATCATGCCATTTGCAGGTTTCTGTACAATAAATGTTCATCTTTTTGTATTAATGCAAATCGAAACGTAATAATAATAATTCCGTAATTTTAATTTGAATATTGTGTTATTGAGTTGGTGTGTAATGGTTACAGATACTCGTGTTAAGCAAATTAGATTGATACCACACTTGAGAGCTAAGTTATAAAGGTAAACAATGGACAAAATGTTTGTTTTGTGTGTGTGTTAGTTTGTTAGTTTGTGTTAGTTGTCCAATCAAAAGTGATCACCACTTACCATTTTATATGTATTGTAATTGAACAGTATTGTACCCAGCTATGCAATTGCATATGAGTAGACAGTATAGGTGTAAATATATGATTATAAGTGTTATTTGACGTAATATTTGTGCTTTCAGATAACCTAACACTGTAATTATGTGTAATATTAAAGAGCAACATGTAATTGTAGTGTAGTAACTTATATGCAACATTGTATGAACTGCATATGAATCAGGTGATCGATTCTGATTATAAAGGATAGTTAGCTTAATTAATATTAACACTCGTATTTTAACCAACTATTTGTGTTTTTCTTATACCATTAATATACCAAAAAATGTAAGATTTTTTTATTTGACTCATTGGTTTTTCGAACGTAAAACATTTGAACTTGCCATCCCTTTACATTTACAAACCCTTGTCTTTCCTTTAAAAAAAAAAATCGACTAGTTCAATTTTGTCTCTAACCATGATTACAGTGTAAGAACTTCTAATAATCTTCCTTCCCCTGTCTATCATGCGACATTTGATCGAAGAAATCTTCGTTACAATAAGTTAATCTCGTATTTTAAACAATCTTCCAACGCATATAAAGGCTGAGTCAGAGCAGCTGAAATTCAAAATAAATTTAAAATGATTTATTTTGAATAAATGTAATTACAGCGTCCGTGAGTTTCTACTGACGACTAGTATTCAAATCATCCCTGGAAACAAAATGACTGTTTTAAAGTTCGTGTTTTTAGTTAATTTTATTATTGTAAGCTTAATGGCATTGTTATTTTGACGTAACTAATGCATGTAATGTCTCACTTTGAATGGATATTTAACTAAAATATGTAGGCTATTATTTAGATTTTCTAAATGGGAAGAATACAGAATACAGAAGAGAACAACTTGATTTTTAAAATCTACTTTAAAACAGTTATACTGTACATTCACCATTGATTCTAGAAGCAAATTTGAAATTAAACTGATTATTTGAAATAATATCAGTTTGGTTTACACATTTGCAGTTGCATAAAATGAAAACTAATAACTTAAAATGTACGGATATCGAATCTATGATGAGAATATAAAGTTAACTTAGGTAAAGGGAATTAAACAATTACAAATAAAAACAAACCTGACAGCACCCGAATATTCCATATTATTTTTCATATGTTATTAAATACACACATTTATTGATTAATAATGTGGTAAAAATTTAAGTCTCAATAGACTTGTGTCCTTAGGAGATGGTTTATAGAAAATTATTATTGGTATTATTTTTTCCAAGAATTTGCTAAGAATTTCTCATCAAGACCTTTCACTCAATATTCGGAGGTGTCATATTCATGGTATTCACTGAATCGCGTTTCTTACGAATATTTATTTGTTTATTAATTGTTCATGTAATTTAAACAATTTACTTGTAGAACTTGTTACTTATATACCCGTGTAGGCCTACTACATGTATTAATGATGCTGATCGTTTCGAGTGTTTGATTTTCATAGCGTGGCATGTTTAACGAGTGACCTTGACATGTTTTGCATGGCTTATCATGATCCAGTACGGATCTCAATGCATACTCTTTACATATCATGTTGCTTTGTGGTTGTAAATTTACTTGGACATGTTATTTACCTGACACTGAGCTTCTGGGTCCGCATAGTATGCTGGAGGTTTCTGTTTGTAAATTTACTTGGCCATGTTATTTACCTGACACTGAGCTTCTGGGTCCGCATAGTATCCTGGAGGTTTCTGTTTGTAAATTTACTTGGACATGTTATTTACCTGACACTGAGCTTCTGGGTCCGCATGGTATCCTGGAGGTTTCTGTTTGTAAATTTACTTGGACATGTTATTTACCTGACACTGAGCTTCTGGGTCCGCATAGTATCCTAGAGGTTTCTGTTTGTAAATTTACTTGGACATGTTATTTACCTGACACTGAGCTTCTGGGTCCGCATAGTATCCTGGAGGTTTCTGTTTGTAAATTTACTTGGCCATGTTATTTACCTGACACTGAGCTTCTGGGTCCGCATAGTATCCTGGAGGTTTCTGTTTGTAAATTTACTTGGCCATGTTATTTACCTGACACTGAGCATCTGGGTCCGCATAGTATCCTGGAGGTTTCTGTTTGTAAATTTACTTGGACATGTTATTTACCTGACACTGAGCTTCTGGGTCCGCATAGTATCCTGGAGGTTTCTGTTTGTAAATTTACTTGGACATGTTATTTACCTGACACTGAGCTTCTGGGTCCGCACGGTATCCTAGAGGTTTCTGTTTGTAAATTTACTTGGACATGTTATTTATCTGACACTGAGCTTCTGGGTCCGCATAGTATCCTGGAGGTTTCTGTTTGTAAATTTTACTTGGCCATGTTATTTACCTGACACTGAGCTTCTGGGTCCGCACGGTATCCTAGAGGTTTCTGTTTGTAAATTTACTTGGACATGTTATTTACCTGACACTGAGCTTCTGGGTCCGCATAGTATCCTGGAGGTTTCTGTTTGTAAATTTACTTGGCCATGTTATTTACCTGACACTGAGCTTCTGGGTCCGCATGGTATCCTGGAGGTTTCTGTTTGTAAATTTACTTGGACATGTTATTTACCTGACACTGAGCTTCTGGGTCCGCATGGTATCCTGGAGGTTTCTGTTTGTAAATTTACTTGGCCATGTTATTTACCTGACACTGAGCTTCTGGGTCCGCATAGTATCCTGGAGGTTTCTGTTTGTAAATTTACTTGGCCATGTTATTTACCTGACACTGAGCTTCTGGGTCCGCATAGTATCCTGGAGGTTTCTGTTTGTAAATTTACTTGGACATGTTATTTACCTGACACTGAGCTTCTGGGTCCGCATAGTATCCTGGAGGTTTCTGTTTGTAAATTTTACTTGGCCATGTTATTTACCTGACACTGAGCTTCTGGGTCCGCATAGTATCCTGGAGGTTTCTGTTTGTAAATTTACTTGGACATGTTATTTACCTGACACTGAGCTTCTGGGTCCGCATAGTATCCTGGAGGATTCTGTTTGTAAATTTACTTGGACATGTTATTTACCTGACACTGAGCTTCTGGGTCCGCATAGTATCCTGGAGGTTTCTGTTTGTAAATTTACTTTGACATGTTATTTACCTGACACTGAGCTTCTGGGTCCGCATAGTATCCTGGAGGTTTCTGGTTGCAGGTGAAGCTCAGCCCTCGAGGAACTTCATTGTAGGCTGGGTACTCAGGGTTCGTTTGCTGCATAACAAACATTTTATAAAAATTCAACAATATCACCATATTTGAACATAACGTTATTTTAAATCATAATAATTGTCAAAATTATGTATTCATTTTTGCCGCAATGGGTACATGGATCAAGATACATTTCGAAAGACAATTACATGCGAACACTTAGGTCTTTTAATTAATTCAAGAAATAGTTAATTTAAATATACATATATAAATAACAAATATTTGGATAACTAAATATACATATATAAATAATACCTTAAAATAAGTTCAAGGGAAGGGAAGGTTGCCTGGGAACAAATTTCCACAAGCTTATCCTAATGAACGGATTGTTTTCCATAAACACCCAAGTCAATATTTGTTAACAAGTTAATATCTGCAGGCACCACTACATGCTCAATTGATTTTAAGAAGTATCGACAATAGCATGATTAAAAAGCTGAGTCTCGACTCCCTTATTTAAATAATGATTGATTGTTATTTTAACCCTTTTTACTGTGTATTCAATTTCTTCGTTACTTATTTTGTTTGTAATAACTTAAAGACCAAACGGAATGCTGAATGCACTGAGAAATGCTACATCAATAAAGGTGTTTTTATTTATTAAAAATAGATTTTCGTCCAACGATTAGCTCACTATTTTTACCAGACCAATGAAACAGACTATAAAACTTAAAACTCCGCAGAAAAAAAGAAGAAGAAAAACACAAAAGTCAAAACACACCCGAGTTCAACTTGATTTTGACCAATCGCAGCGATATGAACATAAAAAATTAGCATCAAATAATAGTGATTATTTAATAGTGAATAGTTATTAGCGATTGATGGTCATCACCTCGAATCACCGGTTGTGAATCAAATTAATTTATGTGTATGATCTGTGGGTAAATTTCCCCCGGAGAAATATCAACCGCTTTTTAATTTTTCAGAAAAAAATAATCCGTATCATAGCGAAACTTGGACGTAAAGAGTAGTGCCAGGATGCCTTCGGGATTATTGTTTACGTACGCTTGCTGGGCTGTACATCCAAGAGACAGCATTTTTTGCAAGTCTAAAGGATGTCTAATACAGGGCAGAGATGTACGCAATTACAACACTAGATCTAGGCACGTGTATAGGCCAGTGCAGTACAGGTTAGCCTGTATGGCACTAATGCCGTCCCAGGCTGGTGTTGTTCTCCTGAATAGGATCCCGAAAGGTATCAGAGATGAAAGTAGCGAAACTAATATAATGTCATGCTTTATATTATTCTATTGTGTCCGTTTATTTTATTTTTTATGTGTTGACACATGCTATGCAATCATTGTATTGTCTTAAGCAATAAAGAATATTTATGAAAACAAAAAAATACAGCTAAAACATCCTTTGTACACCGTACCGTATTTTTAAAGCCTTTTAAGGTTTGTTAGGCTTATCATTATTATTACTTAGTTAGTATAATAACATTAGTTAGTCACAGTGAACAAGCAAAATGTTAGTATCGAATAAGGGAAAACGAGAACATAAACTGAGGGAGACTATAGGGTAATTTTATAGGACTTGGTATTTATTTGTTTCAATTTTATCAACATTTTCATGTCTAATGTAGTCTTTAATCAAGCATGAGTTAAGGAGTGAAGATTTGAACTATATAACCGCACTTTTTACTTCCATATATTTTGAGCTGGACTGGACTGGATCTATTGATTTTGCTTTTTCCCCAAAATGGGAAGACAGGCTAGGAGAAATATTGTTAGTTTTCATTCATAAAAGATATATTTTCATACCTAACTGTTGTTTAAGATTTGTATGCACAAACTTGTTATAAAAAGCCTTTTGGTAGTGTAAAATGCTAATTACTCGTTGTTTTATGTGTATTCTTAATCATATATTTTGCACGAATTCCAACCCGATGTAATAAACTCACATAATATGGAATGGTGAAACTGGGTGACAGCGGCATTGACGGCCCCAGGTTTTAACACGGAGCTACCAGTCCGGCCCATAACTAACTATTTCCATAATACTCTCATGATACACACACATATATAAAAACATATTACCTCATAATGAAACATAATTTAAAAAAACACAAAAAGATAAAAAAGCAAAAAATGTTTTTGTTCAAATCATAGTTGTTTATTATATATTATTTAATTAGAAAACAAATCAAATGTATGTATACTATGTACATGTAAAAGATATTATAAGAAGGTAATGGATATGAGCTATTTCCTCTGAAATAGCTTGCAGCTAGAGTTGTATACAAGGCGCTGCAGCCTACAGCAAATTTTCGATTGCAAGATAATAAACAAAATTGAAAATTGAAAAATTGAGATTATTATTATTATTACTCTATTTACCACTTTCTTGTGTCTTTCATTCCTTTAATTGTATTTACTTAAGAAGTTTTAAAACAAGAATCAGTTTGAAATTATATACGGATAAAATTACCATAACGAAAGAGAGAGAGGATGGCACCACAGCTTCATGTCTGCTGAATATATTTTGTCGTTTTAACACTATGCGTGCCCTTTGAAGTCCTTTAAGCTTTTTCATGTGAACTTTGAAGAACAACCTAGCTTACAGAAAATCTGACGGTTGGAACTCTACAATTTCGACGAAAATCCCTTAATTTAAATAGTTTTGGATTTACTAAACAAGTACTTAACATATTAATGTTTATTATGTTTGTCTATAAATTATCCTGATCCACCGCTGGAGATGCTGGTATATTCTGTTTCCAGATAGGACCTCAGGACCACAACCCATGGTCCTATCCCACGGTACCGTGTCCCAAACACCACCCGTTCTCACAACCTTGGGACATGGGAACTGACTCCATACCTAAGCGTCTAGATTACTATGTTTCCAATTTGTTATTTACTAATGATTTACCAACCTAACACACCAGATCCAAGGTTTTTATCAACGATTGTTGCATAGGGGCTAAGGCTAACCCTGATCAGAGCAGGTTTACAATTAATATTTGTTTTGAATTAAATCTACATATATAATGTAAGTTGTATTACACAATAAATAGTTAACAAAGTGATATATTTTAAACGAGAGAAAATGTAAACGCACTAGGCTTGCTGAGTCTGATGATTTTATCGAGTTAAAAATTAAATTTTGAAGACGAATTATATTTTGTCTGTTGTTGTTATTTGACAAGTAAAATGTCTTACCTAAATAGGAACGAAATGTAATAAAATACATCAATTTATTATAATGGTGTTCAAACAATAATCAAAAACAGTTTAATGTTTAAACCAAAGTTTTCTAAATACTAAGCCAACCAGTTAACAAAGCATTAGTTGGTCGAAGTATTGAGTTGTTGCAGGTATAAATAATTGGTCCTCTACTGGTCGGCATACATTTTATTCGGTTCAGTCGTCATTTTGTGTGAGCAAAGTAAAATCTTGAGAAATATATTATTTTGAAAACTAAATCAAGGTAAACATGACTTTTGTATGACAACCAAAGTAAAAAAATCAGTATTTAATTTATTTAATTACATGTTCCTTTTATCGTTTATCCGAATCAACCGATAACCATCAGTAGCAGAATATCATCTGTTAATATAAAGATAGTTCTGTGTAGTACTACTTAGATATTTGTTGTTATACATAGATAGCAACAATTATCTATGATAAAAAACATATTACATACCGAATAATTACTGACATACACAAACATTGTTATTAAAGTTAAATATTTGGTCAAAATCAGTAGTTATTTGTCAAGTCTATGTTATAATATAACGGTTGGACGCTACAGATTTGTATAATAGGTCCCGGGATAAACATTGACACCTCAATTTTACACAGACGAGTAACTCAAATGACAATCCCAAGCTAAATGTCGAGTGAACAATATTGGTATATACAACTATACGTTTGTAAATATTAATGGGAATACTTTTATTATGTGTATAAATAGTAACTCGATACAAATGTAGGCCATATTGTGCAAAATAGTCACTATAATCTACATTTAGCTCAAACAGACAAACTTCATAACTGATAGGCGGTGGTAACATTATATTAGTCAGATTAGACAGGATTGTAGCAATATACTGCAAGGCTGTTGATCGTTCTTTCCGACGTTGACATTTAAAAGGATCGTGTAAGATCGACTTTGTCTTGGTATGATACAAAGGAAAATCATTTTTTGCTCAAATTTTTCTGTAACAATATTCATCCACGAAACATCACAAAAAGAGTACCGCGTATATTAATTATCAAAAGCAAGGGAATACCCATTCCCATACCTATTCCCTTGACACGTTGTCTGTGATACTATTACAAACAACATGCTTTGATATTCTCAGCGCCTAAACAAACTCGATGCAACATAAACACTGTTCTGTGGCGCATTGTATATTCTGACTTGAAGGCGAATTCACTTGTTGAGAAATTTTATCTCGCTGGTCAATTCAGTATCTTCTCTCCAAGTGGTTCATGTTACAAATATTCGCTAAAATATTTTCAGTGTCAACAATCTTTAGCAAAAAAATTTTTTTGCACTATACTACCACAGACTACGGAAACCCATACTTCTATTATTACACAACTTCTAGTATTAAAGTATTATATTGTCTGTGATACTACATTAACTCATATTTACAATTTGTTGATTTGTATTTGCACAATTTTATTTTATCAATATACGATTTTAAAAATAACAAAATAATCTGTTTTCAGTACATTTTGGCACAACACCTTCAACCCACAAATATTCTCCCAGGCTTGAGCGTTAAGTTATCTGGGAGTCAAGTATAGGTTGCGTATTTAAATACTATGGGATATTACTAAAAATACTATTCACGATTCCGTCTTGCATACATTTAAATGTGTAATTGACTAGCATAAGACATAAGTCAATTATAATTACGCATTATATTTTTAAATTTGATTTATTCATACTCAAGTATCTAATATCCTAAAGTTGACGCATTAAACTGTCTTGCCTAAAAAATAATTATAATGAATATTCACGCAAATCAAATACATTTTCCCAACAAACATTAAAATACACGTTCGTTCAATGTACAACATTTTCAACGATACATCAAAATGCTTATCCTACTAAATCGTAAACGAATATACAAACTTTAAAAAAGGAAAGATAGCAAATATTATAAGAAACTCAGCACAAAAAGTTCCCCTACATAACAAAAAACATATGCATGGGCTCACGCACTGGTCGTGCTTATCAAAAAGATAATAAACAATATGTTAGGTACAATCTTTATTACTACGTCTGGGAAACACTACCTTTCCTCGTTTTTTATATCGAGTAATGGGTTGTGAATATTTTGACTTGGAAAGTTCCTGTTTTATAATTTGATAGGCTTACTACTACATAGTAGTTAAAAAATAAATATTTTTTTACTGATATCCGAGAAACAACTCCTAATAAAAAATGTATGCTTACTCATAGCTTTTTACAAGTCTCTGCTTTCTTTTTGACAGTCAACTATTTCTTCAAAAATGTCGTTCCTAGACAGTCTTCATTTTTATCGTCTAGTATTAAAAATACATTTAGTTTTAAATACCCGTAATTTAACTACTATTATGTTTTAATACAAGTCGGGCTGTCCTCTATGTTCTATACTGTGTAAGCTGTGTTCTTGAGTAGTTCGTACAGCAGATTCATCTGAATTAGACACACGTACAAAGGCTTAACACTAGCTTCCAATAAGCATTAGTATGACAATGAACTATCAAGTTAGGTCCCGATAAATGTTTACTCTATCTGGATTTTGAATACCAAATAGAAATTAGGAAATGTAATATATTTTTTATTGTCTATATGTTTTAATATAAATCAGAAAAAAGGAATAATAAACAAATACTGTGCAAAACCTACTTTAAAACAAACTGAGAGCTTATGAGTTCGAATTTAAAAAAATATGTTAAGAAAATTAACTAAAACTCATTAAGTATTCAAAGAAACATTATAGAACTTGTTATTTATTTAATATCAGTTCGTAATGCTGTATAAGAAAATAGCAATCAAAAATATTAATTTGATTTCAATCAAAAGGCTATAAACTATAAACTATAAATGCTCAAACACTTAACTGATTTTAGAAAAATATTTATAGACAAAAGAATAGCTAATTGGATTTTTTAAATATTACTATTGCAATGTTATGACTCACCGAATACACGAGGCAAGCCAAGCAGGCCGCTCCCATTAAACTAACAGTTAGATGCACCATCTGCAAATGTACCAAAACATTAGTACCATCAACACCAAAGCAATACCAGCTAAGACATTTATACATATTGTAAATACCAAGAACCATACAAAAATATAACAAGTTCATTTAGTACAAATTTTGACGGCTACATAAAACTCAAAAGGCTGTGGCTTTAGGAAATGTTACTGTATTTAAAGACAATTATTCTTCATCTGATTTGGTGGCTGTACTATATTACTATTTTCCTTTATTAAATTGTCATTCCAACTTATTTGTAAAATTTCGATTTATTAAAGTACAATTAATAATTAATTAAACTATTACTATGGACTAACGCATATGATTTAATCCTATGGCCACATGGGCGGGTATTTAATCTAATAATATGTATCCCAAGAACATAAAGGGTTAGGATATTATTTGAATCCTATCATACTATTTTTTGAAAATGTAAGTGTCTGAATTATTCTTTAAATATTTGAAATGACTAAACATGTTATGTTATGTTCCCTTTAATTTATTTAAACGAACTAACATGTTTCGACTCTTAGGCCACGAGCAAGTTAGGTATTGACTAAAAAATAATGTTGTTGTATTGTATTGTTTTATATTGTATGGTAGGTAATGGGTATTTTTGTATTTCTCAATTTAAACCCCACCACTCCTAATATTTTGAATTAAATATCAACATATTATTTGATTGCTGAAATTTGTACTAGTCGTCCATAATAATTTGTTCGAATAATTTTAAAATTATTAAGTCGAAACCTTTTTCAAATAAAACTATCAAAACGTACGTGATCTCTTAACCCCTCTACTGCCCGTGACTATAGACATCTGATTGACTTTACTCCGTGTCATATAGCCTACCTACTGATCAATAATTCGTACGGGATAGATATCATGAAGAAAGCAATTATGACGACAGTAATAAGATAAGAGCAAGTGGCTGGTCTCGAACAGGCAACGTCTGGCTTATCATGACGATACCACTGAGCTAAGGTGTTTGGTGAAATTCCTATGCAGCAATAATAAATTAACAAATAATCGTTTATCCAAATCAGTAAAACAAAACTATATTGTTATAACCTTTCAGTGAAAATAAAATATTTATCAACGCTAAATTATCAGTAGGCCTATAGACCGGACAGTAGATATAATACGGAATAGTGAGAGAGGTCTCTCTCAATCTTTGATTGACACAAAAAGGGGCAGATATAGAATAAAATGTTGACATGGATTTCCGTACGGGAATTTCCAATACAGATATCCTCGTTCCCTTTGTAGTGTATATTTGACTTTAGCAATTTACTCAATAAAGTCATTGATGGACTTACATGCGTACACATTACTTTCCTTATTTTAAGTTATTGTTATGTAATTATAAGTGTACATTTATCCTTTGAAGTATAGAGTTATTATCATCTTAGCAACATATAATTTAATTTCATATTGTGTTGTTTGTGTTGGGGGTGAAGACTTTTTTGTGTAGGCCACAAATTTTCTGGTGTGTGTAATTTAATGTTATGTGGTGTTCATTGATGTCTACGCAGTAGGAAGTACTTAATTGTTTTACTATCCTAACATATTATCCAAACCTATATGTTATAGATGTGCAGGGATCGACCCCCCCCCCCTGGAATGATGTCCGAGAAGCGAACCAGTCAAGCTCAATGTATCTACATCCAAACGCGTAGTCCATTCTTTGGAGCAGCAGAATCACGAAGCAGTTCCAGATTTTAACCTTTTATATAATTTAATTGTAGGGAATAGTATTGTGTGTTCTCTGATAAAAAAGGGGGTTTATCATTATTGAGTTTATTTATAGTAGGTTCCTATAAGTTATATAAGTCCTTAGAGGTTTTTACTATATCCTGGTTATATCACATAGCAAACTATTAATTACCTGTTTTAGTCGATAGAAATAGTTTACGAAAATACATATTGTATTATAACATAGAAACAAGCAATAATTATTAAGAGTGTTGAGTTATGTTGTTTCATATACTGCATAGTGCATATAACTGGCAATCGAGTAATGGGAAGACCATTATTTGTTAACTCCAATGTGTGGTGCGTCTATTTGAGAGTTTAGAGTCCCTTTTTTATTTGCCTTAATACAGAGCCTTAGAGATGATGTTCAATCACAGACAAGGAATGAGTATTATTTATTTATTTATTTATTTATTTATTTATTTATTTATTTATTTATTTATTTGTCATGAGAGCCGAAGCCCCCTGACTGCATACCCGGTACCTATCCGTTAGGACATACCCGGGCCCCATGATGTAGGCCGAAGCTTACGCATCAACCTTTAGCACATCATGGGCGGATGACTTAAGGTCATCAGGCTCGCCGGCTGCCGAAGCAGACCCTTCGGAAGGAGGGTTGCCCCTCAATCCTAACCAGGGATTCCGGCTGCTTGTTTAAGCGTCACTCCACCTGGGTTCCACTAGGTCAGGACCTAGAGGTCCATGGTAGAGCACCCCGACGCATTTAGTGCAAGCAACACTCGGGACCTATCTAATCCCTGACAGGCAGAACCCGCCATCAATAGCCAGGAGGAAGGGGACCGTCAGCACGCTGACGGGGGGAACCCCAGCCTCCCATTTACACTACTGCCCGATCGAGGCCTTACCCATTGCTGGGAAACCAGAGATAACCAGAGCGATAGATCCCCAGATACCCCTGGCGGGCTCGGACCCAGCACCCGATCTACTTCGTTTGCCCGTCAGACCCAACATCACTGCCAGGCCATCAGGGTTTCCCAAAAGGAGGCAGGTATAGAAGTGGGACCCACCCGGATGAACCTATCCACCAGAGGTGGCGACACCCTTGACTCAATTGAAGTTCCGGGAAGAACCCCCCACACTCAAGATAACCATACCGTCCGTGCTCAGAGACAGGGATTAATTAATTAATTAATTAATTTACAAGGAATGAGTATACTGATTTCTTTGCCTGTGGTATAATATACTAAGGGAATATCCCTAAATTCCCCCTACAGTCAGTCAAATTAAAAAAAAAATGTGGCGGAGGCATCTTCTTGTAGTTCTGAAAACCATCAAGCTATCAGCCAGAAGATCAGTTAATTAATACATTTGCATTAACTGTATATTAAAAAACAACCGTTTGGTTTCTAAGATTTTTTTCTGCACAATCTTTAACTTATACACGTCCTAAAAACCCCAAAATAGCTCCACGTCACATTTCATAATATTGTAGATCACAGTTCACAGTTTAAAATATTACTTTTCACGATACAAATATACGTCAATGGATAATAAATAAATAAATAATTGATAAATCTCGATTTGTTATAGAAATATGAATATTTTCCTTAAGATCATTGATTATTATTTAACAGAATGTAAAAGTATTTGTGTAATTTATTTATGTTGCTATAAATTAATAACTTTTTTATTCTTTTTCTGAACCAGATGTTGTAGTAATTACATTATGTATCAGCCACTGGTCAATGTTACACTAATGTATGGTAATGAGTCATTATTATCATTAACTTTATCACTAAAGGTAAAATCTAAAATGTTAATACGTTATAACATTTAAGGAAAACAGGATATCAATTATGAGTAACAATAAAGTCTATTAAGATTACCATTAATAGATGACACCAATAAATAATGAGTGGGATAGTACAGATAGTAATATTAATATATCATTAATCATGTATTATTTACCATACTATCACAAAATAGGGCTACCAAGGTAAACGCTTACTTTTAAATGCCGGTTACTACAAAAGAAAACTTATATTAGATCGTTAACAAATTCATTCGTTATGTTAATCGTTTAAGTTGCTTATAAGAATTATATAGATATTTGTTGTACAAAGCATACTATCAAAACGTCCAAAACGTTTTAAGTTCACACGAAATTTAATTTATTAATATTTATTCCATATTAAAGCTAAAAATGAAAAGAATACAGTTTACCTCAAAATTCAGATTAATCCGTGGCACAGAAACACTGACTGAAGGGGTTCTGCAGATCCGAGACTATATACGGGCAGTTCTCGCTCCCAGGGCTTGCGACAACTAGTTCTCATTCCAATGGGAACATTGTTTTGATTAATTTACTTTATATTCGTGAGCTTGTCTGGGAACAATCGCATGTGGGCAATAGGAATGATCAGAAACAACCGCCGTGTATACCACATGCTATGTTGGGCAGTATGTATGCGATCTACTCATGTTTTAAGTATACATTTTCTGCGAGGAAATGTAATGCTATAATTAAAAAAATACCCTTCATAATACTTTGTGTCTTGCAGTGTCTAATCAGTAATGGAAATGTTAACACATCCATTAAAACAGTTGGAAGTCCAATCACCGATTAAAAATTTTAAAAACAATCTCTGACTTGGAAGTGTAGAACCAGTGATGACGTGTAATTTAAATTACTCGAAAGTGTCTAACCACCAATCAGTAATGACAAATGTATGCTACAAATAATCCTGCGAGACACGGAAGTGCGCAGTAATATGGAAATGTTCATAATAACCCTAAACTTGGAAGTGTTCAATCAGTGATGGGAAATGTTCATAATGCTATGCTGTACATGACTATGAGTAAGGTTTGTTAGTATTTATGCTTACTCGCTTAAGGCTACAAAAACTGCTCCGTCAATTTCCTCAGGGGATAAAAATAACATTTACGTTAGACTTGTTCAAAAAAACAGTAATCTATTTTTCTTATAATCTTTAATTTTAACATTTTGACATTGTTTGATGGAAAGAATTAATAAAAAAATCTCAAGTACTGTAAAGTAGTTTGCGTAACTAAAGCCACCAACCAGTTTTATTATTTTCTTATTGATCGATACCATAGTAGAATACAACAAAGTAGAATTAATCTACGAATTTAGGTATCTACATATGATAAACATGAGATCGATTTATATTTTCTTATGGCTTTATTTATGCAAGCATTTGTTTCATATGTAATAATCTTAAACTTGAGGTGTTAGCAACGAAACAATGACGACATTGTACGGATGGAAACGTTAAACCATGTATTGTGGAGCTGAACGTTATATTTGTTTTGGAAGATAAGATTATCTGTGTACCTAAGCTTAAGCGAATGAAAATCACATTGGCGTCAAAAAACTGTTTAAATAAGTTACATTTGTTAACCTCAATATGCAAGGAGGTAAGGTACTACTAACAAGTCTAATACCTACATATTACTACACACTTAACATAGTACTTTACCAATACTGTAGTAGTTTCCATTACTGTTATTTGCTATAAGTAGCTCAAAACAAGAGAAAAATTAGTTTAAATCTTTGTTCATTTCTATTATTTCAACCAAACAGGATCAAATTGAACTTAGAATAGCCTATTAGTGAAATCTACGGGGAAGTAGCTATTACCGTAAGTGGCACGGTAAGACATGAACCTGGGGCCGATATACTTTTTTATCATTTTGAGGCCAATTATTTTGTATTGAAGTGTTGTTATACGATTAAAGGTAAGGGAGAGAATCCGAAATAGCTTATTCCCTATAAGGGAAATTTGCTAAAACTGTACATTTTGATTCACATGTTATTCTTACGGGGAATAAACTGTTGTAGTTTACTTGTTTATTATTATGTGTTGTTTAAATTTGGCAAATTTATTTATTTAATCCTATAATATTAACTTTTGGTAAAAATAAACAACAAAACATTTTTTACCCACCCTGCATTAGCAAACGCTGTCAAACTCATTAAATCAAATGTTATTTAAAGGGGGTTAAATATACCTTGTTTATGGAGATAGTTCAGTAAAAATCCAATCAAACAAATAGAAATATGCTTAGTCTGCAGGTTTAATGTGGCGTGGGTAATTTTAACATTGATTCAATTTAGGTTAACGATATCAAATGGTTTAGGACAATGGGAACTCCAGTGATAAGAACGAAATGTGTCACAACATCTGTTATCAGGCAATTTCGCCGTCCTGATAAACGTTCTCAAGTACCTATTCTGAAATCGCAGCTACGTGTCTTTTACTATAATGATAAGCTTAGAGCTTACCTGACTTGGTACCGGATCGCACGTTTGTTCATTTCTGCTAGTTTTCCAACAGTCGACTGCAATTACAACAGATACAACATGTAAGTTGCCTACTTATTTGATTTATTTAAAATATATACTGTCGGTCAGTTCATGCGAGATGTGACCTCATTGGTTTTGTAGGATAAACACTTAAATATTGCCAAAACTAAAGGTATATACACATATGTTATGACATCAAAAACCAAAAATAAACTTATTGACCTATTCCAACGGACATCTCAATTTTTAATTTATTTTCTGTGACCTTTTTTAACATAAGCATTAGGCGAGTTTAGTTAGGTGGCCATTGCTAGTATTCTCTGAATACAAAAAGTAAAAAGAAAGTTGAATTCTATCATTAATATTGTACTAATATTTTTATTTGTATCGAATGGCAAAGTTTTTCTCACACTGCATAGTAACTTACTATATCCTTTGTAAGATAAATAATATTCGTACACATTTTTTATCTCCTGTTACCATTTTTAGTACACTTCTATTTAAAAAAATGTGGAATGCTTAAGCCGATATATAAACTTAAAATCCACTTTTAAACTTCCGAGCGTTTGGGCCTCGATTACACGAATTCCCAGATAACGTGAGGCGTCAACTGGTAATGCTGAATTTTACATTTGTATTGTTTATTACGCATATAATTCTTGATATTATTACTTTCGCTCGTGACGTGTCTGGATCACGACACAACATTGGATGATGACCAGCTAGCACAGAATACAGTAGACCTTTTAGTCCAATAGAATCAATAATCGATGAGCCAATGAATGATACATGCCATCTGGGTCCAGAATCAATCACGCCTGGAATCGGACCAGCGACTTCAAGATTTGGTCAGCACTTTAATCTCTCTGCCACTCAGGCAGTAGACAGATCGGATCGTTGTGAGTTTGGTTGGTTTGTGTAGAAGGCTTGGGCGGTTTGATGAATTCTGTATACAAGGAGATCAATGACCTTCATGTTGAGGTGGAAGGAAGGTTATGAGGAGGGTATGGCTACTAGCCATGGAAGCTACTAACCTGGCTAGGGTGGCGTAGACGACATATTTTGTGCTGTGCTTGCATGGGCCGGCAGCATACTGATGCAGCATTTCACCTGAAGCAAGTGTTGCGAGGCAAAAGCGCATGCGAAAAATCCCTTCTAACTTAAAGGCTTAGTTGCTTTCAAAATTCTTATAACCTTTTGTTGTTTGGAAATAACTATTCTTTTAAAAATGTATTTTGAAGTTTCATTAAAGCTTAACAATTATAATTTGAATTTCCTTTGAACAATATTGTTGTTTAATTTCGCTACTACCACTTTGATAGTCATACAAAGTATTATCATGCAAAGTAGTAAATAATTAAGAAATAACTATTGTTACTCAGTCCATTATCTAATAATAATTTCTCACGATATCACTAACGGTATTCAAAACCCTCCCAATAAAATAGTGTAGCAATTATTCGTCAATAATTGTAAAATTTTCCTGGATCTGATTTAATTTCTGAGACGAAAGCTTTAAATGTATCTCATCTGATTGATTGGGTAACCCTAATTTTTTCTTTAATCCTATTCCAGCATTTGCAAAAACTGACATACAGCAATTAATAGCTACGTTGACTTCCTCGTCACAAATGTTAAAACAATACTGTAGAGGACCAGTACAGATAATTTGACTTTCTTTTGTTTGAATTCAAATGCTGAATCTTGCTTGAACCTCCCGCACACTGGAGAAGCAAAGAAACAAAATGCTTCAAGCAAATCGTTGTGCAACATTTTGCTTCAGCTGAAATGCTGGATCAGTGTGCGCCTAGCCCGCCGCTAAAAATTGTATATGTGAGTCCCGAGTACGGTGGATGCTGCGATAGGGGTCTGCGCGAATGGTACAACGGCCTTCACGATCTGACCACGATAGCCGTTTAACACCAACAACTCGTGTGTAGTTCCGTCCCATAGAAATGAAACAGAAAAGCGGAAGAGCTTCCGGTTTGAAGCGGAAACGGTAGTGTCAGATACAGGTGCTCACCATATGGTCTGGCGGGGGTAGGGGAGCTAGAGGTGCAATCCGCAAGAGGGATACAACATACGTCATTCTCAGTGTACACGCAGACTTGGACCGTGAACCCGGGGTGGTGTTTAGTTTAGTGGACGAGTTATAATGATTACGTTCTGAGTGCTTCTTTTGCTGGGATTGTGCTGGGTGAGACATTTTTATTTGCTTAAAGCTGTATCACTGTTAGGTGAATATTTCATGCAACTGGCAAGTATAGAGTAATTTACGACAAAGACCTTATGACAAACCCCATAGTTTGCTTGGTAACATGGTCATTGGTATTGCCACGTTCACTTTTATGACGTGCGAATATAAGTACAGTACGGTACTACCATAGATTAATAGTATATATGAAATGCAGTCGGCCTACTTAGAACTTCAAACATAGCTCAAAACATCAAACTCAAACATTGTATATTATGTTTCATAGTTTTCAACTATCATTACGGAAAAATCTGTTTTTACTTTCACTATCTTCTGCGAAACGTGTTTAACGTGTAAAACATTTAAATTTGAGCTTCCAAAAACAACTTTGTCGTTGAAATAAATATTCGTCCGGTGGAAACAGTGATCAGTGAGAGGTAAGTCCCCTTAACTCTCTGTGTGGTGCTAACAGAGATAATATGCTGTACTGTATACTTAACTACTTGAATATACTTAGTCCTTATTTAGTTATGTCAGCACACATTTCGTAATTGATTTAAGATCTTTTTGAATAAAGATAAGTAAGTTAAAATATTCAACTATTGATCCCAACAACAAAATTGTATTTCATCAATATACATACGCACAGATGCATTTCCAAATACAGTCTAAAAATAGTTGCAACTTACTTAAACATCAGCGAACAATACCATACTAATTAAGCCGCCTTACAGTGTAAATACGTTATGTCCGTGTACTCACTAACCCATGGAATTTTCAGAGTCCTTTTATTTATAACAACATGACCTTAGCAGGATGGAATTAAGCATCGTTTTAGCTGCTATAAAACATTAACATGCTATATTCCTAAAATTTATATTCATAATCTATCACAAAAATAATTCTTACCTTAATTACAATTGATGAAAATAATTTGTTTTATTTAGCGTTTCATGATTCAATATAACTTATACACTAATGTAACTTACCAATGCAATAGTATATAAATCAATCTTTCAAACAGATATAAGTAGTAGGCAAAATGCTATAAATGTTACCATACAAATAATATTCAAGTAAAAGCAGACTTCTTCTGATGACTGAAAAATGTTATTCCAACGATATAAAGACGATGACCAATTTTCAACATTATTTTCAATTCCATATGAAACAATTAAGCACCTACTTATGGTTGATCATTCATTATAGAATAATATAAATCTAAGAAACTAAATGTATACGGTACCCTAAAATTTAAGTAGTATATGAGCAAGATTTACAAATTAACCACAACAATAGTATTATGCTCATTCTTATCCTTTAGTACACTCTTCACTAAGGATGGGGTTTAGCAGAGTGGTGTAAGTTGTTTTATAGCACAGTATTGCAGAATGTCTATTTTATTTATTTTACCACATGAAGACATAGACATTAACTCTCACTCAATTTTCTTTGATTTTTCAATAATTATTCCTTAGTCTAAGCTTCAAACTAGCTTGATCAATCGACGAAGAAGGAAATCAATAAATTAATTGTCATTATAACTTCAATCAATTGACTTAATTGAAACCCACATTGGAAATATACTGTAGGGAAATAATCGTGTACCCGAAAAATCTTTTTGTTACTTAGTCTTGTTTTCACAACTAAATACTAGTAATAAACCATAAAATAAAAAACAGTGTCGTTTAATGGTATATTTTAATCAATAATAAATTCCCATTAACTTACAATTCATTTACATTAAAGTAGTAAAATATATGTAGGTATATTTTTATTGTAATATATTGCATAAAATTATACTGGTAACATCACGATAGTTTTTAACAATGGGTCTTTGGAAAATTCAGCGGATGAATTTTAAATCTACAAAAATATCTTTAAGTCATCAGCTCCAGCTGATTTCTTTTTGTCCTACGGAGAGAAAAAATCATAAATTTCGCAACGCATGTATTGAAAACAACCATTTTTGCTGTAGTGAGATGAAAAAATAAATTACATTTTTTCAGTTGTTTTATTGAAAAATAAATTAAACATGCATACTCTAGCTAGACTATAGAGAATATAAGTAGTTGTACGTGTTAGTCTAATGTCTGACTATTCCATTACACAATAGCATGCGAGAATCTCAGTGTTACTACGATAACGCCGCCTTTCCCAGTAGTACTCGTGCCTTCCTCAGCACTTCTGTCGTTCTCATAGTTATCCGTAGCTGGAATGTACACGGTACATAGTATTGTTGTTTACTGTAATTGATCACATTATTCTTAAGTTGAACAACAACTGGATAGAAAAATAAATGATTTATTGTACAACCAATCGATCATTTCTGTTTCAACAATTGAGGTAAAATTATATGCAATTAGACTAAATTTTGAGAAATCAGTTTAAAATATTACAGTTTTAGGATTTCTCCGCATTTATATGTGTTATATGTGTTTCTACTAAATTGACGTTTAATAATCATCTTCATACTTTAAAATAATTATCATACTCCTCTTTACCGACGATAGTGAGCCTAAAACTAGATTTAACGAGTTCTCAGCAGAGTTTCCGCAATAAAGAAATCTTACACTAGTGTATTCTACATATAAGAGACCAAACTATTTTTATAAGTATTGAAACTTTTGCCAAAGAGTCTTAAAAAAGCATTCTTAAGGGATATGTATTTTCCATAACGCCCCATTTGTATTGCTAAAATACATCGTTGTGAGTTGAAGTTCAACAAAAGATATTTTATGTTGAGAGTGAAGTATGAAACTATCCAAAACTAAGTTTAAGTGAAAGTAGTGTATAAATTAGTTGATGTCCATTCAAAATACCAAGAGCATTTATGGTCCAATAGTACCAAAGCGACCTCGGTAATACGAGTGAATTTAGACTATTTGACTTTAACTTTTAGATGTCGTCCTAATTTTTTATCTTCTCGCTAAACTTAAGTGATATGTAATTGAGATATCAATGAACCATGACATATCAATGGCGTCACCCTTTAAAATATTGAAGTTGTGATTGATTCGCGTTTAGGTATGTATGGGCATTTCAATGACTCATGTTATGAATTCTTAAGTAGTCCATGATTCATTTGTACTAGAACTTTTTTTAATAGCTTGATATTATTTTCCAGTATTTTTCACAAATAACAAGTAAGCATCGTATAATATAAAAGCCTTCACACACAACATCTTGGACATTATTTGATATTCACAAATGTTACACTACAACTGGGATATTATTTATTATTTTTTAAGAAAATATAACAACAATGTGCCGACGATATATCAGCCAATAACATAATAAAAGATAATATATTTTTTGCTCTAGGTTTCAATGACTCACATGTCTACCTGATGTTATGTGCACATAATGTCTCATTTTAAACGTATTTTAGTTGGTTTAGTTAGTTTTTTGCGTTTTAGTTTGTGAGATGAATATATCAAATTAATGTTAACATGTTATAAATCTTGGTCTAGAATATAAATATTTGTATATATTACCAAAGTAAAAGTACTCTTTTGAAAAGTTTCCTCTGGAATCCTTAGTACTAACTAAGTATGTTCACTACCGTAGATGAAGTATCATACAATATGTTGTGTTAAATAGGCCCTATGCTCATAAACTGACCTTTACTGTTTTGTTTTTCAATACAATACTCGTAGTCAGCTTGACATGACAAAATGTTTAAAATTAGTTTGTAGGAAACACAACACCGTTGCAGTAGTAGAATAGAGAACTCTCAAGTATCCTTGTACGTGTCCAAGAAAACTTTTTTCAATTACTGCTAGAATCTCATAAATGCATCCTTCTTAGAATATTGCTGTAGGCTGTATATTTAATTTTGCACAGCCTAACAGTGTTATTTTGTACGAGTATATTAACAGTATAGGAATCATAATATTTTTCGTTTTAGATGTTGGCAGCCTTTTAAAATTGCATTCGCCCATCCACATGGGTTTCAAAGTCGTATTCGTAGATCAAAAAGCAAGACTAGAAAAGATATCCATACGATTCTAGTACTTTTATTTCATATTTTATTTTTTTATTGATCTTTGGAAATTAATTTTTTACGAGAATGTTTCTAAATGTGAGTACTGAAATGAGTATTTTACGTATATCGTATTAGCCTCAGAAATATTTCCAATATTGTATACAATTCCTTTTGAAAAATTGTAGTTCATATTTGAAATCTTCGTAGTAACAATTTATGTAAATTGCCATAACGTAATTATCTTTAAAAAGTAAAAATATTCCATAGTGCAAACCATAGTATTTAATAATGTTGTCAACAAATATTTTTAACACCCACAAAAACAGAATTGGATTGCAAAACATTTTATTTATTGGGCCAGTTTTCTTGTAGGCTTAACGAATGAGGCACATATTTCAAAACAATTCTTTACTTATTTACTCTTCATTTTGCAGTAAAATTTAACTCACTTTTATATCAGTAGAATTGTAAGGGACGGAGTAATACGCTTTGGTTGTCAGTAACTAAACTCCATTTCTGTTCACTGTGCAATGTCTCCCAAGAACCTGTTGTCCATAGCCTTTAGTTGATCTGTTTTGTAGAGGTATCATGGCTGGAGAGTCGCAGCCCCAAGACGTGAGTCTACTGGTACCTGAGGAACTACCTCAGACCTTCACAGTCAAGTACCTCGGTCACGCGGAGTCCAGGGGGCTCTGGGGCATCAAGAACACAAGGGCTCCAGTCGACAGACTAGTGGCCCTGGCAAAGCAACCTGGAGCTGTGCTGCCAGTCATGAAACTAACGATATCAACCACAGGCTGTACGTTGTCAGCTGGGGGTGCAACCCGCCATCACCCTATAGGTAGGTGCAGCTTCCCATCTAGGCGTTACATTTACAGACCAGGTGTTTGATCTATTTTTTTATAAACACCGTTTAAAACAGTTGGTTTACAGAATAACTCAGGTCAAAATCAAATTACATAACTATTTGTTATATTTGCCTTGGTTGAAATCTGGTAATACCAACAATGGAAATGGCTGCAAGTTTGTGAATATCCAAAGAAAATGCTTTAACAACGTATTACAAGAAGAAGCTTATTTTTTTTTACTTTCGTTAAACATCAGCAAACGGACTCTGACACAGAAAACGTATTTAGTGTGTTGTGGTAGAAATTTTATAAACAAGTCCATTAAACTCTTTAGGTAGCCGAGGGGAAAACATAAAAAAATAAAACAAAACTCTCTCCACAGTTTCCAGTTCCAATCGAGATCAACACAAAATACACTTGATTAGTTTGGCCCCATTCTTTTTTAACACCCGTTACCTATAAAACCACTGTGCAAAACCTTTACATCTAAAACCCCTAATTATGTTCTCTTTGTCGTCAAAATATCGTATATACTTTTATAAAGCGGATTGCTGTCACAGCTACCCCTTAAAGACATAGACATGATTTATTTATTGCACAGCACATTCAATACATGTAATAACGTTGAGAATTGTTGCATTGTAAAAATGGTACATAAAACATTTATCATAACACACATGAAACCAAGCTGAAAAATGAACACTTTAAATCAAGCAGAAAAAAATCTTCTAAATGAAAGTTGTGTTAAAGTGGCTTATCTAATTACTAAAAAGCCTTGTTAATGAGTGAATTATTTATTATTTATTTAAATTTTATTCGGCTCAATGACTTGTAGCATGTAAGAAGCATATTGTACAAACTCCGCCCAGAATACAATGGGCACTTGTATATGGTCAAATGGTGTCTAGGGAGTGTAAACATATTTCCATTGCGAGTTTCATACCTGAGGTTGAAATGTATTCGTAGCTTATTTCTAATTGAATGTATGTAACCTGATTATTAATTATTCTATAATATACAATCCCGTAAATGTCAGAATTTTATAATATTGAAAATGTTTCACAAGAACGTCTTAGATGACAGCTATTCACCTGCCTTATTTCCTAATTCAAACCTCTGGTTATCAGGAAAAATCTAAAAAATGTGTCTGATAGATTTCCAGTCACACTGAGGCATATCCTGCACCTCATGATGTCTTGCAATCCGGAACCTCTGATGGGGATTTTAGCTTCCAGCTTATCCAGGCTGATTGGCTGATGTCTCTGATGTGTTATGTCTCACTGATAGACTGTGCGAAGAGTACACATAATCATAAGTAATAACATTTAATTTAATCTTCAATGTGAGTCAGTTTGTTATCGAAGCCAGAAGATCAGTTTTGAGTAAACCTAATTAATGAGAGGCCAATGACAAATGACGACTATACATTTTCTAAGAAATAACTGTACAAAGGTGGAGATGTCTCCAAACGTCATTTAATATAGACCAGGACCAGCTTTCGCTTCAATTCCCTCTATAATTACTGTAATGGTTGAGCGGTCTCCCGTGGCTTCACCATGCGGCCCGGTTCGTTACTTGTCCATTTTCAAATCATCATTCAAGCGTTTCTTGGTCAAGAAATTATTATATCGTGACGCGATTTTCGACTAAAGTTCCTCGCTAAGAGGTGCTTACTCATAGTTATTTACACGTAATATAAATTTCTTGGCATATCTTTGGTAATTTTAGGATTTTCATGTGGATTTCAATTGAGTAAACCATACCAACGAATACTGGTAGGTAGAAAATTGTAGGGCGACGCGTAGGGCCCATAGCGTGGTGACCGAGTTCCCACCTTACAATCAGATAGTCTCCAGTTCAATTCCAAAAAATTGACAAATTTTTAATGGATCGAAATTCGACCCAGTCTTCCTGGATCATTAGGCTTTTAGTAAATAAATATCCCTGGCAAAAGAAACAGCCAAACTTATTCTGTAAAAAAGCAGCAAACGACATTTCGATTCATTCTACACTTGTCATTCAGTCATATTTAGGATAAAATATGCTCTAGTAGCGTGTCCATATTGTAATGCAATGGTAATAACAATGTTATTATACTATATAAAATAGGCAAGCACGTTTTTTGTCGACAGAACTCCTCCGTGGTTACTCAGCCGATTATGTTAGTTTATGGCTCTCAAGGAAGGATCTCATTCAGTAGATGTCATTTAAGGTCTTACATCTTGAAAAAGTCACCTGGGTTCTGCCCCAGTGGCTTTTAAAATTCCATGTTAGTATTATTTGTTTACATTATGATCAACTGGATAATTTATTTGCTGTTAATATTTTAAATTACAATATTCAAGGAAACGCGCCCATGTACACATATTTCCTGACTTAGTTGAAATTAAATATTTACTTATTTGAATGTGGGTTTCCGGTCGTATTATAATGGAAAAAGGCAAGAAGGCTTAGGCAATTTGATATATTTCACCAAATAAGAAAACTGAAATTACGCAGTACTGTATTTCTTGAGCAAACATTGAAAGAACCAATTTGCGAATTATTGAAACATAGAAAAGTCATAGAACGCCACCGAGTTAAAGGAATAGAGATAATCTTTTATTAAGCATTTTTAATCGTTGTAGTAGTCTACATAATTAAGAACACAACTTTGGTTCCTACAAACGGTAAACGAAAATGTTAGCCTAAGTCCTGCAATATTTTGAAGAACCATGGACTTTGTGATGGAAACCCCTCTAAGGCGAAGGACAACTGGTACTTCAAGGATATTTAATCTCTGTTTCCATAGGTCTAGGACGTCCCGGGGTTGCACGATTGTGCAAATTTATTTAACTACGTAGTACAGTTTCCAAATGCAGTTGTTTCAAAATACTGAAAGACAGCATTGCCTATGACCGATATGGCCAAGCCATTAGTCTCAATTTATACTCCATTTCCTCCAATTCTCAGTGAACGTCAAAGCTTTTTTACAACGAACCTGGAACGAACTCATGCGCTCATTGGTGTAATAGATACACATTTTATATTCTTTAACAGTAGTTTTTTTATGTCAAACCAGATCACCATAAACAATGTTTAAGTGTTAGGAGATCATTTCTTAAGCAACCCTGCTCGGAAGTGTCTTCTACGAATAACCGTAGCTCAGCAACCTAGCGGCAACGTAGAGCTGGCCGTGTCCAAACACAGGTTTCGGAAGATACACTTTAACTTTGGAACCAGTACACGGAGTCCAGATGAAGCTCCAGCTAAATACGATTACCGGTCGTATGACGCTGTGGCTTGTCTTTAAAAACCACAGAGAAGAGTACTAAAGAAGTGCGTATTAAAAAAGCCCGCAATAGTGAAACAAAATAAAACAACTTACTTAGCCATGTGTCATACAAAAATTATTTGTAGTAACATAAACATATACAAATATAACCAGCTGTTAAAAGAAATAGCTTGATCCTAGGTAAACAAAAAAGGTAAACATACGAATTTAAAAGGCCAATGGGGCTGAGCCCAGGGTACCTTTTCAACATGCAAGACCGAATATGACATCTACTGAATGAGATGTTTCAAATGAACCCTAAACTAACATAATCGGCTGAGTAACCATGGACGAGTTCTGCCGAAGAAAATCGTGCTTGCCTATTTTATATATAGATAAGTGGGTTAGTGTAATGTGATGGGTTTTTTATTATTCTTCTGAAATTATAAATTTATCTTCACCCTTGGCCAGATGATGATCCCGTAAATTTTGAAACTGCAGCAGCCAGCAGTGGAGTCTCGTACCTCTAGACAGTTAGTATAAGGTTATTCGTACGTACAAATGTTTCGGTGCATATCAGAACGAAAATGAAAATGGATTACCGGTACTACACGAAGAAGCTAACATGTCTCTTCTGTTTGTAAACACGGTGTCCTGCGAAGTGCAAGACCTGCTGTACCCGTGTCTTCTGCATGATTAGTAACGTGTTTCTTCTGTTTGTAGATATGGAGTGCAAGACCTGCTGTACTCGTGTCTTCTGCATGATTGCTAACATGTTTCTTCTATTTGTAGACACGGTGTCCTACAGAGTGCAAGACCTGCTGTACTCGTGTCTTCTACATGATTGCTAACATGTTTCTTCTATTTGTAGACACGGTGTCCTGCAGAGTGCAAGACTTGCTGTACCCGTGTCTTCTACATGATTGCAAACATGTTTCTTCTATTTGTAGACATGGTGTCCTGCAGAGTGCAAGACCTGCTGTACCCGTGTCTTCTACATGATTGCTAACATGTTTCTTCTATTTGTAGACACGGTGTCCTGCAGAGTGCAAGACCTGCTGTACCCGTGTCTTCTACATGATTGCTAACGTGTTTCTTCTGTTTGTATACACGGTATCTTACGGAGTGCAAGACCTGCTGTTCCCGTGTCTTCTACATGATTACTAAGATGTTTCTTCTGTTTGTAGATACGGTGTCATACGAAGTGCAAGACCTGCTGTACCCGTGTCTTCTGCATGATTGCTAACGTGTTTCTTCTGTTTGTATACACGGTATCTTACGGAGTGCAAGACCTGCTGTTCCCGTGTCTTCTACATGATTACTAAGATGTTTCTTCTGTTTGTAGATACGGTATCATACGAAGTGCAAGACCTGCTGTACCCGTGTCTTCTACATGATTGCTAACGTGTTTCTTCTGTTTGTATACACGGTATCTTACGGAGTACAAGACCTGCTGTACCCGTGTCTTCTACATGATTGCTAACGTGTTTCTTCTGTTTGTACACACGGTATCTTACGGAGTGCAAGACCTGCTGTACCCATGTCTTCTGCATGATTGCTAACGTGTTTCTTCTGTTTGTATACACGGTATCTTACGGAGTGGAAGACCTGCTGTTCCCGTGTCTTCTACATGATTACTAAGATGTTTCTTCTGTTTGTAGATACGGTGTCATACGAAGTGCAAGACCTGCTGTACCCGTGTCTTCTGCATCATTGCTAACATGGTTCTTCTGTTTGTATACACGGTATCTTACAGAGTACAAGACCTGGTGTATACCCGTGTCTTCCACATGATTACTAACGTATTTATTCTGTTTGTAGACACGGTGTCCTACGGAGTACAAGACCTGGTGTATACCCGTGTCTTCAGCATGATTGTGGTTCACGACAAGATGGACAGAAGTCCCTTCCAATGCCATGCGTTTGTTTGCGAGAGTCGCCAAACCGCTAGGAAAGTTACCTACTGCCTCGCCACTGCTTTCCAGGTTCTCGTTTTGCCTTTTTAATTGTTTATTACTTTTTACCACACAACACAGTAACTAGCCCTGTTTCTGTACTCTTTGTAGCCCAGTAACTCGTTGTTTATAGAAATGGACCGATAGAGTCGGTAGTATGGTTAATTTACCGATCACTTATAATATATGGGATATTGGCTGGCTGGGTGGCTTAGTGGTAAAAGAGCTCACCTAACAATCAATGGGTGCCGGTACGATCCTAAGAAACGTTAGTAGCTTTTTGATGGTTCGTAACTGGACCCAACTGTCCCTGATTATTGGGCTTTAAGAGAGATACCACATTGACTACCGCGTAAACATGGTCCTACAAAAAATAACCTCGTGGCATTGTTAAAGTGTTTATCGACTTGAAAAGAATTGTAAAATATTCACAAAGATCCAAACTATGCACTGGATGAACTGAAACTTCGTAATTGTTTCTTTAAGTACGGTATTTAGAAAGTCATTATGCAAATCCGTAAATTTGTCTTTTTCACATGTGATTTTATCTTCTAAATAATAGTTCAAAATTTATATATCCCCATCCATTGCAAGCTCTTACATGTTAAGAGCACAAAAATCGCACAATCATTGGAAACAAATTAGTTGAATGTTGAGAGCTTGTGCAATTGAGGCATGTTCAATCTCAAACTATATTTCAATCCATATAATCCGCCATCTTTAATTGAACTTCAGGCTCTCGGGTAAAACCCACTTAATTAAATTATCCTAACCAATGAAACAGCTGATCATAGTCAGTAAGTCAGTAACAAAGCTTGTGTAGATCAGTGTGATCATTTCACAACATTCTACATTCATCCTTTTCACATATTTGGGTTAACATACGTCCCCATCTCAACTAATTAATAATTATTATTGATGATTGATTTTTTTATTTTCAAAAAGGCAAAGAATGAGTTTCTTTGATATCCTTCTTCAAAGAAACTATACAATAAATAATAGACAGGTTTGGCCAGACACACACATATATAAAAAATAAAAATAGAAACGTTTTAAAAGCGTTTCAGTGCATTTAATCAAATTATTACGTTATTAAACTGTTTTGTTAAAATAGTGTTTATGATACAGATGCTATGTATAACTACCATATATATTTGTCGTTGGTAGTGTGATGAGAAGTATCATACGCGACGCATTCGGGAAGGAGTTTCCTGTTCTCACATGAAATACCGAACTTGCTTCAAATGCTTCATGCTTCAAGCAACCTTGGCATGCTTTCATGCCTTAAGGCGAACTATACTATTTAGCTACTGTTTCACTGTTCTCATCAAGCATCTTTGAAAAAGTGCAATACTGAACTAATGTTTTTCGTTGTAATAGTAGGATACTGCATAACGCCACAATTGGCCAAAAGATAAGTGTTAATGGTGCGAGCTTAAAGTGCGGGATTTTATGCAAGTGCCGTTTACACCTACAGGGACAAGTCGCGTTAAACACTTCAACCTTACTATTAGTAACAAATATACAGGGCTAGTAAAAACAACCCTTACATTCAATCACAACACTGTTTCATATAATTTATTTCAAAACATAATGTCAATAGAAATTTCTATCTGTTTTCAAATGTAACTTTTCCAAACATTTCCTATATTAATTAATATTGGAAAAATAATGCGAGTTACTATACAAATTTGGGGCTCTGTGGTAGCATCGTTGAAAACCTATTGAATAATCTCGTATACTTTTTTAAAAAAGCCACCGTTAAAGTGTTTAGTTAATTTTAGCCAGTTCCGGCTGATTTTACTGAGCAATTTTTGTAAACAACATTTTTGTTTACTAAGAGACCAGAAACCATTTGCTTATTGTGTAGCATTATAAGTAATTAGTTAGAGCTTAACCCACATTCCTCTGTTTGTATAAAGACATGGAGTACTGTCAACTAAAGCCTTTTATATAGTTTACTGACAAGTTAATGATTGACAACACTTGGGCTTGGCTCGCAAATTTAATTTAAGGTAATGTAATATTAAATTTGCCTTTTCTAAGCTTATGTATAAAAATATGCATTAATTGATTTATCACTGACTCCTTAGAAGTAAGTTTATAACTAATTAAGGAAATCAGAATATTAGTTTCATTATTAATTACTAATATCTATAACTAAAACTTATAACATTTGCTTTAATAGAAAACAATAATAATATTTCATGTTTTTCACTCAGGTTTGACTCTCAAGTAGTGCCTATTGGTACCGAAAAGAGTGTAGATGTCACAAGAGCCTTAGAAATTTGTATTTTGATCACTGATTTAGCCCGGTTTTTATTAACTAAGCGCAAACTGTAATACAAGAGATTAAAAATTTATCATCCCTCTGAGTTAATTTTCAGTTTACAATTTGGCCTATAAGCAGCCTATTTCCCAAATGTATTAGATTGATGTGACCTAACCTTTCCAAAGTATTTTATTTTACGAACTAAAATAATCTGGTTACAAATCTGTATTGTTGTATATTATTGTTATAAATATGTTATACATACTGAAACGTATTTTTGAATATGTATAAGAAGTCAAGAAACTTTTCCTTCATGTGATTTGTGATAAGACTTTACGTGAAGCCGGATAAATCTTTGTAATATTCAGTATGATATTTTGCTTCAGGAGTACAGCAAGAGCGTGCGAGCGACAGAGTCAGGGAAGAAGTTTGCCATTGACTTGCGAAGCCCAGAGGATCTAGAAGCTGAACTTCGATCTGCAGACTGTTCTGAAGCATGATCTAGAAGAAACACTCCTCGCTGGACATAACTTTGCTAAATACCTGAACTAACCGTCCATCGTACAACCAACCCTTCTATACACCAAGTTGGTAGACGGCAAAAGCCTAACTGAAACTTTCATGTTGAACACTGATGACCTTGTTGGTCACTTGCTTGGATAATGTTTTTGAATCTCTGAATATACCGATTCAAACCTTTATTTGCTAAGCCTTAAACCACTTTAACAAGTGAGTGTGTTTTCAATTGGGATCAGATTATTACGGTATGTGCTAAAAAAATCGAGAATGGTTGTAGCTTGAAAAAGCAAATTCCGATGTCAAATTTAAAACTAAAAGTAAAAATATTAATGAAGACTGAAGTTAAATTTAGACTAAGTAAAATAAATGAGGATTTGTAGGTTAAAGCTGGTAAATATCATTAGCTATTCATTTTTAATCGAAGTATTCTGTTCTGCTGTGTGCTTCATTAGTTATTGTAGTACAGAAATGCAGAACTACGTTCTAAAGTTAACAAATTATGCAGTTACATTTAAATATTTCAAATCTAGTTAATTCTTAGCCACACTACACTCCTACTGCCTTGTTTTAGGCTAAGTGTAAAATATCATTTAATTGTTTATTCATCACTTCGAAGCCATTACGGTCTGAAATATGACTTTGGTAGTATTGGTTCTAAAATATGTCCTAACGAATCATGTAAAATAATTTCATAATGAAAAATGTGTGTCTAAAACTAACCATCCAAAGAAACTTAAGGGATGAATATGCCCTTTATGAGTGTAGGAGTTTTGCCAACGGGTATCAGGTAGAAAGGGTCCCCATCCATGAATTCCACATACTGCGGAGTTTTGCCAACGGTTGTGGGTTGAGCGAGAGCGATTACACGTGACCGTGAGAGTGGCTTCCGCTAGGGGTGGAAAACCAGGCAGGATGCTGACTGTATTCAAAGTAATGGAGTTATGCACCTCTGACTGTGAAAGGAAATGTATTGAATTTTTAACCTAACCTAACCTAACCTAACCTAACCTAACCTAACCTAACCTAACCTAACCTAACCTAACCTAACCTAACCTAACCTAACCTAACCTAACCTAACCTAACCTAACCTAACCCACTGCGACAAGCGCATAACTGCTAAGCGTAGACAACCCTGACAATCGCTCTCCCTCCCTCCGTCACACTCTTTCTCCCACCACCACCGTTGGCAAATCTCCGCACCAAGAGGTGGCCGAAGGCATCCCCCCCATCTACCTGACACCCGTTGGCAAAACTCCGGTTCCCGCCCTTTATAACTAATGCGCACTTTACTATACTGTCCTAGTGTGGAAATCTACCGCATTTGAAAAAAAATGCATAGTGAATTGATTTGCAATGCAAATTTGTCTTTAAGAATAGCTACTGTGTTATTTTGTGTTACCTTAATATTAAGTTAATTTATACTTAACAGAGATTAACTTATGGAAAATCGTATCCAAATAAATTTTATTTTAAGGTTAAAAAATAAATTGTAAATATAAGCTAATTACAATCTTATCATTAATTAAACTGTGTATATGTGATAATCCTGTTATTTTACCAAATACAATTCCTTGTTTTTATGTTACATGTTTCAGAGGAAGTGTTGAAACAATGATGCAAAATCATTATAACCGCATTGATTTCTTTCTCTAGTAAACACGGAGAATTTTCTATTAATTGGTCCATCAACTAAAAAACGTGTATATAGTTTCATCCAGCCGAGTGGAAATACAGTCTTTGCTTGTGTCAAAGATATGGAAATGGTAGAAGTACATGTACTCCATTAGTGGTGAAGAATAACACATACTTTTAATTAGGATATCTACATTGAAACATGATTCTCGGAGGGTTGATTTATAAGGCTTTTAGTTATAGAGTGTTGATACCTAAAGCGTGTGTAGGAGCTAGTACGCGCAGGACCGTTTCGACAGCTGCGGCGCGAAATACGCGATTAGTGATGCAAACAAATTATGATTCAGCGCAACCGTCTCACGGGTCCTTCCCACAATCGACCAACACTAACATTGAACCAATAAACTCGAGTCTCTGGCCACATTATACTTGAATGGTCACTATTTCTTCCCACAATCGACCATCACTAACATTGAACCAATAAACTCGAGTCTCTGGCCACATTATACTTGAATGGTCACTATTTCTTCCCACAATTGACCATCACTAACATTGAACCAATAAACTCGAGTCTCTGGCCACATTATACTTGGATGGTCCTCATTACTTCCCACAATCGACCAACACTAACATTGAACCAATAAACTAGATACTCTGGCCACATTATACTTGAATGGTCACTATTTCTTCCCACAATCGACCAACACTAACATTGAACCAATAAACTTAATACTCTGGTTTCATTAAACTTGGATGATCCAAAATTTATTTCACAAGCGACCAATACTAACACAGTAAATGAATAAAATTAAGTGTCTGGCCAAATCAGACTTGAATGGTCCCTATCACTTTCCACAACCTACCAACACGAACAGTAAAACAAAAACTTGAGTCTCTGGCCACCATAGACCTGCTGGTCCGTGTAGCAATTAAAGAAAGGCAGTAAAGAGCTGTTATGAGTCTTATAGACAATCCGGTCGTGATTATAGTGATAATATAGTACAGTCGTCCATTCTCAAACTAGGAATGCCTTGCTTACCATCCCAGAAGCTACTACTGAGCTACCATGTTCGGTAATCTTTATTTTATTTCTTGTAGTGCAAAGTTGTGGGTTGACAGAGAGTTTGTACATTTGTACCCCTAAGAAAAAGAAAAGTTTGAATAATTATAAGACATGTAGTTATAAGAATAGTTCAGTGAGTGTGTTCTGTTAGTATAACTAGGTTTGTCTTGTGGATTCATATCAAAGACTTTCCTAATTACTTTGAGAAAAATGAGCCTAATGATTACTAAATGCAAAAATAAATACTATTTATTTACATGAACTAATTTATAAGGATATTAGACTCTAATGGTGGAACTTCGTCGGTAGATTCTGTCGGTGGGGGAAGAGTGTTAGGCTGTCCGAAGCGATCGTTGAGAGAGTAGAAGAGAGCCGAGTCTTCGCAAGCTACAGCGTCCTCTTCCCTGGCACAAGTGAATGTTTCCTGTGGATGGTAACATCAGATTATCATTAGAACCGTTTGCAACAACAAAAACTCCAACATTGATTTACTTGTTACATTGCATCTATATACCTTAAACATGTATTATGAACATCAACAGCATATGTAGTATATGTGTTGTACCCATGAAAACGAACCCTTTTTACAATTAATAATATCTAAGGAGATCGTTATTTCTTTCCTACTACGCATGGAAATGATCACATTGCCACACCTGTAAACAGTTCGCAAAATATATCATTTCCGCTTTATTCATCTCGCTGGCGTCAACGATGAAGTCAACGCTGGTATTCACGAGCGGGAATGATTATTCCCGTTAGCTTAATCAGCTGTAAGTGAACAACGTAATAAAAAAGCAAACATAATCCAAATTACATTTTATATATAACTAAAAAAAAGTTAATCTGACTGTTATGATAAGTTAAACATGGTAGTAGGAAAATACTTGTGAGTATTACAAGCAAAAACAGTCATTGCAATCTCTCGAAATGTATGCATCGTCATCTACAGTTCTCGAGTGGCAACGACGTACTTTGTCCTCTTAATAAACAAATAGCTATTTTGTATTCACCCAAACAAAAATATTAATTGGCTTCCTCTTATTGTAAAATGACAAAAAACGCTTTCTCCTTTAATATGTCCTATTTCACAACAACACCTCAAATACAGATACACTAACTCAATTATTAATTTATTATATTTCATATGTTTTATATGTTATATGGAACTCATATGTGTATCTGTTACTCATGGTACAACATAAATAAGGATTTGAAAGGAAACAATTAGAATGGTTTCCAAAGTCCATGTAAAGCTTTATTTTAGGAATTTAAAGTTTTAACATTTTATGACCAGTATATTTCAGAAATAAAGCTTTGTTCTATGATAACTCCCACAGAACATATGTAGGTAAAAGAAAGTATATAAAATACATTATAAACCTGTATTAGATAAAATAAATTAAGTACGCCTAATAGTTTGAAGCGTCGACTCGGTAGGAACGTAGATTTAAGGAGTTGACAGTAGTAGTGTCTACTCCTTTAATCTATGTAGACCTAGCATTATGTTACTTGGTTGCAGATAATTTAATACGGGATCAGTTATAGAAAAGAACTGAACATTGGAAAGATTGAGTTTTAAAATGTGTGTTTAGGTGTTTAGTATGTGTTGTTTGGATCTTGTATTGCGATCCCCGCTTTTGGCATTCGATCGAGGAACACTCGTTTATATTTCAGGCAGGCAAGCAAAGGTGTTGAGGCTACATACTATTAAAATTCCCAATCTTATTGGACAACAAATTTTAGATTTTCTTAGTCTTAGAAATGGTGTAATAGTGTTTACACATGCATATTCCACTAGGCCAGAGAGAAACGTAACCAGTAGCTAATGTAATATGATTGGATATAAAATATTGTTCTTCACGTATCAGGACCAACCTGATTGAATACAGTCTCCTGGGGACAGATGAAGCTCCACTTGAACGTTTGTTCCTCGCCGTCGTCGAAGTGGACAGGAAGACACACGTGGAAGACCTGGCAGTCGTTATCAGGATCTGCGTAGTAGCCGTAGGTCCTTCCGTCGCAAGAGAAGGATGTGGAGATCGACTCTCGTATGGAGGTAGCATTGCTTGGTAACCCGAGGTCGTCTGGAGATACCTCCCGTCTAAGCTGTGGTGGAGTCATAGGAGTTAAAATAAAATTGTCTTCGTACTTTTTAAAACTAATTAACAAGCTACTTCGCTGAATACTGGTGCAGTTAATTTCACAAACTCCTTACCCCTTGGGTTGAAATTCATTATTTTGATGGTGAGTTAATATTATTTGGGAGATGATTACTGATATCTCCATTGCAATTAGTGAAAAACAAAATTTTCACGATGTTTTGGGGTCTGGAATTTTCCTTTTCCGGTTAATTCAGTACGTAACACGTGATAAGATGGGGATAATGGGGGCCTACACAAACCCACCTAAGGCTGAAAACTCATAAAATACAACCCACTCCGAGAACTGTGTAAGCCCCAAAATAAAATAATTAGTACAAATGGAGGGTAGACCGGTAGACACACACGACTAACAGGTCTGCACAAGGTGATGGCTCCAACGAGACTGAAGTCATGAGTCCGTCCGGCAAACGTAATCTTTAGTAGTAATATATCTGCAATTGTTATAAACATGTAAATGACCACCTTAAGACACCCAGTGTTTCTAAACGGCTGTAGTCTCATTTCAACCAACTAATGTGTTTGGATACAAAACTATTCACTATTACTACTCTCGTATACTGTTTATGTTTACGTTATAAACATTTATATTAATATGCAGTCGATTGAAACGATTGGGTACGTTCAAACATACGGACTGGTTGCATTTTCTTATCTAAATTTAGCTAAATAAAACTAAAAGATCAACTTTCAAGTATTGGTTATTAATAACAACATTTTCTTTTTGTTTCTGTGTTGTAAATTATAACTTCCGAGTGATTGTAATCACATACTTAAGTGACGTTTGTAAAATAAATAGTGTAATGATTTTGGGCAAAACGCAAAAGAATTTTAACATAAGTACATTTAAAGTAATTTCTAAAGAAATCCAAGATGGTATTAAGATTAGAAACAAAAAAAGGATGAACTTTGTTAATTTATGATGCGTGTTGTCAAAATTAATTAACTGTAATACTGACCCTGAGATGCGGGGACATTTCTGCCGCCCTGAGTAGCCCCAGACCTGTGAACAGCATAAGAGACTATGCAGATCAGTTAGCATCGGAGACTTGACAAGATAGCACAAGAGACTCGACAAGTTTGCATAAGAGACTTGACAAGATAGCACAAGAGTCTTGACAAGTTAGCATAAGAGACTTGACAAGATAGCACAAGAGACTCGACAAGTTAGCAAAAGAGACTTGACAAGATAGCATAAGAGACTTGACAAGATAGCACAAGAGCCTTGACAAGTTAGCACAAGAGACTTGACAAGATAGCACAAGAGCCTTGACAAGTTAGCACAAGAGACTTGACAAGATAGCACAAGAGACTCGACAAGTTAGCATAATGGTCTTTACAAGTTAGCATAAGAGATCGTACAATAGATTTACACTTCTGGAAACAGCAGATTACCCACATAGGTGATGAGTAGTGGGTTGGTTGTAGTTAATTGGGAGGGGGTATGTAGTGGCATTGACTTGTTGGTACTGAAGAGACATCATATCTCACATCCAAATGGACGTGCAGCAGCCAACATTCATTCAACATAGATCATAGTTGAATACGTCGCTCTCTGAGTGTGATAAATAAAAACTTTATCTCCCTTATTTTTCCCTTGGAAAATTTGTGTGACGTAATAAAAGATGCTATAGTTTAACATATCTGATACATAACAAGATTCTAGCACCCATACAAATACATTACAAAAAAAGGACGTTCAGATAAATGCAATTGTGAAAATAAGGTATTTTACTGAGAATTTGCGTAAATACCACCATAAAAATAAGTAGAGTATTTTACTGATTTGTCTCATGCAAAGGTATTGAAATCAAAGCTCGTGTGTTTCTTACGGATCTCACTGATAAGTTTTGTAAATTTGGCAAGGGAGTGTTTTGTTCAGGGTGTTTTTTTACCAAACCCAAATTAGAAATAGGCCCCTACTCTGAGACACTGTTAAACGACAAAACATGCACATATGTTGGTATCAGCCGATCAGCTGATAATATGCATTGTTGCATAGTTCTCTACGAGGTTTTGTGTTATTCGGAGTTTATTGTAAATAAAACTCAACATGGTGTTTTCCCAAGCTCAAAGAGTTAGAAAAGTATAAGTTAAAAGTAAATCATTGGTTTTATGCCTATGAAGGTTTGAAATTAAGATTACAGTGCCTTATAAATCAACAGTTATTTAGACATACAAATTTAAGGAAACCGGATCCATAATAAACAACAACAAAAACTTAGACCTACAATACATATTTGAGTTTTTTAAACACCATGTTGAGTCTTATTTATCATAAACTCGTTATACATAATACTAAACCTCATAGATAACTAAGCAACAATGCATATAAGCGGATCGGAATTGAAGTAAAAAAACGAAACAAAAACAAGGATACTAACATAAGCTTGGACTGTTGTTAAATAGTATCTCACAGTACTTGTAATTAGGGTTGCGTAAAAACACCCTGTATATATAATTGAATCATGAATGATTAACAAATCAACGATCATTGTGATGTTCGCCAATATAGTATTTTAATTGTCACTTACCAATCATGAGTCCGGCGAGCATGACGGTCCTACAAGATATGTCGAAGTATTGAGTCTGCAGGTATATATACCAAGGCTGGTGCCAACACATTTATATTCGCAGCTCATCGTCACCTGCGTATCTTCATTTCCTGCCTAGCGCCAAGCTCAATCATGCCATCTTCGTACCAGACTGTTAATCACTAATTACTCCCTCAAACCTAACGCTTCAGAGTAAAGTTTGGATGAAACCACTAGGGTGAGTCTAGAATTGTTTGTTTAGAAAATAAGTCTGTAAAATCCCCCCCTTCGACCGTCAGATCTACATTGGTAGTTACATTTATTAGCAAGTCAAATCGGTTGGAAAAAAACGCTTGGTTTACAAGTTTCAATCTCATTTTAGTGGACACATTAAATAAGGGACATTTTAAAGGCAAGAGCCGTCACTGTTAACAGTTTGCTCTATGTAAAATATGGTTATGTAAATGAGGTTAGGTGATGTAAATGTAAGTAAAACTAGTACTTTATGTATATATACATTGAATATTTCTCATTGAGTTTACCTTCGTTCGTATTGGGCAAATTGCATTAACCTTAATGAGGTCATGTTCTTACCCCCGAATAAGAATACAGCTTGGTATCTAGTTCTTGAGTAGGTGAGCAAAATATATATCCTGAAAAGGTAAGTAACTTTTTGACTGTTTCAACAAAAACTGTACATAGCTATTCTCTAGCATTGGACTTAAAGTAAATGGGTCTGAAAAAATAATTAGCTGATCTTGGTAGGTAATAAACACCTTTTGTTGCTTAAAAGTAGCCATTATATAAGACAAACAAGTCTGTTACAGCTAATCGAGAGTAGCCATAAGACAACGAATAATAAGTCTAGACAAACTTAAAGACACTTTATACAATTTTGTTTATTGTTGGGTTGACTATTGTTGGATCCACCGGTTTAGTTTTGTACCATTTTTTTAAGTGTAAATCTGTTATAATGTCATAGTTAAAGAAAAATAATAGATATTGTACCAGTTTAGTATCATCAATAGCTTTAATTGCTGGATCTTGCTGTGGATTCAGTGGGGTTGATTTGGCGCAGCTAATTTCATTGGCTACACTTTTCCACTAACTTACTAGAACTAGTCTTGGTCGTTTTAGTTATTACTAGTTGTTTTGACCGTGCTTGCAACTTTAAAAGAATAATGTGTGTCACTATCTACTGTAAAAATAAGTTACACACTTACACTGCAAATTACACAGGCAAATATCTATTGCGTATTTTAATGAAAATTTTTTGTGTATTTGTATTTAACTCTGAGGCAGAATCAAAAACAAATAATAACTTTATCGTAATTTAAACATCTATAATGAGAACCAAAAGATTAACTAACTCAGGGAAACAGTAAACAAACAATATAAATGAAAACAAATCCAACAGCTGATGCATCTTCAATATCTTTTTGTGATTAAATATAGCTAAGGTTTGTGATCTTGGAAAAAGGAAGTTTCACATCAAGACATTTCATTCAAGTATGCGGTTGATAGATGTGCGGTTTCTCAAAAGTTCTCAATCCTTATTAATTATATATATAAAGCTAATTTACTAAAAATGGCCGATTTTATAAAAAAAATCCACTGACACATTTATTTGGCATTTAAAGTTTCCTATAAAATGACACAAAGTTCAAAAAGGTTTGAATCTAAGTTTAATGTCTATCTAACTTCAATATTACGATTTGTGTTTTAAATAAAGCTTAGCTAATTTTTTTGTCAGGCTGCGCATCATTGTGTGTGCCGATTAGTAGAAAACAGCTAATTATCAGTGGATTTTATCAATAATTTACAATTGGGTTCAGTAAAAAAGTGTGCGAAATACGATTGCACTTTCGTATAGTTTCTGACTACGTTATAAAAAAACTCTTTGCAAAATATACGGAATTAAGTCGAGTATAGGCAAGTACCTTGACATTGTAATGGCATAATTTCTCCAGTAATAAATTAATGAATTCGTTGGTACCCTTGTTTTGTCTTATTTTACAACTAAACATCGTGATATTTAAGTTTATTATTTGATCCTTTTTAAACTTTCTGCCATTTGATAGGAAATTTTAAATGTTAAATAAAAGTATACCTGGCATTTTTTATAAAAAAAATTATATTTTTTGTAATTTTAGTTAGAAAATTCAAACGGCAACTATTTTGAAATTAGAAGTGGATCAACTTAATTGTTTGTAACATAGGTCTATTTTACCGTATTACGTTACTAGGCCTGAAAATAAGTGTTTACCGGACGATTGTGGTCGTTCCCGTGCGAGACGAAGTCGAGTACGGGATTACCATACGAGTCCGGTACACACATTTTGGACGAGTTACGTACGATAGTTTACGCCATACTACTGAATCTGTACAAATCCTAATATATTTTCACTAACTAAAGGACTAAAAATCACTAGTCATAACCTTTAAGAGAGGTTATGTTTTTGTTTATAACCATTCATTGCCACCTAAATACAGTATAATCAGCTGATTGGTGTCCGGCAAAACTCATAACAGTACAGTAGTACGCAATGAAACCCCATTTGAATAAGCTGGCGGCAAATAGTTGTTTTCTGGACTAAATCCTTGCGTAGAAAGTTCGTCAAAATAATGTAGTGTGGCGTAAAATACATTTCACGTTTCATGAAGATCGGTTGGAAACATTCTAAGATAAAATCGTTTATGTAAAAAATATATATATCCCTGATTTTCTCTTCGTTTCAACCTACAGAACTATTATCCGGAGTTTGGCTGTTTAGTTACGGGACGTATATCTCCAGTGTGCCAATTCTATCCTGACTGATCCTGCAACAAATTAGTATTGTGAGCTCTTTATTTGAACTTTGGATTGGTAACAAAACGCCAAACGAATAAGCTTCATCTTAACTATCCATAGATAAATATATTTATTTTTACAAACCAAGTTATATTGTGAACAGTAAAGGTTGTATAGCCTAAGATTAATTTCATCTCTATTTCCGCGTCTGTTGAGAATCGCGTGGTCAGGACAATGGAGGTATGTTGGCACGGAGACACATAACTGTGCTAGGATCTATGTTTGGCATGTGCGATGTGGTTGGCCTCAGGAAGGTGTGATTCTCATCATAATTTTTCTCCTCAGTCCTCACACTCATCCTTCCCCTGTTGTGGAAGGAAACAATCTATAGGAATTCACATGATTTGTAATGACAAAAATGTTCTTTAGTGTTTTATAGCTTTTGACCTGCACACAGTTAAAATAGTTTATCTGTTTGTCGGTTGTATTGTATAGGATTGAAATAGGCCTATTCACGCTTCGATATTGGCAAAAATATAACCAACAAAAGACCTATTTGTTCAGGTCAAATAAATACATATTTCATTTGGTTATATTTTGATTCATAAGCTCTGTCCTTATAATTAAGTTTTAGGGTGAAAATGAGGAAGTTTTTTTGCATAACACTAATTTAAAACTTACGATCAGCAGATAGGGTAGTTTAATAGTTAAACTGGAACTGAAATGTTCATAAAATATTATTTTTAAACCCAACTTTTTAAAATGTGACAGTTTCAAAGTTCCAGTACATAAATAGGCTAGTAATATCAAATCAAACTATTAAACCTTTAGTGGGACACTCAATACATATTTTTTCAACCGTTTTTAACTTGACATTATTAAAAGGGAATGAAACTATCATGGTTTTACAAGATCAGATCAGATGTGGCTAGGACCATTATTAAAAGCCCAGTGATCAGGGTCTAGTTTCGGACGATAAAAAATCTACTTAACCTAACTAGAAATACCCATTAGCGATGGCTAGCCTTGAAAACAAAAAAAACCGATTACTTTACGTTATGCACTCTCTAAAAACATGTTAAAAATGAACAAATTTTGATTTTGTTTGGACCTCTTTCTTACATATAAAGGCGTCGATTTGTACAAACGGCACTCTGAAAAGAAAAGAATAAAATTAAATTTAATCAATTTTTGTAAACTTTAATTGACTTTAGACTCTGTTGAACTGCTGATGTTAGTGTCTACAATGTTTGGTTCGGACGGTGAATAGAAAATCATTACCATTGATGATGATTTCAGGGGTGGAAATTAAGTACTAAATAAAAATAATGGTTTAAATATAAATATATAATTTTGCGTGGTAATGCGCCTACAAGTCCCTCAGCTCTCCTCAACACAATCAAGTCTTCCGCGCTAGTATCTAGTAAACGGCAGGCGTCAATACTGATGCAACGATATACAACACTCCTGAGGATTTAATCTTACTTCATAAGGTTGTCATTAATGGAAGAGGTGATTCTAAATATTTGGTATGAAAATGGTTATACGTTACTCATTTTAGGTAAACGATTTTGTGTACCATATGCCTAAACACTGTATAAGTAAGAATGAAAACTTTATTTTCTTTTAAACAATACATGACGTGATCTTTAAGTTCCAGTGTGCTGAAACCTACTGTGGCTGTTATACGACTATGTCCTCTTCATGGAAGGGATTGCAGCTGTAGCAGGTACGGTATATTAGGAAAATGAAAATTGTTTAATTATGAATTGAAATTTTGCTGCAGCTGCTGGTTAGGGTAAGGTTGGTTGATTTTTGTTTTATTTGAAAGATGTTAATTGTAAGGTGTAGTTGAAGATAAGTCGGGTGGGTTGTTGGGGTAGGGATGGTTGTTATGAGTTAATTTATGTTATCATGTGGGAGCTTTCTGTGAATTTATTTAATTATTTATATGATATATTCATTTTGAAAAGAAAAACAAGGTGACACAATACATAAATCAACAGGTAGGATCAGAGAGGTTGTTATGAATACATATTTCTTGCTTACCAAAAAAACACTATTTAAAATAAGGGGTAGTGGAATTTAACCCTCTGGGAATTTTACCTCCAGAGAAAATCTGACGTCACAGCCACGGGGGTAAAATTCCACCCGAACTTTTGAGCTGCAAAACCTAATTTGAATAAAATAAAGGTGGTTGGGATATTGGTGACAGATGTGTGATGGTGAAGCATGGATGAACATAAAGTCATAAAATTGTAAAATAAATAGCCTTTACGCTACTTTACACCATTTACACCGCGTTTCACATAGGTGTTTATGTTGGTAAAGTTGGACTGGAAGAATTTGTGAAGCATCTCACAGGTGCGGACACATTCGACATATTTCGAAATAGATTGAGGTGTTTAAGGCAATCTCTGAGGGATGGTCAAGGCATGCCTCTCAGTGTCTTCCAGTCTGGAGATGCGGTATTCCGGGGATGTCAAAAGGGGGGATGGGCGTATGAGAATGGGACGTATAACTGAGGAGTATGAACGTCCAAAGGTTGAGGTGGAACAAAGATGACGGTGGTTGAGAACAAAAAACAAAAGACAAGACAACAAAAGAACAAAAATAAATCTACTAATATTACAGAGTTATCACAGCTCTAAGTCTTCACGGTTCAGATATTCCTCAACTGAATCAAGCACTTTATTTTTTAGCTACCCAGGATTAGTTGTTTTTAATTTTTCGTCTGGAGAAAATCTAACAGTATATTAGTTATTTTACCTGTGCTTGTGCTCTTGATACACTAGTTTATCGCCCAATGTACATTTCACCAGCATGTGCATGTGACATTTTCAGGGGGTTCTCTACCACCCTTCCTTACATCACTAACACCAAAGACTATAAACATTTACAAGACATTTATAATTGATTAAGCCACTGGGGTCACGGTCGGGCCAAACAGGCATAAAGCCATGGCGGACTGGCTGAGTCATGTTGGCATAAGGTGGTTCTTCTTTAATTTCATTTCTAGGACTTGATGGTAGCTTATTTAATAATAAGAGAGTAACGATATACATGATACACCAAAATTATTTTCTCAAATTATCCTATTAGCTTTTATCAGCTATAAAAGCCTTTTCTGCAGTACTGGAATTGCCCCGGGGATACAAACTCTGTGTGAGCTATAAAATACATTAAAAATATTAGTATCATTAAACTTCTTAAAGACAATAATAATTTTACCATGAAAAAACCTCCGGTGCACTTACATTTCTAAATTATTAGGTAAGAGTGTGAAGCCTATGTCCCACGGAGCGTTGCGCGGCGCGCAAGGCGCGAGGCGTGCCAAACCTCGCGCCGTGGGACAGGGTAAGCGCGTGGTGCTACGCGCAAGAGTGGCGCGGAGCGGGGTTTTCCCGTGAGTTGTCGGTAAACATCAAAGGCGCGGGTTGGAGCGTGGACGCCCTGGGCCAGTACGAGACGTTTTTCCACCGGGTGAACGTTGAACTTGCAGTTATTCAGCAAATGTTGGTGCGAAACTTTTGTTGTATGCATCCATCCACCAACGCCGCTATTTTTTCCTTTGAATTCAATTTTAACTTCAAATATTCACCACTCAACAATAGATAACTGCGGTAGCACACTAATTCACCGTCTCTTTCCAAATCACTCATCATTAAATCACACAGATCTTTACAAATACAGTGTAGCACGGAGGTCTCTATGAGGTTTTAACACTATCCACTACGGCCTCTAGACGGCGTGTGTCGCGGCGCGACACGCGCCGTGGGACAGGTCTTGCGCGGACCTAAACGCGCACAGACGCTCCAGCCCACGCATTTTCACCGTCGCGTGGAGCGCCGCGCAACGCGTCGTGGGACATAGGCTTTATAAGACCTTATCATATGTTATCTCATAAAGAGTCCAAAAGTCCATCCAACTAATCAGGTTCCACAAATATGCCCCCCTCCCAAAAAAAAAACCCCATTGAAGTCCCAGCTTCATTCTTGATATGACGATAGACAACCCACCAGGATGAGCTATGAAAGGGCAATTTTGACTATGTCTGCTCTTTTCTTCACCTCAGGTATGAAGCAACAAAAATCATCAACAACTTTATTAATAGTTAGCACAAGTTCATGTTACACAGCAGTGACCATCACGAATGTCATCCATTTTGTAGATTCCAAGAAGAAAGAAACAAAAAACAGCATGGTAAAAGATAAGGTCTAAGGCTTACAAGTATAAACCGTGGATGATTGGAAATATGAATTCAGCGTATTTTAGCACATATAACTGGCTAAAATAATACCTGGTGCAACACTTAGTACCACAGCTGCATTATGGATCATTTGTCATTCCCTGTTTCAACCACCAGTAATTACAACCCACCTCAGTTCAGTGTGAAAGCAATTGAGCAATACCACACAATACCCACTACTTGTGTGGAAGTTTCATTCCAGCCACTCCAATGAAGGGTTGTTTGATATATCAGTTTTCTAATGTAACATTTATTTGTAGAAAAACAAAAAGTCCTATATTTGGAAAGAATATTTTGATAAACTATTAAATGTAGAAGATGAGATAGTACACAGCAACAAAGTAAACAGCAGGCCTGCCTTCATGCATGTGCAACCAGAAATAAAAGAACCCAGCCTTGAAGATGTAGAAAAAGCAATAAACGAGCTGAAGAACAATAAAGCGCCTGGAACGGATGGTATAAATGCAGAAATAATTAAGACAGGAGGAAAAGATCTGGCTATCCACATACATGAACTAATATTACATATATGGAAGCATGAAGTTTTACCCAAGGAATGGGAAGAAGCAGTAATAGTACCATTGCACAAAAAAGGAGATAAGCAGGAGCCAGCCAATTATCGTGGAATATCACTTCTGAATGACTTACAAAATCTTTTCCAAAATAGTTCTTGCAAGACTAGAAATATATATCGATGAAATTATCGAAGACCACCAAGCAGGATTTGTAAAAGGGAGATCTATTACAGACCAAATATTCGTCCTCAAACAAACTATCTCAAAATATTGGGAATATAACAAAAATGTCTTCTGCCTTTTCATTGATTTTAGTAAAGCCTACGAAAAGGAGCCTACTGCCAAGCGTAGATGAGCCGGTATTTTACTGAAAAGCTCGTACTTGACAAAATCGGGTTGAAATACGACATCATGTTGCATTAACTTCTTGGATCTCATTTTTCTGCCAACTCACAGTAAGCACTTCTAGTACAGACTCTCAATGATTGGATGATTGGAGGTGTTGTCCATCACGATGACGATGACACTGTCCAGGAGTAACATTTTGAAGTATGACCTTCAAACTAGTTACTGTTCGTCTCCAGTTAATCTGTCTGGCATATCTGTCTTTTTTGCTCAAAACACTCAATGAGCATCTGAAGATCCTGAATCTCTTAAAAACCCTTCCTCGCTGCCTAAACATTACCATTATGAGACATGATATTCATCTTGGCTGGTCTGGCAGCAAAGTTGTCTCGCTGTTTGCCAAGGATGCCTGGGCCTAGACTTTGCCTGACTTTGGAGATGTCCGCACGCTGGTTTTTTTGTGACCATAGTGTTACACCACTATTCATCCAGGTCAAATATTATCTCCTTCGCTGAACTATACATCTTTGCGCTTGATAAGAAACCCCTTAGTACCTTTCAAATTTTCAGCACAGGTTTTTCAGAAATATTTTTGCGGTTTGAGAGCAAGTGTTTGGTAGGTCAAGTTCAATCAAATTCTGTAGTTATATTTTATTATAAGTTGGAAACTTGGTGAAAAAAAAACATAATTTGCAACAGCAATACATGTTGTTTGATTTTATTTCCCTATTATTTCAGACATTTTACAATAGTCAACAAAGGTTTCAAATGTATTTCTGTTTCATTTATACAGTTAAATCTTCAACTTCCTACATCGATGAGTGACCACGGTTTCATGTTAGACGTGTCTGTTTTGCTCTATAATCTCATTCCGAATTTCTTAAAATATTTATGTGATTTAAGAAAATGTTTATTGTTGTTTGTAGTCAATGGTATCCCGCGTCTACTGTTGTGGTCAACTGGGCATTACACTGCGTGAGTTTAAATATGATAAGTTTTAATATCCTAACCTAGCTTTGTTCATTTCAAATTTTGCCAATTATTTGTGAACCTATTCAGCTAACCCACTCAACCTCCACCTCAACGCCTTGTCTGATTTTAAATCAATGTTTTGATGAAGGAATTTTTCCATACCAATTAAAAAATGCTGAATTGAAACCACTTTTCAAAAAAGGTTCAGTAGAAAACCCAGAAAACTATCGTCCAGTTTCAATTTTACCAACTCTATCAAAGGTTTTTGAAAAAATAGCATATGAACAAATGTACTCTTTTTTTGAAAATAATAATTTGTTTACAGATAATCAATTTGGCTTTAGATTAGAAAAAAACACAATATCAGCTGTCTCTGATTTCATCAATCGTGTGTCGAGGGGCTTGGATGGATCTCAGAGTACTGCAGCAGTGTTCTGTGATCTGTCCAAGGCGTTCGATTGTGTGAGCCATGATGTATTAAGTAATAAACTGAAATATTATAACTTCTCTGATCTGGCACTGTCTTGGATACAATCTTATTTAGAAAACAGGCAACAGAGAACTGTCATTAAGAAAAATGGTAAACATTTCATTTCAAAATGGCAAACCATCGATTGTGGTGTACCCCAAGGATCAATTTTAGGTCCCTTGTTATTTTTAATATTCATAAATGATGTTCCTAACAATGTATCATCAAACCTAATATTATATGCTGATGACACTACAGGTATAGTAAAAGCAAATGATGTACATACTCTTAGATTAGAGCTTGATTGTTCCATTGTAGACTTAACTAGCTGGTTTGCGGCGAATGGTTTAAAACTTAATAGTTCTAAAACTCATATTATGCAATTCCAAACACTACAAAATAAGCAAAACATAATTTTTGAATTACCATATGAAAATGATATTTTAGCTTTTGTCGAACAAACAAAATTTTTAGGCTTAAATATTGATAAAAATTTGACTTGGAAACATCACATTGAAATATTAGCTATAAAAAATATATAATTTTTTTTTATAAAAAATTACATACAGCTTGTTTCCAGATGTATGTTTTAAGAAACATAATAGATTCTAAAACAAAGGTCATAGTTTATTATGCCATATTCTTTTCCATTATGCAATATGGTATTGAGTTATGGGGCTCAACATCATATGCCTCAACTATTTTTAAGATACAAAAGAGGTTTTTAAGAATCTTATCATTTACACGCAAAAGAAGTCATGTAAACCGCTTTTTGAAACATATGGAATGTTAACAATGCCTTCACTTTACATTTATAAAATTCTGGTATACTTCAAGAGTAATGCACAATTATTTATAGACAATCAATTTATTCATCAATACCAAACACGTTCAAAAAATAATTTGCAGTATCCAAGACATCGGCTATGCCTGTATGAAAGATCACCGTACTACATGAGTCTGAGGCTTTACAACGGTCTACCTGCTTATTTTAAAAATATCAATAGCATTGTAAAGTTTAAGAAAGAATTAAAAACATTCCTTATAAAAAAGAAATATTATTCAATAGAAGAGTATTTAAATGACTGTTTTTTAAAAAGTGACTAGTTTAATTTTAATCCTTAGTTTTAATTTTTATTTTTGTAAGCTAAGAAATGACAATGTCATCTGTTTCACCAGCTTTGCTGGAAATGTGAAATGTTTTATGACAATAAAGTGATATTATTATTATTAACGCTTGCTAAACGAAGCACCACTGTACAGAGGCCAGACGCCACCTATACGAGATACGCGCAGCCACCCCTATCTCTAAGAACATCATGACGCTACCTATGAGCGATTCCGAAAGTTAGCTACGTCCGCAACATTTGTGATACTTCCCGCTTGATAGTTGAGTACTGCGTGAATGTATTTCAAGTATTGAAGGCGCTATCCACAACAATGAACTAAACTAAACCAAAAAAATATAATACTAAAGAAATAAAAATAAAAACAAGAAATGGAATGCGTTTTGTAAATGAATGGACAAAAGAGCTATTAAATAGCTTAAAAACTAATATTATCAATGAAGAAGTAATAGATATCACCATAGATCTTCATGCTCAGTTAAGAATACTGGTAGAGAAATATGAAGAGGAAGCTATCACTGAAATTTTACAAAATTTAGTGATACTCTTAAATAAATATGACACTTGCTTGAATCAAAACCATGACCTAGCAACATACAAAAACAAAACCTAACGGAAGACTTAAACAATTGGAAAAACAGTATCTTGAAGAGAAGGAGAGGAGAAAAATAGCTCTTGAAATGTCAATCAACAATGAAGACCTTCTAGAAAATGAATTAAGTAATTATAAAGCAGAGGTGATAACTGATAACACTACAGAAAATCAAATGCAACCTAGAAGAAAAGTTACGTCGGAATGAGGACAGGGTTACGCACACCAGTACCGGTACCCAAACAGTTACTGTTGAGCTAATACCCGAGACACCTAGACGTAAAGCCATTAGAGAAGTGAACAATACCTACAATTCACCACTCTTCAAACACAAAATGTTCACTGTGTAAAGCTACATAAGAAAACACACACCAGTTAATGACAAATATTAATAGATTGAACGAGGATAGGGACTGTTTGCATACAAAACTGAAGGAATTCGAACTCAAGTTGAAGGATAAACAAGATGAATATGACTATATATTAACTCGACTGAAAGAAGAGGAGATGAGGAAAACTCGTGACAAATCACAACAAATTGATATAGAAAATCCACTGACACCTTTACGTCGTCCCCTTGAAAAACAATTGGCAGAGAATGAACAGCTACGTTCAACTACGAATAAAACCCCATTAAAAAAGACCAAAACAAGTAAACCTAAGGTGTTGAAACGTCTTGAAACCAACAAAAGGCCCAACATTTAGACCCTTGAAAAACGTTCCCAGTTTGTGGCGGCACTGAAAAAGCTCTATTTTGAGAAGATGGTCTCGGCTGGGGTGTCCTAGGGCTACTGTTACTTTGCGCGTTTGCTGATGCGTGTTTGCGAGAGTGTGTGAATGTGTTTTTCTATTTGTTAAATTTGTATGTTTTTTTTTAGATATGTAGGTACTTGAATTATTGTTAAATATTTTTAGGCTAGGCATATTAGGAATAAAAGTGGCAGTTAGCGGAAAGTTTAGGTACAGTCCTAATCATCACTTTTCTTTATGTTTTTTGGGTCGCTGAACACGAATATGAGGTTTGCTGACAAATATTTTGCCCGGAACATTGGTTATTTTGTGAAAAACCTTAAAATTTGGGCACTTTTTTTGGTTTTTCGGGCAAATCTCGGTAAGTATGGGTTTTTGAGAAAATCCTGCTTTGTAAAATTAAAGATGACAAAATTTACTACAAGTTTCCTATATAATGTTTGTTTCTACTACGAACTGTTTCGCCACTAGAGCACACTAAAAAAGGCCAGAAGTACAACAAATTAAAAACATTGCTAATTGCTGCCGTTTTACATTAGGTTTCCATGGAAACAACCCATGTTACGATAATTTTAACTATTTATTCATGATAACAAACTGAAACACACTTAAAAATACCCCCGCCACAGCAAACCTGCAGACTAAGCAAATTTCCATTACGCTGATTGGATTTACACTAAAATGTCTCCTTAGAAATATCACATTTATTCCCTATTTAAATAAAAGTTTAACGAGTACCCAGGTTTGCTGCAACAGGGAGGGTAAAAAGGTGTTTTTTGTAAAATGTAATAATTTGGTATGAAATGAATACATTTTCCAAATTTGATCAAAATATGTTCATAAACAAGCAAACTACAACAGTTTACTTAAGTTTACTTTAAGTCTCCATAAGAATAACATGAGCACTTTAAATTTACAGATTTTTGGAATTTTCTCCGTAACCATTAGGCGCATAACAACGCTTTATATACTAAATTATTTGTTTTTTTAAGCTCTACAAAATGGTATGAAAAGAAATCCCTAAATTTTAAGTTTATAGGGTCAAAAATAGGAAAAACCAATTTTTACCCCATAAATCCCTGTCCCATAGTCCGATCATGCTGGGCAAAACCAAAAATGAAAATAAACCCTAACCGTTTTACAAAGGTTTTACATTGGGTTTCCATGGAAACAACCCATGTTACGATAATTAGAACTATTTATTCATGATAAAGAACTGAAACACACTTGATAAATCTATGCCAAGATGTATGACTGACTGCTGGATCACTTCCCGTTCCCACAAAACCCCCATTTATTTTCTCAGCACAAGGATGTTGCTGGCCACAGGGTTGACTGCTATAGTGATTGAGAAAAAAGGATGAAATACATTAAAAGAGTTGTAGATAACTTTTAACTTTGGTAACGTCAAATTCAGACGAGTAGACCGTGTCCAGCCACTTGCCATAGTGAATAAAGCGATGAAAGTAGATAATTCTTACCCGTAAATCCCAACACATTGTTTCAACGTATCAGCATCGCTAAGAATTCTGATTAAGAACTAAAACACTTCTTGTCCTACGAACTGGGTCCATACTCTTTCTCGTTGTTTGATAATAACAGTTTGCACAAAGAACCAAATCAAATCTTTAAAGGCCTAAAGCCCCTTATCTTTCAACCATAAAAAACCAAGCATCAACCAAGAAAAACTTATCGACAACATACTCACCACTCCTTGCCTTGCTATAAAGAAGAAAACTGTAGGCAGCTGAGAATATTCAAAGATAAATTTCGTCCTCAGTTTCTTACCCTTGAGGAAGCCTTAGAAGCAAATGAGGATGTGGAAGAAGATGTTTTTTCTCTCATCTTGGGCCCATAAAAAATGGACGGAATGCCAACCTTCAACCCGAAGAGAGTGAATTACATGATCCTACCAACCAACCTATTCATGAGGTTATTAACATTATAAAAAGAAAGATTGTCTCAATTTTCCACAATTTAATCCTAAAGGCCGGGTAGTTCTTTCAGGTTGAGTTTTGTGGTCAGAAGACGCACTATTTTTTTAGTTAGTTTATTAGTGAATTTCCCCTAAGGGAATATAAGCTATTACCGTATTACTAATGGTAAGACCTGGGTCGGGACCGATTTACTTACGGAGAAAATTCCAAAAATCTGTAAATTTAAAATGCTCATGTTATTCTTATGGAGACTAAGTAAACTGTTGTAGTTTGCTTGTTTATGAACAAATTTTGATCAAATTTGGAAAATGTATTCATTTCATACCAAATTATTACATTTAACAAAAAACACCTTTTTACCCTCCCTGTTGAGCAAAACTGGGTACTCGTTAAACTTTTATTTAAATAGGGAATAAATGTGGTATTTCTAAGGAGACATTTTAGTGTAAATCCAATCAGCGTAATGGAAATTTGCTTAGTCTGCAGGTTTGCTGTGGCGGGGATATTTTTAAGTGTGTTTCAGTTTGTTATATGAATAAATAGTTAAAATTATCGTAACATGGGTTGTTTCCATGGAAACCTAATGTAAAACGGCAGCAATTAGCAATGTTTTTAATTTGTTGTACTTCTGGCTTTTTTTAGTGTGCTCTAGTGGCGAAACGGTTCGTCGTAGAAACAAACATTATATAGGAAACTTGTAGTAAATTTTGTCATCTTTAAATTTACAAAGCAGGATTTTCTCAAAAACCCATACTTACCGAGATTTGCCCGAAAAACCAAAAAAAGTGCCCAAATTTTAAGGCTTTTCACAAAATAACCAATGTTCCGGGCAAAATATCTGTCAGCAAACCTCATATTCGTGTTCAGCGACCCAAAAAACATAAAGAAAAGTGATGATTAGGACTGTACCTAAACTTTCCGCAAACTTTCCTAATATGCCTAGACTATTTATGTTTAATTAGATTAAGTTATCCAAACACACACATTATTTTTGTTATATTTTGAATGTCAGGTTAAGTGTAAGAAAGGGCCATGTGGCCCTAACTTTGCCTGAAAAAATAAAGGATTTTTCATTTCATTTCAAAAGGCGAACAAACTAATAACATGCAATACAAACAATGGTATAAAGTGACGGACACTGACATAGACACAGCACTCAAGACTCTAAATCTGATACCGGACAACCTGTTGCTACTGCCACCTGCGGAAAGCCACCTAATTAAGAACCAGGACGATATAGAAGTCTTAAGAGAAACCTGCAACGGCATTAAACTGAATAAATATGACTGAGTAAATAGCTTTTTAAATTGACTAGTTTTGCTCCTCAGAATAACCTAAGACCTTTAAAATTGAATTACAACACAACTGTCAAAACAAAAAATACCAAACTATTTCAGAAAGGTTTTAACTTATCAAAGAGCAACTAAAAACCAAACAAAATAATAAAAAAACTGCCGATGAAATAAATAAAAGTGACAAATATTTGAGATTCATGCATACCAATCTACAGTCTATCAGAAATAAAGTAGATGAGCTTGGTTTATTGTTGGATGAGTTTACATGCAGTGTGGTATGGTTAACGGTTGTGCCTGGGTGCAAGAGTAATTACGAAAGCTTGATTAAAACTGAAGGATACACACAGTGTTTAAGATTCCAAGTGATCCGGTGCATAAGCAACAGTGGATTCGTACTATTCCCCGGTCAGATTGTACACCTTCAAACAATTCTTGTGTCAGCATGAAACATTTTCATGAAGATGACCTTAGTTTTGTGGAAAAATACAAGAATATAGACGATGGTTGGTGCGAATATAGACGCGAGAGAAGCCAGTTTTAGGCGAGAATGCCGTACCTAGACCTTTTCCCAATTTACCTTATTCGTATCTTGATACACGAAAAATGACTAAGAGAAATAAGAAAAGAGGAAAGCAACAGAATAAAGAAGAGTCAACAAGATGAAGAAATTCCAGCGAGTGGCATGCCTTAACTTCACAGGGGCCATTCCATTTTTTTTTTCGTTTTGTCATGAGAGCAAGAAACTCCCTGACTGCTAACCCGGTACCTATAATTAAACATACCCGGGCCCCATGATGTAGGCCGAAGCTTTCGCCCCGACCTTTGGTACACCATGGGAGGATGACTTAAGGTCATCAAGCTCACCGGCTGCCGAAGCAACCCTTCGGAAAGAGGGTTGCCCCCCAATCCTAACCAGGGATACCGGCTACTTGTTTAAGCGTCACTTCACCTGGGTTCCCCCAGGTACGGAACCCAGAAGGACCATAGTGAAATGCCCTGACGCATTTAGTGCAAGCAACACTCGGGACCTATCCAATCCCTGACAGGCAAAACCCGCCATCAAAGCCAGGAAGAAGGGGACCACCAGCAAGCTGATGGGGGGAACCCCAACCACCCATTTACACCACTACCCGATCGAGGCCTTACCCAGTTGCTGGGAAACCAGAGGTGACCAAGGCGATAGATCCCTGAACACCCCCAGCGGGCTTGAACCCAGCACCCGATCTACTTCATTTGCCCATCAAACCCAACATCACTGCCAGGCCGTCAGGGTTTCCCAAAAGGAGGCAGGAATAGAAGTGGGTCCCACCCGGATGAACCTATCCACCAAAGGTGGCGACACCCTTTGCTCAATTGAGGTTCCAGGGAGAACCCCCCACACTCTAGATAACCATACCTTCCGGTCTCAGAGACAGGGATTGGCTGATGGAGTGCGCCCAGCCGTTGCCCTCACACTGGGGAAAGTTACGTTCCCCTAGAGTGTCCCCGTGAACTGACGGGTACTTGCCCGATTTCACCTCCAGGAAGGCTACTTCCAAAGTCGAGGATTTGCCACACTGAATGCCGGTCGCACATCAACAAGCGGGCCGGAGCCCAAAGGATCATAGCTACAGGCAGATGATAGATTGGTGGCGCACTTCCACCTCTTGCAGAGCTGAACACCCCCCATAACCTGGATGGTGAAATTTCACTGGGGAATCTCACTTTGGGTAAACCCAAAGAGGCTGGCTTGTCCAATCGTCCATAACTATGACCTACTTGCAATGCCGATTCCGACACCGAGCAGTTACCTCCCCTTTGGGGGCTAACTCACCCAATTTTCCACCTCCCAGGACGAGGCTACTTCCAGAGCCGAGGATATGCCTCACAAAATGTCAGTCGTACACAACAGGCAGGACGAGCCCGAAGAACTCCAGTCACAACCACAGCTACAGGCAGGTGGGAGACCGAAGTCTCGCAGAGCTGAACACCCCTCCACCCTGAATGGAGGAAATGTCACTGGGTACTCTCACTTTGGGTACCACCCAAAGAGGCTGGCTTGTCCAGTCGTCCATAACTGTGGCCTACCTGAAGTGCCGGTTCAAACACCGGGCAATTACCTCCCCTCTGGAGGGCAAGAGCTAGGGTCCGCGTGGTCGCTAGGCCACGTACCCACGCAAGCGTGAGCCCCCTGCGGGAAACTTCACAGGGGCCATGAGAGGCACTCCGACTGCAGCCCTGGAAGTAGTGCTAAAACTCCCACCTCTCGACATCATTTTGAAAGGGGAGGCAAGGATGGCAGCCTACAGAATGGGTTGCAGTGGTAACTAGAAGTATAATGCCCCCAGTGAGCATACAAGGATTGTGCACTGGACACCTTGGAAATGTTACCAGACAGGATGGGGAAGATCACAGATCTAGAAAAGCCATACAATGTCAACATTGTTGACAGGGCTGCCTGGGATAAAGGTGAACCTGAATACATGAAAAGGGGCATCACTTGGTATACAGATGGCTCGAAAAAGCCAACAGGCACTGGGGTGGGAATATAAAAATGGATTAAGACCCAAGGTGCAGTCATGTGTAAGCCTGGGGAAACTGGCTACTGTATTCCAGGCTGAAGTGGTTGCCCTGTCCGACTGTGCAAGAGTGTATTTGAAGCATGGTCTGACAGGCCACACCATATACATGAACTCGGACAGCAAAGCAGCACTAATGGCACTTGACAGTTTTGACTTTACCTCTAAGGGCTCTAAGGTACTATGGGACTGTCATCAGGCCATGAAAGCCCTGGGAGAGAACAACAAGGTTATCCTTAGTTGGGTTCCAGGACACAAAGGTATTGCTGGCAATGAGGGAGCTGACAAGTGGGCAAACAAAGGAGCTGAGAGCACGGTCATGGGTGCAGAGCTGACGTGTAGTATTGCTTACTACACAGCACGGAGAGCTGTTCGCCAGTGGATGGACTTAGAACATCAAAGGAGCTGGGAAAGAACAGAAGGCAACATACAGTCAAAGAGAATGCTGCAGACACCTAGCTATGCGATAGCAGCAGATGCCCTTGTGCTGAATAGGAAGAACCTGCGGAAAGTGGTTGGCTTCATCAGCGGTGACTGGGTGTTCGGCGGACATCTACACAAGATGGGAATCCAAGTTGAAAGCCTTTATGTATAAAATGTGGAGAGGCTGGAGGAGACAGTCTTCCACGTGATATGTATGTGCCAAGCCCCACAAAGTCTGTGTGTGAGATCCCTTGGCTTATCTACTGGAGATCAAGGGGAAGAACAGGAAACCATAGTCAAAAAAATCTCATGGTTCACTAAGAACCTGGGATTTTACGGAGAATTAGGACCTGTGAATGAGGGTGCACAATAAGCTGTTTCAGCTGTGATGCAATCCCATGGTCTTCTTATAAGCCAGGCCCTCTTAAAAAAGGCCTAATCATATGAGTACAGCACATGACAGAGCCTCATCACAGGAGTACTACAGCACATGACAAAGCCTCATCATAGGAGTATAGCACACAATAGGGCCTTATCATAGGAGTACAACACATGATAGGGTCTTATTATAGGGGTGCGGCATATGACAAAGCCTCATCATAGGAGTATTACCCAGCATGATAGAGCCTCATCATAGGAGTACAGCACATGACATGATATCATCATAGAGTACAGCACATGACAGGATATCATCATAGAGAGATAGAGTACAGCACATGACAGGGTCTTATCATAGGTGTACAGCATTATGACAAGGTTCTGGTTATCTGCCTTCTTTATAACACTCCCTCTTTCCATATAAATGCTTAATAGTCAGTTGGTCCTGGTTTGTGGTGCCACTCTAAAGATTTTACTTGGAGCATATGGCCTTGGCTAGTGCGGTGTAGGACTGTTTCACGTACCTTGTATGATTGCTAACTAACAAATAAATAAGTCTGCTAATAAGTCTGTTTGTTATTTAACTTTATTATTTTATTGCATTTTACGGTTTTAATTTTTTATGTTTTGCTGTGCTTTATCAAGTGTAAACATTTTCTGTAATTAATATAAGGGTACTGTAAAGTAAGGCAAAGAATATACAATAAAAGAAGGGGAGTTATAAAAAAATAAATATTAGCAACAGAAAAGCTAAAAACTGAAGGAAATTAATGAAGAGAGTTCAAAATTAAACTAGAAAATAGATTTTAAGCTCTAGAAAGAGAAGAAAGGAAAAGAGAAGTACAAAGAGATCTTGCAACATCTTCAGAACAAGAACAAGAAATAGTAGAAACAAAATGGAAGAAGATTCAAGATAGTGTGAAAGAAGTGTGTGGAAAAAGAGTAAAGAAAGTGAAAAATCCATGGTTTACAGAAGATTGTCAGAAAATGATAACCTAGTGAAAGAAACTAAAAAAATTTTGGCTTTAAGCCAGAAATGGGAAAGAAGATCAACTAAGGTCAAGAATATTGAAGAGCCGAGCCAAAAATATCATGAAACAAAAAGAATTACAAAACAAACGCTTAGAAGATGTAAAAGAGAATACTTAAATGCGAAACTCAGAAAAGCAAAGGAAGATAAAATAGCCAATAATACTAGATACTTTTATAGAACTATAAGATTCTTCAAAGGAGGATTTTAAGCAGGAACATTTAGCATTATGGATGGAGAAGCAAAAAGGAAAAGTTACCACAGTATAAGAGAAAACACTAAGAACATGGAAAGGCAATTTTGATGTCCTGCTAAACTGCGAGAATACTGTAGTTAATATTCCTGATGAAGATACAACATTCTATGTACAACCTCATACAGACCCACCATCATTAGAAGAGGTGAAAATGGAAATCAAAGATATAAAATGTAACACAAAGCTCCGGGCGAAGATGGGATCACAGCAGATGTAGTCAAAAGTGGAGGAAGCATATTTTCAATCAAAATCCACAACTTAATTACAAGTAGTTGGGAAAAAGAAAAGATGCCTACTGAATGGAAAACGACAACAATTATCCATCTACATAAGAAGGGGGACAAACAAAATTGTATGGATCAGAGGAATTGGATTATTAATTAGTACAAAATCCTATAAAAAATCCTTGTCTCAAGCCCTTTAGAAATACATAACAACTACGACTCTAAATGAACTTTCCCAGTACTATATGACGCAAATTACCTCAAACCGAACCCTGCTAAGACCTAAGTTTGTGCAAGGCCCCACTAGAAAAAACAGGCCATGCTGCAGGATCCATGACGTCACACTAGTGGATAGATTTCATTGATAAATTCATTGCCATCGCCATTCCCATATGTTTTAGGTAAATAAACAAGGTGGTGTCATACTGGACCGCACACTGCCATTTAAAGCGCCCTTGCGACAAGGGATAAAGTCTCAGCGAGGAATAATATCATCAGAGGAAGCTCACCAGCAGATGCTGGGGTGCTAACCCTAATGTCCTCAGAATCTCAGCTTTAGCGCTCAGTGTGTCGGCTGCGGAGTACGCTGCACCAGCATGGAATGCATCGTCACCTGCAAAAAAGGTTGACATTGCAGTCAATGACATGGGTCGGATTGTAACTGGGTGTTTGAAACCAACCCCAGTACACAAACTCTATCCTATCATAGGGATCACCCCTCCATCAATCCTACGTGATGTCGCTGCCGACGTAGAAAAGACTAAGCATTTAAGCGTCACCCATTACACAGCCACCAACCTGCAGAGCGACGGCTTCGGTCCAGAAAGAGCTTTCTATCACGGACACGAGTTCTGGATGGATCACTCTCAAGCAATCGGGGGGCAAGGTGGGAGGCCACGTTGACTAACCCTCCCATACCAGACAGGGAGGAACTGGCTCCTGGTGGAGACCTACATTACACGGTGTGGAAGACCCTAAATCGAATCAGGGTCGAGGTACCAAAATGCAAGACAAACATGGAGAAATGGGGTCTCTTACCAGACGAAGAAAACATCCTGTGTGCATGTGGTGCTGTTCAGGATCCTGGCCATCTGCTGATCTGTCCACACCTAGACCAGTCTTGAACATAAGATGTTGTTTTACGAGCGAATGACAAAGCCATATCGGTAGCTAATTTTTGGAAAAGCGATGTCTGATTTCTGAAAACGGAAAGTATAAGTATGTAGAAACACTAATTGAAGAAAAACAAACTGGATTTATGAATGTGAGGTTCCCCACAACATATCAGATTCTTCTAATAAAAGCAGGCAATTAAAAAAATTTGGGAGTTCAACAAGAGTGCTAGTGCGATATTTATAGATTTCTAAAAAGCGTACGACAGAATCAGTTTGTGGAAAAGTTTGAGAAAGCATTGTTTGCCAGATAAATTAATTACATTAACAGAAATGTGTCTGGAAGACTCAAAATCCAAAGTGAGAGTGGAAGGAGATCTATCTGAGAAGTTTTCTATCAACACTGGTGTAGTGGTTTAAGACAAGGATATGACATACTTAAATCAACTTAGCAGTTAGCACTGGAAGAATCCCTTCAGAAAACAAAAGAACTTGGATTTGGTGTTAACCTAGGAGTAGATCTAAATATATTATGGCTTTTGCTGATGACGTTGTAATTTTGTCAGAAACTGTTAAAAACTTGGCAAGTTTGGCAAAAATGCTTATCACAGAAGCAAACCAAATAGGACTGCAAGTAAATAACTAATGCTAAACATGGGTATTCTAAGAAAAATTAAAACGACTCATGGTTTTTGAAAATAAAGTCCTAGGAAAATGATTTGGACCATTGCAAGAGGGAGAAATGTGGAGGATAAGGAAAAATAGAGAGCTATCACTACAACGACCCAGATATTGTTGCAATGGTTAAAGGAAGAAGGTTAAGTTGGCAGAAGACAGAAAAGGGTGGAAGAGGCTGGTACACGAGATTTGTGGAGCCACCGCAATAAGTAAGTAAATATAAGGGTATTTAGGTTAGGTATAGAGAGGACCATATGGCCCTAACTTGTGTGTTGAAATACGGACATAATTTTTTCAGAAGTTACATTTTTTGATTCAGAATCAAATGTTGATCATTTGTATGTAGTTTCAAGTCAATGTGCAAATTGTCTTCATGACAAAATATATATAAATGTAAAATAGTGTGATAACCGCACTTTTTTTTTACGTTTATAGGTACTTAATATACTTTTTCCTGTACAGCCCAAGTGGCAAAAACTGTTGGCAAATTGTTGGCCCGACGTTACTATCCATGGTTGGCCAACAGTATGTTTTGGCAATAGGTCTTACGGTTGGCAAACCAACCAATTTTTAACATAGGACCAACCATCCCATATAGGGCCTAAATATAAAAGCCCAAAATAATATAAAGATTTAGAATGAAAAGCATATTTATCAGTTGAGCACTGGTATATTGGTTGAATAGTTCATAAGAACAAATTTTGAAAAAAAAACTAGAAAACAAATATTTTGCCAAGCTGGGCTTGAACCTGATACCTTCACTTCATGAGCCTCTTACCTTACCTCTGAGCTATCTGTGATTGTTGATATTACGTTTTTTCAAGCGGTCAAAGAGGAGAGACAGTTGCAATGGTCGCAATACTTAAAATATTTTTGATACAAGATTCTGTTTAGGCATCAAGTAGTTAAATTGTTTTTCTGGGAGTTGGAGAGGACACTGGTATTTTAATATAGATTAATTCATTACCATTATAGTAATATTATTATAATTAATTGTTACATGTTTAATTAATCTTTCCATTTAGTTTAGCTATTAAAAATTTGCTAAGTTAAAGAATATTAATTTAAAAAAATATTTGCTTGTTTGCATTATTATTATTAATATTATTATTATATGTTAAGCAGGTTGTCCACCACTGTATCCACAACTATCACAACATCATCTGACTACATTTATTGTAGATACAATTTTCTCCAAAATCATCTTATATTCAGCTGCCATAGCATTTATTTTCTTATTAAATAAATCAATTTGTTAAAATGTGTTTTAGAATGTGGTATACTTAAATCCAACAAAGGCCCAACGATTCTTTCCTTTGTAGGACCAACGAATACAAGTTCGAGGAGTTAAAATTTCTACCTACCATTTCCCAACCGTGCCGACCATTTTCCAACGTTGGGCCAACAATGTCTGCTACTTGGGAGTATAGTTTTCACAATTTTGGTTTATAGTGTCAAAAAAAGACGAACAGAGTGAATATTTAGTAAAAATATATACTTCAGTTTGTTTAAAGTCATAATGTCAACTCAGCAAACCTTTTTTTTAATGATTGATTCCTCCAGAGGTTATATAAAAAAAATTGGAACATATATTTGAAAATATGGAAACGCCCATAATCATTATTTTTTATTTAAATACTACCTTATATTTCTTAACAAATCTTTTATTTAGACACATATTTATCAAATCATGTTAAAAAGTCATACAAAAGTTAAAGATAAAAAAGTCTGAGTTAATGGACAATGATTATTCTTTATATGAGTAGTGAACACAAATACGTAATTCTATATATAAACATAATTATTTTATTACGTACTCTTTTAATATCAATTATATGTTTTAAAATATATGTATGGCAAAGAACTATGGTAGTGCAATGCTAGTCCTAGTTTAGAGCTCCATGTTCAAGTTCATTGAGCTTTTACTTTTTTCAATGAGCGATTTATATTAAGGGTCAAAAATTTAAGACTTTCTATTAGGGTGGCTAGAAGAATAGTTTACGCTTTTCCTTTGAAATGGCTAAATAATAAAGACCACATTAGAACGACTTATGTTTAATTAGCCTATATCATAAATATAACGAAGGATAAATATTTTTGGTTAGCTACAAGAACAATAATTTGCTTACTACTCAAGAAACTATTCTTACTATTATCTACAACAATTTGAATCCAAAACAATCTCAACTCTGAGGTTTAACTTAACAACCACTTTTCGATATAACCACAGCTTTACTGTACAGTTACAAGACTGTAGATATTAGAAATAACAATTATAAAATATGTTACACTAGCAATCAATTTAAACTAATCGCATAAGAATCATCCGGCTTTATCAAAGAGAGATAATTAATTTACAATCTTTCTTGACAAATTAAGGATACCGTAGTATCAAAACAGGTGATTTAACGTCTTCAGTTGAGACCGAAAAGATAATAGAGCCGACAACGATAACAACTACAAACTAACTACAGTACAGTCAGGCTCAGGCAGGCAGGACGGCCGCGGCGGATGAGGATGACAAGATAGAGAGGAAGAGGGAAGACGTAGAGTGAAGGAGAGGGGAGAAGGAGACGGGGGAGAACTGGCGCGGACAGTAGACAGTAGACTTAGACCAGTCTGTCTTAGCGTAGCGTAGTGACTCGTACATTGTGTTAAAAAACAATGATTGGTGCGCCTAGGATAAGGAGTGATCACTCGGTCCCCACGCGCAACTGACATGCGTACACCTCTTAGATACGGTTCTGCGACTGCGTTATGACTCGACGTTCACGCTGGCGCAGGAGGTAGTTTGACTGATGGTTTACGTGGATGTGACCTTGGGCAGTAGACAACAAGGTAAGTGACCAACCACCGTTACACCGCGAGCTAACCTAAAACATAACCTCTCAGAGTTGCTGGAGAATCTAGAGTGGCCAGTGACCTGTAAATCCACAGGTATAAAATGATTTAGCCTAATTGATTTTTTTTTCATTTCAAGCATATTATTTTACAAACAATTAATTGACGAGACGCCCGGGTTATGGGTGAATCAAAATCCTTTGATGATATAACTTGAGAAGAACCAGTTCCCTCCTATCAATTACATTGTTGTACGCTATATATAGGATCTCTTGAAATACAATTACGTTTGATTTATAATAAAACTGTAGTATATTTCACCTGAAATCGTTTAAACACATTTTAGTCAAATCTATTTTTTTCAATTTTGCTAACCCTGCATGCTGACAAGTTTTTCTCTGATTGTGTTAAAAATTAAAATCATTCTCGGTAGAATTACTGATATAGCCTAATTGATTTTACGATCCGATGAATACATTAATTTTTCAAATTGTTATGACTACTATCATGGCTAATTTGGCCATTTGCATTTATGATATTGAGGGAGTTGATATTGCCTTACTGCCTGTAAACATTAAAATCTTGATATAACAATCAATTTACAGTATTAGAACAGGAGCACAGGAGTTTTCTCAAAAGTAATATGGGCGTTTTTGTACTTTCCTTGGTTCAGTTAAACATTGTAAAAGTGATGTTTCAATTTCTTTAGATATGAACAAATACTTTGAAAATCGTCAAAAATTAATCAAATGTCGTTGAAATCTGTTCGTTGCGATGAAATTTCACTAATTAATTGGTTTTAAATGGTCTAAATTTCGTTGAGCGAAACTAAAAAATATATTAATGGACTAGTACGGGGTTATCGTTTGAAGTACGAAATAAGTTGGTTATGATACGTTTGTACACACTTTTTTTCAAATATCTCAATCCAGGATTATTTAAAATACATGATTGAAATCCATCATCACTTAAATCGATGTAATTTTTTACCCAGTATCAGGTCCAATATAGATTTTTAAAAACTCTTCTGAAATTTATAACATTTAGAAACGTAAAAATGATTTGTACACTTATTACTCACGTTTCCATACTCAACGATTTCAAGTGTAACGCTTTTGTGTGACCAAAGGGTTAGGCTAGTTAGCCTGAACAATGATCCGTTGTTAAAGGTCGAGTACAGCTATAAATTAAATGAGTGAATCTTGCAAAGCTTATCAGTGAATGCAGCAACAATTGACCTAAAGTAATAAACCGATATGCACTTTTGCAATGATGGGGGATGCTCTTTTCTTCGAGATAAGACTGAAGTTCATAAACAATCAGCGCGTTTACGTTTATATAACATTGTTGAAAATCTATAATCAATGATTTCAGTACTCGTGTATTATGAAATAGTTACCGTACTTTTCTCGCTCAGGATTAAAAAAAATAATTTTGGGTTTCTATTCGGTTTCCCTACCTTAGGTGTATAAAAACAACGCTTGTAGAAAAACATTTTATAAATAAATACATGGCGCTAGTTGATGTGTTACAGTGGAACCTCGATATTAACACCCTCGATAACAAGAGCACTGTGTGATTCTTGTTACCTTGATATACGACGTCCAGTGTCACTAGGATGGCTGCGAGCTGTTGATATGTTAATTTTGAAGGCAAGTCTAGTTTTAATTCACATCACCACTCGCAGACACACTCGTGATTCTGTATTTTATCCCATGGTTTTTTTTTACTTTAAGTAAATATGCAAAAATCTCTCAAGCCTTTCCATTGAACAAAACTAAGTTCACGTTTTATTCGGTCTTGTTCTATGCATAAGTGTTATCGGATTCGACCGCTGACGTATTTGAATACGGAAGAACGTTTGGAACGACAAAAAACGTCATTGATACGAAAAGGGGCTGGACCGAAGGGGGATAACGATAGGGAAACAAGCCGGTGACATATAGAGTTACTAACACATGATCTATCATCGACTGGTCGACGGTCAGGTTTCAACATTGCTAACCCCCAACAAACACAAAGTCAAGCATGTTGACGGAAGTCTAAAATGTATGTAATTAGTAAAACTTCCCTGTCGTTAATGTTTCAAAAGTTGATCGTTATAAGAAATGTTTTTATTTTACGGCACTTTCTATCAAATGATTTAGAAAACTTATTCACTACTTGATATCATAGTGTATGACTTTTCGGTCTTATTATCGCATTAAGAAAATGGTCATATTTTATCCTAAAAACTAACTGAGGTACTGTATTTCACCCTCGCATGAAGAAAATAGCGTCGTCAATCTGTTAATACTGGGGACAAAAGCAATTACTTTGTATGATGTACGTTTCTACTGCCCATTGGTCATCCAAGGTCCAGTCAAAAACGAAATTCCAAGCACGTGAGTAGACCCCAGGCGCCAAGGTCCCCTCTTGGACAAGTGTTTGGCATTGACAATTAGGAACACACCCAGACTTTATGGTCAAACCCATTTGCTATGGGTTTTGTCCAAGATCAGTTGAACGTTAAGCTTACTATTGTGTGACCTATGCTATTTTTCCAACGGAACTCCTATTTCAAAACGTACATTGAATAATAAGTAGTATACATTTTGTTACTAAATTAGCAGATTCAAATTATGTTTGACCCCTATTTCTTTCTTCATCATGAGTTTGTAAGGATTTCAAAATGTTAGCTTAAATGTGTCCTCGGTTTAGTCAAAATTTTCTTTTTATAAACAACGATATTGTTATTAATAAATTTCTCTACGTATAGGTTATTATTGTTTAAAAAATTACGTTACGGTACGTACATAAACTTAAAATATTTGAATATAATTTTTCAAAACTTAAATTTTCAATAACCTTTTAGAACCTTTTTTATTCATATGAAACTCGATGTTCAAACGAATTAAGAAATGAATAAAAATACTCTAGTTACGTGTTTGGGTCATATTCATAAAATGTAGCCTATTGCCTATATGATTCGAGACAATTTTTTAACAATACAGTTTTACGTAATAAATTGGTTATAATAGTAATGATTCCAACCAATGTGTACTATTTCAATAAATAAAAAAAACATGTATATGTCCAATCTACTGTTTTAACATGTTTAACACTATGGTACTTGGTAAGGCACAAACCATTGCCTTTGGATACAGAACGTAGACTGTTTTAAAATATAAACTAAATCCTGTTTTGTTGAATGGCTCCTGACCCGAACTAGCTTCAGTTCGAGAATATCGACTATTTGCTATTTTTGAACCAAAATAAACTTGAAGGGGAGACAAAAAATACCAATAACAAAACAAAAATGCAATAATATTTTATATTATCAGGGGACTGTGTGTTAAAACACGGTTAAAACCTATAGTGTGAGTTTGGGAATTTATTTAGTCATGCACAATTCGAGGGTTTCAAATCGGTTTTATCAAGATTGGAACTGCCTTCGAATATTGCCTTCGAGAAAGAGATTAAGGAAAAAATATTCGTAGCTACATCATGTAACTTACGAAACTTAGCGTCTCCACCACCGAAAGCGACTGTAAGATGTGAGGCACAAATACAATGGCCTCTTGGCATACCTTCGCTACTTTCACTGAATCTTCCGTTATCTCCTGAACTTGGGATTCCGGGCAAACGCTGAAACTCTAACCTATTATAAGGAAACCCCATACACACTAGACCTAGCGTGACAAATCTTAAAAACAGAGGAAATTGCTTAATTTAGGAAAAAGAAAAAACAAAATATGAGTGCATTAAAAAAAATATGCGTGATTTCCACAACCTAAAATTATGTTAGGAGTCTTCATCAGTGGTAGCCATTATTGGATTTTAGTCCCATGAGAGCAATGTTATATTTTACAGAATATACCATCATTTGAATCAGTATGCGGGTGTTATTTATAAAGTTATAGTTTTAAACATTTATAATTAGGTTTATAACATAGAGTACACTAGGGAATCAAGAAATTATATTTCAAATATTTGTTTTTATATTTTCTTAATTAATGATCATTAGCTTATTAAGTGGAGGGTTATTATGCCAGGTAACCCGTTCGGCGCTGGAGAGACGCGGCGCTCGGGAGACTCGGCGCTCGGGAGACGGAATCCATAAGCTCGGCCTCTATGATTTTTAGACACTGGTATAACCGATTTCCGTGGTGAACGACGTTAATTTTGGGCAACCATTTTGTCAAAGCATAAGCCTACTTAAGATGAGAAAGGAATGAGGTTCTAATCCCTCAATTTGAAATATACTACTAATACTAAATAAATTCCTATAGAAAATAGGTTCTATAGGCCTGTACCTATAACTTTTATTTTAAGACATTAAAAACTATATTTTCTTTGCCCACTATAAAAATGCCAGCTCACCCCCTGATATTCAACCCCCCTCCTCAAGCAAATAATGCGTTTGTAATATTTGCTGTTTTACTGTTTATTGATTCAACTTGGATTAACAACTTTCCCTTTCCAACTAAACGTAAGATCACATAGCCTGTAACTTTATTTAGAGTAATTTCTTGAAGATTAGGTTCTATTTTTCAACAAACTCGTTGCAATAAAAACCACTGGTTTTCGTACCTACTTTTTGAAGAACAGCTGACTTTCGATAACACAACATATGGATCAACTTCTAAATATTTTAAGATTGTAAAGAATCTGTGAATTGTGGTACACTGGGCCACGAATCCAGCTTTTACATGGTTGGTAACTGAAATCAAACTCATACCATTGAACTCCAGTAAGAAAACGTAAGAGCACGAGGAGGTTTGGATGAAAACACAAGTGCAAAGAGAAGAGTTTAGAGTTCTAACAATGGTTAACGCGGCTGAAGGAACAGTCGACGATTTGCTAATTAAATTAACAATCCCACTAACCCACACGGTGTTTGACATTCTAAGGAGAAAGCCAGTTGTCTTTTGGTACAATACCACACTTTCTTCCTCAACAAAACTGTTATACGATACTGGTGTTTATATAATATTGTTTATATAACATTGCATTTAAGTATCTATTGAAATTCTATATGGTTTTAGGAATGTAATTTAATTTATGGAAAATAATCTCTAGTATAAAACGGTTCTAATATTTTCTTTTACCAAAATACGTCTATCTGGTTTTAAAGCATGATTTTAAAAGTTACTAAGATTGTATACATTATTCGAATAATTTCTGGGAAAGAAAGTTTTAAAGAAACTAAAAATCACTTAATAAGATATTTTATTTGATCGAGTGTTGTTTGAGCTCTTTTCGCCTCGAAAGATCGTGGGAATTTAGTTTGTAGAGACAAGCGAACCCCAAAACCTGACCTTTGGAGTTAAACTGCGTAAATAACGGACGATTCCGAGAACCGTGGAAAGGTGAGTTGTCATGCTGATGGTGCTAATCCCGAGAATGTGGATACACGCAACACACTATACCCTGTATACACAAACCTAGTGGTTCCCCAACTATGGGAAGATTGATCTCTTCCCATGTTTAATGTTTGATCACATTAAAAATATGTCTTATCCGTACTCGTAGACCATGTGGACGGGCAAATGCAAGGTTAAAAGACGCCACCAACCTCTTACAAAAAAGAAAAAGAAAAAAAGAAAAGCTAAAGTTAAATAGTAAGCTGTAAACTTCCTGTTAGGACCATTTGAAAGGGTTTGAGTTATAAGGGGTTTCTTATATTATCATTTTAAGATTTTTATCTTTAGGAGTACGTATCTACGCAACTAACTTCAAACTAACTAAGAAACGCATTTACTTTCAAATATACAGGGTGTTCAAAAAGGTGGGGACATAATTTAATTATTGATTTCTTGGGTCAAAATAAAGAGAAAATCACGAGTAGGCCTAAATGTTTTTTTTCAAAAACCACTTCGTTAACCAGGTATCCGCTATTTAGTTTTTTTTTTTACATAAACATTATAAGCCTATCTTTGAATTTTTCAACCGATTTTTATGAAACTTGTTATGTATGCTAAGGTAGAAGAGACCCATGTTATGAAAAAAAATTCAAAATGGCGGCCATTTTAAATTTTAATACAGCCTAAAATACTCAAAAATTGCTGGTTTTATGAAAAAAAAATTAAATCACACTTTTATTTTCATTTTTAATTAACTATCAATCGATACCAAGTTAAAAAAGAGAAGAAATGGCTGAAATATTACGATTTTTAGTTGTAAAATGAGGTAGAATAAGGCAGAAGCTTTACGGTTTCAGTGATATGTATAGTTTCCAGTCTACCGTTATATACTATACTTAAAAATCTGCTCGCAAAATTGTGTTCGGTCCTAATGGAGTAAACTGAGTTAGATTAGTCATTCGCGATGCAGATCATCCTATCGGCGAATCTTTTGAAGATAAAATTTACGTAATTTTACCGCTTGTAAAAGTACATGCTGGCAGATAAACTGATAATAAAATGCAATTTAGCACCAGGCATTTCAGAATGAGGTGAGTTTTTATGGTGTCTCTCTTTAAATATATTTTGGGATTTAATAATGAAGTAATCACTTTTAAGAACCGTACTTCAAATTGAATTTAATTTAAAAAATTGTTTTTAGTGGAATAGAGACTGTAGACCATTATCATTAAGCCTGTTTGAGAGAGATATAGGCCTAGAGATATTTACGACGCCTTTGCACACATACACATACTAGGGTGTGTGTTTTAGTTTGAAGATGAGTTAATCACGAGTTTTAAATGGACGAGATGACAACTTTAGCTTATTAGTGCAGTTTTGCTCTGAGTGGTGAATATGGGAGTATTTGCAGCAAACCTACAAATTATAGGAACCACGACATAACCTTGAGTGTCATAACCTTATAGGTCCTTGAGTGTCATCTACACATCGTTTTTCTAAAAGAGTACTTAGGTGTGCTGCTAAAAGGTACTACCATTTCTTTTTGTTTAGTTGTACAAATCCTACGATAAAAGATTTAATAAAAAGCAATATAATGTTTATTCCCCAAAAGATGACATGGGAACCGACCTATTGTGAAGCACTAACATGTTGGTAACTGATATATATAGAATAATAATATAACTCGTCAGATTGTTAGTATTTTTACACTCGATTCAGTGTACAAAAAAACTTGTTAAAAAGGTCAACAAAAATAAAAATCTATTGATTTACACTTTTTGTCAAACTCTAATAAAAATCGGAGAATCTTTACGTAGGCTATGCACTCAAACATATCCTTTAATCTATGATACTATATACAATATCATTTAGCTTCGGAAACAAAAAACGGAAATTTACAATGGTTCTGAACCTAGATATTACTTTGAAGGGTTAAAGACTTTTCCTAAGAGAAATTTGTAAAAATATTTCTTGTCTCAGGTTTATAAACATCAGATACACGATTTCTTATGCGTTGTAAGAGTTTGGCGGACTTTTTTCAACCTCATTATTATGATTATAATTTCATTAATAAAAGGAGAATGTTACGTAATTTTACGTGAACCTGAATATGAGTGGTAGATGAATGCGGAATGAAGTGAGATGACCAGTGTGGCTTTGTTATTGAATATGATCAGTTGTTTTTTACCCAGGACTGTTTGTTTAACATTTAATGATAAAGGTTAGTGGGGCAAGGTTTAAAATATAATATGTGCAAGTATGTTAACTTCAAATGTGTGCAAGTATACGTTAAGAACAAAAACATGAATGTGCACAGATGATAATTATTATAAGTATGTAAGAAGAGGATCAGTTCAACAATCATAGTTAATGGTTTTAAAGTTTAATTTATGAGGAAAAAAAACAAACCAATACCATTCTAATTAGATTTAATCCATATATAATATAGTAAATATTTCCTTACGAACGTTTTTTTATTGCGCTGCAAATATTTTTTACCGTTCAACTTTTTCTTGTAAAACTGATTCGTAAATCTTGTATAATTAAAGTGCCTTACTTTTCTACTTTTAGAAATCTAGAATTATTGAGCCAAGGCAATTGAATGCAATTGACCCGGAGTGCAGTTTTTCCCCGACAGATATGACTATTTAAATTTTAAATAATTTGACAGCGAATTTGTTGTATTGAATTACATAACAACATATATGACAGCGGGCAATTATTGTACAGTACGTTGAACCACAGACAATATGAACGTATCACGTACACAATTATGTTTGATCTTATCTTAGATGCACCGATGACCCACATTGAAACGGTAACTGAACGCTGGAAATTTAAAATTTAAATAGCTCTAACGGCTAACGCCATTATAGGTTGTAGGTCGTAGTGGTTGTAGTCAATATACCGGAAACCTTAAATCCTTTGGCCTGGCTAAATGATTAAATTTATCTTTCATTGGTTTCGAGTTTTATTTACATGTAGGTTATCCTTCCCACGCTGGGTTTCCGTTACTATGTTGTCAACATAGAATAATGAACATCATTAACCAGATATTATATTTCAAATTCAAATTTTCTGCTATGTCTTCCTCTGTCGCAAAGGTTCAGGTTCAAATCCCGACAAATACGAATTATAGCTATGTGTTGGTTGATGTTGAGACCCACTGATTCAGTGTTCATCTAAATTTAAATGTACATATTTGTAGAAAACATCAAACAAAATGTCTCGCAAGTGAGAAGGACTTTCAATGCATCAGAAATCTCTTATCATTAAAAGCCATTCTGATCATTTTTGAACCGTAACTAAAGAATGTTATCTGATTGATAAATAAAATAAAAGTAAAAGATAAGTTGTCATAAAATAGTCTGATGTGCTTATGTAATACATGTATGACAATGGTTTATTTATTTTTATGGGGGTTGTATAAAGTGGCAGAATATTTCGGTTCTGGTGGAGAACATGCCACTTGAGGTAGTTTTAATAACAACTCTCAGAACGTAAAACCGCCCAGAACCCAATTTCTAAGACCTCGGTCGTCCGATTGACGTCATCAAGATATCGGCCGTAAGAGGATGCTGGATTGTCATTAATTGGTTATAACACCCAAATGCTTGCACCGATTTTAATGAAATTTGGCACACAAGTGCTTGAATACAATATCTCAGCTCAGGTTGTCAATGGACGAGTTTTATCAAGTCGTTTAAAAATAGCGGTCATCCAAATCTAAAAGAATTATGATAAAATAGGGGGGAATTGTTATAAATTAAAATAACTATAAAATGTAAATGAAATAATAGAGTGGGTTCATTCAGGAAAGAACGTTTTAATACAAGAAATATTAACCTAAAAAATACAATTGTCTACAAACAATGAAGGTACTTTAAACAAATGAGTATTGTAGCGGGCTTAACGGGTTCTTTACATTAAAAACTTGGCGATTTTATAATAACTATTTATTTACACTAATTATTCTATATTTACAGATATTAGAATTACCTAACACCTAACTAACCCTATCTAACCTAGCTAAAGCCTATTCTTATTTACAATGATTCTACTTACAGCTAACCTTTACAGGATTTATCACTTCTGTTACAACACTGTCACTACACTGTCACTAGAGTCACTACACTGTTACTCTCACTGTCACTGCCACTAGCACTAGCACTGGTCACTAACACCGACGGGCGCTTGCTGCGACGATTCTCGGAAGGCTCAACTAAACTCAACTGCCGTGTGCCGGAAGACGGTCCCTTATATAAGTTTGCCGTGGAACATTCTGGAGACCCCTGGTAGCCTAGACAAAGGTGTTTACGCCGTAGAAGTGTAGAAGGTTCTAGGGCCCCTAATGAGGTAGTCCGTTGACATGGGTCTATTGTCTATCAGTGGTGCGCTAGGAGAAACCCGTGTAAACAAACAACCCTTTTGAGACGGCGCCTGGCTATTGTTGCGCGGGGCTCCTGACTTGTAACACTACCCCCTCCTTAAGACTGTTCTGTCCCAGAACAGATTTCCCCTGAAGCTTGCGATCTTCTGGTCCACCGGAGGTTCCCCATGGGTTGTATACGCAGACCACAATTTCGACGCCAGTGTCCTTAAAAAGTTCCTGCACCATATTTCTCACAATCCTCCATTCCAGTCCGTCATAACCACATCCCAGCCTTGGAATAGCAAGCTTTTTGATTCCAATCCGAAGAAGCTTGTCTCGCAGGTCTTGCAGGCTTTTCTTCAACGATTCGTAGGAGGGCTTCTTACTTGACGTTTCCTTCGTAACGAGGTAGAACAAATGCTGGCCGTTGCGCTTCAGGTGAAGAGTCGTGCCAATGGTGGGGCTCTGCCGCTCAAGATCTTCGGTCCCTCCAAACTTTTTCCTGAAGACTGTGGCTATACCTCGCGACGCTCTCAGGTCTTCTGCTACGCAGTGTGCCAAGGCATATTCCACTGGCAAGGTGAAGAGGTCCTTGTATAACGGCCTCGGTTCTTCATTTCCACGTTTCTCAGGCATGACGTCTTTTGGCTCGGTCGACAGGTGACGAACTTGTTCCTCTCTTTGGCCATGATCTCCTTTGTAGCGTGCAAGCCTGTTGAAATGGACTATCTTTGGTTTGCCGTTTGGTTGCCTCTTAATCCGGTAGATGACATCGTTTAGACGGGAAATAACTTCATAGGGTCCTTCCCATGAGTTCTGGAGTTTAGGTGAATATCCACGACGCCTTCGGGGATTATGTAGCCACACGAGGTCTCCAGGTGTGAACCCTCCTTTCTCGGCCTTCACGTCGTACCTCTCCTTCATCCTGTCACTTGCTCCAGATATGTTGCGACGAACTTTCTCATGTATCTCGTCCATCCTCTTCCTCAGATCCGATACGTAGTCCTCGCCAACCACACACTCATCTGGCTTCAATCCATACTGCAGGTCGCATGGAAGGCGGAGCTCTCGGCCGAAAACTACGTTGGCTGGAGTCTGGCCGGTGGTTTCGTTGACAGAACTCCTATAAGCAAGTAGGAACAGGTGCAGGTATTGGTCCCAGTCCCGCTGATGTTCGGAGACAACTTTTGACAGATATCTTCCCATTGTCCTGTTCATGCGTTCTACCATGCCATCTGATTGTGGATGAAGAGGTGTTGTTCGAGTCTTCCGGATACCAAGAACTTCACACATTCTAGAGAATACCGCTGACTCAAAATTTCTTCCTTGGTCAGAATGAAGTTCGAGTGGGACGCCAAATCTGCTCACCAATTCTTTGATTAATATATCTGCAACAGTTACCGCTTCCTGGTTAGGCAGTGCATAGGCCTCTACCCATTTGCTGAAGTAATCCATTGCAACCAAAATAAATCTATTTCCAGATTCGGACATGGGGAACGGTCCTGCTACGTCAATGGCGATGCGCTCAAACGGGGCACCTACATTGTATTTCCTCATTGGGGCTTTTCGTTTGTTGACAGGACCATTTGATGCTGCGCAGGTCGCACACCTTCTGCACCAGTCTATGACGTCATCTTTCTGATTAGCCCAGTAGAAGCGCTCCCTTACTTTCGCCAGTGTACGATGAACCCCTAGATGGCCTCCAGAAATTCCATCGTGCACTTCTCTTAGCACTTCAGGAACCCTCTTCCTTGGAATTATTAGTTGGAGTTTTCGGTGTCCCCCTTCCTCCGATTCGACGACTCGCTTCAAAACTCCTTCTTCCATTAAAATCGAGTTCCACTGCGCCCAGTAGGTCTTGACGTTCTTAGACAATGGGGCAATATCCTGCCACGACGGTCTTCCTTTATTGTCCATCTTCCACTGCATGACGTGCCTTAGGTCTGGGTCTTCCTTCTGGCCCTCTGACAGTTTCTTACTGTCCCATTCGTCGTCAACGGCGGTCACGCGATGAACTGATGCACTTTTGTCTTCCTTGCGTGTGCAGTGCACGCAGTTGTCCCCGCACGGTCTTCTAGATAGTGCATCTGCATTCCTGTGGCTCGGTCCCGCACGATGGATTGATTCGAAGTCATATTCTTGTAACCTTTCTAACCATCTTGCAACCTGTCCTTCTGGAGACTTAAATCTTAGCAACCACATGAGTGCGGCATGGTCCGTTCTCAAGAGAAACCTCCTTCCATACAGGTACTTATGAAAGTGTTCTATAGACTTAACCACTGCGAGAAGATCCCTCCTGGTGACACAGTAATTACGCTCAGGCGCTGACAGGACCTTACTGAAGTATCCGATCACATGTTCTTCTCCATCTTGAAGCTGAGAAAGGACTCCTCCAATGGCTGTATTGCTGGCGTCCGTGTCTAGTATGAACTTTCCGTCTGATCGTGGGTAGCTCAAAATGGGTGCGCTGCATAGTTTAGTCTTCAGCTCTTCGAAAGCTTTCTCGCAGTCGTTATCCCAAACAAAGGTCCTCTTGTCTTCGGTCAACTTGGTTAGTGGTTTTGCAATATTAGCAAATCCCTTAACAAATTTCCTGTAGTAAGCGCACAGCCCAAGAAAGCTTCTAACCTGGTGTTTATCCTGAGGTATTGGCCACTCGGTGATAGCTCTGATCTTCTCCGGATCCACAGACACTCCTTTGTCTGATACGACATGGCCGAGGTAATTGACCTGTTTGCGGAACAAGTTGCACTTCTTTGGGTTTAGCTTCAGATTAGCCATCCGCAGTCGCATGAAGACATTCTCTAGGTTCTTCAGGTGGTCTTCGAAGGATTTGCCTACGACGATAATGTCATCCAAGTAAACCAGGCATGTCTCCCATGACAATCCCCTGAGGACGTTCTCCATAAGCCTTTCAAAAGTAGCAGGGGCATTACAAAGTCCAAAAGGCAGCACAGTGAATTGCCAAAGTCCTGTCCCAATAGAGAACGCTGTCTTCTCCTTATCCTCAGGAGCGAGCCCGACCTGCCAGTAGCCACTTCTGAGGTCTAAAGTTGAGAATATTCTACATCCTCCCAGAGTGTCGAGTGTGTCATCAATCCTGGGGAGAGGGTAGCTGTCTTTCTTGGTGACATTGTTGAGAAGGCGGTAGTCTACGCAAAATCTCGTTGAGCCATCCTTCTTTTTCACCAGTACTACAGGTGACACCCAAGGGCTGCTAGAAGGCTCGATGACACCATCCGCTTCCATCTCCTTTATGATCCTCTGGGCTTCGTCACGTTTTGCCAGTGGGAGTCGTCTAGGGGCCTGACGTATAGGTTTTGCATCTCCGGTGTCTATCTTGTGCTGTACTATATTTGTTCTTCCTCTAGGGCCGCTTCCGTACTCGAAGACATCTTGCCATCTGGTAATAAAGTCCCTTATTTTCGCACTTTGTTGATGCGTTAGATCCTGACAGGTGCTCTCCACGAAATTCTCCAGCTCCTTCGGCAATCCATTAGGGGATGGCGGACATGATTTTAGTTGACGTTCCACTGAGTTAACAGCCACGCACGTTCCGATCTTCACTCCTCTTTTTATTGCCACAGGGAAACCATTCAAGTTCATCAGTCGCACCGGATTTTCGTGTCCCAAGTTAAATAAGGATCTGGCGACAAAGACACCACGACCAAGCTGGGATTCACTGTCACTTGCTGGCTCCAGTAGAACACTTTGCCCACTAGTCCAATCTCCTTCGACAGCAGCTTTAACGATGACCTGGCTGCGCGCTGGTAGCGTTGTGTCTTCCAGTAGAAGTACGCGTGCAGCGATATCCTTCCCACGCCGAAGTATGACATCTTCGTCTCCGAGAGTCACTAGTCCTCTTGACATGTCCAATTTCAGTCCGTACTTCACCATTATGTCAGTTCCTAAAATCACGTCCTCGTCTATGTCGGCAACTAGTGCGCAATGTTTAAATACGCAGCCGCCGATGTGGAAGGTAGCAACCGTCTGCCCATAGACCTGAGCCAGCTGACCTGTAGCTGTACGTAGAGACCATGATGTTGGTGAAATATCTTCAGTCGACACAGTGTTGGGATTCAGGATGGTCATAGTCGCCCCGGTGTCCAGAAGACAGCTTTGGAGACGCCCGTTCACCTTTCCGTCTATGTAGAAACTGCTTGACTGACTTCCAAGTGTAGCAACTTTAATACTTTTCCTCGGGGCTTTCAAATCGCGGGCTGACGGTTGCCCCTTTCCATCAACCCTCCTTAGTTTTCCTGTTCCGGTTCTGATGTGGTTGAAGGACATTTACTCCTGGGATGTCCCATCTGTCCACAGCTCCAACAGCGTATCTGCCGGCGACGTGTTTTTAGCGCCTCCAGAACTCTTTTCACCAGATCCTCGATGTCAAGTGGAGATGTAGTTTCTGCGTCTGCCACACGGACTCGGGCCTGTCCTCTCACCGACTGCCGTACAGCCTCGAACTCCAGTGCCTGTGTCAATGCGTCACTCAGTGTTTTTGGTCTGGCGAGCTTCACTGCCTGTTGAGTCTCAGGTTCACGTAGTCCGTCTAGGAATTTATCAACTGCCAAACTCTCGTAGACATCATCCGTGACCGATGGATAGGCGTTTCTCACCAGGCGAGCAATGTCGGCTTCAAACTCCTGAAGTGACTCGCTGGGTTTCTGGATCCGGTTCCGCAGTTGAGATCGGTAGAGCTGGTCCATGTGTCGATGCCCAAAGCGCATGTCCAATCTCTTCACTAGTTCTGGGAAATTCTTCCGCTCCACCATTGGCATAGCATGCAGAACAGCTAATGCATCGCCCCGTAGTGCAAGGCACAGTGCTGAAGCCTTTGTCTCCTCGGTCCACCCATGGACCATAGCCGCTGTCTCGAAGAGAAGCATGTAGTCCTCCCAGGGGGTTTTGCCATCGAAGTGAGGAACGATGTTCTGAGGGGCAACGGCAGCAATGGTGGGCGCTGGCCTGGAGATCGTCTCTAGGGCGTTATCCTGCTGAAGTTCGCCAGTGCTAGCCGATGACGCAGGTGTGAAGCTAGCCGATGACGCAGGTGTGAAGCTCCCCGATGCAACCATCTCCTGCCTAAGCTTAACTAACCTATCTTCTAGATTTTTTTCTATACAATTAAATTTCTCATCTATTTCATTCATCCTACTTTCTAAATCATCAACTTTGCTAGAATACTCATCTAACTTGTTTAGCATTTTTGATTCTACATTTGACATTTTTGTTTCAATATTAGCTTCAAGGTTTTCTAACGCTTTACTAGTTTCTGACATTTTTGACTCAATGCTAGCTTCTAGGTTTTTGCTATTTTCTGACATTTTAGACTCGATATTAGCTTCTAGGTTTTCTAACGTTTTACTAGTTTCCGACATTTTTGACTCTAGGTTTTTAAGCATTTTGTTCATATCAGATGTTTCAAATAAAAAGTTATCTGGGTCTTCACCCGCATCAATTAAAGCTTGTTTAAGGCGTGCCTGAAGGGCTGATTTAGTTCCACTAGTATCTAGATCTCGTTCTTCTAATTCTCTCCTAAGATCAGCTACTTTTAACTCATCAAGTTTCACACCTTTGAAAGCCATTTTTATGCCAAACAATTAAAATAATTCTACAATAAATGACTTTTCTTTGTAAACAAATTTACAACACAAATTACTAATATGTAACAAAGACCCTGAATCTTAATATTATCTAATACAACTAAAATTAATCTCAATATTTTACAATTAAAATCGCCAAAATAATGCCGCTTTCTGACACCAATTGTAGCGGGCTTAACGGGTTCTTTACATTAAAAACTTGGCGATTTTATAATAACTATTTATTTACACTAATTATTCTATATTTACAGATATTAGAATTACCTAACACCTAACTAACCCTATCTAACCTAGCTAAAGCCTATTCTTATTTACAATGATTCTACTTACAGCTAACCTTTACAGGATTTATCACTTCTGTTACAACACTGTCACTACACTGTCACTAGAGTCACTACACTGTTACTCTCACTGTCACTGCCACTAGCACTAGCACTGGTCACTAACACCGACGGGCGCTTGCTGCGACGATTCTCGGAAGGCTCAACTAAACTCAACTGCCGTGTGCCGGAAGACGGTCCCTTATATAAGTTTGCCGTGGAACATTCTGGAGACCCCTGGTAGCCTAGACAAAGGTGTTTACGCCGTAGAAGTGTAGAAGGTTCTAGGGCCCCTAATGAGGTAGTCCGTTGACATGGGTCTATTGTCTATCAGTGGTGCGCTAGGAGAAACCCGTGTAAACAAACAACCCTTTTGAGACGGCGCCTGGCTATTGTTGCGCGGGGCTCCTGACTTGTAACAGTATTAAATGAATTAAGGTTTTCCAACTTCCGCAAAAAAATAAACAAAATATACATAATATAACATTATGAGTACGCAAATATAATGAAATCTCATTTCGCGGCCAATGGCCCTCACGTCATGGGCATAACAGGGTACACAATAGTCCCCTTTTTTACACAGACGCACGAAGAGCACCGTGTCTTACAGACACCGGAGTTAAGTTCTTCACAACTTTTTGAGGCCTCAGGAATGGTTGACCACACTAGTGAATAAATTTGTCACATTCTTTCCATAATGTGTAGGTGATGGAGGCGTAAAGTTGGTTTCCAAACAGTGCATTCACATCGTAGCTTGCAGAGTAGCTCGCTTCACATGCTGACATGGTGCATTCTTCTCTGGTGGAATGTTCTCAATACTATAGATATGTTCTTGCTAATAAAAAGTACACGTCTACAGTCATTAACGCTGTTAATATTTGATGTTATGTCATATATAAGTACAACAAGTCTTTGGATTGGTATCATAACAGACTCATCATCAGGATTGCCACCAGCCAACAAAAATTAAATTTTCATTTGCCTTTTGAAATTGAGTACATGCTTGATTTCATTTACTCTATATCAAAAGTCAGATGGTAATTTTAGTGGTAATATTAAAAACACTTTACAGCAGTAACCTAAGTTAATTCATTGTCGTCGGTCCATATTCACAAAATTGATACAAAACACTATAAATGAATGCAACTACAATATTTTTTTATTCGTCAAATTCATAAAGTTGTCTGTATTAAAAAGGGAAAATAATAGTAAGGCACAAAATTTATTCTATTCTTAGATTTTCCCATTACTTAACTTTTAGTTATTATGTGAAACTGATGGTCTAAAAACAAGTGGCCCTAATAGTAACATTATGACAGGCCACCTTTGAAATAGTTTTATCAAGATGATAGAAAGCTATTAAGTACCTCAAACAACCAACTTGAGATATTGTTTTCGACACTTCACTATAACACCTTAGTGTGTTTTTAAATCATAGCTTTTTTATTTTAAAACGTCGTTTAAAATGTTACAAGTATAAGTATAAGTAACATGTATTTCATTTCAATTACTACACCTTAATATTGAAAGTGTTAGTTATAAACCAGTCCTAAACACCCTACATTTAGACACTGAAGTAGAGTAGAGCAATATTATGTTACATTTTGTCTCCGAGTTTGACGAGAGTTCATGAGCATTTCCTCTGCACGATCTGCCATACAGGTCGAGGTCCCCATTAACTCTAATAATACTAACTACTATCTTTATGAGAACTGTAGTGCACCTAACAGCTTACTTCGACCAGAGAAAGTACCACAATCGTATTGTTAAACACCCAGGAATTTACTTAAGATCGTTTTTACTCGTAACTTATAGACTGTTCGAGGTGTTAAGTCTCAAGAAGTTTGAAATCCTCGACTACGAGACTTCGTTCAAGCAAACACAGAACCAAACAAAATGTTATTGACCACGTTATAAGAAAATAATCATTTAACATTACCCAACATTTAAGCCCGGGAAGAACTCAGTCTAACGGTCATATTTAGTAGTTTGGATGCATGTACACGAATGCCAAAATTAGCCAGCTTTCCAAAGCGAACTAGAATGGAATGTCTATCCATTTTTATAGATTGGTCCATAGCTTCGAGTTCCGCCCGGGTCATAAGCCAATGTGCGCATGAGATCACACTTTGATGGCCACTGTACGCAACAGATCACATAATTTTACAGCTGTGCACAATTCGACCGTTCATTCATCAACAAATGTTAACCTTGAACAAACAGTCACCCACAACTAACAATAAGGAAAAATCAAACCCTAATGACTTTTCACAGTCACTTTGATGCCAAAATCGCGATAACGAACAACTAGGCGCTTCCGCTGTTCGCGTGTGTGTTGATTTTCACATGGAAATCTATTTCGCCGTTATGAATCGATTCCTGTCGCCTAGTTCATTTCACGGATTCCATCACAACGCCGGTCGCTGGAATGCCGCGGTCCGTTCAAATTATGGGAGTGTTTCTGTCTGATTTTGCACATGATTTTGGCACCGATGCCTCCTTACGGCTAGTTTTCACACGTTTCAGAACTGTCCGTACAGTTTGTCATGCAAGTGCGTTTTAGTGCTCTTTATGGAACTCAGGTGATGGAAGAGGAGTGAGTATTTTTATTTTTATACATGTTAAAATAATAAAAACCCCCTACAATTTCTAGTTTTCAATGCAAGAGGCATCATCGAAGAATTGTAGTTTTTTTTTATAAATTCCAAACTTTATTACTGACCAAAATTAAGCGATGTTTTGTGATCTTTATAGATTTTATTAAGCTACATCTGAAACTTGCATTTATATTAATTGTCATGAAACAATTTTTAATCGAACAGAAGCTATAAATAATTTAATACACCTAGTGTTTGGATGGAACTCCAATCATAGTTTTTATCCAATGTTGCACTTAATGTTCCACTAAGGGGTGATTGCAGTAAGGAGTGGTAGCTATCATGGGCACCAGCAGATGACTAGGAGGACATGGCTCCCTTGAGGAAAACTATAGTTAAAAATTAACCAAGCTCTGTGAGACTTTAAATTACTCAATGCATCCAAAATTAAATAAATATGATATGGTGTAACTCTAATTAACTTATGTAAAGTAATACATAAAAAACGTAGAATTAAAATAACAAAACCCAACCCTTAATAAATAATAAGTTATGTTAGAAAGAACGCATGTTAGAAACGTGTCGAACGATCGGACAAGTGATTTATGCCTATTGTCAGTACATACAAACACAGTCAAACAACACGTATATAGAAATAAAACGTTGTTCGGACTGAAATGGATAAGTGGTCATGAAATAGAGTAGTATCCAGTGCTTGATTAGATTAAGATGTTTTTAATGGGTGACAGATATCCAGCATATATATTATTTATAAAAAAAAATGTCTTTTCTCAATTTTTACCTAGGTATTAATTTGTTTACGTTGCTTAGATTAATTAAAAGTGTTCTCAAAGACTGCAGAAACTTGAATTTGGATATTGTAAACGTTTTTTGAAGATATATTAAGTTTTTACACAGTGCAAAACACGTTTAAAGGGTTTTATAGTAAAATTGGTTGTGAGGGAAGGCCTTTGACCAAACCCCTGGAACAATTACACTAGTTTCTACCCCCTTCTATTACTACAAGTCCTACAATTTCTTAATATCTCTAAAACATTAGCTAAGCCATTTCCATAATATTATACAATTACTGTGTATGAACATGATTGTAATAAACGGTATTAGTAAACTGACACATACCTTCTACCATTAGATTGTCAACAACCATTATCAAAGGTAAGCGATGGGAGTAACTATGATATTTTATAGGGGAAAATTACAAATGTTGCAATAACTGTTGAACCGTAAATTTTACAGCAATGAAAGTTAATCCATGATTTTCAGAATTTAAAAGTCTATAACATACTACATTTTTATCAAAATAGTTCTAGAAATGTTATTTCAAATTCGATTTTTCTATAGTTTTATGGGTTCTTATTGAAAAATTGCAATTAAATATCAAACCTCCTAAAATGATAAATATATCTGGAGATACTATGAATTAGTACATGCATACCAGATGTCATAAAAATTGGATGACACACGCAAAGACACAGACTTCGAAAACCTCTTTTTGGGGTTCAGGGAGACCCAACACGGATGATTTATCCACTCAAAACTCAAACTCGAAAATTTTGATGAAACAATACAGTCTCCATATACTATAAATTAAGGAGGAAAGTAAAAAAAATATACATGGTTATCATCTTTTAGATGTCAACATCATGAACGTAATTAATTATTGTTGTTGAGGAACACTGACATAAACACACACAAAATACCAACATAGTTCCTGAATGAGAACTATGCTAGATAAAAAAATAAACACCAATACAACAACTGTTTCTCCTTCTTTCTTGAGCTATTGTAGTAATTAAATCAGCTGTTCCCACCGAGTCAGGCTATTGGCTCAGCTGATGTTTACTCAACCGATCAAGGTGGCAGTCGTTTGCTGATTGTCTTGATTGTCTTACATTGACATTGTAAATCAAGACACTGCTCACTGTTTTACTCGATGTTTTTATATAAGCTTAACAACAATGGGAAACATTCTTCTACAAATGAATCTGTTTTTAAACTTAATTTGAGATAGATAATACCCCACCGTATCAAACTTGCAGACTAAGGGAATTGCCATTTGTCTGATCGGATTTTCACTAAAATATTTCCATAAACATGTCAGATGTATTCCCTATTTAAATAGCATTCTTGAGTAGTTAGGTTTGCTGCTACAAGGAACGTTATAAGTTTGGTTTTTGCAGAATGTTAATAGCTTGGTATTAAATAAATGTACCAAATTTGATAACAAATATATCCATGAGCACGCAGGCTGCAACAGTTTACTTATTCTCCACAAAAATTACGTGAGGATTTCAAGATTACAGTTTTTTGGAATTTTATCCGTAATCATTTAGCGAACAACAATGTTTCAGTATACTAAATTACGTAACCCTACAAAAAGGTTGGAAAGAAATTGTGAAATGTTATATCTCGAGGGTAAAAAATGGAAATGACAAACTTTTGCCCCAAAAGACCCCATTGCTACACACCGATCATACTGGTTCGCGAACTTGTACAAATAAACATAGGCCCTAAGTCTAAAAGTTTTACTAAATTTCATAAAAGTCTGATGAACTACACACATATCTATTTTGTATAACGCACAAAAATGTTAGTATTAAAAAGAACTTTAACATTATACATAGTATGACATGTATTTGTATTTCACAATTACAATTGTAATTGTGATTCGAACTAGGGAAACTCTGGTTTCTGTACATTCTGTATTCATAAAACATTAATAATTTGTTAACGTTATCCCTTTGGGTTGGTGTAGAAAAATGTTCATTTCATTATTGCAGGACCAACAGTTTGTCTGAAGTCAATAGTACCTTACGAGACTCGCCCTGTATGTATATATTTTACTCCCATAAACCCCCTTTCAATAGTCCAATCAAGCTCTAGCTCGTTTGTATAACAAAGATGGTTGACATGTTTTTAACGAATTTCGTCAAAATCGGATGGGTTTTTCTCGATTTATCGTAATAACGGACACACACAGCTTATATATCTCAACTAAAAAATCTTTAAAATGCATAGTCACTCGTCACATCTTCAATACCGGTACATCTTACCATTTAAATCGCCCGGGAATATAACAACTTTAGCCCACCCCTACCCTTGCAAATCCCTGCAAGACTCAAGCCTACTATGTTCCAATAATGTACTATGTTTTAGAAACAATTTTAAAGCAGGTCATAGGCTGAGTATTCATTTGGCTCTTGATACCCTCAGTACCTAATTTAGCTTTAAGTTAGGACAGGAAACTAACTCGCCTGACCGTCTGAGTTGTTCAGTTCCGGACTAATTGGAGATCAAAGTATTTAAAGTAATCCGAATCAGCGAAAGTCCGGGTAGACAGCGATATTCCTGGACTGTTTGGTATCCCTTGTGTACAATTAAATACTTTGAAAGAAATAAAACCTTAACAGTGTGTTCTGATTTTGCTTTTAAATAATACTCTCTGTAGGTCACTTTCAAAATGGTTTTTAAAGGAAGACTTTTCTTAAGTTGAATTTTGTCATTATTATGCATGGATAAGTGTGGACCTTTTCTGATCCTTCCTCAAAATTCGGAATTTTATCTAGTTGATCCTCGGCATTGAATTGATCTTTAATCTCTACTATAAACAATTAGAAATCTCATCTTTATTCTACTGGGGAAGATACGAACTGTCCACTACTCACATGCCTACACTACTCGCGTATGTTTCATGTCTTGACAAACGTTTTACTTGCAGTTGCTATGCTAATGTGCAGTATTCAGACGGTTGCAAATACGACCACTTCACTTACACAATGACCAAATTAAGACTTCTTCAACGACTACATTTATGTAATTTACGTCATAACCATTACGTCATCATGGCGAGTTGAGCGATTTCTAATGTGCCTTCGTAACCATTTTGGATGTTTATTTTGAAAACAGTCTAAAATATTTTGTATTATATTAATGTTGCGTTAAGAATTTAGTTTTTAGAACACACGAATATTAAAATTTGTTATTGAAGCATTACAAAGCATTGAATGGTTTAATATGGTTATTGTACAAAACAATAGGTAATTTAGGTTGAAAATAGTAGAAAGCCAGTATTTATAATGACTTATAATTCTATGTCAGCAAAATAATTATACTTATCTGTCTCTTAGGAATAAATAAATACAGTTGATAAGTCTTAGTTCGCCAAGCAAACTAATATTCAATAATATACAGGTTTTTATGAACACAAACTGTTGATAACAGTAAAAACGTGTAGAAAATAGCTTGTTTCGGGGAAAACATTATGACTTAACCCTTACAAAGTATTTGTTTAAGTAACAACATTTAAGACATTAATCGTATCGGTAAAAACTAATAGAAAAATGAAATTTATGATGATGAGCACGTATACAACACAAAAATACTAGCAGATAATGCTATAGTGATCTTCAAGGCTAAGCCTCAATCGAGATCACCATCAACATGAAACATAGAACAGATTCTTGCAGCGAACGTTTCATGAAATACACGATAAAACTAAATATCTACCATACGCTATTACCGTTAATCACAGTTAATCGAGTTATTGGGGTTTATTTTGTTTATGTACACCATTAATTGCAGGGATATAAATGTATTGTTCCAAATGATCAATCAAGCACAGACATAATTCAATTTGATTATTCTTGCACATTCATTGTAATGCTGCTACCCCACATTTAATCTAAAGATCATAAATTTACATTGATTTGGATCAGCTCATGTTTATATCCACATATCTACATTCAAATCCATCAAAACCTTAAGAAATCATTGTAAATCTACCATATAAATTTAGTTAGCTAGAAGTCATATCAACGGTATTTAGAACCGCTGGCTCACCATGGCTTAGTCAGCACTCAGCAGTCCAATTGTTAAATGGTTGGCCTACTTAAAGATGTCGTTGAGGTAATTCCATCTCGCTCGGTTTCAACAATGTTCTCATCATTGAAATCCATTCGCTTCGGTATCTAAAGAAGAAGGTACTTTAAAATAAAATTGGTCTTTCCTTTATTACATTATTTATAAAAAGTATACAAAATGTTCTACACAAAAATATGAATAAGATTTGAACGTCTTTTGAATTCAAAAGTCAACATATTTCTTTAATGATAAATGTGGAGTGGTTTCTTCTAGCTCTAAGATCAATAAATACATTTTCATACTTGTATCAAACTCGAGTCTACGCACAGACCACTGAAGTCCATGTAGGCTTCATTCCTATTGATACTTTTTATTTTGTTATTAGAATCACCCAAAGATAAGATCGCCAACAGCCAAGAAACAACCATGACTAAAAAATAAGAACAAGTATCAGGTGAATTTCGTGTTTCATCACTTACAATGATCAATATGATTTTTACGATTTTTTAAAGCTTGTATCTATTATTTATTTTCCGTAAGTTTCTCTATTACTTTAGCATATATAATCAGGACATGCTTCTAAAATTTACTTTCAAGTTATTCCACAAATATTCAGGTTTCTATTTGCATTTATATTGCAACAATCTTTTTTTATATTTTCGTTGCAGCTGATGTGGGTTTGTTAGTTTTTTAAACACGATAAGGACTTATTATTAAATATTCTAAGATTAAAATTTATTTTTTTGGAAACTTCAAAATAAAACTGCGAAGAAAAGAATATATAATTTAAAGAATCGGTGCCTATTTGTTTAGAAAACATTGTTTAACATTATCAGCACATGCTGTAACTTTCCGAATGGAATAGTGTGTACCTGTCACTCTGTTGCTGTTTATTTGGATCGTTTACGTGCTCACGAATATTTCATGATTCTCTCATAATAGAGTCAGTAGGGCATTGCCTCTGAAGCAATTTTTGTATAAACCACACATAATAGCCTGGTACACCATTTTATTGTTCCAATATGTTTAGATTGTTCTTTGCTTAAAATTCATGTTTTGTATTGGTGATTTTTACGCCATTATCTAAGAGATTATAGCGGACATTTTCCATCAAGATTAGTAAAAACATTTCACGACGTTTCGGGATCTGGAATCTGACGTCGTCCTCAGGTGATAAAATATTTAAAACATTGACGAGTACACAAACCCAGCCACAACACGTAGAAATGTTGTTAATACTTAGTTTTTTACTAATCGTGAGGAACATGTCCGCAATAACCTGTAGATATCTAATAAACCGAGTGTTTCAAACACGATTTTGCAGCTTTAACATAATTGTAGTATGAATAGCCTCCGGATCCGTAGCCTGAATCAGGTATTTAAACCATTATTATTAGTTTAACATAATATTGCAGTTTGGCCATTTAACTTACATACATGACTTTTGTGCCAAAATGTATCAAAATATTGCACGATTTCGCCCTTTAACCTACATGGGTGTAATATCGCTTTAAGTAAAGACACTTTGAAAATCCCAAGAAAGGCTTATATACCACAGTTGAATTATTGAGGGAATTAGGGAAGCTGAACTCTTGGACTTGCTCCTGAAAGAAACAAACAAATTATCTGCCATCGGTCTACTGACTTTGGCCCAAGACAAGCTCTGCAATTATACATCAAGTTATTGAGTTTTACTAAGAATACTTACTCTGCATCATATAAGAAGGCCATTATTACTTTGAACTATAACACTGTAATAGAAAAATTGTAATGTGTCTTAAAAATTAATTACAACATAGTTTGTAAGGTACGTGGTTATACTTTCTATAAAAATACAAGCTTTCAAAGAAATATTTGGAAACACCCTGTTGTATGTAGCTGCAAATACTGCTCCCTCCATTCATACTCTTCAAATATATCTTGAATAATTAGAAGTATTGATAGAGCGTTTAAAACAAAAAGGTAAGTTGATCAGATAAACGAGGTGATACAATTTACGGGTGATAGAATTTTTTAAATTACCTTCTGATCACGTTGTAAGTCAGGTTCAAAAAGGAATAATGCTTTGGGAAGACATCTTGTACTTCCCTAATATATTTGTTATGACCTAAGGTATTAACGTAACGGTACGGTACGCCAACATAACAATCGTCAACGTCTTCTTCGTCAGCGTCTTAAGTTAACCGGATGTAGCTAGGCCTACATAGTTTCACAACTACTGTAGTTACGAGTGCCAAAACAATTAAAGCAGCGACACAAACCCCAGGTAAACAAAACCTCAATAGAGGGAAAGTCAAACTCGGCAACTGTTTGATTGTAAGTTATTAATTTAACGTCGTGAATTCCCTCCAAAACTTCCGCCCCCGCCTTATAGCACGCGCCGTTGGGTAACCTGGGGGCTGGATTCGCGGAACTCCGGAACAGCGAGCGCATTCCGTGGAACACTGAAACTGAAATGGAAAACTGTGTTGAACTAGAACTAGAGTTTCCACTCATGAAGATACAGTGCATCACACTTCCTCGTTCAAACCCCACACTTCCCCACAGCTTATCGTCTGATATATTCAGCATTGCCTCCAGGATTGATTTATGACAAATGAAAAAGGTTTACATACCTTACGTCGTCAATCATTATTGTAGTCTCAGGTGACTAGTTTCGAAACAGTTGTTGTTCTTATGATCAAGCACTCATCGTCAAACATCAAATTATTTAAACACATTGTCGTCATCGATAAACAAAAGTTTTACATTTAGGACATACGAAAAGTACGAATTCATAAAATTATTCGTGGCCGTGCATTATTTTATGTTAATTTAACATATTCGCACTTTTCATTTGTCCTAAATGTAAAACTTTTGTATATTAACGACGACAATATGTATAAATAATTTGATGTTTGACGATGAAGGCTTGATAATTAAACAACAATTGTTTCGAAACTAGTCGCCTGAGACTACGCCTCTGTCCCTGTTTATCATTACTATTACTTTTAGACATCAATGGGTGTATACAGCTGTGTATTTCAAGCTGAATTTGAATTTAAGGGGGCGTTGAATGGTGTAAAACAACTTTGTAGATTTATTACAGACTATATCAGCCTAAAAGTCATTTGATCAATGACAGTTTTGAAACCTAAGGCTTTTCTTAGGATCGAACTGGTGACCTTTGATTGCGAGGCAAGCATGGGTTTTCTTGACGTTTCCCCATCTGTTGGCAATAATTTTGAAAACATCATCGTATCAAAACTTCTACAACTGCAGAAAATCGTTAGTATGCCTCCTAGCCATCTAGTCTAAAAGTAATAAAATATAAAACAACATCAGTGAAATACAAAATGATTATTTAAAATAATCCCATGCAAATTGACACTCCGTTTTTATAAAAGTAAATTTGTATAAATCCATTTGAAATTTTTGTTGTAAAGGTAGAGGGTACTCCTCACATACATTCTTTGTAACTTGGCAAGTTATATCAATGTTTGGTTTTGCTCAAAAATACATTTAGCTTGGCTGTTAGTAAATGAGCTCTTCAGTCGGAAATTCCTCTCGCCAAAGTTTATATCCTCCAACCCGTTTATATCCTTTCTAGAGGCGCAAACCCTTAGATGGACTTTGAACTACTCTATTATGTAGCTAAAGACATAATATTGTTATTGACGATTTTTGGACCCACTACTATTCAACTAGACGAACCGTATACGAATCTTTGTCAACTTTGTTCCTGATACACCTAATGGCTATTACCGTATAATGCTGAAAGATCCACACACTTATCCCATTTACCTGCGATGACGAGTCGTGTTCTGCCTCATGTGCAGAAGTCAGCTGTTCCAAGGTCGAAGAGTCATCATCACTTACAGCCTTGTTCCAAAGCCTTGGCCTTTGTTCTTCATCCTCTGATTAGTCTATTTTATGTCACCGATTTTCCAACTAAATGCCTTTGCTCTTTGTCGAATGACCTCGCTCCTTGAAGAGTCTCGAAGCTCGTTACGGCTATTGTCTACAGATCCATCGTCTCAATTTTTGGAAAGTTGTGTTGGATCCAAAAAAGATATATTGCGTTATTGCAAAGATGTGTTTAATGTGTATACTGAAGTGAGCGATACTGTTAAAGGAGGTACGAATTTTTCTTTGCCGAGCTCAATACCACCATTCTAACAAAAACTGTATAAATGCTTTGGGTAAGACAGGAATCGCATGGAGACATAATTTTAATAGAAAATAGGCGCAGTCACATCCGTATTCGTTTTCAAGAACATCTGGTAGTTTTGGAGATGATATGTTTAAGTAATATTCAACTTCTTTATTAAAGTTTATTGTTTGTCAAGGTAGGTTTGATGTTCTTTATAGGCTTATTGCGAAAGTAATCTGTACCAATGCCAACTGATTCTTTAGCACGTTATGTTTTAAATGTTCCGGAATCGGTTCTCCGTCTTCATGAGGGAATGACCCTAGAAGATTGTAGGATTGGTACAAATTGGTCAACTCTAGGACCAATCATCCTGTGGACAATTGAGGTCTATAGTTGCTGAGAAAGATAAGAGTTATCACATTCAAAATCGCAATAAAAGTGGAAGTAGTGAAAACAAAAAAAGGTTAGTCAAAACTATTCTCTCAACTCACAATCTGTTTGAAGTTCGGACCAGTTATGGTCATAATGTTATATTATAGAATTCCTAAGTTTTAACGTTTAAATAATAAATGTGAACAAGTAGAATGTTTTACAACCCATTCGCAACTTAATGTAAAAATAACCTGAACTAAAATTAATTCTATAAATCCGAATTAACTGGCAAAATTAGAGCACATAATCCAGTGAAAGTCACTAGTATTGCTACAGTTTATATCTATGTTGTAATCACTGCAACCACTGAGATCGGCCGGTTACATTCAAATGATCAACGTCATTTTGTACGAATTACAAAATGAACGTACAGTACAAATAAAATCATAATAGCTGTGTGTGCCCCCTTGAAAGAACCTTCTATACCCAAAGATGACTAATATGGAAACACATTTAAAAATCCTCCTATTTAAGAGCAGAATTGTATTTTGAGCAATCCTTGGCCAACAACCAGCGTTTTGATAGTATCTTGAAGAAGGCTTTGTGATGTCTAAGTTCATCTAAGAACTAAAACAAGTTCCATTTTGAGACCAGAATTATATTTTACCCTCAGCAAATCTCGGTTATCACTATTAAAATGTTGAAATAAAGCTTAGTGCAGAGTTCTGAACTGTGATGTTCCATTTAAGTACTAAACATGTTCTATATTGAGATCGGAATCATATTTTACCCTGAGAAAATCTCGCTTAATTATTAGGTTAAACAATCAAATCAAAAGTTACATTTTGGGAACGGAATCACGTTTTACCCTGAGCACAAGGTAATCTATGGAAAAAGGCTTGGCCATGGGTCACAACCAATATACTGGAGTGTTCTGAATTATTATTTTCAATCAAGTGTACTAAAACAAGTTTCGTACTGAGAACGTAAACCCATTTTACACTGAGCTAAGCTCGGCCATCTTTAGAGCGCTTAGAGTAAATTTCCGAATTGTTGTGTTCTATGTAAGTACTAAACAGGATTGCGTTGACTATAAATGATTAGTTGCCCAATCTCAGTACAAGGACACGGAACTACAGGTTGCGTACGCGAGAGCAAGCATGACAGAAGAGGTTGCGTAGGCAATAGTAACTATATAGCCTACCCGCGCAAACACGAAAACAAGCATACATGCATATATGCTTTGACCATAGACGATATATACGATTAATACATACCTGTATTAAAAGTAATATTTTTTATTGTTTTACGAGCGATTAAAACTATTTGTACCAAATCAACAGGGCATATCAATTTTAGGAATTGAAAATTGTGTATATACCTGCTTTTGGTAATCTCTGAAATTACGTATATTAACAAATTTCAGCCCCGAACTCTACCATCTTGAAGCTGTACCTGGCCATCCTATTACAAAACTTCATCTCTTAAAACTAAAACTGCAATATTGTAAAAGTACATTTGCGTACACGTCCATGAACCACACGGGAAGAAGAAATGTAAAAATTAACAATAGAAATTAAAAATCTGTATCTAAGCTTGTAGCCATCTAAATAAATCATTTACAGCCCTTGTTATGCACTGGATTTTTTTACATTTGCAAACTTTAATAATATTGCGTTTGTAACGAAGTCACCATTTTGTTGATGAAAGATGGAATACATCAGGAGGAAAAGACTCATATTTTCCAAAAAAAGTACTCCAGGTTAGTTTTCTTTGTTATAAAACGAATTTAACTTGATTTGGAAAGGAATTAGAGCAGATCGGTCTCAGAGGCACTGCACTTATCTGATTTTAAAATTACAAATATTATATACTTAAAACGTATGAATATGATATACGTACAGTATTCCATTTGGAGCCTTGCTAAAGGCATAGATAAAAGGAGCTAAAGGTGATCCACATAAGCCCTTTAGAGATGAACACTTTGGAAGATAAAACCCTATTGAATCAGTGTTGATTAGTATCCTCTTTGTACTTTATAACTCAGTGAAAACTTTAGCTTGTGAGACGTTTATACAACTGCTTTTCTAAATATAATTAATTTTCTAAATAAAAAATTTTTTTGACGTGGCAAGAAATATTTCAAAGAAAAATTATAAAATAGTATGTAAATTTTTACTTGTATTTAGTTTGTAGTTTGTATTTAGTTTTTAATGTATTTTAAAACATACATTTAGATTTTTTTACATTTAATAGAAGGAACATTTAGTTTAAAAAGTGACGAGATTAGGCCTAACATAAAAGGTGTACGAGTTGATTTTATGCGTCCCCGATCGGTGTTATTCCTTGTGAAATGAAAATATAGAGCACATTTCCTTAAATATCTAATAACGAACTATGAAGTATTAACTAACTAACTGTTAATATCAATCAATTATAATATTAATCATCAATTAATTCGTAGTTTTTTTTGCAATTTCCCAATTATTGGTTACTCAATTTAGGGATTATCTTATTTTCCCAAAAACGCCAATAACAACATCTATAGATGCGTAAATAACCTTTAATCCCTCAGAAATAACCTTCGAACAAATCTAGGATTAGTTAGTTAGGAAACCGGTTTTGTAGTGTAGTCGTAGTCAGTTATCTAGTTGATTGGTATTTTCATGATATACACAACGTTTTATAATGTTAAGCAGTGTATATGATCAGTCGTAGGCCCTCTAACACGGACTTTGCTTAATCCGGACAGTCATTTAACAGCAGTTCGTCAAAAAGCCATACATCAAATGTTTAAAATCGTAATGTTATAAATGCATAGCTATAACTTTGTAGTTTTCGTCCAGTTTACTTACAATGCTTCACAATGTACACACTTTTAGATCCCTAATTTTGTTGATGTACATTGGGGTTCGTCATGTAAGCCTAAAAGGTCCAGGAATAGTGGTTTCTTTCAACATTTTTAGTTTATTTTATGTTATCCGGACGATATGGCCTAATTAGTCTTGTTAATCGAGCGTGTACTGTATGATCGAAATTCCTGCTTTTTAGAAAACAAACCACTGTGATCGCATTTCAACATACTTATGACTTTAAATTAAACAATACCCTGTTTTATACCCAGTCTTTTTAAATATTTAATACTGAGTGTTTTAGTTAAAATAGGTTCAAACGAAACGTAGGCATATTGAACATAGCTAATCTTGAAATAAAAAAACGCAATGTAGAAATATAAAATTTGGTGCATTTTGTTAGTATCACAAAACTAAATAGTATCAAATCCTCGCTATGTCATACGTTTATGTGGAGACTATGTTTTAATCCAGATTTTTTGTTACCTAAAGAGAATTTGATCTAATACGACAGCAAACCGTAAGTTTCGTAATTACATAGACATTTCTTTATTTGACCTAGTGAAAATTTTACTTAATGAAACACTCCCAATAAAACCATTCCAACCACCACAAAGAAATCTTAAATACCAATAACTAGAATTGGGAACACCAATAGAATATTATACTAATCTAAAGACTACGTGAATGTTAACAAGATTGTAAATGAATACTTCGCCTAAAGAAATAATAGTAACAAATAAAAAAACTGTTCACGTTAATAGGCTTGATACTATATTTTTTATTACTATAGTATTGTCCCTTTTAAAAATTGTGTCTTTTTGTACAATAATAACGTTGGGAGAAAATTCCTTTGCGGAAAAGGAAGTTGAGAGGCAGCGCTACCGGCGGATTGCACCCCAATTAAGCTAGTCGCCTCCAGATCAACTTATGGTAATGAAGTATAGTCTGGTGCCGGCACTATGGAACGATACACCGGCACAAGGTCTAGTTGTCTCGGTCATGCTGATACAAGGCCTCTGAAAGTCCCAGATGGATGAAATGCGTAAAACGCCACTTGGAGTAGAAATTGGCTGGCTTTCTAGATTGCGTTGCCCCCCCCCCCCAAGTTTAAGTTATGGAGGTCCTTAAGCCAATCATCCTTTGAGTAGAAAACATTGTTATAAAGGTCATTGCTGCTCACACTTCTCACCAGTAGCACAGAAAACATACAATAGTATGTTTTCTGTGCCAGCAGGCTATCTATTTTCTACTGATGACTCATTGTGTGGATATAGAAATGACATCAGAACATCGATGATGTATAGTGTGGTATTTGGAGGATTCTTGTTTCTAGCAGAAGGAATAAATCAAAGATTTAAAATCGGCAGTTTTTATTGGTTGATTGACTAATCAACAAGATAACTTAATGGATGTACTATCTTTTAACTAATCAAATCAAAGACATAATTTTACCTGTGTGGTCAATTGATCCTTTGTAGTTGCATAACTGAATCAACTTTTTTCCCAATGCAACATGAAAAAAAGATTCCTAACAAATTTATTAATTTATTTGCACCTATTACTTTAAGACTCATCTGGGACCGATCGTAAAATATTGTACTTCTAAAAAATATAATGATTAAAACATTTTAGTTCATAGAATTGACAGTTTTCATTATTAAAGAAACTGGTTTTTAACTTCAAACCCATTAAGCTGCCAGCATTACTGGTCAAAATTTTGGGTACAGCTGGTCTAGTACTTAGAGTTGTGGGACTAGTGTGGGTTCAAAACCTGCAAATCTCAAATGTCTAATTCTAATTCTTAGTACTGTACATGGTAATGCTGTGACTATTGAGAGCCAACTAAGCTTAAGATCGACCCCTCATTTAAAAGAATGACTCCTAATCATGGCAGATACTCCTCTTCCTCTATAAAACAATCACTTGAAAATTTTCAATTTCAAATTCTGGCTTGATTTATTTCAAAACAAACTTTGATTACTGGCAGTGAGTGATATTTATTTATCTTATATAAAACAAACTAAAATTAATTGCGTAAAGATATTCAAAAGAGTTGAAGTAAGAGAGTAGTCAAATCTGGGAAGGTATGAGCCAGAGGGCTGAGGATAGATTCTCATAGGGGGGGGGGGGGGGTACCTCGAAGTTTGAGTTACCTACATTGACTTCCATTCCCAACAGTTGTCTCATTTAATAATGCATTTCATGTTTATAACAGTTATAATTTAAAAATACAATAGTTGTAGCCTATGGATACTTGCTCTTCAGCTCTTTAGGAATGAATGGGTTGTCCTGGCCCTCATGTCACTTCCTTTGGAGATGCCACTGGTTTGAACAAAAATCAAATATCCATTAGAGTCTGTGTTTTATTTTTGTTATTTACTTAGTATTCAATAGTTTTTGTTTTGATATTTAGTTTTACTTTGATTGCTTGTTTGTGCAGGGCGATGGGAGGACGTTGGGCCAAGAAGGTATTCTGCCTGGTGTTTGTCTGGGGAGTCGCCATGGTCGCCTTCATGATCATCTCCAACCACTACCCTCTAGCCATCCAGCCCAACCTCGCGTCCCACGTCAGCAACAGTCGGTTCTTACTGACCAAGCTGGTACTACCTCCAGAAGCCACAGTCAGCACCACCAAGGCCTCCGACTTCTCTCTGGAGCCTCATGTAGACAAGTCACCTGGATTGTCGGAGGCTATGATCATAGATCAGGTCCAGCAGCGACTTCCTAGTCTCCCCATCGCCTACTGGAACAAATACAAGAATAAAAACTTGTTCTACAAGAATGAAAGCTGTGCCAAATACCCTAGTATTTTCGAATTAGAGTTTAATAATATTTACTGGCAAACACTGCACACATCTAACGGTACGTTTCATTTTTATGGCGCTTATTACGACGTGAGGAAAATGAGCAAGATAGGTCCTTCAGTGAGAATACTTGGTATGATTAACAGAATAGAACCCACTGTGAAAACTTACTGTCAGTTTTGGTTTGAGAACCACAAAGAACCGGTGTTCGTCAAAACTATGGAGTATAAGTATATTTGGTATAAAAAATGGGGTAATTACAAACAAGGGATATTTCAGCCTTATTTGATCGCATGCCAAATTCCTCAAGCTTTCCATAAAATGGTGCCCGCCTCGGTGTCTGTTGTGGAAAAAATATGTGATATTGCCAGTAACAACTTGAGGGTAATTTACAACAAACCGGAGAAGAAAAAAGGTTTTGCGGTTTGTGTTAAGGGCTTAGACTTTCTGTACGACGACCTGTCAGTCAGACTGATAGAGTGGATTGAACTTCTCAGCGTTTTGGGAGCTGAGAAGATTTTCTTTTACGAACTTCAAGTTCACCCAAATATCAGCAAAGTCTTGAGATATTACCAATCCGTTGGAAAAGTAGACGTGGTTCCACTGACATTGCCAGGAGGTCAACCCAATATCCCGGGGTTCCAACACTTGTACCTCACCAAGAAGGTGAACCACAAGCGTCAAAATGAACTGATACCGTACAATGACTGCTTGTACAAAAATCTATATTCCTACGAATACATCGCTCTATTGGATATAGATGAAGTTATAATGCCTATGAAAGAAATGTCCTGGAGAGGTCTTATGGACACAGTTCTTCCTAAGGCTCTGGCAGTTAAGAACGAAACAAGGGCGTCATACAATGTACGGAACGTCTACTTCTTAGATGACCTTCTCCACGAACACGGTTGGTTCAAAGACATTCCTCGCTATACGCATATGCTGCAGCATGTCTACCGCAGCAAAAACTTTACGAAACCGAATCAATACGTGAAGTGTTTTCACAACCCAGAAAGAGCTTTGACACTTCACAACCATTTCCCACTGGCATGCTTGGCTTCAGGATGCACTTCCTACGCAATTGAAGTCGAAGATGCTCAATTACAACATTATCGTGCCGACTGTGTGCGGACTTTGAAGAAAACGTGTAACGAATATAGACATAATAGTGTAATCGACACCACAATATGGAAGTTTAAAGATGTTTTAATAGGTAGAGTAACTGACTCCCTTAGGACACTGGGGTACTTCAGTGTTAACGGTGGGGTTACTTGATTCATGATATACATGAACTACAGTGAAGTAAATAAGCCGTCCACTCTTAAAGTAGACTTTGAAAAACTGAATTATTTTATGTATTTATTTTAAACTAGATGTATTTAGACAAAAGGCTCTAAGTCAGAATTGGTGATTTAGGTTTTTGTAAGAAAAGCAGACTTACCTGTTCATTGACGAGCTTTGCTGGTAAAAAGAAAGAGAAAACCTATCGTATTAAAATGGGATATTTTACCAGAGTAATTGTTTCAATTGCGAAAAGTTATAGGTACTGAATCATTAAGAACAAAGTATTTGCTATTCCCAATGTATTAGCCATGATATATCTTAACTTTATTTTTTTCTTGTTGCTGCAATTTTGTGAGCTAAGCTAATAAATGTCCAAGTAAGCCAACTGCTATTAAAAAACTAGGTGCTGTGATTTTATCTGCCCTTTTAAACTGGTAATTTTGATTTGTTTTGACATGATTTTAATGTTAAACACTTGATTGCCAAAACAATATGTTCGCTCTTAAGAATTACATTTAATTTTAAGGTTATTTGCATAAATTAGGCCTAAGACAGCATATTTACCTTTCAGTTGATTTGATCACAGATCTGTGATTTGATACATCCATATTATCTTTTTAATTCATATTTATCTCCAAAAAACTATATTTTGAAGATCATACTTTTTGATTCCTCATTTTTTAGATTGGAAACTCGAATGATAAATTTAACTTTTCTAAGACCTTATTCATGTTTAATACAGTTGTAAGATTAAAGAGTGATTTAATAATCTTGTGGGATCATACGTCATACATGTGAAGGTGGGCTCATATTCTATTTCCATAAGAAATTACTAGTCCCTTCCTTAGAAGTAAAGAAAATATATTTAACTTGCTAGATATACTACAAACTAATTTATGCTTGGAAACTTGATACAGCAAACCCTTGATTATAAACTCCTTTGATAAAGAATGTTCTGTTAAAATCTTGAAATTACAACACCATTGTACTTTAGCATGTAGCAAGCTTCGAGAAGTTGTTTTTCTCAATTTTAATGTGAATAGCTCTAGATGGAAAAGTTGAAAATATGCATAAGGTATTTAAAATCAAAAACCATGTTATATTTTAGACTAAAGTATATTATCAATGACATGCCATATAAAAATAAATGTTATGTATACAAATTATGGAAATGTACCCATCTGATTTACGTTGTGTTTTTAAATTCATATTGTGTTAATAATATTAATTCACCTAGACCAGCGGTTCTCAAACTTTTTGGTCTAGTGACTCACCGCCACCTTAGAATTTCTTCTCACGACCCACATATAAAATAATATTGATAGGCTATAATTATTTATCACTAGCAGAATACCCTTCTTTGTAGACTTATAAATTGCTTATTGCAGTATACTCGACTCGTGCTTTGTGTTTTCAATGGGATAGGACACGGTTTGAGATAATTTGGTTCTTTTAAAATGTTTTACACACCTAAACAATAAAAAAAAGTATATGATAGAATATTCGCAAAAAATTTAAAAAAATTATAATAAACTAAAAACATAAGCTTCACTGTAAACAATCCTACTTTGACAGTTATCATTGTGTATTACAGCTTTTTGTTGCTGCTTGGTTCAAATTAGCTGTTGTCATAAATGCAAAAATATTAATGATAGACCAATTTTATCATGTACACTAAAAAACACACAACTATATGGAAACTGTGAGGATAATGTTATTGAAAATACAATATCTAGTCCAAAACACTATTATTTGTGAAACTTTATAAATTATTTAGAACTAAAGTTTAGGTGTATTATATTTACAAGATACTTAATCTGTATTGAATGTTGACAACTACTGAGGCATTTTCCATACATAGCCTATATTCCTGTATTTATTTTTAATAATAATGCTCTTTCACACAAATATTTGTTTTACTACTCAATAATTAGCTCTTAATTATACTACTGCATTTACAAAATTTATTTTTATCGGTGTTCCTCTCCACGTGTTTTAAATACCTATATATAACTACAACTCATGGGATATTTTTTATAATTCTGCAGTTTAATTTAAAGATGGAAATAATTTGTCTTAAAATATGTTGAATTTTCTTTATATTCTTAGAATAGTAGGGGTTTGCTGAAGGTTTTGGGCCCAGTAGGCCTTCTATTATAAATGTACCTAACTTAGGGTCACGTTTAAAATAAACAATCCAATATCTAGTATTTGCAAAAGATAATGATATAGGCTAATAAAAAAGAACCTGATGTAATAGCTAACACTTTCTTCATGAACTTCTTCATAAACAAATCTTTGTAAAGGGAGGTGTTTAAAAGGAATTGTTGACAATTTAACTTAGGCTTCCTGTTGATTTAAATTCTTTGCTTTGGGGGTCATAAACTGTCAAAACCGTTAGGTAGGCCCAGTGCTGCTTGACTCCCCAGAGCGTAAGAGTGATTCAGGGGAGGGGTGTAGTGGGCAGGATGTAATGGAGACTGATGGGTACAGTTTCTAAACTGAGCTACCCTAATATAAATTGAAAATATTGATTCGATTGTTCAACCCTCATTCAATTTTTTCATAATCAGCAGGTTTGGTTAGGTTAGGTAACCTGGTACTATTTTGGTGCTCGACAGACCGTTCCTGTATTAAACGTTTTTGAGTCATAAGAAAAAGATTTTTGTTTTTGCTCTTATCATGCGACCCACCGTATATGCTGCCGCAGTGGGTCGCGACCCATAGTTTGGGAACCGCTGAGCTAGACTATTACTTTATTAAAGTTGGTCTATGGCTTTCTGCTGGGATTATATGATGGTTTAGAATCATCGTGTTCATTGTAGTTGTATCCACTTAGTAACCAGGAAAAAGAGTCTTTATCATATTAATTTCAAAAATTTATACGGATTATATTTTCAACTACTGTTATTATTTTTTTCTGATTATACTACATTTAAAAGGCTTAGAAGTGTAAAAAAGATGTTATTGGATATCAAAATAAAAATATATGACTAAAAACTGAGAAAAACTATTTTGCTTTTATTCTTTAATGTAAAGACTGAGAAATAACATAATACTGATTGAAACAAAAGATTTAAAACTATTTTATTATCTTATTTAGTTAGAAAAAAGTCAAAAGTTTTAAGGAAGTATTTGAAAACTGCTCAAAAGTAAATTACTTTATCAATTTGGAATAGAAATATACCATAGAATTTAAGACTTTGTTTTATTTGCGTGATTTAGTATAGTTTGGTATAATGTAAATTTGAATATTGTTAGCGTAACCGAATTGTATGTAATATTTATTAAAATGATTATTTTAGTATACTTTCTGTGATTGTGTGATTTATTTTACCTTGTATCAAGAGAAATAAAGAATTTTAGAGTGCTGTACTCTAAGTTTTATTTACTAATATCCGCTGTACAAATCAAAATGTTATGAAATTCAAAGTGCAAACATAAAAATAAAAACAAATTGTAAAAAGTCAGTGAGTTTTACGTCAATTATGAAGAAAGAAAAGGTAGAATGTAATACTAACATTATACATTGAGATTTTTGTTAGTTGCAAGGAGTCACAAGTCTTCTCTTTAATACTGGTCTTTACCCTGAGAATTTTACCGGCACCAAAGCAGCCTTCCTTAATCTTAAACAAGCCTGGATGGTTCTAATGCTGTGTATTTATACATCAGTTATGTATTATCACAAAAATAATTGTACAATATGTCATACAACTATATAGCCATCCATACTCCTTTAAAAATTCAACTTGATACTTTCTTATTCCCGATATATAGAACTTTCATTGTGAAAAAAGCTCCTTTATACATCAGTAGGAAACCCCGTAAGCCTATTCCTTGCTGGAATAGAATCGGCAGAAGAAATTCATGTTTTTGAACAAAACCGAGGACTATTTAGAAATTCTCTGTCCATAATGAGTACCTAAAAATTTATTTTTGTAAACATGCTTACATGTTAACCAAAAAACACAATTTAATTTTAAAAAATACCAAATATCCTCTTAATTTATAAGAAAACTGTAAATTATGAGAAAAGTATAAGTCATCTTTTTCTTTTTATTTGAGCAACATAACAATAATGTTAAATTTGCATGGCAAATAGGGCATTTAATTTCAATCCAGTAATCTTACAAGAAAAGGAACAGAATTTTGTTAAAGTCAATGTTAGATTTGTTGGCAGAGATACATCTTTGGACTACACTGTTTAAAATTAAAAACTAGGTTTGTTAGTGCAGTTTACACACAAACTTTACTACTGATTATCTCCCATTGTTGTTACAGATGTTAGCCACTTGATCATGAACACATGCATGAACACACACATGTACATCTACTGTTCAGCGAATAGTGAATACTTACCTTGTTTAGCTTATCTTCATACACTTTAAACTTAGCACATTACTAAACTATTCTTATTGTTTTAAGGCACACGTAATTAAGTTTTAGAACAATAGAGCTAATATGTGAAAATACTATTATAATGTCTGATAACATTCATGTGTAAGAAGATGATTTCAAAGAGGTGAAAAACTCATTTCTAGAATGCAATGCTCCATTTTGGTTAGGTAAGTTATCTGTATACTTTGCTTTATGATCTAAAGTTTAGTTGACAATATAGGTAAACATGTGTTATTTGGCACGAAATTGGGTGGAATTTTATGAAACATTTAGTGTGCAATCTTCAAGGCCCCTTTTTGGGAAAATACATCAAGTTCTAGAATTTGAATTATTTGTTAAAGCCGTTCATAAAAAAGTTGCTGAAAATAATTTCTTTTCTGGTGGAGATTAAAAAAATAAAGTTAATACAAATTAAGGGGGGTATGAATTTTAATAGTAGGCTATGTAAATCTTTAAATAGGTTGTACATGTCAGGCGAAGCCTTCAGAATAATTTTCCTAGCTATGCTTGTATATTGAGCTCTTGTCAAAATAGGGACCACGCCAAACAAGCTAGTTCAAATTTGAGGCCTCTTCTTCTTTATATTATATAGCTATTCTAGCCGATTCTCACCCCGATTAGTATCTATAATAGCCAAAAATGACGTGAAGGAAAATGAACATTCCTGCCAAATATGAATCACGTTATGTAAGTTAAATTCTGTGGTTTAAGGTCTCCTTCGCACGTGAAGAGTAGAGTGTTGGGGCATATGGAGTGGTGGGGGTTTGGGGGTGGTCGCATGATAATTTTCAATGTTGTAAGCCTGCTGCGGTCGTTCGAGTCTTGTTTGAGGTGGTGACCAAAGTCAGGGAAACGTTACCTGTGGATCTCGGTGTGACTGAATGATAGATTGCCGAACTGATAGGGGAAGTCTCTATTAGACTATCAAGGACCCCTGGTAAACCATGGTAGTCTTAAACATGCTGAAACAAGCAATATTTCCTAAACTGTAATGAAAGACTCAATGACAACTTATAAAACACTGGTTCCCAGTTTTGTAGTACTAATTTTGTACAACCTTCTGCAAACTTCCTAAGCCACGTAAGCACAATTCATAAGTCCAAAAGTTTTATGAATACAAGTCTGTCAACTGGCGATGGATTTTCATAATGGTTAACACTTTGGATAACGTTATCATAGATCCCGATTCTTACTTGGTGGGAGCATTGATTTTCCCTCCCATGAATTTCTGTTATTATGACACGACTAAATATTACATAGGAGTGGACAGCTAGAATAGTAGTGGATGAAGTGCAGAACAAGGTGTTGGTCTCAGATTTGAAGGACTTTGCTTGGCTGTGAAGAGAGCTTGATAAAGACCCCCATTTATGGACAGCCCTTGTAATACTAGCACTTCCTTTTCTAATAGAAGTGGAAAATTTGTCAATAATAACACTTTTAGAAAGCTCACTTGGGAACAACACACTATTAATTTTATTTCAAAGATTTACCTAATCTCCTTTTTACTAAGGAGGATTAAGCGTTAGTTGTAGAGCTCGTGCGTTTCCTGGTGAAGCCTGGGGGTAGGTGGTTAGAGTGGCTAAGAACCGGTTTTGTATTGGCTTCAACCCTACCCCCTGCTTCACCAGGAAACGCACGAGATCTAGTAACTCAAACAGTATGCTTATGAATGGCATATTCATATTACAGATTTTTTCGCTTTAATCTGCTATATGGAAACATATTATAGGACAATTGTGCAGGGGTCCGAATCGGGTTTTCACATGGCAGAGAAAAGCATGAGAATTGTGTGTGACATCCCAAGCAGAATAACTAGCCTCACTTCAACATCTTAAACTTTAAAAATTTGTTATCTGCTAAAGAAAATGTAGGCTATCCTATTATACTAAATGTAGTGATTTACAAAGTTATAATACTAGGAAATGTAACTAGATGAATATTACAATCAGTAAGATCATCTAAATCTATCAGCAACCACAAATTTCTCTATATGAAACTTTGCTAATTCCTATATTTTTCCAAGCGAAAAGTTTTGACGAATCTGAAAATAGTTTGGTGAGGTGGCTCATGTACTTGTGGTTTTTATTTTGTTGAAGGATTTTGGAACAACAAATATCCAGTATAAAGTTTGACTATTGTTGTTTGATAAATTGCACTTTTGCTTTATAAACAAGATTCATTTTATAGAATTTATTTTGACATTGTCTATTGTACTGCTGTCACATAAAAAAATATTATAATGATAATTGACAATTTTCTTTCGCTACTATTAATGTCGGATAAATGAAACGTTGAGGTTAGTAGGGTTATTGCATTTTATACATCAAAGTGGAGATATAAAAATACAATAATTAGTATTGCTGGCACACACTTTGGTTCTTAGAAAAAAGACATACAGTAGACTCCCTCTTATCCGTACTCCTCGGGACCGTTGCCAGTCTGGATAATGGGTTTTCTGGTTAAACCGACGTCCCCAAAACTTGTTAAAACGGACCGTTTAAATGCATACTGCATACAGTATTTGACTTAAATTTAGGAGAGCATTGTATTTAGACGCGTGATCACTGGTCCCAAATCTTTCCCACAAGAACAGTCGTTTTAGTACTGGCCACTTCCTGCCGATCTAGTCCGGTTAAACCGATATGCTGATAAAAATTGTCCGGTTAGAGAGATGTATGGTTAAAAGGTGTCCGGATAAGAGGGGGTCTACTGTATCGTATAGTCAGCAATCCTGAAATAGTTTTGTTTTGTTTAACAGACACATGAAGATGAATAAGATAAGAAGTTGTTTTCATGGGGCATTGATTTGGGGCTCAGTTTTGATCACGGCTGCCTTTATCATCATCATTACACAGAAAACCAAAATAGGCAACTTCTTTGATGAAAGCAGTGAAATATGGTCACATTCATCACCCAAAATTGACAGATCTCCAACTTTCACTAATTTGCAGGTTATTGATCAAATTGAACAATATGTACCTAGTCTTCCAATTGGTCTTTGGGAGAAATACAAAGATCGTTTTTACAATAATGTTACATGTGTCAAATATCCCTATGTCTACTATTTGAAATTTAATAACAACTTTTGGCAAGTTTTGGACACTTCTAGTGGTATTTTTTATCTTTATGCAGCGTATTATGATAACAGAACTTTAAGCAGGATCGGGCCTTCAGTAAGAATCTTAGCAATGGTTGACAGAGTTGATCCGAATGTAATAATTTACTGCCAGATGTGGTTCCAAAACATCAAAGAGCCTGTGGTGGTAAAGGTGGCCAAGTACAACTACATATGGCATAAATCATGGGGCTCACCTGGACCTGGGGATTTACATCCATATTTAATGACATGTCCGATTCCTCGAGAATATAGGAATGAAGTACCAGATTCTGTTGGTATTGTGGAGGAAAAATGTGACATGTCATCTAACAACTTGAGAGTTATCTACAAGAAACCTGAGAAGAAGAAAGATTTTGCAGTTTGTGTAAAAGGTTTGGACTTTCCCTACCAAGATGTATCAGTAAGGCTGATAGAATGGATCGAACTGCTCAAAGTGTTGGGAGCTGATAAAATTATCTTTTATCAGTATCAGGTTCACCAGAACATAAGCAAAGTGCTCAAGTTTTATCAAGAAGAAGGAAATGTTGATGTGGTTCCCATAACACTACCTGGATACCAACCGAACATACCCGGTTTACAGCACGAGTATTTGAAAGACCATTCATTCCGCATTTTAAGAAATGAGCCCATCCATTTCAATGACTGCCTATACAAGAATTTATATTCCTACAAGTACATTGTACTAATGGACTCTGACGAGGTTATAATGCCTAAAAAGGAATCATCTTGGGAAGGACTTTTACATTCACTTTCTCCAGGAAAAATTAAGGACTCTTATTATGTACAGAATGTTTACTTTTTTGATGACCTGAGACAACATGGATGGACTGAGGAGATCCCACAGTATATGCACATGCTGCAACACGTCTATCGCAGCAGAAACTTCACTATGCCAGGTCACTACATAAAAGCCTTTCATGATCCAGAAAGAATATTAACCCTGCACAATCATTTCCCTGTAGAGTGTTTAGGACCTCAATGTGATACTTATGCAATAGCCACCGATGTTGCACAGTTACAACATTATCGTGCAGACTGTGTGGGTGAACTAATGGAGGTTTGTGATGAATATAAAAACAACATTGTTAAAGATGCAACGATTTGGAGATTTAAAAATATCCTGGTAAATAGAGTGTCAGCTACACTCAATAAGTTAGGCTATTTTTAAGAAAGATTTTTACTATGTAAATATGAGATATTAATCATAGTGATGAAAAAAAAAAAATATAAACAACGTTTTTATGAATAACAAACACTATCTAAAAGTAGGCCTATTTATTATAATGTAACATACCAGTGATGTATTTGCGAATTAATGAAATGATTATTTAATGTGTTATAGTAATAGTAATAATGATAAAATGTAGTAATTTAATTTGTTTTGTATATATTTATTAAAAATAAATAAATTATGTACTGTCACAATTTTATTGTTTTTACATGATGTTATGTACAAATTAGGAGTGAAAATCAATTGTGACAATCAGGTTGATTTTTGTGCCTAAGGTAGATTTGTTGGTGATGTCAATTTATTGGTATTTTGCATAGTTTTTTAAATTTGTAATTTTACAATTTTAGTTACTGTACAATCTAAAAAATGTGGCTACCATGGGGTATCAAAGGGGGGGGGTCTTGAGCCCCCCTAGCCTATATTGATGGACACCCATGTTTAGATAATTGTGATGTCATTAATTTAATAGTGTGTTATGATGTAGCATAGACAAATAGAGTAAATATAGACTGTCAATGGAAGGTTCCGCGATGTGCTGCTAGGAGTTCCGTGTAGTTACAGCGCACACCGCTGCAGACTTTATAGGCTATTTGCCGTATGCTACCAGCAGACGCTGAAGCGGTGTGCGCCGTAACTACATGGTACTCCTAAAGGTGTGCGCCGGAACATATGCTAACCGTAGCACTTCTGACGGTCTATATTTATTCTATTTGTCTATGAATGTAGCCAGTTAGATGCAATGATTTGAATTAGTTTAGGTAGTAAAAATGAACTGTATCAAACAAAAGAAATACCTAATCTAGTAATGAAGTAACACTTCACTTGAAAATAACTTTGTTGGTTTTAGCAAATTTTACATTAAATAAATATTGAATTTGTATGCGTCCAAGGGTTGGACGACTTTCATGATATGCCGGGGATTGAACCTGTCCCTTTCGCACCAAAGTCCAGAAGGTTAACCACTAGGTTAACAACAAATCCAATTGTCAATACATTTCAGAAGATTTGACTTAAAAAAATGCATTTTCAATGGGCCTTTTGTTGCGTTGTCAATTGTCATACAAAAACAATTGTTAAATGTTGATCAGCTGTTCTATTATTGTATTGGGGGTCATTGTTATTATCTCTTTACATATTCAACTCAGAGAGACAAAAGACTAATTATTAGCATTGAAGACTTGTTAAAAGTTTTTCAAGCAAGTAGAGACAGATTCATAATAAATTGGTTCTTTTTTCGATGACTATACAACAATTTATAAAGTTGACAATGATAAATAGACTTTGAGTATTGAGTCTAGATGGTCATGAAAAATAACCAGGTAGATGGAAAAAAAACAAAATGCTGTTAGCAAAATTTAGGTAAAATATGAAACTGTTGTGGGCTTAAACAGAAGGGATTTAGGGGTTATAGCTCTAACAATCTAAAAATTGGTGTCTTAATGAGATGTCTTTTTAGCAAACTTTAGATAAACAACATTTAATAAATATACAGTTAATTACCTTTGACTGCATTTTACTTTTTGAAATCAAACACTCTGACCGTATTCAGCCTACCAAATATACATTAGTTTATCGAACAAGTATAATTGTGACAGATCCTCTATTGATATTTGTGTTTTAGGGGAATACAAGAGATACTTGATAAAAAATGTTCCTGCTTTTACCATTGTCATGAAGGAAAACTTAAGTATAAAGGACCCTAGCTTGGAGTATCAATATAACTCTGAGCATAGAAAATAAGTTACACATTCAAAACCACAATCCTTACTTCCTGGATTATTAGAATAAAAAAAATAGATTTAATTGCAACAAAGAGCTTGTGGGAAAAATAAACTATAATAATGACCAACAGAAAATAATATATTATTATCTCACTCAGGTATAAATAAAATTAATAAATAAGCCAATAACTCACAGTATAAAATATCTTAAAGTTACAATAAATAATCTACTTTTAAAAAGTATCTTGCAGGCTTGAGTCTAACCCGAGGAATGCTTGCAGCTTAAATAAAAATATTGCTTTAGGTAGAAATTGAGCAAAAAGATTGCAAAAGCTAAAAAACTGGAATGATAGTTGGTCCCTTGTCCCGAATCAGTCACCTCTAAACCTAAGAGTATTCAACGTTTGTACAAGAAGTGCAGTGTTGTTCGGTTTCCAAGGCAGTTTCCTATGTCTTGACGGTGGGTTCTACCCACTTGTACGACCCGTAGTACTTAAAGTTGGCTTTTTTCAAGAAGTCATTGCTTTGTTCAGGTCCTCGAGATCCATATCTGAAACACAAGAAATTAAGAATGTGAATTTTACAAAGTATGAAATGATATAATGCATAATATGTCTATGACAAGTCATGTATGATTTAGGATGCACAGTGGTTTTTAATGTTTCCAGCAGGTGTCAAAAACACTGTAGTATTGGTATTGGTGTATTGGTTTAGCATGATTATAATAATACTTTGTTTGAAGTTGTTTCAAGATGATTGAAAAAGGGTTTAGAAATCAACTTCTTACTCATTTTAGCATGTTTGTATTGTTTTTAGCGAATTTCCCATATAGGGATTAAGCTTTTACCATTGGTCTCATGGCAAGAAATGGTAAGACCCATGACTGATTTCATTTTTGATTTCCCCAGAGGCCAAAAACATCATCCATTCACAAATTCATATAGGCATATATATGTAGGTCCGTTAGCAAGATAATTCAAGAAAAAATAATCCGATTTTTATGAAATTTGACACAAACGTGTAAACTTACATTTATTTGATCAAGTTCGCTAACCAGCATTATCAGACTATAGGACGAGGATTGTATAAGGAATTTTATGGGGTAAAAATTAGGTTTTGACCCCCAAAACATAAAATTTTCTAATTTATTTTAAAACTATTTCATGGAGCTTGAAAAACAAATAATTTAGTATACCTGAGCGTTGTTGTAGGCCTGAGGGTTACAGAGAAAGTTAAAAAAAAATAACTGAAAATAATTTTGAATCCCTATGTTATTCTTTTGTAGAATAAATAAACTGCTGTAGTTTGCTTGTTTATAGGTATATCTTGATCAAATTTGGCAAATTAGTTTTCTTCATACTAAACTATCTACATTTCAATTAAAAAATCCAAAAACACAATAAACAATAAACTTATTACCTACCCTGTAACAGCAAAGCTAAGTACTCATTAAAATCAATTTTATTGTAAAATAGGAATAACGCTGACACTTTTAAGAAAATGTTTTGTGTAAATCAAGTTGAGTAAATGTAAATCTGCTTAGTCTGCAGGTTTGCTGTGGTGGGGGTATTTTATAATACTATCTTATTTACAAAAGGTTTGCTTAAAATTCCATTTGATAATTTTTTATTCACTACGCATTGTTAAAACATACATTTTTCAAGTATTTTGCTTCCTTATTTTACTTCACCACTTTATGAGGTGAAGAGGTTTGTTGTTAATGGCTAACAAATGTCATAGAGAGCTCTTTATTAATCTTGTTTTTAAACTGGGAATGTTAAATCTATCTGACCAAATAATTTTTAATCGAGACATGTGCAAAAATTTTTAAACGTGCGTTTTAATGTCCCTGGCCTTTTATTTCGTAGATACTGTATTTGTAGTATGATTATGTGTTTTAATATTTTTTGGGACGGGGGCAACATGTTACAAACATTTATCTGGTTTTATTTAAATATGTTCTAGGTATTTTTTAAATATTTTTTAAAGTCTCGAAATTCTCGACCATCATGTGTCCCTAGGATACATTTTTCAACTTTCACGCTGTTTTTAGACTTATTATTCATGCCGAAATATATAATGCCATATTTTTATGTCATCAACAGTTATTAAATTTACAAAAAAAGGAGCATATAACAATTTTGTTTTAATTGGGAAAAGACTAACTTGACAAAATAAGCCTATCTCTTGATTTGATGTCCCGACCATAATGGCAAAATTTGCAACTTTGGAACACGACAGTGGCAAGCCCGGTGGCGATAGCGTCAGTTGGTTTTAGAGACTGGTTCTGGATGTGCGTTAGTTTTATTGTGCTGGTGGTTTTGCAGTAAAAAAGGAGGTACAAGATTAATAAAGGTAAGTTTTGTTTTTTGTAATTTTTGTGTTTCCACGACCGTACGTAGTCATTTGGCAGACATGGTGTTAATTTTTGTTGATATGATATTTTAATTGCTACGTTAACCTAGAAATGCAATTTGCCTCCTCAAACATGAAGTTAGGGCTGCCACCATAACAGAGCCAAAAAATACGTGATATCACGACCAGGGCATCACGACCATCACAAGTTTTTTACAAAATGGCCCTAAAACTAAATGTATTTACAGCAAAACATATTTATAAAAATAACATTAACTACAGTAGGACCTCAATATCTCGAATCTGAAGGGGATATGATAAAAATTTGAGTTATCAAGTTTTTCAAGTTAGTGAGGTTCGAGTTATGAAGGTGCCATACAAAAAAGTTCGAGATACTGAGGTGTTTGGGCCTGACAGTGATGTAACGTTGCGGCCTTTATAACTCGACTTTTACATCCTAAACCTTTATAAATCGAACTCAAACTGTATTTATACGTACTGAAGAGTAACTGTGGAAGCAAAATAAAACAATTTTAATGCACATAAAGTACTTTATTTATTATTGGGCAATAAGTTTGGAAATAAGTTTCATAAAGTACATACGTAAAAAACCTGTTGAATAACAAAGAAAAATTATTTTAAATACTGAACAAAACACAAAACAATACAAATTCTAAACAAAATACAAGTTTAACTTTTCAAAATGTAGTTAAGTAGGCCTACTGAATCTAAACTCGACTTTTACATCCTAAACCTTTATAATGTAAATCGAACTCAAACTGTATTTACCCACGTATTGAAGAGTAACTGTGGAAGCAAAATAAAACAATTTTAATGCACATAGAGTACTTTATTTATTATTGGGCAATAAGTTTGGAAATAAGTTTGATAAAGTACATACGTAAAAAACCTGTTGAATAACAAAGACAAATTATTTTAAATACAGGTACTGAACAAAACACAAAACAATACGAATTCTAAACAAAATACTGTACAAGTTTAACTTTTCAAAATGTAGTTGAGTAGGCCTACTGAACCTACTTTGGCAAAACGGGATGAAAGAAATCTTCAATTCTTGCTTGTTTACCTTTTATGTTTACGGCATCCAATGCTATGTCCAAGTTATTGATGCAATTCACAACACTATCACTCATCACTGACTTTTTCTCAAAAAAACACCGAATCACATGAATTGCAGCACGAGCATCTTTAAGAGTTGGGTCTGGCTGTGTTGATTCGCCCTCATCCTCCTCTCCCTCGTCTGAAGAAACTGCATTCGAACTCGAACCTCCAGCAACCGATGTAATGATGTCTGCGTCAGTCAGCTCCCCGCATACAGCAACGTCGTCGTCAAAGTCTACGAAGTCCACGAACGCCAACTCTTCAACATTCAGAGCCTGTGCTGCTACAGTCCATTCAGCCGGTGTCTCATTTATGTCCGCGATAGAAGGTTCATCCTGTACTTCATCCAGTTCATTTCCCGTGGTGTGTTGGGGTACCTCAAAACCACATGCATTAAAGCAGTTTTTGATTGTCACCGAAGTCACACAGTTCCAGGCTTTTGACACCATCCATAGTGCATCGAGTAGATTAATCTGCGTCATTGACTCGTTGTCCATATCCCTCAAAAATCGTTTGACAACCTCTCTTCTGTAGTTCACTTTAAAGTTTTTAATGATCCCTTGATCAAGTGGTTGTAGCTTGGAGGTTGTGTTTGGTGGTAGGAATTGTACTTTGACGTTCTTCAGAGGAGGTATGTCCTTGTGTGCTGAGCAGTTGTCAATAAAGAGAAGTATTTTTCTATTCTTCTTCTTCATGGCCTTATCGATATTTTTCAGCCAAGAACTGAAAAACCCAGAAACCATCCAAGCTTTATTATTTGCTTCATACTCTGTCGGCAAACTTTTCACATTCTTAAAACAGCGTGGATTTTTTGCCTTTCCTATGACAAGGGGCTTGAGTTTGTCTGTTCCGTCGGAGTTAGCACAAAGCAACACAGTTATTCTAACTTTGCTCATTTTCCCACCACTACATGAATCACCTTTAAAAGACAGGGTTCTGTCTGGCAGACACTTAAAAAAAGGCCAGTTTCGTCGGCATTGTAAATGTTTTCTGGCAAATATGACTCAGTCAGTTTTTTTAGTTCTGTTTTCCATTCGTCACACACATTGGAGTTCACAGAAGCACTTTCTCCACAAACCTTTCTGAAAATAATTTCGTTTCTTTTTTTGAAGTTGTGCAACCATCCGTTGCTGGCGCGGAAGTCTTTCTTTCCTAAGCTCTCTGCATATTGAATGGCCTTCTCTTGCAAAATCGGTCCTGATACAGGGATGTTCTTATCTCGACACTGTTTCAACCACGTTAAAACACATTCGTCCACGTCTTTAAACTCACCGCTTTTACATCTCTTCTTATTGGTTAGTCCACCTTCAGCCTCATACTTTTCCCGGTTTTTCATAATTGTTGATAAAGTGTTAGGCGGAATTCCGAACTCCTTAGCGATTTCACTTTTTTTCTTTAATCCTTCGTCAACTGCCTTAATAACTCTTCTTTTTTCATCGTGTGTCAACGTTTTGCACTTACGCTTAACCGACGACATGACGTCCGACGCGCACAAAATTATCTCAACAACTGGCAGACTACAGTACGTATCCAAACAGACACAGGAAGCAACCACCGGAAGTTGGATTTTCACGTCTCGACAGGAATCAAAACACTACTGACTTGCACTGTAAGGCAAAACTTCGAATTATTGAGGCGCATTCGTGCGAACTTCGACTTATAAAGGTAAACTTCGAGTTACTGAGGCTCGACGACGGGAAAATTCGACTTATAGAGGTGGAATATTACCGTTCAAAAGTTGTTAAAAATCGACTTATTGAGGTTGTGTATTTAGAAACTTCGACTTATAAAGGTACTTTTAACATTATGATTAATGTGGATTTCAAGGGGATTTAAAAAAAATCGAGATATTGAGGAATTCGAGATATTAAGGTTCGAGTAATTGAGGTTCTACTGTATTTTTAATATTCATTTTTACGTCTGTTATGGTAGTGACAGAAATTTTAGTTTTTCCAATTAAGATGCTATATTAATAAACAAACACCTACCAAAGATATTGCCTTACCATGTATTTATTATGAAACTTAAAATGCCAATGAAATAAAAAAAAAATTAAAAAAAACTTTTTGAACAAAAAAATTCTTGTGCTTTTTTTGAAAACGTATGTTAAATTTTCAAACACATAACGTTAGGAGGCTGTCCTGGGAAATCACAAAAACGTGGCAAAACAGTTCAATAGCGTTTGGATTATAGGATTCAGTTTTCTTCTAGTAGAGTAGTGTACAATAAAAAATACTTTAACAATTTTCAGGAGGTGTATTCAATGAATGATTTAAAAAATGCTCTAATAAGGTACTTACTTGTAGGGTAGAGGTTTGATCTTTTCATTTTCGATTTTGTGCAATAATGGAGTGAAGATTCTCCAGGCTTCGGAAAGTTCATCCGAACGAACAAAGTGCATCTGAGTGCCACAGAAGACGTCAAGGATAAGTCTTTCATAAGCATCAGGCAACCTTGCTCCCTGCAAAAATTATTAATTGTATTGGGTTTTCAAGCAAGCCAAATCAATCCCAGCAAATAGTAAATGTGACAACGGTCTTAAGGTCTAACGATCTTAGGTTGAAATTTGTCATTTAACAACATATTAAAAATGAATATTTCTGCATGCTGTGCCGATTATCACTTTTTGACCACATTTCACAAACCGTTTGAAATACAAATATTTTGTCAGTACAAAAGTTAAAGAACACAAAAATACATAGTTTTTGCCATGACAATATTTGTTGTATTGTCCAAAGCATGCACGAATGTTGGTTTCTGATATGTTGTCACTAGGTACTAGTCCTGCAAATTTTCAACATTTCGGGAATTATTTCCAGGTAGACATGTATTTTTCCCTAAAATGACTGGAGAGAGCTAAAATACTTGGCGAGAGCTTCAATTTTATTTCATAACGACTTTTATTGCTACTGTATGACCAGACTAATCCTCGCATATCGATGGAAACCAGCTAGAAGATTAGTGAATGAAGTAGGGGACATAACGTTGGTTTCAGAATTGGACTACCTTGCTTGGTTGCAAAGAGAGCTTGATGGGGACCTTAATTTTCAAACAACCCTTGTATACATATTTCCCGCAAGAATATTGTAAGCGAGTTACAATTGAGTAAGTCAAATCGGATTGGGAGTTGTAAATGGTGAAATGATTTATTAATTTTGTATTCTCATAATTGTGATTAGTTTTCTTTTCTTTTATAAAAAATCTAGAATTTCTTTTTAGAAGAATAGAGATTCCAAGATCTAAACGGACATTTTGAAACAAACTGTTTAATCTTTTTCCTGGATTTTCCATTGTATATTGTGATCTCAGTTTGTGTTTTAATCTAAATGCCAAACATATTGTGAAAGTTTTTTCGCTTGTGATTTCTCCCTCAAAGCAGAGAGAAGTATAACATACAGCGGAATTATTCAATGGTACACTTAAGTGGTGTCTAGCGCCAGTGCTGGTGTCTAGAGCAATGGCTCCCCTCGCCCTCATGTACTGCAACGCTCACGGTGGAGGGATGTCCCGTGCCCTGTGTGATAGGATTTTTCGCACAGCTCTTGCCGTTCAGGCGCTTCCTTGCTCGTCACAAGTATATTTACCCAATTGCACAGTTGTTGCCCCATAAGCTCGTATCCTCTGTATCTTACTCCTCTGTGCTCAAAGGAATAATTGATTCAAAAATTGTTCCTCTATCACGATTAGTTTTTAATTTTAACCTAATAACTTCGAGTCTTAGAAAAGTTAAATGAATCTAAAAAGGATTTCTGATTTTTATACGTTTTTATATATAGGTAAACTCTAATATAATAAATACTTACAGGACAGTAAATAAATATATATGAAGGAAAAGATGTTACAATGACAATTGATTTGGACTAGTAATGATCAGGCTCAATTGGAGAATGTTTATTTTACTATACTAGTAGTGTAGTATATTAGCTACCAACTTAGTAAACTTATATTAATACCTTGAGACTATAACTATTGTTGTAAAGGTTCAGAGCTTACCCGATATCTACTGCCATAGGTAAGGTCAAGTTCAGTTTCCTCCATGTCAAAGGTCATTCCTGGAGTTTTGGTCATCATTTTGATATACACAGCTTCACCAGGCTGGACTCTGATGACCAACTCATTCCTCTTGGTCTTTCCATCAAAGATATCACCGGGAACATCGTTATATTGGATGCGGACCTCTGCTTTACGCTCATTGAGAGCTGAGGAAAATGATACAAATTAATGAGTTATGAGTTTAGGAATTTTAATTAAATGGGAGAAAAGAACTTTTGGCAAGTGAAATAATTCAATTTATTTAATCCTTTAAAGACTCCCGTACAATTATTAAAACCTTGTTTTCAGCAAATACCTAAAGCTAAAATCTGTCTTTCCTCGCAAGAACCATGAATTTGAAAATCAATCTGTGTCCTCTATAAACAGTCAAAAACATTCCTATCAATATTAGTCTAGGCATATTAGGAAAGTTAGCGGAAAGTTTAGGTACAGTCCTATTCACCACATATCTTTAGGTTTTTTGGGTTGTTGAACACGAATATGGGGTTTGCTGACAGATATTATGCCCGGAACATTGTTTCATTGTTTATTTGGTGAAAAACCTTAAAATTTGGCCACTTTTTAGGTTTTTGGGGTAAATCTCTGTAATTATGGGTTTTTGAGAAGACCCTGCTTTGTAAAATTGAAGAGGACAAAATTTACTACAAGTTTCCTATGTAATATTTGTTTCTACAGCAAACCGTTACGCCACTAGAGAACGCTAAAAATGGCCAGAAGTACCAAAAATGAAAATAAACGCTAACCGTTTTACATTAGGTTTCCATGGAAACAACCCATGTTACGATAATTTCAACTATTTAGTATTTATTCATGATAATGAACTGAAACACACTTGATAAATCTGCGCCAAGATGTATGACTGGCTGCAGGAACATTTCCCGTTCCCACATAACCCCCATTTATTTTCTCTCAGCATAGGGGTTGTTGCTGTCCACAGGGCTGACTGCTATAATGCTTGAGAAAAAAGGATGAAAGACATTGAAATAGTAAATTCAAGAAGAAGTAGAATAACTTTTAACTTCGGTAACGTCAAATTCAGACGAGCAGACCGAGTGCAGCCACTTGCCATAATGAACAACACGATGAAAGTATAGAGATTATTACCCATAAACTCCACCACATTGTTTCAACGTATCTGGTCGCTAAGAATTTTGATGAAGAACTAGAACACTTCTTGTCCTACGATCTGGGTCCATACTCTTTCTCGTTGTTTGATAATAACGGTTTGCGAAAAGGAACCAAATCAAATATTTATAGGCCTAAAGCACTTATCCCCATAGAAAACAAGCACTTCCATGGGCATGTGCAGTATGTAATTGATGGTGGGTTTCTACTACACAAAAGTGTATGGCCAGAGCATCAACCTTTCTCTAAAATATGTAACAGATACATTGACAACATTATAACCAAATATAGGGCTCAGACAAGTTGTTTTTGACGGTCATCCTGAACACCCGCAAGGTGAAACAAAAAGTTCCAAACAAATGAAAAGAGCAATAAAAACTACTTCTGCAGACATTCTCTTTGATGAAACTATGACCCCAACCACAACGAAAGAAAAAAATCTCCTAGCCAACCCTAATAACAAGTAAATAATAATTTCCATGATAACACGTAAGATGATCTCTTACAATATATCTTGGAAACAACATCTGAAGATGGTGTCACACATTGATAGTGACAGAAGCGCTGTCATTGGCTAGCAGTAGCACTAATAAGAACGTTGTCATTGTTGGAGAGGATGTTGACTTATTGATTATTCTAATCAGTTTGTGTAAGGAAAAAAGTTTTCTTCTTGAAGCCAGGAAAGGGAAAAACTTAATCGACAACATACTACTCCTTGCTGTAAAGAACAAAACTGTAGATGAGAATATTCAAAGATAAACTTGGTCCTCAGTTTCTTACCCTTGAGGAAGCCTTAGAAGCAAATGAGGTTGTGGAAAGATGAAGATGATTTTTCTCTCCTCTTAGGCCCACCAAAAAAAGGATGGATGGAATGCCAACCTTCAACCCGGAGAGAGTGAATTACATGATCCTGCCAACCAAACATATTGTTTTTCATGAGGTTATTACCATTAATAAAAACAGATTTTCACAATTTTTCCCAATTTAATCTTAAAAGACAAATATTTCTTTCAGGTGGAGGCCTGTGGTCAGTGGACACACTAGTTTGTCTATTTAGTATTTTCAAGTGTGTTTCAGTTTATTATCATGAATAAATAGTTAAAATTATAGTAACGCGGGTTGTTTCCATGGAAACCTAAAGTAAAATAGCAGCATTTAGCGTTTGTTTTCATTTTTGGTACTTCTGGCTTTTTTTAGTGTGCTCTAGTGGCGTAACGGTTCGTTGTAGAATCAAATATTATATAGGAAACTTGTAGTAAATTTTGTCCTCTTCAATTTTACAAAGCAGGGTCTTCTCAAAAACCCATAATTACAGAGATTTACCCCCCTAAAAAAAGTGCCCAAATTTTTAGGTTTTTCACAAAATAAACAATGTTCCGGGCATAATATCTGTCAGCAAACCTCATATTCGTGTTTAGCGACCCAAAAAACATAAAGAAATGTGGTGATTAGGACTGTACCTAAACTTTCCGCTAACTGCCACTTTAATCCTAATATGCCTAGCCTATATAAGTTGATTTGTCTATATAAAACTCAACTGCCTGTAACCAACTGCTGCTGTGTGCTCTAGAGAGAGTGAGGTACTGTCTATGACATAGTGATCTTTGTGTCCTCTAAGGGTAGACCTGAGGGAACAGTTTGGGCCGAAAATAATCACTGAGCGAAGCCTGGGTCGGGTCATTTATGCGTGTGAGCTGCTCGGTTTTCGAGTCAAGCTGATCCAAGCTTTTATTTTTGCGGATCGTAGAAAGCAAATCAAGAACTGATGATTTGCTGTGGTTACAGTTATATACACTAACAACCACTTAGCTAAAAGATTCGCCCAAACTCTGATGATTCTCGATGATTCGAGGTGTATGCCTAAACCAAGGATTATGAACACCTCACTATGCCCCAGTGGTTGTAGTATATCGCTACAAACACACATGTCACCAATTATTAGCCACACAGGACGGGAATCGAACCCGAGCAAACGAATGCCACTGGCCAAGTGACACAGGCCCTAGCCTGTTCGGCTATCTGTGCTTGGAGAATCAGAATATGGAGTAAAAACTGGTATATAAGCTGACGTCAACAATTGCTAACAGATGGCGCACCCGATGGCGCTACAACCTAGTTGTTCAATGCGTTACTAGGGAGCAGCACTAGTTAGCCACGGACTATTTATTTACACAACATTTTTCAGCTGAACCACAACAGTGATCATAAATAGTGTCACTGAGGCTTTGCTGACAAGTAGGTTTTTTTCCTAAAAAGGCTATATTAAAATAGCCTTATCAAACTAAATCAAGGTTAAATTCAATATTACATTGTAAACTAGATGTCTTTTGTTTTATAAGATTTTGGTTTCAAATAATGCTATCAGAACATTACAACTTATAAGAAAACTTGGAAATTTACAACAAAAACACAGTTTTATTTAATATTTACTACAAATAAATCCCAAACCTTTTCTTTGTTATATTTGTTTTTGTCTCCTTATTCCAAATTAGCCTGATTAATAAAATAAAATACAAAATAGTGAAAACAATACAGTTACAAATCAACAACAGGTAATGTAAATAAAAGGCAAACAAGAAAGTCTTACAGAATACAAATTATTGTCCCAGCACTCAAAGGGTTAGTTCAATATTTTGCAAAATAACCTGATTTCGCACTACCAAAATTGTTAACCCCACCCCATCTGATCCGAAGCAAAAACGCTTGACGTACAGACCCCTACGTATAAGATACATGGACAAGCCAGTACTGACTGCACAAAAATAAAGTGCAGACAGCGGGTTTGAGTTTTGACATTAAAGGCAATTCAAAATGCAAATTGAACAGTGTACGTTCTGATTTTTTACTTTATATTTTTTTACTACCTGTCGCTAGAAAGCCCTACTAAGTTATCCCAACAAAAACAACTAGGTTAAAAATCAAACCTTGAAACTTGAAACATATTTGAATTTCCAACGACAGTTTGACAATGGTTTACTACAAGATTAACACACTGACTATCCTGCTATTGACCCAGTTATGCAGCAAATGAGATAAAATATTTCATAGTTATGCACGGTGGTAAAAAAAATCTCAAAACAGGATTTTGAAAAACTCATTCTACACCAGTGAGATTAAAAATTTGTCTATCAGTCAGTACTGATAGACAAAATTTGAAATTTAGTCAATATAAAAATGAAATGATTGATTTTACCTTTACCACATCGAAGAATAAACGGAACATCGTCCCACCGTTCATTCTTGATGTGCAGAACGGCCATAGCGTAGGTGGGAGTAGTGGAGTCTTTGGGGACAGTTGGGTCATCCAAGTAGCCTTCTTTAGCTTCTCCTTTTCCATCAGGGTCGCCTATGTATTGACCCAGGACTACATCATCCAAACTCAATGCTGGGATGCACTTCAACACTTTTACCTGGAATTGATTGGAGATTTAAATAAAGTTTAGGCTCAAGTATCTTAATCTGTACACTAAAGACTATGTAGCAACTAATTACAGTATTGAATGCATGTAAACCTATAAGTACACTACCCTTAGGAGTGGCTTCCAACTACAGGGGAGGGATTCCACTAGTATGTCCAAGGATTACCCAAGCCCAAGTTTGAGCCTCAAAACTAAAAAAACCCATTCACAGAATCAAACTGAAACTTAATTATTTTCTCTTGGTTAGTAATATTTCTTCTTTCTTTTTGGAAGAATCCTCTTTGCAAATGCGGAGAGCGAATAAGAGTGCATTAACCATGCTTTACAGTGTGTCCAATCATAGTCATGGTCAATAGTCATAGTCATATACCTGATAATACTTTGTCTATGATTGAGATCAACTCTGCAATTTGGTGTGACTTTTTGATTGCCCTCCTGAAGATTTTTAGTTTACCCGGGTGACTGGTGTTAGTGGTGAGGGATTATGTCCATACAATTGATAGACAATGTGTATTCTGGACCATTGCTATTGGTGTATTTCAATTCAATGTACAGTTTTAAGGCCTGACCTCAGGAATGCTAATATGACAGATATCTCCCCACAGAGATACTATACAGAATGGTTTTGGTGGGATATGTTGTTGATGTTAAAGCAATCACAATCATTACAAAACAAAGACCCAATCAGCTTAATGGTGACCAGGTGTTCCTGGTGAAAACGTGGATTCAAGACAAAAAATTCCAGTTGGATTTCAAAATAAGGGTACGTTGTAAAAAAGGCAGTAAATCACAAAGACTCTGATGGGGATACTAGGGTGAGGGTGACTGAAACTCAAAACAAGGAGTACTGCAAGGTGCCTAAGGTTTGTACTGGACAGTAAGAGCACCTGCTGATACTTTATGTTAAGTTTATGTGACGTAGCACGTGCCATGTTAAGGTTTGGGAGGCTACAGACGCTACGGTTAGGGAATCACGCTATAAGGCCCCATCCTAGCTGGGCAAAGACAGTGACGTGACCATTGACCAACACGACGGACGGTCGCTGCTGTCGGCGGCAAAATGTGTATCCACACTGAGCGGCGCGACATGGCGACATGTCATGGGCTGAGGCAGTTATGGTGGATGCCGCTCTGTCGCGTCGCCGGTGTAGCGCTACCAAATACAAACGTGTTTGTATCTTGAAGTGCTTGTAGCACGACCGACGGGCGCGACGTCGCTCTTGATGCTGAGCTAGGACACTCCCATTACTTACCATGTGTTTGTATCTGTCGCTCTTGCCGTCCAGCTAGGACGGGGCCTAAGAAAAGAAAGCTATCAAGTTTGATGGGTGGAGATCTGAATATATTTTAAAATCATCTGAATATATTCTGATATATGTATCATCTGAATATATGTAATAATGCCAATAATGGTACTATTGGTCCAGTTTAGAGAGTGAGTTTGAGAAACTTGTCAGTGCCAAACAGTCTTGGAACTGGCTAAACTGGTCATCACAGTGGAGAGATAAGTAAAAAAGAGAGGCTGGAATGCAGTGAGAAAACATATTGTACAATAAAAACGTGACTCCTATCCAAAGTACCTCTTCTAATTTTTTGAGGGTTGCACCTTACTATCACACATAGAAAATTTGTTTAGCAACAAAGATTTGTTGGTTCCATCCCTAAGAAACTACTAGATGTCATTCTAGTATTAAGGAAGGGTAGGAAGAAGATATAACCTGAGGAACGTATGAATAGAATACCTTTTCATTTCTTATGTCATCTGGATGGATTGATGCTGGTTTCTCCATGGCAACCAAGCTGAGGATTTGCAAAAGATGGTTCTGCATGACATCTCTGATTATTCCAAACTCATCAAAGTATCCACCTCTTCCTTGAGTGCCGAATGGTTCTTTGAAGGTTATTTGGACAGATGCAATACACTCTCTATTCCATGTTGGGCTGAATATTCTATTTCCAAACCTAAAATTTAAAATAAATATTTTAAGGTTAATAGAGACATTCTAAGTATGTTAGGATTTACATAAAGTCTTTTATTAGATAGAACACAGTAAAACTTCCAGTAAAATAGTGTGACTGATAATATATGATTATAATAGAGATAATTTAATAACTCATATTGACTGTGTAAATATTTCCTGCACACATTTTCCATAACAATTCCTAAAACACAGATTTTCAAATAACTCAGGGTGAAGGATAACAAAAGACCATAATCAAGATTTTACTGTCTCAAAAAATGTCATCCAATACTTAATATTTACTTGAAGGCCAAATCACAGCTTAGGGTGAACGTTCACTAACAAGGCAAAGACAATGACCATGACTACAACCAGAAATGTGGAGCCAGGACGACATGGTATGATGTGGGGCAACTTACACAAGACTAAAGCTCTAGACTCTGGCTTCACAGACTAACGTGCTGTTGCAACCAGAAACTGCCATCACACAGCCTACAGGCAGACTGCGACCTTGAAGAGTTGGGGTAGCTTGTGCAATTAGTGGTTGTGATTTGTGAACAAAAAGTGTGGTAGACGATGTCCGCAGAATCAGTGTTTGATGTGTTTGAAACAAGAGGTAAAAGAAATAAATTGTTTGTGGGATTTCTTTACAGAAGGTTACGCCAATGGAGTAATGAAGAAACAAAAAAAAGCGACAGAGAACAATGAATTGTGTAAGAAGGTTGAGTTTTTCATCATCCAGGGATCGTCAATCTTAGGTAGATCAGTTCTTGACAGCTGTCTTGGTCTTAGTCAAGGTTCTGGTCGTGGTCTACCAGTCAAGTGCTGGTCCTTAGTAGTCTAATAGCTTAGTAGCTAGTATGAAAAAAATTATACCAGAGGTAAATTTTACAATAAACTGCAATAAACGACAATAATTTATTTAAATTCAAGAACCAGTTGAAATGCCACTTGTTGCCACTAAATATATTTTATATGGATATATATCAAATAAATTGTTCTTTTTATATGGAGACTTGTTTTCTTTAGTTTAAGTTCTGGATATATTTTTTGACGCCATTTCATGTAGGGGCCACTGATGTACAACTATGAAATAAAGACAGTTTGATTTGATTGGCCTTGGTCTTTGTCAGTGCACACTTGTCACTTATCCATACTTATCAGTGAAAACTGAAAAAAAAGCAATATGATAAAGTTTCCAGTCAGCCCTGATGGTGGGACTGGTCGACATCAATAGCTACATATTTATGGTCTTGTAGAGTTAGAAGTATAAGTGGAAATATACAATATAAACTTATGAAGTAATGCTTGGAGAAGTCTGATTAAATCTTAAAATTTATTTTCATTTTGTGTATTAACCATCATCAAGTGCTGACTGTCTATATTATTTTTAAATTATTTTTATTATTATTATTTTTATTATTTTAAAAGATCCAACACAAAAAATAAAGATTGTTTAAGAGGTATTGTCATATGTGCCTGCTAATGTAAAATCTGAACAAATCGCCTTTAGACATTACCTGAGAGTCATGAGGTTTTGCACCATCTCTTTACCAAGGTAATGGTCAATACGGTAAATTTGTTCTTCCTTGAACAATGATGACAGATGACTGGACAATTTTTCTGAGCTTGCAGAATCTCTTCCAAAAGGCTTCTCTATGATTACTCTTGTCCAACCTCTGGAAATAGAACAAATAATTTATATCTTTAATAAGACTACAACTAATATCACAAGAAATTAAACTTCAAAGGATGCACTTATTTCTGTGTAGACTTATGACCTTTTGTAAATCCTCTGGGGACTTTAATTTAATACACGTGAGGAAATCAAATGAAGATGTCAAATGTCAATGCTTTCTTTTTCTGCCCTTCTTTGTGGTTCTTAAATGCATTCAAATGAGCCATCTTGTTTAAAATGTATTATGACAAGACAACATTATTAAGTATTTCTAATATTAGAAATATCTAAAAATAAGGTATTTTTAATACCTTAGAGTAACCGTTATATGACTTTTCGTGTTAATCAACCCTCCCTGTCAGGTATCAAGGATTGTAAGATTGTGTGCATTTCTGTGTGACATGACTATAGATAGGACGTAGAGAAAATACCTTTTGTCAACTGCGACATTACTAGGAAAATATGCACCAGTACTTGGGCGCTTGCGCTTGTCTGTATTGCCGAGCCGCTACTAGTGCTACTACATTTATGAAATTGAGTGATTTGAGGCTAAAAGGGGAGCTTTGGGGTGTGAAAGGATGCTTCTGTAACCATATGTTGAAAGGGTGGTGTATATGTACATAACATGGAATATACGTGTATTTTGGAATTAGGTTCTGCTAACTTGCTAAATTCTGTGATGTTGGACTAGAGCCTGAAAATCAGACCCTAGTCTGTCTGAGCCCTAACCACAAGTCTAAATTATACCATCCCTAAAACCAGTCACTAAATATTAAATTTGGTATATTTTAGGTTATATAGTATATTTCACGTCATAATTGTATGTCTGGTGTGGATTAGAAGGACCCAGCAAAGATTAGGCTGCTTCTATCACAATAATTGCTGCTACCAAAATTGACTGTGATAATTTGATTGGAAATTAATCTGGGGACTAGAGGACGGAGATCTTTTACCCAGACCAGAAAACAAGCCAAGCAAGCTTTGATTACACTAATTAGTAATAACTATTAATATTCAAACCTTCCAAACTAAACTGTATAAATGTGATTAAACTAGAACACAAGATGATATGAGATTGAGGGTAAACTACTTAAACTGATATTGTGATACAACTAATGCTAACCTATTTTTTGGAAAGTTAGATTTTTTTAAGAGGTTGGCATTCTCTTTTAACCTTGTATTTGCCTGCCCACATTGACTAACTGCCCGTTCGTGGAAAGTATCCAGCAAAGCAAGGGGTGAGCCGGTACAGTACAAAGATAAACTGTACTGATAAAATGTTTGTAGCAGTGAACAGGATCTGAACCCATGACATCGCTGCCTTGGCCCCGAAGTCCGAGATGCTACCGAGATGGGGAAAAAAGCCTTTTCCTACTTTGGACTCCTGGTTTACAATGCTTTGCCAGCAAGAGTAAAACAAAAGACAGGCAGTGTTAATTTCATTTTGTGTCTTCTTTGAACAAAATACAATGTCTGGAATCATTGGAGACTTTGTAGGGAGAAGAATCGTGGACCTCGTACGTTTAGTGCTTTGAGTTATTTGTCTAGTCTAACGTGATTAGTGATGCCAAAAAAAGTTAGTTCTTTATTGACAGTAGTCGGGAAGAAAACTTATAATCTGTTACACAATTTGTGCACCCCCGGTTAACCTAATGCATAAACTTTTGAAGATAGAGTACATTCCCGACTAACCGTGGTTGTTGGGACCGAGACTTCCTCGGTTACCGAGAATCTCGGATAACACAGAGGTGTCTTAGATTTTGAGGTTAGGGGTTAGGAAGTCAAATACTTGTTAAGTATATGTTTGAATAGCAATGCATAGTAAAGACAAAATTATCAATAATTGGTAGCCCTTTTTTTATGGAAAACAAATTTAAATGAGGAAGTGTTATTAAGGAAAACAATAACTCAAACATGCTTAATATGTCTTAAATTGTATTAGAAAACTTTAAATACAGTATTAATAATATCAAGCCCACACTCTACATGATTAAATAAAAACAAAATAAGGTGGACCCCTACAGTTTTTGAGGTATAAAATTAATTTTTGTTTTATTTTGACTTGGTCTATAGGCCAACTTGACACAATCATGTCAATATTAAAACATTGTAATAACAAACACGGACAAACCGGCACTGATGCCGGCAAATACTGCTTTTGTTGACATTCTGCAGACGACTCGTACAGCTTACCAAAGGTAAGCGGCCAAATTACTAGTACTGTATGTGTGTGTTTTTTATTTTCTAGGTTACTGCGTTTCATTTGAACGTTAAAATAACTAGCTGTCCCACGGGCTTCACCCCATTGACTTCATAAGCATTAATAAAACGATTGATTGGTTAAGTTGAGCTGAAATAAACAAAACAGATTACAGTAATGAGTAATGCAAACAAATAATCGCACCTGACTTTAATAAGGTAATAAATTGAAAGAATAACAAACAAATAAGTACAGCTGAGGTATTTTTATCATTAGGTATATGGAAAGTTCCCTTTAGAAAGGAATTACGACCTTAAATGACAATTTATGAAATAATGGATAGTTTTGCGCAAGGTTTCTTGTCATGACGAATATTTTAAGTATATAGTTTATCGGTGTGTGACTTTTAGTTTTCTTAAAAGTTCAAGGGTACTCTGTGATTTATATATGGGTACCTAAAATCTTCATTTACAGTTATTATTTTAAGAAATCACAAATTACTTGCTATTTTTAGGTAGGCCTACTTTACTTTAAACAGAAATATTCCTAAAAACTTAATTATTGTTTTTTAACCGGAAATAGAAATATATATATATTTAGGCCTAAGATAACCTGGAGGCTCGGATAATTGAGAGTGTACTGTAGTGTATAGTGAAGTTAATTCAGGGTCATTTACATAAAAAACCATCATTTATCGCGAATTGATACTAGTTTAGTAAACGTAACCAATTTAGGGTGAAGGATTTGCCAAATACCTAGCCGATTTAAAGAATATGTCCGTGCACAGTGGATTCGGTGCATCGTTGAAAAACTTTTTTCGAGATAGTCTAGCTAGTGGAATAAGAAGTGACAATATCAAACAGAAACTGTTAGCAGAGATCAGTTTAACATTTGCTCAAGCTGTGAAAACCGTCTCACCAGCGGAAGCGGCGGAGAAAAATGCAGAGGTGGCAAGGTGTTGCTAGAGGCAGTGGCACAACGACGACGAGATTCAGGGAGCAGCGATGGCGCCCAGCAGCACATTCTAACGTCAAAGTCAACACCTCGACCTCAAAATACATCAGTGCAGTGTTTTTGTTGGGGTGGCTTCAGTCACATGAGAAATACAGGGAGCGCCAGAAATATCTGACGGTTTTCAAGCGAGTACAGTCCGGCAGCCGAGTGGAGGGGGGTAGTGGGGAGCGGCTCATTCTCAAGGCCAAGTGACCCCATTTCAGTCGCCATGGAGCAGTGGACCAGTATACATCGCGCGTTTGCCGTTGAAGCGTTTTTTAAAAATGGCGATTCTGTTGTTAGTACGCAACGTAAGTTTCGTAGGCATTTTAATGTGGCTCTTGGGGAACCTATCCCATCCCGAAACACCATCAAATTGTGGGTGGATACGTTTAGATCACAGGATCAACTGCAAAACGTAGGCCTACAGGCCGTCCAAGGCCAGTGAGGACGCCGGAGAACGTGGAGCGAGTGGGACAAGCTGTGCTAACAAGCCTGCATCGCCCGACGCGTAGACAAGCTGCTGCTCTTGGCATGTCTGATCGCTCTATTAGACAAATTTTGCACTCAGACCTTCACTTTCACCCGACGATTGTTATTTTATATGGGTGAAAAAGAAGGATCCGGACGATGCGGGCTCGTTAGCACAGCTTGTCGCACTCGCTCCACGTTCTCCGGCGTCCTCACTGGCCTTGGACGGCCTGTAGGCCTACATTTTGCAGTTGATCCTGTGATCTAAACGTATCCACCCACAATTTGATGGTGTTTTGGGATGGGATAGGTTCCCCAAGAGCCACATTAAAATGCCTACGAAACTTACGTTGCGTACCAACAACAGAATCGCCATTTTTTAAAAACGCCTCAACGGCAAACGCGCGATGTATACTGGTCCACTGCTCCATGGCAACTGAAATGGGGTCACTTGGCCTTGAGAATGAGCCTCTCCCCACCACCCCCCTTCACTCGGCTGCCGGACTGTACTCGTTTGAAAACCGTCAGATATTTCTGCCGCTCCCTGTAAGGCCCTTATTAGACGAGGCAGCCAAGTTGCGCAGCCAGCCGGGCAGCCAGTCGGCCAGCAAGTCACTGGGCATTGGTTCTTATGGAGCTTATTACACGAGGACAGCCAGTTGCGCAGCCACTGTTTGGCTGCCGGCTGGTTGCCGAGCCCGGCGACCGCACAGGCAACCACTGGCTGCTCGGTCTGGTCGCGCTCCTGTGTAGCTTACGGATCTTATTACACTGGGCTGCCAGTCGCCCGCTGCCACTCTCATTTTAGTGTCTTTGCCAGTAATATCTTCTCTTGTTAGGCCTAAAACTTGATCGGGACATGCGGAAATAATTTAAAAACTTATCATCATCTGCACAAAGTTCGTCAAAAAGGGTGTAATATAATCCTTTTTCTGTTTTTGATGAAAGAATAGGATGTATATGCATTCTCCTCTTCCTTCTTCTTCTCTTTTTCATGAGTAGCAGAAGAAGCAAATATTCATCTCGCATTTCTGACAGCGTCTCTCCCCAACAGAACTGTTCCACCAACACTGATTCCACTGTCAACAAGAGACTGGCCTAGTTGGTAATTTTGTGGCTGCCCTGTGGTTGCTCTACTGGTTGCTACGCTAGGCAGCCAGACAGGTGACTGGCTGCCCGGCTGGTTGCGCAACTTGGCTGCCTCGTCTAATAAGAGCCTAAGTGTAGATTATTGGGTGTTGTGGTTTGTCATTTTTGTGGAAAAAGAATCATATATCTACAGTGTGTATATCAAAGCTGTTGGGTAAGTCTAACAAAAATTATACCTATAAAAATGATAAAAACAATTTGTAAACTAAAAGGAATAATGGACAGTTTAAACCAAAGAACAGCAAAATGCATAGTTTTGTTTCTGACAGGGAATGAATTCTAATGATAGTTGTGATGAGTATGTAGTTAATATTGCTACACTATTTCAAATTGTGGGAGAAATTGAGGTTGATAAGTTAATAGTAGTAATGCTAACGCTAAAGTAGCTCCACTTAAAATTGATGCTATTATAGAAGGTAAACAAGTCACTTTAGAAGTTGACACTGGAGCTAGTGTCAGCGTTTTAGTGAGGATTTGTACAACAAAAATCTGTCATTTTTTAAATTACAGCCTAACGATCTATCCTTAAGTTCGTAAACTAACGAGCCTATTGAGGGGCAATATATTACTTTGTTTCCAAAGGAAGGAAGAATTAACTGTAGAGATGGGCATTTTAATGTTGAGCTACAAAGTCGTGGTTCCTAATTCTATGAGGGATTATGTTTTAAAAGAGTTACATTGTAGTCATATGGGAATTGTAAAAATGAAGTCAGTCGCAAGGTCGTATATCTGGTGGCCAAATATAAACCAAAACATTGAAGCCCTAGCAAACAGCTGATCTTCCTGCCTTATCGAACGTTCTAACCCAACTAAGTTTATTGCATAATTGGCACTATCCATCTAAGCCTTGCGAAAGATTACTATATTGACTATTTTGGACTGTATTAACTATCTGAAAAGATTAGTGGTGTATTTACAGATGATAAGCTTAGACAAAATCTTTTTATGGAGAATTACTATAAATAAAAACATATAAAATCGCAACAAATCCATCTTTGCACTTTGACCTGGCCACTGATAAAACATCTTGGTACATCAATGTCAATACCGTATTATGAGTTATTAATACTACATATTTAACATAATTTGACTTCTTGTGTTACTTTTCAGTGAATGAAGTGTTACGTAATGCTCATAAATAACCATTAATAGGGATGAAAACATTAAACAATAACTTTTAAAATAATACTTTAAAAAAAAAAACACAATCTTTTGCTCAAGTAGAATGAACTAAGTTTGCAAAAAGGAGAAAAGTAAGCAATTTGGATTAGACACTCTGATTTAAATCAGATCCTAATAAGAGTTTGTGCAATGTATAACAACTTTGTTTATTTAGAAATATTCAATAAATTTAACATTGGAAAGTACACTCATTTTATTTTTAGTCCTAACTATGTTTTATTCTTCCCCCATTCATAATTGTATGTCTGGTGTGGATTAGAAGGACGGACAGCAAAGATTAGGCTCTGCTTCTATCATTAAAATACTTTTGCCTGGAGTGAGCTGGTCTACTGGTAGAGCAGGGGCTTCGGTCCCCGAAGTATCGGATTAGAATCCCAACAATCAATCACCAATCATTTTATCAATGAGAAATAGTGTACCCTTTAGGCCTAGAAAAGTGAAGTAATATGAAAATTGGTTTCAGGCTAGAGCCTCGCGTCCTAAGATGTAAAGGAACTACATAACAAATACGAAACGGGACAGGAAACGACAAAAGATCTTACGATGGGGGATGCGAAAGTAATACCATACAAGCTTTGATTGGATGCTCAATACAACAAACACGGCTAGATTTGGGAAAATACACATTTGGACGATTTTTCAATGCTTGACGCTACCTTGTTAAATTAAATTTTTTAACAAAACTATCTGCAATGTTGTGATTTATGCATGTACTGAAGGCTGCAGCCAAGACTCTTTTAACCTTGAGCTCTGTACACCACTGAATCACAATCAGTCTTACCAAAAGAACAACAATGAGTTGCGATAAATTGGTGGAATCTAAGAGTGAAGTTGTTGACCGTAACAACTTGATATGTTCACATTTTATGTATTGATCCTAAATATTCCTCCTTTGGTTTATTGGGTGAGCCCAAATATTATGACCTGGGTGTCCATTCTTGTTAAGATATATTTGAGTATTTTATATCAGTGTGTCATACCTAGAGGAACCAAGGTGCAAGGGTACTTATCACAACGGACCTAGCAGTAACTGTGACCCAATGATGATGTACACACTATAATAGAAATAAAAACTATGCATCATGGAGGCAGATATAAAAGCAATTTACCTGGACGCCATACAGCAGTTTCTGAGGTGTACTGTGACATTCTCAAACACTGAGGGTGGAAGGGCCAGGTAAAAAAGTCTGTGAGCAACCCCACTTGTGGGTTCATGCTTCATGAGGGTTTGATTGAACATTTCAAAATCCTTCCGGTTGTCGTAACTACCCTTAAAGTAGTGGTTGAGCTTCCAAAACTCTTCATATCTGTCTTTTTCTTCTGGTTTTACCTGCAATGTAACATTATTAGTTAATGTATAATGACAAAGCATTATATTCATTAGTTAGTTAATGCATTATGACAAAGCTTTATAACTGATGGAGTAATGTTTAAGAGAGGTTTTAAAAAATGTGATAAGTAATTTTTTTTAATAAAAAAAATACCCCTGCTGCAGCAAACCCGCAGACTAAGCGATTTTCTATTTCACTGGCCGGATTTATACTAAAATAGGCTTCCCTTAAAATTGTCAGATTTATTTCCTATTTAAATAACATTAATTTTAATGAGTACTTAGGTTTGCTGCTACAGGAAAGGTGTGATTTTTTAAATTGAAACTTTGATAGCTTAGTATGCAATAAACGAAATTGCCAAAATTGATTGAAAATTTAGAATATATCCATAAACAAGCAAACTACAACAATTTGTAAAGTTCAACTTCTGTATTCATATTGTAGAAAATATTAAAACCTGAAATTCAAACTCATAGAATCAATTTTTGAAGCATATAAAAGTCAAACAGTTCCCTATACAAGACTCTCTCAGAACAATGGCATGAAATTCAACAATTCATTAACTAGGATAGGAATGATGTTAACATAATTTCAATTTGTTATACCCTTTGCTTCACTGATTAACACACAAGATAAATTATGTATAGCTAAAGAGAAAATAAGCCTTAAAGGATGAATATGAGTGTTCTTTAGTTGCTTACATTTTGTCACTCTCTCAACTAACTCGTTAATGACAGAGTACAAGACAATGTCATTTTCTATATTAATTTTTATAGAAGGAAAATGAGCCTACTCTGTATGTACAGTTTGATTTAAAAGTCCCGGAACGGTCTAATATATTCTTCACCTTTATAGATAAAGTAATGAGACTTGGTATATCAATAATAACCATAAATGTCTACTCTTTTAGGCCATTATCATTTTTTTATAAGGGCCCACGAGGAGTCAGACAAAATTCTTTAATAGCAGCATAGGTCAAGTTTGGTATCAAATTAAAGGTCTTTGTTGGAGAAAGACATTAGCCTATCTCAAACCTGAACTCAAACGGAAAACCGAGTCTAAAATTACAGCTTTTCAAAGATTCATTGAATTTGCAATTAATGCTATTATACACTACTTCTTCAGGGGTAGAGTTCAGAATAAAATCAAAAACTTATGCATAGGTCAATATGCACATCAAATTAAAGGTCTTTATTAGTAGAATACAACGCTGATTTTTTCCCCCAAAAGAACAACTGAGTAAAAAATGGCAGCCATTTAAAGATACAAAATGGCAGAATCAATAAATATTTCAACTGATGCCTTTTTTGACTCGATTGTCAGTTTGCGTTCGGGTTTACCGCAATGTGTTTCACCAACTAAAGGTTTTTTTAATGTCTACTTTTTAATAGCAATATGTCAATCAATATGTGCTTTTTAAAAAAGCATCAATCAATATGTAATATTAAAAAAAAAACTCATCTATAATGACTGAAAGATTGTAAACATTACTGTTTCAAGATTTGATTGGAGAGATCTAAAAAAATAAAAAACAATAATCTTTCAGTGATTATTAGGATTTTAACAGACATGAAGCCAGTATATTTTTTTCATACGAAGGTTACAAGCATTGTACCATTGGTTATATACATTTACCAATGTTGTCTTAGTTATGAACTTAATTCATTTAGTTTACCCTTTCCTCTCCCTAATAATTATGTTGCATCAATAAATCATTAATTTTACACTAAACAAATTAAATTTTAGGAATATTTTTCACAAAACTTTAATGTGTTTGTGATTGGACCACTTTCTCTTTAAAGCTTTTAAACTAACTCCGACTTCAATATTAAATTGTGTTTAAATGTTTAAACTGACTTTGACTCAAATTAAAACTTGCCACTGGCGTAGACTTGAGAAAAATATATGTTTGTGAATTGCTGTAAGAAGTTGTAAAACAAGGTGATCATGGAAGTACAGTACTTCAACCACACATTGTTAATTCCTAATCTCTGGTTTTGACTATTTACATTAAAATCTCTTTTCAATAAAATTTTTTTCAACAAGACATTTAAGAGGCGTATTTTGAAACAATATCATTTAGATTTTCATAATTCTTCTTAGCTTTTGTTTAAAACTTAAGTGTATAGTCTAAATTTTAAACCTAGTCTTACCGACATGTAGGGTTCACATTTCTTCCTTAATTCTTCCACTGTGAGATTTGATCTTGCATAACCGTAGAAGATAATTTTGTTAGGAAGAAGCTTGTCTCTGAATAACAGCCATAATGTTGCGTATGTTTTCTTCCTTGCCAAATCTCCCTACAAAATCAATAAAGAAATTGAAATTTCTCCTCTGTGACAACAAATACTAACCTGATATTTAACTAACTAATATTTAACATCTCAAGATTGTAACAAAGGTTAAAATATTGACAGAAAATATCATGTTACCCACAGTTCTAAAGTTATTTAATTGCTAAAATACAGTTTACAATCTAAAAATAAAAATGTATTTTAAACTTTGTAAAATAAAACAATTGCATACCACATGCCAGTTATTGTTAAAGATACATATCTGCATGTTTATGCATTGATGCATTGTATTCGGTAGCTGTTTTGATGTCCTACAATTATTGTAAATGAAATTAAGATACAAATATTATTGCATCGAAGTTCATCTTTGCGGCTGTTGTTAAAAGCTTTATAGTAAAATTCTTGTTCTAATTTTTCATTTTATTTTGCTCAGTTTCTTAGCCCACATTCTTAGTTTGTGATCTACACTTCAATTCAAACAAAGTATAATTGTTTTTTTTTTCTATTTACCTCCTCATTTTATATACTTGTTGTACCTGTTAGACACTTGTTTGTTTAAAGTCCACTGTTAATAATTATGAAAAGTAAAAGAAGAAACAAATACTACACTTTTAATCGTGATTTGGGCTCTAATTTTGTACCTCAACTAGGCTTAGGCTCCTTAGCCGTTATTGCAAATACTGACGTTGATGATCCCCACTTTATGAGAAATGAAACTGAACAAAGATGAAGACATTAAGTATACAAGTAAGTATATAAGTATTTAATAATTATCAATGTATTTTAAATGGCCCAAGAAGTAGTAAATAATTTTATCCATAAAATTTGCAATAAAAAAATAGATTCATTAAAAATAAAATATGTGCGAAGTTTAATTCTATAAGCTTTTTGAATGAATAAGTAAACTCTAAATTTCCCTTACTTTTTAATCCAAATTCTAAATTTTTTTATTGGTAAAAGTTTAAAAAAATCCTAACACAATCTTTCTTCCACCCATAAGGATTATCAGTAGTAAAAAAATCCAAACATGAAAAAATGTTGTTTTGAAACAATTGGGCGCATTTTCTTGCGTGGGATCAGAAAACGCTGTGAGGCAAAGAAACAAGCTGAACCTGTTGCGGATTGCATTGTGCTACAAACGTGAGTTATGAATTGCAGATTACGAGGCGAAAGTACTGATATAAAGTACTATGTGGTCCAAGGAAACATTGCTACACTTAGTCTGTAGGAGGATTGGACTATAAACGAGCACAGTTCATACACAGAACATAGCTTTAGGAATACTTGTGTAACCACTGAATTGCACTAATCCTGCCCTATTGAAGGATCAGTGTCAGTATGTAATTTTAAAGTGTCAAAATAATTAAACGTCCTTATAAAATATGTCTTTTAAAATAATTAAAAGTCCTGCAGTATATTATTCATACTGTGGCAGTAGGCCTATTATTATTTATTTATACTGTAGTGCTGTATATATTAATTGGAAAAACTTGTCTGAACACTCATTCACACAATGTCAGTTGTTATTTTCAAAACGTCAAAGGAATAAAACTGTAGTGCTAATATATCCTTTAATAAATCATTTACAAATTTTGATAGAAAAATTTTGTTCGTACTATTATATATATATATATTCTTTGCGGGAAAACTTGTATAAGCATTGATTCAAAGCATTTTTGTACGATGTATTCTTTGAATATACTTGTCTAACCCTTCATTCACAGATGTCGATAGGTAACTTCAAATCTCAAAGGAACAAAACTGTAGTACTATTATATTCTATTTAGAAAACTGCCTAAGACTCTATTCACAGAATGTCAGTAGGTAATTTAATTACAAAGGGGAACAACTGTGTAGTACTATGTGGCTTTACTTTTCAGTGGTATGGTTCTACAATGGAAAATATGTTACATAGTAAAGAAATACCAGGATTCAAACTGTTTTCCTGCAACAACTTTAAAAAATCTAAGGGGGATAAGTGACATAAGAAAATATTAAATTTTCTTAAGCAATAAGTGAACTTTTAATGTAAATATACTTGTCCTAGTCTTTGATAATGTTTATTTTTATAATGTGACATATTTAAAACCTAAGATATTTTTTACATGGCATAAATGATACTGTGACCGTTTTAATACACAAATAGGAAATTCAATCCAAATTATTACAAGACTTTTCAAGTGCAATGACTCCAATCTAATGGCTCACTTAGATCTAATAGCTCCCATTAAATCTCATTCATTTTACATTGCGAAAGAAACCAGTTTTGTGTTACGAATATGGGGATCTTGGTGAAGATTCCAACTCAAACTTGAATACGCTTCTGTGGTGGTAGTTAGTTTTGTAAAATATTAATTATTAGTTTTTGTCGAATTTTAAATTCACTTTCAAGCTGTAAAATTATTTTTGTAAATATTGCTTTAATCACCAGCTGATCCTCCCTTGTTTTCAGTTAAACTTGAGCTAGTTTTGTAAAAAACCACTTCACACATAAAGATAAAACATATACTATGATATATATTGTACTTGTGTTATGTGTTATTATTAAACTTACATGTTAAAGTCTTATAATTCAGTGCAAGAGTGATGATTTAAATTGCACAGAGAATCACATTAATTATATTTTTGAACTCTTAGTAAAACTCCTCTGAAAAAAAAAAGAATTTGTTTAGTAAGGAGTATGTTACCATATTCTTAGTTACACTATTTGATGGATAAATTGTTTTTAATTAACTTTGGAATTTCTTAATCAAATCTGAATTATAAACATATAAGTTGTGGCTAGAATGTTGTGCAAGGCACTGAGATTGGGTCAAGGCTAGTAGCTGACAGACCCATCGACCTAACGACCATTGCTAGCTGCTAGCAGTCGCCAGTTGCCACTGACTGCGGTTGCAATGATCTCCCTCTCCCTCTCTCTCTCTCTTGCACACACAACATGCACATGCATCAAAAATATTTTAAATTGAAATATAAAAAGCTATTTAAAGAGTATTTGTCATCATACAGCAGCAAAAACACCTGTTTTGAATACATGTGGTGCTAAAGGTAGCTCTTTTTCTTCCCAGGGCAAAAAAGAATCAGCTGGAGTCAAGGACATCAGCTGATTTTCTGACCTCAGTTTCACTATTGTTAGACTGTCACTAAGAGTCAGACCATAATGATGAATTAAACTATTATTACCTACGACCGTTTTTTAAAGTAGCCATTTCAGTCCAGTTCTTAGAATTGAAAAGTTTCACTTTACAGCTGTTTACTTTCATATCCGCATAGTTTCATTTCATATCCGCATAGTTTTCTCATATCCACACAGGTAACGGACCAATGAGGTTCAAGTATTGAGAGAAAAGAATTAAAATTGTAATGCTTCGAACGTCAACTAATCAGCTGATCAGCCGATCAGTTGACCAATTTAATTGTTGATCCGACTTGTTCATGTTGATACTCGCGTATTCTTAAAGTTGGTGGAAGTCCAAAAATAAATGAAATATCTGCCGAATTGTACCTGATACAATATTATTTATGGTAAGAATGATGCTAGCAATGTAATATTTAACGAAGTTTAACAAACACGTAATCACAGGAAATCAGCTGATTATACAACAAGTCGTTGCATCACTTTCAGTGGCGAAAACATAACCTCTCTAAAAAGTTATCAGAAGTGATTGTTAGTAATTAAATCCAGATTGATAGTAATTAAAAAACGGTCGTAGGTAAAGTAGTGTACGCAACTCGCGTTAATAGTCTTTACGACACTCGTAGAAGTTTTTAAGGCACTCGCCAAGGCTCGTGCCTTAAATTTTCTACTCGTGTCGTAAAGACTCACTTAACGCAATCGTTGCGTAAACTACTATTATATGCCAAAAGCTTTGCATTTATCCAACAAATTAGATATTATCTAAATATTTTAATATTATTTCCATCCTACATCCTGTAGCATATAGAATTGTGATTGGTTTGTATTCTACATTGTAAAATAAAAATAATTGAAATAAATTTATAGAAGTCTATACTTCCCAAAGTATCAATTGAAGGAGAAGACTTCCAGCACTTACAACTGATCACAATACAAAGAATACATTTTAACGAAATCCCAGTAAAGATAATGATAATTATTTAACATTAATCAATGGATGAGATACTAATTTTAGCCATTATCTAAACAATGAACAAACCAACTAAATTAAATGTTTCCTTGTTACCTTTAAATTGTTTTAACATACTATCTCTGTTATCTATATTGCACATTCACAAAGAATTTTTTCATAATAATCATTAACTGATCTAGTTGACATGTAATTTGATCTTTTTGAAAAATTAAAAATACAAACAAAGTTTAGTGATGTAAACATATCAGTACACTCTAAGGTAATCTTTCTCAGAATAATAAGTTCTCTCCAATAACAATCTATATATATAATACGCTAAGCCGATTTTTGTGAACAGAACTCCTCCCTCATTTTTGGACCGATTTTGATGATGTCAAAAAAATTGCCCTGATCTGTAGTTTTGCAAAGTGTTTTTCGTTTTTTGATATCTTTATTAGTTTGGACAGTATCTTCCATCAAAGTTGGGTTTTCTCCCATAAGATTAACATCGGGGAATCAAAATATTTAATTAGAAACTTTGTCTCCACTAATTTGAGAGAACGGCTGGGTGTAGAAACTTGGTAGAGGTGTCAAAAGAAAGGTCTTGGTCTGTAGATGAGTTATCAAAAGAAAAACGAAGTAAATTTGCTTAGGGCTCTGCCCCCAGAGGCCTTTAAAGATCCCACCACAGAGTTGTTTACATTTTGGTCATGTGGATAATACTTTTTAATAAAACAGCTGTTAATTTTAAAATTGTATTTTAAACAACACACATTTATTGGGAGTTACTGAATTGGTCAAAAGAAGTATTCGCAATGTTATTTTGTGATTTTAAAATTGATTTTCTTCTGTATCATGTCATGTGTTGCAATATAAAGTTTCATTACAAAATCAGTGGAAAATCCTTTTATCACAATAACTCTTACAATTATTTCTTATTGAACTATCTCATACCTATTTTACGGGTTGGTGTCTGCCTTTTTTTTACAACTTTTCTTTATATTTTATCATATTATTCTAGACAGATCATCATATAGGTTCATGAGATTATTGTCATACATGCTTTCAATCATTGGAAAACCTTTCGATTGTGTAATACAATACAAAATAATACAAGTGCAGAAAGGCAGGGTGCCCATTTGAGCCGTGTCCATATTTTGCTAAATTAATAGTGGTTTACAGCAACTGGATAAAACATTTTACAATGTCTATGTAGAAATATGTGAATGATTTAGAAAGTCATTAAGCTGGAAAACTGCAATATACTGCAGACTTTTCAGATAGGTTACTTTGATGTATTCATTCAGCTTAGTGAAAACATAATATAGATATGTATACAAATAAGAACTTGAACTCTTAGAGAGCCTTTGAATGTTATTAGACTAACGAAAAGGGTTGTGCCTGTTTACTAGCGCTACTCAGCAACAAAAACAATTTAATTTATCTCTAAAATATATATTCTTAAAGTGCACTGAGCAGCAGCCTAAAAAATCGATGTAACTTACCTATATAATATAGTTACAAAATGCTCAAACTCGCATTGTGATCGCAATTATAATTCGGCTTATATTTCTAGAACAGAAAATTCATCTGCAGAAGAATTTTATTGTGCTCTTACCGTTTCTAATAACATCCAAACACAGAAACTTTGCCTAAAATGGTACCTGTCTTGACAAATTATTTGCAGTGGCCTATATTACGGACCGTGGACCCCTGGGTTGGTAACATTATTGAAAATATCACGACATTTTGGCTGTAAAAATGAACCAATGTGTAAATACTATTCAAGCAGTTACTGTCATGACAGAAAGGTCATATTCCTTTTAAACGTTCTTAGTTGTCCGTTCGTTCATATCGCAACAGCTTATTGGACAGTTTTCTAGAGACCTACTACACCAGTTGACATTTTCATTTATAATCAAAATTTTGATATGCAGACCTACACATATTCGATCATCAAGAAAAGAAGTATCAACACCTAAACCACTTATATCTTAAACAATGAAGTGTTAGTTTGCTGAAAAAAATATTTCTCAGACATCTGTTAAAATTGTCATGGCATAAACTTTATATACTTAAAAAGATTTTATTTACGACAAAACTTGATTATACGTAAGTATTTAAGATGTATAGTTCTATTTACACATTTCTTGATAATGCAGATCCTTATGACGTACAGTATGGAAAATATTTTATTCATTGAATGATCAACCATATTTGGTAACTAACGCAATTAATATCATTATTGTTTTTACACTTTTTAAAACAGTGCTAAATGCTCAAAATATGTATAATTTCGCTCAATTTAGCGCAGTTAGATTAGGTAATTAGCGTAAGCCTTGAAAGTAACCGTCGATTTCGACGGGTTTCACCTAGTCTTTATATTTTTCTAAACAATAAAAACACGACTAATAAACTCAAAAGATAGAAATTGCTAATCATAAAGCTTTAGCCCCATGTCTTCTAGGGATAGATTAAATAGCCAAGCATTGTGTTGCACTGGTTTACAGTGCAACCTCATCAATAAGACCCTTGATAACAAGTGTCATTATGGACCTTAATTTTATATTACCTGTAATCACATGTTATTGCAAACCTGTATAAAAATTCAACCTTAATTACAAGTACTATCTGATAATCCTCATGAGAGACTTGTTATCGAGGTTTTACTGTATTATGCTTTTAAATGTTGTATCGTAGGTGTGAGTGAGTTTCTTATACATATTATATCCAAGTTGTTTTGCCCATTGCAGCTAGATGATGTATAAATCAAAGCTGTATACAAGATTAAAACTTTCTGCAGTATTAAAAAACTTCAAATTCATGGATTTTATCAATTTTTTTTTTTTAATAAAATCCATGAATCTTAAATTTGTTTAGGTCAATATGTAAAATAACATACTAATGCCCTATATTTACGCATTCCATAGAAATATTGCAAAAATGTTTGTCCATATTAATACTTATATTAACTTTGAGTTTCAAAACAAGATAATCGTAAAGTAAACCTTCTAACATGACTCAAGGACATTAAACTGTTACGGTATCGGTTAACATAATTACCTAGATTAGGACTTACTTCCTTAAACTTCCTTGTTAAATAACTAGGGCTTTCAAATCAAATTCTTTATTCTACAATGTTTATAATTTTCAAAACTCAAAGCGTAATCAAAATATTCATTTCCTACATTTCCTGAATTATTAAGCTTGTTCCTCAACTAGTCATAACAATATTTTTCATTATTTGGAAAAACAAACTGACTTTTTAGGGTTTAAATTAATTAAGAATCTAATGTTTCAGAATTATATGTAAATTTCAATGGTTGGCCATTAAAAATCAGCAGAAAAACTAGACATTTAATATCGGGAACCTAACTACATTTAAATTTGTTATATAAAATAATAATATAACTTAATTAGAGTAATAATATAATTAGAAAATAATATTCATCCATCTTATTAAAGGTATTTGGCTGGACAGAGGGGTTTGTTTCCTCCCACCATAGGTCCCATAATAGTAATTTTGTCAGATATTTAGTAAAAAGCACAAGCAAACATTCTACAAAAATTGAACAATATATTATTTCGATAGCTTTTAAAATCTCAATATTCAATTGATGTGATGAAGAAGGAAAACTCTTATTGCCCATTGAATTTTCAAACATAAAAATACAATGGTTTAAAGTATACAAGGCTCTTTTGGAAACCTCTTAATGATATTTTCAAATCGGTCTAGGGTCTTAAGTTAAGTTTATGTAAAGTATGTAACCTTGATCTTGGGTTTTTTATGAATAGTCCTGGCAAAAGAATCAGCTGATCCTAGCAATCATCACATTTATTCAACACTCATCTCCTCCATAAATTATGCACACTGGTGTTTTGGTGTCGTTCAAATCCGATTCAATAAAATTCAAACAAAAAGGTTACCAAACAATAAAAAATAAAAAAAGGTTTTAGTAATTTGGGCTCTACAAAAAAAAAAGCTTTATCTATAGCCCTACTCGTTTGTTACAAGGTTTGAAAAAATATTTTACTCATACAGATATAAAAATCAAAATCTAAATTAACAAATCACATTTCATTCCAAATACAAAAGGTTCTAGGTTTGATAGAACTCAGTTAACAGGGTTTTTATAATGGAAAATTTGCTCTGGGTTGGGCAAGTGAGCTAATATAAGGATAGATAAGATTTAGAGAAAGTAGGCCTAATTCTGGAGCTGAGGCCAAGGTAAAGTCTGAGGGAAATGTAGCTTGAGCCTGCTTCACCTTCAGGTGACCTTCTAATACAGCTCTGTGGGAGTTCCATACCACAGACTAATATTTCTAGGAATTCACCATGCAGAGATAGTCATATGTATAAAAGGCACTAGGTTTATTTGATACGTCTTGAAACCAATGATTTCTAAACTTAAAAGTGAATGGTTTTACTAATTAATTTGTATAAATGATCTACAGATTTCAAATTTATTTTCCAATTCTAAAATGCTATGACTAAGTCCTCACCAGCAAACACATAGGTATGCGTGCATTTAGTAATTTTGCTATACATTAATTGTATTTAATATTACAGTTGCCAACCCTAATTAGTTATCTTATGATTCTAATTATTATTAGGATTATATTGGACATCACTAAAATTTAATAACCAAATCCTTGATCGTATTCCAGTACTATGTTTATTAAAATTCAAATAGTACTATTCCTCTCCGAAATATCACGGTATTATAGTCTTTTATGCACTAATTATAACATACTAACTTCAAATTTGCAGAGGATATTTTATTCCAAACAAACTACTGCATGACTAAATTACTGTATAAATCTGGATTGGTTAATGAATTACTAGTATATTATATTGATGTACACTATTGAAATGTTTCAAATTATATGTACAATGATGCTGATACAATGACTTGATTAATGATTCCATTTATTTTCTAAGATTTCTGTGTATAAGAAGCAGCATTACTAAACAAAATGAAGTGTACAAAACCTGTTATCTTAAATTAAAAAGGAATTGTTCCCTAATATTTATCTATCAAAGGAAGTAATTTAATTGTGTTTACTTTGCGAACATAATTAATTAGGCATCTGATTACCAATCTAGGCGGATTTATTATTAGTTTCATTAAACTTATGTAATCTCCAATGAGCCTTGATAATTAGAGAATGAATGGTTATACAATAGATAGGGCAATTGTAATTTGTGTATAAGGCTTGATTTTTTGTTTTACTATGCTTCTATTTTTATTTATTTCCTATACTTTCATGTTCATCACTGTATTAGTTATAAGTTTACTTAGGAATATTCTTTTGAAAAGTATACAAAATGAAAAGCATTTGAAAATGTAATAGGAAACAAAAAACTAAAAAAGATTACAAAAATTAATAATTATCTTATTAATTTGGTTAACATATAGAATCAAATTGAAATTTCAAATCTGCTAATAGAGCATAAATAATACAATCATCCTAATTGGTTTATGAACAAAATTATATAAAGTGAATTTCAAATTGTTGTATTGAGGTTTCATCCAAACAGGTTTATAATAATTGATAAAATTTTTCACTTTGAGTAACAACTTTCTATCAATGAGTATTTATGATTACTGCTACAAGGAACACCAAAAAATTCCTTATGATTGAATTACAGTATAAATATATCAAAAATGAAATATATTTTTTGTATGAGCTTTATTACAATATATCCATAAAAAAGCGTTCTATAGTAATAGTAATTAATTTAAAGATAATATGTGAGACAATATACTGTGTTAGCACTTTCTTTATTTTAGATACTAATAGGAGTAGAACAGTAGTAATCCATTGAACTGTTTGTATTAAAAAAAGTGAAAAGTTAAAACTTTGATTTAATTTTTAAAGCTTGGGTACCTACATTTATATCCCACCATCCCATGGTCGGATTTGGCTTGTTGGCAACGTTAGAAACAAGGTACTTTACATGCTTCTCTTGTATAAGTAAATGGTAAAAAGATTAGTCAAAGTTTGATGACGGATAGTGAATCATAATTAATTATCATTAAGTTTAAAAATCAATTGGGAGTATAATTGCTTAGTGTATCAATGTAATACCGGTAATTATAGTGTATATGTTTGATAATTGTTGATCAGATTAACAGCTATCAGTAGATATCAAAATTGTTAAAGGGCAAGGTTTGATGAATAATAGTATCATTTTTAACAAAATTTCCAATATAGCCTTGGGAATAAGCTATTGCTGTGGGTGGAATCATAAGACCTATACCTGGAACTAATTAAATGTTTGGTTTGATGTCCCCAGATGCCAAAAACACCACTCATTAAAATGTTTAGCAAATTTCTCTATCAGGAAAGCTATTACCGTAGGCGGCACAGAAAGACCTAGACCCAGGACCAATTTATTACTTTTCCATTTTGATTTCCCCAAAACCAAAACACTATTGGTTGAGATTTTTTACATGTACCATATCTATTATGTGTTTGTGGATACAATGAAGTAATTATATTTATTAGTAATTTTGGTAAAACATGGATATGCCCAATTTTCAAGCAATTGTGCAGAGCTTAAAAAACAACAATTTTGTATATTACCTAAAGCATTGTTGTATGATTAAATGTTATAAAGAACATAAAAAAATGTACATTAAAATTAAGGAAACTGTTGTAGATTGCAATGCTTACTTATGGATTTATTTTAATAAAATTTGGCAAATTTATTTACTTCTATACTATAAATTTTAAAATTTATTTTCTTTCTATATTATAAACATTTTATAAAAAAAACTTCTTCTTTCTTCCCCGTAGCAGCAAACCCAAATATTCGTTAAACCTAATTTTATTTAAATAGGGATTTTATCTTTCATGATAAAGGCAATATTTTAGAAAAAATCCAAACAGACGTTCGCTGAGACTGCAGGTTTTCTGCGGAGGTTTTGTATATAGGTTTGATAGTTATTAGTGTAATAGTTTGATGGTTGTTAATCAGATGAACTAGTGTAAGTGGATAGGTTCGATGATTGTTGGTAGCATTGATAACCATTAGAGTATCAGTTTGATTTAACGACCTGTTGGGTTAACCTTGGCCTGGGCATGAAATATTAAGTGAAACATCGACAGTTAGCTGTGACAAACAGGCCGGCATGCAGTCAGCCTTCAAGAAGATTAGGTTAGCCACAGGGCACAATCATGATCACTATTATGTTCTAGGTTTCTATAGTGGTTTTGTTACCATTATCATCTTCCCACCTTTCATACATTATGTTGAACATAAGCAATATACAAGAACAAATATCTTGTTTACTCATTGATTCAATGTTGATACATTTTGATAAAAGGTAGTTTTAGTAAATTTACGATTATTGACAGCATTAAATACTTGACAGAGTAAACTTACAAGACTTACAAGAGCTTGGTGATGATGTAATATTAGACAGAAACAAATTGGAAGTACTCCAATTGGTGCAGTACAAAAATACTTGACATTCCAATTAACGAAAGAATTATTTATATCCTTACAAAATTTTGCCAAATGTTCAGTGTCCATAGTTTATATCAACTGAACTGTTGTGAAGGAAACTGTTTGGTTAACATAAATGTATTAACTAGAGGGATAATCAAGGCCAAATATCTTGAACTAGTCAAACAGCTTAGGGGCCTACGTATGAATAATTCATGGTGGAATAGTATGCTAAGGTTTGGAATTATTTAGAGTTCTTTGGAACTGTCTTATGTAATGGTTCAAGTTGGCTGCAATGAATGATAATCCAGCTAAAGAAGGGGGGTTTTCAAAAATTTGAATATTTTAATATTTCTTGTTTAACCTGTGATTTTATGAGTATTTGTTAATTATTAATTGTTTACTTGCAAAGTCTAGAACTACTTTAATTCAGAACGATCGATTGTTTCAAACTATTTATGTGCAAACTCCGAAACCCACCCCTTTTCTAGTGCAATATTAGTTCATCAGTTAGAAAAAAATTATTAAGGAAAATCATCATTAACTAGTTCTACTTGAATTAATTAGGAACTAGGTCTCTTAAAACGGTAAAACAATTCAATTGTATTTTTATTGTCGATTATAAATTACAGTCAAACATAAACATGTACATAATACCCTTTATAGTCAGAGTACTTTAAAACCCAATGTACTTTTAAAGAATCACCTTTGAATTTTCAATAACAGAACCTTAATAGCAAAAACCTTAGAAAATACATAGACCTTGATGCAAGTAAATCCCCCACCCCCCCCCCCCCCCCCTCATACCAAGATGCTGCAGTACTAAGAAATCAAACAATTAAATGATAGATTTGAGCCAAGTACATTATAAGTTTATCGTATAACTTAAATGATAAATGTCAACAATGATCTAGTTTTACATTTTGAGCAAGGTAAATTACTTACAGAAGCCCCAAATGTGACAAAGATGTGGGGTAAGTCTTTGTCAAAATGTGAGCCCTGGATGTCCAGGTTGGGGGAGCGCAGAGATTTGCGAATCATCTGCAGCGTTTCTTCCGTCCCCTCTAAAACAGAAATGTTGGTTAGTTAAGATATGCTAGATAGATTTGATAGTACTAATTTAAGACTCTATAGTATCATATCAAACTGGATGGAATACAATCTATTTGGTGACGATTTAAACAATTTGAACAAAAGAACATTCTGAGTGTTATTTCTACAATATTTTGAGAGATAAATGCTTTACAGTACATTCACTTCAGTAGGTGTATTAATTTAGTTGGAGGTTTTATATTTGTAGCACTGATTTATCAATAAAAAACCGTGTTTGATACCTGATCCTAAAAATAAATAAAAATAAAATATGGGGGACTATTAAGCTTCTAATCAAAGCAAACTAAATGTAAAAATGAAGAAAAATTACATTAAGTGTAATTTGATTAAAGAATAAAAACAGTCTCTTAATGATTATGATACCAAGCATAATACCCCTAGCATGCTTTTAAAAAGGCTATAGGATAGATAGCAACCAAGAAATGTTCAAAATGAATAAAAAAAAGAAAGTGTGAATGCTGTGATACCTCAATTTAAAAGCCCCCAATCCCAAGAATATAGATTGAAAATAGAATAGTATAAATACATGTTAACCTCCACATACTGCCAAAATGTGCCATTTATTTATACGTAACTTGAATAAAAGAAGTTACCCTACAGTCACCCGACAAAGTTGGCTTCTTTGCACTGATTATAGTACAGAAAGAGGCTAATTGCTGCATCTACTTACTTTGTCGCACCGTTTATACTTTGTTTTATAGTTACTTTGGTTTATAGTTTGGCACACACCAGAATTCCAACCAAACAACACAAAAGAGCGTGGTTTTACTATGCACTTAATCCGTGTACGCTTGGAAATAGGTTGGCAACACTTAAAGATACTACTACTATGATCGGCTGATTGAATATTGATACTCCGATTTAACCTGTCATTTCGTGTTTATATTCTATTCTATTTTTGTTCAACGCTTGGTTTGAACATAACCTAAAGTGTAGGCCTAGTATTTGAAAGATGAATTATAAGTGGGACTAACATGTTTTACAAATAATGAACTCAGTGAAAGTGAAATATATGTGTAGACCAGAAGAAATAGCAGAAATTGCAAAACATGTTTCATTAAACCTGTAACCTGAAAAATCAAGAAATAAGTATGAACGGGCATACGAACTGTTATCCTCTTGGTGCGTAAGTAAGAAGAATGTTAAAAAATTGTCAGAAAATGTTTTATCGGTATATTTTGCAGAACAATCTACTGGTTTATTCTGTTTATACTGATTATTACTGTTTATGCGTGTACTCTTCAATATAAGTAACAGCGCTTGGGTTTAACCTAACATAAAAACGGTTGTATAGTGTTTGAAAGACTAATCATTTATATGCTTTATAGTGACTTTACCATGTAGTGTTTACTCAGATTAGTTTCTAAGCTGAGAATGAAGTTCAAGGACTTAACTGAAAATGTTTTAGTGATTGGAAAATTAATTAGGATTGGGTTTTAATATGATTCTATTTTTGGGGGTTTTATACACTACTTGTAATGATTCAAGATCTTGTTGAAAGTTATGAACGTTTGCCATATAATTATGTTCTAAACATAATAGTGCAAGTATGTAGATGTTATTTGGAAAATATTACTCATAAAACATTTTAAATCCTCACCCTGTCTGTGCAATATTTTTGGTAGGAGTAAGAATTTTCTTGATTTATAATATTTTTTTTATTTGTTATTTTCCAATTTGTAAGCAATTGAGTAGCCCCTATCTGTGCCTTCAGGACAGAGGTCACACTCTAACCAGTATCTATACCAACCCTTTTGATGTCCTGATAGGTTTAGCCCAAGGTTGGTTAGTAATTGTAGTGGATTCTTAACTGTTTTATGTTATTGATTTCAGTTTTGTTTTCTTCTTTTCATAATGTTAGTTTGTTTGTCACATCTTTTATCATACAAATGTGCAAATGTGTTTATCATAGCATGCTTGTTTGTAGGCTGCATGTTCATTAGTTACACTGCTACAGGATGATTAGAAATAATGTCATATCATATTATTTTTCATCAAAATTTCTTTTCTTTAGAAGTAATATAGTAATGGATCAAATGCACAGCAAGAAATGAGAATTAACTGAGGTAATAAACTTGCACATCTCATTACTAAGCTAAATAAAAACGTTCATTTAATATAATTTTTTAAATTCCAATAATTTTTACTATGACCTTTTAAAAATACTTTACTTGTAACCTGGATTAAACATTTTAAGTAGTTATTGGTTAGATATTTTTCATTTTTCCACTTTGAAAAATGGTTAGAGTATCTTAAGAAAAAAAAAGAAAAAACATTTAATGGTTTTTGCATGAATATTTTTAAAACTATTCATTGTTCCTAGGAGAATTGTACGGACATTCGTGTTTTTAAAACATAAAATGAGGAATTAAAACAGGAGTGTAATTTTATCTCCCAGTTTTAATTCCACCTTTTTGTACAAAAAGGAAATGTACATTGCCAATCTTCAAGGTCAATTGGCTAAGTGCATTGTACACAATGTTTTGCAACCTTCATGGAACTGAGGTTTTACATCCTAATCATTGAAAACTTGTAAAACACAGCTTGATACTTCAAAGGACAGAGAGGGGTGGTATTTTGTATTGTAAATAAATGACTTGTTATAAAAGTCTTGGTTTAATAATTATTACCAAATAATTTAAATAAAAAAATAGGAATGACATTATATAGCCGAATATTATTTACCAAGTAACTAATATTTACATGCTTTACATACATGTTAAATATATTCTAAGCAGTGTTTAGGCATTTACAGAAGCAAAAATTACCTTTTATAAAAAAGAAAAGAAAATACCAATTAGTGAGCCAAATAACCAGAAAAATAAAACAGACCCAAACCAGAACAAGCTGCGACTTCTAAGACCCCATAAGACCTCATAAAAATTCATATATTATTGTGTAAAAAGACAATACAAGATCTAGAATTTAATTTTTTTCACTGTGACCACCTCCAATGTTTTAACAGTACCTGTCATATTGCCACGAGGTATCAGGTCTTAGGTCTCTTTCTCACATGCATGCCATAAAACGTATATGAGGTTAATACATAGATTATAGAACTAGAGATTTAATCTTATGTAGATAAAACCGCATACAATAGACCTTTACTACAATAGATAAAATGGCCTATAGCCTGTGATAAAACTTAACATACTGGTAATGAATGTACAACAGAAACAATTTTAAACCATTAGACCTACTTTCAAAGATGAACCATCTTCCAATTATATTCGGTTTTATCAAACTGGACATGCAAAATACTGATGAAGAAATAAAATTTTAAAAAATCTAACATAGTTAAAAAAGTTAAATAGCCTACCTGATTTGACAGCTTTAAATAGTTGCTAAAACTGATACAACTTAAAATTATACGGAAAAAGTTGTACTTTGAATTGTCACAACTACCTAGCCTATCTTATTATTGATACTGTTGTTGCTTATCAGATAAACACAAGGTTACTATTATCACTCACTGTTATCTTAATCATGATGGTTGATATTTTCTGTAATACTGTATTAATAAGATAGGCCTATTCAAAAGATGTAGAAAATTATATTTTAAATGAAGTTGAAAATTAGCTTGCTTTAACAAATTAAAATTAGTAAAACTGCTTTTGAAACAATTATTTCACTTTAAATAATTGATCAAAGAGACATTTTATAATAGAGGGATTATCCCAAACATATTCAATTGTGAATTGTGATACAAATGACAACAAGAAGTAACTCGCAAACATTAAAACATAAATGTTTTAAAACTATCTTGTGCTGATTTACAAGGATGATAATCCTAAGGGGAGAATGTTTAGGGCCCTAATCTATGGTTGGATAGAAGAAATAATTTTTTTAAATATTTTTTTTTTCATGGTGGTATGGTTACATTTATTAAATTCCATATCTAAACCAATAGTTGCGATGGATTTTGAAAAGAAAAGTTTGTTAGCTATCAGCCAAATTGTAATTTGACTAGATTGGAAAACAGATATCGTACAAAACCAATCAAAACTTTCTAGTATTAATGACTTTCAATTATCTCGCACATTTTCCTATAAAAATTCAATTGTTAATTGTGATACAAATAATTGCTATGATGATATTAATTTGTGAGTAATTAAAACTAATAACCTTCGGAGTTTGGAATGATATCTAGCCCCTCCGTTGCCTCCATTTTCAGAACCACAAAGCACACAATCACTAGCAACAGTTAAATAATTGTGATGGAAGAATTGAACTAGGCTCTACCAGTATGAAGGTTAAGCCAGCAGTAGATAATTTTATCATCTTATATCTGACCTCGCCCTGTGTGCTTAGACCCATCAACATCAAAACGGAGATACTGTGTGATATATCAAGCAAATTTGATATATGAATCAGTAATTCATGCAAGCTATAAGTTAGCCAAAGAGCTAGGGTTCATATGATGAAATATACCAAAATAATGTTTATATTTGATACGATGGAATAATTTGATATATTTATGCAATCATAATTTGGAAATTGAGTGGTCTGAATTGTAATGTAGAAATAGGTGTTTTCATTTGAACAAATGTATGAGAAATAAAATTGGTTTGATGAAATTTAATTAAACATGTGTTGGATGTATCTTATTAACCGCACAATAGGTTTGAGATTTAAAAGCCCAATGACTTATTATAATTCCGAAAAATATTAGGACTTACTATCGTAATAATGCAACTTAGTAAAGGTAATCTTATTAATTATATGAATCTTGAAAATAAGAAAGCACAACCAATCAAAACATGTTTGGTAAATGGGGGTTTATCAGGGGAAAAATAGATTTTAAAAAGAAAGACACTTTAATTTGGGAAACTTCTCATTTCTAAATTGGTGGACATATTCAAGGTTGAAAATTATACTAACATGAAACTTCAACATATCATGTGTATATGAACTAACTTGTAAATTATACTGTTCTGCAAAGTTAAGTTGTTGTTCCTGTCAAGGCAATCAATTTATTTTAACAAATCTTAAAGGGAAATGTACTCGCTCATTTTCAAAACAAATTAATATTTGCCAAAATAATGAACTTGTAAGTATGACAGATTAACAGAACAATAAATATAATCATTATGAGGTATGCTTCTATTTTTACACCTAATGTTTAGCTCATGGTGTGAGAGTCAAACTTGACCCAATGAACTATTTATTTGCTATCCTGATTTAAAATCTTGATTAACAAAGTCAACCTTTTTTTACACTCCTATTAATAAACATAACATTGTTGCTGCCAACAAATTTGCCACAGTAGAAAATTCAAAAGAATATTCTGTTAAAAGACTCAAAAGTTACCAACCTCAAACAAAAATTGTTTTTAAATTGGAGGCTTTTGAACTTTAAAGAAGTTGGCCAAAACTTTCATAAAATATAACAATAAAATAAATTTGCTAATTCCATTTTATTTTTTATGTTTTTTAATATATACTAAAAACAGAAAACTAATCACACAAAGTAGTACATTGCTACTACTTAGCCGTTAGCTACATTTTAAAATAATGCTGTATAATAAAATACTCTATTATGCTACAACTTCAAATTTATGAAAATTTAACTTCTATTCCCAACAATAACTTACTTAGGCCTATATTAACATTATATGAACAAAAGAATAAATGTCTAAATTAACTAAGACATGGACAAGTTTTAAAGAGTAGCATTTTTTGTGTTTTAATAAATCTATATTTTACAGATATAATCCATCCCAAAAATTAATTTATCAATACCAAACAGGCATATTAATATTTATTTCAAGCTTATAGTTAAGAAAAAATATAGACCAATGCTACTAAAAAATATAGAATTTATTTTCTAAAGATCAGCTAATATTTAAAATTTTGCTATTTAAAAGGATGGAATCAGAGACATAATATTCAAGCGAATTTAAGAAATTAATTCAAGTTAAGGGGAACATATTAGCAAAATTTTACTCACAAATACAGAAATCTCCAACTATATAATTCCAGATAGGAAAAACTTGGCACTTTTGATGCTAACACTTTTAGAACCACAATTGAAATGGCATTCGCAAATGACTTGCAGGTTTACTTGCTCATTGTCTGGGATATTAGCATTTGAGGTGGTTGAATCACAAATAACTAAATTTAATTGGATTTGGAGAAGAAAATAATGAAGGTGGTTTGGAGATTACAACTGTACAGGTAGACTACTCAATTAATGTTTATATAATACTAATAAGTGCAAATGTAACACTGTCTACAGTATTACATGTATTAGCGAATTTCCCTAAAAGGAAGTAGCTATTACCGTAGGTGGCACGGTAAGATCTAGACCCGGGACCATTTACTTTTTTTCATTTTGATGTCCCAAGAGGCCAAAAACACAATTCATTCAAATTTTTATATATGTATATAATTATATTATACGTCGGTGAACGTGATAACTTGAGTAATTTTTGTCCGATTTTGATGAAATTTGGTTTAAAGGTGTAAGGCGGGATAAACTTGAATGAGTTTGCGAACCAGCATGGGGGATTTATTACGGGGGATTTATTGGGTAAAAAGTGGTTTTTCTCATTTTTGACCCTCAAAACACAAAATTTCCCAATTTCTCTCTAAACCGTTTTAAAGAGCTTAAAAAAATTGTATATCAAAGTGTTTTTGAACGGTTATTGGTAACGGAGAAAGTTAAAAAAATTGTAAATGTAAATTTCCCATGTTATTCTTATGGAGAATAGGTGAATATTGTAAAATGTTGTTGTTTGCTTATTTAAGGATATATTTGGATCAAACTTGGCAAATTTATTTATTATTTATACTAAGCTATTCATATTTTAATAAAAAAAACCACTTAATTAGTTTCCTTATAGCAGCAAACCTAGGTACTCATTAAACTTAATGTTTTTTAAATAGATTTAATTAAAAATTAATTCAGACAAATGGAAATTCGCGTAGTCAGCAGGTTTGCTGCGGCGGGGGTATATATTATATTCTATTATATCAATCAATTTAAGACTAAATTACTTACACAGTAAATATTTATTAAATCATCAGTAGCCCACATGTTTTGAAATTACAACAACATTTTCTAAGTTAAAACGTGTTAAACATATTTTAAGCTGGTCTGACAGCTTTGAAGTAATTACGTCTTACAATCATTGATCATAAAACCTAATCGCAAAAAAAATGTACAATAATTACTATACAAACTCTTCAAATTGTGTTGCATATTGTGTGTAAAACAGATCCAAACAAAAGATAAATAGTTAAGTTTTGAAAAAACTTAAAGAGGGTGAACAAAACTGTATCATCAAATTATTATGACTTGATCATGGGTTTCATTAAAGTCTATAACCTAGATAAGATAAAGGCTTATAATGTTTGCTAACTTAAAAACTTAAATGTCGCCTTAAATATGTAAAAGGTATTCCCTATTAAAAAATAGTTTTTATCAGCATTTATGTTTGCTGCTACAGGGTGAGTATTAAAGTTTATTTATTTATTTATTTTTTTTTTTTTTTTTGTAAAATATTAATAGCTGAGTATAAAATAAATAAATTTGCCACAATGTGGGAATTTGAAATTGACTATTTTTAATCTTCTCCGTAACAAATAACCATACAAAAACACTTCAAAATAGGCCTACTAAATTAATTATTTTTTAAGCAAAAACTTCTACAAAACAGATTGGCGAGAAACTTAGAAATTCTTTATTTTGAAGGTCAAAAATGAGAAAATATTTTACCCTATAAAACCCTGTTCTCATAGTCCAATCATGCTGATAAACGTAGGTTTACAAGTTTGTAGCAGCTTTAATTGAAATTGGAGAATTCTTACTCAAAATATGCTAACGGGCACACACACATGAATTTGAAAGGATGGTGTTTTTGTCATCTGAGGACATCAAAATGAAAAAGTATAGTGGTCCCGGGTACATACGTCTTACCATGAGACCAATAGCTTATTCCCTATATGGGAAATTCACAAGCTCATAAACTTATTAGAATTAAAAGTTAAACATCACACAACATTAAAAATGGAAAATAATTTATCATATTACTGTACTAATATATTATTTCCCAATAAAATGTTTGAACTATAAAAATTACTTAAACTATAAAACATAAACACTTAAATTAATGAAACTCATTTACCCTATGTTAATGAGGCAGTAACTTCTAAAGTTTAAAAAAATAAAACATAATTAGAACAATTTATAGACCTAATTCTTATCAGAAACATTCAACAACTCAATACACGTCTATTCCTATATAAAAAACCTCTATTAAATAATTTATCTAGATTATTACTTACTGAAAAGGATCAAAAAGTGAAGAAGAAAAATTAAAAGATAAGGTAACACCTCACCACCTACAACCACTCAACCTGTGGCTTAGTCTACAGTCAAAAGATTTATGCCACAATACAATGTCACATTGGGTTGGAGTATTCGATATCTTTTTTGTCATGAGCTATCAAGGCAATCATGGAAATATGGCTTACACCTGATAAACAAAAACTTACCGACAGGAAAACCCCAAGTTTGAGGTTAGTAAAACAAATATCTGATTTACAATTTGTTTTTTGGTCAGTTTCTCAAGTATCTCAGCTTTTTAAATTAAACTGATTAATTTTAATTAACTTAAACTGGAAATTAACTTAACTTTATACTTCCACTTAATGAATGTTTTTTAATGAATGATAAATGTAGCTAACCCCTGAAAACCAAGCAAAGATTGTCTGGTCCATGTAGGCTATCATCATATATTTATGTAATGAATAAAGTAAGCATAGTTCCTGATTGCATTGAACGTAATAATTGTGTGTCATGTTTTTACAACTTCAAGTTAAAATGATAATTTTGACTAGACATATTGTATCACTCCTACTAATTATGTTTACTGTTAGGAGAAGTTATAAAAAATATTCTAGAAATTAGAAATACAACTTACACTTTAAAACCCCATTCCCATCAGAAGAACAACGTTGACTGACATTTTGTTGAAAGCAGTCAGTAATAACAAACAATTGCTCAACTAACCCTGTGCTAGTTTTTTACTTCGCAGTGGTTCACAAAATGTGGTAACTAAATTACAGAATTCCTGGTAAGTAAGTAGGTACTGGTTTTAAAGTTGCTGTAAGCGAATACCGTACTCATAGTTGAGGGTTTTTATAAAATAAATGTGTTTCTGGAAATATCTATGTTGATGAATTGAAAAACCTAATAAAAATTCAGATTTTAAGTTGGCCTAAAATGAAGTTGATAAGCATGACAAATTTTAATACAGTAAATTAAATATGTTAATTATGTTATGTTGTTGCAAAAACAAATTGTTCGTGATTTGTTATAATGATTTGTATGCTCTAAAGACATCCTGGTGCCAAAATAGATCCACAAATGAAACTGACATTAAAAATTGTTGCATGCCAATAAATGACATGCTTTTGATTATATTTAATGCTTATGATCATTTACCTACCATCGTTGTATTTAAAGATTTGACAAGATCTTTGGTTGTGGTAGCCATACCGTGGTCTGGAGCTTGTAAAAAATAAGTCATAGTTTGAATTGTTGCTCCCTAAGTCTGGAATTAAAATGGTTTTTAGTTTTTATATAGCAGAAAATCTTACCTTAAGGTTTTCTAATTTTATCAATCATAAGCCTATATGTTGGAATTGTCTTGGGCTTCCGCAAGATTTGTTTGTAATTGGGGGGGGGGCTGTTGTTTACTTAATATTTCCAAAAGGTCTGAAGAAAAATCTAACCTCGCAAACAATATATTTGATAAAGCTTTATAACATAATTTTAGGCCATCTAAAGGCCAGAATTATTCTATTTAAAATGCGCTTACCATACATTTTTTTCTGCAACCCTATAGAAGATTTGAATCCGTCAAAAACAACGTGCAAAATCATAAAATGAAAGGAACACATAATAAACAATGTAGGCACAAAAAAATATGTTCTCCGTTAAAAAATCATAATTATAAAAAGCACTGTGCACTAGTCATTTATTTATTGCCAATGGAATCATGTTTTCTCCCTCATTTCAAGTCCTAATTTTTTTGTTTTAAGGACTGTGCTTCTTTGTGAGCCTATTGGCCCCATAATGTAAACCCCCCCCCCCCCTTATTGCATTAAGGGCTTGATGCAATAATTCGACCCCTTTCGAACAGGCCACCTTTCTAATAGGACCTATTATATTTAAGGTGGTTCTTGCTCAGTTTTACTAATTTTTATTATTAATTGCGTTAGATAAACGAATAAAAAATTATAACCTACATGAATTACAAAGATTATGAGCACACATTGAGCATTATAAAACTACAAAGCTTGAACTAACAATTTGTTATTCAACCGGCCCCCTCCTGTGGGGGACCATTAAGAAATAATTTTAGTTGACTTGAAAACTAAAAATTATTGCTGTGTATCAAGATAGTGTGTTCTTCAAGATAGTATTCAAAATACACAAGTAAATATTTTGAAATATAAAAATTGTAAAAAATATAAATAAAAATAAGAAAACAGGATAGTTACTTGGGCCAGTTGTCCAGGATGAGAAGGTTGATTTTGCGAAGTAGATACAAAAGAGTAATGCTTGTATACAAAACATTTTGAGCCACTGTAGTTGACGAAACTCCTTCAGTTCACACCAGTTGCAAATAAAGGACATAGCGTTATTTTTCTGTCGATTTCAATGCTTGTTGTCTTTTGTTCAAACGGAAACAGTTCTAGAGAATAACTTTTATAAGATGAGAGATAATAGTTATAATACTGTAGGCCTATAACATGCTTTTAAAGATATAAGCAAAGGAACAATGTGCAAAATTTGGTTTATTCCTAAATTGTGTATCAATAATATTTTTAAAGAACCATTAGGCTATTTTAAATTATCACCTAACACTAAAAGAGGTTCCTTCATGTGTTCTACAAACCAATAGAAAAAAATTCCAAATAGGACCTTGGTTTATGTTTAGGGCTATGTTATAGGCCTATGCAAATATATATACCAGTATAGCCTACTTAAAAACTATCCTAGGAAAACAAATAACCAATCGGCGCACACTCGATATTTTTTTAAAAACAAAATGGTGACACAACATCAAATTTATTAAGATGTCAAAAAGAGTGGGGCCGTATTTCCTTAACGGCAGTTGCCGGCGGCCTCGAATCTATTCTTGATAAATTTATTTCACCGGTAATCTGTTTCGCCGCAATCGTGGGAGACGTTGGTGAAATCTGCAAGACTTCAAATAGATATCTAGGCCTACACTATTTCGCGTTAACGTAGGAGTATAATAAGACTGGCAAATTCAATAAATTAGCGGGGGGATGCGGAATACTATCGACCCCGGAAAACTATCCCCCCAGGTGAAACGTGACGTCACAAAATCTGCTAACTAACCAATATGGAAGCTGTGTCCGCGACTGGAATACTACCCCCCCTAGACAAATCATGCTAGGCCTATGTAATTTCAATTTTAATTCGAGTAATTCTGTTGGATAATACAAAAGGCATGTGGTGAATATAAAACAGGTTTCAAAATGTTACAGCAAGTTTGGTTGGTTAGGTTAGGTTAGATTAGAACTGTTTGACAACTAAATTTGAGTGTTCGTGACTGGAAAACTGCCCCCCCGGTCTTTGACGTCAATATGACGTAGGAACCTGCTTGGGGGGGTAGTTTTTCGGGGGGGCAGTCTTCCGGCGACCCATTAGCAGGTATTACCTTTATAAAAATGAATTTTTTTCCGTTATGTGTATTATAACCCTATACAAATTGTACATTTCTGTAAAGGGAATTGAATTTTCATTCTTTTTGTCATTTGTAATCTTCTTATAAATCCGATGGTTTTTGAGTTATTAAGCTTTGACAAAGTAAAATGGCCGCCATTTTTAAATTATACAAAGTAGAAACTTGATGCTTTGCGAAAATTTTTCCTATTAGTCATCACACGTACCAAGTTTGAAGTTCGCACCTCAAGTCGTTTCAAAGCTATGTATGAGAAGTTATGTGACAGACGGAAAACGAAGCGAGATAGGACATATGTTTGATATTTTTGGTTTGTTTTGAACATGCCCACGGAGTTTCGGGAGAGAGTTTTGAAAAACCCTGTATGTCTTACCCTAAGACCCCTAATATTGTTCTAAAAAAAAATTATAGGCTTATTATTTATCAGCTGGTCTCCTAGGTCTTTTTGCCGGTCTAATCAATGACCGAGTGGTCTCTACAGATTTGTATCCCCTGCCAGGAGTCTGGGTCAGATTGACCTATTACTCATGAGGAGTTGACCTGGGCACAGGCCCACCATAAACTGTGGACAGCTCTTATATTAATGGGATAGGTGGATTCTTTGTGACTTTCACCTTAAATCAGCAATTTTTTACAACTTTTTGATTATTTTTATATGTCTTAAAATAATGTGTATTTTGTGCTCATAGGGTGGGAAGGAAACATAATATAAATTACATGCCCGTAGCTTAATCACTGAATCATTCACAGAGTTTAGAAGGGTAACAGTATGAGATGTATCAGGGAAGTTTCATTTTTCCAACTCATATTATTCATTGAATATTTTTAACAAAGTCTTGGAACAAACCCAATCGATGAAAGACTAAACCAACTAAGAAACTGCCCCCTCCCCTCATTGGATCCTAAAAATATAAATTTTACCATACGCTTTGACATAAAACGTAACCGAGGTTTATGGACACATTATTACACTTTAAAATGGCTTTCAAAAGTCACCAAATGGCTTTAAAAATTAGGCCTATAGGTAGCAAGTTTTCCAGGGAGAGAATGCAACAATCCGGAGGAGGATAACAAATGCTCCTCTCCCGGACCCCTTCCTGGTGTGGAGCGCCCCTGTTACCCCACCCCTTTTGACAAGGTTCTACAACCACTACTGTTTTCAATAAAACCCACATAGAACTAGCATGTATTATATAAGCACCCATTAGGCCTATATTATACATTATTTATCCATAGGTACGAATTTTGGGTTGGTAATTTGTTGATTTAAAACTCTATTCTCTCTCTATTGACGTGCTACAAACTGGAAGGGAAAAGGAAATAATATGTTAAAAATAAAGGTAACTTAACTTAGCCTCTAAGTTAACGAACAAATAAATTTAATTGGGAATTACGGGTTCTCGACAAAATCCTAATTTTTCAAGCATTTTACCCATGCCTGTTTCCTTTTATGTTGTGTTAAACTTAGTAATTGTTCGGAGAAACTCTGCTGGTAGACCTTATGTAGCCTACAGTGTAGCAATTTCATACAAAGTATCAAAGTACAGGTACCTACTCTTAGGTCACAATCATCCTAGGTACCGTATATATTTAATAAACCTAAAAACTGATGATTACAATAGGCCTAGATCTTCATACAAATTAGGTTTAACTTAATCACTACATAGCTAGGCCTAACACTGTTATTAAAAAGCAAAATTAGTTGTTCGAAACAAAATACATTGTACACATTGTTTGTGCATGTTAATTTATAGCTAAAAACTACTGCAGAATAAGGAAACGTATTAAAAAAACATGCTTATAAGAATATTGAAACCTTGGGGCCAAAGTACCAACACAGCTAGGAAGTAAGGTTATGAAAATGTTTTTTTAGGTACTTACGCCGTTGAAGAGGCATTTTGTTGGATTGGCACTAATTATAATTTGAAGAGAATTAAGTTATAATCTAGGACCGGCACTAACTATTATTTAAAGAGAAACAAGTTGTATACAACACTCATTGGCAGTGCGCCAGTCATATACTCATATGGTGTAGTGGAGTACTAATGCTGTCTGCTTCTACTCTATACTCTAGTATTTTGTTCCTGTCCCTGCCACTGTCACTTTCAAAAATTAGGTCACATGGCCAGTGGTGACTATAGAACTGAAGTATATTTAGCAAAATTCCTAAACATTGCAATAGTACTATACAAAGTTATAAACTTATTTTTAAATTGAAAAAAAAAAACTGGCAACCAGACGAAAATTATACAACGGACTTTATCACTCAATCAGCTTAGATGCCACCTATGATGGAATTAAACATATTATGGGACTTTTCAACTACAGTTCTTTTGTTCGGGTCATAAATAATGTATAATAGCCAATATATAACCTATATCTCATATGGTTAGCCCCGTTGGTTATTTTGAATGTCTGTCAAATACGGATGTGTCCGTTCCGGTCTTTTGGGATGTCGGTCATCTGGGACCCCACGATCTTATAGGCATGTTACAGTGGACTACGGGGGGGGCGCACAATTTTTATTTCAGCTGCATTCTTAAATACAGACAAAATAAGAGCATTCTCTTAGCTGAGGGAACACCATTACCGCTACGATACAGTGTGAAGCTATAGGCATAGATGAAGTAAATATAATTATATTACTTCATCTATGCTATAGGCCTCGGTGGTCTAGTCTAATGGATACCGTGCCGGGCTAATAATCTGAGGGTGGCAGGTTCGAGCCTCACCGGGGGTGCTAATTTTTTGTCTAAGATTTTTGCATTATCAGCAAGTTTGGTTAGTTTTGTTAGGTTATGACAGTTTAATTTTATAATTAAAACATTATAAAATTGAATTAGAGCCATTTATAGTTTTATATTATGAACAAAACTATTTTTTCGATTAGTAAACCTTCATTCAATTTTTTAATTATCAGCAAGTTTGGTTAGGTTATGACAGTTTAATTTCATGATTTAAAAAAATTATAATATTGAATTTGAGGCATTTATAATTTTATTTAATGAACAGGACTATTTTTTCGATCAGTAAACCTTCATTAGATTTTTTCATTATCAGCAAAATTGGTTAGTTAGGTTAGGTTATGACAGTTAAATTTTAAAATTAAAAATTTAAAAAATAATTTTATATTTTTCTAAATTTTATAATTGAACCTTTTGTTATAATTTTTCTTTTTTAAACTCTCATTTTGTCCGTATTAAAAAACTGCAGCTGAAATAAAAAATACTGGGGGAACCCTTACTCTCCAGATCATAGTCTATACGGGCCTCGTAAATAATATTGAAGGTTCACTTAAACTACAGATCGAAAATATAAAAAACAAATTAAGAGGGTTCACTTACTCTACAGATCATAGTACATACGAGCCTCCGTGTCTTATATTTAAAAATACAGTAGGAAGGTTCGTTTACTCTACAGATCTTTAATAAGGCATTTATTCAGTCATTCAGCACATTAAGTTAGACATCGTCACAAGATCACATCGAATAAACCAATATTTACAACACTTCTAGTTCTAACGTTATAACAATAAGAAAATGTAAAAACACATATGACATGTAGGCTTACATAGAAAAAACATTTACAATACCATGCATACACAACATTTAGTTAAATTACATAAAATCAGTCTCATGGGCAAGTGTTAAAAAATTCACTAACTCTAAAAAGGGTTGTTTAAAAGCCATTTATGGAGCTTTTTACTAAAAACAGTTACAGACATGTTTTGACAGACATTTGGCAGCTTGTTTAACATTTAATCCTAGGTAGGTATGGTAATTCATAGTTTTCGAGAGTCTACATCTTTTTCTTTGAAAGGTTCAGCTTATTTTTATTACGAGTGTTGTGATTGTGTATAAAACTTGTAGGGTGGTAAACATCAGGGTGTCCGGTCATAAGTGTTAAATGAAATTTTGCATCAAACTACATGGTAATGACGACATAATGACGCACATTTGAGGTTCCCAACCTCAACCGTTAGGGAATGTGATAGATAGATAGATTAATGCAATTTAATAATTTTTTAAGTGATAGTAAATTTTTATGTTATAGTCCAAGATTTACCACTTATAAATTACTTATGAGGTGTAGGGAGTTGGCGGTGGTGACAGCCCGATGTGTAATTGTGTGTAATTGTCCAGGCCGCCCTACATCTGTTTGGGGGCGTTCATGATATTTTTCATTCGCCAGCTTTTATTGCATCTTTAAGTGATGTTCTGTATTTGCGACGAAGTATTTTCAGGAAGTCAAGTGTCTGAACACATTTGTTCGAGTTGTGTATCACGCAGGACAAAGTTTTTCAAGCATTCCAGCTCTGAAGTGTACCACTTTATTTTTGACAGCTTTTCAACTCGCTCAGTTTTAACTTCAACTAGAGGAAGGCTTAAATTAAATAGATACAACAAACGTTCTAGGAAACAGTCAAAATAAAAATCTGCCCCGACTTGCTTGAGATTCATAAAATTCCAGGTATAATTTTCCAACAGATATTTAAAATACATAATATTATTTGGTGTAATATTTGCCTCTTGATGATATGATTTACATTACTATTAAAAACCATGTCCTCATTCCGGCTGCTCTGAGTTTCAAAAACCAATGCACTGTGGTCCGATAATTCAGGACTACACACTGAAATGTCATATTCATGAGGGCCTATGTTAGTTTTAGTTATTATGTTGTCCAAACACGTGTTTAGACGTGTAGGCTGATAATTAGCACAAAACAATCCAAATCGTCTTAAGCAGTTTAAAAAACACTTGACTGTTACTTTGTCAGAAGTTATGTCAAATTCTGCATTCACGTCCCCACTGATGATTATTCTTGCTTTAGGCCTAAAACAAATCAAGAAGGCAAGTAGCTTTTCCAGAGAATCGAGGAAGATATTAGCTAAACCATTTGGTGATCTGTATAGATGGTTAGTACTAAAGGTTGAGATCAGAAATCTCATTAACAGTAACCTCAAAATGAAACTCAAAACAAAGTTGATCAATAGTATAGTAACATTCTTAAATGAAGTTGAGGTAAAAATAACAACTCCTCCATGAATAAGACTGTCTCTGCAAAAATACCTTCCAATCTTAAAACCTTTAGGAACATATAGACTTCGTCCTCTTTCATCCAGTGTTCACTGATACAAATCAGAGAATAACCTTGTTTATTCACAATCACTTCCAATTCTTCAATCTGGTTACGTAGACATTGAATGTATATGTAAAATAATTTTATAAAGAAAAACGGTTTAGGCTCCACTAAATTAGGCTTAGGCCTATACGGGTATTTATGACTAGGTTATTTATCTGAAGACCTACATCGCTACATCTAGAGTATCATCCTTACGTTATGCCAATACCATATCCTCCTCTTGACGCTGGAAGTTCAAATTATGTACGTCTAGGCCTACAACTCTTTTTGGCTTGTTGACAAATCTAGATACAAACGTAAATAAAACATAGTTAAGGGACTATGTTTTATCTATGATACAAACAAGTTTTCAGGCCAAATGCCTAACCTATGTAAGTAGTGCCTATGAGCCAAGCGTACGAATTATTTTATAATTCAGGAATCGGCTCGTATAGTATACAACCGATCCTACAAGCCAAAATCATAAATTATAAATTTTAGGAATGGGCTCGTGTACTATACAAGCCTGCGGAAAAATATTAGATGGCTCACTTCCACTACTGCTCATTTAGTTACTCGTTGCGTGGTTTGCGTTCGTGAAACTGTAGGCGCTATGCCCGGTTTCGACTGCTGCTAGGGCCCACATAAGTGTATTGCATCACCTCATAACAATTATTTATAATAGCTGTTTTGTTTGGAAGCAGCTAATGGTATTTTTGTATTTACGAAATCTTGGTTACTGGAATATGAAAATATTGACAACGCTTTAAATGTACAGCTGATTTTCAATTCATATTGTTTTGGTTTTCAATTCTGTATGTTTTGTTTTAAATAATTTAATAAATTTATGTTCATAAATTTGAATTTAAATCAATAAAGTGCGAATTAATGAGCTGATGTCACCTGACTGTCGTGTTATCTTGGACGTCTGACACTACACAATCCTACTTGTGACGTTGCCAATTCTAATAAAGATGAACGCACATACAAATTTATTACATTTTTGGATTTAATATTTTTTTTAGTGGAGGGAGCATGATTTTTATATTAACTTTAAGTAAAAGTAATAGAATAAAACACATTTTGAGTAATACATTTTTGTGTAGATTGTTTTTATTTATAGTTTAAGTAGATTAATGACAAGAGTTGTTTGTAAAGCAGAATTGTAAATATCTGAAAAATGCTTGCTGAATTAAGACCATTTATTATTATTATTATTACAGGTTATCTAATACACACTTTGTATAATCCAGATAAGACAAACATCATCTTAAAATTAAATGATGATAATTTTAGGATTGATCTGATGTAAATCCAGGTATCCAAGACATTTGAATGAATAGATTAAAAATTTGAAATAGACATTTGAAATAGATTAATTGTAACACATGCTTGTAACAAATCGTCTCCAGTACAGTAGTAAACTCCTAAATACAGTACAAATGAACTGCAATACACAAAATTACAATACAAAACATTACAGAAGAATACAGTGCATTCCTATTAATACCACTATAATTATTGATTATTTAATACACTTGGGGTGTTTTACTAAGCAACGGGATGATTACGATTGTTCAAAATCGTAGATTATTTGACCACGAACGATTATATACTTGTTGAACTGTTGACGTAAGGTAAATTTTCCTATCATAGTCTTGCCATACATTTCAGAAGCATTCAGATATTTCTATTCAGATTCTCCTTAATTTTTACTTTATGTACCTTTATGTATTACTTCAGATCTGTATATTTTGTGATCTAATAAACCAAATTAAACTGAGCATATTATACCATATGCCTTATTATACCGATGAGCTTTTTATACCGAATTCGAATATTTTTAACTAATGGAAATACTCACTCTATAACAAAAGTTCAATATCATAGAAATTAATATTTTTTTCACTGTTCAGAAGCTGGCCTTATTTTTAGTGTTCTCCATCATTAGTTGAACATTTACCCAAATCCACATTACGTTATCCATGTGTATCTTCGTCATTGATAATGGAGCCTACGTACATGGTACCATAATTGTCGAAAGTAATTTTAACATACTCTGTCTTTTTTTTAATAGCTAACAAAATTATTCACACAAATCAAGTACCTACCGATTTTCTGATTGGCTCTCTCTCACAATTGTACTTCAATTAACACTATTTTGGTTGTTTGGTGTAATAATGTCAAACATATGTCCCTGAGCAAATGCACAGTTGTTGTTGTAAATAAGCAGGAAAGACTGATGTTAATAGGTGGCTTTTTGTTTCCTATAACTTTGAATTGACTCCTTCAATTTTTTTAGTTTTACTTAAGCTTTTCAATTTTTAAGTTTTTACTCCTTTCAAGTTTTAATTAAGTTTTCTTGGGTTATTTCCGTTCTCTTAACACAGTATTATGACTTACGCCCTAATAAATTAGTATTTATAAAAATAAAGAGTACATAATTAATACCTAATTCATAATATATATGTTGGAAAAATAGTTTTTAAAACAAAAATATAATTAAACTGATATATTGACACATACATAATGTGAACATAACCGGCAAAACCAGTCAAACGGTTACATGAAATATAATCTATGCTTAGCTTTAAAGTAGAACCGTGTCGAACAACGAGAGTTGGACGAGTAAGGACTTCTAGCCGCAAAACGATGGGAAATTTCGCTCTACAGAGCTCGCTGCTCCCTACATCCCTGCATTTATCCAACAGTGTTGTCATATTGAGAGAATAACACTAAATTCAGGGGCGTAATCTCGCAGAATAAAATTTAAATTATATAACAACACCTATTTAAAGACAGCTTTGGAGCTCCGTTTTTATTCCTCTCTACCATTTAATATATAGATTTTAATTTTTACCTTTCACAGGTGTTATGTAGCTAATAATCTAAACATATAAATGTAAGCCCTCACTCACTCATTCATCACTAGTTCTCAAACATTCAGACTAGCTAGAAGCATGAAATTTGGTATACCAATTCTTTAGGCATTAAATAGGAAAACTAAGTAGTTTTTATACTGATCTGACTTTTGGGCCCCACCACAGTGGCGCTGGAGTTTCCCATATTAACCTTATGAGTATCCTACGTAATGTTGGGTAGCGAGCTGGCATAGTGGTTAGAGTGCGGGACTTCTGTCCCTGAGGTCCTGGGTTTGATCCCCGCCAAGTCACCAATGGATTTTATCTAAGTGATAATGCCGTAACCCCTAGGTGTAGCTTGAAGTAATGTGAAAAACAATCCCAGGCTCTTGCCTAGCGTCCTAGGATATAAAAAAAATACGAGTAATGTTTGTTTGTTTGTCTGTCTGTTTGTAATATATATATCAAAATCCAGCGAAATGATTTTAATTAAATTTTGGAATTAGAGGCTTATAGACCTAAAACGTGATTTGCGACAGCCTCTACCTCAGAAAAATTTGTAATCAACACACAACTCATATATGAAAATTTAAAAATTTTACATTGGCCTTATGGGTTGATAGTAACTATTTTAGTTGAACAAAATATAAAACAAATGTAAACAAAGGACTTGGAACATGTGTTCATAACAAGCCATCCATAGTAGACTAATAAATTACAAAATACAGTAAAAAGAGACACAACTCAGTTGACTCAAACAACTATTGAGCAAAGATTACAGTGAAGATTACACGATATGGGGGAAAATAATTTTGATCAAATAGGCTACTGATTATTTTACTTAGCTGTCTCCCACCAAAACTTAAACCCTAAGTACTGAGGCAATTTATTGTTAACAAACTTTAACTTAGCATTGAAATAAATATTTTAAAATGTTATATTTATTTGATGTAAATTATAATTAAAAAGTATTTTCAATCAGCAGTCTTTAATTTACAAACTGTCAAAACGACGTCCAACCATATTACTATTAACAAGTAATTTTAGCATTTTTTAAGTAATGCAATTAAATATTGTATATTGCTATAAAATATAGAGCAACAGTTGATGAGTGTTCTGTGTTAGTGACGTTTGGGTACAATGGCGTCAACTCAATGTTTTACTCTTATAATGAAGAGTAGATTTTACAACTTGTACCTATGCACTTTTTTATATTTTAAATAATATGGATAGCTGTAAGCATGAACGATAAGGAAACGTGAACATACATTGTGATCATTGCATATGAAAACCCTCATTTAAGGCTAAATAAAACTGGCACGTCAAGGACATTAAATTTGTGTTACCATAAAAGTCAAGTGGTTTCAGGAGAATAGGACTACTCCGAAGAAACCTTTATTAAAACTTGCATTGAAGGATTCAAATATTTACAGTTCAGGGAAAACAAACTGAATAACATTAGGCCCTTTAACTATTCATTGTCTCCGGTAAATATAATTGACGTAGATACAGCAACCAACCAAAGTCACGTCTATCGAAGCAAAAAACTGTAAGGGTTGACTTACACTACGAGCCTCAGAATATGTAATTCTTAAAACACATGACTCACTTACTCTACACAGATCATAGTCTATACGAGCCTCGTAAATAATATTGAAGGTTCACTTGCACTACAGGCTCGTATACTATACGAGCCTATCGAAAATATATAATAAAGGGGAGGGTTCACTTACTCTGCGGATCAACATCATAGTGCCTATGAGCCAGACGATTGGATTACTTTTTATTTCAGAAATAAGCTTGTATAGTATTAAATTATATACACTCACAACTGACAAGGAACTGGCACTCTACCTGCCATATAAAAGCTATAAACTTTAAATACGAACCTTGCGACCAGCCCTATTGAACAGTGTGGAGACAAAGTTTTGAAGCGTTATATATAAGTTTACAGATTATCTATGGTGTAATACTCATGTTTATACGTTAGGATACGGTGTTAGCAACTAAAGTTTATTGTTTAACAGTAATTTAGGAAAAACAGATTTTTGAGTGGATCAAGACCGTCATGGTATTGGTGATGTGCGACCGGCACTACAATTCCGGAAGTTATATTTATTATACATATATACAAAAATATTTTACTCAAAATAAGATACCCAGTTAGTTTCTTTTCTGACCTAAAAGGAAAAGGAGGCTTAAGAGAAAAATTTACTGGGGAATAGAACACTTGAGATGTCAATAACAGTTTAAAAATGAAAGCCTCAACTTATAAAAATGAAAACCGCAAAACTATATCAAAATTTTTTTGTTGAGTTGACGTTTTCACAGACAATTGTTCAACGGCCAACAGGCCCCCCATTTATTACAAAACTCTTCCTATTAATTCATATGTACTCTATAAATACTGTACTTTCTCACACAACTGTATTTCATTCAGTCTGTGGCTAGAAATAAGTTTACTGCTTTAATTAACATTTGCAGCTGCACTTTATACCCTGCTGTTTATTGTTTTGGCAACAATTGAAGTGACTATGAAAGCTATTCTGATACTGGTTACACAGACACACACACACACATGAGTGTATATAACTGCATTCTAGAAACTTGCTCTTAAGCTTTTTGTAATTTTTTTGCCGATCTGAGATATAGACCACTTATAGTTCTAAATTTATTGTTCAAACACTGATAGCTTAAACTGTTTTATTCCCTTCTTAAAAAGTATCTGAATTTTGAAAATGATCAAAGCTTTATCAATGGGTTTGATATCACATCTGAGTTTGAAATTATCAAACCTTTGCAATTATAAATTTTATATTTGAAGGTCAGCAATTTTATATTTATTGAACGTTAAATAAATATTCCATGCTATGTGTGTGTATCCATCTTATAGGACCATAAACCACTTAGTAGAAATTTGATATAATCCCACCATCTACTTTCCTTGACGGGTAGCTAATTTATGGAGGATAAATTCTTTCCAAATTCAACCTGGGTAAATTATATCATGTTTGTCGGCATAAATAAGCTCTTAAAAGAAGCAGTTTTGAAGAGCTGCGAGTAAAGTAAGTGTAATATTCCAGGAGGTTTCAGTTTGAAATACTCATGCGACTCAAATAAAGAATATTATAATAAACGTCTTCCCTTTACAAACTTTAGCTTGTGCATTGAATAATCTTCACAATCCAAGTAAATGAGCGCAAACTTGAACTCATTCCTCTATAAACCATCACTTTTTGCTGTCCAGATTGTTCACTACTGATACAGTCTACTTGGCCAGAGCTATATCTCAGATAGGGTTAATACTTTATATATGTTAGCAACTAATGCAACTAATGCTCAGTTGGCAATAGAAATAAAACTCAGATGATTAATTAAATACCTTCTTTATTTACTCAGTGCCAAACATTTCTGCAAACTTAATTCATTTGTAAAATAAACCACCCAAAACGATTGTAGTTCGTAAAACCCCAGATAGAATAACACTTGATACATATATTTTTAGATAAAAACAATTAAATCACATATAAATATAAATTAAGTGTAACTCTTACAAACAACCACTGTGTTACGTTCAGAATGGAATAGTAAGTAAATCGCTTAAAAATGTATAGTTGGAAATATTTAAAAATTACAATATTGATGTCAAAATTGGAAAATTCTAATCCTAATTATATCAAGATTGATGAAATATAAAACTGGCTAAGTGCGTGGTAAGAATTATTATTAAAAATCTACATCTAAGATTCAAACATGTATTTTGTGCGAGAGCTAATAGATTATTTAAAAGTTAAAGAAGTACAACTATAAAACAGTCAATGATTGGGACATTACAGTACATAGTTTCAGAATTTGTTTTTCAGGACGCTGCTTGACCCTTCAGGAACACTTGACAAAGAAGCACTTTCTTTTTCTCTCTAAAATCAGAACCCTTGGAATTGTTTTCCCCGTAAGATCTATGATAAAACTGAAATTGCCTATAGCATACCAAATTATTTGTTATTTTGATGACCATGACCTGTTGTCGCTGTAAAATATAAAATGTTATCGTGTAACCTACAAAAATAAGTTCAAGAAGGCATTCTTAGAACCACTGTTTATTAAGTACTGTACCCCTTTTCACCTAAAACTTCAAATGATAATTAATAAATTACTGTTCCCCTCAAAAGTGGTATTATTTTTCAGTAATTCTTAAAAAAAGGGAATGATGCAAAAATTGGGTCCTTATTTTATTAAACACTTTTTAAGTATGGTAGCTCATTAGACACAAACAAATACGAACAACTTGAATATAAGTTCAATGAGTTCGATCTCTAAAATGATGTGGAAATGAGCTTGTCTAATGAAATAAATAAAGTTGTCATATTAATTTGCAAAATCTTAAATAAAATCATATGATTTTTTTGTGAGAAGTTTGTTTAGAAGTTTCCCCATACCCATAAATATTGCACTGCTTTACTGAATTGATATCACTGATTTAAAAATAAATAAATATTATATTCTAAACCATAGTGGCAATCATTTAAATACATTTCCTAAATATTATCAAAATCTAAAGCTACAATTTTTAAAGTATTTATGATAATTAATTGTAATTCTGAGTCTAATTATCAAACATTGAGTATATATCGAAGACATCAAGTTGAGCTTAATTTTCAGGGTTTATTCATCATTGACATTCAGAATTAAGCTAACTCTCCAAGAACTGTTGACTCATCGGATTCAAATATTCCTCATATATTTGTTTCAGTCAGGATATATATAACTGGAACTTTGAATAAGATGAGTAACAGATAACATCTGGCATTGATCCGAGAAGGTTTGACCATTGAGTTTTGTTTTGCTTCAAAAATACTAAAAATGTGCCCAACAAAACAACCTACCAAAGGCATATCAATGTCTTTCGTTAACTAACAAAAACAAAAGTTAATTTATCACAGTAAAGATTATTGTACAGGCAGCTCCTTAAAAAACAACATCTTTAACAATAAAAACGTACACTCACACACTCAAATGTTTATTTAAACACACAAACGACAATTGAAGCTAAGATAACCACCAAAAGTTAAAAACGTAATCACATATTAAGTGCGCTCGAGTTTTACCACCATTAAACACGAAAATATCGAACAAATCTATACAATTACAGACTATTAAGTTAAGGCAAATAGGTAGACCTATAACACAGAAACATTAGTTCATCAAAGTGCTAAAAGTGAATGATTTGGTCCCACACAATTAAATTAAGTCGTTAAAATATCAAAAACAACAATCGTGAAAAATCTATTATGAAGCTTTGTTAGGATTTGGTTTTGATTGTATACGGTGGGATCGAGAGATGGCGAGTGTTGACTACGCTCGGTCCAACGACTGACTCTCAGGGCCCAAGACTTCTGTTACTGCAGTCAGTGAACTCTCAGCCGACAACCCCCTGCAATACAAACAAACACTCAACTAGAGATCTGAACCACCAAACAACTATAAGTTACAACTATAAAAGCCATTCAACTGAAGAGAGCCAGCTTAAGTTGGTGCAACATTCAGAGCGGGGCCTTTTACTAATACAAAAATTATACCGGTACCATATTCTCATCTTCCCACCAGGATGATTTTGTTCTAAAAAAGTCATCAAATTAATTAGGAATAGTCTTTATGTATATAATATTCTTTGGTCTTCTATTTTTTCTTAACACTCTTATGGCACAGTTATTCTTTTACCTATATGCCTAGAGATGAAACCATAGGTTTTTTTTTCTAGCAAGAACCATAGTATAAACAACTTATAATTAAACTATTTACTTTATGAGTCAAAACTTTATAACATTAGTCTCAAACTTTAAAATCCATGTAAACATTTTGCAAAACACAAAATAGCTCATACTATTGTAAATTATTATTATAAATCGTGATAATGTTCTACGATCTTCATTTTTTACTTGACAGGATCATGTAAAATGATGACAAGGCAATTATTCCCATAACATTCACAGACTTATACAATTTTTCTGTGTTTTGTCCAAGTGCCGGGCCCCCGAGGCGTGATGCCCTGTGCAATCCCACTTTTTGTACGTGCCTAAGACCGCGGCTCTGCAACTGAACATACACTGAGCTCTTGCAAACAGACACTAGTTCCCACTACAGATTGATTACCAATTGAAAAAATACAGAAAACATAAATATTGGCATCATGGTAAATAAGCCATGGATCTTTTGTATCATGTCTGTTTATTGTTATGGTTATACTTGGAGAGTAAGAAAATGCCATCAGGATAAATCTATTACATTTACTATATAATACAATCTATATTAAGAGCTTAAATATGTGCTCAACACTGTCTGAGTTAATTTCACTGATCCAGAAACACAATCAAACAATCAAAAAACTTAATCAAGCCACTTCTTAAATGACCAAAGAACTATACACAACTAAAGAAAATGCATGGATTTTTTATCCATACAAGTTTCCATATTTCTTTCTACTAAAAATAATCTAAGGTTCTCATGTATTCCAGTTTTTTGGAAAGTTTCTTTACTCCTAGGAACTTTCAAAACATTTTTTAATGAAGGTTTAAATATTGTTTATAGACAGAGAATGTTAATGCAGAATTATAATTGGTATTATGGGATGGATGCTATAACAACTAAAAATGCTTAAATGGTTTACAATACCTGCATGTAGTAATCCTTTGTTGCTGTTTTGGCAACTAGTTCCAGTTCTTCTGAACCATCATCAGACATCAAGGTGTAAGGTAATCACTTCATTATGAGGTCTTTAACAGAGTCTAGACTTTACAGAGCCTAGTGTCCCTTCGTGTGTTTTGTGTTTTTTGTAAACATGTGTCCGTTCTGTTATCGTGTGTCGTTTATGTTTTATTTATTGAACTCTGTTAACGACCTCCGAATGAAGTGATTACCTGACATCTGATCTGATTGATCTAAATTATCCTGATGATGTTTCAGAAGAACCGAAACTAGTTGCCAAAACAGCAACAAAAGGATTACTATATGCAGGTATTGTGAACAATTTTAAGTATAATACAGTAATCCGGAGGCTAAACAACTCTTTGAACATGAAACTAAAAATGTATTTAAACTGTAGTACAGCGTGAGTTTGGGTAGCTCTTTTAGAACATTTTTTTAGATACTTTACCTGTTGTTTTGCCACTCATAAGATCCAGGAGCTGAATGGGATCTTCCATTCTTCTGGAACTTTCGAACAATGGAGTCACCCAAAAATGGATTCTAAAAGAATAAACACAAATTAGCATAAGACAATAGTTGTTTTTTTTATTTCTCTCCTTCACACAAAAAACAAAACTATTTATTGCAGTCTGTCAATTGCTAAGGTAATATTATAGAGATTAAAGGTGTTCTAGGAAACATTCAACATAGTTCCTTTCAACATTCTAACACCCTTGATGAACCGATCATTGGAAAAATCAACTTATGGTACGGTACCTGTACCTGTACCAATATGGTACCTAATTCTTTTAGTGGCAAACAGTTTTTTTTATAATTTTAATATATTTATGGATTCAAAATAAAGTGGTAACAGAAATGAGCCAAAAATTGATAGTATTGTGTGTTTTCTTGATGTTTGGTGTTTCTTTAGACTTACTGAATAACATTTTTATAATGTTACCCAGTTATTTGTAATTTTACATAATTATTTCTAAGGTTCAGTTACATGTAAAAGCCGGCTGAGAGGAGTTGAGCAAATGCTATAAACTTGTTGGAAATTACTTAGAAGAGAACACACTTTAGAATTTAGTAGTAGTAGGAAGTGGGCTATAGCAATGTTAACAGTGGATACACAAAGAGTTTAGGGGTTTTAACAACATTCAGAAGCCCCTTCAACTCTTAAACTTGCTAAATGAATAAACAAAACACAAAAAATAAAACCCACAGTCACAATGCATACCATCAGCACCAAATGCTTTTTGGGTCCCTCATAAATACATAGAAATTTTTTTGGAAATTACTGGCTTTTTACGTATTGGTAGAGTGTAGCAATTAATAAATAAACAAAAGCAAGCATTTACAATGGTCTCAAGAGACAAATGTTTGAGATCCACTTCGGAAATAAAACTGGCATCTGAAATGATTACCTGAAATGAATGTTTCTTGAGCATTGTCTTGATTAAGATGAGAGTATCCAGTTTTGGAATGGACGTAACGACTTTGCGGACGTCTTCCTCTGTAATTTCAACAAGTTGACAGTTCTCAGCCTCTGTTGGAAGGGGAACTGCACCATGCCTTGTTACCCATGGATGTTCCTACAGATAACAAATGAAAATGGTCAATAACCACTAGTTATGAATATAAAATTAGTGATACCGAAACAAGTTCATCAGTCTGATATGGGTTACTGCTTTCTTAATACAACCAAGAAATTGTAGTTTTAAATCAAGAGATTTTGTTCTAATGGAAGTAATTTTTTTCAGGAATATTTTATGTTGTTATATATTTATTCACTTATCCAAAGTCATTGCTTCTAGGTTCTAGGTTTCATTTACTTCTATATATTTTCCAATTTGTATGTAAGTTAATGAGTGTAAGTCAATTGGCTGTAAGGTATGCTACCCAATGGCTTAAAAATCTGTAATACACATACTACAGGGTGGCAAAAATCGAACCTTTAAACAATTCAATAAAACCAAATGAAAGATAAGATTGAAAAATTAATAATCCCTGGTCGTTGAAACATTAAAAGTGACCATCAAAACTAAAATATATTGTTACAGATTTGTTGATGATTGTTTGGGCCATTTGAACTGAAGCTTTTTGTTGGGCTGAAGGACAGAATAATTGATACAAAATAAATTTACTCTGGAATTTACCCCCCTTTGAAAAAGATCCTTCCTCTTCATCCTAGTCAATAATCAGAGTTTCAATTGCATATATTCATGGCATAGCACCATAACATAAGCTGAACTAAACAAGTAAAGAACCCACTTAGCAGTTTCTAAACTATCATAGTGAAAAAATATATTGTGAATGCGAAATATCACCTTTACTAATGACAAATTTCTTTTCAAAGGGTACATTGTTTATACCTGCTTAAGGACAGTTCCATAAGCCGTTATACCTGATAAAGGTTTCCAATGTAGGCATTTCAAACATTCCCAATTTTCTGTGTCACCAAGTACTAAACACCAATGGACTAATGTGTATTCTTAACTAGTTACTCACAAACAAAGCCAATCTATTCTGGTATGAATGACTATAGGGTCTATTTCTGTGTAGGTAATGAGTTGGGATTTAGTACTAACTATAAACTCATGACCAGGGTGACTTAAGTGTATTTCTCTAACTACAGTATTAACAACTTCCGTTACTACGTCATCCAGACAGTTTAGAACTTAAACAAGTGCATGCAACACTACATTAAATTAAAGACTACTGAAAACTTTGACAGTGATGAAGGCATGTTTAACTCACAAACTTTTCAAATTAGTTGTTAAATTTAAGTTTGTTGTAGCTGGATTTGGGGAAGATGAACTTGTCAACAGTATTTATTTGTATTTTCCCAATGATGAAACATTTCTGTTATCAGACAAATCAGATTTTAGGTGTGATATTCTTTATACACATGAGTAATATAAATGGTGTTTTTAACATTCTCTACATTCTCTATATTTTGTTCACAATATTGTTTTATTGATTGGATAGTTACTCACACCAAATTTAGAAACAAAACAATTAAATACAGGATTTAAAGTGGAAAACACATAATCATTGCAAATTCTTGATAAGCAAAAATAAGCACAAGCAGCAGATTTAATTAATTCATCTCAATTAAAAACTAGCTTTTTCATTGTGAAATCATAAAAGGTTGTAGCCTATTACTTCAAAATGTTTAATGCACTCTTCCATGCATGCTTTATTTATACTTTTGATGTTCATTTGCTTTTTCAAGTTGAAGCCGGACTTGTGCTAAGTAAGGCAGGATTTAGTGATGAAAATCTCTTGCAAGCTCCAATATTTAAGCACCTCTAAACGCCTACCGTATGTTCTAGAATAATTTATCTTTAGTAATTTGACCTATAAGTAATCTTTACCTTAATTTCTTGCAGGGTTATTCTCTCGTTGGGGTCTTTCTTTAGCATTTTGACAATAAGATCTCTAAGGTTGGGTGAAATCGTTGGCTTTGGTGGAAATACTAGAGGCTCAGTCTGAATCTTGCTATAAAGCGCTGGGATCGTTTCAGCGACCCAGGGAACGTTTCCGTAGACAAATGAAAACAGGGTTACTCCTAGAGACCAAATATCTGAGGCCTGTAACAAGTTTACACTCTTGTAAAATTCTTCAACTGGATTATTCAAAAGAATATTCTTACCAAAACCTTGAATCAAGAAATTGTGAAATTCACTTATATAAAAGTGTCATATTTAGTCATTTTAGAGAAAGTCTCTTTCAGAAAGAGACATGCTGTACAAGTTTCAGTAGGCCTAACCAAATCAGTATCCAGCGAGCTTATTTCAGCCATCATGATCATAATCAGCATCTGGCAATGTTTTTGAAAGCAGTATATTAATCAGATTACCTACACTCTCAGCAGTGTCTTACAATTTCTATTGTGGAAACATTTTAATGATTTGATTTTGAGGATAACCAGTGACGTTCTCAGGTTGTGAGAAAGTTGTGGTTGCACAGGGAATGGCACCCCAAGATAAGACATTTTTGTGTAAAAAATGATATCAGAGAGTGCACAAAACTTAAGCAGGCTAAATAATTCATGCAACTGACAAACTGTTTCAAACCATATGCTTTTTAGCTTTTTAATGGTATAACAGGTACTTAAATATATACTTTAAGTAAAAAATAAAGTAAAACGGTTTTTTTCAGGGAAGGGGTGGGAAAACATTTGACGAATACATGCTGCTATAACCCCCCCCCCCCCTTCGTGATGCTGCATGCTCTAGTGTAAGCCCTTAAAGTTTTTAAGATCCAATAGACTATCCACAAATACCATCTCTACTCTTTAGACACTAGCCTGGTAACACTTGTAACACTTCACTAGAACTAGGCCAAAAAGTAAAGAGAATAATAAGCAGGATATCAGAAATGATTCTCAACGTTTTGAATGTACTGGTACACAATAGCTTATGATGTCTCCAACACCAGTGCTTAGACCATTATTTCGTAAATTTTCTCTGATTGTAGGTTGTAACTTGTATGACTTCATATCTCGCATTTTGGTTGGTAAGTAAATTACAAATAATAACTATTTTGGAAAGAAAGAGTTCTTGCAGAAGGCCTTCCTATATAATGATGGCATTGGGAATAAGGATTTTTGAAAACACAATTTTTAATAACTTATTTAGAGAAGGAATTGTGTCCTAACACCACTGTATTACTGAAATTCCTATGACTAAACAACTATAAAATGACAGAACCAAGCTCATGACAGCCATAAAAGTCTGCACAAAATGTAGGAATAAACTGAATAAATCTGTCCTAATCTTTGTGTACCCCAAAGTACTTTCCATAACACTTATTTCAAGGTCTTTGGTACTCTATCCTTAGTATATTGTTATACTAGATTCTCTCAGAATGTTCACCTTCCCACTGAAATTGCTGTCGGAGATAGCTTCAGGAGCTGTGAAGGCAGGAGTTCCGGCGGTGTTACTCAGGGTTGCGTCTGGACCAGAGAATTCGTTGCAGACACCGAGATCAGCGATCTGTACATGGCCATCTTCCCCAAGCAGCAGGTTTGCAGGTTTAATGTCACGATGTACGATCCGTTGGAAATGTACTGCAGAAAATGTCAAAACATTTAGAATCAACATGAAAGTCCACTCGTTGGGCTTTATGATTACTGTCTAGGACTTGGTGCATGAGGGACAGCTATTACCCTTGGAATATCCACAAAAGTGTGTGGAGTTAGGACCAATTGTTCTAAAGCATTTGAGTTCCTTCCATACAAATTTCCACTGTAGTTAACATTAAAAAAAGCTTATGCTCCATTATGGGTGCTTGCATTATTGTAAATATATGACACTAAGACTACAGTAAATGTGTTTTTAAAATAGATCAATGTACATAAAAAGAATCAATCCATATCTGATGCTTTTGATCAATTTGTAAGAAAATGTATTTAAACATATCTAAAAACGAATATATATGTATAACAAAAGAAACGGTAACTTATACAATATTATAATATTCAAGCAGCAGATTCAGTATGATTACATAAATGTTATAACTTGGTATTAATTCTATTGTTTTATAACATATTTTTTTCTGTTTTGGTATAGGAGTGAAAAAATATAAGAAATTATGTGTAAAAATATTAAATAATAATTATTAATAATTTATAGTATAATAATACGTATTGTAAAATAAATACAAGACAAGGGAAGTTGAGTTGAGTTTAAACTGCCTGCAAATATCAAACTATTTCACATTTTTGTTTAGCTATACCAAGAAATACCTATTTGTTTTACATAATGGGAGCAATAATGCACGATAATTCGATGAAATGTCCATATTTCAATTAAAATTAAAAGGGAATGACATGTAGTTTGTTTACTAAGCTGTGTTTTTACATTCACAAATTATTAATAATTTTCAAAGGTTGAGTAGGTCTATATACCATCGTTTATTTAAGTTTTAATATTATATGAAGTTAAAAAACAAACTGTAGGCATATGATTGTAAATTTGACTTTTCTTTTTCATCTTACTAGAGCCTATAGGTAAGAATAAATTTTGGCACTATCATATTTAGTTATACTATATCTCTTTTATTAACCCAAAGTAACTGTTCAATTTGTATAAGGAAATAATGATTAATCATTTCCCTTTTGAGCTAGTATAAAACTCTTTCTTAATAATCTAAATAAGAAAGAAAATTACCTTCTAGGGGATGTTTACTTCTAAGACTTATTTGATTATTAACTTTTCTCAAAGTTAAATTTCTGGCTTAATATCATTACATGCTTTATTTAGCAAAACTAATTGTAATTAGTTAATTCTACTTTAAGAAAACTTAATTGTATACCAATTAATAATTACCCTACGACTAGTTAAATGCTGATGACAAATTATATTAAATAAAATAAGTGGGATGGAAAAGACTATTTTTAATATAAAAACTGCAATTTTTATAAAAAACCACTCAGTATGAGTAATTAATTATAATAACAAGTCTCGTAAAATGATATTGGAAAAGTCCCAGTCAATTTATTTACCTCTTTACCAAAGAAAAATGTGATTGCATTGTGTGAGAGGCTAATAAAATAAAATTAGAATAGGTTGAAATAATGCGTTTTTGATTTTTGATTGATTTTTTATTTTAAGATGTTTCAATTTTATAGGATAGTATTATTACAATTATAAAACCTTTTTTGTAAAATATTGACTGTAAAACTTAATTATTAATAGAACGATTCTCTATCTACAGATTGGTCCTTTATGAGATGGGCCTTTCATGATTAGGAGAGACATTTCATGTGTGTATTCGGAAAGGATCATAATTATGTCAACTATATGTGACAAATAAAGCAATTAATTCAATTTCATATAACAATACACATAGTGTGTTTTGATTAGAATGTTTAATTTAAATCTGTGGAACTATAGTATAGTAAAATGGTGTCTTAATGTGTTTTATTGTCACAGTTTCAATTGGTTTTGGGTGTTACTTACAGTATTCAAGTCCCAAAATTGTGTCCCTGAAGTATCCCCAAGCTTGGGATTCAGAAAGTGGATTTTCATTGGGTAGCTGTAGCACTTCCCCCCTCTCGAGCAACTCAAAAACTGAAAACACATAGATGACATTTTAGCTCCAAGTTTTATTTAAATATAATTTTAAATTGATTTTAGGCATCAAAATGAACAAACAAGAAGATTCATACAGTTTCAGTCAACTTTTTACAAGATACTAATTCTGTTAATTCAGATGTTGAATAAATCCAATCATCTATGAGAGTTCACTGCATTCAAGATGGCTAAAAAGATCTTTTCTGAACAATATATAATTTTTACTCATTTAGAGCTGATGTCATTTGACTTTTTGTTTCGTTGAAATACCCTGCTCTGGTCATCATGCTGCATGAAAACGTATATTTATATTATGTTATAAGGAAATTATACATTGTGAACCTTTGTGGTTTTACTAGTACTATTCCCTTTAGAGTCTTTATTTTTCAGTTGAAGTACATAAAATCTTAACTCACCTAGATACAAATGGTCTTCTGAAGGGTCGTCCAAAACTTCAATCAGTTTTACGACATTTGGATGATCCAGCTTTTTAAGGACAGCAATCTCCCTGTATACCCGATCTAAAGGACTAGTTCCTTTTCGGTTTGGGGCATTCCTTCCTAAAACAACATTCATGTTATGAGCTAGTTAATAACACATCACCATTATAAACTAAAGGTGTTGTTCAGATCTAATTCTAACAGCTACAATCTATCTCTAAGACAACAGACGGTTAAATACTATGGAGTGAATGTGTAACTAAACTTAGGAGGTTCTCCAAACTTTGAAAGGATTTCAGTGAGTTAATACTGATGGACGAGTATTGTTATTGTTTGCTGAATAACTTCCAACAACTCTAATGAATAGAATGTATAGTGTTACGGAGTTGGTTTATTGCAGTGAAATCCAGGTTGAATATTTTATTTATTGAAATTAAAGTATCATAAAAAGTTAAACAAATTTCAACCACGAGTGTATGTTACTAGCAACTGCTAACTAAGTGAAGAAAGCTAACGCTCTTTATGTCATGTTAAGCTAAACTTTATTGATGATACATGGATGTATATAATTAACTCATTTAATAGTAAATAGTAGTCAATGATATTTAATCAAATGTGTAGATTCAAGCGTAGGCATATTTAATGTATGATTAGTGATATAAAAAATAAACAATGTTGTTTAAGTATGTGTTAACAATATTTTATAGGTTAATCGTCTTTAAGGATCAGCTGGAAATAATTTTAAGATTTGTTCAACCCAGTTTGTGAAGAGGGTTGTTTTTGCTATTTTCCGCTTATTATTTAACCATTTTAACTATTAATATAACAATCTATTTCTAATCTATTGGTTGTAATCTACTATTATAATAAAAAGTTAAAAAGAAACTGATAAAATCCACCCTTAAAAGAGAGAAACCTTTAAGTTGACAGCACACTTAAACATCACCAACATGAAACTCACATCAAAGAGGCTTCAGATTAAACAATAAAATAAGGAACTACTTGCACTATTGAAAGTAAAATGTTAAATTAATAGTAAAGTCAATTTAACATGGGGTACTGACAGACTTAGAATATTTGACTCCATGTTAGAAATGCAATTAAAAAAACTAAAACAAAAATGTTTTAACTTATCAAATTTAGATTAAATACGGTCAGAAGTATGTTGGACTTTTGTGTAAAACAAAACAGCTACTCAATGGATTTCATGCAAATTAAAGTTTTCAAGCATTTCTAATGATAATGACATTAGTTCTAATTAATAGTATAGGTATAGATTGTTGTTTAGAAGAAATAAATGAAGAAAAATTGCCATATTTTACGCAATTTATCGAATTTCTCTATTACCATAGTGAAGAAGCTATTACATTTGACGGCACAGAAAGGCCTAGACCCTTTAAAATACATTATTTGGAAATACACTATTCTATATACAGTATATACAAACTGTGTGTGTGTGTGTGTGTGTCCATGAACACGATAAACTCAAGTAATTTTAGTCCGATTTTGATTAAGTTTGGCATGAATGTGTAGAACTGGATTAAACATGAATGAGTTCGCAAACCAGCAAGATCGGATCATAGGAACAAGGTATTATGGAATTTTTGAAGTTTTTCAAAAATTGGTTTCCTTAACATCTTATTCTCACAACATGGAAATGCTCAATTTTCATTACAGCCATTGTGTGGTAGAGCTTAAAAACAAACAATTTCGTACATTGAAACATTGTTGTACAGTTAAAAGTAAGGAGGAAAAAAACTGTACTTATAAATACAATTTTTATATTTTTCTTATGAAGAAAATCTGCTGTAGTTTGCTTGTTTATTGATAAATTTTAATTAATTAGGCAAATTTATTTATTTGATTCTATACTATAGATTTAAAAGAATGTTTGGCAGATAAAAAACTACAAATCACAACATCTTCAATTAAAAATACAAAGTTTTTAGACATATAATTGTTTTTCATGAGAATATGTAAATTATTGATGTAGTATATTGTTTATAGAAACCAATAATTGGTTATTCATTAAAAAAATTACAAACACAAGCACTTGTATGTATACGAGAGGTAACTACCCAAAATGCAATTGTGTAAATTCATCAGACCATAGTAACCAGTAGCCATATTACCAGTTCACATGGAAAGAGGCATTAATTTACTTGCCCATCACTTCCATTACATTCATACTTAAACTAAAAGTAAAAATCTGGAAAATATTCTCAAGGTTTTTTTTATATTTGGGAGTAAAGAAATATTATGTATTTAGCTTACCTGTAAACACATAGTTAAATATTAGTCTACTTTCTATTCCTATTTGTATGATCAAATTAAGGCTTGTACAAATTATTATAACAACAAATTGTGTAACGAATGATTCCGAATAGTTTCTAACAGCTACTGAAATATTACATACTGCACTAAGAAAATTCCTAATGTAATTTGTTTAGTTATTATAATAACAAACAAAATTCATAGTTGAACTTTCTGTTGACTTAATATTTTCAAAATACTGCTAAGCAAATATTTTTGACAAATTATGAAAGAAAAGAAGGTAGATAATTGTTTTTTTTTTTTTTTTTATAAGTGCTATACTCTACAAAAAGTAAATAAATAGTAAATAGGCACAAAAATATAAAAAAATGTAAAAACATAACATAAATAGCAACGAAGATTACTATTCATCCTACACCATTTATACTTGAAATTTATTAGTTATTGTTTGAAAAATAAAAAAATAAATTCTGTATATTTTGTATATTTAGGCATAAGAGCGGAAATTATTTAAGCAATAACTTACATACATTATACAATAACCTACATAAATTATTTAATATTTTGTTCTTTTCCATTTGTCAGTAAGGTGAAATTATTTCATCCTTTTTAAGGTGATTTCAATCTTAATAGTAAAGGAAAAGGAAGCTACTGAGAGCTCATCAGAGTGTGATACATAGTTGAATTACAAACTTATGTATCTTAGATGAAACCTAAATATAGTTCAAAGTACCTTGGTCACCCTTACTTAGTAGGTCATAAATAATTGACCCTTTGACTATGATACAGAAAAGTTCATTAGAATAAAAATGAAGCTTATATAAATGTTGATAGTAACACATATAAAGTGCTGACATTTTCAAATGGATTTAAAATTCATTATTTCAGAATACTGGACATTATGATATTAATTAATTGAAAGGTAATTATTTATGCAACTGGATAGTAAAACTCTAATCTTCTTTGATATTGTGCAAATATAAATGTGTAATTACGGATTTAAAATTAACTTCATTGCGTTTTATGGACCATTCTAAGTTTTTAAAGAATACATCATATTGTATTGATGCAGTGATCATATTTCTTAGCCCCTGATTGCTATTTGACCTTAAAGCGAATATTTAAAACTATAAGACTTGTATTAAGCTTTATAAAATATTAATGTAAAGACCCACTAAGCAATTTAGCCGAATAAAAGTTGTAGCAACAAATTTATGAATTTTTTTCTAATCATGTAGTTTGCTGGAAAACTGATATAATCTAGCACAAATATTTTATAGACTAATAAATTATACATATTTAAGTGATCAAATGTTTACTTACCAAAAATACCGGCTTTCTTCATCAACTTCTTTTTGGATAAAATTTTCATGGCCTAAAAATAGAAAAGTATGAATCAATTTGCTGCTACTTATTCTAAAACAACTTTTAAAACTAATATAATTTTAATATGTCTTACAAAAATGGTTATTTATACTTCCATAGCTGCATCGAATTGTTCAGCTTCGATTGATGCATAATGAAATCAGATTGACAATTTACATAGAACTGCTCGCTTTGTGTACACATAAATGAATCAATGCGGCATGGAATAAAATATGATACATGATATGACACGAGTATGTTTATATTATTTTTTATAAAAACCATTATCAATATAGATTTAACACATTTTTACCAAAGCTCCATAATTTAAGTCTGGCTACATTTAAGACTAGAATTCTTAATGCTCTTGGATCCATCGGAATAAAAACAACCACAACAAAAATATGAATGAAATATTGAATGTGATACATTAAAATTATTAGGATTATAATTGTTATTATTTATCAAATGAAATATTACTAAAATATTTTTTGTGGTCATTATTTGAAAAAAAAGGTTTTATCAAGTAATGTAATAATTTGTAAGATGACTTCCTAGTGAAATGGTCATAAAGGCCCTTTTTATCGAATTTCCCATATAGGGAATAAGCTATTACCGTAGGTTTCATGGTAAGACCTAGACCCGGGACCGATTTACTTTTTCGTTTTCAAGTCCCCAGAGGCCAAAAACGCCATCAGTTCAAATTCATTATAATATATATATGAATTTAATAAAATTTTAAATGTTTAATTATTTATTTCAATTACTAATATCTAGACATTCCATCCCCATGTTAAAGTTGTAGCCAGGTTTTTAATACAATTTGTTTTATTTGATGTGAGCCACCTATAGATTGCGCTGATCTAAATTACTGATTTCTGCCGATTACATGATGGTTTTTACCAAGTCAAACTGATGAAATTACTTATTATGAGCTATAGCAACTGTTGTGACCCAGCAACTAAGTAAGTACCGAAAAATAAGGTAGAAAATAGAGTTTTAGACACTAGCGCAATCTGTGACTGGCTCACATAACTACATTCTTTTTTAGTAAAACATTGGCGACAGCTGATCCAAATAGATAGGATGTCTTCTTCTGTATCCAATAGTCAATGCTAATATATATATGTGTGTGTGTCCTTTAGCACGATAACTCGAGCAAAAATGATCCGATTTTGATGAAATTTGGTACAAACGTGTAAACCTACGTTAATTCAAACGAGTTCACGAACCAGCATGATCGGACCATGGGGACGCGGGTTTATGGGGGTTTTTATGGGGTAAAAATTGGGTTTTCTCATTTTTGACCCTGAAACAAAAGATTTTGCAATTTCTTTCTAAACCATTTTGTAGAGCTTACAAAAAAAAAAAAAAAAAAAAACTTTAGTATATTGAAGTGTTGTTGTACGCCTAACGGCCACGGAGAAAATTAAAAAAAAGTGTAATTTAAAATTCCCATGTTATTCTTATGGAGAAAATAAAAACTGTTGTAGTTTACTTGTCTATAGATATATGTTGATAAAATTTGGCAAATTTATTTATTTCATCCTATACTATTGACGTATGGTCAAAAACACGTTTTACCCTCCCCGTAGCAGCAAACCTAAGCACTTGTTTAATCTAATGTTATTTAAATTGGGAATAAACATGTCTTATTTATGGAAATATTATAGTAAAAATGTAATCAGACAAGTTGAAATTCGCTTAGTCTGCAGGTTTGCTGCGGCGGCGGTATATTTTGACTATAACCAATCAGTAAGGGTAGGCAGTTCATCAACATTATAGTGTATTTCAAATTTAATGTAACAATACAGAAACTAGTAGATTGTTCATACCAATCAATTGTAAAGATAATGAATACTATTTCCATGGGATATTTGAAAAAAATCTGTTCATAATCGGGTTGACCTAAGATCCATTCTTTTGCGGTATACAGTTTTCAATTGTATTGATTAAATATATATTGTGCATAATGACACTAAATTGCCAATAGTTTCATTGTGATTTTAAAAGAAAGATGTATTTTAATTATAAGCTTAGACAGATATTACTTGTTTTCATAACTCTTGAAATACCCTCCCAAATATAATGGGGATTAGAGGAAATGTTATACTATTCCTTGTTTATTCAACAAGGTACTACCAGGGATATGAAGTGAAAACAAAAATACTGTGACCGTACAAATTTATACAGTAAAGTTTGTAAAACATATTTTGGTAAACTATTAATCGTTGATGAAAAATTACATTTTTATGTTTTTTACAAAACAGTGAGATACTTTACACTTCAGCGTTTTAAAATGTAAATTTTTGCCGAAATTTTAAGGTGAAATAAACAAAGGAACGGTTAGTTGAATCTATACATGAACGGCTGTTGTATAAATTTTGCATGATTTATAAACCAATTTCACAAATTAAACAATTAACTTGATTGCAAAGCTCCATGACTACTTGATAATTGTCTTTATGGTGCAAATGAATTAATTTACTGAAACAAAGTGTGCATAAATAAACCAATTAGGCCTAAAGTGAGCCTATTTTTTTATAGTGAGTGTTTTGAACATCTTGATGTTAAAAAAGGCACAGATTAGATCCCAACAATACTGGTTTCTCCATAGATGAAGAAGACTTGGCTTTTGGCATTAAAGGAATGTATCAAAATAAAAACTCGTTTTCCAGATGAATTAATTTTATAAACTCTTAAACGGTTTAGTCGAAGGTCGTTTTATTACATTTCAATCTTGTTTCTAAACCCAGGACAATTGCTTAGGATCGCCACCACATTAGGGTTGATATCTGGCGAGGATCCAAATTGAGTCATCACATATTTACCTTTCTTGATTTTTTATTTAATAACCATTTGGAATCAGATACTAAGAGTCGGTAATCTGCAATACAGTTGATATCTGTCCAGGGTCAAGATTAAGTCACCTTATTTTCACATTCCCCTTAATGTTTATTTATTACACATATTGCAATTTGACATTTACTAAAACCAATTATAATATTATAATATAAATTATTTCTTAATATAAATTATTACAAATGAAAACATAGAGATATTTGAAGCATAGCAAATTATTGCTTTTGTTGATAAACAGATGATGTATTATTATTATTATTATTATTATTATCACTGGTCTAGAGATCAAAGGTCGGGAGTGCATTCTTCGGCCCAGGATTAAAATACTGTCAATCACTAGAGAATTAAAGCTAATCAAGAGCTGCGATAGTGCCATGAGATCCCATGAGACGTGATAAAAATCTAGTAAATAAAGATAGTCCATCCAGATTAGAATGACTGTCTTCACATTGGAGATATTCCTCCAAAAAGCAATGTAATTGACTACGTTTTTGGAATTTTTCAATTGTATAACCATTTGGAGATATAGCCTCTGGATCGTTATTGAACATAATTAAATCTAAGGCTTACCTTACGATCCAATTTTTTTTCTTCTTTTTTTAAATTGGATCGTAAGGTAAGCCTTAGATTTAATTATGTATAACCATCTCTGTGAATAAGCTAACAAAATAAATAACAACGAGTCCAACCAACACAGTTACCATGGACATATTTTAACGTGTGGGTTAAATATTTTAAAGTTTATATTTAAACAACAAATTCCTCGTAGTCTCTTTTGTTCGACATATTTTTTGTTCATGTAGATTTTTCATATCAAATTATGAAAATCTACATGAACAAAAAGTATGTCTGGGGACTATTAATTTACACATAAAAGGGCCAATATTTTTGGGTAAAATGATCTTTTATTCATAAATAGCGGCCATGATTGAAAGTAGTTGGCACTATTTTCATTACATTACATTAGGTCCACATTACATATAGGTACATTAGGTATACATTTATTTGACAAATATTGTTGTCAAAAGTACTTTAAGTTCAATAGAAGGTTTTAGTATAACTAAGATATTTAAATAAAATAAATAGTAGCTTGAGAACGCAAATATTTTTTTAAACGTAAATAATTGTATAAAGGTCGTCGGTATGCAACTTATGGCTATTGATAATTCCACGAGACTTCAGAAATGGTATTCAAATGTGTGAAAGAATTCACAAAACGTGTGTCAGGTGTAATAAGCTACTGTAGCGAACGTTCTGTATTGATTACTGCAATCCGGTGTAATTTACTAATGAATGTTTAATGTAAAGAGGCGTTATACCTGGAAATAATGTAGAGGTGAAAAAGTAGAAAATTAGGGGTCTGCGGGTCAGCAGAATAGCCGATGCACGCTCGCTTAAATTAATTAACTGATAATGATCGGCCAGTTGTCTCGGAATAGTGTGGCTGGCCGGAGCAGGCGCAGCCTTGTAGTCTATTGTTCGCCTCATCAAAACTTCTAAACAGTATCAGTAACCTCATGGAAATCGATCGAATATTTGTATTCAGCTACGTAGGGAAAAATCAGAAACTAAATGTTGTAGTTTTCCTAGGAATTAATATTTGGAAAGTAAAAAAAAATTCTGTGACAAACAGTTGTAAAACCTATAGAAACGTCACTAAATAATTATCTTGGCGGTTAGTTGATTGTTGTATCAAATTCCAATTCTGTCGCTTTCTGCACTATTAGACGGGCTTCACTGGTTAATGCATTACAGTCAATTCACAATGGCAAGTGCATCATTAAACCATTCACAATGTTAACTGCATTATTCAACAATCAACAATGTTAACTGCATTACAGACATAACTAAATTGTTTTAAACGATCGCCATGTTTAACGCATTATAGTTGTTTATGGTTGACTACTTTCGTAAACGATTCAAAGACATATATTTAGTAAAAAATCACAATTTGTAATTAATTTCTAGGTATAAAACAAACAGTTGTCACGTCAACCGTTGCAAATGGAAAATATGGAATACAGAGCACAGTAAAAAACTCATAAATCTAACCAAATTTAAAATAAACCCATTTTTGCAACTGACATGTACGATATACGATCCGTATAAACTATTTTGTTAAGTGTTGTCCATATTTCGAAAATAATCCACAGAGATGTAATATTAAAGAAGTAGATATGTTATTTAGTTACTTTGGCTCGGAGTTGAAAAAGTTTGTGGTTGGTGTTTTTTATTTGTTGCGGTTTTGCATTTAGAATGTCTAAGTTGGAGTTGACATTTCTTCCGGTTCACCGAGCACAGATTAACTTAAAATGTTTATTTATATTAGTTTACGCAACGATCACGTAAGGCTATGGTACTTACGCGAGTTGCGTACACAACTTCACCTACGACCTTTATTTAATTACTAAAAATTACTACTCATAATTTTCAAGAGAGGTTATGTCTTCGTGCATAACCTCTCATTGCCACTATTTGTGATGCAACGACTTATTGTCCCAAACACATTGTTTTATCAATTAATTTGGTATTAACAGCTGATAAGTTGACGTTCGAACTTCGAAGTATTACAATTTTACTTATTTCCTCTCAATTCTTGAACCTCATCGGCCCAAACCTTTACTGTAAAGTAACAAGACAATACTGCAAATTGAATCTTTTCAATTCTTAGAAGTGAATTGAAATACGGTCGTAGGTAAAATACATAAATACATGTTCTCGTGCTTGTTAGGGTTATTTGGTTTCCTGTAGTGTATACTGCATTTTTTTACTACTGTAGGCTGTTTGTTCATATTTTCCAGCACTGTGAAACGTTATAAGAATATACTTTCGAAAAGTTTTTAGCCAATTTTACCTATAATCTAAAGTAAAACAATACCACCCTGACCTCAGCAAACCTGCAGACTATACGTGAATTTCCATTTGCCTGATTGGATTTTAACTAATTAACTAAAAATGGATAATCATGGTTATCCCTTATCTATGATTTAACGTGTACTTAGATTTGTTGCTACTTGGAAGGTAACAAGGTTTGTTTTTCAGTGAAATATAAACAGCTTAGAATGAAATAAATAAATTTGACAAATTTGATCGAAATATGTCTATAGATAAGCAAACTATCGCTGATTACTTATTTTCCATAAGAATATCATGGACAATTTAAATTTTACAGTTTTATTTGAATTTTTTATATAACCATTAGGCATGTAAAAAGGCTTCAACTTACACTATTGCTTGTTTTAAGCTATAGAAAATTGTTTAGAAACAAAATAAGAATTGTTATGTTTTGAGGGAAAATGGAAAAAATCTATTCATACCCCATAAAACCCCGTTTCTCTAGGCCAATATTGCTGGTTCGCAAACTCGTTTGAATAAACTTAAGCTAACACGCTTATGCAAATTTCATCGAAATCGGGCGATTTTACTCGAGTTATGGTGCTAACGGACACAGGCAGAAAAACACACACACACACACACACACACACACAACAAAGATTCCACATCCATGAAAATGTGTAGCGAATGCAATATTATTTTATTACAAATACGAAATAAAACAACTAGGAACATGTTCAAAGGACACTATTTCGCAGTTCGAGTAAAAGCGTTGTAATTTAAGTTACCTTTATCAAAGGGATTGAACCACAAATGGCAACAGAGGTTTGAGGTACACAGGTTGTACATATACAGAGGCTTGACCCCAATGTGCTCCCACCTTTAAACCAAATGTTGTTTAACATCAGATATAAAAGCCACTTTGAAATCTGTTGTTTTAGTGGATCGTGACTCTAGAGGTCTTGGCATTAAACAAACGTACTTAGATGGGGTTTTCGTCTGTGGAGGGTGTGGTGGGGGGGGGGGGGGTACCATTACATCAAAATGTACACGAATCATTTGAAGATGATTGAATTTTACATCTGTTGTGTATAAGTATACAAGACAAAAAGTTTAATTTCATAATACATACACAGTATGTTCTTAAGAGAAAAAATCTTTTTGTCTTCTTTTAGTATTCTTCTTCTTAAAAGAATATTTTTTTTTACCTTGCACTAGACTTTGTGTGAGGATGAGTCATTTAGAACTGTTAACATGGTTTTTATTTCGTCCGTGGTTAAAAAGGCCTATAAACGAAAAACATAACGTTTGAGCATAGATAATAATAAAATAAATCGTGTGGAAACATTAAAAGAATTAATGAAATATGACAATGCAGCTTGTATATCTCCTCGATAAAACCAATATTCATGTAGTACATGTTATATCAGTATTTATGTTTGTTTATACTAATATCATTTTATCTAATCCATACGTTACATAACATGTATAAATTATACTTGATTGTTAAAACATGTCTTATGTGGTTACGATCACACATTACTACATATGTATTCAAGACATTAAGAAAACTAAAGATGTCTTTTCATGAGGATTAAAAATATATATTATGTATTTATTTATTGCTTGAGAATAAAGACGTTTTACCGGTAATAATTTAGGGCACCAGCTAGAAACAATATAATGAAAAGGATGTTTGATTGCTTTTATAATTAAATTTGGAGACGTAGTTCCAAACTAATATTGACACTGTTAAACACACTACAGTGTAAATGATTTTCGCTCAGAATGTGCATTTAACAAGAAGTACTTTGAATAATACCGGTACGTTTCGAGATATCAACAAGTGAAATACAAACAAATAAACCGGACTTAATTTGCTTCCTTAAAAGATGAAGTGTGATACGAGGGGGGGTTAGTGGTTGAAGCGAGAAGAGTGAGAGGGTTGGAATGATGGGTAACGTTACGTAATATGTTTACATCTTGCAATGACGTAATTACACATCCCATTCAAGTTGAGATTTGTACACAACAAAGAGGATCAATAATTAACAATAATAGTAAGGCCAGTAAATTCATTAAGTTTATTAAGTAGAGACTTTTGTACAATTCAACCTGCACAAGAATGTTGTATTATTAAGTACATTTTAAAACTCACACATATCAATATGTAACTACTTCATATTTATGTGAGTAATATATGAATACAAGCCCGTAAAACACGATATAAAACACATAGGGTGAATGAACGTCAACTTACAGCATTATAATTAGTTATTTAAATTTTACTAAGTTTTTCTTACATAGCTGCTTTTGGATGCCTAATAATGTTAAAAAATATCTTTGGAAATCCAACATTTTTGATAGCGTTTAGGACATCATGAAAATATCCAATTATGTTTTCCTGCCGGAAACACATTGAGTGCCTTTATTTTGATAGTGGTTTAAGCAATTCAATAATTTCCTTAGTGCAAAAATGACTTTAAATTCTGTGTTCAATAATTTTCACTGACTGACAAAATATGTTTAAACATTTACTTTAAAAAATATCAGATTTTCATAGATAAAGCATGTTCAAAATCGGACGTAAAATAGCTTTTCCCCGCCTACTCTTATTCATATAGATTTTCACAAAATTAAGCGGGGAATGAGATTAGTAAAAAAAAACAAAGAACAAAAACAAGAAGTTGATTGTGTTAGTGGCTGCCAGTCATGGCCAGCTGATAATTCAATCACTAGGTTTCTGTTGGCGATCCTCTCAGACCATGTTATTGTTAAGGGTAAAATAATCACACAAAAAGTAGGTCGAATTGAGGAAAAATAAGACGTTAAAAGTTTTATTGAGTTTAAACATACGTGTTTGTATCAACTCGGGGTAAGAAATTCGATATTTCGTCAAAATGGTGTAGTTTATAATAAATCAACATTTTGGTTTGGCTTGGTTACAGTTAGTAAATAGTACATAATATATCTGTAATCAACACCAGGACACTCTGTCACACCCTAAGTTCAAATATGTTCATTCTACATATTCTAAAACTGGATTTAGCTTTAAGACAGGATGTTTAATTCCATACGTATCCAAACGGGGTGGTTTTCAGTCAATGCTTGTATCATGTATTAGAATCGTTAGACACATTATTTCTGCAAATAAAGCTAATGATATAAAAGGAAACATCGGCTATTGTTATAGTAAACATATATTGGTGATAAGTAGGTACAGTAACAAATTGCAGATTAGATTAGATTAGATTGTTGTTCGAGTTATTGAAAATTAATAATTGCCAATAACTATTAGTTCTGACAGTTGACGGTTAATACTTATTGATCACTGACACAGAAACAGCTAATAGGTGAGTTAAACCTATTCACGTAGCAGTACGATTGACAATAGGCACACTGATACTCATTGACAAGATTGATACGAATGGTGCAAGGTCTGGGGACTCAATATTTAATAAAATTCATCAAACAATCCATTATTTATAATCATAATTATCTTTAATTTGAGGCAGCAACGCACACAAGATGAGCGTAAATAGCAGAGGATGATATGAGTAGCTTTGTTGAACAAGATTTTTGGATACAATGATAAATAAATATAAAGAATGACTAAAACAGCCCACTTTTGAACCAACTTTTCTCAAGATCCCACTGGCAACCTTTTGGCAGACATTTTTATGTTGTACCAATACCTAATTGTAACAATACTATCGTGATATGCGTAATAGGCTAATACACGGCTAAAAATATAATGGTGCAAAAGTTAACATCTGGGTTTCCTGTTTTCATTGATTAAAACAGTTGTAATGCAAACAATGAAAGAGCACGTTTATGAGTTTGTTTTGGTTTGGTTATATTTGACCTTAGCTACTTGATTGGCAGTTCATTAAAATGGCTTCTACAAAGCAATACATGGAGATTATATAGTTATGCCATTTTCATATATTGGTGTGATAATAGAGTTAACAGCCTTTACTTGTTCAATCGCATCGTTAGGGACTGTACATTAACTAACTTTACAGTGAAATCTTTTCTCAACACTTGTTGATATGAACGGTATGATATAAAGTTTCAGCAAAATCAAGCCCGTCTTTCTCTCATGTCTTTCAAGTTTATCTCTGATTACATTCATGTAATTCAGTTCGACGATGTTCACCATATCTAATAGCATAATATACTATATAGTTAATCTGTTGTGTGTACATCATAATAAGGTATCATTCATTGTATGGTTATCACAGTCGAGATAGGATGGTGTAATAGCATGTCATTATAGAGTTTCAACCCGGATTAATTAATCGATATGATATCTTGCTTGCCATGTTTGATACTATACGGTATAATACGAGAAGGTAATCTATTGATATATAGGATATATATTGTATAATATATTGTTTTTGAAATATATCAAACAATAAAAAGTCATTCATAGTTTGAAAAACGTAATTTCTTTAGGAATAGTTTTTTGAGAAAGACAACTCAATGTGAAAGAAGGAATTTTTAATCAAATGCAAAAAAATTTACTTAGCAATTATAGCCTAAAAATTACTTGAAACTAGGCAACACTATAAAGCATAACTTCATAAATTCTTTTAAAATGTTATTGTGAATGACGACTATGGACGATTGGACGTGCACCTACTTTTGTTATAGTTTACATCACAATGAAAGAAGTATTTACACATACTATCACATAGGTAATAACCACCCTATTAACCAGATTAAGTATACCATTTCACAGCTACTTCGAAAAAAATCATTATGCATTATACATATATTTAACCCACTTATACATCTGTTTATTGATCTGTTGTTTTTGTAACTTGGATTTAAGCGAATTGCAATTATAATTTCAATGCTGGAAATTTAAAAATGTTGTTGCGTACACTTATTATTTTAATGTAATCTGTTTTCTTGGCAGCCTTAATATGAATTTCAAATTACCACCTGCTATTAAATTACTATTGTTATGTTCGCAAAAGTTGGTAGACTTTCTGTTGAGCTTTGAATTAAGATTTCTTCGTTTTTCGAATGTAGTATCAAACTGAACTAATTCGAAATAGTAAATATTTACCATTCAAAGCAACCCTTCCGTTGTATATTAATACTCTTAGTTGAATCCAAGAGAATAGTACATTACGAAATTTGTAAGTTGGATCAGTAAAAAATATTAACTATATAACGAGACATGTTGTAGTCAGTATTTTGAGACTGAGCTTTCCAATTTGTTTATTTTTCGTGATAATAAAATGGCTCTCTTAAAGCTTTGAAACGGTTACAATATTTTCTACATTGAGAAAGAACGACGATGTTTATCGGTGCCATGTTTACAAGACATAAAAATGTTTAAGGCTTAGTAGCAACACGTGATCGAGTTAGCAACGGTGTGCGTTTAACTGCCGCTGCTTCTCGTTTAAATTCTCGGTTACATAGGTTTTACGATCGCTGAGAAAATGTTACATTCCATTTAAATGTCAACTTCAGTTAAGTAAAATATGGAAAAAGTACGTCCATTTCACGACTTGATTGTTGGATTGTTTCGCTTTAATTTATTTATTTAAAAAAGGACGAAATGAATTGATATTCATTAACAAATCTTGGTGTCCTGAGCAAGACTTCTTTTGGGTACTATTACAAAATTTTAAAAGTTATCAAATGTATACCTACTAAATTAATTTCAAATTTTATTCAATTGTTTGAGAAATGTGTCTGCCACAAACCACCTTAGATCTAATAGTAAATAAATAAATTTGTAATTTTTCTCTTAAAAAGCCACACATACTACAAATTGTATTTATAATTTGTTATATGGATTGGAACTTGTGAAGAAGTTTTGTAAAATTTGCTAGGCTAAGCTATTTAATAAAATTATTAAATATAGGCTATTCGAATTCAGTTTTGACTTTACATTTAAACTTCGAACTCTACATAGTACAGCTTTCACAAAATCACCAAATCCAAGGAATTAAATAAATACTTAATGCTAAAAATCTATTGCAAAAATAGGAAATAGCTGGTCTAGTGGCCAAAATATGTTAAATGTAACAACTTTACTGTGTACTCTGGGTTTAAAATGGCCTATTACCACAGGCAATATCCTTAGTCTATGTTATTACCAAAGATACGATGCTATGTGCCATTTCTGTGATCCGGGGGTTTGAGCCAACGTATGTATTATACAGGGTGTTCATTTGAAAACTTTCCATATCCGTTGTGTGCAAAGGTGAGGCTTTTAACACTTGTTTGTTCTCATTTCCCCCTAATTTGGACATGCCAAATCCAATAAAATTATTTTCAATTTAAAAAAATGCCCCAAAAGGGCCCAATTTGGGGGGTAGGGATGCTTTTTGAGAAATTTTCAAATGTAAACATGGGTTGTGTGATACATCAATTTAAAGGTCTAATCACCCCGACTATTTTGGTGCAATAAAAATGTAAATATCTTTAACCGTATTTACAGGGTGGGTCAAAACATTTTAAAAAAGGACATTGAAGTTAAGTACCGTATTACCCGAACTACTGAACGGAACAGCGCCAAATTTCTTTCCAAGCTTATTCTTGATCTACTCTTTAAGATAACTTGTAATAAGGGCATTTTCCGTGTCATTTTCTAATTTTTAAAAAATCTCAAATTTGAAGAATAAAAGAAAGCTGAAAACTCAAAATTCTTAAATAGCAAGGTATAACAAATTTCATACCACGTGAAAGGTCCTTTTTTAACAAACATTTTACGTATTTAAGTTTTCTTTCTATCTCTTACCGTTTAAAAATTGCAGTAGAAAAACTGAATTTTCTATGGTAAAATTATAACTAGTTTTCTAACAAAACACATTGCACTTTGCTCAACGATGTTTTATGATTAATTACAAATTGATCAACTACTTTTACTTGTATCAGTTCATCCTGGACCCTTCATCCTGTTCTTTTCTCATTGGTAACCGAGCCAGTTTCAGAAATTTCTTAACTAAATCATTTACAGCTTTATGACTTAAGGTCTTACCTGGATATTTATTGTTAAACACTTTGCAGTTATCCCGAAACACTTTTGTTCTGTCCAATAAGTAAAAATAAAGTATTTTTTTAAGTGTACACCATATTTGATTAGATACTACAGAAATAGTACTTTTTGAAATTAGTACTACCATTGACTAGTCAATGGTACTATAGAAAGCGGCCCACGTGTAGGTTGTCATCATTAGCTATAAGAATTGTTTTTCACAAAGTAAAACGTAATGACTTGTTTGTCAATCAGGGTATCAATCATTATGAATTGTTTCCTTCAGTTAATGCACCATTAAATGTGTCTAGAGACGAATTTTGGCTGTTTTATTAGAAAACTAGTTACAATATTACTATGGAAAATTCAGTTTTTCTACTGCAATTTTTAAACGGTAAGAGATAAAAAGAAAACTTAAATACGTAAAATGTTTGTTAAAAAAGGACCTTTCACGTGGTATGAAATTTGTTATACCTTGCTATTTAAGAATTTCGAGTTTTCAGCTTTCTTTTATTCTTCAAATTTGAGATTTTTAAAAAATTAGAAAATAACACGGAAAATGCCCTTATTACAAGTTGTCTTAAAGAGTAGATCAAGAATAAGCTTGGAAAGAAATTTGGCGCTGTTCCGTTCAGTAGTTCGGGTAATACGGTACTTAACTTCAAAGTCCTTTTTAAAAATGTTTTGACCCACCCTGTAAATACGGTTAAAGATAATTACATTTTTATTGCACCAAAATAGTCGGGGTGATTAGACCTTTAAATTGATGTATCACACAACCCATGTTTACATTTGAAAATTTCTCAAAAAGCACCCTTACCCCCCAAATTGGGCCCTTTTGGGGCATTTTTCGAAATTGAAAATAATTTTATTGGATTTGGCATGTCCAAATTGGGGGGAAATTATAACAAACAAGTGTAAAAAGCCTTACCATTGCATACAACAGATATGGAAAGTTTTCAAATGAACACCCTGTATATTATATTATAAAAATGGTAGGTCCAAAGGGAAGATCAGTCTCTAAAATTACGATTTTCCCGCTCGGAAAGGCCATTAATGTGTACACTTTCACAAATTATGTACTCGTGTGTAATCGTGTACAATAGGTGTGTAAAGTTACCACTTAAATTGACCGGTTCAAGTATACAGACTATCTGACCATGAATCCAAATATACTACCTGCACTATTTGCTGCTGATATTGTGCACAAACAACATTTACAGTACACTTAAAAAATGAAACGTGAATATTACTAAGATACTCCAAACCCCTTTTCGTAATACTATATGTTACTTAAAACCTTAATCTTGTCCAGATTTCAGACATTATTTCCATTTATAAATTATGTTATGTACCTATAAATAGTTTTTCGATTAACATTTTAGTTTTAAATTCAAAACGATTTTCCAGAGAAGCTCTGAACAGTTGTTGTTGCTCTTCAAAATTCTCATACATTTTGACGTTGGAGTCAAAATGGACCTGTCGTACTCATCCTGATCGAAACGATTTCAAAGGCATTTGTTGGGAAGAGTATCATCAACCCCCTGTCGCTTACAATAGTTGAACTGTCAACATCAAAGCAACGGTCTTTGTTGTTCCGGTGGTCTAACTGCAACCAAGGGTTCCAAAATATACTACATGCATGGGCAATCAAGAAAAGGATATACTCCTTTTGCAGGTTTTTAGGTTATGTATTTTAAAGATCAAGTGTTATAAATAATGTACCTCTAAGTATTGTGAAATTTATATAAATATTGTAATATCGTACAGCTGCTTCAACTACCCACCTGAAAGGTTTCCTTTTACGAAAACAATTACTTAAAAAAGTAATTCGGTGAACAAATGCGGGAGTATTTTAACAGAGTTAATATTTAATACACCAGACGACTTCACTGAAATTTCGTTAACACCATGTTTTCATGATCAATTTAAGCAAAAGAGTTTTAGTTCTAATTTTTTAAGAGTTGTCTTCGCGAAAAAGCTAACTTATATCAAAATACCATCAAACTAAAAGAAATTGACGTTGAATATTTGAAACAAAGATAAACTAAAGAAGTTTTCAGTTTATAAAACCACAGGATAAATAGTATCTCTCTTTATTCTGTAATAAAACTTTGGAGTTTTAAAATAAAGCAAAGTTGATATTAACAAAAACGTGAAGGAAAAGGAATAAATATTATCAAACTTTTCATCAAGTCAAATATTGTTTAACCTTTTCTTAGGGCCAATTTATCAAAGGAGGTCACTTTGCTCCCAAACAATTCTCTCACTTCAGTTCTTCAGACAAAGCTATATGATGCGTGCAGCCCAGCCTATGTGATCTTAATTTATATGATTTAAGACTGTTATCAATGTTGGATGGGTTAGCTACATAATATAGTGTGAAACCATTTCCATACTATACTTTCGTCTTTAATTTCAAGAGTGAAACTCACAGGTATTATTTTCTAATTCTGTTTAAATGCCCTATAATGAGTTAATGAGTAAATATGTTGAGCCCCAAGCAGAATCTATCAAACGGTTTCGTAGTTTAACTTTAGCCAAAGTCGATAGTAATTTTATTCCTATTGTTATGACGTTTTGGCTTTAATCGTGAGTGGGTTGAATTTGATTTTCAAATACTGTAAGACATAATTTGTCAACAAATAAGAATAAATAACACCAAATATTAATGTCCAAGCTTGATATTAAATTAATGTAAAACATATTCGATCAAATTTGATAAATAAACAAGGAATGTGTGAAAACAAAACACAGTACCATGACGACATAATGTTATCCAAAATGTTTATTCATGCATACACATTCGTTAGGACTCGTCAAAATATTAGACAGTTGTTTATATTATCTGTTCAAAAATTCATCTTTGAAGAGGTTCTTAAGTCAGAGGCATAGAAATGGGCGAATCGTTACGAAATATATAGTGATTACGTACACACATTCTACATACAAATATACAAATGAGAATAAACACATACGCTACCTTAGTATTAAATATACTGTGTATTATTAAGTGAATAACTATAAGTATACAGGGTTAGGCAAAAGTCTGGAACCCCCCAGTTAACTTTTAACGTGTTGCAGTACGAAAACCAAACTCTGCACATATTTACAACTTAAGAAATTGCACTTTTTCATCAAAGTTACAACTTTGATATTTTGGGGGCAGCCAAAATTTTCAAATGTAAACACCTATCATGTGACCCCTCGTTTTAAAGGGTTTCTCAAGACAAATTGAATGGCACAAACTAGAGGTCAATATCACGCCCCTAATCAAAATGGCAGTCATTTTGAAATATCCCCTATTAACTTTTTAACAGGTTGTAGCAGGAAAACTAAACTCAGCATACCTTTATACAAAAAGAGAATTCACCTTTTGGTCAGTATTAAAACAGTAAATTTTTAAAGCTAACTGGGGGTGTCCAGACTTTATCTTACTTGCTCATCTTTAATAATTAAAATGGCTGCCATTTTGATTAGGGGTGCGATATTGACATCTAGTTTGCGCCATTCAATTTCTCTTGATAAACCCTTTAAAATGAGGGGTCACATGATAGGTGTTTACATTTGAAAATTTGGGGCTGTCCCCAAAATACCCCATTTTGGGGGCTGGGGCAAAGTTGTAACTTTGATGAAAAAGTGCAATTTCTTATGTTGTAAATATGTGTCGAGTTTGGTTTTCCTACTTCAACGCGTCAAAAATCTAACTGGGGGGTTCCAGACTTTTGCCTAACCCTGTATAATGTATTGTTATAAATACTTTGAAAATAACAAAATTTAAATCATCCTTGTAGGCAAATTTGGAGAGAATTTAGATATTAATGACTTTTGTGTACTATTGTATGGCGATGCGTTCATGTGAAAAATGTATTTATTCACACAGGCAAGGTTAGAGCCACATGGCACTTTCTTACACTTAACCTGTAAAGCACAGCTGTTTGTTTAGCATTCAAACAAACCATAACAGAATAATATGAAAGAATATCATATTTTACGGGATTCTGACTGTTGTGCGCAGACAAATTATGTATTCCTTCATTTAAGTGTTGACATGATATTTGAAGTCTATATTAGTAGTCTACTAAACTAAGTTTGCTTATCAAAGTTATCTCACTATGGAAGCTTCCCCTGAGCTCGTAAGGTCAACTTGGTGGTTGGTCTCGCAAAGTAATCATGATCCCTTGTGTACCAAGCTGTATATTTGCCAAGTGTGGTTTAGACGGAGAGAATTATTATTTTAACAGACTTCAAACACTCTATTTAAAGAGTTATCACTTTCTTACACCATGTACGGTTGCGGTTAATGTTTTTTTTTATATGTTCGGATAATTATTCAAATCGTTTCCGTAAACTTAATCAAATGCTTCAAAGGTCCTAATTTTATGAAGATTGGACTGTTAGAGTTATGATGTCGTACTTTAAACACATCCATGATCACGCGTTATATCAAGGCCCCACTAGAAAAAACAGGCCATGCTGCAGCGCGGGCAGCGCAACACTACGTCACAGTGGTGGATAGTTGTACTAAACTCTTACCATTACAATCTTACAAACAGCCAGCTTGTTTATTTACCAAAAACATATGGGAATGGTGATGGCTATGAATTTATCAATGAAATCTATAGTGGGGCCTTGGTTATATACGTACAAATTTGAAAGAACGGTGTTTGGATACAATGGATCCTATCAAGTAAATCTACTATCTTCTAGAATATTAAATTTCACCATGAAGACTTCGGTAATAGCTACTTCCCCATAATAGTATAATAAGTATAGTAATAATAAGTATAGTAAGAAACAGGTGTGTTCGGTAAAAAAAATACGTCCGGTATATGCTGAAAGCGAGAATCTATTATCAGGTCCTTTAAATTATTCAATGAAATATCTGATTTCAGACATTGATTTTTTTCAACTAAGGGAATTTTTAATCGAACCAATGTTACTGATGTTGCCTTTGTGCACAGTGTCTTTGTTCGGGAGCATGCTCGACGTTGATTTACAGGCTCCATGGAGAATACTTGCGCCTGCGCTTGGAGATTCAGGGTTACATGGAGTAAGGACCTGCAAGTTAGCGATGACCCTCTCGGCTTTAATTATGCAAATTTCTTTAATGCAACAACTTCGTGCCCGAAGCAACGTCTGGAATTAAAGTGTAGCTTGTATTGTAGCTTTAAAGTTATTAGAGAGATTTTAAATTAACTTAATATAATTCGAACATTTTTAACTGAACTCCTATGTCCGTGGTATCTACTTCATTTATAGTATTAGTTTTACTGTTTATTGAAAAAACATTACTCATGGGTTTACAGACATTTTCACATCTCTGTCATAGAAATTAGTAATTTAAGTATGAAGTAAAAATTTGTATTCATAAACTGTTGTAGGTCTTAATTATATGAACAATTGATAAGTAAACATCTATAAATTAATACTTTAAATGTCGATTATAATTGTATATACATGTTATTTTCACGTTCTGCCATATTTGTATTGTAACATATACAGTTATATAAGTTTTTTTTTTGTGTTTAAGATATGTTGGGTGTAAATACATTTAAAGTTTTATTTATTTCGAATGATACTATATTTGCATACATAAGCGACTTTTGTGGTTAAAAAATGATCGTAAAACATTGTAAACAAACACTAACCGACCTCCTAGAGATATGTTTGGTAAAAGTAGGTTGTACAACACGTAATTTGTAACCTTGTCTAGCACTTGTAGAATTTGACAAGGATTTTCTATTTTAAGACACATTAAACATCTACAAAACACGATATCTTCAGCTAACAATACGGAGGTTCACAAGACACGCTCACAGGTCGATATGTGTCTGTCTGTCTGTCTGTTCATCCCTTCTTATAATATTCGTAGTCTCTTGTTACGCCATCCACGTCCCTTCCTATATAAACCGCATACAATTACAGTGAGTAATTTGAAAATTAGAATTCCACCCGAAACGATATCCGACAGGGTTAATTAAAGCCGTAAAGTTTTGTAATTATTTTTGTTGCGCCAACAGGGCATACAAATTACTATTATGAAAAGTGAAATTATTTCACAGTGTAATAACTTTTCATAAGTTATATGTTTTCTTGGAAGATATGTGTTGATATAATATCTGTGGTGGACTAAAAGTAACAACCATAGTTGTTATTAAGTTCATTGTTTATTAAATTTTCTTACTATTGACATAGGCAATTTTAGATTGCATCAAAATTGAATTGATACATTTATTCCACTTGAATACAAATAATTTATAAAATGTAAAACTGAATGAATAAATGACGGAATAATTGGTAGGCTACAAATACAGTTATAACATATTATTCAGTATATTATATTATGTATTAACTAAAGAATTATTTTAACAAACAATTATTGTAAAAAGAACTAGTTGTCTGACGTTGGATCTTGGGAGGTTTGGGAAAATCTACAATCAAACTACAATTCTGAGTTAAAATGTAGTGTTTCCCGACGATGTATTGCAGCAAATCATCACAAACTTCGGCTTGTATTCACCAGTCCAACGACACAGTCATCGTCCGAAGACTAAGATTTACCATTTTACTTTGGACCGATTTACCTTGAAAGCCCGACTAAGCTTTCAAAATAATCTACCAGTTTGAATAAAAATTCTACCCAGGCAGATTAAAGTAGGCCTAAAGCAAAACAGCTTCAACTTATAAGAGTGAGGAGCAAGCAAACAATTTTGAACTGAAGCTTACGATATAGGGACGAAGCTATAACAGTGCCGGTGGTGTGGTAAGACCAGGACAGATTTATTTTCCATTTTGAAGCCCCCAGATGTCAAAACAATATTAGTTAAAAGCTTTAAATATATGTATGAATATGTGTATCCGTGAACACGATAAATCGAGTAATTTTGGTCCGATTTGGATAAAAATTGGCATGAATGAGTAGGGATGGCTTAAACTTGGTTATTGTATTCTAACCAGCAACATCAGGTAATGGAACCAAGGTGCTATGGGTTTTGAAGTTTTCAAAAGTTGTTTTTAATTTTTAGCCTTAAAACATGAAAATACCTAGTTTTAATTAAAACTATCGTGTATAGCTTAAAAATGTATATTGAAGCGTTGTTGTACAAATAAAGGTTATCGAGAAAATTAAATAAAAAACTCTACATTTAAAATTCTCACGCCATTCTTATCGATACAAAGTAAACTGTTGTAGTTTCCTTGTTTGTTGATATGTTGATAAAATGTGGCAAATTTATTTATTTCATAGATACTAACTTTTTTACAAAAACCTACTTTTTTCCTTCCATGTATCAGTGAACGTAAGTACTTGTAAGCTTAATGTCATTTAGATATCCGGGAAATCTGACACTATAAAGTAAAAGTTCACCGGACAAATATAAATTCACTTGATCGGCAGGTTTGCTGTGGCAGGGGTATTTCAAGCAAACATTTGTTTCTAAAGTTAACTACGAAAGGTTTTTAAATATAATTATTTACAGGCCATTGATTAATGACAGGTCTTCCAGTATACGTGATAAACGTATAGCATCGCTAAAGCCTGTTAGTTCAGAAATATGTACTGCCATGGTTAGTAAAATCTGTCCATAAACTAGTAAAACCATAATTTTGCATTAAAAGTATTGCAATTTGGTTGGTCATTTACGCATGGATTTCAGAGTTTAGGTAAAACATAATATCGCAGGTAATTTAACCGTAAGATCCGGTTTTTAAGGTTTAGTAAAATATAGTATATTATTCGATGGAATTCTCCAAAAGTTAAGTTATGATGACGACGGATAGCAAAACTATTATTTGTGTTCAGTAAACTTGAGCATTTTATTTCATCCTCTTTGTTTTACTTAAAACTAACTCTCTTCTCAGCAACATGTGTTTGTTGTCATATTAAATTATTTATTATTATTATATTGTTAACATATGTTGCATTCAAAATGTAAATAAACAGAGTGTCTTGTTCTCCTATCTCAAAAGTGTGTTCATCTTTTCTCCCTCTAAAAATCTCCATTTAATATTTCCATTTCTCTACATTTCATACCCTCTGGTCCTTCGAAGTAATTCTCATTAAACCCTTTCTCATTTCTATTCCCATTTTTAAAACATTCCCTATAATTTTAATAACCATTCCCTACAAATCATTCAATTTGTAGTTTGCGAACTTGTAAAATATCAGTTTTGCATCTTACGAACATTTTCACAAGATATTCTTTCATTATAATTATATTGAGACAAGGGCACATTATATGTGGTAATCGTTAATCCACATTCAGGATATCAGGATTCAGGATGATTACAATCTTGTTAATTATGGATGACCGATAAAGCACAGGTGGGACACACAGACTGCACACAAACATTGGACATTGGACGAGCCAATTTGCGCGTCACTAACTCTTGTTATTTACTATTGAAAGAGTCAAAACCTTTTTCGCAATTCTATTACTTGCTTGTCATTACTGAAATCAGAATCAAAATGGTTTGGATTACTAAAATAAAAACTGTAATAAATAATGTACAACCACTGTATACATTGTTGATAATTTGGCGAAAATAATAAATTTCCTTGTTTGAAGACGGTTCTATTAATTTACATTTCCGTTAATTTAATTTTCCACTTAATATCAATATATTACAGATATATATATATAAATATATATATGAATTTATATATATATATATAAATTCACACTTTGGATGTACAATAAAATGATGGGGTTGAAAGGAATGGCCTATAATTTGTTTTTGAAAACCAATGTAATAAATGTTAGTCAGGACTTTGCTCTGCAACGCACCCCGAAATATTAAATGTTAGACACACATATCGGTAAGAGGGCAACTCTTGAATCCAAGAAATATCTGAATTGTTTATCGCTGAATCACTATTGCTTAACTTATAAACGGAAATGATTTCTTAAAGTTATTTTACTTTCTTCCCCTATACCATAGTATATGGAGAAAGTATTGTTTTCGTCAAAATTTTCGAGTTTGAGTTTTGAGTGGATATATTCTTTTTGGGCCCCCCTGGACCCAAAACAGTGGTTTTCGAAGTGATGTCTGTGTCTTGGTGTGTCTGGATGTGTACAGAGCTAAAGACTACATCTGTGGTCCGATTTCGATGAAATTTGGTATGTAGGTTCTGATCCATAGTATCTCCAGGAGTTTTTTTCATTTTTTTTGAAATTTTAATTTTTTATGGGGATTTTCCCATAAAACCCATAAAATAACGGAAAATTGAATTTTCTCAAAAATTGCCCGAACGATTTTGATAAAAATTAAGTATGTTGTAGCCCTTTATATTCTAAACAAAATGGTACAAATCCCATTTATGTAAATATTACGGTTCAAAAGTTATTGTAAATTATGTTATTTTCCCATAAAAACCCCTTAAAATAACGGAAAAATCGGATTTCCACAAAAAAGGCCCAAACGATTTTGATAAAAATGTAGTATGTTGTAGCCCTTGAAATTCTGAACAAAATGGTACAAATCCCATTTCTGTAAAAATTACGGTTTAAAGGTTACGGTAAATTATGCTATTTTCCCATAAAAACCCCATAAAATAACGAAAAAGAAGGATAAAAAAACCTGTTTTAATTTAACATAGTATGTTATAGTCCTTACAGTTTTGATCAAATCAAATCAAATCAATCAAATCAAAATCTCTTTATTCCTGAATTAATGTTACATGTTTGTTAACAATTGTGTGTACAGGAAAAATAATTCCCAAGTAGACTATCCGTCTGTGTTTGGGAATGAGTTGCTAATACAGCTATACACAGGTCCATAAACATTCAGGAGTACTTAGACACTTAATGATGATAGTAAATAAAAAAATATTAACAAGATCAAGAGAGAGAAAAAAAACCTAATTGCATCGAAACATCCAAAACTCAAATTTAGTGATTGTAAGTGGTATTTAGCAATGAAGGGAAAAAAGTGATTTGGTGACGCATGAAACTGCAGAAATTTACGAGTACAATGATTTGAGTAATCCTTCTGATTGCTCCCTGCCGATATTTAAAAGCCAGCTCATGACTCTACGCTTAAACACAGCGACGCTGTCACTCTCCGCCTCTCGAATATGTGAAGGCAAGTTTCTATACAATGTATGACAAACAAAGGTATAGTTCTAAGGGTTGAATGGGAGAGTCTGGGAAAATAAAAGCCGAAGTTAATGTTACTTCTAGTCAAATAACGATGTTGAACAGGAGAAAAAACCGAACATTTATTAACTTTTATGAAAATAAGAAGATTTTTTATGAACAATTGTCGAATGTTTAAAACTGGAAAGTCGCAAAACAGTTGCAAGGAAGAAAATCTAGAGTTTTTATTTAAAATAGTTTTGATAACAGATCGTTGAACGACAGAAAGTGGTTCCAGAACAGTAGGAAGGGCACCACCCCAAGCCAGGATACCATACTGCCCCAAGCCAGGATACCATACTGCAACACCGATAGTTTTTTCATTAAAAAAATATATTTTTAATGAGGATTTTCGCATAAAACCCCATAAAATAACCTAAAATAGGATTTTCCCAAAAACGGCCAGAACGATTTTGATAACAATTTGGTATGTTATAGTTTTTTATATTCTGAACAAAATGGTACAAATCCCATTTCTGTAAAAATTACGGTTCAAAAGTTCGGAAAAATCGGATTTCCACAAAAATGGCCCGAACGATTTTGATAAAAAATTAGTATGTAGTCCTTTAAATTCTGAACCAAATGGTACAAATCCCATTTCCGTATATTTACTCTCACCGCTTACACATGATAAAGGTTGTTGACAAACTTATGGGAGAAAGTATGTGTCAGAATGCTGATACCGTTTATTGTAATTTGTAAAACATATTTGCGAAGATATCAACACGATTTGAATGCTAGTTTGGTCTGCATGCTGGTGGGTCTCTTGCTTTGATTCCCAGCAAGCGATCCTAAATATTCACCGAGGCGGACTTCATTATTGGATGACAGTATGCATTATTCATCTTGTGCACATGTACACTGGTTAACATGAGTTTATCACGTTTAATAATGTATATGTTTTGCGTATGAACTTTTAGTTTCCCTTGTAGAGCTGACAAAATACTGATAGATTGAAAAATAAATGATTAACGAGATTTATTTCATTTTTAGTCTGATAGATTGATATAAGTCTATTGATATTAGTTGAACTGCTATTTATAATGGTTTTGTAGTCTCGTCAATTGCATTAAGTATGACTAAACAGCATGGCTTTGGCAATTAAATCGGTGACTGGAAAAAGTAGTGTTTTAAGTATTTTCTCCGCTGGAACAGGCCAGAATACATTTTGTACATTTAGTGTACTGCTCCAAAATAATACCCGCAATAAATTAATTTGTAAATGAAAATAAATTCATCAATATCCATTTCTTTCATTATCTAAAAAAAACAAAAATGAAAAAAAAAAACATGTCCATAACACTAAGAAACATTTCATACGGTAAAACATAGTATTTATTCCAATTAAAATATAATATACAGCTTCTTTTCTCTCTGTAGTTGCATCTAATAAAAGAAAATATGTAAGGTGAAACTGATATAATCAGAAATCATACAGGCTAATTTTCAACTTACGTAGTGAGTGTCGTCTTCTTCGTTGTAGGCAAGTTTCACAAGACTGAACGAGCCCTAAAACAAAAACACAGTTAGTACCAACGGATCTGAAAGCGAACGTATACGGAATGAGCAAATATTTAACAGCAAACAAATATCTGTGTCGTTGTAGAGAGGGGTGAGATGTGAAGGGTTTGCTGGAACCGTTGGGTGAGGGTGGGGGTTATTTGTAGCAGAATGCGCACTGTTGTAGTTCATGTGCATAGACCATTAAAAATTCGAACTATTTGAAACTGTGTTAAAAGGGAGTTTAGTGAAAATTACAAGTCTGTTTCCAATAACATAATTAGTACGAATTAATACAAAACGACTTCTAAAATTCAGAGATTGTCTCATATTACGCCTAGTTAAAATTTCCGCAGACATACGATGACATCGTAAGTGTAAATACATATATCAAATCATATTTTTTCAGTTTCAAATAAGTTTCATCGTAGTTCGTATAAAGTTAAAATGTTAACATAAAACAAAAGAAATGTGACGGATATTTTTTGTTTATGTTTGTTTTTAAGATTTTTTGGCGAGTTGGTGTCTCATAGGTTTGCTGTGTTTTGTAGGGTTTGCGTCCCGGAGTTACCACTGATGTTTTTACTACTGATGACTGTACTTTTAAATCTTGTACTGTATCGGCAAATCCCTTCTTTGCTTGATAAGTTAAATGAACGGACTCAAGGCCCAAGTAGACGCAAAGCCAAAGAGAACGCTAACCACTTAAAAATATATAATTATTCAAACGGTAAGTTTTCAAATATATATGTACAACCATCATGTCAAACAATTTTTCCCAGTAAATACTGAAACATGATCCCAGAAACATTGCCTAACACTATTCACGAAAGTTTTTATATAGGAATTGCTTGACCAAAACCTCTTTACATGGCCTCGCTCTTTTGATTACTTTTTAGCTCTCTGAAAGAAGGAGTGTCCTCCTGATTTGTGCTTTTGTTCTCTTGAGTGGTCCTGTAAATCTATAACAGTGCGTATAGAATTTGTTGTTATTTTTTCAACCTTGAAGAGGCCAGTTTTTATTATAAGTGCAATAATTGGTTAGTTACTGATACCCTATTATAATTATATCAAATCTTAATTTAAATTATAATAATATTATACTGAGGGGTGTTGATCTACTAAAAAATGTTTTCCATGTTTCCAAAAAACATGGCAATCTTTTTTAGACGTTCAAAGTTGCGCGTGCAAGGCCGAGCAAAGAAGTGCATGCAAATGCTGATGCAAAACACACTAGATCAAGAATACACATCCATCGGAATTAATTATTACACATTTTTAGACACTGCAGGATACTGTTTAGACACTATCAATATAGATTGTGAAACTTATTGAATTGTTTCTATACCATATAATTCGCAGATAGTAAGCAAGACATAATGTACTAGTTAGTTGATATTTAATCAATTAATGCTACAGTTAGGATAAACAGAAATGTACTTTCATGATTGGATTGTATCAAGTTCTAAGTACAATAGAAACTCTGATTTAACTGTTTACTTAAACGCAAAGATCTAAATATAACTAAATGCCTGCAACTCAACCAAAACATGTAATGGTTATAATCATGTCCCCGTAAAAAAATAAGTAAGAGTAACTTCATTCGAAAGTAGTTCTGTACCTGTCTCTAAAAATTCATATTATTGAATTAATTTTTGCTTAGGAGATTAAGAGCAGTAAGTAGCACAACGGACAACGGAAACCAGTAAAAGCAGTATCTTGAGTTCAAATACCGGCGAGATTAAACTAAGTAACTACTAATCATTCTTGTCTTTATATTATTATTCTGATACAAACTCAGGCATGCAGGGCCAAATTTGCCAGCAACTTTATGAAACATGATTGGTTTTCCTATTGGACGAAAGCTTACGAAATACTACGGTAGCCTAATATGAAATTGAACCAGCTTAGAGTTGAATTTTCCCCATGCTCTAAAAGAAAACTGCTTATTCCTGAAAAATATGTCTGCCTTAACTCTTTATGAAGCAGATTTCAAGTTGGCTCATGGAAAATATGCGCATATCGTGGAACTTTTATAGAGAGTCTATACGTGATCTGTATTTTGGAGAGGAACGCTCTTTCAAAACAGAGTTTATTGAATATTTAAACAAGTTAAGCGGTTGAATCGGAATCACCCACCATAACAATAACCTATTAAAGTGACAGAGCTTTCCGAATTTTGCGTGTAATAGTTCTTACAACTGTTGTGCTGCTTAAACCACAAATAATAAGAATTTGGGTTTTCATAGAGAGTATCAAATATTTTTAATTTTAAACTTAACTATATCAATTTAAATTGTTTGGTTGTTAACTTTTTTATATGAACAATTCTAGTGTTCATGATGTATTTTTTATCTCTTGAGGAAAATGTATATTAAAAGTAGAACTTTTAGTCATGTCTTTTACATAAGCATCGTATTTATTTAAAAAAATTAACTTTAATACAATTCTATATATATATATAAAGAACAATATAATCAACAATATAATAATATAGGTGCAACGAAACGTTTTAACGTATGGGCTAACATGATTTGTAAATAAATAAATAAAGTTAGGTTCACAAAAAAAGGCCACAGATTACAAGAAAATGAAAAATGAGAGTAAAATTAATGGTCATTCAAGAATAATATAACGATTGGCTTGTAATATGTGTGGTTAAGTAAAGTTTATTATTTTTAGTTTTGCACAATAAAATGTTGAAGTCAATATAGGGTTAAAGGTGAAGAATAATACGAGTATTTAAGTACCGATCAAATGAAACAGGTAATACTACATCACAATTGAATTAACGTTTTAAACTTTCAAACTGTTTATAGAAATTTAGAACAGTTAATCAAATATACACAATACAAACATTTCAAACGCGTATCAAGAGGGAACATTTATATTTTAAAATTACAAAGCAACAAAAACAAACACAGAACGAAACAGTCTAACAGAACAAACCAAATTAAAACCTAATAACAACTTTGACAAAACAACTTTGTAAACCAACTTCGTAAAAATATAGTTTCGAATTCCCTTCTGAAATATGATGATGAGGCTGTAATCCTCAAACTTCTCGCCATGTTATTTGAAAAAGAATAAATATGCATGAACCGTTGCTCGCTTATAGAATCAGCCACCATGAACATTTGCTATGTGAACAAAATTGTGAATTACAATACTTTCATGCTATTTCAGAAAGTTTTAATATCCCTATCGGTAATGTTTAACACTTCAAAAACTCGACATTTAAATAATATATAGTGAATTGATATAATGAAAGTGAATTCAGATATATTTTAAGGCACATAAAGATATACTATATAACTTGAACCAGTATGAACTTACATATATGAATACATCTAAAATATTAAGACAAAGGCTATGTTTATTGCATCAATACTACAAAAAAGCTTGAATGTATCGAAAAAGAACAGTATTTTTTCCTAATTTATTCGTGAATTAGTAGGATAAACTTTAAAAATTAAACTGTTCTGAACAGTATGACATGACGTTGAAAATATTTTCTTCAATAAATAAGCAAAAATAGTAAGGTTCTGTCAAAATAGTTTTAAAGTGTTTTTTAAACAGTTTTTGTAAAATAATACATGATTAAAACTGTATTTTACATAACAATAGAAATATTATGAACGGAGACGTCTAATGACATTTCAGAGTAAGCTTTGTCACTAGAAAGAAGGTAAATAAATACATATAAAACATTATAACTTATGATTTATTTTGATTGGACACTCCAATAGTCCTCAAATCAAATATTATATAGCAAGAAGTAAAGTTTATATGGAGGTCTTACTTAAATAAATACTATTCACTGTCCTCCCTTCCCTGATAAGATTAGAAATTTTATTCATCATACGTTTGGTGTCCTTTTATCATTTATCTCTTATCGTAATTGTATCATTTATATATATAAATGGCTACACAAACTTTATAGTCCACATAGGCATTTTAGTTATGGGAAGTTTTGTAATTCATAGTACTTTATTGGATGCTTTATCCTAGTGGCTAGGATATATGGTAATCCTTATATATAATACGTGAAGGCGATTTCTACGAAACACTACTCCTCCGTTAATAATGGACGGATTTTTACAAACGATGTGTAAAAATGAAGTATTGTTTGTGTAGACGCCCCCTTTCACTAACTTCAGTAATAAACGTCCTCGGGCTTTGCCCCACAGGCCCTCAAAATCCCAATGAATTTCTTATTTATAAAAGATTTTGTTTACTTAAACCGACGAATAACTTGTATTAATTACAGCCGTTTATAGTAAACATATGATACACACAAGAGCGTTCGTTTTCAGTTTCGATAACTGGAGTGGAAAGATTGATTACATTATCTTTGAGTTGACTCTTTTAAGTACGGTATTTGGAAATTATGACTGTTATTCATTTTGAAATAACGACCGTAAGACTTTGCAATTCCTCGAATTCGAGCGACAGGTGCACTAGTTTTAGTATAGTAAGTGATCGGTTCTATTCCTTATATTTTTACATTCTTATTCGAATCTGCTTCTTTCTTCAACATGATGTTACAGATTTCAAAGTTTATAAATATACATACTGGTTACATACTGCCTTCGCAGTTCTGATTTGCTATAGCCCTACGGCCGTTTCGAAGAATACTCCATCGTCATTTCTAAAACGAATCAATGATTTCATTTTTTAAATGAACTAATCTCGTAACAAAATGTAAATACAGTCTTTCAGTTTAGTTTACGTCTACGCACCCGACGATGGATTAATCTCCGTAACGACCGTAGTGCTATTACATCAACTACGAAGACAGTAAGTGACATATGTATTTATAAATATTTATATAAAATGCACTTATAGGGAACGCCACTTCCAATAAATTAGTATATATTTTGCCACTTACCAAAAATGAATACATTTGTCGAGCAATATTTGAATGCTTTCCTTTTAAAAATCATCGTTAGTACTACATTTTTGGAAGTCTATAAATTGTTATTAAAATTTAAAGTCCCTTTGAGTTTTTTTTTCTGCGGGTGCTTTAAAAATTGGTGACATTCTTCTTCTTTGAGTTTACTGAGATAGGGAATGGTTATTGAATCGAAACGACCACACTTTCACTAACGAGAGTCAAGAAGTCAGTTTACATTCGCTCCAGAGAATAAACTTGGGACTTTTTAGAAAACAGAGTAAGCTGGTGATTGTTTATATGATTAATTCATTTTGAAATCGACTAGAAAATGAAGAGATAAAAACAAAATGAAATGAATTCCGAAAATAAAGATCTTAAAGAAAACAAGTTCTTATGGCTTTAATCTTTATTTCTACGACAAATCAATTTCATAATATGTTTAAGTGTTTGGGTTTACCATAAATTAATTGAGTAAGCTATTTACTTTTGATATACCAAAGATCTAATTTGTTTTAACCAATTCATTATACGAAAATTGACAAATCTCCTGAATGTCATAGTATAACAGAATATGTCTGACAACAAACAATTATGATAATAACCTTATATTTTAAAAATAAGAATCCAAGTTGTTATTCTTTATCAGTAAAAAAATTGAATGGCAAACGGTTCTTCAATTTACCAAAAGAAAATATATGTTTGTTAGGGAAATAATTATAAACAAAGCTAAAAGCTCATTAGTTATATGATGAAACTTAATATTACAAATATGCTTTTGAAATTCCTAGAAATCCTTTTGTACTTTATCATTCCAACTACACCACTTATTGGGGGAGCAAGCTGGTCTAGTGGTTAGAGCGCGGGATTTCAGTCCCCGAGGTACCGGGTTCAAATCCCGCGAAGCAACCAATAGATTTTTATCTAAGTGATAATGCCGCAACCCCTAGGTCTAGCCTGAAGTAATGTGAAAAACAATTCCGGGCTCGTGCCAAAACGTCTTAGGAAAAAACTACACCACTTATCTTATGAACGCCTCTCTATATATTTTCCCTAGGATGCTAGGCGTTAGCCTGGGATCGTTTTTCACATTACAAGGTTAGGGTTGCGGCATTATCACTTCGATAAAATACATTGGTGATTTGGTGGGATTTGAACCCAGAACCTTGATGACTGAAGTCCCACGTTCTACCTCTAGACAGCTCGATCACCAACTCTATATCGTGTAAACTCAACATAACTTACACTTTTTTACTGTAACACGAGGTACAAGTTAATATCTAATATAGATTGAAATAAGAAGTTAAATTGTCGTAAACACATCGTTCCTTTGGTTGATAAAATTTTTATCCTTTGAAGAATATCTAAAGTCTATATGTTTTAATATGCAAAGAAATGAAGAATATGAAACAATTCCTAAAATATTGCAGCCATTCATTCATTAGAATTTTAACACAAACATCATAGAAATGTTTAAAATAAAGTTTACCATAGTAAACTTGTAACTAAGTAAGAGAAAAAAAAATCATAAATCAATTTTTAAAAAGATAATATTTTATTTATGAATCCATACAATCTTTTAAAGGTTAAAGGAGAATATTTCAGATTGCAATCTTTTCTTCAACTCGTTTAGGAAATAAGGAATGAAAAATTTCTCTTCAATTTTATATTTGTTCTGCCGTTATCTTGCAGTTACTATTCATGTTCTAATTAACAACGGTAGGGATTTAGTTTGTCTTCCGCGCCGCTTCCTTCTTAGTTTGCGTATTTTACAAAGATTAAACATTTTTAAAGTTGTATTAAATTTGTGACCCCCCTTCCCTGAGTACACCTATTGCTTATTGTTTACAGATTAAACAGATATTATTAATGAGTAAATTATTTTATTCCCTTTATATTTTAAGAATATTCAAATAATGCCATTACTGGAAATATGACCAAAATGTTTAACAAGTGTTTACTGCAGTGTTATAATCTTAATAATAAACATTAAATCGGTCTAGTGCAACCTAAATAGCATTGCTTTGTGGTTCCTGTGCTGTTTAAAATAAACTAGAAAGGAACATTATAATTCATGATTCACTAAAAAAAGAGTTTTAGATATGAGAAAACTGAGTGTGTGATGAGGTAAAGCGATAATATTACTAATATCATTGACTCACTAATTGTCTTAAGACTTTTAAAATTTACATTGTACTTTTTAATAATCTACAAAGATGCTTGGTTTGTTAAACACATAGGTTTATACTAGGGCCAAACAACTCCTAAGATTGAAAATATCTATCTAATATTTTAATTAAAAAGGTTTTTCTTAAACCAAATAATACACAAATAACCTCTTCGTGTTTGTGAAGTTATGTTGCAAGAAGTATAAAAGACCCAGATTGTAGTGAAACGAGATAAACCAATACTTAGGAGCCAAGTTTTTGTTCGTCTTGACCCAGAAAATGGTCTAAAGTTTAGTTTAGAGACGAAACATCTTAACCTCTTGTTTATATTCAATATGCTTTATATTATTAAATATGAAAAATTTTATACGGATTTTCACCTTAATGTATTGTTATTTAAAAGGATAAGCCCATATACACTTGCAACTTTGTATGTATAGATCAATCTTAATTCATTTAAAAAATTATGTTAAACAGTATTACAAGGGGTTTTGTTTGGAGATATATAGAGGGTTTGAAGCTCTGCAAAGAATGAAAATGTATTATGAATAGAACAAAAAGATGTGATCGACTGGTGCTCTTAGTAGTGATTGTACTGTAAAAAAAATTAATTAAATGTTCCGTTGGGAAGCCAAAATCGTTAAATCAAAAGGTATTCAAGTAATGATATTTTGAAAGGGCATTTAAAACAGACTATCACCGAAGGTTGAAATAACGACGGGATGAAAGAAAAACGAACCAATATGTATATATCAAATATGAAAACTGAAAAAGGGAAATGAGATCAAACCGTCAACTCTGTTCATTAACGCAACCGTAACGGCCACTGATTACTTTCGTGAATCCATTCAGTTTTTTAAATCAAATAATACTCTATCTCGGATGGAAACAATGGATTTTCAATTCTTTGTTAGTTTGAGTTTCATCCAGGTGGAAGAACCATCGTTCACATTAAACGTGTCTTATCACTAACGTGATATCTGATAACGGCTCCACGTATTGATTGGGCCAGTGGTAACAGCTGGTTCACTAATGTTACACAAATGGCAAGTGGTAGCCAAAACCACAATGGAACCTATCTCATTATATCAAAAGCGAACCGTTTAACATTTTTGATTGCTTCAGTAATAATGATTTTGAGGTTGCCAATACGATTCGCTTAAATATACCGCACGATGGATTGGGTCAATTTTGTCGTCTATACCTTGTTTTAGAGGTGTATAACTATGGTCACAGATTCTTTGTTGGTTTTGTGCAATACGCAATGCAATTTTATGAAAGAGTCCTGGAGAACGATATTTGAATCTTGACAACCATTAACGACTTTCATTCAGTATGTGGTTTTATTCTAGCCTAACGCGATGAGCGAAACATCTCTGGCCTAATGAGGATAGGAGAAACTAGAGCTGTCACAACCTAACTAGTCAAATATTGTTAATTTATCAAACTCAAATTAGTTGAACCGTCATGATGGCGATCCGACGAAAGATTTTCAATGTCACATCGACATCATTTTTACAAAAAAAATCACTTTATTTACAATGAAGAGTCCATGGCATACTTATTTTTCTTTTCTCCGTTATCACTCATTATAATTATTCATCCTTTATAACATTGTCTTCGGAAGATGATCACCTCTTTAAAAAGAAAAAAAAATACTGACCAAAGTTTTGGATGCTTGCAGCAATTTTTGGGGCAAGATAAACAATTGAACAACAATTAAGTTGAAATTTGCATCCCGAAGATGTATCGCTGTAACGCGTCCGATACCATTACCTACATGTTAGCCAGTTCAAGAAGTTTAGAAGTTTAAGATTAGACTGTTTAATTTGACCAAGAATGTCTAAGCTCTAGTTTCCCATTACTTTTTTTAATCATCCTATTTACAACTTTGTTTTTGATAACGCATTAGCTAGCTCTGTTATTTAAAAAACAATTTGGATTGGAATACAGACCTTTTAAAACTCCCACGGAATTTACAGTTGATTTACTCGCTTGTTTAAATGTGCGAAATAGCATGAAACACATTGGTTCTAACATAGAACCCATCTTTGTATACTTGTTAGTCCAGTCTAATTATTCCATTTGCATTTTTTCATAAATTATTTAATACGTGAAAAAGGGTTTGTGCGTATATCAACAATGGTTTTCTCTTCACAAAAAAGAGCTCACAAATAGCATATAAAAGTTACAGTCTATAGGTCCTAATACAATCGGATCTCACATCATTAACATGTACCATTATCAACAGGTATTATTATCAGGATAAGTGGGAGACTACTTAGTCCACGCAATGTATGCTATTGACAACATGACAGCTTGAGAGCATACAGAATCTATCGACGTACTGATCGCAATGTGGGCTTCAATAAACCCGTAACAAGGGTTTCCATCGTTTACAACCGAATGCGTATAAGGGTAACAATTGTTGATTTGAAGAGATTGGCTCTGTTGAGATTGTACAAGAAAGAGGAGTTTTGAGTCTTTTGTTTCTACCTTTCTTTGTATTGTCCATTGAGATTATTGTATTTGTCAAAGTTTAAAATGACTTTATGTATAGTAGTTATTACAAATATACATTTATAAAAATAAATGTATTAATTTATTATTATTATTCTTAATACTACTGAGTGAAATATAAACAAATCTATTTAGACAAGCATTTCCAACTGTTTAAATAACATATCAGATAATTATTTTTTCCTACAGTCACCCGACAAAGTTGGCTTCCTTGTATTGTTTATAGTACAGAAAGCTGCTAATTGCTGCATATTTATACTTTGCCGTACGGTTTATACTTTGCCGTACGGTTTATACTTTGCCGCACATCAGGATTCCAACGAAACAACACAAAACAGCGTGGTTCCATTATGCACGTAATCCGTGTACGCTTGGAAATAGGTTGGCAACACTTAAAGATAATTATACTATGAGCAGCTGATTGACTATTATAACTACGATTTAACCTGTCATTTCGTGTTTATAGTTTCGGTATTTCTGAACTTTCTGGACTTTTCTTTTAAACGTTTTTAAAACCTTCCTACGATCTTAATAAACAAGAAAATACCTTTTAAGCATTTTTTTAGGCGCGGAAACCACTTCAAATTACAAAAACATACGGAACTATATTCTCAAAACGCGGAGCACATTTCTTGCCGAGGAAAAATAGCGGAGTGATATAAACCGCGGGTACTACTTTCTCTAGGGCACCATTTGTGTTGCCAGCTGAACCTAAAAACGTGTTGCATAGTGTTTGAAAGACTAATTATTTATATGCTTTATAGTGACTGTAGGAAAAATATAATGTGTAACACGAGTGAAAAAGGCCTTTGCTGCACTCGAGATCATTAACATTGCTCTCGTGTGCAGCAAAGTGCCACTTTCACCACTAGTTACACAAATAACTATTTATCTACTATTGCTACATATCCATGTTTAATTTCTATTTTGTATTGAATTGAATGAGTTTTTTTATCCATTTGAAATTTATGTAGAAATATGATACAGGACAATTTAGTTTTTAGTAGATCTTGACACTACGAATAACTTATATATAGCCTAAGAGTTATACAGGGTGAGTTTAAAGTTCCTTCCCCCAACTTTTTTCAAACAGTATAAGTAAAACCACAGTATAAGATCTCTGTTAGTAAAATACAATGCTGTAAACCGGACCTCAAATGGACAACCGAGTCAAAAATGGCAGCCGTTCAAAGGTTTGTTGAATCTGCCATTTTGACTTTTAATACCTGCCAATTTTTACACAGTTGTTCTTTTGAGTTCAAATTTACGGCAGTGTATTCTAACCTTAAATGTAATAAAAACCTTTAATTTGTTGTGCATATCGACCTTTGTTTACGTTTATGATTTTCTCCCGTCTTTCAGGCGCCCCCTAACTCCGTATATAGTATAGCCAGCGTATAATAGCAATGTAAATTCAATGAATCTTTGAACACCTTTCATTTTTAACTCGATTGTCCATTGAGGTCCAGTTAGCTGCATTGTTTTTAGTTCAACAATACCTTTAATGTGATGTGCATGTCAACCTATGCTTACATTTCATAATCTCGGCTTATTCTTTGTGAACCGTCTGGGCACGTATATTATTACTTTTATCAACATAATCATATAGCCTACTATTTACATACAATTGTAAAATAAATAATTTTACCAAACTTTAATTCAAAAGAAAAGCAGATGTTTTACACAGAAAACACAATTATTGTATATAAAAGCGAACCTAATTGCAAAATATTTAAATAAAGATTTCTTCATTTTTTGTCTCAAGAATATTGTATATGTTTTTGAATTGCAATATAAGAACTACGAGAAGCTTTGGGCAGTGGATAACAATTCTTGATTATCTAGATTGGAAAATGTTATCTTCCTGTAAAACAGGAAACTCCATCTGAAAATACAACCTGCTTTTATTTTTCGTCGTAAAATTCCTTACTGCCAATTACAGAAAGACTTTAGCTTTATTGTTTGTGTTCTTTGTTCCGGTTATTTTAAACGTATACCTTTACCGACCAAAATGAAGACAAAGGATTGGCTAAATGTATAGGGCAAACTTTGGAAAGATCGTATAAAATAAATGAATTGCACGAGTAATATCATTACACTGTATTGGTAATATCCCATGGGATGAAATGAAAAAGATTGTGACGAGTTGATATGGAATTGCGGATCACTTAAGGGAATTGCTAGGGATGAAATTACCGGAGGAAATCGATTATCTTGTGGTTGGCAAGTTAAATAAAGGTGTTAGTGAAGACACGTTTGCGCATTCAACGATTCAATGAGTTAAATTTTATTACAATACCAATGAAACATTCCTAGCTTATCTAGTGTACGTCAAAACAAAAAAAATAATCTTTTACAACTGAATGTATCAAATTTTGTTTATTTCTTACCAATGGATCAAATAGTTTTTAAGGATATCAGCAAAGAAAAAAAAACATTAGCTTGGTAGCCATACAAGTTAATATGAGTAAATGAGTAAATATTAAACAATACAACCCAAGTGTAAACTACACCAGTGTAGTACAAATAAAATAAATTAGTCTACAGTATAATAAAAATATACAATTAGTAGTAAAAATGTGAATTTAAACAAAAGTAGCAACACTTAAATAAATACAACAGCAACAAAAGAAAATATTTTATCATATTATTGCAAACATATTGTATATTTAAGCACTAGTGTAATGGCTTTGTTTTAATGTATTCCAAGGTCTATACAATTTTATTAATTTTATTTTATTTTTTTATTTTTATTTCAACGGACATTCCATTTTGTTTGATGTGGTACTAAAGATAACATTGTACAGTTCAAGATGACTAATATTAAATAACAACTGTAAACTTTTGACACTTTACACACACACACTTTTACACTTTTTTGAACTTGTTTCTTTTGACAAAATTAGAACAATATTTATCCAAGCTAAATGTGGTGAAAATTGATTTAATATAGAAGGAGATTTCAGTCGACCTTTCCCCTTAACTATAACACATCACACTCCAGCGAAGCGGAACATAATGTATGAACAACTCTTGGGTGTCGTTTTTACCCAGGAAACAATACTTGTGACGAGTGTTTGGTGACAGTATACATAAGCAGAGGAGGTAAAATATACTCGACATTTCTAATAATAGAAACTTTTATTTAAGTGCTTTATGTTGGCCCATATATTCAAATAAGAATTCTCTAACAGTAATCATTTTTAAGTATAGAGTAAAATGAGCTACCTGGCAAAAAATAATTGTAATGGTAATATTCTCAGTAAATAATGTATACCTAAACAACGTAAACAAGTGGTTAGTTTAGATGAAGAAACGTCCTACAGCTTTGTTTATGCAGATGAGTACGTAAAAATTTTTATAAACTACTTTGCCTATATTCTCCTAAGAATCGCATTGTTTACCTGATTTTTACCAAACAGTCTTATGTACCACGTTTTTTAGTCATTTATATAACAATAATACTTATCAATATTGATGATAATATCAATAAAAATTACTATAAAATTGTTTTCGTACGACGTCAACTTATATTTAATTAAGACTTTTATTTATCATGTTTATGTGTATATTCGCATGTGTAATCGTAATAAAATGTATTAAATGTAAAACCCCTTATTAGCATTTATATATATATATATTTGTGTGTGTGTGTTATGCACGTAAAAAGGCACAATTAAAATTAAATACAAATAGACCAAAATAACAAAATATATTTATTTTAAATATTTTTCTCATATCATGGTAACATTTACATAAGGCTGTTTATTAATTTCCATGAAGTTTAACAACAGAAAATCTGCCCTGGAGATTTAGTAAAAAATTGGAAGCGAAAAAACAGTCAATCCTTTATTACTGGATCCTACACAGAAGCAATGTCCAAACATGGGCAAACCCCTTGTGTGAGCTTGTTGATTTGGGGCTAATTTCTCGATCTAGCAATCCATTAATAAACATTGAAAAGTATTTCCCAAATTATTAAACATTCAGGATTTGTGTTAATTGGCCAATCATAAAATTCGTAGGTTAGTAAAAAGACTTTAGACATTTTATGGTTAAAAGAATTAAAAGACCTTTAAATATGTACTGTATTTGTAATATTTTTTTATAAAGATTTACATCTATATAGCCTACAGGGTGGGGCAATGAAAGCTCCCCAATTTATAAGTAGTACAAACTAAATAATATTCACCCGATGGATATAAATAGCACATCAAAACACAGGTCATCTTTTGCTATTTTAACTTAACAAAGCCATCTTTCCATTTATTGAAAACAAAATCCTGCAATTGACGTCCTTGTCCTACTTGACTTTCCTTTTTAGTCACTTGAAAACTCCATTAAATACTCCTCCGGCATTTCTTCAGGAATCACTTTAGTTTTTTGACAATTCTTGGCTTCGGTTCAAGCAAATCTGTGGGGTGACTTTAAAACTTCAAGTAGCTTGTTGGAATAACCCCCCCCCCTCCAAAAAAAGGTGGCAACGTAAAGCTTTCAACGACAAATGCCTCGTGACAAATCTCTTTGGACTTTGAGTTACTGGGACCTGCACTCTTTCAACATTTGCTGGTGTACAAAGAGTTTTGTAGGACCCACCGATTGACCGATTAGTTTTAGGTTCAAGCGTTTATCCTAAATAATTTTACCCAATTCACCATTGGTTTCCATTCTGGAACAGCGCCATGTTGACCAAGGATGGAATGTGGTCCAAACAATATCTGGGTTTTTGCACAAGAATCACTATTTTAAAAATAGGTTTCCACATCAAAATCTCAGTGTTAATAGCCTCAGGCATAGTATTTACTAAAATGGCATAGTTTAATTGATGTTATAAGCACAGCTGTTCATTCACTGTTGCTTTACTTATAGTGTCACAACGAAAGAAAATTGGGGTGCTCTAACTGCCTCACCGTGTATAAAAGGAAACTATGTGTAATATTTTAATCTTTTGCAATTGGTGTTCTTTTTAACCTTTTACTTTTTCCGATTACCTACGACATCGCTGCCAAACTTCGTAGTTCGCCACCAACTTAACAATTCCTACTTATAAGTAAACAAGTACCGTTAACTTAAGATAAGAGGAATAAATATTTGCTGGAAGTTATTTAAATATTGAAACATTAATTTGTCTAAGATGCTTATCTTAGAGCTTTCCTTAATTATATGGTCAATGAATTTAACTTACCAATGACGGAAAATAATTTAAAAAAACTAAGGCTTCTAAAATGTTGAGTTAAACAAACAATGAAGTTGCTCCCACCGGATTAGGTCCTTAGTAGTCCTACATAGTAATATCAACTCAACACCTGTTCAATGCGCCATAGCATTCGATTTCCAAACAATCCTTCAAAATAATTTGGCTGAATTGGATTAATTAAATAAACACCCTATTTACGTTGGGGTTAATCCGTAATGCTTAAGATGGATTATTTTTGACTCATCAACGGGATTTGTTTGGAATTTACAGAGAAAATCTTCTTATCCTTATCCGAGAGATACTTAAGAAAGGAAGTGCTATTTCACTTGTAATTATTTTTTACTCGAAACTGTTTTCTTCGTTACATAACATAAATGAGTACTAAGTTAATCCGGATTTTATTTTCATTACGTCTTAATCGTTAAAGTCCAAGTAGATGGATTTTTCAGTAAACTATCATAAAACACACCTTGAAGCATAAAAAAAATAATTTTATACATTTTCTGGTGTGTTTTCACGTAATTGCCATTGTTTACTAATACTAATAAGTAACCTTCGTCTTGTTACTACTTAATGTCCACCTTTTGTCAAATAGCATCATTAATTATTGAGAGCCCAATGACAAATGGTGTCTCATTTAGAGACTCCTTGGGACCTAACCAGTGACCTTCATGTTTAAGGATTGGCACTGCTGCAACTTGGCTACCCAGACTATGATATCACAACAGATACGTATTAGCATGAGTTTATTATCGTTTATTAAAAATGTTCTGTAAATTCTTTAAGTGGTGTGCGTCTCTGCGTCATCAGAAAATGAATATTTAACTTTAGAACGTCTTTACCAAAGGGGGATTAAATATATTATTTTGAGTAGCAGTCATTAGTAAGTGAGGCACCGGTGTGATAAATTTGATTGTGGCTTTTGGATATAACTTTACTTAGAATTAGTTGTTTTGTAGTATTTTTTTTTAATCGTAGTTTTTTGTGCAAAGTTAAAATTTTAATATGTGATATTTCTATTTTAGTCTCTAAAAGGGCATTGTTTGTACATTTAGTTAGGCGTTTAGAGGTAAAGAGAGCTTTTTAGTCCAAACTTCTAAGGTTTTTATTTAATTTCTACCATCTTCTGACTCAATTTTGTCATGCTAAATTTTGACAAACAGTCACACTTGGGGCGACTGTTAATTATGGTACAAGGCAAAGTGTAATATTCCAAAGCCATTACCAATACGGTACCGCAAAAATGCACAAAGGATGGCGGATAACACGGAAGGCAAAGCCTTTGAGAGCTACTAGCCCTTGTGTTCATTAATTGTCACTGTACCTAACGGCATTTACACAATTAGCACTTACAAAGCAACATGTCTCCTGTGAGTGGAATGCACAAATACGTTGGTTATATCCTTTCAAATGTTTGGAAATACTACATTTTAGAAGCAGTAATCACACTATCTTACCAATTTTAATTTGATAAATGTTTCATTTATTTAACTTAATTTTTCAAAATACATGTACAATTGATAATGAGATATCTTATAGACAGAAATATTTCCATCGTTTATATTTAAATTTTATATTTTTTTACATTCCGTCTATTAAATTTTTAAAAGAGTAGATGCACCGACCAATTGTTGGAAGACATAGGGTGTTTTTTTTACGCAACCGAAATCACAAATACTGTAAAACGCTTTTTTATGACAATACACACTTTTATGTTGGTATTCCTGACTTCTTTGTCAATCGACTAATGTACATTGTCACATACTGTAGATATCTGGGGACGATGAAACTGCCCCGATGTTAGGGGCAGTTTCATGTTTCAAAAGTACACAAAATGTCGGAGCAGTTTCACTACGCCCAGATATCATGTCCAGTGTTATTGATAATTTATTGTAAATAAGATTGATCTCAGTGTTTTCTCAATCTATGTAATGTATTGTAGGTCTACGTGTTATTGGTTGTCTACATATCTGATTATATGAACCAATTATATGAATAGTTGATTTTTACGTACCTGGAATCACATATGGAAACCTTATTTCAAGCCCGTCTTGGCTTAAAACTAATGATATACTTTCTATGTAAAATATGTGCTCTTTAAGCTTGCGAAAACACCATGTTGGGTCCCATTCACAATAAATTCCCAATAACACTAAAGCAGTTAGATAGCTATGAAACAATGCATATTAGCTGTTTTGAAATAAATGAAAAACAGGGATACCAACATATGAGCTCTTTTTGTCGTTAAAAAGTCTTACTTGTCGTTGATGTAGTGTTGCACTTGCAATTTGGATTGCGTTTAAAAAACACCAGGTTTATTCATTATGGAATTAATTCTATCTTAAACCCTGTGCGTTGCTGGACTGGTCAGAGTGCGACATGCTGTCCTGGGGGCGTGGGTTCGATCCCGCCAATCGAATCGATTTCCGGGACCGCATTAATGTTTTTGTATTTGATGACCCAGGAGTCCAAAAAAACACAATCCGTTATATCTATATGTGACCATTACTAAATAATTCGAATAAAAACCATACGATTTAGATTAAATTCGATACACACGTGTATATATACAATCGAAAGACTTCATGCACAAGCTTGACCATCTGAATGAGGTTTTATGGGGGTAACAATAGGTATAGGTATATTTTTGACTCTGAAAACATATAATCTTGTAGGGTTTGCACAATTTATTAGAACTGAAAACAAATAATTTAGTATATTTAAGCGTAGTCGTATGCTTAACGGTTAGAGAGAACATTCCAGAAAACTGTACATTTACAATTTCCATGCTATTTTTATGGAGAATAAGTAAACTATTGTAGTTTGCTCGTTTATGGAAATATGTTGGTTGTATTTGGCAGTTACTACTAACCTCATACTCATTACTTACTAACCTATTAACATTTTACTAAAACACACACTTTAATACCATCCCTGTAGCAGTAAACTAAATACTCGTAAACCTTAATGGTATTGAAAAGCTGATATGTTCAAGGAAGTATTTTATTAAACTATATCCAATATGTCAAAAATGAAAATTCGCCTTATCTGCCACTTTGCTGTGATGGGGGTGTTTTATTAATTTTTTGCTAACGTCTCTCATTGCTTTAAATATTACCTAAAAATACGTCAAATAACACTTGTAACACGTACACTGTTTACTCACAAGACGGTAATTACATATAAAAGTTGGTATGTCAAGAAGTTATTTAAAGATTAAAGAGGTCGGGATACGACGCAGAAAGAAAATATCTGTTATATCTTACACGATTCAGAATAATATTGCTTATAATTCATTTCAATAACATTTCTTATAAGTTTAAATATTATTCTGTTATCTTTCTTTATTCACCTTAAGTGTTGCCAAAAATGTGGCAAATACTGGCTTACGCCAATATTTGTAAACTGATTGTAATTATAACTATGTGATTGTAACTATAGATTGAAATTATATCTAAATTTGTAACATTGGTTTTGAGGCTAGAAAAAACTTTTATTTTTCTAGTTTCATGAAACTGATAGTACTCCACCATGCGGCATTTGCCTATGCTACAACAGTACAACAGGTTGAAGTAGTTGGGCCGATAGGTACGCAATTTTGATTCCTATTCTGGTGAGTTTCAAAACTGTTTTTTTGTATTGTTATATATATATATTTATACATATTTCTATTAACGTCTGAATTGTATTTGTTTTAGGTTCTGTTTTACCTAAAGACAGAATCCAATTCCGAAAAAGAAAATTAAACGTCTTTGTAAAATGTCAGCAAGATTATGAGAGCCAATAGGCCAAAACAAATTACAGTTATAATAAACAAATAAATGCACAGTCATGAATAAACACATGGGCAGAAATAAGCCAACTGTGGGCGAAATGACTTCAGCTTGTTGAGCTGAGTGTTTGATTTTAGTTTATTAGAATACATTTGAACTCTCTTTCATCATGCGTCATTAAAAGAATTCTATTTGTAAAAAGTTCCATCACCTATGAATGTGTTCAGAGCTTTTGGATTTGGTGAAAATTTATTTTGCCTGCAAAAGTGTAGGCATAATTTTTTTATACCTCAAGTCATTTTTTTAATTCGATGATATGGGATTCCAGAATAATATATTCTTGTTTATAAAACAAAACTTCATTAAGAGCTATTAGAGTTTACATTGTTTGAACGTCAAAAGATTATTCAATAATATTGCAAAATAATATTGATTCGGTGAGAACTTGACCAATCGTGGCAGACTAAATTGAGGAAATGACTGTAGAATTGAGCCTGCTGGTCGGAGTGCTGCATTGTAGTTTAACCCAAATTGTACTTCGATGCATTTTCTCCGTGTATGTTTACCATTATGCTATCAAAGCTACAATAGGATGTTACGTTACCAGTCCGGAAAACACATTTTGGACGTCACTGTACGACATTTTCGCCATACTACTCCAAACTAACCTAACAATAAAATAAACCGTACAAATCCGCTATATATTTCCACCGATTGAAGGACGTAAAAATCACTTCTCATAACTTTTAATGTTTTCATTTATTGATTCGTTGACTTATTTCCAATTATAAATAAACAGCTGGTGTCCGGTAAAAATTAATTATAGTACAGCAGTATGTAATGAATCCCTTATGATAAAATAGGCGGTAAGCAGATGTTTTCCGGACTAAGATTATGCGTGGAAAGTCAATAGGATGAAGCAATAGAATTTTTCTTTAAGTAAAAAGTGTTTAAACAGTGTATGGTGTCAAAAAAGCTATTTTGAAGAACACCCATAACCATTCATTATTACAAGCTGTAACTAAACATAACTCAATTTCTTTATAATTTAAATAATATTGGGTATTCAAAATATATCACACGTTTACTAGATCAGGAATGAAGCGACAACATGAATGAAATGGACATAAATTAGCTTAAAATTATCAGGATATATTTTTTACATAACTTAATGAAACATTTTGTTCAATTATAACATACAAACGCAGTCACGGAAGAACAAATTTGATTCAATGCCACATTCTAACTTAAGTGAACACATCTATAAATATATCCCAAGTACACTAGATACAAATGCAATGCCGATATTTATTTTAAACCTATGCTAAATCAAATTAATCAATTAAAAGTATCGAAAGGATTGCAATGTTAATGCATTCCTCGAATTGTTGGTAAAATAAATGTTGTTTATATTATTAAAAATTAAAAACCCTTTAAAACATTAACTAAGTATTAATCATGATAAAAAACATTTTTGTTTGATTAATATTGTATACATAATAAGTATCATAGATTATTCAAATAATTTGTGAGCTTTTGAAAATGAAATAGCATGAATTTACATTCATAAGACCCCTTTCTCATATAGTTTTCTAATTACCAATCTCGTTTTAAAAATTGAAATGAATAATCGATAATAATTAATAACAACTTATGAGTGCATGTTAAAAAATCCCATAACTTCTACGTTCAAAAGCCCTTTTTCTGTATTCAACAAACAATTACAAATCGCATTGGACAAATTGTAACAAATAATTAAAAAACTTTAGAATACAGCTTTTAATAATTAAATCATATGACGTTTACGCTTAAAAGACCTTTAAATCGTGTTAAGCCGCTCAGCCAGGACCCGCAAGACATAAGCGAATCTGTAGATGCCCTGCGGCCAGCCTGCGTATCCGCACCATCCGCACACAACAGGGGGTCTAATCGATATTCAACGTACAGGTAGGGGGCATACACACATTGTACATGTACACATGTCTATAGCTAAATACGGCTCTCCCTCTCTGCAGCAAACTGCGTAGTGTTTACAACGAGTGAGAGTTGGTGTCAGATCCTTTATGTCTCCTTTACACTTCGTTGATCGCTGTTGAATGAACAGATTTTAATGAATAATATCCCATGTGTGCTATTTGATTTATAAATAAACACAATAGAGTTATCGGCATCTATTGAAGATTTGAAGTTCATTCCCGGTACAACAAAGTTACCCTTTTAAAATTAAAAAAGCATGATCAACAATACCTAGAGCTTAATTAGCGTTTTTGATATTGGCATTATACATCGATGGGCGCTACCAAAGGAATATAATCAAGTAGTATAACACTTTTCGATGCATCTAAACTTCTGCTGTAAAAATATACTGGATGTTCAAAAAAGGTAAGTGTCATAATTTACGTAGTGATTCCTTGGGTCAAAATAAAGAGAAAATTCAGAATAACATTTTTTCCCAAATCGCTTCCGCTTCGTTAACCAGATATCCACCATTTTGTATTTCTTACATAGGCTAAACATTTTTATCTTTGAATTTTTCCAACCGATCTTTATGAAACTTGGTATGTATGTTAAGGTAGAAGAGACCCATGTTAGAAAAAAAAAAACTCAATTTGATTTAACTTAAAGTTTCTGACTTGCTTCTGCCTTATTCTACGCCATTTTACAACACATTTTTTTTATATTTTAGAATTTAAATTTGGTATATTTTTGTATAAAATTAGAAATGCTAAAAAAAACTGTTTTTTTTTTTGTAATTTAAGTTTAAAAAATTAAAATTATCGTCATTTTGAAATTTTAAGTTGATTCTAAATGATTTTTTTTCCAAAATGGTTCTCTTCTACCTTAATATACATACCGAGTTTTATAAAGATCGGTTGAAAAAAAATAATAAATAAAAAATACAAAATCGCGGATATCTGGTTAACTAAGCGATTTTGGAAAAAAAAATAAGATTGATTTTCTCTTTATTTTGACTCAAAGAATCACTACTGTTATGTCCCCATCTTTTTTGAACACCCTGTACAATAAGGCAATGAAAGAGTTACATATTTGATCGATTTCGACCACTCTCACCGTTCATCATCAGGCCCAATCGGAGACAAAGATACAACAGATTGGGTCCTTGATTAAGTGTTTACGCAGAAAATTTTAGAAACAAATTGTGATAAATTCCAAGAAAATACATAGAAAACTTAAATAAACTATCAAAATGTAGTCGACTATTTGATCAACGTATTTAGCTTTGACTGGTTTTGAAATGCTGAAAATCTAACTCGATCTGAAGATAGTAATCATGCACTGAATAAGTCAGGTTTTGTACACCTTGATATAACATACGGAAGGTCTTTTTACTTGTATACAACACATGAGTATAATAATGCTTTATTATAGATACGTACCACAAAAACACAGGAAGGGGGCGTAAATATTAAAAACAATTTCGAAAACTAGTTACTCCTCTAGAAAACTATAATTGTAACCAGATACCTAAGAGGTTAAAAAATAATAAGATTGGTACGTAATAAATAGCTACTTTTTATCTGTGTTTATCATATTAATCTTTAGTCTTATATAGAATATACTCAGAATCATTTCTTTGTTGACCTTCATCTGTTGCAGAGAGAGAAATTTAATTGAGGGGATCATCTGCTTATTGCACAGTTATCATCTAACAAACAATTCCAACTAAAAGACGAGTTTACTCTACTAGCTGGAACTTATAGTCGATCGTATTATAAAACATGTGTTATACAACACTTGAATAGAGGGAACTAATATCAAAAATTCTTACCTACTCACTGAAAAGTACCCAAGTTAATGAAGATCACGCGTATTTTTTTTTTAAATCGTATAGCAAACAAGATTTTGGGTAGACTCGGAAAAAATATAAACAACAATATTTTCTTCTAAAGTAGCTAAGTTGGCTACCATATGCCCTAAACATGTGCTTTGTATTCAGTATAGCCAACGTAGTTTATTCAGAAAGCACAAATACCTTATCTTACATTAACATAACCCACATTTACATAACCCTTGTATCACAATATTTTATGAGAGGTACCAGCATAATGTAAACTTAAATTATATTTTGCGTTTTGGAGTAAATAGCACTTTAACGTACAACACTATTTCGAAAACATCATATTTAACATTTAAACCTGAAAAATTCTAAAAGTAAATCGGTCCTAAGCCCGGGTCTTAAAGTGAGATCTACGGTAATAGATTATACCCTATATGGGACATTCGCTGTAAGAAAACTTTCTCTAATACATAGTGATGTTTCTTACGAAAAAAATTAATTAAAAGTCTCCGTTACTTTAGGAACATATTTCCACGTTTTACACGTTTACTAAATCAATAAAGTTACCTTCGTCATTTAGCTCCTGTGGTGTAACAAATATTACGCCGTTTCAGCATATCTGTGCCATCATCAGACGTTCACCCATAAGACAACGTTAATACACAAAAACATAAACTGTCACACGCGACATACACATTACTTAAATGGGGTTTAATGTCCCGTGTTACATTAATTATTTGACGAAGGTCAACTTTATTGATTTAGTCACAGGAACAGCTCAGGGGATAAAAATGTGGATTTAAATTACCCGTTTAACTGTCATTCAACAATAGCAATACTTTTATTGACCCGCTTTATGATTTAAGTAATATTAACTTATCATGATTATTATTTTAAATAGTTGTGTGTACTAAATTTCTAATATGTAAATGCAAACAGGAGACTAAAATGCTATAAAATAAACACAATTGAGTTGATAATTTCATTGATTTTTTCGTGTTTTACGATTATTATAATATTAATTATTTTAGCTTTTGACGAGCTTTAAAGCTCTAAATTTAGGCATAAATCAGGCAAGCGCCACAGTAGTTAAATGTATTGATGCCCATACCACAATCTACTTCCTCAAAAATCACACCACATTTACACGCACCCACTCTTGAAATGATGATGTTTTATCAATATTTAAAAGTAAACTATGTATTTTAGACGTTGTTCCAAATTCCTGTTGGTTTAAAACTTTGGGAATGTCAATAAAATCAAACTTAGGTTATTTTGAAAAATCGGAAGGATAGCATACAGGGACTCCTATGTGTTTGTATAACATTTTCTATATTCATTTACGATTCTAATTTGTTTTAAATAAATAAATCATTGTATCACAGTAAATAATTACCACGGATTGTTAGAGACACTTAATATTTACTGATAGTATGGGATTTAAGATAACTAATATAATAACTTATAATAATAATTTTACAAATAAGTCACTGGTACAAAAGTAAAAGGCTTTTCGGATGTGGGTATTTCATAAACTAGTTACTAGTTATAAAAGTGATTTTTAAATTTTTGTGACTTGATTTGTTTTATTTTCAGAGGTAGTGTAAAACAAAGAGCTTCATTGGAAAATCCGTTGATACACTCCCTTAACACGTGGAGGAAAAAATTACACTATTTCTGGTTGTCTAGCCACCTAGTGATAACAAAACAAAATGCAGATTTTTAAAGAATACAACAGAAGGACAATTTCACACCAACAACTTGGCAGCTACTCTTAGCAACTTACAATTTTACGATGTTTTTACGACATTTTAATAAAATTGGTAGCAAATAATCAAGGAATTGTCTCCTATCTACAATTTATTAAATAATCCAACTAGTTTCAATAAAGTGCAGACAGATACAGTAGATGTAAAGATCAACATTGGGTCGTCTTGAGTTAATCGACATGATCGCTGATTCTGACGCAGACCTACTTTTCGATTTGCAACTTATTGGTTTGTTTCTCATGCAAAAAATGTTTAATACTTGCGATGCTCATGAAATAAGTTTGAAGATTGATATTGTATTTAATCCAGGATTATTGTTCTTATGTGATCGGTGCGTTGTATTTTTTACAATTTAAATTTGTTCGAATAGTTTACTATCATAATGAATTTTGCAGCTTATTTTGATGCCTATTCCTAAGTAAGTCAATTAAACTTTCTAAATAGTATATTTACAAATTAACTGTGATCCTTGTATGATAATAAATTCCTAGGTCCATAAATAAACATTTACACAGAAAGTTAATATATCAAACCCTAACCCCTTCAAAGAGTCCCTAACCCAAATAAAAGAACAATTGCAGCCATTTATACTCGTAAAATCACTATCGATAAATGTCAATAGTTAATTGACAAGAGTTGAGATATGAAATATATAGTTATTTGTGCAAATAGTGAGCAAAGTGAGCAATCCGAAATCCTTACTCACGAGCCGTAGGCAAGTGATTAATGGTTTCTCGAGTGAGGCAGTTGCACTTTGCACTCTAGCTGCACATTATATTTTTCCTACAGTTACCATAAAACAAATAAATTGGTAAAGAAACTGGCAAATCAATGAAATGGTGGCTTCTGCCGTGACCGGAAGTGTTGTGACAAATACAACAGTACAACAGCTGCTGACCAGCTGATTTACAGCCAGTGCTGCCAACGTATTTCGCGCGCATACGACCTTGTCCGCACGTTACGCGCTCACTATTTCGTGCCTTCACGCTGCAAATCTGGAGTGAGACAAAGTAATTAGAGTGAGACAATGTTAACATTGTCTCACTGATGAGTGAATTGGCCTCTTTGCTTTCTCAAATCAGTGAGAGAACATGTATATTGGTAGGTAACTGTAGGAAAAATATATATTCACATTAGCGTTTTTGATATTTTAATGATTAAGTACACACATTCTTGATATTCTACAAAAGTAGGTGGAATAAACTTTACTTGAGCGTTTAAGGACTGGAGCAGGTTGGTGTAAATATTTTATAACAAGTGACGAGTATTGTGGGTGTGGAGCAGTGACTTGTTTGTCGATGATTATTCATGCTGTAACATGTTTAAAATCATCGATGTTCATACAACACATTTTTAAACCTCTCCACATCAATTTATGTGGCCGTTTTCAAGGGAATACTGTGGCTAATAACTTTACCGTTACTACTTATACCACACTTGATTTAAGAAAAAGGGTTAAACAAAATTGCCAATTTGACTTAAAACCTCAGTTTCCGATACAGCTGTTCAACCGCAGTGTTTAGAGAGTTGATAGAGGTTGAAAGGCTACTAACCGCAAACGTAGAACTTCAATCATTGATTCACACGTATCGGCGATTAAACCTATGCAACTTCGGGAACTTGAACTACCCAGAACCACCACAGAGCCAGGCATCGACCAGCCCTGTGTAAAGTGAGGTTCGGTTGAACTCAGATATCGACTTTCGCATATGTATCAATCTGTGAACAACTTTATTTTAATATTGCAATAGTTTACAACTTATCAAAAAGGTTAAGGTCTGCTCCATATTTAACTTATAAAGTAGTATCACTTTTAGATCATTCAATAAAAGCTCGGGTATTAAATATCTAATCTACTGTGACATGAAGAGTAACAAAACTAAAAGTAACAAAAATGCTATTCATTCATCTGTTTAGAGACCAATAAGAATCGATGTTAAAAGACGCTCTCTGCCCTATTAATTACCTAAATTTAACAATTGTATAGTGTTTAACTCGTCTTTAAAGCTTACGGTAAATTTATATTTTAGAGGGATAACTAGTGTTGAAAACGAAGAAAAAATCAAAATATCGACCATTGAGGATTCTAAAGAGTCCATCTACATGGCATTTAAAAATCTATATATAGACTAATAAATGTTTCATGATATTAAACAAGGATTAATTTTAAATCCATACTATGAATTGTTGTAAACAGTTAAGCTTACAAAAAGATGTGTACACAATTCATCAATCACAGCGAGAGACAGGCGGATAATCTGAGGTTGAAGACCAAAAAGTTGATTTAACTTTAGGTGGTGGGGGACGGGGGAAGGCGCATCCCTGCGATGAGCTCATCCCCATTGTTGTCAAACTGCACTAAATACAAACTAACGCCTGTATTTAGTAATACTTTATTTCTTACTTTATGTAGCCCTGTAGCAGTAGTAATATTAACCTTGATGCAATATCGTAATACCTCGCGATCAAGTTTTTAGTATCGCCAACAAGGTAGAACTATATTAGGGAGATAATGAGAATAATTTTTATTTGCATTATACAATTTTTTTTGGAACATAACAAAAATAATCAAGGCCATATTTTAACTATTATTTATTATAATTGGCAAACACCTGATTGCACACTTACATTTTCTGTCGTTGGGTATATTATAGACTATAGTCGTATTTTAAGGGGGGGGGGGTTCAACCTAGAAATAACCTTTCTGGGCCCTTCCTCATAAGCCTAGGCTTATTAAACTTGTAAAACATAAATTTCCAATGTGCTAATCAGATTAAAAAAAAAAGGTATATTTTAATTTCTCCTCTATTGGTTTTCAGAATACTGAAATTGCTACCATGTTATTTTACGGGGAATTTTCAATGGCTATAAAAGATTGTTTGTTTTTGAGCATAGATGTATATTCGTAGGATGTGGCAATTACTTCAGCTTATTTTGTGCTTTTAAATTCAATCAAGACAGAATGTAATGTGTTTTTTTCAAATAACAAATATTTGTAGCCTAATCGTTTCCAATGTTATCAAAGAGTAAATATTCTGTACAACAAACTATTGATGAAAAACAACTGAAATGTAATTGTAGCTTTGCTGTTGTAAGGGGCTTTAAAATTTATATTCAACACGTTAATACATGTATCACAGCGATAATGAAACGATAGTAATATTTTAAAGGGTTGTAGTATGTAATATAAAACAAGAATGTTTAAAATTCATTTGTAAAGCGTGGTTCTGCCTCAACAACTTATTCAAGGGTTTATTGCCGGAGTCCTGGTCACAAAAGAGCTCAAAGGGGGCATTCAAAGGATTACATAACATCATTATTTTGCATGAAACTGGAAGCGGTCAACTATCGTTTACACTTACCTTGAAAGGGTTTTACTTTCACATTATGTGTTAAATAACTCAGAAACATATTTGAAACATTTTAATAATAATAAATAGGACTATTATATATAGGTACAATAACAAACTCATGCCATCATTAATTTGTTTTGATTAGAATCAAACTTGTGATGAAAACCAGTCAGGTCCAACCAGGAAGAAGAGTTTGGTTTCCTGACACAATTAAACCCTCCCAGTAAAAATCAAAAATCGCGAATTCCGCCTTCCGTTAGTTACTGTATTGCCAAATATTGCATGTTTATAGGTCTAACATAATTTACCTAGTTTTCTTAACCTTTTTAATTAGTCAGTTTAAAAAACATATTATTTACAATGCGGTGTGGTTCATTTAGTTAATTCACTAGAATAATACTTTTTAAATTATTTTTTAAGTTTTTTCCATTATCTACCTTTAATCCTTGGATTTTGTTAAATTACTTCTTTTATTAAACGACAAGAGAGTAAACGATAAACTCCAAAGTTAGTTAATATTTTGAATCTGTGATTTACACCTCAACTCCGGAACCGCTCTGTTTATTAAAGCATGCAACAGTTTGTTGTTGTAGCAACGGTATTACAGGTTATTATAACTTGAAATACAAATTAAATTGAAATATGTATACAAAGATTCTATACACAGATTACTGTAACTTTAACAGATTATATAATACACCATAATGCTAATTATTGTTTAATCCAAGAGTCTTAAGTTTCGTAACCGAATAAATTTCATAAGTTAGAACAGATTTGTTTCATAAATTAAGTGTTCATTAATTGTTAGAAACCATTTCTACAAGGGAAACCATATTTATTAAAAAAAATTTACCTTTATATTTTTTTAAGTAAAATTGGAATAGCTCAAATCATTATGAACTTAGCTATTGTGTTTCTTGTAATCAATTAAACAAAGTTAACTTATAGGCCCACTTATATAAGGTTAACTTTTATTAATTTATACTTGCTGGCTAAAAATCTAGTTTGCCGATTAATAGCTTTAAACTGCTGACTGCTTGTCCTGAGCTCTTAGCAGCAACAAAAAATAAGTCACTTTTCAATGGCCCTGGTAATATCTGCACGGATATCCATCAGTAGTAGCGATAGTGAAAAATTTACACAGCCCTTTCGTTATCGCGTTGTTGTCGTGTTTAACCATAGACAAAAAGAATTATATATATACTGTCAGCCGTGCTCCGGTTACCATGGTTACCATAGGTTCTGGCGCACACCGCTGGGAGCGCCGTGTAGCTACGTAGTGCGAACGCCATAACTACATGGCGCTCCCAGCGGTGTTCGCCAGAACCTATGGTAACTGCAGCACAGCTGACGGTCTATATTTCATTCTTTTTGTCTATAGTTTAACTCAGATGAAGCTTCCCCACAACCTGTTTCAAAAGATGGACGTGTGGTATACTGGCTGACGAGCTCCGTGATTTCGATACCAAAGAATCGGTTCGAAATATCAACAGGACGTTTTATAGCTGTAACCTATCAGGCATCAACAGGATAATCAACACTGTGGGTCTAATGATTCCTCAATCAACGGGATACAAGACTGCGCAGTAGGGAACGCTAACCACAAATATGGATGAAATCGCTCGAGCAAAACCTGTTATGGTCTTCAGGAGAGATAGAGCCATATTATTGCTCATCTTATCTTGTAAACCGACAACAAGCTCTCACGTAGCAATATACCTCTCCAGGTTGCCTGAGAGGTTTGGAGAAGTGGTGTGTTATAAATAACAATTGTAGCCCCTGAACTGTGTGCTATTTATTACCTGAACTTCACTGAGACGGCAACGTACAATTTGTAAGTATTTAAAACGTATGTAAATGAATTCAGAATGAGTGTAAAAAGGAATGGAATGATCTACTAAGGTTTTGTTACTGACCAATAATGGCATATTTTTATCAAAGTTTTTTTCGAAGTTTAAAATTATGAAAGAGCTACTGACTTGACAGAATTGAACAGGTCCCTTCTGATTGTTTAGTAAACAACATTAACTCTCAGTTATTCAAATATGTGGCTATTAGTACTGAAAGTTATCTCACGATAATATTAATTAAGTTTAATACCTAGTCCTACAAATTAACGGACAAGGCGTTTAAAAGAATCAAAAAACTAAGGAGGCTCACTTCAAACAAAAACAGACCTAGTAAGTCGTTACGCGGGTATTTAATTCAATGAAATGTGTTTATGATAACGCCTGATAATGTTTCAAGTAATAGCGAAATATGTTATGAAATAACTTGACTTTACATTCTGGTGCTAATACGCGGATATGATTAAATATGTCGTCTAACAGTTTCCAATATACAGACACTGTAAAACTTTACACAACGGTTATCAAACATGGTAAGTGTAACAATTACGACCAAATGAATGAATAAATAAATATCAGGTCCAATGAGGAACAGTCTCTAATACAAAATAGTAACTAATTTCACAATGTTTAATAGCTGTACAATGTTTTTAGCAATAGTAGTGGATTTTAGAATTTCATTCTTGAACTGTAGTAGAACGTACACGTATCACAAGAATACGTTGTTACAAAGATTTTTCACATTGATTTAAGGATCAATGATCAGGTTAAGGATCATCAGGTAGCAGTTTAGTAAAAGTATTGCGAAAGCGTTTTTGTAGATATTCATTACATATAAATGCAAGTCTGACTCAGGCTGTTTGATTTTCAAATAACCGTTGTGGAATTTCAGATTACTTGACGAAGAGAATTTATCTTTAGAAAAATGGTAACACTAGATCCTGGAACCTGGAATCAAATCATATTTTGCAATTAATGTTTAAAAGATTTCTGCATTACACCTATTTCATACTCAACCAAGCTAACAGGAAAAAAATCAAATGTATAGACCAGTTGAGAAGGACAAAAAACCTTTGAGGGTGATGTAGTGGCACCTTAGATACGTTAAGGCACGATTGTAAAACTTAAGATTGTTGAGATGTGATAAATGGACGTCCACTTGTATCCCCCTGTCTCTGCAAACTTGGGGGCTTAACGTAAAGCGTGCACTCTCCTTCATTCATAGATGCTCTATGAATGTTTCCAGCTAATGTAAACCCAGAATTATTTTATTGTCCTTTTTTTAATTTCGTGTATACGATTTTGAGTTTTAAACTTCTGTTGAGTTAAGGACTGTATCTTCCCTGGCTTGATTACAGAATCATTTTGACTTGTTTTACAACTTATCATTATTGGCTCTAACACCAAGAATACACTAATCATATACAGTTCCTCTGCTATGAAACCAATAATTTAAAATCCAAAATGACTCGTAAGCGTATGTGTTAATAACTTACTTCGGATGTCTTTTCATCTATCTCTTCAATATTTTGTGAACCTGATACATACACAATTTCGGTTCTCATCACTGATCTAATGAAATATAATTCATCGGTAGGATTTTCAATATGTTTTTTTAAATAAATTTTCTAAAATTTTAAGATGATATTTAAGATATTTTCCCAGATACTTTAAAGGGTCGAAAATACACTCAGCCCGTAAACTATATTCTTTGCCATATAGAATAAAACATTTGGTATCTTATTCATCCTAGGACGTAAGAATCCGAAATTGCAACTCTAGAAACTGATTGATGAATAAATTTAGAACTAACTGACGCGTTAACTTGAAAATATTTTTACACCTTCTAGTATAAACATCTATAAAAGGATTTATTGTTTGACTAAAATATACAATGTAGCATGACGATCAAGACCAATAAATGTAAACAGCGATATGGTAATAATTTTATAGGAAATATTATCTCCGTCAAAATTAAGGTCTAGGCTGGAAAGGGGAAATGAACAGCTGATGCCATGCCTCCAGCTGTTTCTTTTTACGCAAGAGATAGAACTTAAACATTAACCCTGCTACGCATGTAACAAGTTATTTCTACAGTATGGAGACGAAATAGGTTTGATCTCGAGAGAAATAAAAACAGCAAAAAATCTTGAACATACAGTGAACGCCCTTAATTTCGAATACATTTTAACCGTAAGTATCCTTAAATACCAATGTGTATGTTCAAATAGCTTATTCGATATAATAAATTAAACGGTATAGCATTAAGTACTTATATTACTTTATTTACCAAATATTCTGATTATATTTACAGTAGTTAAACATATTTAGAACCTCTAGTATATTTAAAAATGTTGAAATTTTAAATAACCTTCAACGAATATAAAAAAGTAATAAAAATACGATAACGTCTCACTAAAGGTCAAACTAGGGGATGATTCTCAGACCGTGACCTGTTAACCGATAGCGTGTTGTCGTAGCGGTTCGTCCTATTGCGTGTAGTAACTAAATTAGTATTTGTATAAACGGAAGCCAACATTTACCTATAAATATTTATGTATTACCTTTATTAAATTTGTTTTCAGAAGTTATACTGAACGATTCACAAAAATATATAATTTATAATAGTTTTTTGCATGTTTAGCTGAGTCTTTCCGTTCCGTTTTATTTTTCCTATGTAACTTAACGATTTTGAATAAATAACGTATTTTAGGAATAGTTCAATTTGCATTGAAAGTAACGTAAAATACGCCACTCGTGAATAAAGCTTTCCGAAAATTACATTCAAAACAAGATTTTTCGAAAATCTTCGTATTATGAATAAATACAGGGTGTCCCGTAACTCTCTGGACACTTGTACATAGCGTTATTCCTTAGGTCAAGACAAACACATTTCACCATAGGAACATGGGTCTGTGGTGTCTAGTTTACCGACTGTCGGCATTTATGTGTTTTTTACATAAACATTAATAAATCCTAAACGGTTTGAGATACAGCTTTGATATTTTGCAAAAATGTTGATCTTATTAAGACCCATTATTGTTAGAAATTAAACTAAAAACTCATTAACCGTTTCAAAATGGCAGCCATTTAAAATATTTGATGCCAAATTTCACAAAAACCGTTAACTTTACAAAAAAATTGCAAGGGACAAAAAAGTTTGTAAATTTTATGTAGTTTTCAATGATACCTTATTTGTTAAGATTGGATAAATAATAACAGAGAAACGTGTTGTTTTCGTAATGTATGACCACTTTTCTCCATTTAAACAATGCAAAACAACGTAAAAGGAGTATTAGCATTGTTTAAATGGAGAAAAGTGGTCATAAATTACGAAAACAACACGTTTCTCTGTTATTATTTATCCAATCTTAACAAATAAGGTATCATTGAAAACTACATAAAATTTACAAACTTTTTTGTCTCTTGCAATTTTTTTGTAAAGTTAACGGTTTTTGTGAAATTTGGCATCAAATATTTTAAATGGCCGCCATTTTGAAACGGTTAATGAGTTTTTAGTTTAATTTCTAACAATAATGGGTCTTAATAAGATTAACATTTTTGCAAAATATCAAAGCTGTATCTCAAACCGTTTAGGATTTATTAATGTTTATGTAAAAAACACATAAATGCCGACAGTCGGTAAACTAGACACCACAGACCCATGTTCCTATGCTGAAATGTGTTTGTCTTGACCTAAGGAATAACGCTATATACAAGTGTCCAGAGAGTTACGGGACACCCTGTATAAGTAGCCTTGCAGAACAAGTGCTGAAACAGACAGATACTTGTATATCCAAGACTACCCACGCTGAGTAAAGGATTGCTTCGCTGACGGCGAACCAAACAAATAGTTCGAAAGAAATATCCGTCCGAGACAGGTTAGGTTTTGTGTTACGATTCATCAACATCGGCAAATAAGTGGTTATTACTGTCAAAACCCTTTAGAGCTTTTGATTTATAAGTAACAAAAATAGGCTTTGGCCTGCGGTGTCAATAAATAGATTGCTGGTTGCGTTCAAAAACCATCCATCTTCTTTTCTTCCGAACCAGATTGTGGCCCATTCATAACCTCTCACTTGTTGTTGACGTCTCACGGGGATCAATGGTACGAACAGCCATTGATTGGAGAACGGTGGAATTATATCCTTTTTAATTTTAATTGGGATAGATGTATTTTGATGGTCTATTTATGAGTGCAATTTAATGCTAACCATTTATTTACTGAAGTAGTTTCATTAGGGCCAAGGGATCTATTAGTTTTATTTAATGTAATAATAGGTTGAGAGTATTTCTTACTCAGGCGTTTTAGACCTAACATTAAAGTAGTATAGCGAGTTTACACATACAACTTAACGTATTCGGGGCTGTTGGTACATTTCGTGCACACGTGGCTGTTTTCTTAATTTGCTTTGTTGGTATTCTGTTCAAAACATAAGGTTAGTTGCTGTTAATGTGTTTTTGTAGGTTGAAATTTTAGGTGGATTTCAAAATTTTGATAAAAATTTAAGGCAGATCAAATGTAAAAAAATTATGTTATGCCTACACTTTCCCTGTGTAAATAAAAAATGTTTCAATTACTTTCATGTTTCTTTAAAATAGACGTAGAACCTGTAAACAATCTTGTTGGGTGTTAGTTGAGAACAACATTTTAATCACTATGAGATGTGATTAAAAAATACTTAATTTAAAATACCCCCACCAAATTATTACATTTGTACATTTATTACATCTAATGATAACAACGATTAAAATTGATATTCACACTTAGTCATGAGATAGATCAGTAAAACTCATAACCGGGCCTTTAAAGGATAAAAAAATAAATAGTAAGTTTTATTACAATTAAAGATTTTGAAGGGTTGGCTAAAATAAATCTAAAATATAACTAAAAAAAAACATCGAGGCTTAATGGTTTTGGTTTCTTAATATGCAGATAAAAAAAAATTAAATAACATATTTCAAATATACCTTGAAAGTAATTAGCCTTTAACTATTGGATAAGGTTTTGAGTATTTAAGGGTTTTATACTTAACAAATACATTTTCATACACTATTCTATTATTTTTTACTATTCAATACATATTACATTATAAATGTATATTTAATTTATTTTTTTCTTGCCTAAAAAACAAACCACTCTAAAATAATTTCTTAAGCCATAAACAATCTATCTTATTTTACCATTCTCTGAAGAAACAAATATATTAATTCATTAGGTAGAAAGATATGATTCTCTTTTATATATAAGGGACTCGCTTTCGATTAAAGTAGTGGCCGCAATACAATCCAATATTGTAATACTTTATGGTAAGGCATTCCAATAATATAATTTCCAGACTGGGATTTTATTTTCATAAAATTCAACTAGGAGAATCGAAAATATCCTTTAAAATTTTATTTGTAGAGCCTTTGTTCCGAAATTATGTAAATTATGCAAATACATTTAGTCTAAGTGGATATAATTACTTATTTATGGAGTTAACAAAGGTAATAGTATTTTAAAATTAAATTTAAACTACATATTTAAGTCAAGCTTTTTTTGAAAATATATTTTTATCAATAAAGTGATGAATGAATAATGGATATCCTTACAATGTTTAAATTCTTTCGTGCTCGTTGAAGCGGAACAATCTCAAGTTTTGCATGAATGAGCAGTTTCTAAACTCAGGTAAAGTTGGCAAAGTTGAATTCTCCGGTAAAATAATACGTGAAATGTTATGTCACCCGAAATCATTTTTAACAAGCTGTATCATAATTTATAAAGTCTACGAGGATGAAAAATTCAAAAATGGTTCTACACTTGATTTCAAGGGGGAAATAGTTCAATTACGTGTATTATTTTGTGCCGACTAAAAAGCCAACATCACAAAAACCTCCGTAAAATCTATGGGGTTCATAAAACTTATAAAAATCGATTTACTGAAAAAGTGTATTACAAATATAAAGTACACAACCAAGTAAAATATTTGCATGATCCCCAGATGTAGCAGTAAACCTGGCATTTAAATCCATGTTTTAGCCCTGAGCTCTAGTACATATAACTAAAAATAGGCATTTACCTTTGTCCACAGCTCAATTTATTGTAACTTGTATGCATTATAATGCCGAGAAGACCGTAACGCAAGTGATAACAAATTGAGATGCAAACAAAGGTAAATATATATTTTTAATAAAATAAAATGGTTATTCCCAACAAATAATAAGAAACTAATAAAATAAATAAACCTAAAAACATTGAAAGGTGGAAAAATGTACGAAGCTTAAAAATATTTGAAATAAACTGTTTAGTGATAGCAATTTTTATTCAATCTCAGGCTTGTCGTTGTGAGAGAATTTGAGAAAGTAAGTAAAAAGCGATAAAGTTTAGATTATTTGAAACAGAATACAATAATGAAAATAAAAGATTATCTTAACTTTATTTCTTTCAACATTAATTCCACTATTTTCTTAAACATAGAACTTTTTTAAGGCTTCAAGACTAAGAAAGACCAATGTCCTCTTGACACTAATACAAATTATCTAAAAAATAAAGTCTTCATTATTCAAGGGGCATGAAACTAAGCCCCTCTAAGTAACTCTGAAATTGCCTCTGACCTCAAGAGCACAACACAGCAAAAACTTAGGTAATTTATAAATCAGTGACCGAAGTCGTTTCCTTGAAATATCTCTAATAATGAATACAAGATTTTATTACGAGATCTACTTCCTACATTTCACCCGGAGGAGTTGACGTAGTCGGTCAAAAGCGGAAATTTCATAGTCATAAAGAGGATACTTGACTCCTGAAGGGGAAAGCTGTTCCATCTGTTTTATGTTGGTATCAAACTGGGTGTTATGACAAGTGCTTGGTAAACCCCCCCCCTCCTTTACCTTAACGTAGTAAAACTGTTAATCATAAGTTTAAAATACACTGAACTCCAATCATCCAGAGGATGATTATAACTATATTTTCATCCAAGAAAATAAGTTTACAAGAAAATGATATTTTATTGCAGCAAAGTATTTCATTGTTAGCACTCTCTAAAAAATGTACATAATATCTGAGACGTGACAAAAAACTTTTGCGAAATTCACAAACTTGACGAAGAAATACTAACTTTCAAGATGTAAAACCTCCTGTGAAGCTTAAAACTCAATTTTATCTCTACCTCTGGATCTTTCATGTGAAACTCGATAGCATATTTAAACCAATATTATCTTAATTTTATAACTGCAAATAATGAGTATATTAGGTTAAAGTATTGTAGTTAAGTTTTAGAACATTGATGGAAAAGAGATATCCTGAACTGGTTACTGGTTACTTCGATCTATTTTCGAGCATCCCAATCTCAGTTGAGTTACATTTTAATGATGCAATCTCTATAAAACAGTGATTGCCTGTAACTACGTTAAGCGGAGTTGTGATCGAAAAGTGTTGACTAAATACTTTTAAACTTGCACATTTTTGCCACATGTAAAATCCATTTCACGGAATACTCCTAAGTTCAAGGACATATATAGACGACTAACTGGGATACTTTGTTTTTTTTAGCATATATAGTAAACAGATAAAATAAAAATTTGTGGTTTATTTGATAGTATAGGTTTTTCTGATATATTTTTCAAATAAGATTAACTTTGTTCACTCCATTAACCGCAAAATAGTTAAGACTTACAAAAACAATGTTAAGAGAAATATTGATACAGCAACTTATTTAGATCTAACTAAGTTAGTGACACTTATTTATAATAAACTAGATTAGTTGATATTTCTAATCTAACACCACTTTTAATGGCGTATGTTCTAGTCGTACTCAAAGAATTCCTTAAAATAATGTATGGTTTTTTTTACGAATGCGCGCGGTCAAAACATCGCACAGCAAAGTGGTTTTTAAATTTTAACTATAAAAAAACATAAAATGTTGTATAAAATTCTCCAAACTATTCGAAAAGTTAAAACATTTTTCAAACACGTGGTGCAAAGAGAATTCCAGACACAACAACCAACGCATGATGGAAACTAGAGACGCTCATACTAAGTGGGCAACTCGGATTCCAAATAACCTAGATTTTTCGAAGTGCCAACTTTAAACTCAGAACAGTTAAGGCGTCAACTACGATGGGTACTGTTTCAAATACTTCGTTTGACTAAAATATTGAATTCGTTTTGGACGGGTACATAAAAAGCATGCGTAGCTAAGTGGATAAAACTATTTATCTACCAAAGCAAATATCATAAAAACCTTACGAATTGGCTGAGTTGAACTACAACAAGAAAATAGGCATGGCACATAGAGCCAGATCAATAGACTCTTTTATAATCATGTACTCGTCTGTAGAAATTGCATAATTATTCACAATATTATGATTAACATGTTGGAATGTATATTTTCAGTTTTAACGATGGATCGAAAATTCCAGTCAGAGTATTCGCATTTCTAGCAAAGGTATGAAATAGATTTCCTGGAATACTTGAAGGGAGTAATTTTGATTATGCACTCGTGATATTGACAATCATAACATTGTTTTGGTGGCAAACTTATTTATGATACAAAATATATGATGGAATACAATGCCAAACAAGACTAGTTTTATAAAAGTACGAAATGAACCAAACTACTGTTAAAGGTTCTTCGATAATACATAATATATCTATGGGGAGTATTCATCTTTTTTTATAGATTTCGGATCATTTAAACGAGAAATGTGTCTAAATATTTGTAAGCTCTGGTATTAAACAAAGGTTTGTTTTGACACAAGTGTCACTTTTATCTTTCTATGTTTTCAATTTTGTTTACTTTGAAGCGACTTCTCAGAGTCTTGGCCACTTCTTAAATTCTTCCTTTGATATTTAAATTCCAGACAAATTATTTTATCATTTCCGATGGGACAATCATCCCTTTGCTTTGGAGGACGATCTTCTTAAGAGTATCCTTAAATCAGAGGTGTTTCTAATTTAATGCGATAATACCTAGTGTATAAGAGAAGGTTGTTTCGAGATAAGCCCTCACTAATGACTGAAATTATTGACAATTAGTATTTACGATATTCATAAAAAAAATTGCATTCCCTAATACTGATGTATTGTGTAATGATGTATTACTACTAATTGACACGTATATACATTGCTTCATAAATACGTTGAAATGTATACTTATCAATACTTAAATAATATGATACATTGGAATTTAAAAAAAATGTTTATGGTTAAATCGATCAGACTGGATCAATTCTATCTATTTTGTTTCGTTTTCGTAATCGTGGTGGTTTAAACAAAAATCATATGGACACTACACTAAATCGCTAAACCCCATCGCAATAAATGCATCTTTCACTATTTTCAAAGTATTATAGTTTTTTTTTTATCTTTTATTAAATACAAAAACCCATTTGTAGCCTTCATTCAAATTCCTTTTCATACGATTAGTATAGTTATTGGACAATCACTTTTAAATATATATGTGATTCCACCTTAAGATGTAGGCAAACATATTTTAAAAGTCTCTTAGGTGAACTGGCCTGTCTTTGTACAGGGTGAGGCAATGAGAACGCTACAATTTGTTTTAGCTGTCACATGTTAGTCGTTGCAACAATGAATGATCAGCTGTGCTTAAAACATCAATTAAACTATGACATTTTAGTAAGTATTATGCCTGAGGCTATTAACTCTGAGATTTTGATGTGGAAACCTATTAAAAAAAGCGATTCTTGTGCAAAAACCCAGAAATTGTTTGGACCACATTCCATCCTTGGTCAACATGGCGCTGTTCCAGATAGAAAACAATGGTGAACTGGGTAAAATTATTTAGGATAAACGCTTAAACCTTAAAAATAATCTGTAGGTGCTGAATAACTCTTTCTACACCAGCAAATGTTGAAAGAGTGCGAGTCGCAGTAACTCAAAGTCCAAATAGATTTGCCATTAAGCTTTTGTTGTTGAAAGCTTTACGTTATAGCTCTTTTTTTGGGGGGGGGGAGAATGTATTCTGATAAGCTACTTGAAGTTCGAGGTTTTTCAAAGTCACCCCACTGCTTGAACCGAAGTTAAGAATTGTACAAAAACTAAAGTGATTCCTGAATAAATGCTGGAGAGGAGTATTTGATGGAGTTTTCAAGTGACTAAAAATGAATGTCAAGTAGGACAAGGACGTCACTTGCAGGATTTTGTTTTCAAGAAATGGAAAAAATTACTTTTAAAATGGCAAAAGATAGCTGTATTTTGATGTGCTATTTATATCCATAGGGTGAATATTATTGAATTTGTACTACTTATAAATTGGGGCGCTTTCATTGCCCCACCCTGTATAAGAGAATCACATCCACTATACACTACGTGATGATTTTTAGAACTTCATGTTTCATGAGAACTTGAATTTATCAATATAATTAAACAATATTTTAGAAGATTCTCTGGATTTTGTAATCACGCCTCTAAATTTGTAGCTTAGAGAGTAAATCAGGATTACATTTTATTCTTTTGGAAACAGCGTTATTAGCACAAGAGCTTATTGGTTTTCACGTCAGTCATAAGACCTAATCCTATTATGAAGGACCACTACTCATCCCCAGACGATAAAATCTTTCTTATCTGTGACACCTGCCAATTCTCCTCTAGTCAAACCTTTTACACCCAAATCGTGTCTTGCACTAGTCTGGGCTGTTTATGGCTTGGCTATTTATTTGGCTATTCGAATATAGTGGAATTGAAAACGAATGAAAATCAAAATACATTACTAATGCACCTTTAATCAAAACATACAATTGTTATCAAGCCAGTTCGTGTGGGTGCCAAACTTAAAATTAAAGTTAATATACCAAACCTTTTGAAATGAAAAAAACTAAACCGTCTGTTCAATCACACATACACACTACCACTTTAATCAGTGTGCATGGCACGGATACCCTATCAGGCCAGCATTTTGGCCTTTTGAATAAAATATGGAAAACAATAGTTTTGAAAATATTGATAAAATTAAAATGAAAATCAAAACACTTTTATACCAGTCTGATACTCTCTTAATAAATGTATGGACCACAAGAGATCAAATACGCGTTGGCTTGAGGCATACAATTGCATTTTAAAATTTTTGTTAAAGCAATCATTTATGTAGTTATTTCAATTACAGATATACCCATGATATTAACAGTTTTGACACTAAAAAAAAAAAACTAAATTCTCTCCAACTTTAGGAAGTTAAAGACTCTACAAGAAATCATGTTACCTTTTTTGTTGTCTAGTTAGGAATCAAAAATAAGCAAACAATGTTAGAAATAATGCGTGCTATTTTTGGTTCAATTAACGACCAAAGAACTTGGAGAATACTACTGTGAAAATTAATTCTTTCACAAGACCCCGACTTTATTGTCATGGAAACAGAAGGAAAACGAATAACACAATAACAATAGTGGCAGAAATTTGTCTTCAAGGTAGAAGACCCATAGTGATCGCGTGCTGTAAATGCACAATAGGTTTGGACTTTTTTAAATTCCAAATCATATCCAAATGTTGTACATTTTTTGCACTTTTTTGTACCACCAAACATAAGTTCGTTACTCCTTCCCTAAAATGTGCAGACGAAAAACAAATGTCGAGGTACATGCCCATACAGTACCAAAACACAAGTTATAGGTTTCATTAAACACATAATGATTTAGTACTGTTTTTGTACATTTGTTACCACCAAAAGAATATGTATACCACCTTTTCAACTGAGATGTGACTAATTTCAAGTTTGGGTACAAACCTATGGTGAGACTTGAATTACTTGGTTGAGAGCACTTTGCGAGGCCACAAACATACTTAGATTTAAGTGGCCGTATGGGGAGATTTTGCGTTGTTACTTTTTAATTCCATTTACAGCATTCTATTTCTCTACACAAATGCAGATTGTTGGTATTAAATGTTTGACTGTAGAAATGATCTAACAAACCTGCCCGATGGAGTCCATGAGCCTGTACTGGTTGAGTTGAAGGAAGCTACCGGACTTGTCAATGCTGACTCTTCGACTTTCTTTGAGTGGAGTCCGACGACGGGCTGACCTGTCAAAACAAACCGGTTTAAGTCACTGCAAATATGTGATCTGAATTAAATGCACGACGTACAACTAACTGTCCATCAAACGAATATTACAAAGGATTGTTTGTTTGGAGTATACGTGTAGAAATATGGAGTGACTTGATATTTGATACATCGCAAAGCAAAATAATAATTTATCAAAATATACCTAATCTTTATATTGACTAGTTTCTGTCATTATATTTAAAAAAATGTTATGGTGAAAAAAAATACTGAGGATCAGTTACTATATAGTTTTGTTTGTTTGTTATCGATAGCTTATATTGAACATATTTTGTAACTGAAAAAAATCAACGGTTAAACTAAGGATATTTATAGAAATGTTTAAAACACTATTGTAAAGAGTTTAATCAATAATTGCTTCAACAGAGTACAAAGCTGTTCCACTAAATTGATATTTGGTAAGATAACAAGTAAAGCATTATCAGAATTTCTTTTTAATATGTGTGTGGTTCAGTCAATAATTTTGGTCCAATATTTTGAGGGGGGAAACCATTTGATTGAATGTATTTGCTTTCCAATGCTTCTCCTAAGTGTATGTGTTACAATTATGAACACAATAGCGTATTATGCCAGGTAGAATATTAATTTGAACTGATAAAATATCTGTAACGTAACAATAAAATCTTCGGGAATCCATTAATGAAAGACTCTTTTTCCCTCATTTAAAATTAATGTGAATCAAAATTGCATAGCAATTATATATTTCCTGTACCGTTTCACGAAACAAATGTATACAGAAAAGGTGGGACTCAGACCAAACTTTAAAATAGCTTACAGTTTGAAAGTTACACTCGGTATTAAAAACAATGCAAAACAGATGTATTTTGATTGGGTAGGTCTAGTCTAAAGAAGAATGAAATTCCTAGAGAAGGTGAAAAGGATTCCAATGGATGCATGCAATTTAAAAAGTATAGCTGATAGGATTTGCCAAAAGCCTAAGGACTGAGTCGAGATATCCTTCTTGGGGAAAAATAGCAAGCAAACAATAAAGGAAAGCCTGTACAGAAGTCTGGATAAGTGTACATTTCAGTACATGGATCTGTTAATAAGTTTATAGAATTGTAATACTAAACTTCCTGGGACAATGTATTAGTTTTTCAGAACTTTATAGACCAGACAATGACAATTTTCATCCATTAATAAAAAAAAACAACTCAAATTAAAGCAAAGTGTTTTTGAAAATAAAGTCAAGGTATCTGGAACCATAGCATTGTTTTTAAGGAATAACGTCACTAAATAAAATAGCAATATTTTTCATTGCATTTTGAGGAATTAACATTGATATAACTTTATTAAAAAATGATTATATCTTTACAAAATGTTTATAGGTTTACGAACAGCTAGGTGGATAAATACCGGGTGTCCCATAATAGTACCCCCTGGTTAATTTTTAAATGGCTGCATTTATTCAAATGAGCTTCGATACACGTTACTAGGGTAATGTAAAGTACATTTTAGTGGTATTTTGAAATTCACCCCCAACCAGAGGTCTCAATTTCAACCCATTACAGAATGGCGGCCATTTTTTAATTTTTCATCAGCCTGAGAGAGTCCATTTAAAAATATACACCAATATCCCCTGTTAGCGTTTTAATGGGTTGTACCAGGGACAATAAACTCATTATTATTGTAACAAGAAAGTAAAAACTACTTTTTGATCAGTATGACAACTTTGCCCAGGACCCTAAAATGGGCTATTTTGGGGGCAGCTCAAAAGTTTTAAATATAACACCCTATCAAGTGACAACTCATTTTAAAGACTAACAGTTAGAAATTTTGAAAAGTTGTAGTTTTTACTTTCTTGTTAATAATTAACTTAGTTTACCTGGTACAACACATAAAAATGCTAAAAGGGGATATTGGTGTATATTTTTACATGGGCTCTCTCAGGCTGATGAAAAATGGCCGCCAATTCTGTAATGGGTTGAGATAGAGACCTCTGGTTTTTACGGCATTTAAAATGATGTGCTACTTGATAGGAGTTGCTATTTCAACATTTTAGTTTACCCCCAGCAACCCCTATTTGGGGACGGGGGTGAATTTCAAAATACCCCCAAAAAGTACTTTATATTACCCTAGTAACGTGTATTGAAGCTCGTTTGAATATGTAGCCGTTTAAAAATTAAGATGGGGGACTATTATAGGACACCCAGTATACGTAACCCACCTTTAACATCAATTATAGTTAAAACGCGATCATGAGGTATAACAAGTATTATTGATCATATTTCTAATAAAGAAAATGTTTGTTAATTTTTCAATAGAAAATACAGGGTGATTTGTACTCAGTGTGACAAAAATGTATTGGTGTAAGTACAAAGTAAATGAAGTGTGATGATGCATATCAAATGTTCCAAGTCTCAAAATTAGCTTCCCAAAAAATTATTTTATGTTTTACAAAATTAACAATGTTTTTAAACTTAATACAGCGATTTCTCAATTACCTGTATATGGATTTGAGTAGATAATGTAAATTTCGTGTTCTACATTAAATTTTGAACAAGAATAATGGAAAATGACGGAGGATCACTTGTAAAAACTCCATTGTAAATAGATTCAAAGATAAAAATTAAGATGTTTGATATAAATTTTAAAAACAATGGTCTATTGCATTTTTCACACCCTGTATACAAGAAAGTGTCGGAATATGTTAAAAACTGCGCCATTTTATAAGCTTTCCAACCATATGCTACACTATTGAGGTTAAGATTTTTTTTTTTTTGTTTTAGTGGTTTGAATGCCAGAAAGCAGGGAAATTTTTACTGTTTTTACTGTTCAAGCTGAAACAAAAATACAACTTTTGCTTAATACATGCCGACTTTCTATGTTTTAAATGTTAAAGACACCATGCTTTATACTCTTCAAACCATTAAAGCATACATAAGCAGACATAAACCTCAATAGTGTAGCATATGGTTGGAAAGCTTATAAAATGGCGCAGTTTTTAACATAGTCCGACACTTTCTTGTATACAGGGTGTGAAAAATGCAATAGACCATTGTTTTTAAAATTTATATCAAACATCTTAATTTTTATCTTTGAATCTATTTACAATGGAGTTTTTACAACTGATCCTCCGTCATTTTCTATTATTCTTGTTCAAAATTTAATGTAGAACACGAAAATTACATTATCTACTCAAACCCATATACAGGTAAATGAGAAATCGCTGTATTAAGTTTAAAAACATGGTTATTTTTGAAAAACATAAAATATTTTTTTGGGAAGCTAATTTTTTGACTTGGAACATTTGATATGCATCATCACACTTCATTTACTTTGTACTGACGCCAAAAAATTTTTGTCACACTGAGTACAAATCACCCTGTATAACGTAGTTTTATTAATACATTTATGGCTTAGGATAGAAATCACATTCTACAAAGTTGAAAGAGGAAGGAATAAATAGTTTATAAACCTCCAATGGATACTTACCAAACCGAATATGTCGGTTATATTTGTTTTTCACAAAAGAAGATTTGTCAGAACTTTTTAAGGGTATCTTGGGATTTGAAATTGCTATTGCCCTTGTTCCCACATGAGATTGGAAAGCAATATTTTTCGTGACTTGAGTTTGAAGAAAATCTGTGATCAGAATATGCCGATTTGAGAACAATCTAGCCTTAAATATTTTAAAGATTCGATCTTGTTTTCAATATCAGTTCATTTTGTGTTATCAACAGCAATGTCAGGGTATAGTTGTTTGTTGAAGTATTGTAAACTTCCAGATACACATTTGTCAGCAAAGGCATAGAGGATTCATTTAGCGTTCATTTGCTACGTTTTAAATGTCATTTTGATTGTAACTCAATAGCTTTGCCAATATTTAAGTTTTATTTTTAATCTTGCAGTATTTTTTTTTAAATCTTGGTTTTGTGGCCTATTGTTTTCTATCTTATATTGAACGAATAACGATATATTTAAATATTAAAGTTGTATTTTGTACTTTTTATGCTAACAAATATAGCTCGTCTTATATGTGTCTTTAGGGTTAAGTTTATTACATTAGTATAAGCCATTAGATGACCTAATCCTAAGTAAAAGTATTAAATAAATTTTAATGTAATCTAAAACTAATATTTTAATCAAGGTGGACTAGTTCAGGGTTTTTTGTTATCTTTAATACCGATTCTAAAAATTCTAAAATTGTAGTAGAAAAGTTCTAAAACTGTATATTTGTTAAAATAGCTGATTTTGATGATGTTTATATAATCTTTAGATGAATAACTACCACGTATTCTTCCGGTTTTCGTCGAACCGTAGTAACAAGTATTGAAACCATTAGACAATATCTGAGCGGAGAATAGTTTTGAGAATTAAGCTGAACTGAATGCACTTCCCTGAAAAGTTCCAATATCCTATTACCAACACAAATCATGCAATGTTTTGTCAGCAGACCCCTTACAGTATATCAAACTTAGAGACTGTAGAAGTGTTGAAATGCGTTTTGTATGTACAAACCAACAACAATGTCTTTAAAGCTGTCAGCTCGTAATACTGGTCACTATAGGACAAAATATTCTACTCCTACAAGGTAGGTTTTAAATACGTAGGCAATTTTCTTAGTGTATAGACAAAGGATGCTTAAGCGAACCGATTTGTGGATTTAGACAGCATGTGGCAGTAATAGTATACACTTTATTACTGTATTACTGTAATGACAATTTCAAACAATATTTTAATCTACTTATTTGATTATGATGTATATTGCAGGTAATCGGAAACTATAAAATAAAGAATTCGCAGGGTGGTCCAATACATTATCTCGTCCAGACTTCGTAACCGCGCGATACTTAGCCGATAATGTGATTTTAATGGTACCCTGATGCGAAAAGTAATATATTGAACGTTTGAGGATGATCATTAGAGAATAAAAGTATATAGTTCGAAAGCAGAGTTAAAATACTCGTAGTACTTCTTAAGGACATTAGGCTTATATATAATTTTATGTTGGTAAATGAATTAGTTCAACTTTTACTTCAAGATAATGATTTAAAAAGTACTTGTTTTATAGATGTTTTCAAAGTTTTCTTTTAGTTCCATAGCCTATTTTTTTTTACCTCGAATTTAATACAAAAACACGTTTGACTGAGGAAGTAGAGTATATATTAATGATTTGCCATAAGTTTTATGGGCAGTATTATGATGTGAAAACCCGAAATAAATAATCACGTCTGTAATTACAATACAAGAAAAAAAGAATATTATCAAACCTGTAGCACATAATTTACAAATATTCGAGTTATCACCACAATACATTGGTCCAAAAATCTTAAATAACTTACCAACAAGTTTAATTACTCTAGGAAATTCCTATAAGTTTAGACTTTCTTTAAAAGAATGGCTCAAGACTAAATCTTTTTTTTCATTGGCAGATTATTTTAAGGACTGCTGGAATTAGGTATAAACAAACCTTCCCACTCCTTCTAGCTAAATTTTTTGTCGTGTAACAATGTTGTGTTTTGGGAAGATTCAGTTGATTTTGTGTAAATACAGATGTATTAGTTTTATCTATTAGTTTTAAGTCTTTATTTAACCATTGACAATATGTCCTGTTATTATGATGTACTGACATTTAACTCAATAAATAAATAAATTAAATAAATAAGCTAAATTTATTATCCGAAAATTAAGGGACAGGGTAGAGGACTTCAAAAAGAAATATATTTAATTGGGGTTTGATTAGTCAGTTAAAAGTAGGCCTACACATTTATTTTTTTACAGTTTCGACTTTTTTTTCCATTTTCAACAACAGTACAGTTAAAACTGCAACACGATTACCTACTTGAGATTGTATAATATGGTGGAAAACTCATGTAAATTTGTGAGAAATATAAAAATGGATATGTAATTGAGCTTTTGACAAATAGAATTATTCTGATGGCTTCATCATGTTATGAAATAAAGTATGTATTATAAAGAATAAGATTGAATTGCTATAAGACTCGATTTAGTTGATTTAGCCAATTCTTGCTCTAAAACGTAAGAGCTCCCTGAAAAATGTCTTGAAGTGGATCAAATTGTAAACCAATAAATAACCGAATACAATTTTTTTTTATTAGGCCTATAGCCAATTACTTTATACCCAAATAATATATATTTTAAAAGTTTATAAATAAAAAATTGACTATTCCTTTAGAAGTCTTATGTATAAATATTTATAAATATATATATATATATTTATTTATATATATGTATGTTATATTAATGTATGTTTATATATATATATATATATATATACATATATATGTTTAAAGATTTGGTAAATTTTCAGAACTGGGGATGCTAGTTTGTGTATATAGTATCAATCCGTATTTATTTACCTTTTTACCTGTAAATATTTACCTTTATCTTTAAGTTATACAATGTTTATACAAAAATTTATGTTGAGGGGATTTTCCAAAATGAGCCACAAAACAGTAGTTTGCATGGTAATAAATATTCTCTTTTCATTAACGTTATCCTAGCCTTTGACAACAAATGGTTTCAAAATTTGTAATGATATAGCTTAATTTAAAACTATTTTTTAAAACTATTTACTAAGGCAAATTATTTACATTTTAAATATTTAGGACAAAAAAACTTCCATAGCGCATTGATGTTGCAATGTTGAATACTATACCTAATTAAAAAATAATATCACAGAAACAGTATTTTCTTGTAACAGTTAACCCTGTTTTGTGTACAAACCCCGTTTGTCTAGTTGCCCCAAAACTTACAATACAGTATTGATAGGTGATAGCCCTTAGTCTATTATTATCTGTAATTATTGCCCACCCCACTTAGGAGGTTAGCCATATAATAGCCATTACTGAGGGAGAATTGGTCTTTAGGCTTACCTCGGATATCAATTTCTGTACTGCAAATATCGCTTGGCAAACATTTAAATAACTTACTAGGGAAAAACCTATTCTAATAAATTTTGGTTTTTGATTATGAACATTTTTATTCTAGACAAGTGCCTAAGTTACTTCGAGTAATCATTAATTCTGTTTTAATCGTCAATTAAAAAAAAAAAATATATATATATACTTGTACAGGGTAGTGCAAAAAAAGGAAACCCAAAAATTAATGATAGTTTACTAAAACAAAGCTTACAATTACAACTAAACAAAACCATGCTCTACGTGTCGTCCTTCGTTAAACAACTGTTCCATTCAGTCCATGATCTTGCTGGCCAACTCAGAGCACTGATGGGCGGAAATAGCCCTTTGGCTTTCCTTTTTTGCACCACCCCTTACTTATTATTCAATTACTATAATATTTGGCCAACAATAATTCGTCTACTAGCCTACGTTTAAAGAAAGGCCAACTCTGTATTTTTTAATTTATACTGTCGAAACCTTTGCCAAAGGTCTTTTCGATATAAAATGTCATATTCACCTCTAATGTAATATACTATAAACTCTTAAATTATTCAAGTAAACCTCTATTAGTAGTGGTAATATGGTCCTAAGCACAAAAAACATTTTACGTTGTGATCTAAATTTACTGGAGTGATAAGAAAATACAATTCTTAAATAATAATTTATACTTTGGAAATAATTTTGGTATTCAAGTCCGGTCCTTGGAAGACGTACTTTAGCAATGCAAAACGTGTATTACTCCCATACGTATATTTACGTTTAACTGTATTAAATAAACAATACGGATATATGTTTGAAAAACTTTCTTTCTATGATGAAAGTGAAGGGTAAAAGGCGTCTGGGCCTGACATTTGGGGGGAGGGGGGCTAAGGAGTGACAGGCGTCCGTAAGCGCAGCCTTATTGCCCCCCTCCCCCAAACGTTGAAAATCTTAAGTGATCGTACTCAAAACTTTTAAAGTACAAATTTTCCGGAATTTCAAACAGTTTTTTAACTAGAGTGGGTGCAGTACCCACTCTAGTTAAAATGAGTTTGAAATGCCGGAAGGGGAAAATTTATCACTGAGAAGATTGAATGATTAACGTTTAACCATTTGAAAAGTATCAACCATTTTATGAACCTAAGGCTAGGATTATACTAGGACGCTGGCGTCCGGGAGGCCGGCGTCCGGGACGCTAGCGGGGCATTAAATCAAATGGGGGTGATTATACTAGGGATGCCAGCGTCGGATGCTAAAAAAGCCACCGGACGCTCGATTTTGTGCCTTCTTGGGAACGGGGTTTTATGGGGTAAAAAGGGGTATTGTCATATTTCTCTCTAGGCAATTTTAATTAGCTTAAAAGCATATAATTAAGTATATTAAAGTGTTTTGTACGGTTATTAGTTACGGATAAAATTCAAATAAGTGTAAATTAAAAATTCCCATGTTATTCTTATAGAAAATATTTTTAACTGTTGGAATTTGCTTGTGTATGGATATATTTTGGTCAAACTTGGCCAATTTGTTTCATACTAAGCTATTAATATTTTACTAAAAACACACAATATTAGCCTCATTAAAGCAGCAAATCTGGGTACTCGTAAACCTAATGTTATTTAAATAGATATAAACAAAAAGTGACAAAACATTGAAATAAAATGGCAGTCCGAGAGGCTAGCATCCCAACACAAATCACGTCATTTTAGGCTCGACTTGGGACGCTAGCCTCTCGGACGCCAGCATCCCGGACGCCAGCGTCCTAGTATAATCCTAGCCTAATGCGCGAAAATCAACATTTTGGTATAGCAAAGTATTCATCATTATTTTAAAATCTTTTTCCTCCCAGAGAATTGTTTTAAAAATACGATTTTAATATTTTTGTGTCGCAAATTATTTAATTTAGTAATACAGTAGATATTGTGGCAACGCAAATCAGTTTTTCTTAATTTGGCTTTAACATGGTTTGAAACTGTTAAGGAAACCGAATAGCAGAAACATTTGCTGCATGATCAATGGGTTTAGTATCACGTGTGACTTTTAATATTATAGTTAATAATATCTTAAAATCCTATACAATATGTAAGACTGGGAGGGGTGGCGTCGTCCTGTAATCCAGCTACTAGGAGGTTACGTATTGTGGATATTTATAGGCATGCACTGTAGATGCGATACTCCCTAGTGTGGATTAACGTCCGCACGGGTGAGTACTACGACTATCCGCAGTACTATCCTGATAATTATACCAATTCGTATATACCAAGGAAAAATGGATTCCAAGGACCAAGGAATGTGGTTCGGATTCCACTATAAAACTGTAGGTCCCTAAGTTGCTATTAGCTGTATGGGCTATTAATTAACAGCTGTGAATAAGGAATAAGTCGGCCTTAGTCACGAACGAGACTACAAGATCGCGTTACCCATCCTACACTCATCTCCATTCATACTTGGCTTAAAATACCTACTTTGTATGGTCGTCATTTTATTGTAAAGTAAACTAAAGTAAAGTAAAGCAATTATTTTCCGACTGACCAAATGACTTTTCTATGAGGTTTACTCGTTTTACCTTCTTATGCAAAATGGAGATCATGAATTCTTGAACACAACTTTTTGGGATTTAAAATTTTTTTTCGCTATTTCTTGGAGCATAACTTGTACTCCAACCAAAATGCATCTGGGACACTAGCAAATTAAAACGGAGTTTTCGTAGTAGTTTATCCATAAAGCTCAGTCTTTAAGCAAGTATTGTAACTTCATAAACAGAAAATTTGATGGAAAGCTAACCATTTAGACTATATCCTATCTGGATTTCTCACCGATTTCTTCAAGAATGTTGTTTTCCCCATCACTTGCCCCCCTGACCCCAAAGTCTGCTGCGTCATGGGTGTACCTAGTTGATTATTCTAGACGCAAACTCAGCTTCGTATGCAGGGCGCACGTCCTCAGTCTACGTCACGTACTACGAGGACTAACTGATTAATGGTTACTTGCATTTTCCTTAATATATAAATATCAAAGTGCAAACG